>NC_071626.1:1200000-2400000 GCF_014839835.1 Dryobates pubescens
GGAAACAGGGTATTGCTTTACAGAGGTTATATTCAATTTTCCAACACTTTCAGGGGTGTACCAGACCTCTGGGTTAATCCTTGCCTCATCCTCCACCCTTAAGGGGCAAAGTCTAATCTTTATTTCCTTATTCACTACCTCTATCTTAATACCTAACTCAATAATTAAATCTCTACCTAGCAGATTAAAATCCTCTTCTGGAACTAGCAAAATGTTTCCTACTCCTATCTATTAACACATCCTTTATTCCTGAGACCATAAAGGGTTTGCCCTTAGCTCCCACTACTTGAGCCCCTTCCTTACTCCCTTTAGGTAATTTTTGCACAGTTGATCTTTCAGCCCCGGTGTCCACTAAGAACTCAACCTCCTGTTGCTGGGGACCGATCTTCAATTTTATCAAGGGCTCCTGATGTCTGTGGGTCCCCAGCAAATAGAGCCCCTGACCCCTCTAATCTTCCTGAAACTCTTTTTCATGTCCTTTTTCCCCACAGTAATAACACACACTAACTTCTCTCCTTTCTGCCGACATTTCCTTTCCCCGCCTTTGTCCCCCACCCGATCTCGTCCTGTAAGAAGCTCCAGCCTTTTCAGCCTCCTTAATCACCGCTATCATTATCCTAGCCTGCCTGCGCTGACTCTCCTCGTCCCGTCTTAAAGGTGTCTGAGGGGGAGGGGGCGGGCGCCGGAACGCTCTTAAAGCGGCGATGGCCGCGGTGAGGCCCACAGGAGAGGCGCTTGGAAGGGGTTTAAGGAGAACCAAGCTGGGGGGGGGTTATTTGGGGGAGGAAGAATTAATGACTCCTCCTCCTCCTTTCTATGTTTAATCTCTCACCTCCTGATTTACCTGAGTTTTATCATTCACCCACAGATTAAGTCTCAGCTTCACCCAGTCTTCCGATGACCCAAACATTGGCCACAAAACATTTGGGGAGATTTCTTTCCCTCCCCAAATAACCGCACAGTAGTGAATAATTTCCTAACGGACTGTCCCCGGGTATCGGGGGAAGTTCTATAAGGGTTAAGGACTTGCTTCTCCCTTGTCCCCTCTTCTGGAGTACCCCTCAATCAATCGATGTTCAGTCGCTTCCCCTGTTTCGTGGCTCACGCTCTCACGAGCAATGAGAACCGCACTACTAAGGGTCCACACTCGCTTGGGGAATCCGAGCTGCCGGTTCCCCTCTCACACTCACACACAGTCACTGCAACTCCAGGATCCCTGACCCAGACCGAACGGTTCCCGCAATTACTCACGCATCCCGCGTCTTCGTCCGGACCTTTGTGCACAAAGTTTATAGGGTCTGCCGGCTTCCCTTTGCTCCTGTACCTTGAATTTAGGTTCGTCGGTACAACCAGGGTGAGATTGGACCACCAAGGCCACTAAAAAAATCAAGTGGGGCGCCTCCTTGGAATGGTCACAAGCCCAACCACTTAAGTTGCATCCGAGTCACGGCACCAAATTTGTTATAGAGTTTTCACCGAATAGAAAATTTTGACAATTTATTAAGTAGCAAGGCAGGAGCAAACACAGCGCTGGACGACAGGGGAGTCTCCGCTCCGCAACTGCCGCACTTACGTCGAGTTCCCGTCCCCCTTTATAACCTTTCTCCTCTTGATTGACGCCCTCCTTCTCGAAACTTCGTGGCTCTACTCTGCGCATGTGTATTCAGTCTCTTCTAGGTCTCCCCTGCCTCCTGTTGGTGAAGATCGGCAGTCCTCCTCAGCTGTTCCCCAGATGACAGCCTTGGTCCCGCCCCGTGGGCAGGCCCATGCACACAGAGCAAGGTTTTATGGACAAAACTAATCAGACGGACAAAACCAATCAGGATGTACATCCCACTCTATCACACTTAGCATAGGCTCAGGCTGGAAGGGACCTCAGAGCTCAGCTCCTCCAACCTCCCCACCATGGGACAGCTCTCAGCTAGACTCAGCTGCTCAAGGCCTCATCCAGCCTGGCCTTGAGCACCTCCAGGGAGGAGGCAGCCACAGCCTCCCATGGCCTATTCCAGAGTCTTGCAGCAGTGCTTTGCAGGGCAGTGTTGGCTCTGCTGGGCTTGTATGGCAATGGTGAGTCAGGTGTTGGGATCACTTATCTTCAAGGTGTGTTTGCTACTCTTCATGAACTACACAGAGAGATGACTCTGATCTGGCTTCCAGCTCAGATAGAACCCCAGAGGCTTGAAGGTTGGAAAAGGCCTCCAAGATCATCCAATCCAACCCTCAACCCAACCCCACCATGGCCCCAAGTGCCATGGCCACAGGTTTCTGGAGCACCTCCAGGGCTGGGGACTCCACCACCTCCCTGGGCAGCCTCTGCCAGTCCCTGACCACTCTTGCCCCAAAGAATGTGTTCCTGATCTCCAGCCTAACCCTGCCCAGGGGTAGCTGGAGGCCACATGCAGATGTCTGCACTAAAGCTCCAGTCCTGGGGTTTGCCCCTTGGCAGCAGTGCTCACGAGGATCAACTGCCTGAATCTTCAGCACCTCTGCAGCAGTCTGGCAGTACCCTGGGATGTGCTTTGAGCAGTGGCTGCTCTCCTCAGCAGTTCTTGTGAATCCCATCCTGGATCCTTGTGACAAATATGGAAGCACTGTGAAAATGGGAATGCTGGAGCCAAGGTAGGTGAGTTCATTCTGTCTTTGTTCAGGCTGGGTGTACCTCTGAAGAAAGTGCCTCCTCACTGGATGCTGGGTGGAGGCTGCAGGGCCTGCAGCTCAGCCACTCTGGCTCTTTCAGCTGGAAAATGCTCTTGCTTTCATGCTTTTGTTCAGGCCAACTTTCTGCTTGCTTCCCCTTCAGCTGCTTCCCATGCTGTTGGTAGAGTCAGCCCAGTACCTTCAGTGGCTTAGAAAGCAGTCAAGATGCTTCCATCTGCAGAGCCTCCCAAGTCAGCCACCTCCCCCCTGTGCAGAAGAGGCCCTTCTTGTGCAGGGGCTTGAACAGGAATCTTCCTTCTCTGAGGGCTGGGCTTGGCACAGGGTTCATTCATCTGCAGCCCTGGCTCAGCCAGGCATTTTCCTTGCTCTTTCCTCCTCCTTTCCCTTCCCCCTCTTGGCTGCCTGTCCTTGTCTGGTCCTCCCTCCACCATGGCAGCAGAGTTGTGAGTAGCACTGCAGAGTGTGTTGGGCTGGGGAGCTGTTCCAGCAAAAGAAAGAGAGAAGATGATTGTACTGGAGGTGCAGATTAAATTTCAGCTGAATCACTTCCTTGGGAGGCTACACAAATGTTTGTGCTGGGAGAGCTCTCTGAGAACCAGGGCTGGGAGGGAAGGAGGAATGGCTTCAGCTGGCAAAAGCATCACAGCTGCCCAAACCTCAGTCCTGGGAAAGTGCTCCAAGAGAAGGACAAAGCAGATCAAGGACCCAAGACAGTGTTGGAGATGGACCTGCTCTGAGCAAGGGACTGGACTGGTTCTGCTCCAGAGCTCCTTTCCAACCTCAGTGCTTTTCTGGCTCTGAGATGCAACCTTAGATCCTGTTGCAGGCATCCCTTGGCTCTGCCATGCTGTTGCATACATTTCTTCCAAGGGCCTGATGATTCCAGGGAAGGTTGAAGAAGCTTTCTGTGATCCAAGCTCCAAGGACTTGAGATACCTCATTATTGAGACCTTCTTCAGCAGCCCCTGGCTGCTTCCAGCAGGCTGAGCCAGCCTGCAGTCACTGCACCTTCCCTTGCTGTCAGTGACCTGCCTGGAGAGACCAATCTCCCCTGGAGGAGGCCTTGCTCTTTTGAAGGAGGCCAGCAAGCCCTTGGCGAGTTTGTGCTGGAGATTTGAAGCAGGGAGGGCAAACCCCTTGGGCCTGGTGCCCAGGCATTATGAGGTGCACAGCTGCCTGTCCCCAGCCCTCTGCCTCAGCCTGGAGGTGCAAGGTGCCTCTGAGTCAGCTGCTGCACCACCTCAGTTCACATCATGGCTGTGGGCTGTGGCATCCCAGGGCTGGTTCGTGTTGATTCAGCAGCTGCTCAGTGTCCATGTGGCCTGCACTGCACACTGCCCTTCTCCTTCTGTCTGTCTATGGCATTTTAACTCTTCAGCACAGCCCTTAGCTAAGCTTGGATATGGAGAGGTTCACTGCTCTGCAGAGGAGGGCCATAAAGTCTTCCTTTTCCTCCCAGCACCTTTGCTTCAAGGGGCTTCCTGTGGTCTCCAGCTGCAGAAGTGTCCTCTCTGTGCTGCCAACCTGTGCTTGTCTGCACAGGAAGAGAAGCAGCCCCATCAAACTTGAGAAGGAACTGCTTGGCTCTGAGGGTGGCAGAGCCCTGGAGCAGGCTGCCCAGAGAGGCTGCAGAGTCTCCTTCTCTGGAGACTTTCAAGGCCCATCTGGCTGTGTTCCTGTGTGCCCTGGCCTGGGTGATGCTGCTCTGGCAGGGGGGTTGGACTGCATGGTCTCCAGAGGCCCCTTCCAACCCCTACCATTCTGCGGCTCTCTGCTGCCATTTCAGTCCTTGATGCATTGAGGCAAGTTCTTGAGGGTCTTCCTCCCTTTGCTTCTCTTCTCCCCTTGCTCAGTGAGATCCTAACCTGTTCCTGTCCCTTTTAACCACACATGCAGGGCTGGAACACCGTGGCACAGCATTGGGAATGTTGCACAATGTGCCTGCATTCCCTGCCCAGCAGCTCTGGAGCCTCTGCTGGAGTTTCTGAGGCAGATTTTAGAGGAGCTGCATGGAAAAAATTCCATTCTCTGCTGGAACCTCTCTGGTGGCTTTGCCTTGCAGAAAACAAAGATTTGTTTGTGGAGCTGCTGCTGCTGGCAGGGCTCTGCCACAGGGGCTGCACTGGAGTAAGAGCTGGGGCTTGAGAGGATCTGCTCAGTGAAGTGATGGGGCAGGGCAAGAAGAACAAGGAGGTGTAAATGAGATCTCAGTGAGTTCAGACAAGCCTGGGAGTGCTGTCAGAATGGGGATGAGGTTAGAGGAGGCTGCACTGGAGGGAGCTGATCATCAAGGCAGAGAGAAGGGTGTTGAAGGGAGGTGTCAGCTCCCTCACAGACACACACAGCAAAAGCTCAGGCACGTTTCTCAGCACGTTGGCTTTTCAGTCAGGTGGAGATGGGCTGCTGTGCAGGAGAATCTCTCTGCTCTCCCCTCCCAAATACACAACTCAGTACAGCACAGGACCTTTCCTCACCAAGAGTGCTGTGCCCTGAGACCACCACAGCTCCAGCAGCCACGCTCCTGCAGCCAGGAGCAGGGAGAGAGTCAGCTCTGGGGAGCTGGCAGGAGGTAAAATTCCAGGGCAGTTCTTCTCACTGGCTTTGCCAAGGATCTGTGAGAAACAAGCCTCTGACTTCCTCACACATCTCTGCCCAGCAGCACATTCTACATTCGGTAGGGTCCCCAGAGTTCAAACCCATTTAATGGCTAGAAATGCTGACATGCTTGTTGCAGAGCCAAGGCCTGCTCAGCTTTCTCCAGAAGGAGCAGAGCTACCCAGACAGTGGAGCTGATCTCTGAGGCTCAGAGCTTTGTGCACAGCTGTCCACAGTCTCTGCTACACAACTGCCTGAAGCCAGAGGTCTCCATCAGTGTCTGTGTCACTGGCCCCAAGCTCACCACAGCACAGCCACTGCCTGAAGGAAGTCCTCTAGCACCTGGGAAGATAGTGCCTTGTGTTGCTGGTTAGGGAGCACAGAATCACAGAGAGGCTCAGGCTGGAAGGGAGCTCAGAGCTCTTCTCCTCCAACCTCCCCTCCATGCCCAGGGACACCTCTCAGCTGCACTCAGCTGCTCAGGGCCTCATCCAGCCTGGCCCTCAACACCCCCAGGCAGGAGACAGCCACAGCCTCCCTGGGCAGCCTGTGCCAGAGGCTCAGCAGCCTCCTGCTGAACAACTTCTTCCTCAGCTCCACTCTAACCCTGCTCTGCCTCAGCTCCAAACCCTTCCCTCTGGGCCTGGCTCCAGACCCCCTCAGCAAAAGTCTCTCTGCAGCCTTCCTGCAGGATCCCTTCAGGTGCTGGCAGCAGCTCTGAGGTGCCCCTGGAGCCTTCTCCTCTGCAGGCTGCACAGCCCCAGCTCCCTCAGCCTGTGCTCAGGGCAGAGCTGCTCCAGCCCTGGGAGCATCTCTGTGGCCTCCTCTGGGCTCTCTCCAGCAGCTCTGTGGCACAGTGATGCTGTGCAGCTTCAGGCAGACAGCTGCCTGAAGGCTCTTGAGGAAATGGTGATGTTCCCTCAGACACTGGCCTCACTGGCCTCACTCTGAATGCATTAAGCCCACTGGCAGAAAAAAACCCCACCAAAAACCCCAAGCAACCCAAGATAGGCACAATTTGAGGTAATTGTACAGTTGCTGGGAACAATAAAAGCAGCAAATAGTTTTCTTTCTAGTCAGTCCTCCCACTCATGCCATCAGCTTTTTGCAGCCTTGCTGTCTCACACCACAAACCATTGGGGAGAAAAGAGGAATTCTGGACTGCATGAAGTGGAGGTTGCAAGGGAAGGACATTTGTGGTACTCTGCACAGCTTTGCTCAGCCTTGCAGCCAGCCACAGGCTCGGAGAGCCTCGCAGGAGATCTGAGAAAGGGCAGCACTGGAGGTGTCACTTCCTTGACAGGAAAGAAAATGAGACACACAACAAAGGGAATCTGAGGGAATTGGAGCCAGGAATCCCTGGCTCTCATTTTATCAGAGAATCACAGAGTGGGGCTGGGTTGGAAGGGACCTGGAGGATCATCCAGTCCCAACCCCTTGCCGTGGGCAGGGATACCTCCAACCAGCCCAGGCTGCTCAAGGCCTCATCCAGCCTGGCCTTGGATACCTCCAGGGAGGAGGCAGCCACAGCCTCCCTGGGCAGCCTGTGCCAGAGCCTCCCCACCCTCACTGCAAAGAATTTCTTCCTCGTCTCCACTGTGAATCTGCTCCGGCTCCAATCCATTTCCTCTCATCCCATCACAAGTCCTTGTTGACAGAAGAAAACTTTCTGTTCACCCAGCTGGGGAAGGGTCTCTTCAAAAGGCTGAGGAGGAGCAGCTGAGGGGGCTGGGGGTGTTCAGTGTGGAGGAGGCTGAGGGAGACCCCACTGCTCTCTGCAGCTCCCTGAGAGGAGGCTGCAGTGAGCTGGGGGCTGGGCTCTGCTCCCTAGTCTCAGGTGACAGAGGAGAGGCAATGGCCTGAGACTGTGCCAGGGGAGGCTGAGGTTGGAGAGGAGGCAAAGCTTCTTTGGTGCAGTCAGGGACTGGCAGAGGCTGCCCAGGGAGGTGGTGGAGTCCCCAGCCCTGGAGCTGCTCAGGAGCTGTGTGGCCATGGCACCTGGGGCCGTGGTGGGGTTGGGTTGCTGGTTGGACTGGATGACCTCAGAGCTCTCTTCCATCCCAAACACCTCTCTGATTCTGTGTTTTGGCAGTGATGGGCTCAGCCTCAGATGCAGGCAGTAATGAGATGTTGCTGTGCCAAGAACTCGTCCCTGGGCGTTCAGGAAGAGCCCTGAGTACCTCTGTGGCTGTTTACTCCTCAGAGCAGGGCTCCTGTGTGCCTTCTGGGGACAAGTGGTGGGGAGAGCACACGCCGAGGCACGGCGGCACACCCGGGCCAGCAGACTGCTCCCCCTGCCCTCCCTCAGTGACTGCAGTGCCCCTGCAGCCTCCCACAGCTGCACACCAGGCTTGCATCACCTTGTGGGGAGCATGGTGGCAAACCTGCATCTTATTTTGCATCCCCAGGGGCTGTTTTTCGTCTGGTTGGGTTCCCTGATCCGATTCACCATGGATCCACAGCGATATTGATGATGGCACAGCACAGGGCTGAGCTGGGAGAGGGAGAAAGTGGGGGAGGGCTTTCTTGGCAGCTGTGTCCACTCAAAACTCAACCATAGCTCAGGGAAGAGAGGAGCAGCAGTGGGCTGAGACGCCTGAGGGGCAGCTGAGGCATGGGCATTACTCCCCAGCCATGGGAACACCGCTCCAGGAGTCCAGCAGTGCAGTCAGAGGGGTGAGGAGCAGCTGAGACGGCAGTTGGCCAAGCTACAGGCAGGCAGCTTTTCAGTCCTTCAGCCACTCTGAGCCATCGCCTGGGGGAAGCTGGGAGGTGGGGGATGCAGGTGGGGGATCTGAGCAGCTGTACAGGCAGTGGGTTGCCGGGGGGGACCCTCCCCCTGGATGGGATCTGGCAGAGCTCAGCCCGTGTGAGGCTGCGGCACAAACGCCCCGGGCTCTGCGCGCTTCCAGGGCTGCTGCTGGGCGGGCTCGGAGGGCTCTGGGGTCGGGCCGAGCCCAGGCACAGCTCCGCCGTGGCTCTTCATTCTCCCCTTTGCTTCACTCCCTGGCTTCTCAGTCACCGATGGTACTCTGCCGGCACTTCCTCAGAAGCTCCTCGGATCCCAGGGGAGATCAAAGGTGCCAAGCGCCCTGTGATCGTCAGTCGAAGGGAAAGAGGACAGGGAGGGAAGAGAGCTGTTAAAACCTTTGTGTCATCTCCCCCAGCTCTCCCCTGGCACAATCTCAGGCCATTTCCTCTCTTTCTATCACCTGAGACAGGGAGCAGAGCCCAATCCCCACCTGGCTGCAGCCTCCTCTCAGGGAGCTGCAGAGAGCAAGGAGGTCTCCCTCAGCCTCCTCCAGGCTGCACACCCCCAGCTCCCTCAGCTGCTCCTCCCCAGCCCTGTCCTCCAGACCCTTCCCCAGCTCTGTTGCCCTTCTCTGGCCCTGCTCCAGCCCCTCAGTGTCTTGTAGTCAGGGCCTGGTCCCCATCCCTAGAGAAGTGTCCAGGGCTGTGGCTGCCTCAGTGCCCTGCTGGCAGCCCTGCTCTGAGCTCTGCTCCACCACTCCCCTGGGGAGCCCCTCAGCCCCACAGGTTGCCCCTGGCCCTCCCAGGGGGCTGCTGGTTGGGTTGCTGTGGCTGGAATTCAGCCAGCTCCCTTCTGAGGCCTTTTTCCTGCTGCTTTTCTCAGACACAGGAGTTCAGCAGAGCTGACTAAAAATATTCTTATCTATTATTCAGGAATCTCTTCATCTTCCACCTTGCTTTGTAAAACTCGTTTGATTGAGGTGGAGGCAAGCAGGCAGCTGATAGGTGTGGATCTGGTGCTGGAGAGCAGCTTGGGGCAGCCATCTGTGTTTGGGCTGCCTGCTCCTGTCAGGACACAGCTCTTAAGGAGAGAGTTTGTTTGTTTCCTCAGACATTTCTGGAGGTAACCTAAGCCAAAGATGTTCCTTAACCTTTATTTAGACATATCTGTGGCCAAAGCACCCAGCTGGACTCTGACACCCAGGAATAGCAGCTGAGCTGCTCACTGCTGGGGAGCAGGGCTCTCAGCACAGAGGTTTCTTCGTGTCAATGAGTCTGGCTCAGCAGGGCCAGAACCTCTGCTGAATGCATTGGATAACAGAGAGCCACAGAATGGGTTGGGTTGGAAGGGACCTGAAAGCTCAGCCATTCCAGCCCCCTGCCATGGGCAGGGACACCTCCCACCAGCCCAGCTTGCTCAAGGCCTCATCCAGCCCTGTTTGAACACCTCCAGGCAGGGCACAGCCACAGCCTCCCTGGGCAGCCTGTGCCAGAGTCTCACCACCCTCACTGGAAAGAATTTCTTCCTCATCTCCAGCCTCAGTCTGCCCTCCTTAAGCTTCAATCCACTCCCTCTCATCCTGTCGCTCCCAGCCCATGTCACAAGTCCCTCCCCAGCTCTCCTGAGCCCCTGCAGGTACTGGGAGGCTGCTCTAAGGTCTCCCTAGCCCCTCTTCTCTTCTCCAGGCTGAATAGCTCCAGCTGCCTCAGAGAGATCCTTCTCCTGTAGCTCTCAGAGCAGCCCTGCCTCCACCAGGCACCGTGTGGCAGCCCTGGGAAGCGCTGAGTGCCTGAGCTGAGGCTGCTGCCAGTCCTGGCTCAGAGCACAGGCTGCTTTTCCTGCAAGCAACAACACGTGGAGTGCCAGGCAGCATGAGTCCCCCTCCCAGCACCACCACCCTGCCTGCCCCAAGCCACAGGAGAGCTGCCCTCACAGCTCTGCAGCCAGCAGCAGCCACAGCTTGTGAGGAGCAGGCCCCAGGCTCTGTGTGGAGATGAGAAGTGCTGTGTGAGCCCCAGCAGGGACCCTGGCACACGGTGCCTGTGGCCCTGGCTAAGCACTGAGCAGTGCTCAGCCTTTGCTCTTGGGAGCACCAAGGAATATTCCCCCAACATACTGCCATTTGCAGGGGAAAAAGGCTCTTGGGGCAACAAAGTCCTTCTGGGGCCTGAGTGGCCCAGAGTGTGGCTGGCACTTTCCAACACTGCTATCAGGACAGTGAATCCCAGCTGTAAAAACCTGCTGCAGGACCCAGCAAGATAACCCTGGCTCAAACACTTGATCCTGCTGGAGTCATCTGCAGACATGGAAATCAGCAAGGCTGCAGGTGGGGGTCCTGCTGGAGCCCCTCTGCAGGAGCCCCTCTGCAGGAGCCCCTCTGCAGGAGCCCCTCTGCAGGAGCCCCTCTGCAGGAGCCCCTCTGCTGGTGCTATGGACACCAGGGAAAGTGAGCAGCTGGCCCTCCCAAAGCTCTTGCTCCAAAGCCTTCCTTCCACCTCCAGATGCCCCCAGAGCTTCAGATAAAAGTGCCAGGGAGCACCACAGCCACCTGGCTTTGAAATACCTGCAGGGATGGGGACTCCACCACCTCCCTGGGCAGCCTGGGGCAGTGCCTGGGAGCCCTTGCTGGGAAGAATTTATTTCCTTATATCCAACCTAACCCTCCCCTGGCTCAATTTCCCTCCCCTTCTATCACCTGAGAGTAGGGGGCAGAGCCCACCCCCCAGCTCACTGCAGCCTCCTCTCAGGGAGCTGCAGAGAGCAATGAGGTCTCCCTCAGCCTCCTCTCCTCCACACTGAACACCCTCAGGTCTCTCAGCTGCTCCTCCCCAGCCCTGCTCTCCAGACCCTTCCCCAGCTCAGTTCCTCTTCTCCAGCTCCTCCATGTCCTAAAGCTTTCCTGTAACAATTCTAAAGTCTTCTCCTCTGCTCTTTCTGTGGCCATGCCCTTGGGAGATGCTCAGAGAGGCTGGCCTGGGAGTTGGTATGGACTGAAGGCACCTGCAATTCAGACACTTGCTGAGCCACTCTTGGGGAGGCAGCAGCTCCCAGTCATGCCTCTGCTGTCCTGGCCTGCTCTCAGCAGCAGGCCCTGTGCAGGTCATCCTCAAACACAGGGGGAAGTCCTGAAGAGCAGCTCTGTGACCAAGCCTCCCTCTCTGGAGGCATTCACACCCCAGCTGGACACATTGCTGTGTGACCTTCTGGAGGTGGCCCTGCCTTGGCAGGGGGTTGGACTCAATGATCTCCAGGGGTCCCTTCCAGCCCCTTCCTGCCTGTGCTTCTGTGACCACTGAGGCTCAGCTTGCATTGCCCATTGCCTGCTCCCAGCTGAGCTCCATCCAAGGACAGCTCCTGGCCAGCTGTGTTTGCTCAGAGCACCAGGAGTGTTGTGCTTCACAGAGTTGCTGAATCACATCAGAGTGCAGAATCTCCTCCTCTGATGGCCTCTCTTGGATGATGCAAGGGAAACCAAACCCAGGAGAAGGGCAAACCTGTAGAAATGATGCAAGTGCTGGCCTGGGTGAGCTGAGGAAAAGGAACAGGAGCTCTGTCTCTCTCTTTCTTAATGCCTCATGCTGCAGTGCCTGGGAATTGCAGGGCACTGAGTGTTCCTTTTTCACTGCTGCATGACTGCTGCTTAACTATTTATGTTGCAAGCCTCAGACCTCCTCTGGCTCCCCAGGAGACAAATGCTGAAGTATTCTTAGCTCTCAGTGCGTGGGGGGAAAGCTCTCAGGCTAATTTTAAGGCATAAATATTGTATGCCTGATGTCAGCTCTTAGGCTTTGTTGCTGAAGTGGAAGCTAGCTGGGGCACACTCTGCTGGCCACTCTGTGAAGAGGACTCACTCACAGGTCCCAGATGATCAATAAAGCCTCGGCCAGGGCTTGCACAGCAATCATTGTTGTTAGCAACTGTAATTTTGCAGGTGAGAATGATTCTAGTGCTCAGGCAAGCATCTTAGGAAGGACAGTGCTCCCCAAAGGCTGGAGTTGAGTTGCTGGAGTCTTTCAGTCTCAAAGGCTGAACCACAGGATCACAGTCACAGAATGGCTCAGGCTGGAAGGGAGCTCAGAGCTCATCCCCTCCAACCTCCCCTCCATGCCCAGGGACACCTCTCAGCTACACTCAGCTGCTCAGGGCCTCATCCAGCCTGGCCCTCAACACCCCCAGGCAGGAGGCAGCCACAGCCTCCCTGGGCAGCCTGTGCCAGAGGCTCAGCAGCCTCCTGCTGAACAACTTCTGCCTCAGCTCCACTCTAACCCTGCTCTGCCTCAGCTCCAAACCATTCCCCCTGGGCCTGGCTCCAGACCCCCTCAGCAAAAGTCTCTCTGCAGCCTTCCTGCAGGATCCCTTCAGGTGCTGGCAGCAGCTCTGAGGTGCCCCTGGAGCCTTCTCCTCTGCAGGCTGCACAGCCCCAGCTGCCTCAGCCTGTGCTCAGGGCAGAGCTGCTCCAGCCCTTGGAGCATCTCTGTGGCCTCCTCTGGGCTCTCTCCAGCAGCTCTGTGTCCTTCTCCTGGTGGGGACCCCAGAGCTGGAGGCAGGGTTGGAGGTGAGGTCTGAGCAGAGCCCAGGGGCAGAATCCCCTCTCTCCATCTCTGGCAATGGGCACTGGCAGCCCAGAAGGCCAATGGCTGCCATTGGCCTTCTGGGCTGCCAGTGCCCATTGCTGCCTTCTGTCATCTCTGTGGCCTCCTCTGGAGCCTCTCCAGCAGCTCCAGGTCCTTCTTGTGCTGGGGAACCGCAGAGCTGGAGGCAGTGCTGCAGATGGGGTCTGAGCAGAGCAGAGGGCAGGATCCCCTCCCTGTGCTGTGCTCTCCCTGCTTTGCTCACCAGGACACACAGCCTCTCCTGACAACAAGCAGCTCTTGGGATCTCTGTGTGCTGGATCCTGGAGGCAGTTCCTGCATGTCTGAGCCATACATTTTCTAGTCAGTCCTTTCCTTCAGCAGGGAGCTCCAGGCTTTTCTTCCTGCACTCCTCTCTTACTTCCAGGCAGGTATTGGAAGAGGAAATTCTGCTCCATTTCTGATCAAGCAAATCCCATCCTCAAGGTGCAGAGAAGGAGCTGAAGTGCAGAGACACCCCAGGGACTGCAGGAGGGTGAAAGCACTGAGAGGTTCTTCACTTCCTGCAGGGCACCAAGTGTGAATCAGCATGGCAGGGATTGCATTGGAAGGAACCTCTGGAGATCATGGAGTCCAACCCCAGTGCCAGAGCAGGAGCACCCAGGGCAGGTCACACAGGAACACATCCAGGAGGGGCTGGAAATTCTCCAGGAGGCTCCACAGCCTCCCTGGGCAGCCTGCTCCAGGGCTCCAGCAGCCTCACACCAAAGAAGTTTCTGCTCATGCTGAGGTGGAAGCTCCTGGGTTCCAGTTTGTGTCCATCGCCTCTTGTCCTGTCACAGGACAGCAGTGACAAGAGCCTGGCCCCTGCTTCTTGCCCCCCACCCCTCAGGCATTGATAGCCATTGCTCAGATCCCCTCTCAGCCTTCTCTTCTCCAGGCTGAACAGCCCCAGGGCTCTCAGTGAAGAGGGAAACGGTGGGAGATGAGGATCTGTAGCCTTCTTGGCCACGGCCTGAGAGGCAGGAGCTGCGCTGGCCCCGGCTGTTGCTCCGTGAGACGTGTTCATGCTGTGCCTTTGTCTCTGCTCTGCCTGGGTGCTGGAGGCTGCCGGCTGCGGCGGCTCAGGAAAAGCAGGCGACCTGCTCCCTCTATGGGCTCCGGTGGCTGTTGCTTCCACCCAGGGCATCGCAGCCGCACGCAGGCTCGGCAGGGCAGCAGCAGCTCCCGGCTGTGACATGGCTTGCGTGTCTTTTAGGTGGGGAGATGGCCTCTGTGTGTGTCAGCATGTCTGTGTGTCTGTGTGTGTGTCAGCATGTCTGTGTGTGTGTGTGTCAGCATGTCTGTCTGTGTATGTCAGCATGTGTGTGTGTCTGTGTGTGTCAGCATGTCTGTGTGTCTGTGTGTGTGTGTCAGCATGTGTGTGTGTCTCTGTGTTTGTGTCAGGATGTGTATGTGTCTGTGTGTGTGTGTCAATCTCTCTTGCTGGGAAGAATTTCTTCCTCACATCCAGCCTGACCCTCCCCTGGCTCACCCCTGACTGCATTCCACCCTTAGTGAGGGAGGCACCATTTGAGCCAGGAGTTCACAGAATCACCATGGTCAGAAGGCACCTCTAAGATCATCAAGTCCAACCATTATCTAACTCTGCCAGGGCCACAACTACACTCTCTGCCTGATGGCTTTTACATCCACCCAGGGATGGGGATTCATCCACTTCCCTGGGCAGCCTGTTCCAGTCTCTCAGAAGTTTTTGCTCATGTCTGACTAAGCCTCCCCTGCACTACCTTGACAGCACTTTTCTCTTGTCCTGTCAGTTGTGACTTGTGAGAAGAGACCAGCCCCCACCCCTTCAACAGCCTTTCAGGGAGCTGTAGAGCTTGGTCCTTAGCATCTTCTGTGCAATAACTTGCTGAACAGCCCTGCTTGAGCTTCACTCTGGAACAGCCTCATTAGTACCGTTTAGAGGTCATTAATTCCTCCTGCCAATGTCACCAGAACCTTGTGGGGCACTGGAACAGACTGATGCCCCCTCCCTGGAGGTGTTCAAGGTGAGGCCTTGAGCAAACCTTCAGCTCAGTGCAAAGCCAGAGGCTGGATCAGGCCTTGCAGCACTGCAAGCATTTTCTGCAGGTACTTTGATTCCCCACAAATTTATGTCCCAAACCCTTGGCCAGGTTGGATGGGGCCTGGAACAGCCTGGTTTAGTGGAAGGTGTCCCTGCCCATGGCAGGGGGGTTGGGGCTAGGTGACCTTCCAGGTCCATTCCAACCCAAACCATTCTCTGGCTGTCTGAACCACCCCAGCCTCTCTCCTCTCCGTGCCAGTGGGCCCAGCACTGCAGTTGCTGCCGAGCTTCTGCCAGGGCCAGGGCCAGGAACCTGTATGATGAACAAGCCTGTAAATAACAAAGAGTATTTTTAACTTGGATCAGCTCAGTGACCTGATTTGCAGCACAGCCCCAACAACAGTTGCAGAGCAGCACTGAGTGTGAAGAAGCAGCCAGAGGCAAGGCAGGGATGGCAGGCAGACGTTCCCAAGCTGGCCCCGCAGCTGAAATCCCAGCTTGTGGAGCTGCAGCTGCCAGCTACCTTTGCTCTGGCACAGACAGCAGAGGGAATTTCCCTGCAGAGCCTGAATGAATGCTTTGGGGAAGAGCTGACACGTTGGGGAGTTACACATTAACCACCAGAGATGACCTTTCAGAGGGTACCAGGGAACAACCTCACTGAGTGCCTGATCAAGAAAAATGGCTTTTTTTTTCCATGATGCAGGGCACAGCTATCAGCTCCTAGGGAAAGGCTGCCCAGCTCTTTCCACTGAATTCTGCTGCTTTTCAGTTCCTCCATACTTGCTGAAATATTAATCACGTGCTCAGAGGTTTTCAGTGCTAACTAGGAGCCTCTGGCTGCTCCTTGTGGGGGGCTGAGGGGAGAAGGCAGGACATTCTTTGGCTAAAATGAGGCAGCCCTTTGCAAGGAGGTGTCAGGAGAGCAGCACTCAGCTTTGCTGCTGTTGCTGTCCATCTGAGCACTCTCCATCACCAGCTGGCTAATGGTCTGAGAAGCTTCTGGGGAAAACTGAAGCCTGCTGATGAAGGTAGAAGTATTGTGATGGGGAAGTGATAAGGCTCTTTGCAATATGCAAGTGATTGTTCTTCAGTTGTTAAATCCCTAGGTATGTGCACATGGCCCTCAGTTACTACATCCACAGCATGAGCACAGCACACATTGGGCACCACCTGGGTTTGGTGTCCAGTGTGTGCCCTGCACAGACTCAGAGGATTTAAAACATTTTGACTGAAGAGGAGGTTTTCACAGAGGATCTTTTGGTCAATATTTTCAGGCCTACCAGTACCTGAGGGGGCTATAGGAGAGCTGGGGAGAGACCTTTGACAAGGGCTGGGAGTGATAGGATGAGAGGGAATGGATTGAAGCTGGAGATGAGGAAGAAATTCTTTCCAGTGAGGGTGGTGAGGCTCTGGCACAGGCTGCCCAGGGAGGCTGTGGCTGCCTCCTGCCTGGGGATGTTCAGGGCCAAGCTGGATGAGGCCCTGAGCAACCTGTGCTGGTGGGAGGTGTCCCTGCCCATGGCAGGGGGCTGGAGCTGGGTGTTCTGTGAGGTCCCTTCCAGCCCAACCCATTCCATGATTCTGTGAGGATCTCAGAGGTGTCTCACAGCCTTGAGAGTTCTATGGATCTCCGAAATAAGTGTGCTCAGGGTGGTTATATTTGGCTGCAAGGCCACTGTGTGCACACCAGCACTGCACACACTGAACATCTTGGAGCCAGTGCCAGAGGTCCATCACGTAGGTCAGGCTTGGAACTGCTGCCAGTTTGCAGAGTACAGCGTGGCCAGATGCTTGTGACACGAGACTGGAGTCAGAAGCATGCCAAAGGAGTCCTTTTCCCCTGTGTCTGGGGTTTGGCCTCCAAGGAGAGGGTAAAGAGACGCAGGTCTTGGATGAGGCAGTTTTGATCAGCCTCTTCAGAGAGAGGAAATCACTTCATACCTGTCCAGAAATGAAACTGCTGTCGTGCTGCCAGGACAGCAACATCGATTTCCCCTGGGTGGAAATGATTTCCATGGAGGCTTTGGCCACAGCATTGCTCCCTGCAGGAAGGAGGCTGTGAGAAGTCCCAGCACTGCCTTGCAGGTGGCCAGGCCCTGACACCGCTGCTCTGCAGCACCATGGGGGTTGCCAAGAATGCCTTCAGCTGTGGAGCTGTGCAAACCTGAGCAGGCTGAGCAGGGGCAGGCTCCTCTGAGGAGGGTATTGTCAGCAGACTGAAGATGATGCAAAGCTGGGAGAAGCTGTTATTAATTTCATTTCAGTAACAATAAGGTTCAAACAGGGCAGTGATGGTGCCCCTGGACTGGGCACTGGTGAGGCCACACCTTGAATCCTGGGTTCAGCTTTGTGCCCCTCACTGCAAGAAGGACACTGAGGAGTTGGAGCAGGTCCACAGAAGGGCAACCGAGCTGGGGAAGGGTCTGGAGGACAGGGCTGAGGAGGAGCAGCTGAGGGGGCTGGGGGTGTTCAGTGGGGAGAGGCTGAGGGAGACCTCATTGCTCTCCACAGCTCCCTAAGAGGAGGCTGCAGTGAGCTGGGGGTTGGGCTCTGCTCCCTAGTCTCAGGTGATAGAAAGAGAGGAACTGGCCTGAGATTGTGCCAGGGGAGGGTGAGATTGGAGAGGAGGAAAGTTTTATTTGGTGCAAGAGTGGCCAGGGACTGGCAGAGGCTGCCCAGGGAGGTGGTGGAGTCCCCAGCCCTGGAGGGATTCAAGAAACCTGTGGCCATGGCACTTGGGGGCCATGGTGGGGTTGGGTTGCTGGTTGGGCTCAGTGATCTTAGAGGTCTCTTCCAACCCAAACAATTCCATGATTTCTATGATTTACTGGAAAGTGCCTAGGAAGGTTGCCAGCAAGAGCTAACATCTCTGAAGCAACAGGGTAAGAATGGCTGTGGTATCCCCACAGCTCTTCAGGGTGGCATTTGCCTGTGTTTGTTTTGCGGCAGGCTTTCAGCTGCCTGCTCTGAGGCGTCTGGGGGAGAGTGCTCTGTGTGACTCAGGGGCAGATCTGCCCAGATTTTGGTCAGATTCATAGCAGGTTTCTTTTTCACATGGTCTCATACATATTTATGACTTAAGTTCTCTTGCCTGCTCCTGGGCTTTCTCTAGTTCCAGGGCCTGTCTCTCCAGCTAAGCCCCATGGCACACAGTGACTCAGTCTTGGGGCGAGCGGATCAAAGTATCACTGGAGCGATTTCTTGTTGTTAATAGAGAGAATGGACTGAAGCTGGAGGAGGGCAGATGGAGACTGGATACTGGGGAGAAAGTCTTTCCAGGGAGGCTGGGGAGACACTGGCACAGGCTGCCCAGGGAGGCTGTGGATGCTCCCTCCCTGGAGCTGTTCAAGGCCAGGCTGGGTGAGACCTTGAGCAGCCTGTGCTGGTGGGAGGTGTCCCTGCTCCTGGGCAGGGGGTTGGGACTGGGTGATCTTGAAGGTCCCTTCCAACCCAACCCATCCTAGCAATCTATGATTCTGTTAATTTTGTCTTTGAGTTACCTGGGGGTAGCTTTACAACCTCCACTACGTTCATGCTCTGCAGCAGTAGATGGAAGGCATGACTTTGAGCTCCTGCCCCTGCAGCCTTAATGAGTGCACGTGCTCCTCACTCATGCAAGGCATTGCACTGCCTTGGGAGAGGCTTTCTGTAGCACAGGGTCCAGCCTCCTGCCCTCAGCTCTCCCTTACAGCTTTCTCACAGAGTCAGGACAGGTCTAGAGAAGCTGAAGACCACACTCGCCCATACATGCAGCACTGATGCTCAGGCCAATCTCTTCAGTACCTCAAGTGAGGAACTGTTGGGCTGAACAACCCTAACTCTCTCAGCCTGTCCTCTGATCATCTTCATGTCCCTCCTCTGGACCTGCTCCATCAGGTCTGTGTCCTTCTTGGGTTGGGGGTCCCATTGCTGGACACAGGATCCCAGGTAGGGTCTCAGCAGAGCAGAGGGACAGAATCACCTCTCGATCTGCTGGCCACTCAACTCTCCTGCTACATCTCCTGTGGATTTTTGCCTCAGCACCTACAGACACAGCTTCTTTCTTGGCTGAACTGCTGTTTTGAGGCTGTACTTTGTATTACTTTGGAAAGCAGGTGGGGTTTTCTGAGCAGAATGCTCTTCTCTGACATTTAAAGAGCACCTAATGGCTCACACCACAAGGTCACCTTTTCAGTTCAGGGCTTCAATGAAGCACCTGGTCCTTCAGAATTCAATTTCCAGTGAATTATGCAAGCAAGTTTGCTTCAACCACCCTCCTTTAAGGAGCGCTGCCTCAGTGCTTGCAATCCTGCAGGACCGACAGGCTCGGCGCTGCCTCTGCCTCACGCAGCCAGCCCTCAGCTGCGAGTTCCAGCTGCAGTTTGTTGCCTTCCCCTGGCCAGGAGCAGGGAAACGCGAGCGGGGGGCTGCAGCTGGCAGCGTCTGGGGCAGCCGCTGCGAGAGCAGCACCGAACCACTGGGGCTGGGCAGCCGCCGGGTCTCCCCCCTGCCCCGGGCGGCGAGGGCCGGGGGGTCGACACCGCTGTCCCCCCTTTCCTTCTCCCCCTGCCCTCGGCAGACGTAAGGCAGAGAGCCGGCGGCGCACCGAGAGCTGCGGTGCTGGGCCTGGCGCGGCGGAAAGCAGCCCTGGCCTGGGCCCCCGGAGCAGCCCCCGGGGAGCGGGGAGCGGGGAGCGGCCCCCGGGGAGCAGCCGCCGCAGCCACCCCGGCCTGAAAGGCAGCCGCGGCCGGCCCAGCATCCTCCTCCCGGGCAACCTGCGGCCTCCCCGGCTCACTTCCCCTTCCCTGGGCCGCCGGTCCGTGCGGGCTGGTCCCTCCCCGGGGCGGAGCGGCGCGGTGCCGCCTCCCCGGCGGCTGTCACGGGGCGAGCGGGGCCGCGCCGGGCTCCTGCGGGGCGGGGGCGGCGCTGCCTGGGGGCCCCGCGGCTTCTCTCTCGGCCTGGCCGCGGCCGCCCGCTGGCATCCGGGCTCCGCCACCATGCTCCGGCGGATTCTGCAGCGGGTAAGGCGAGCGGGGCTCGGCCCGGGCGGCGGCGAGGGCGGCGTGCCCCGGCGCGGCGTGGCGGTGCCGCTTCCTGGTGCCGGCCGGGCTTGGGGCCGGGCTGCCCGCCGCGGGCGCGGAGCTCCGGGCTCGTCCCGCCGGGCAGGGCAGGGCAGGGGATAGGCCCGCGGAGGCCGTGGGCTCGTCCGCCGCCACGCTCCGGCCCGCCGCCGGGGACGGCCCCGGCTCGGCCGGGATGGGACGGGACGGCCCCGCGCAGCCCCACGCCGCGGGGCTGGGCGAGAGGTGCCGGGGAGCGGGGGGGCTCCTGCGGCCCGGCGAGGGGGCGGTCCGGTGCTGTCGGTGGGGCGAGGGGTGGCCCTGCCCCGGCGTGGTTCCTTTCCTTTCCGCAGCGCCGGTGTCTCCGCCCGCCGCCTTCGCTCGGCCGCGGCGGCCGCCCGCGCTCAGGGGAGCCCAGCCGGGGGAGAGCCCCCGAGGCGGGGACCCGCGGCTCTTTCTCTGGGGGTCAGCAAGGCACAGCAGGCTCCCGACGCCGGGAATGGGCCCCGCAGCCCCCGGCTGCTCGCTTCCCTCATTTTAGGAACCGGCTTTTCCGGCAGCGCTGCCTGCTGTGGGAAGCTCGAGTTGTGACGGTCGTTGATGAAATCCTCCTGGCTCTCCCAAACCCTGGCGTTTCTCCGCTTGCAGCTCGCTGGTGAGAGCTGTCAGGGAGTTGCTGGCTCGGGGCCGGTGTCAGCGCGGCTCGGGGCCCGGGGACTCCTCGGTCGCTGGCTCTTGGCTGGAGGATGCACCGGGGGGGAAAAAGGGTTGAGTCACGCAGGCGGTGGGAAGGCAGCGCTCCAGAGCCCACAGCAGCGGTCTCGGTGTCATGCAGAAGGAGCTCACGGGTAGAGGAGGAGCCAGCAGCCTGTCAAGTGTTTCTTCGGGAGCGTGCTGCCTGTGTGACCCCTCGTTCGGATTGGGGGTCTCATCGGGGGTGCAGCCTGCTGACCTCCTCTGCTGGGCGAGGAAGCTGTTAAAAGGGGAAGACAGCACCCTGGGCGTGCACGCTGATGGGTTTGGTTTTGGCATAAAGCGTGCCTGGGATTGTTTTTCAGTCCTGGAGCAGGTGAAGATTGCTCTGGGTCTGTTTGGAGTTTGGTTGTTTACAGGGAGAGAACTTCCTTCCTGAAGTTGGATGGGAAACTTAGTCCGGACCCTCATTAAATACTGGCAGCATTTGGCTGGGTGTTTATTGATTCTGAGGAATAAGAGGCAGGCAAGGAAAGCTGCTCTGAGAGGGGGGGGAAGCTTGAAAGAGTGCCAGAGGAAATTTGCCCCTAAATATTAGCTCAGCTGGAGACTTCCTACCCAAACCTAAAGTCAGTGCAGAAGTTTTTGTGCTGTAGGAAATCTTCTCTGAAAAGCTTAAACAAATGGCTGTTGCCCAGGGGGTCCTGGAAACTACAGGAGTCCAGCAGAGCTGATTGCCAGCAAGGGTGGAACAGAATCCTTCCTGCCCCCAAAAATAAAGAAGAGAAACGAGTTAAGCTTTTAACTGCTACAAATAACCACGGCTCTAAAAGTCCACCTCGCAGTGCAAGAGCCTTGGCTCTTCTGTAGAGGCACGGTGACTGTGTGCACCGCCTCGGGCAGACCTTTGTGACTTGCAAGCTGAGGCTGCCAAAGTGTGGGGAAGGACTCTGATGTATTCTGGAGTTTTCAGTGAGCCTTGGCTCAGAAAAACTTCAGATTCAAAGAATGGTTTGGGTTGGAAGAGACCTCAAAGATGGTTCCAAGCCCCTGCCATGGGCAGGGACCCTTCCCACCAGCCCAGCTTGCTCAAGGCCTCATCCAGCCTGGCCCTGAACACCTCCAGGCAGGAGGCAGCCACAGCCTCCCTGGGCAGCCTGTGCCAGAGTCTCCCCAGCCTCACTCTGAAGAGTTTCTTCCTAATCTCCAGTCTAAATCTCCCATCCTCAGGCTTTAATCCATCCCCTCTCATCCTGTCACTGCAAGACCTTGCAAAGTCTCTCCCCAGCTTTTTTGTAGGCCTCTTTCAGGTACTGGAAGGCTGCTCTGAGGGCTCCCTGGGGCCTTCTCCTTTCCAGGCTGTCTTCAGCTAGGTCCTTGGTTTAGCTGCTTTCCCTGCATGCTCTGTTTTCAGTGTGACACCTTGGGGTCCCATCTGCTCTGCTCCTTTGCACTGTCCTCTCTCCCCACCTTTCCTTCCTTCTTTGCCACTTGCCTGTTCCATGCAGTGTTTGTTGTGCTGCTCTGGACAAAGGTATCTGCAAAAGGCAGTGTGTGCAGCGTCCAACTCGCAGCCTTCCTGCCCAGATACCTTGATTTCTGGCAGCACATTCTGTAGGGAGATGTCTCTTCTTTTAATTGTCTTCACCTCTGGAGGTGCTTTGTGTCCCTTGTGGCCCCTTTCTGCTTCACCTGCTAGTGGGGCAGTGGCTGTAGTCTGTGAAAGCAAAGCTTGCTGCTTCTATTTGCAAGAGAGCAAAGCTGTCAAACCCCCCCCCAGCAAAACCTGTGTTGTAATGAGGAGGCTCATGGCAAGCTGCTTGGTTTGATCTGCTGCTTTGCAGTGAGGGACTCCTCTGTTGACTCCTGCTCACATGAGGGTTTGTCTTCCTTCTTTGTGTCTGAGGGGAGACCTCGTTGCCCTCTACAGCTGCCTCACAGGGGGCTGCAGTGAGCTGGGGGTTGGTCTCTTCTCCCCTGCAAGAGGAAATGGGCTCAGGTTGTGCCAGCCTGTGTCCAGCTTGGATGCCTGGAAAAAGCTCTTCCCCCAAAAAGGCTTCTCAGGCACTGTCCCAGGCTGCCCAGGGAGGTGGTGGAGTCCCCATCCCTGGAGGCATTTCAAAGCCAGGTGGATGTGGTGCTGAGGGAGGTGGCAGTGGCTCAGCAGCAGTGGTGGGGCTGTGAGCTCTGGGGGAGAGGTTGGACTTGGTGATCTCAAGGCTCTCCTCCAGCCTCAACAGTTGCAAGGTTCTATGCCTATGGTTTCACTGGCTCCAGCTGTTAGTGGTTGTGCTGTGGAGGTGAGATCCTAGTGCTCTCTTCTCACTCAGCTTCTTGGTCTGTGGATCTTGTGCTCTAGAGGCAGAAGAGGGCTTAGGGCTTTGCAGGCTTTTCTTTAGCTTGGGTAATGCAGGTTCCTTTTCCCTTACACCAAGCTCAGGAGCAGGGCTATTGACTTTGCTGGGATGTGTGGCATCTCCTGCCTTGGCTATCATCTTCTTTTGGGCTTGGTGATTGCAGGGCTCCTGGGTGGTTTGTTTACTTGGGTGGGTGCTGAACTGCAGCTGTGCTCGTGCCCTCCTGCCAGGTGGGGGTGAAGGGACCAGGTGTGTCTCTTCCTGAGTACAAGGTCTGCTCCTGTGGGACTGGTGGCACAATGGGAAAGGCAGGCTCTCTGCCTGTGAGGTCAGGAATCTTTCCATGTATGGAGTCACAGCATGGCAGGGGTTGGAAGGGACCTCTGAAGATCGTCTCCTGTTGCCCTGCCAGAGCAGGATCGCCCAGGGCAGGTGCCACAGGAAGGCAAACAGATGGGGTCTTGAGAGTCTCCAGGCTGAGAGACTCTACAACCTCTCTGGCAGCCTGCTCCAGGAGTTTCTCCTCACTTTGAGATGAGACTTTGTCTTCCAGTTTGTGTCTGTTGCCACTTATCCTATCATGGGACGCCACTGGAAAGAGCCTGGGCCCCTTCTTTTTATCTCCTGCCTTTCAGATGTTCATAAACATTAATAAGATCCCCTCTCAGTCTCCTCTTTTCCAGGCTGAAATAGAATCATGCCACACTCCTTTAGAACTAAACTTTGCTGTTCTTCATTGGCCTGGCCTCTGTTGTTTGGTTTCCTTCTCACCTCCTCATTCTTGTGTCTTGTTTGTTGTTGCTTCAGCAGCTCAAGGTGTTTGGACAGCAGGAGTGTTGTGCAGTGTTTCAGGCTGTGCTGGGGCCACTGTATAAATCCATATTTGTTCAGACTTTCTGGAGGCTTAACATATTTTCTCCCAAGGTTTAATTAATTCTGAATGTCTAACTGCTGAGAAGAGTTATTGAGAGTGAGTGGAGTGCAGCTAGACACAGATCAATGACTCTGCCAAAGAACCTGGTACCAGTCCCTGTTTGCACTCCATCCAATGAGCTCAGCTCATTCATGGTATCACTTTCTGCTCCTCACAGCAAACCAGCTCCAGCCATTGCCATCCTTTCTGTTGGCAATGAGATTCCTTTGCATTAGCTGGCAGAGAACACAGGGAGCAGGTTGCTGAAGTTCAGCAGATTGCTTCTAGGACCACAGTTCATAGAGACAGAGAATGGGTTGGAAGAGATCTTAAAGCTCATCCAGTCCCAACCCCCTGCCATGGGCAGGGCCAGCTCCCACCAGCCCAGGCTGTTCAGGACCTCATCCAAACCCAGTCTGTCTCTTACTGGCCTGTGTCAGCAGCAGGTAGATGCTCTGGGCTGTTTCTCCAGATCTTGAAAGTCACTTAACCTCCTCTTTCCTTCTCACCTTTCTTCCCTTTTCCTGGCACTCAGCAGCAAGTGCCACCTGTTTGTACTGAGCTTCAAAGCCTGGCTTGGAATCCTGCTTTCCCTTTTGGAGGACAGCACTTTGTTTGTTGAAAGGTTAAAGGGATTTTCCCAGGTGCTCTTCAGTCATTTCTGGCTGGTGGTCAGCCACCCCATGTGATGGCTTCTGCTGTGATGGCAGCATGGCTGCAGTGCTTCATACAGCAAATGCCTCAAGTGACCACATAGTGACAACACTCTGCTTGCTTGGGACTGAAGAGTGTGCACCCTGCAGCCTCTGCTGCTCTCCAGTTCTTGGGGCTAGAACCAGCAGAGCCCAATGTACAAACGTCCTTGTGAAATGGGCAGCACTGAGGTGGGCCATGATGGAGTCCTTCCCAGCAGGCAGAGGCCTGTGTTGCTGCCAGGGGGTTTCACAGGCTCACTGTGGGCAGAAGAGACCTTCAAGATCATCAAGTCCAACCACCACCTAACTGTACCAGGGCCACTGCTGCACCATACCCTTCAGCACCCTATCTGGATGGCTTTTCAATGCACACAGAGTTGGAGATTTGGCCTCTTTCCTGGGGGCCTGTTCCAGTCTGTGAGGACCCTTTTGGTACAGAAGCTTTTTCCTCATGACTTTGCTGCCAGAGTGGTCAGGGACTGGCAGAGGCTGCCCAGAGTGGTGGTGGAGCCCCCATCCCTGGAGGTGTTCAGGAGCTGTGTGGCCATGGCACTCGGGGACATGACTTGATGGCCATGGTGGGGTTGGGTTGCTGGTTGGAGTGGGTGATCTTAGAGAGCTTTTCCAACCCAAACAATTCAATGGTTCCATATGAGGGCAGAGTTTAGCCTAATTCTTTGTCTCATGAGAGGAACTGGTTTGAAATCCTGGCCTTTGCTTCTGGTGTTTGCTTGCTCTGTGATGCATGGAGAGCCTTGGATAAAGGCTTGCCCTGAAGATTATGTAACTGAGCCTCAGCTTCTTCACTTCATTGCTCCTTCTGTGCTCCAGCAGGTAGAGAATCCTTTGTGCAGGATTGTGTTGGATGTGAGGAACCCTTTCCTTCCCCAAAAGGAGCAGGCTGCCCAGGGCAGTGGGGGAGTCCCCATCCCTGGAGATGTGCTGAGGGCCATGGTTTAGTGGTGACCTGGCAGTGCTGGGTTAAGGGTTGGACTCTGTGGTCTTAAAGGTCTCTGCCAGCCAAAATGGTTCTGTGATTCTAGGTGCTCTGCTTTATCAATTACAGTCTCACAGACTCACAGAGTGGTTGGGGTTGGAAGGGACCTGTGGAGATCATCCAGTCCAACCCCCCTGCCAGAGCAGCATCACCCAGGGCAGGGCACACAGAATGCATCCAGGTGGGTTTGGAAAGGCTGCAGAGGAGACTCCCCAGCCTCCCTGGGCAGCCTGCTCCAGGGCTCTGTAACCCTGGAGATCACTGAGTCCATTCCCCCTGCCAAGCACTCCCCAGACTCTGATTTCTCTCCCCTCTCTTTCAGACTCCAGGCAGAGGAGGGTCTCAGAGCTCAGACTCTGATTCTTCTGCAGCCCCAGGGAATGCTGTGGACCTGAACAATGAAGGCTCTTCTGAGGTACTGTACACTGCCCCTGGCACTGCAGCTCCAGGCCTTGGCTGCTGTTGCCCTGATCCATGAAGCTCTTGGGAGGAACTTCTCATGGCCTGTCTAAATAGAGGGAAGACTGAGGAATGTTACCTTCTAAGCAGTTCTTCAAACAAAGGAAGGCCAGGCCACTCCTGTGTCTGTTCCTAGGCTTGCCTGCCTGGATGGTCACAAGCAATCCTTCCTCTCATCTTAGAGATGAATTGTTAAAATCAACAGCAATGAGACACAAGCTCCAAGCAGCTTCCTTGTTAATGAATCTTTTATCAGAGCTCTGAAGAGCTAGGCTTAACAGTTCATCACACTCATGCTCCCTCTCCCCCCCTGCTGCTGCTGAGCTGTGCTGGCAGCCTCCTCCTTGTGAAGCAGGAAGCATCTTGGGGTCTTGTTGGTGCTGGAGCCTAAAGCCTGTCCGTTTCTGTGCTGTATGCCGTGCTGAACCAGCAGAGGCAGCTGTTACTCTTGCTTCGATCCCATATTACAATGACTTTGGCTTTACAGTGCTGTCAAACATTAACTCTGAGAAATGGAAGCCTCCTCTGCTGGCTGCTGAAGCTGCTTTGTGCTAATGGAGCCTGATTACCTAGCTTGAAAATGTTTCAGGCTTAGCATACAAATGCAGTGCAAGGTTAATTACTCCTCTTACAGCATTAAAGGCAGCAAAGTGCCCTTTTCTTACACTGAATAAAGTGGATGATGATTCAAACGCTTCTATGTCTGCTGTGATAAGGGAGAACAGAAACTTTCTCTGTGCTATTTAAATTCCTGATTGCCTTCCATCTGGGCACTGCTTGGTGCTGGAAGCCTTACTACAGGCAGTGGAATCATAGCAGGCAGTGGGTTGGAAGGGACCTCTAAAGGTCATCTTGTCCCAACCCCTGCAGTGAGCTGGGACATCCCAACTAGAGCAGGTTGCTTCTAGGCCCACCAAGCCCCACTTTAGAATCACAGAATGGGTTGGGCTGGAAGGGACCTTAAAGATCATCCAGCTCCAGCCCCCTGCCATGGGCAGAGACATCTCCCACCAGCCCAGGCTGCTCAGGGCCTCATCCAACCTGGCCTTGAACGCCTCCAGACAGGAGGCATCCACAGCCTCCTTGGGCAACCTGTGCCAGTGTCTCCCCACCCTTGCTGGAAACAATTTCCTCCTGATCTCCTTTCTGAATGATCTCTCCTTAACATTTTGCTGCATGTCATACAGGCCATGCATCCTGGAGCCCACATCTCCTTTGCATGCCCACTGACACTGTCCCTGAAGCAAAGACATGTTCTTGAATTGCAGACTAAACCCTCCTGAATTAGGAGTTAAAGAGGCCTAGAACTGTGCAGTGGGGCAGCTGCTTCTTTCCAAAGCTTGGCTGAAAGGGCACAGTTCTGTTAGCCTGAGAGCACTCTCACTGCCTGTACAGCTGCTGGGTGTCACAAGGTGCCTTCATGCAGGGGGGGCAAGAGTTTCTTGGCACAGACTCACAGAATGGCTTGGCTTGGCAGGGGGCTCCAAGCCTCCCTGCAGTCAGGGAGGTGTCAGGGTGGTGAAGTTCCTGCATTATTGCTCCACTGGCTTTTCTTGCTGCTGACTCAAAACTGGGTCAGAGCAGAGGCTGCTGTGCCACTGCTGGTTGATGCTGTGCAGTGTGGCAGTATCTCCTAGCTGTTCCACTAGCTACAAGTTGGCTTTTCTGCTTCCATGTTGTTCTAGAATCACAGAATGGTTTGGCTGGGAAGAGACCTTCAAGCTCATCCAGTTCCAAACCCTCCCAGCAGCCCAGGTTGCTCAAGGCCTCGTGCAGCCTGGCCTTCAACACCTCCAGGGCTGCTGTTGTCTATCAGAAACTGATTTACCTGTAGGCTGTGGCAGCTCTCTAGTGAGCATGCTGGGTTTGGATCTGTTTGTTAGTTGTACCCAGGAAGGTGCCTGCTTTTCCCTGAGGGATGCCAGCTAGGTGCAGAGTTGTGCTGCTGCCTCAGCCCCTCCTGCTGCTGCCAGCTTTGCTTGGGGGCATTTCTGCAGTCTCACCACACTGCCCTTATCTCCCTCTGTGAAACATCTGGGCAGCCTTGTGGGAAACTATGTGAAGGATTCACAGGTGGCATCAGGTTGGAAGGGAGCCTCAAAGGTCCTCTTGTCCAACCCCCCTGCACTCAGCAGGGACAGCTCCAGCTGGAGCAGGCTGCCCAGGGACCCAGCAAGTCTAACCTTGAATGTCTCCAGGGATGGGGCCTCAACCACATCCCTGGGCAGCCTGTTCCAGTGTTTCACCACCCTCACTTTCAAACCATTGCCTCTCATCCTGTCCCCACAGGCCCTTCTGAACAGTCTCTCCCCAGCCTCCCTGTATGTCTCCTTCAGGTACTAGAAAGCTGCTCTAAGGTCTCCCTGGAGTCAAGTCTTCCCCAGGTTGAACATTCCCAATTCTCTCAGCCTGTCCTTATTAGAGAGGTTCTCCAGCCCTCTGATCACCTTTGTGGGCTGCTCTGGACCCAGTCCATCAGGCCCATGTCCTTCTTGGGTTGGGGGTCTCATGGCTGCACAGAGTACTCCAGGTAGGGTCTCAGCAGATCTGACCTGATGCCTGATGTTCATTCACAACTTCTGCAGCTGATTTCTGTGTCACATGAAGGGAGCACCAACAGTGGCTGGAGTGAACAGTAGTAGTGTGCAGCATGCTGCTGGCTGTGAAAGTGGGGTTTAGATTGGTTTATTTTTGTGTTCATAACTGTTCCATTTCATGTTCATAACCCTTGTTCATAACTCCTTCTCCTTCTTTATAACTCTCTCTTCTTGTTCATAACCTTTGTTCATACCTGTTCCCTCTTGTTCAGAACTCTTCCTTCTTGTTCAGAACTCTTCCTTCATAAGCTCTTCCTTCATGTTCCTAACTCTTCCTTCTTGTTCCTAACTCCTGCTCCTAGCCTTCTCCATGGACCTGATAAGTGCTTTGGAGAATCTTTCCCAGAGGAGACCTGACTTTGCCTTTGTAGAGAGCTTTCAACCCGAGAGCCTGGGCAGAGTTTGAGTCCCAATCTGCTTTTCTGTTGCCTGTTTCCTGATGAGTTTCTTAACCCCAAATGTACATTTCACAGGGCTTCATCTGTCCACTGTGCATGCAGGTGTGTGTAACTGCCTCTGCTCTGTCTGAGCATTACCAGAAGGAGCACACTGGCACAGGAGGAAGACAGGAGCTCCGTGACCTCCCAGCTGTCACTGTGGGTTTTGTTTACTTTGTTTGACTGGCTTTGGTGCTGGGCTGCTTGACATGAACACAGCTCTTTCCCTCCTGGCTTGGGTGGCAGCCTCTTTGATTGCTCCTTCTGATGCCTTGCTGAGGCAGGATTGGATCTCCTGTGCCTGGTTCCAGAGTGTGCCTTCAGCAGGAGAGGGACTCTGCCTCGCTCCCTGCTTTGCAGCTGTGTCTCACTCGAGCTGTGGGACTGGGGGGCTTGGCAGTCACTGCTGTGTGCTTCTGGAACAGCTTTTGCTGGGGTTTCCTCCTCAATAAGGCTGTGGCATTCCTTGATTTACCTCACACCAGAATCAGCATGAGGAGAGGTGTGGTATTGCTGGGGGCAGTGGCTGGCACCCCTCAGGCTGTGCTGCCCTTCAGCCAGACCCGGACAGGCTGGAGGGATGGGCAGGGAGAAACTGCATGAAATCCAGCAAGGACTAGGGTAGAGCCTTGCAGCTGGGTGAGAACAACCCCACAGACCAGCAGAGGTTGGGGAATGTTATTCCTGAAGATGATGAAGCCCATCAGTATTCTGATTACCCTAGAGGAGGGGGTTGAGATTATCCTGGAGTTATTTGAAGGCTGCAGAGAGACTTTTGCTGAGGGTGCCTAGAGCCAGGCCAAGGGGGAATGGTGTGAAGCTGAGGCAGAGCAGGGTTAGAGTGGAGCTGAGGAAGACATCAAAAGGACGATCCTGTTGGCATATGTTCCATGCCTTTCACCACACAAACCTCTTCTCTCTGTTTGCATGAGCAGGAAGGTGCCAGTGGTGTCCTCTGGAACCAACTCTATTTGCTCATTAGAAAAGCAGGTCAAAAGGTCATGGTTTATATAATTAAGACCAGGAGACCTCTCAGGTTTTGGGGTACTTAGCCTGCAGTGAGAGACCTTTTTCCTTTAGGCCCAGAAGATTATTTTATACCAGGCTGCAGTTGCAGAGCCTTCCCAGAAATGAAGCTGGATTCTTCCTGAGCAGAACAGACCATAATTCCTCCTTTAGTTCTCTTCTGGTTTTATTACTGTTGATGAGTAAGGCTTTCATTCTGTCACAATCCACAAGACTGCAAATGTGTCCTGAATTAGAAGTTCTGATCCAGTGGATTCTCTGTTCCTTAAGTCAGATCAAACCAGTCTCTCATTCATCATTCAGCAAGCTTGCAGATGATGCCAAGCTGAGTGCTGTGGTTGGTAAGTCTGAAGGATGGAATGGCAGCCAGGGGGACCTTGGCTGTGGAGAAGCTCCTGAGGTTCAGTAAGGCAAGGTGCAAGGTCCTGTGGGTCAGGGCAATCCTCAATACCAATCCAGGCTGGGGGTGATGAGATTGAGAGCAGCCCTGCAGAGAAGGACTTGGGGGTGCTGGTGGGGGAGAAGCTGGACAGGAGCCAGCAGTGGGCTTCCTTCCAGGGTGGCTTTGAGCTTCCTGGTGTCCTTCCCAAAGAATCCTGCATTCATGAGTTGTACCAAGACTGATGGTGCCTGAAAGCAATCCTTTACCTCATCTGCCTTGTGGCAGAGAGGAGAGCACTGAGGAGCTTGACTTTATCAGGCCTGAAAGTAAATCTCAGCTATTAGAGGGCAGAACTAGCTCCCAAGTTATGGAGTCATGGAATGGTAGGGGTTGGAAGGGACCTCTGGAGATCACTGAGCCCAACCCCAGTGCCAAAGCAGGAGCACCTAGGGCAGGGCAGACAGCAATGATGCAGTGTGGCTTTTGTTGGCTTTTTGTAGCTCTGTAATTGCCAAATCTGTTAGCAGAGCCTGAAATGGTTGGTCTGAACTGTAACACTGGTGTGTGCTCCCCTTCAGGTGTGCAAGCCAGAAGCAGAATTCTGTGTCAAAATAAGATTGAAGAAAGAAAACCAATCAGCAAAGGTTTTGCTTCTCATCTCTTGGGGTTTGTCTTTTTTTCCCCTCTTTTTTGTACCAGGGCTTTATTTGTCCTCTCTGTATGAAGTCTCATGGATCAGCTGAGGAGCTGTTCAAGCACTATGAAGCAGTCCATAACTCTGGCCTTGAGTCAAGTCATGGAGGAGAAGGTCATCTCTCACCAGAAAGGTGCAGCAGGACTCATTTGTGCTTGTGTGTCAGTGTGGAGCTGCTTCTCCTGCCACTGGGGGCTGGATGAATTTGAACACTTCATTGTGTAGCCAAGGTCCTTAACTCTTCATGCTCCATTTCCAGCTGCAGGGAGAAACTTCCACTGAGTGGCAGTGCCCTGCCAGGAGAGGCAAATCAGATCCATGTGTTTCCTGCCTGTGAAATCACTTTCCCATGCAGCTGGCAGGGCAGTGGTAGACACTGGAGAGATTTTCAGGAGTGTGGCAGGAAAAAACTGAAGAGGTTCTCCCTGCTTTCAGTTTCACCCCTAGAGGGTGGGGGAGGACAACCCTGAGGGCAGGGAAGGATCCTGAGTTTGTCTCTGGGTAGCTGGGGTTCTTGCTGGGCAATATAACCTCAATATCTGCCTCAGAAGGTTCCCATATTGCCTAATGATCTGCAAGTCTGACACTTTCCTGTGCCATTCCTTTTCCTCCTGTGTCCCAGAAACTCCATGCTTCAGAATCCTTCTCTCCTTTATTTAACTCTTTGGTCAAACCTCTCCTGTTGAATTCATTCCTAGGGAACCTGCCAGGCTGCTTTCCTTTTGAGAGCAGTGGTGTGGGGCAAGAGCTGATAACCTCAGGCTTACTCTGGAAAACTTGCACTGAGTAGTTTGCCTGTGTTGGCTTGGGAGGCTTTGTCTTAGGAGTTTCCTATGAGTATTCCAACATGACTCTGCAAGGGTGATTCAGAGTCACAGAATAATGGTTTGGGTTGGGAGGGACCTCAAAGATCATCCACTTCCATCCCCCCTGCCATGGGCAGGGACACCTCCTACCAGCCCAGGCTGCTCAAGGCCTCATCCAGCCTGGCCTTGAACACCTCCAGGGAGGAGGCAGCCACAGCCTCCCTGGGCAACCTGTGCCAGAGTCTCCTCACCCTCACTGGAAAGAATTTCTCCTTCCTCTCTACTCTGCCCTCCTCAGGCCATATCTGGAATATTGTGTTCAGTTCTGGGCCCCTCACTTCAGGAAGGACCTCAGGGAACTGCTTGGAAGAGTCCATCCCAGAGGCACAGAGCTGCTGCAGGCAGTGGAACATCTCCCTGTGAGCACAGCTGAGGGAGCTGGGGCTGGGAGCAGAGCCTGAGGGCTGCCCTCAGTGCTGGGGATAAAGATGTGCAGGGCTGGAGCCAGGCTCTGCTCAGGGATGGCCAAGCACAGCACAAGGGGCACTGGGGGCAGCTGGAGCAGAGGAGGTGCCAGGGGAACAGGAGGGAAAACTTTGTCCCTGTGAGGGTGCTGGAGCCTGGAGCAGGCTGCCCAGAGAGGCTGTGGAGTCTCCTCTGGAGCCTTTCCAGCCCCCCCTGGCTGTGCTCTGTGTGCCCTGCCCTGGCAGGGGGCTTGGTCTGGGTGGTCTTTCGAGGTCCTTTCCAACCCTTCCCATCCTGTGGTTTGTTCCAAGTTCCAAACCAATGCCAGAGGCAGAGCTTCTCATGCTGTCAGTTCTCTTGAGGTGGTCCTTGGCTACCACTGCAGTCATTTCAGCTGCATTCCCAGGTGCAGGAGACCAAAGCTAACCACTCTGTGTTCCTTCTCCCTGCTCTGTGGATGGATTCGCTCAGGGACGAAGTCTCACTGCTCCGCCAGGAGGTCCAGGACTTGCAAGCTTCACTGAAGGTTGGAAATGTCTTTTACTCACCCTTGGCCCTTTGTCTCAATTTGCAGCCTGTTCCAGCAGATCTCAAGTCCTCTCTCCCCCCTCTCCTGTGTTTTCCCCCCCAGGAGGAGAGGTGGTATTCAGAAGAGCTGAAGAAGGAGCTAGAGAAATTGCAGGGGCAGCGGCAGCAAGTAATTGCTTTAAAATACTTGCAGCAGGTTTATCAGCAGCAGTGCCAGTGAGGAGTAAAACCTTTCTGTAAGGCACGTGGCCTGATTGAGTTAGTTCCATACTGGGAATGTTGCCATGCTCTTGGAAACAAAGCCACTTCTCTCTCCACAATCACCTCTCTCTGTAAAGCTGAGGCACAAAGTCAGAACAGAGACTCGCAGAGCGGTCTGGGTTGGCAGGGACCTCCAAGGGTCACCCAGCCCAACCCCTCTGCACTGGGCAGGGCCATCCTCCACTACAGCAGGTTGCCCAGAGCCTTACCTTGAATGTCTCCAGGGATGGGGCCTCCACCACCTCCCTGGACAAAGGATTCTTCCAGACACTGCAGGGTCAGTTCAGGCTTTTCCTTCTGGTTGGCCTATTCAGAACTCAGTTTATTAAACCAAACCAAAGTCATTGCCCAAGTAAAGAAACTCAGTTTGTTCAAAATTCAGCCCAGTGTGGTGTTGGGCAGGGGTCTGGCTGGTGAAGAGCTTGTGGAGAACAGCAGTGTTGCTTTCACACCAGCTGAACTGAGCTAACAAGGCAGGGCAGGTTGTGGTGTGTTGTGGCCAAAGGAGCCTCTCACCACTTCTTCTATGAGCTGCTTGAGATGCTGGGTGGTTACAAACCTCAGACACTGCTTCCTGGCTGAATTCCCTCCCAGAGTGTGTGCAGTGGTGGCTGGGAGCTCTCTCTCCCTCCCAGAGTGTGTGCAGTGATGGCTGGGAGCTCTCTCTCCCTCCCAGAGTGTGTGCAGTGATGGCTGGGAGCTCTCTCTCCCTCCCAGAGTGTGTGCAGTGGTGGCTGGGAGCTCTCTCTCCCTCCCAGAGTGTGTGCAGTGATGGCTGGGAGCTCTCTCTCCCTCCCAGAGTGTGTGCAGTGATGGCTGGGAGCTCTCTTTCCCTCCCAGAGTGTGTGCAGTGATGGCTGGGAGCTCTCTCTCCCTCCCAGAGTGTGTGCAGTGATGGCTGGGAGCTCTCTCTCCCTCCCAGAGTGTGTGCAGTGATGGCTGGGAGCTCTCTCTCCCTCCCAGAGTGTGTGCAGTGATGGCTGGGAGCTCTCTCTCCCTCCCAGAGTGTGTGCAGTGATGGCTGGGAGCTCTCTCTCCCTCCCAGAGTGTGTGCAGTGATGGCTGGGAGCTCTCTCTCCCTCCCAGAGTGTGTGCAGTGATGGCTGGGAGCTCTCTCTCCCTCCCAGAGTGTGTGCAGTGATGGCTGGGAGCTCTCTCTCCCTCCCAGAGTGTGTGCAGTGATGGCTGGGAGCTCTCTCTCCCTCCCAGAGTGTGTGCAGTGATGGCTGGGAGCTCTCTCTCCCTCCCAGAGTGTGTGCAGTGATGGCTGGGAGCTCTCTTTCCATCCCAGAGTGTGTGCAGTGATGGCTGGGAGCTCTCTCTCCCTCCCAGAGTGTGTGGAGCCTGTGGCTTTAGGGCAGATTTCAGTATGGAGAGAGAGAAGGGTTGGGGATTGTTAATTGAGTCTTGCAAGTCTGAAAGTCTGGTGGTGATACATGGAATGGAAAATCATCTTGGCCCTTTCCAGTCAGAGATGGAATGGGTTGGGTTGGAAGGGACCTTCAAGGTCATCCCATTCCACCCCCCTGCCATGGGCAGGGACAGCTCCCACCAGCCCAGGCTGCTGCAGGCCTCATCCAGCCTGGCCTTGAGCACCTCCAGGGAAGGGACTGCTCCTGACACAGCTGTCTGAAGGCAGGGGTTTCTAGGAGCACTGGCCCTGCCTGAGCACAGCAGTGTTCATCTCCCTCTCTTGGCCCCAAGGGGATGAGCTGTGGGAGCAGCAGCTTTTCCCTCTGCTGTGCCTAATGCTGCCTTTCTTCTGCTCTCTTAAGGATTCCAAGTCTGATGGATTGTCAACGACTACATCCACAGGTGATTAACTTTTCATTGTGTTCATTCCTGCACCCCCCTGCGGTTCCTGAATGTGTGTGTCAGGGTAGCTTTTAGCTCATGCAAGAGCACTTCTGGTACATTAAAACACCTAGAAAGCTGGAATGGTAAACTGTTGGGGGTGGGGGGGTGGAAGGAGCTCATTCTCAGTGCTTTTGGTAGCTGCAGTCTGGGCCAATCTGCCAGAAGCCTGACAGAATGAGGCAGGCTGCCTCCTGACTCTGAATGCAGTTTTCAGGGGTACCTTTGGGCATGTTTTTAATCATTTCATGTGTTCAAGGCCTCAGTGCAAGGCTGTTGCTGAGAAGGACTCTGCTTGTTGCTATTTAAACTACAACATCTGCCAGGGCTGCTTCTCTTCAGTGCTGTTCTGTACTCCTTGCCAGCAAAGTGACCCCCAAGGAGTGCTATTTGTGTTGCCTTTTTCCCCACCATTTTTCTTTGGTTTCAGTTTGCAGGCCAACGATGTTGGCTCTGTGGTTCTCTCCAAGAGACACTCTTGGTGTGTGCATAGCACAGATTCACATCACTGAGAGTCACAGGATGGGGTGGGTTGGAAGGGAGCTTCAGGATCATCCAGTCCCAACCCCCCTGCCGTGGGCAGGGACACCTCCCACCAGCCCAGCTTGCTCAAGGTCTCATCCAGCCTGGCCTTGAGCACCTCCAGGCAGGGGACAGCCACAGCCTGCCTGGGCTTATCTGACTGATGTGATTAGCATGGAATCATAGATGGTTATGGGCTGGAGAGCACCTCCAAAGGTCACCCAGTCCAACCCCCCTGCAGTCAGCAAGGATATCCTCCACTGGATCAGGTTGCTCAGAGCCTTATTGAGCCTGACCTTGACTATCTCCAGGGATGAGGCCTCAACCACCTCCCTGGGCAACCTGGTGCAGTGTTCCAGCACCCTCCTGGTGCAGAACTTGTTCCTCCCATCCAATCTAAATCTGCTCTGCTCTAGTTTGAAACCATATCTGAGTGCTGATGATTAAAGAGCTTTTAATCAGAACTGAAGGCTTGGATTTCAGCAGCATGTGGCAGTGATCTCAAGGGCTCTTTATGCCTGCTGAAAAATAACAGGGACTTAATCCTGGAGAGCACTCAACAGGTTTCAGCATCATGCTTGTGGATATTTAACCCCAGTGAAGTTGTTCCCTTTGCTAAGCAGGTTGTGAATTTGGGTTGTTTCCCTGCTCTGCTGTCTTCTGGGTGGGAGCAGCTGCACTGTCCTGGCAATGCTGAAGAGCATAATGCTGTTGTGTTTGTGGCAACAGAGTCACTGGAACGGCAGCTGGAAGAGGTCCAAGTAGAAAACTTCAACATTAAGCAAATGAAAGACTTGTTTGAGCAAAAGGCAGCCCAGCTGGCCACGGAGCTGGTGGGTAAGTGCCCTCCCCACAGCCCTGGTGCTGCTCCCTGCTGGTGCTGCTCCCTGCTGGTGCTGCTCCCTGCTGGTGCTGCTCCCTGCTGGTGCTGCTCCCTGCTGGTGCTGCTCCCTGCTGGTGCTGCTCCCTGCTGGTGCTGCTCCCTGCTGGTGCAGCCTGTGCCAGCCAGCGGTTACTCAGCTCCCCTGGAACCACAGATTTCGTCTCACAGGTGTCCTTTGTCCAACTTCCTCCTCATTAGATCTCAAATCAAAGTATGATGAAGAGCTCAGCCTTCGGGAGGGGGCAGAGCAGAAGCTGACAAACCTGAGGCAAGAGCTGCAGAAGGAGAGGAGTGCAGTGGAAGACCTGAAGACAGAGCTGGTACTCCCCTCACACCCGCGGCTTTCTCGCTTTGTCAAAGCAGGCAGACCTGGTGAACTTGGAGCTGTCTGCTGGTGGGCTGAGGAGCTTCAGGACACCTTTGGTTGTGGCTGTTTGGTCTGTCCTGAGCTCACCCTTTGTTTTCCATGAGGTGCTGTGCTGTGACTGGCCCTGGCCAGCTGCAGTTATGGGAAGTGCTGAGAGGGCTTTTGTGACAGGGTGGCTGAAAGGCTGGCAGCTGTCATCACCATGCCTGTGTTCAAGTTGTCCCTCTTGCTCTTGGCTGATAATACCAGTGTGTGGATTCCAGGAGTCTGGCTCCTGGTGACTTCAAATACAGCCCTGGCTCCAGGGAGCAATTCCAGGGCAGTCACAGCACTCCTAAGGCAGTAGTCAAGGGGATTTCCAAGTTTCTCCCATTTGGCCACTGCTCAGACCCTGGAGGAGAGCAGGGCTCATTTATTCCCCTTCTTCTCTGCAGTTAGCTGCCCTGAAGGGCTCACAAGGCAGGGCTCTTGGCCCTGCCCAGCCACTGGGCCTGTCCATTCCTCCCTGTTTAGTTGATCCATATCTTTCTTTCTCCTTCTGCATCCTTACCCTTTTCCTGTACCTTTTCTCTTCAAGATCACAGAATGACAGACTGCACTGGGTAGGAAGGACCCTCAGAGGTCATCTTGTCCAAACCCCCCTGCAGTCAGCAGGGACATCTCCAGCTAGAGCAGGTTGCCCAGGGCCACATCAAGTTTGACCTTGAGTGTCTCCAGGGATGGAGCCTCAGCCACCTCCCTGGGCAGCCTGTTCAGTATTTCACCACTCTTCCTGTGCAGAACTTCCTCCTAATGTCCAACCTAAATTCACCCTGCTGCAGTTCCAAACCATTGCCCCTTGTCCTGTCACTACAATCCCTTCTGAGCAGTCCCTCCCCAGCCTTCCTGTAGGTCCCCTTCAGGTACTGGAAGGCTGCTCTGAGATCTCCCCAGAGCCTTCTCCAGGCTGAGCAGCCCCAACTCCCTCAGCCTGTCCTTGTAGCAGAGGTTCTTCAGCCCTCTGATCATCTTTGCGGCCTCCTCTGGACCCAGTCCATCAGCTCCATGTCCCCCTTGTGTTGGGGGTCCCACAGCTGGACACAGCAGGGCAGGTGAGGTCTCCCCAGCAGAGCAGAGGGGCAGGATCCCCTCTCTCCATCTCTGGCAATGGGCACTGGCAGCCCAGAAGGCCAATGGCAGCCCAAAGGCTGCCAGTGCCCCTTGCTGGCTGCTGCCCAGCTTCTCATCCTCCAGTAGCCTCCAGTCCTTTTCTCTGTAGCCCATTTTGGTTTGGATTTTGCAGCCTTCCTGCTGTGACCTTGTATGATATGATCTATACATGTGTGTCTTGCATGTCCTTCTTGTGTTGGGGTGCCCAGAGCTGGACACAGCACTGCAGGGGAGGTCTCAGCCTGGCAGAGTGGCAGCATCACCTCTCCCCATCTGCTGGCCACCATTCTTTTGCTGCAGCACTGCTTTCTTTGGTGCCCACTGGTGCCTTCCCTCTCCTTTCCTTCCACAGCAGGGCTGTCAGAGTTTCTCTGCCCCCCTCTTTTGCTTGTGCTGGGTTTGGCTTTGTTGCTCTGGTGGTTTCTGCGCAGCTGCGGTGCTGTCCGTGGCGCCCTGCCTGCAAGCTGATGGTTTGAAAGGTCTTTGGAGATGACATTGACACTGGAAGTCTGTCTGCCAAAGGTGTTTTGCTGACTGCTGCTCTTCTGCCTCTCAGCTCCAAAGGCCTGGTGTGGAAGATGTGGCTGTCCTGAAGAAGGAACTGGTCCAAGTTCAGACACTGATGGACAAGATGACTCTGGAACGGGAGCGGGAGTCTGAGAAGCTGAAAGATGAATGCAAGCACTTGCAGGCAGAGCAGGCAAACTCTGAGGTACACATGGACTGCATCAGGTTGGAAGGGACCTCAGAGATCATCTGCTCCACCCTCCCCACCATGGGCAGGGACACCTCTCAGTTAGGCTGCTCAAGACCTCATCCAGCCTGGGAGAGAGCATCCACAGCCTCCCTGGGCAGCCTGTGCCAGTGTCTGCCAGCCTCACTGGAAGGAATTTCCTCACCTCCAGTCTCAGTCTGCCCTCCTCAAGCTTCAGTCCTTTTCCTCCCATTCTGTCACTTCCCACAAAGAGAGATTGGCCCTTGGGATGTGCTGCCCAGGGAGGTGGTGGAGTCCCCATCCCTGGAGGTGTGTAAGAAGAGCCTGGATGAGGCACTTGGTGCCATGGTTCAGCTGCTTAGATGGTGTTGGGTGAGAGGTTGGGCTGGGTGATCTCTGAGGTCTTTTCCAGCCTGGTTAGTTCTGTATTCTGTGTCACTCCAAGGTGGTTATTTGTATGCAAGCTCCTTCCAGTTTTGCTCTCAGCCATCTCAGCTGCTGCTGAGTTCTGCATGCACAGCTTTGGCTGCAGTGTGGTTTTGTTCTGTTTGTCTTTGCAGGCTACCATTAACCAGTTGAGAGCTGAACTTGCTAAAGGGCCTCAGGAGGTGGCTGTGTATGTGCAGGAGCTGCAGAAACTGCAAAGTTTAGTCAAAGAGCTTGAACAGAAAAGCCAGGTGAGGTTGATTTTATTCCTGTGCTTGTCAGCTCACACTGAAATGGGAACACATCAGAGGCTGGACTGGATGACCCTCTGATGGTCCTTCCACACAATTCTCTGAGCAGCAGCAGCAGCATTTGTGGTTCAGGTCCTGTCTCTTCCTATGCAGCCACAGAATCATAGGTTGGAAAAGCTCTCTGAGAACATCCAGTCCAACCAGCAACCCAGCACCACCATGGCCCCAGGCACCATGGCCACAGCTTTCTGGAAGCCCTCCAGGGCTGGGGACTCCACCACCTCCCTGGGCAGCCTGTGCCCATTCCTGACCACTCTTGCAGCAAGGAAATTGTTCCTCATCTCCAGGCTCCCCTGGCACAGTGCAGGGTGGAATGCCTTGCATTTTGATGTGTACCTCCACCTCTGACTCCTTTGGAGTGCAGGAAGGTACTGCTGCAGAGTGTCTGAAGCTGATGTAGAGCCTCAAGCAAGCTGTTTCTTGCCCTTTCAGGAGCTCTGCTGAGAAGAGCTGGCTGTGCCTTGCAGAGGCCACTTGCTGGCTTGTAGCACAGCAGAGACCCAATGTGCAGAGCCAGAGCATTCCCTGAGTCTGAGACTTGTTGGAATTCTGGGCCCTTTGCATGTGGGGCTTCTGTCTTCCCTTGGTGGTTGGGGTTGGGGTTTTGAGTTTGTTTGAGTTGGGGTTTTTTGTTTAGGGAAATTGTGATGCATTTGGTGATGCTCAGTTCCTAACCTCCTGCTGCTGTAACTGCTCTGAAATGGGAGCAGGGACTTTTTCACTGGGAGGGTGACAGAGCAGGGAGCAGGCAGCCCAGAGGGCTTGTGGAGTCCTCTCTGGAGACATTCAACACCTGCCTGGATATGCTCCTGTGTGACCTGCCCTGGGTGATCCTCCTCTGGATGAGCTCCAGAGGTCCCTTTCAGCCCCTACCATTCTGTGATTGCTGTGAGAATGTCACCCCCCAGGATTTGCAGTTGGGGCTCTGTGCTGTTGGAGCTCTAGAATGAGCCTGTGTAAGGTGAAAGAGAGGTCAATGGTTTCTTTCATGACCTTATTTGAGCCTGAAACTTCCTTCTGGTGAAAAGAAATGGGAGTAATGCCCTGGACACCTGTCAGCAGAGTTGCTCTGGAGTGGCTGTGCATCTCTTTTCACAGGGTCTTGCTGAGAAGCTGCTGAAGAAAGAGCAGGACTACACCCAGCTGGAGGAAAAACACAATGAAGTGTCTGTGAGCAAGAAGAACATCCAGGCAAGCTTTCATCAGAGAGACCTGGACTGCCAGCAGCTTCAGGCAAAGCTGTCTGCATCTGAAGCCTCCATACAGAGATTACAGACAGAGCTAGGGGAGAAGGGGGAAGCCAGCCAGAAGCTTAAAGAAGAGTTGTCTGAAGTAGAGACAAAGTACCAGCATCTGAAGGCGGAATGTAAACAGCTCCAGCAGCAGAGGGAGGAAAAGGAGCAGCATGGCCTGCAGCTCCAGAGTGAGCTCAGCCAGGTAAGTTACTTGAGCACAGAATCCTTAAGGCTGGAAAAGACCTTGGGGATATCCAGTCCAGCCTTCCACCCACACCTCTGCCACCAGCAGGCCATGTCTTGGGGCAGCAGTTCAGGAGGGACAGGGATCTGCTGGAGAGAGTCCAAGGGAGGGCTCCCAGGATGCTGCAGGGACTGGAGCACTGCCCTGTGAGGAGAGGCTGAGAGCCCTGGGGCTGTTCAGTCTGCAGAGGAGAAGACTGAGAGGGATCTGATCAGTGTCTTCCAATAGCTGAGGGCTGGGGGTCAGGAGGCAGGGGCCAGGCTCTGCTCAGCTGCACCCTGGGATAGGACAAGGGGCAGTGGATATAAACTCCAGCACAGGAGGTTCCAGCTCAACATGAGGAGGAACTTCTGCCCTGTGAGGGTCCCAGAGCCCTGGAGCAGGCTGCCCAGAGAGGTTGTGGAGTCTCCTTCTCTGGAGCCTTTCCAGCCCCATCTGGATGTGTTCTGTGTGACCTGTGCTGGACTCTATGCTCCTGCTGTGGCAGGGGCTTGGACTTGAGGGTCTGTGGAGGTCCCTTCCAACCCTGACATCCTGTGCTCTGTGCTCCTGGTGAGACAGTTCTTTAAGCCATCCCCCGAGGGGGCTGGACTCTGCGTGCACATCACGCAGCTGCACTTCCATCTCCTTGTGGGAGGGCAATAACTACAGACTGCCTGCACCTGAAGGGGGCTAAACACTGCACAAGGTGGGGCTGAAGCAGATTGCTGCAGGCTAGAGGCTGCCCAAGGCCAACAGTTCCCTGTTCTTGCCCTTGCAGCTGCACAGTAAGCTGCTGGAGACGGAGCGGCAGCTGGGGGAGGCTCACGGCCGGCTGAAGGAGCAGAGGCAGCTCTCCAGTGAGAAGCTGATGGACAGAGAGCAGCAGGTGGCTGACCTGCAGTTAAAACTGTCTCGTGCTGAAGAGCAGGTAGGGACCTCCTGGAGCTTCTGCCAGCTCCACTCTGCTCTGCTCCTGCCAGGAGCCCGAGGCGGTGCTGCGGCTGGCAGGGTTGGGCCTCCTGGGGATGTCCTGCTGGGCAGGGGGAGCCTGAGGAGGTTCAGCAAGGGTGAGTGCAGAGCCCTGCACCTGGGGCACATCTGGTGGGGAGCTTGGAGGAGATGAGCTCTGATCTCCCTTCCAACCTGAGCCACTCTGTGAGCAGCAAAGATTTGGGTTAGGTTTGGATTCTTTAGGCAGCAGCATACATTTTTATGCCACTTCCCAAACCCTCCTGTTTGACTCAAACCTTTCAGCATTTGGAATGGCCCTGGGGCACCCCTGGGTGCTGTCTGTCCCTCCTTAGCCCTGGGGCAGCCCTGGGTGCTGTCTGTCCCTCCTTAGCCCTGGGGCACCCCTGGGTGCTGTCTGTCCCTCCTTAGCCCTGGGGCAGCCCTGGGTGCTGTCTGTCCCTCCTTAGCCCTGGGGCAGCCCTGGGTGCTGTCTGTCCCTCCTTAGCCCTGGGGCAGCCCTGGGTGCTGTCTGTCCCTCCTTAGCCCTGGGGCACCCCTGGGTGCTGTCTGTCCCTCCTTAGCCCTGGGGCAGCCCTGGGTGCTGTCTGTCCCTCCTTAGCCCTGGGGCAGCCCTGGGTGCTGTCTGTCCCTCCTTAGCCCTGGGGCAGCCCTGGGTGCTGTCTGTCCCTCCTTAGCCCTGGGGCACCCCTGGGTGCTGTCTGTCCCTCCTTAGCCCTGGGGCAGCCCTGGGTGCTGTCTGTCCCTCCTTAGCCCTGGGGCAGCCCTGGGTGCTGTCTGTCCCTCCTTAGCCCTGGGGCAGCCCTGGGTGCTGTCTGTCCCTCCTTAGCCCTGGGGCAGCCCTGGGTGCTGTCTGTCCCTCCTTAGCCCTGGGGCACCCCTGGGTGCTGTCTGTCCCTCCTTAGCCCTGGGGCAGCCCTGGGTGCTGTCTGTCCCTCCTTAGCCCTGGGGCAGCCCTGGGTGCTGTCTGTCCCTCCTTAGCCCTGGGGCAGCCCTGGGTGCTGTCTGTCCCTCCTTAGCCCTGGGGCAGCCCTGGGTGCTGTCTGTCCCTCCTTAGCCCTGGGGCAGCCCTGGGTGCTGTCTGTCCCTCCTTAGCCCTGGGGCACCCCTGGGTGCTGTCTGTCCCTCCTTAGCCCTGGGGCACCCCTGGGTGCTGTCTGTCCCTCCTTAGCCCTGGGGCAGCCCTGGGTGCTGTCTGTCCATCCCAGCCTGGTGACTTTGTTTTTTCCTGGGTTGTTTCATTTTTGGCTTTCAGCTAAAGGAGCAAGCAGCAAACTCTGCAGATCTGCAGCACCAATTAGATAAAGCCAAGCAGCAGCACCAGGAGCAGCAGACACTTCAGCAAAACACCACAGCAAAGCTGAGAGAGGCCCAGGTAAGAGAGCTGTGCATCCTCATCTGAAGGTGTGTGCCAGGGTGCTGGGACTCCCATGAGGGTTTTCTCTCTAGCAGTGACTTGCCTGACTTACCCTGCTGGCAGTACCTTGGACTCTGGAGCAGAGCCTCTGGGGAGGAGCAGCCCCATCCACCAGCACAGGCTGAGGGTTCATCTGCTGGAAAGCAGCTCCATGGAGAGAGGTCTTGGAGTCCTCAGTTCTCCATGGGGCAGCAATGTGCCCTGGGGGCCAAGAGAGCCGATGGGATCCTGGGGGGCATCATGGAAAGTGTGGCCAGCAGGGATGGGGAGGCTCTTCTCTCCCTTCTGCTCTGCCCTGCTGAGACCACAGCTGCAATCCTGTGTCCAGTTCTGGGCTCCCCAGCTCAAGAGAGACAGAGCCCTGGTGGGGAGAGTCCACAGGAGAGCCAGGAGGATGTTTAGGGGCCTTGAGCATCTCCCCTGTGAAGAGAGACTGAGAGCCCTGGGGCTGTTTAGTCTGGGGAAGAGAAGGCTGAGAGGGATCTGATCAATGTCTATCAATAGCTGGGGGTCAGGAAGAAGGGGCAGGATCTGGTTGGTGGTGCCCAGTGACAGGACAAGGGGCAAGAGACACAAACTGGAACCCAGGAGGCTCCACCTCAGCATGAGGAGAAACTTTGGTGTGAGGCTGCTGGAGAGGCTGTGGAGTCTCCTGCTCTGGAGCCTTTCCAGAGCCTGTCTGGCTGTGTTGCTGTGTGCCCTGCCCTGGGTGACCCTGCTCTGGCAGGGGGGTTGGACTGGATGACCCCCAGAGGTCCCTCCCATGCTGTGCCTGTGTGATCCAGAGAGTGTTTGATAAGCTACCCAACATTTTGTGCCTTAGGAGCAGCTCCTAAGGGCCTTAGCCTGAGGGAAGCTGTTGTGTGGTTTTCTAGAATGATCTGGAGCAAGTGCTGAGGCAAATTGGAGACAAGGACCAGAAAATTCAGAACCTGGAGGCTTTGCTTCAGAAAAGCAAGGAAAACATTGCCCTGCTGGAAAAGGAGAGGGAGGACTTGTATGCAAAAATCCAGGCTGGGGAAGGGGAAACTGCAGTCCTCAACCAGCTGCAAGAGAAGAACCATGGGCTGCAGATACAGGTGAGAGCTCAGAGGCCTCTTGCTCTGCTTCCATCCTCAGGAGTGGCTCTTGTTGGCTTCTTGCTCTTTCTCAGCAGAAGTGACACCAGCCTGGTGTGGTTCTCTGGCACTCACTGAAGGACCTTGCTTGTGCTTTGGGGACTTCCTTGCTCTCATCATCAGGGCCAGGCTGGAGGAGGCCCTGAGCAGCCTGGGCTGCTGGGAGGTGTCCCTGCCCCTGGCTGGGGCTTGGAACTGGATGAGCTTGGAGGTCCCTTCCAACCCAGCCCAGTCTGTGAGTGTGAGCACAGGAGCAGGGCTTCCCAGCTGTGTGCCACAGGGCTCTGCTGGTGGTACCTGCTTAGCCAGCAGCTTGGGGGACATTGCTGCTTCTCTTACTTCAACAGGAGTTTGAATTCTTGCTTTCATCACCAGCACTCAGCTAAGCCTGCAGCTGCTGTCCCCTTACTGTTTGGGGTTCATTACACTGAGGCCAAACTGACACTTGTAAAGCAGTGCAGGGTTAGGCTGGGCATCAGGAGGAGGTTCTGCACAGTGAGACACTGGAACAGGCTGCCCTGGGAGGTGGTGGAGGCTCCATCCCTGCAGGCATCCAAGATCAGGAACTTGATGCAGCCCTGAGCAGCCTGCTCCAGCTGGAGGTGTCCCTGCTGCCTGCAGGGGGTTGGACAAGATGAGCTTTGAGAGTCCCTTCCAAGCCAAAGCCTTATTCTGTGATTCCCTTTTGCTTCCATTCTCACCACAGAATCACAGAAGGGCTCAGGCTGGAAGGGCCATGGGCAGGGCTGCCTCTCAACTAGGCCTCATCCAGCCTGGCCTTGAGCAGCCCTGGGGAGGAGGCATTACCCTGCTTTGCAGTCTGCTGGGGGTACAGTCTTGCCTCACTGCAGCAGGTCAGAAGAAGACATGAGATCTTGCTGAGTCAGCAGAGCCATCCTAAGCCATGCTGGAATTCAGAAGGTTTCTGACTTCTTTGGCCTTCCCTTCTACTTCCTTCCTTTGCCTTTTTTCCCCCTTTTCCCCTGCAGGTGACTCAGCTGACAGAGAAGCTGAAGAATCAGTCAGAAAGTCACAAACAGGCCCAAGAGAACTTGCATGAGCAAGTGCAGGAGCAGAAGTCCCATCTCAGGGCTGCCCAGGACAGGGTGCTGTCCCTGGAAGCAAACCTCACAGAACTCACCAGCCAGCTCAATGAAAGCAAAGAGAAGGTGTCCCAGCTGGATGTGCAGGTAATGGAGCTCTGCCTGCTGGTGAGAAACCCTGCTTGTGCTGGCTGTGTTCCCTCCAGCCAGCCTGCAGCAGGGGAGCCTCAGGCTGGGCACTAGGAAAGGGGTTTCCACAGCAGGAGTGCCCAGCTGCTGGCTCAGGCTGCCCAGGGAGGTGGTGGAGTCACCAAGCCTGGAGGTGTTCAGAGGTCATTTAGATGTGGTGCTTGGGGCTATGGTTTAGAGGTCAGCTTTGCAGAGCAGGGTTAATGCTTGGACTTGATGAGCCCCAGGGGTCTTTTCCAGCCTGAAGGGTTCTATAGTTCTGTGATTGATACAGAGCAGTCTGGGGAACAGAATGCATGTTCCATCATAAGGACACAGAGCTGCTGGAGCCAGGCCACAAGGATGATCCCAGGAGCACCTCTGCTGTGAGGGCAGGCTGAGGGAGCTGGGGCTGTTCAGGAGAGAAGGCTCCAGGCAGACCTCAGAGCAGCCTTCCAGTGCCTCAAGGGCTACAAGCAGGCTGCAGAGGGACTGTTTGCAGAGGCCTGCAGGGGCAGGAGCAGGGGCAATGGTTTGGAATGAGAGCAGAGCAGATGGAGAGTGGATGTGAGGAACAAGTTCTGCACCATGAAGGTGGTGGAACACTGCAGCAGGTTGCCCAGGGAGGTCCTGGCCCTGGAGATACTGAAGGTGAGGCTGGACAGGGCTCTGAGCAACCTGATCTAGTGGAGGATGTCCCTGTTGACTGCAGGATGAGCTTTGGAGGTGCCTTCCATCCCAGGTGGGCTGTGGAGGTGCCTTCCATCCCAAAGCCTTCCAAGCTTCTCTGAGCAGGACTGGCACTTTTATTGAGTCAGGTTTTTTAGCTCTGAAGCTCAGAACCCACAATTGCTTCAAATCCTGTTCAAGTCAATGCTGCTGTTCTAAACCTTGTTCAACCTGCCTTGTACCAAAGTAGCACAGGAAAGCTGCTGATGGGGCTGCTGGCACAGAGATGGGGCTGCTGGCACAGAGATGGGGCTGCTGGCACAGAGGGGGGGCTGCTGGCACAGGGGGGGGGGCTGCTGGCACAGAGGTGGGGCTGCTGGCACAGAGGGGGGGCTGCTGGCACAGAGCTGGGGCTGCTGGCACAGAGGGGGGGCTGCTGGCACAGAGCTGGGGCTGCTGGCACAGAGGGGGGGCTGCTGGCACAGAGCTGGGGCTGCTGGCACAGAGCTGGGGCTCCTGGCACAGAGGGGGGGCTGCTGGCACAGAGGGGGGGCTGCTGGCACAGAGGGGGGGCTGCTGGCACTGAGGGGGCGCTGCTGGCACAGAGGTGGGGCTGCTGGCACAGAGGGGGGGCTGCTGGCACAGAGGGGGGGCTCCTGGCACAGAGGGGGGGCTGCTGGCACTGAGGGGGGGCTGCTGGCACAGAGGTGGGGCTGCTGGCACAGAGGTGGGGCTGCTGGCACAGAGGGGGGGCTCCTGGCACAGAGGGGGGGCTGCTGGCACAGAGGGGAGGCTGCTGGCACAGAGGGGGGGCTGCTGGCACAGAGGTGGGGCTGCTGGCACAGAGGGGGGGCTGCTGGCACAGAGGGGGGGCTCCTGGCACAGAGGGGGGGCTGCTGGCACAGAGGGGGGGCTGCTGGCACAGAGATGGGGCTCCTGGCACAGAGGGGGGGCTGCTGGCACAGAGGGGGGGCTCCTGGCACAGAGGGGGGGCTGCTGGCACAGAGATGGGGCTGCTGGCACAGAGGGGGGGCTCCTGGCACAGAGGGGGGGCTGCTGGCACAGAGATGGGGCTGCTGGCACAGAGGGGGGGCTGCTGGCACTGAGGGGGGGCTGCTGGCACAGAGGGGGGGCTGCTGGCACAGAGATGGGGCTGCTGGCACAGAGGGGGGGCTGCTGGCACAGAGGGGGGGCTGCTCAACTTACTGCTAAGTCTAAGCCCCCGTGGGATGTGCTGCAGGTAGATGTTTCACTGCCAGCCACCTTGCCTTGCAGGTCAAAGCAAAGACTGAGCTGCTGCTGTCAGCAGAAGCATCCAAAGCTGCCCAGAGAGCAGACCTGCAGAATCACCTGGACACTGCTCAGCATGCACTGCAAGATAAGCAGCAGGTTGGACACTCAGAGCTCCTGTGTCACCTAAAGGCTGAAGAGCAGCCTGTGCCCAGAGCAGCCCAGCCCAGGGCTCTCCTGTGGAAAGCACTTTCTGGGACATTGGAAGCAGCTGCTGTGCATCCAGCTCTCTTTGCTGGGATCAGGACCAATCTGTTTGGAGTTGAGAATCCACTCCTGGCAGGGGGGTTGTGGGAGAGGGGGGATTTAGGCTGGAGGTTAGGAAGGTCATTCCAGTGAGGGTGGTGAGACACTGGCACAGGCTGCCCAGGGAGGCTGTGGCTGCCCTCTCCCTGGAGGTGTTCCAGAACCCTGTGGCCATGGCACTTGGGGCCGTGGCTTAGTGGCCATGGTGGTGCTGGGTTGCTGGCTGGACTGGGTGAGCTCAGAGGGCTTTTCCAGCCCAAACAATTCTGTGACTTCTCCAGCTGCTGAATGAAGTGTTTGAGGTGTCAGAGTCAGTGCTGCTGAGGTCTGCTGGAAGCATGCAGCAGTTGCTAACACAGCAGCATTTCCTAGCTTGGGAGTGTAAGGAATTGCCTCTGGGTGCAACTGGTAAATAATTCATAGACTCAGAGCTCATCCACTCCCACCCCCCTGCCATGGGCAGGGACACCTTCCACTGGACCAGCCTGGCCTTGAACACCTCCAGGGAGGGGACAGCCACAGCCTCCCTGGAGCCTGTGCCAGGGTCTCCCCACCCTCCCTGGAAAGAATTTCTTCCTCATCTCCACTCTCAGTTGATCTTCCCCATACTTCAGTCCATCTCCCCTCATCCTGTCACCACAAGCCCTTGCAAAAAGTCCCTCCCCAGCTTTCTTGTAGGCCCCACTCAGATCCCAATCAATAATGAGACCAATGAGCCTGGCTTAAGTGCCAGAAGCTGTGACATTGCTGTCATCTTAGTGGCTGGGAGGTGGCAGTGTTCCTGCCCCTTGTGGAAATGCTGTTGGCTTGAGTGGAACTGAATGCTCTGAAGTCATCTGTGGTGTGTGGGGAGCCCTGCCCATGCTCTTTGCTTTGCTCTTTGGCAGTGCTTAGTTTCATGATGATGGCAAAAGTGTTCCCTAAGCTTTTGCAGTGCTGCTTTCCAGTTGCTGCTGCACAGACTGCAACATCTGAGGCCTCCACTGCCCACAGCTCCTCCTGCATGTGTAACCCCAGGCACCTCTGCTCAGATGCAGCCCTCAGCCTGTGAAGCTGGGAGAGGAATACTGAGGCTTTACCAGAACCCTCACCATTCAGCAGAGACTCTCTGCCCCTGTTGGTGCTTCCCCTCTCAGCTGCCTGCCCCACACATGATTTCCATGTTTGGTTTGTCAGAACCTTCCACTCAGTTGTGCCAGCAGTGATTTGGGGGAGCTAGTTGAAAGCTAATGAGCCTTGTGTTTTGATTCCACCTCAGGAGCTGAATAAGGTCAGTGCTCAGCTGGAGCAGGTGACAGCTAAGCTGAGTGACAAGCAGGAGCACTGTGCTCAGCTGGAAGCCAGTCTCAAAGAGCACAAAGAGAAACATCTGGCTCTGGAACAGAAAACTGAAGAGCTGGAGGGGCAGCTGAAGGTTTGTGTTGCACACAGCATCTGGGCTTGCAGAAGTGAACCTTCTCCACTCCGGGGCACCTGGCTCACAGCACCCCCACAGAGCACTGCAGGCTTGGGGCAGGGTGGCTGGAGAGCCCCTGGGGAGCTGGGGGTGTTGATCTCTGGCTGGCTGAAGGTGGGCCAGAAGTGTGCTCAGGTGGCCAAGAAGGCCAGCAGCATCCTGGCTTGTGTCAGGAATAGTGTGGCCAGCAGGGCTGGGCTGGGATTCTGCCCCTCTGCCTGCCATTCATGAGGCTACATCTCAAATTCTGGGATCAGTTTTGGGCCCCTCACTCCAAGAAGGACAGGGAGGGGCTGGAGGGTGTCCAGAAAAGAGCAAGCAAGCTGGGGAAGGGCCTGGAGAGCAGGGCTGGGGAGGAGCAGCTGAGGGACTGGACAGAGGAGGCTGAGGGGCCTGGAGCAGCTCTGTGAGGAGGAAAGGCTGAGAGCTCCTCTGTGGAGCCTGGAGAAGAGCAGCCCCAGAGGGAATCTGACCAATGCTCAGCAAGAGCTAAAGGGTGGGGGACAAGGGGCTGGGGCCAGACTCTTGTCAGTGGTGCCCAGGGACAGGCCAAGGGGCAACAGGCACGAGCTGGAAGCCAGGGGGTACCACCTGAACATGAGGAGAAAGCTGTCTGCTGTGAGGGTGCTGGAGCCCTGGAGCAGGCTGCCCAGAGAGGCTGTAGAGTCTCAGTTGTGGAATCTCCTCCTCAGGAGAGATTCCAGATCCACCTGGACAGTGTGACCCTGGGCAAGCTGCTGTGGGTGCCCTGCTTTAGCAGAGGGATTGGACTGGGTGGTCTGCAGAGGTCCTTTCCAGCCCCCACACCTTGGGGTCTGGTGCTGGCTGTGGTCAGTTGTTTAACTGCTTTGGTGGTTGGTGTGTAAAGGCAAGATCCTTTCAAAGGTGTAAACCCACTCAGGTTTCTTCCTGCACACCAGTGGGAGGCATCACTGGAGAGACCCTGGCACAGGCTGCCCAGGGAGGCTGTGGCTGCCTCCTCCCTGGAGGTGCTGAAGGCCAGGCTGGATGAGGCCCTGAGCAGCCTGGGCTGGTGGAGCTGTCCCTGCCCATGGCAGGGGGCTGGAGCTGGATGAGCTTTGAGGTGCCTTCCAACCCAAGCCCTTCTGTGATTCTAGGATTCTGTGCCTGTTTGAGGAGAGAGCTGTGGAGGAGCAAGGGGGCTGCAGGAAGTCTCTCATGCAGGGAAGAGCCAAGTGCTGCAGCAGGCAGGGCGCTGGGAGCAGTGCCTTTGCTCTCTGCAGAGAAGGCTTCACAAACTGGATGGCTTCTGCTTCTTGCTGCTGGATTTCTGTTTGCTGGCTGTGCCCTGCTGGCTCTGACACTGCATTTTTCTGTCTCAGAAACTGGAAGCTGACATCCTTGAGGCTAAGGCAAGCAGAGAGCAAAGCCTGCAGGAGCTGCAGCGGCAGCGGCAGCAGGCTGCAGAGTCGGAGCTCCGGGCGGCAGAGCTGAGCCAGGAGCTGCAGGCAGCGAGAGAAGAGTAGGTGGCACCTGGGCTACAGCACTCCTCAGGGGCAGGCATGGCTGGGAGAGGCTCAGCATGAGCCAGCAGTGCTCAGGGGGCCAAGAAGACCACCAGCATCCCGGCCTGGAGCAGCAGTGGGGTGGCCAGCAGGAGCGGGGCAGGGATGGTGCCTCTGTACTGAGCACTGAGGCTGTACTGCAGACTGTGGGTTCAGCTTTGTGCCCCTCACTGCAGGAAGGACACTGAGGGGCTGGAGCAGGTCCAGGGCAACAAAGGTGGGGAAGGGGCTGGAGAACAGGGCTTGGGGGGAGCAGTTGAGGGAGCTGGGGGTGTGCAGCCTGGGGAAGAGGAGGCTAAGGGGAGACCTCCTTGCTCTCTGCTGCTCCCTGAGAGGAGGCTGCAGTGAGTCTCAGGTGATAGAGGGGAGAGGAAATGGCCTGAAATTGTGCCAGGGGAGGGTTAGGTTGGAGATACAAAAGAACCTGGGAGGGAGAATTAGAAAACTAACCTAATTTTCCATTACTCTTTACTCTGTTTCCTGTTTGCAGGGTGTCCAATGCTACCTTGGGCTTGCAGAAGAAATCTGAGGCCCTGGAAGAAGTGAAACAGCAAATGTCCAGGCAGGAGGAGGAGAAGGCCAGCCTCAAACAAAACCTGGAGCAATCACATCAAGAGACCAGCAAACAACTGAAGGAGTTAGATTCCAAAGTGCAGGCAGCAACATCAGAGCTGCAGCAAGTGAAGTCAGAGAAGGAGACTCTGGTGAAGGACCTCACAGCTACCAAAGAGAAGCTCTCCAAAAGTTCTGAGGCCTTCAGAAAGAGAAAGGAGGAACTAGAAAAGGAAATCCAGAAGGGCAAAGCAGCTGTGGCAGAGATGGTCAGTAGGCTGCTCCCTGGGGCCTGGCCTGCTGCTCTACAGGCTGATGACCTGGCTGTGGGGTGCTGCACATCTGTCACATCACTTCTCCCTGCCACATGTCCCATCCCTGGGGGTGTTCAGGGCCAGGCTGGATGAGGCCCTGAGCAGCTGAGTCTGGCTGAGAGCTGTCCCTGCCCGTGGTGGGGAGGTTGGAGGAGATGAGCTCTGAGCTCCCTTCCAAGCAGAGCCACTCTGGGATGCTGTGGCTTGGGAGTGCTTAGCTTGAGGCCTCATCAGACTACTTAAATAGCAGAGTTTCAGGAAGGTCTCAAAAGTGGCAGGATAATGAGTGCTTGACCCCAGAGCAGCCTGGCATGGCAAAGGAAATGAACTCCAGCCCTACAGCACACCTCCCCTGCTGTGCTTGGCATGGGCACTCTCTGAGTTCATGGAGTCAGAATGGCTCAGGCTGGAAGGGAGCTCAGAGCTCATCTCCTCCAACCTGCCCACCAGGGAGGGGAGGCAGGGTCACCTCTCAGCTGCACTCAGCTGCTCAGGGCCTCATCCAGCCTGGCCCTCAACACCCCCAGGCAGGAGGCAGCCACAGCCTCCCTGGGCAGCCTGTGCCAGAGGCTCAGCAGCCTCCTGCTGAACAACTTCTGCCTCAGCTCCACTCTAACCCTGCTCTGCCTCAGCTCCAAACCATTCCCCCTGGGCCTGGCTCCAGACCCCCTCAGCAAAAGTCTCTCTGCAGCCTTCCTGCAGGATCCCTTCAGGTGCTGGCAGCAGCTCTGAGGTGCCCCTGGAGCCTTCTCCTCTGCAGGCTGCACAGCCCCAGCTCCCTCAGCCTGTGCTCAGGGCAGAGCTGCTCCAGCCCTTGGAGCATCTCTGTGGCCTCCTCTGGACTCTCCCCAGCAGCTCTGTGTCCTGCTCCTGCTGGGGACCCCAGAGCTGGAGGCAGGGTTGGAGGTGAGGTCTGAGCAGAGCCCAGGGGCAGAATCCCCTCTGCTGCCCTGCTGCCCACCCTGCTCTGGCTGCAGCCCAGCACACAGCTGCCTGAGGGCTGCAGGAGGCACTGCTGGCTCCTGGGGAGCTGCTCAGCACCCAGCACCCCCAAGGCCCTTGCTTCAGGGCTGCTCTGCAGCTGAGGAGGAAAGCTTTTCCACTGCAAAGGAGAGCACCAAAGCCTGTGAGGGCTTTGCAGATCCTGCCAGTAAAACACCTGCTAGGCAGCCTCAGCAGCTCACAGGAATATTTCCTTCTCTTCTCTTCTGATTCTTAGGAAAAGTCTTACCAAGAAGTGAAACAGCAGCTCCAGGTGCAAGCAGAGTCTGTAGCTAAAGAGAGGAATGAGCTGAAGAACTCCCTGGAGAAGAAGGAAGTGGTAAGCTGTGTGCTGGGCTGCAGAGGAGTGTGGAGAGCAGGAGTGCTGAATGTGGCAAAGGTTCCCTCAGGAGGCTGCAGACCTCAAACTGTAACCTGTGTGGGGCACTGAAAGGAGGTGAGACTAAACACTCCCTGGGTGTTTGATGTTGAACTTTAACAGGCAGGTTTTGCTGCTCCCTCTGTGTGCTCCACATGCCTTAGTGAGAGGTTTTAGCCCTCCAGGTTGTGAGCCAAGGACTTGGCAGCACCATGGCCTCCTTTGCTTTGTTGTTTGTCTCATATCTGCAGCCAGTGAAAGCTGTCAGCTTGTAGGCTTAGGGCTGGGGTTAGCCTCAGGCCTGCCCAGCATGTTCTGTGTGTGGCTGGCAGGACATTTGCAGCTCTCCTGGGAGGGTTTAGTTTCTTCTGTGTCCATCACTTGCCTGTGAGCTCCCTTTTAAAGATCCTGCACAGTGTGGCCCAGCCTGAAGGCCAAGCCTGCTTTCATGCATCTCCTTACCTGCCCCTAAAGGAGAAGGTATGATCAGTGGGCACAGTCTGATGGACTGTGGTGGACTCTTGCTGCCTGAAAGAGGCTTTGTGGAAGTGATGGGAATGGCTCTGTGGCTGCTGCTGCCCTGGCTCCTCTCCTGCTCAGGTGCTCTGTGGCAAGGGCAGGAGGATGAGTTTGCTGTCTGCTGCAGTGGGCAGGAGGAAAGAGCAGACAGCTGTTGGCTTGAGAAGAGTTGCCTGCTCTTAATTCTGGGTGCTGAAAGCCCCCTGCTGGTACTCAGAGGACAGGAGACTGGGAGTCAGAGGTGATTTGAGTGTGTGATGGTTGCTCTTCATTCTGCTTGCCAGGGTTCCACCACCTAGAACATAGCAGTGGCCTAGTTGGACACTAGGCCAACAGAACAGAGTCTGTTTCCTGCAAGTCATCTGCAGGTGATCAGAGGGAGGCATCAGAGGAGAGGTGTCTGGCCTGCAGCAGAGAAAGGCAGGGCAGGGCCAACCTGTCAGGGTCCTGCTGTCAGAGGATTCTCCCCAGCTCATTTCCTGGAGCTGTACCATCAGCCCTGACCAGCTTTTAACCTGTGCCATTATCTGTTTGCCCTCTGAACCACCTGGCTTCTCAGCCACACAGCTCTCTAGGCAGCTCACACACTGCAGCAAGCACCAAGTGGCTGCAGTCAGAGTGCTGTGGGAGTTACTTGATGCTTTCTGAATGTAGATTTCCAAGCAGCTGGCCCTGGAACTGGAGTCAGCAAGGACACAAGCTCTGGAGATCCAGGGTCTGCTGAAGGAGAAAGAAAAGAGTGAGCAACACCTCCAGGGCAAGCTGAGAGAGCTGAAGGAATCTTTTGAGCAGAAGAAAAAGCACAGTGAGGGCCTGCAGGCTGAACTGAAAACTGCCCTGCTGGAGAAGGTAAGGCCTCACCTGCTCCCTGGGCTCTGGTGAGTGCTGCAGCTCTCTCTGCTCTGCTCTGCTCTGCTGGGGAGTGGCTAAGGTCAGGATGTGGAAACAAACTGCTCAGATCCTCTTGGGGGTAGGAGCAGCAACAGTACTAAAATGGAAGGAAGCAGTGCTGGAAGAGGAGTCCTGCAGCAATGAGTCCTACAAAAGCTGTTCCCAGCTCCTTCCACACCAGACCTGGAAGCCCTGCTGAAGGCTGTAGCAGGGTAAGGCTGCACAGCTGCCCTTGGCTGTGTGCACTGCAGTAGTCAGGGAGACTGAACTCCAAGTCTCTGCTGTGAAGAGAGGCTGAGAGCCCTGGGGCTGCCTGCTCTGGGGGAGAGAAGGCTGAGAGGGAATCACATCAGTGTCTGTGAATCTCTGAGGGGTGTCAGGATGCAGGTGCCAGGCTCTTAGGGCACAGTGATAGGGGCAAGGGACACAAACTGCAGCCCAGGAGGTTCCACCTCAACACAAGGACAAACTTCTTTGGTGTGAAGCTGCTGGAGGCCTGGAGCAGGCTGCCCAGAGAGGCTGTGGAGTCTCCTGCTCTGCAGACATTCCAACCCCACCTGGCTGTGTTCCTGTGTGAGCTGCCCTGAGTGACCCTGCTCTGGCAGAGGAGTTGGACTGGAGGCTCTCCAGGGGTCCCTTCCAAGCCCTCCCTCTCTGTGAGTGTCAGCAGGATTGGAGGGTTGTTTAGCCTCAGGAGCTGCCTTTCTCCTGCAAAGCAGCAGAACTGGGAGAGCAGCTGGGGCAGGCTCTGCAGTGTTCTGAAGCATCCAGGGCCAGCTCAACCCAAGTCCTCTCTTATTACACCAAAAGAATTTAGCTGAGTGACAGCCTGGAGAAAGCAGACATTCAGCAGCCAGAGTGGAAAGAGTTCAGATGTCTTCAGGCCTTGGGGAATGCTGTGCTGTGTGCCATGCACTGTTCCTGGCTGCCCTCTACTCAGCCTGGGCAAAGTGTAGGCCTTGGAGACCTGGTTTGGATTTTTAATGCTTCCCTTCATCTCTTGACAAGGAATTAGAGTTTGTGGTGAAGTGAGTTACAAAACATGACCCTGGAATGCCAGACAGCAGGTCCCTGAGCTGCAGTGTCCTGAGGAGGGGGAGAACCCCCCCAGGAGCTTGTCTGGCAGTAAAGAGGCAGTTTCTAGGAGTGATGAAGCTTCCTTTACTGTCTCTGACTTCAGCTGAGACTTCCCCTGCTTGTGTTTCAGGCAGAGCTGGAGAATAAACTGCAGCAGCAGTCGATTTTGTCAGCTCAGGAGCTCAAGACAGAGAAGGGCAAGCTGGCAGACTTGCAGAAGACCCATGAAAAGCAGAAGGAAAGCTTGGAGAAGCTGCAGCTGGACCTCTATGGGAAGGAGTCTGAGCTGCTGGCAACCAGGCAAGACCTGAAGGTACTCACACATCATTTTCATGTCCTGTGTCACTTAGGAGCTTGCTTAGAAGTGCCAGAGCCACACAGGAGTGGAAAACATTCTGAGCCATATAGAATTTAGTGCTGCTGGAGCTCTGCCCTGGGACAAAGGACATCTGAGCTAAGGCTGAGAGCCCTGGGGAAGAGAAGCCTGGGAGGGGATGTGAGCAATGCAGGCTGGCTGTCAAGAAGGGGCCAGGCTCTTAGTGGTGCCCTGGCACAGGACAAGGAGCAGTGGACACAAACTGGAGCCCAGGAGGTTCTACCTCAACATGAGGAGAAAATTCTTTGCTGTGAGGGTGGCAGAGCCCTGGAGCAGGCTGCCCAGAGAGAGGTTGTGGAGTCTCCTCTGGAGACTGTCCCAACCCACCTGGCTGTGTTCCTGTGTGCCCTGCCCTGGGTGCTCCTGCTCTGGCAGGGGGTTGGGCTGGGTGATCTCCAGAGGTCCCTTCCAAGCCCTATGACTGTGTGACTCTGCTTTAAAGCTGCAGGCTGTTTGCCAGTGTGCCTGGCATGCCCTTGCCTTTGTGCAGCAGCAGAGTGAAAGCTGGTTTGATTTTTCCAGTCTGTGAAGAGTTAATTTTTCATGTTCCTCTTTTCTTGTTCCTGATTGGAGCTTTCAGCTCATTTAAACAGCACAGCTAATTGGGGCAGAGTCTGGCAGCACCTGAGCAGCCACTGTCTTACAGGTTATCTGAGAGGACCAGGGGCAGCAGGCACCAACGTGAGCAGCAGAAGTTCCTTCTTGACATGAGGAGGAGCTTCTTTAATTGAAGTGTGAGGGAGGCCTGGAGCAGGCTGTCCACAGAGGTGGTGGAGTCTCCATCTCTGGAGACATTCAAAACCCACCTGGATGTGTTCTTGTGTGACCCTGCTCTGGCAAGGTTTGGTCTGGATGCTCTCCAGAGGTCCCTTCCAAGCCCTCAGCACACAGTGGTTCGGTGTGATTCAGCTCTCAGCCATTTCCCGGGGCCTTGCCCCTTCCACTTCTTCCTGGCGGATTGCAGAGGTTCAGAGAGGCCAAACCGATCGGAGGAGCGGGTTTAGGGCGCTGCCTGCGGTGCAGGTGTGCGCAGAAGAGGAGGCTGGGGGGAGCCTGGTTGCCCTCTGGAGCTGCCCGGGAGGAGGCTGCGCTGAGCCCAGGCGCTGCGAGACTGAGCTGCGCTGCGCGCCCGGCGCCGCCTGCTGGCCGCGCTGCGCAATGGCACCGCCGGGACTGCCGCCGCGGCGCGGGCGGGAGGCTGCGCTGCGAGTGGGCTCCGGGGGGCAGCGGGCTCCGGGGGGCAGAGGGCTCCGGGGGGCAGCGGGCTCCGGGGGGCAGAGGGCTCCGGGGGGCAGAGGGCTCCGGGAGGCGCAGTGCTCCGGGAGGCAGAGGGCTCCGGGGGGCAGAGCGCTCCGGGGGGCAGAGCGCTCCGGGGGGCAGAGCGCTCCGGGAGGCAGAGGGCTCCGGGAGGCAGCGCTCCGGGGGGCAGAGCTCTCCGGGGGGCAGAGCTCTCCGGGGGGCAGAGCGCTCCGGGAGGCAGAGGGCTCCGGGGGGCAGAGCGCTCCGGGAGGCAGAGCGCTCCGGGAGGCAGAGCGCTCCGGGAGGCAGCGCTCCGGGAGGCAGAGCGCTCCGGGGGGCAGAGCTCTCCGGGGGGCAGAGCGCTCCGGGAGGCAGAGGGCTCCGGGGGGCAGAGCGCTCCGGGAGCCTTTGGCAGCTGCAGGCACAGCGCTGCCCCAGAGAGCTCCACAGAGTGCTCCACCAGCACGGCTGAATCCCAGGTTCTGCTTCAACAGCAGTGTGCCCAGCTGGCCAAGAAGGCCAGTGGCATCCTGGCCTGCATCAGGAGCAGTGTGGCCAGCAGGAGCAGGGAGGTCATTGTGCCCTGTGCTCAGCACTGCTCAGGCCACACCTTGAGTCCTGGGGAGCTGGGGTTGCTTAGCCTGCAGAAGAGGAGGGGCTCTGCTCCCTAGTCTCAGGTGATAGAAGTAGAGGAAATGTCCTGAAGTTGTGCCAGGGGAGGCTCAGGGTGGAGATGAGGAACAATTCCTTTGCTGCAAGAGTGGTCAGGGATTGGCAGAGGCTGCCCAGGGAGGTGTTGCAGAGCCCTGTGGCCATGGTTTGGTGTCCATGGTGGGCTTGGGTTGATGTTGGACTGGATGAGCTCAGAGGGCATTTCCAGCCCAACCAGTTCCATGGCTCCATGAAGGTGAGTGTTTCAGGCTGGGTAGTGATTGTGCCACGTGGAAGGAGGGACAGCTTAGTTTCTGCAGCCCTTCTCCTGGCAGCCAGTTCTCAGCAGTCTCTTTCTGCTTAAGTGCACAGAAGACAAACTTGCCCTGGCTCAGGAGGAGTTGGTCTCCAGCAGGAATCGGATTGCCAGCAGCAATCAGCAGATTCAGGAGCTGAAGAAAGCAAAGTCCACACTGGAGCAGGATGCATCTAAGAAGGAGCAGCAGCTGGGTGAGAAGACCAAGATGTTGCAGGACCTTCAGAATGACAGGGTAAATGCCTCCACCTTTTGAAGCCTTCTGGCAGTCACATTCTGCTCCCCCCCAGCACCTTCCTTCCTTTTTGTGGCATTCCCACACGAAGAGATTCAGCCTGGAGAAGGGAGGGCTGCAGGGAGACCTCGCTGCAGCCTTCCAGGGCTTGAAGGGGGTGATCAGAAAGTTTGGGACAATCTTTCCAGCAGGGCCTGCTGTGAGAGGGGAAGGGGTGGTGGTCTGAAACTGCAAGAGGGAACATTCAGACCAGAGAGAGGAAGGAGATTTTTCCCTGGAGAGGGTGGTGGGACCCTGTCCCAGAGGGCTGGTAGATGTCCCATGCCTGTAAACATGGCAGGGCAAGCTGGATGGGACTCTGAGCAGCCTGATCTGCTTGAGGATGTCCCTGCTCACTGCAGAGGAGCTGGTCTGGATGACCTTGGAAGATCCTTTCCAGCCACAACCGTTCTGTGACTCTGTAAAGGGCATAGCACTGCTGCAGTGCATGGCAAAGGCAGCTGTGGTGACCCTCTGCCTTCTGAGCAGACTGCAGTGGGTTCCAAATTGATTTGTGCTGAGTGTTTAGACAGGTGGAAAGACTTCATCTGCCCTGAAATCTGAGGCTGCAAGCATGCTGCTGGTTGCACTTTGTGGAGAGGGATCTGGGACACTTTAACTGCAAAGCCTCCAAGCAGGCTTTGGGCCCTGGATGGTTTCTGCTTAGTGACTTATTTGTGTGTGGATTGATTGATTGATTGATTGAACTTGGAAGAAGTAATTTTTCTGTCACTTTCCCTTTCTCTTCCAGATCTTGAAAGAAAAAGACCTGGCTAATGAAAAGTGCAAAACAACAGAGCTGCAGGAAGTCAGGAGTAGGCTGGAGAGGGAAAATGCCAAGCTGGGTGAAGAGCTGAGAGCCTGCAAGCAAGGGTTGGAGAAGGTAGAGACAAACCTCGGGGTTATCAGCCAGCCTGCATGGTGCCTGCTCAGGAGGTGTCACCTGCAGTGGCTTTGCACAGATGCTTGCTGCAAGTATCAGAGATCCATGGCATGGTTTGGGTTGGAAGGGACCTTGAAGATCATCTGGTTCCAACCCCCCTGCCATGGGCAGGGACACCTCCCAGGAGAGCCTCTTGGCCTCAGAGCTGCATTTCAGTATCTGAATACAGGCAGCTGGGGAGGGACTGCTCAGAAGGGGCTGTGGGGATAGGCCCAGGGGCAATGGTTTGGAACTGCAGCAGGGCAGAGTCAGGTTGGACATCAGGAGGAAGCTCTGCACAGGGAGGGTGGAAGAGGTTGCTCAGACTAGGTGGAGGCTCCATCCCTGGAGCCACTCAAGATCAGCCTTGATGTGGCCCTGAGCAACCTGGAGCTGTCCCTGCTGCCTGCAGGGGGTTGGACAAGATGCCCTTTGGGGCTCCCTTGCAGCCCAATGCAGTCTGTGAAGCTGTGCAGGCATCCTTCCTCCCAGGGATTAAGCTGCACCATCTCCTGTCCTCTCCACGGGAGGCATTAGAGTTGTTTGGACCTGGAGCGGTTGACACTGCCAGCGTTGCTGCCTTCACTTTGAGCTCTGTTTCCCAACAGGAGGTGGCAAATCTCAAGGATGCAAAGCAGCTCTTGATCCAACAGAAGTTAGAGCTGCAGGGCAAAATGGAGAACATGAACTCAGCTCTGGAACAGGAGAGGCAAAGCCACCAAGCTGCCAAGGATCAGTTGAAAAAGAGGGAAGAGGAGCTGAAGAAAGAGTGTGCTGAAACCGAAGCCAAACTGGTCAGTGCAAGACTCACTCTCTGGACTGTGCCAGGGACACAGAGGAAGCAGAGAGCTGGCTTCAGTTCCACATTGCCTGGGCTTTTAAATGCCTTGGACAGAGATCTTTGAGGCAGGGTGGGAAAATCCAGTGGGCCAACAGCTTGGTCTGGCAGAGATTGTTGATTACAAGCAGTGGTTCTAGAGCAGGGAGGTTCTTTGCCCCAGCTGACTGCAGGGCAGAAGGGAAAGGAAGCTTGGGAGGTTGGTTGTCATTGCCCTGTTGCTTCCTTAGCTTGCAGAGAGACAAGAGAGAGAAGAGGGAGCCAGGAAGCATGAGGAGAAGGAGGCCAAGCTCAGCATGCAGGTGACAGCCCTGAATGAGAACCTGGCTACCATGAAGAAGGAGTGGCAGAGCAGCCAGAGGAGAGTGAGCGAGCTGGAGAAGCAGACTGATGACCTGCGTGGGGACATCGCTGTGCTGGAGGCAACAGTGCAGAACAACCAGGATGAGAGAAGAGCTCTGCTGGAGAGGTAGAGCTCTGGCACCACAGGCTGGGGTGGGCTGCTCTGGAGAAGAGCCTGGAGAAGGGAGACCTCATGGCTCTCCACAGCTCCCTGAAGGGAGGGGGGGGTTGGGCTCTGCTCCCTAGTCTCAGGTGCTAGAAGGAGAGGAACTGGCCTGAAACTGTGCCAGGGGAGGCTTAGGTTGGAGAGGAGGAACAATTTCTTTGGTGCAAGAGTGGTCAGGGACTGGCACAGGCTGCCCAGGGGGGTGGTGGAGTCCCCATGCCTGGAGGTGTTCCAGAACCCTGTGGCCATGGCACTTGGGGCCATGGTTTGGTGGCCATGGTGGGGCTGGGTTGGTGTTGGACTTGCCCTTAGAGGTCTTCTCCAACCCAAACAGCTCTGTGACTCTGTGCTGTGGGAGCATGCTGTGGGGTAGCCTCACACTGGATCCAGCTGTCTCAGGACTCTCTGTGGTGCCTGCTCTCAGTCTGTGTCTGCTCCTAGTGCTGGGCTGTGGATGCAGTGCCCAGGGGCTCCTTTCCAGGGCACAGCACAGGGGCACTGGGAGCAGCCTCTGCTCTCTGTGGGCTGTTGTGCTTAGCAGGCCCTCAGCATCACCACAGCCACAGCTCTCTGCTTGTGCTCAAAGATTTCAGCACATCCTTAAGAGCCTTCCAACTCCATTGGGCTCCTCTTTGAAGAGTGCAGTTTGTGGCTTTTCATCTTATGGAGTCATGATTCAGAGAATGGGTTGGAAAGGACCTTCAGGACCATCCAGTTCCACCCCCCTGCCATGGGCAGGACACCTCCCAGCAGCACAGGCTGCTCAAGGCTTCACCCAGCCTGGCCTTGACCAGCTCCAGGGAGGGGACAGCCACTCCAGGTATCAGTAAGCTGCAGGTATTTGGGAGCTGTGCAGGATGACCTTCAGCTGACTGTCAGCAGCACAGTTCCCAGTCGAGGCACCCAAGAACCACTCACAGCAAGGCCATTTCTGGCTGGATTTGGTGAGAGGGACTTCCCAGCTGTGACCAGCTGCCCCCAGGAGGCAGTGCCAAGTGCCTGAGGTGCTCTGAGCTGAGTCCTCGTGGTTGGTTGTGCTGGTTTTGTTGTGGTGGTGTTTGCTTTTTCCCCTCAGGTGTATCAAGAGTGAGGGAGAAATTGAAAAGCTGCAAGCCAAACTTGTGGAAATGAAGAAAAAGCTGGACAACACCACTGCTGCCATGCAGGAGCTGGGCAGGGAGAACCAGTCTCTGCAGGTACCAGACCTGCAGTCAGCCAAGCTCTGGGTGGCAGCTTAGGAGAGCTTCAAGTTCAAGTCAGCCTGGGGGTGGTTTACCCTTCCAGAGTGAGGAAGATGTTGTGCTTGGGGTCTGTGGAGCCATGCTGCTGGCTGGGGCAGGGCTAAAGCTGCTCACAGCTTTGACACTTGGTGGAGCAGGTCCAGAGGAGGCCACAAAAATGCTCAGGGGGTGGAGCAGCTCTGCTGTGAGGCCAGGCTGAGGGAGCTGGGGGTGTGCAGAGAGGAGAAGGCTCCAGGGAGACCTAACAGCAGCCTGCCAGGACCTGAAGGGGGCTGCAAGAAGGCTGCAGAGAGGCTGTGTGCAAAGGCTGCAGGGACAATGGCTTCAAACCAGAGCAGAGCAGATTGAGATTGGATGTGAGGAACAAGTTCTGCAGCAGGAGGCTGCTGGAACACTGCAGCAGGTTGCCCAGGGAGGGGGCTGAGGCTCCAGCCCTGGGGATATTCAGGGTGAGGCTGCACAGGGCTGTGGGCAGCCTGATCCAGTGGAGGATGTCCCTGCTGGGTGCAGAGGGGTTGGGCTGGATGAGCTCTGGAGCTCCCTTCTGTGATTCTATGAAATCAAAGCTCTCAGGCTGCACCAGATGGCCCTGGGGGTCCTCTCCACCCTGGCACTGGGGGGGGAGTGTGATGGCAGGCAGGGTTGGGGCTTTGGGAGTGCAGTGGGAAGAGAGGAAATGAGCAGGAGTTAGGCACAGATTAAAACCCCAACCAGCCCAACTTGCTTCTTTCTCATCTGCTGCATGTAGATCAAGCACACCCAGGCTCTCAACAGGAAATGGGCAGAGGACAACGAGGTACAGAACTGCATGGCCTGTGGGAAAGGCTTCTCAGTGACAGTGAGAAGGGTAGGTGTGCTGCTCCCTGGGGCTGGGGGGGCTGCTTCTGACTCTCAGGTGGGTTCCAGACTTCAGGAAATGGCCTTGAACCTGAGCTGTGATCACCTCAGGACACAGCCCCTGCTTGCAGGGCCTTGAACACTCCAAATGCAGTTTGTGGAGCTTGCTTTCCCCCTGCTGCTGCTTCTCCTCTTTGGAAGCAGCACCTTGTGGACAGTGTGAGGATAGTCCAGCCCCCGAAGGGAGCAAGCAAAGTGCCCCTGCTTGCAGGGTGTTGGCAGGGAAATTGCTTGTAGTCAATCTGAGCTGCATCTGCAGAGCCCAGAAGGCAGATCTGCCCCAGTGAGGTGTTGGTGGAAGGAGGAGGCACCAGCAGGAGCTGGGGCTTGGTGACAACCTTGTTACTGCTACAGGGTGGCCATGGAGCAGCTGGGGGGGTTAGGTCAGACCTCTGTAAAACCAGCTGGGGGCAGCTAAGGTGTTAGCAGCTTAGGTAGGGCTGCTCAGCCTGCTCAGCCTGCAGAAGAGAAGGCTCCAGGGAGACCTTGGAGCAGCCTTCCAGTACCTGAAGGAGCTCCAGGAGAGCTGGGGAGGGACTTGTGACAGGGGCTGGGAGTGACAGGATGAGAGGGAAGGGATTGAAGCTGGAAAGGAGCAGATTGAGACTGGAGATGAGGAAGAGATTCTGTACAGTGAGGGTTGCCCAGGGAGGCTGCCCCCTCCTGGAGGTGTTCAGGGCCAGGCTGGATGAGGCCCTGAGCAGCCTGGGCTGGTGGGAGGGGTCCCTGCCCGTGGCAGGGGGCTGGGGCTGGATGAGCCCTTCCAACCCAACCATGCTGTGGCTGTGTGGATCCTGTGCTGCCCTCTCTCTGATGTTTGGCATCTCTGTTCCTTCTCTTTCCCAGCATCACTGCAGACAGTGTGGGAACATCTTCTGTGCAGAGTGCTCAGCAAAGAATGCCTTAACCCCTTCCTCCAAGAAGCCTGTCCGGGTCTGCAACACTTGCTTCAACGACTTGCAAGGGTGAGAGGCTGGCCCCAGCCAGGAGCAAATGTCCCACTGCAGCCTCTCCTTCCCGGGGGTGCCCTTGGCTCAGCACCCAGCCTGCTGCTCCCTTTGGACACTGACTGTAGCCCTTGGCCCCAGGGAGGCTGTGTGCAGGTGGTGCTTGCTCCCAAGGCCCCCTGGGGGCTGTGTTCCGGTGAGACATTGGCCTGGGCTCAGCCCCAGCGCCGCTGCCCCTGGGCCAGCGCTCTCCTGCCCGGAGCAGAGGGCCCCAGCTCCCTGTAAATAAAGCTGAGAGAGGAGGAACAAGGTATTTTTTTATCTTTAATTTTTGTTGTTCCAGAGAAACAGCCTCTGTGTGCCAGTGCAGCTGCTTCTGCTTGCCTTCCAGGGGCAGGAAGGGAAGGAGCACAACCCTGGGAGGGTTTTACGTGCCAGGGCTCGCCCTCGGGGCACCCCTGCTGCCTGTGGGGCACCCCTGCTGCCTGTGGGGCACCCCTGCTGCTCCTGGGCACCCCTGCTGCTCCTGGGCACCCCTGCTGCCTGTGGGGCACCCCTGCTGCTCCTGGGCACCCCTGCTGCTCCTGGGCACCCCTGGGGGGTTGGCTTTATGGAGCTCTTTTCTCCCTCATGTTCAAAGCTGCAGCTGGACCTGACTCCAAGTCACTCTCCCAGCTTGCAGTGTCAGCCCTTAGCCAGCTCCTGCTGCACCCAGGGGCTGGAGCAGCTGCCCTGGTGTTGTGGTGCACAGCTTGTGGGTGGGAGAGAGGAGAGGGAGTGTGAGCAAAGGGGCAGAGAAGGTGGAGCTGGCAGTGCACAGCACAGCTTCCCAGCCTGGCTGCTTTGCTTTCACTGGGATGGAGTTGTAGGACTCCAGAAACACTTTCCTGTGGGTTTCAAGAAGCAAACCACCAGGGCTGGTTGGAGCCTGCAGCTCATCTCCTCCTCTGCCCCTACCCTGGGAGCCCTGAGAGGTCCCTGTGGCTCTCAGGGCTGTTCAGCCCTTCCATGCTAGCTCTTGTCCCAGGCTACTGCAGTTGATTTGATGTTTTCTTCTGTCCCATCCTTGGGGGATGCAGACCTCCAGCTGCACCTAGCAGACCTTAGCTTTCCAGTGCTCCATCTGAGCCCTGCTACTGCAGGGGCTTCAGGTTAGCACCAGGATTCATGCTGCTCAGAATGGTGCTGGGAATCTCCTGCTGCTGGCTTGGTGACAGACAGAGAGCCATGACCAACAGCTTGGAGGGACAGCTCAGCTCTGAAGGAGAGGCCTCCCTGGGGCTTCAGATACTTAATTTGCTGTACTTGCAGCAGAGCTTTCTCATCAGCTTCAGGGAGTCCAAACTTCTTGTGCTGTGATTTTATTGACACCTGCTGCTTCTTGCTTGCCTCTCCTTCCCCTCCCCTCCCTGCCTCTCCTTCCCCTCCCCTCCCTGCCTCTCCTTCCCCTCCCCTCCCTGCCTCTCCTTCCCCTCCCCTCCCTTCTTGTTTTGCCTGGTATTTCCAGACCATTATGGTTATTTCTTCCAGGAGGAGGTTTTGCCTTCTGCTGTTTGGAGCCCCTTTGTCTTACCTGCCCTAGTTCAGGCAGTTTGCTTTAGATGGGAACAGGAGAGGCTGAAAGAGGGAGGCTGTGGATGCTCCCTCCCTGGAGGGGTACTGAAGGCCAGGCAGGATGAGGCCTTGAGGCACCTGGGCTGGTGGGAGGTGTCCCTGCCCAGGGCAGGGGGGCTGGAACTGGATGAGCTTGAAGGTCCCTTCCAGCCCCTTCTCTGGCTCTATGAAATGGGAAAGCTTGAGGAGAGAACTCTGCAGCAGCTCAGGTGGGGTTGGTTGTGCTTCAGCTTCTGGGGCTGCAGAGTGCCCTCCCTCAGCTGGCTGCTGCAGGTGTGTGGTTGGTTGCTCCCCAGCTCCAGGGGCAAAACCAGGTCCAGGGTTAGAGCAGCAGCTGCTGCAGGGGCTGGGGCTGCTCTGAGCAGCAGGAGGGGCTGTGAAAAGCTGGAGGAGCAGGAGGCTCTTTCCAACTGGCTCACAGCACCCTGGCAGCCAGAGGTGGACACTGAAGTTCCTCTTGGTTTGCAGGAGTGTGGTTTGGGTTTGCTTCTTTCAAACTGAAGGTCAGGTCTCTCCAGTTCTGTTTTTCCAGTGCTTGTGGTTCCTGCTTCCTGCTCCTGTGGTTGTGCCTTATGTTGGGAAAGAGCAGAGGCTGTGCCTCCAGGGGGAGGCAGCTGTGGGCTGGGCTGAGGAGATGACACCATGCAGCAGCCAGCTCTGCACAGCCCCTGGGGAGGTGTTCCTGAGACGGCTGTCTTTTGCTTTGTTTGTTTTCCAAGCTGTGGAAGGAGCAATCCCTGACAATAAAAGCTGATGATGAGACCTTCCTAAGAGCAGTTCTCTCATTCAACACAGCCTGGCCCCACTGCAGCCTGCAAAGCTGCTTGGAAAGGGGAGAGAGATCAGTTTGCACATGCACTGCTGAGAAGCCCCAGCACCAGGAGGACACAGAACTGCTGCAGCAGGCCCAGAGGAGGCCAGGAAGTGATCAGAGGGATGGGGAACCTCCCCTGTGGGGACGGGCTGGGAGAGATGGGGCTGTTGAGCCTGGTCCTGAAGGCTCCAGGGAGACCTTAGAGCAGCCTTCCAGTGCCTGAAGGGGGCTGCAGAAGAGCTGAGGACCTCTCCATGCTGGTTTCAAGGTACAGTGGGGTTCTGGTGAGGCTCCAGAGGTGGAAGCAGGAGGTTTTGACACAGTGTGCAGCTGAGCTTGGTCACAGCCCATGGTCACATCAAGGCCTCACTTCTGTCAGGTCAGGGCATGGAGGCAGAAGGAACTGCTGCATCACCACCAGAGTTGTCCTCCTGGCTGTGTTGATGCTCTGCTGCCATCACTCAGTGCTGGGGGAAGCAGCAAGCAGAAGCTTGCTTGGTTCCATGGTGCCTGCTGTGGTTGGAGATGGCAGCTTGTATCTGTGACATCCATGCTTTCTGGAACAAAAACACTCAGCTGCAGGCCAAGGCCTCCCAGAGGAGGCTGAGGAGCTCAGAGGGGTGAGTGCACAGCCCACAGCCCAGGCCTTAGCCCTCAGCCCTGTGCTCATAATTCCTGAAGAGAAGATCAACCACCACAGAGTGGTTGGGTTGGAAGGGACCTCAGAGCTCATCCAGTCCCAAGCCCCTGCCACGGGCAGGGACACCTCCCACCAGCACAGGCTGCCCAGGGCCTCATCCAGCCTGGCCCTTAACACCCCCAGGCAGGACAACAAGTTTGCCTCTTACCTTGGCAGCCTCTGTGTGTGCCTGCAGCAGGAAGGCTGCGATGCTCTGGCAGTATCTGTTCTCGTGCTGCACCAGGAAGGCATTCCTCAGGCTGAAGGCTGGGCAAGAGCAGAGGGAGACATCAGCTCCCTCCTGCCACTGCCCTCAGGCTGCTTGGGAGGCACAGGACCAGGGAGGCACACTCTGGGAGGGGGTGGAAGGGACCTCTGGAGAGCATCCAGTCCAACCCCCTGCCAGAGCAGGGTCACCCAGGGCAGGGCACACAGAGCACATCCAGGCAGGTCTTGAGTCCCTCCAGAGCAGGAGGCTCCACAGCCTCCCTGGGCAGCCTGCTCCAGGCCTCCAGCAGCCTCACACCAAAGAAGTTTCTCCTCACATCGAGGTGGAACCTCCTGGGTTGCAGTTTGTGTCCCTTGCCCCTTGGCCTATCACAGGACAGCAGTGACAAGAGCCTGGCCCCTTCTTGCCCCCCACCCCTCAGGCATTGATAGCCATTGCTCAGATCCCCTCTCAGCCTTCTCCTCCCCAGGCTGAACACCCCCAGGGCTCTCAGCCTTTCCTCATCACACAGCTGCTGCAGTCCCTTCAGCATCCTCACAGCCTCCATTGCACTCTCTCCAGGAGTTCCCTGTCCCTCCTGAAGTGGAGAGCCCAGAAGTGGGCACAGTGCTCTGGATGAGGCCTCATGAGGGCAGAACAGGATGGGGAGGACAACCTGCCCCAGCCTGCTGGCCACACTCAATGCACCCCAGGATGCCATTGGCTTTCTTGGCCACAGGGGCACTTTGCTGTCCCATGGAGAACTCCAAGGTCCCTTTCATGGAGCTGCTTTCCAGCAGAGCGAAGTGGCCATGGAGGTGGTGCCTGTGTGAGCAGCTCCTGCCTTGCAGCAGGAGCAGAGCTGTGAGGCCAGGCAGAGCTGAGGCTCTGCAGCTGCAGGCCTCTGGGGGTGGTTAGGGAGCAGTCAGCAGCTTCCCCCTGTGTGCCACACACAGAGCTCTGAGGGGGCACTGATGGAGCCATGCAAAGCAGGTGCTCCCCTACCTGCAACCTGCACAGGGTCCATGTTCCTCAGGCTCAGTCTGTCCAGGGGGATGGGCTGGTCCAGCACTGTGCAGAAGCCACCCTCCCTTCTGAGGGACTGCAGCTCAGGGGGGAAGGAAGGACACACAGGCAGCACAGCCTCTGAGCCCCCACACCTCTGGGAGGAGAGATGGAGGTTGGTGAGGGGAGAGAGAGTGCCATGGCCACAGGGCTCCTGAACCCCTCCAGGGCTGGGGACTCCACCACCTCCCTGGGCAGCCTCTGCCAGGCCCTGACCACTCTTGCAGCAAGGAACTTGCTCCAACCTCAGCCTCCCCTGGCACAGTCTCAGGCCATTGCCTCTCCTTCTATCACCTGATGCTAGGGAGCAGAGCCCAACCCCAGCTCACTGCAGCCTCCTCTCAGGGAGCTGTAGAGAGCCATGAGGTCTCCCCTGAGGTTTTGGGACCCAGCACATCAGAGCCTCAGCAGGAAAAGATGAAGGCCTTGCAAGCTCTGCCTGTCAGAGCTCCTGCAGCCTCTCAGCAGGGTTTTGAATCAGGGATTTGCTGTCAGCATGAAGAAGTCTCCCTTGCCCTTCATGCCACTTAGTCATCTTCTGCTTGTACCTTTAGATCCCTCTCCCACAGTGCACTCAGAGCCTTTACAAGCCCAGAGCCCTTCACCAGCACAGCCACGGCCCCCACTGCCCAGCATTACCTTCTTGCTGCGTTTAATCTTGGTAATCAACAGGAAATCATCAAACAGGAAGAGGTGGACCTCAAGGAGCCTTGTGCTTTCTGAAGAGGAAGAGCAGCAGCAGCAAATAAATCCCTGCTTTGGTGCTGGGATGGCTGCAGGGAGCTGCTGCTCCTCAGCTGAAGCATGGCCATGAGCCACTGCAGCTCCCAAAGCCATCAGAGGAGTGTGGCTGCCAGCAGAGCCTCCAGCTGCTCCCCTCCCAGCCTGCACTCCCAGGTGCAGCACTTCCAAACCAACATTGGGTTGGAAAAGACCTCTGAGAGTCCAGCCAGCAGCCTGTGGCCATCAAACCACATCCTGAAGTGCCATGGCCACAGGTTCTGCAGGCAGCAGGGACAGCTCCAGGCTGCCCAGGGCCACATCAGGGCTGATCTTGAATGGCTCCAGGGTTGGAGACTCAACCCCCTCCCTGGGCAGCCTGTGCCAGTGTCTCCCCAGCCTCCCTGTGCTTCCTTCCTCTTGATGTCCAACCTAACTCTGCCCTGCTGCAGTTCCAAACCATTGCCCCTGGGCCTATCCCCACAGCCCCTTCTGAGCAGTCCCTCCCCAGCTGCCTGCAGCTCCCCTGCAGATATTGAAATACAGCTCTGAGGTCTCCCTGGAGCCTACTCCAGGCTGCACAGCCCCAGCTCTCTCAGCCTGTCCCCATAACAGAGGTTCTTCAGCCCTCTGATCATCCTCGTGCCCTCCTCTGTCTCTCTTGTGCTGGGGGTCCCATAGCTGGACACAGCCCTGCAGGTGAGGTCTCCCCAGAGCAGAGGGGCAGGATCCCCTCTCTCCATCTCTGTATGGGCACTGCCAGTGCCCATTGCTGTCCTGCTGCTGCATTCTCCAGTGCTGAGCAAGAGGCTGCAGAATGAAGCTCCCAGCTGTGACAGCACAGCCATGCAGGTTGCTCATCCTTGGGCTGCTTCTCAGGCCTCCCTCTGACAAGCTGAGCACCTGCTTGGTTCCCCCCCAGCCCTCAACCTGCCCAAACACTGCTGGAGAGGCTTCATCCTGGCCCTGCCCTGCCCAGAGATGCTCCTGTTGAGCTGAGCTCCTGCCACCAGGGGTATTTAGGGGGTGTTACCTGCCAGTGTCAGCCTCCCCTCGTGGAGGAGAAGTCTGTTTGCTGAAGCCAGGATGTTCTCACTGCTGTTTTCTCTTAAGCTCTGCTTCAGACACTTGATCCCCCAAAAAAAAGAGTGAGAGAGAGCATTGGAGGCCTTGGGCACCTGGAGGTGAGCTGGGAGGCAAGCAGCAGTTGCATAAACTCAGCACATCTGGGCTGGGACTCTGGCAAAGCTGTTGCTTGAATCACAGAATGCATTGGGGTGGAAGGGATCCTCAGGGGGCATCTTGTCAGTCCCCCCTGCAGGCAGCAGGGACCCCTCCAGCTCCAGCAGGCTGCCCAGGGACACAGCCAGGCTCAGCTTGAGTGTCTCCAGGGATGGGACCTCTCAGCCACACTCCTGGGCAGCCTGTCCCAGTGTCCCCCCCCCATGGTGCAGAGCTTCCTCCTGCTGTCCAACCTGAACCTGCCCTGCTCCAGTTTCAAACTCTTGCTCTGTTCAGCCCCTTCTGAGCAGTCCCTCCCCAGCCTGCCTGGAGGTCCCCTCCAGATACTGAAACACAGCTCAAAGGCCTCCCCAGAGCCTTCTGCCAGCTCCCTCAGCCTGTGACAGGGCAGTGACACCACCACAGCTTCTAAAAGGCTGCTGACACTGCACCTACCCCCCCCCAGCCTGCCCCCTACAACCAAACCCCTGCAGAGCCCTCCCAGACCTCCCACTGCTGCTCTCGTGGGTGCCAGCTGAGAGCAACCTTGCTGCCTGCTCTGCTGGAGCAGAGTCATCCTCAGCACGCAGAAGCCAGGCACCCAGCCACCCTCAGAGCGAGGCAGAGAGGGAACTAACCCTTGCTGAAGGGGCAAATGCCCTTAGCCCCCCACTTACCTCCGGGACAAAGAATCTCTTGTCACGGTCCCAGAGCTGGGGCCAGATGATGACCTCCTGCAGCTGCCTCAACTTCTGAAAGTTGTCCAACCACTTGACTTTGCCTTCCAGATCCCCTGCAACGTGGGACCCACCAGTGACTGCCAGGCTTAGCACCCCACTGACTGCCAGGGCTGGTTGGAGGAGATGCTGGCTACTGATTTTGCCTCCAGTGGAAGCCAAAGCCCTTCCCAGCTGCAGCCCCAGATGAAATCTTGGCCTCATTGTTACAAGTGCTTAACCCCCCCCAAATCTTCTGCCTCCAGCTGCTGAATGAAGAGGTTGTGGTCACTAAGCAGTCTGGGGAGCAGAGAGAATCCTCTAACACTCAAACTGTAATCATCACAGGGTCTGCCTTCCCCAAGTGTCCTGGGCAGGGAGGGGGGCAGGGAGGGGGGCAGGGAGGGGGCAGGGAGGGGGGCAGGGAGGGGGACAGGGAGGGGGACAGGGAGGGGGACAGGGAGGGGGGCAGGGAGGGGGCAGGGAGGGGGGCAGGGAGGTCCTTTTCATTTGAAACCCCCTGAGCACAAGACTTGTGAAAAGAATGGGCAGTCATTGTGAGGGAGTGAGGCCAGAACTGCCTCAGCTGTTTACCTGGGGACTGAAGTCTTGGCAGGTTCAGAGCCTTACAGGGAGAACTTGACTGGACCTACAGCCTAAATTCCAGGGGTTTGTGCTGAGGGATGTGGCAGATCAGGGAATGCCAGGTGGGAAGGGACCCCAAGGAGCCTCTGCTGCAACCTTCCCAGCTGAGAGTGGAGTTGCAAGGAGCTGGCCCAGCACCCTGCCAAGCTGAGCCTTCCAACTGCCCAAGGGAGAGGACTCCACCACTGCCCTTGGGAGATGATTCCAGTGCCTGACTGTGCCCAGGGGGAACATTTCCTTCTGGAGCCCACTGGGAATCTCCCCAGCAGTAACTTGTCCCCATCACCTCTTGTCTTCTCCATGGGATTCCTTGTACAAAGGGAGTCTCCATCCTCCTGGCAGCCACCCTTGATGCACTGCCCCATGGAGCCTTCCCTTCTCAGGTAGTGCTCCCAGCCAGGCACACTCCTGTGTGCTGGGACTACAGCTGGTCCTTATGGTGCTGATTCTCTGATCCAAAACTGAGGGCAAAGCTTTGTCAGGAGTCAGTGACTAAAGGGAGGTCACTCCTCTAGCTGATCTTTGGTTTGCTTGGCCCTGAAGGGTCCAAACTCTGCAGGTCCTGTTCCTTTGCCAGCAGTATTCCCCAGCCATCCCATGGTCTTCTGGGGCCACACTTTAAAGTGCTGTCCACCCAGCAGAAGCCCCCAGCCCAGTGACAAAACCCATCTTCTTTTCTTGTGGGACTTGTTCTGCCCCCAGAAGTGTGCTCCTTGGGTGGCCAACTCCTCCCAAGCCCTGGCAAGAAGGGGAACTCTCTCTCTTAGGTGGCAGTGCTGTCCCTGGAGTCATTTCCCCAAGCTCCAGCTTTATCCATCTCTAGAGGATGCTTACTCTCTGCCTCATCTCCCTAGGAGGTGTTGGAGCCTCCTGCAGAGCAGAAGGATGGTGGCAGAGGGGGAGGCACCAGGCTGAGAGGCTCAAGGCCGTGGTGTGGTGCTGGGGGGTGCTGGGGCACCTCTCCCTGCCCAGCCTGGCAGGCTGAGTGTCTCACCTTTGATTTCAGTGGGGGCTGCAGGAGGCTTTGGGGGGTGTAAAGCTCTCTGCTGCTGTTCTGTTTGGCACTCCCAGGTGCATTTATAGCTTCCTGAACCAGCCTGGATTGGGAAGTTACTTAGCATTAATAAATGTTTGTGCTTAAATGCAGGGGGGGGAAGGGGAGAAACCATTTCTGGAGCAGCTTGTCCTTTCTGCACAGCAGCTGGAGAAAAGCTGCAGCTGGGAGAGCTCTTCAGCTGCCTCACACAGTGAGCCTCTGCCACTCACTGAAAGGTCACTGCCATAATATTCCCTTTGTGAGGGCAATTTCATCCTATTAAGGATTAGCCCCCAACAAATCCTCCCCAGACACAAATCCAACTCAAAGGCTTCTTTGTTTGAGACCTTTCTCCATTTTCCCCTCCCCTGGTTTGGGATCTGCTCTTAGTTGTTTTGCATCCCCCTGCAGAGGGCTCTGAGCAGGGACCAGCAGCTCCCTGCGTTGGGAGTCCTGTGACCTGGCTCAGGGAGGCTGCGACAGCCCAGGGTGGCACCGCAGCACTTCCTACAGCCTGAAGAAGGGCTGAGGATGGTGCAAAGGCTTCCACATCCCCACGGTGCCTCTGCGGGGCCCCCAGCCCCACTCAGGGGGCAGGCAGCAAGAGGCCTCACAGTTGGCTGTGAATTGCTCACAGTTGGCTGTGAATTGCTCACAGTTGGCTGCGAATTGCTCCCTTGACTTCTGCCCTTTGCCACTGCGGTAGTTTTAGGCTGTGCCTAGAAAATGTTCCACGGCTCTTGAACAGAAAGTGATGGAAGGTAAATGAATTACCATAGGATGGGAAGAGGAAAAGAATGATAAGGTCTAAAGCCCAGGGGTCTGATTACCAGCACCAAGTTAGTTTGGTAAAGTAAATCTCCCTCTCTCTCTTTTGGGCTCCCTTGGCTCTGGCAGATACCAGCTGGTGGCTTTTGCTTAGCTGCTGCTGCCCTTAGCTGTGCTCTTCGTTGTGGTTAAGTACAACAGCAGCTCTCTGCTCTTCTCTCTCTTGCTTTCTACAGGGGAAGGGAAGGGAGCAGGGAGGGGGAAGCTATTGGCAACCTCCTGGTTTTCACAGGCCCACAGAATGTCAGGGGCTGGAAGGGACCTCCAGAGCTCATCCAGTCCAACCCCCTGCCAGAGCAGGAGCACCCAGGGCAGCTCACACAGGAACTCATCCAGGCAGGTCTTGAATATCTGCAGAGAGGGAGGCTCCACAACCCCCCTGGGCAGCCTGCTCCAGGGCTCTGCCACCCTCACAGTGGTATAATTCTTCCTTCTGTTTCCATGGAGCTTCCTCTGCCTCAGCTTCCACCACTGCCTCTTGTGCTGGCATTGGGCATCCCCCAGCAGAGCCTGGCCCCAGCCTCTGGGCACTCCCCCTGCACATCTGTATCACCAGCAAGGAGCTCACCTCTCAGGCTGCTCCTCTCCAAGCTCCAGAGCCCTCAGCTCCCTCAGGCTCTCCTCATAAGGAAGATGTTCCACTGCCTGCAGCATCTTTGTGGCTCTGTGCTGGACTCTTCCCTGAGATCCTTCTTGACCTGAGGGGCCCAGAACTGGACACAATCTTCCAGCTGTGGCCTCAGCAGGGCAGAGTAGAGAGGGAGGAGAACCTCTCTCAACCTGCTGACCACAGCCCTTCTAATCCAGCCCAGGCTGCCCTTGGCCTTCTTGGCCACAAGGACACATTGCTGGCTCATGGTCAACCTCCCATCCAGCTGGACCCCCAGGCCCTTTTCCCCTTCAGTGCTCTCCAGGGGGGTTCTTGTGCTGGTGACCTGCACAGTCTATTCTGCACATCTCCACTGCATCCCACGCTTCGGGGCTGCAGCAGTGCAGCTTCATTCGCCGTCCACCTGAGCTGCTCTGGCATGTTGGGGAGAGGGGGTAGGGGCTGGAATTTCAACCCACCACAGCTACTTACAGATGGACTTCTCCACCTTCTCCTTGAGAGACTGGAGAAGAGCTCTCTCTGCTGGGTCAGTGCTCCTCTGGCAGATGTTGTTGAGCAGCAGGGGGTAGCGAGTCAGGCGCTGCAAAGGGGCAACCAGCAGCTCGGGCAGGTGCAGCCTCTTGCACTGCTGGTTCTGTTCACACCACTGCTGGGGACAAGGGGGGAAAGAACTGCCTCAGGCCTGGCAGGGAGGCAGCAAACAGATTTCTTCATCACCAGCTGCCTGCAGTTCAACAGGGACAAATGAGGGATGGAGCTGCCAGGCTTTCTGCAGGGCTCCTCCAGATGCACTTTCTGCCTTGCTGCCTCCCACTCGGAGGCGCAGAGTTGTCAGGGCTGGAAGGGACCTCAAGGCTCAGCCAGCTCCAACCCCCCTGCCATGGGCAGGGACACCTCACACTACAGCAGGTTGCTCACAGCCACATCCAGCCTGGCCTTAGAAACCTCCAGGGATGAGGCTTCCAGCACCTCCCTGGGTGCTGTGGCCGTGCTAGCAGGTCAGGCAGTGCTCTTATTCAGCTGGCATTGTAATTGCTTCAGGAGAACATCATCAGAGAACGCAGCAGATGGCAAGGGACCCTCAAAAGCCATCTTGTCCAACCCCCCTGCAGTGAGCAGGGACACCTCCAGCTACAGCAGGCTGCTCAGAACCCATCAGGTTTGACCCTGAGATGATCTTGCCCAGCACCCTATCAAGCTGAGGCTTCTAGCTGAGCAGTGTAGGGCAATCCAGCACTTCCCTTGGGAGATGATTACAACTCCTGTCATAAGGCATGAAGACAACATCATCATCATCATCATCACTTTACTTTCAGGTAGAGGCCAAAATCTTCTCTCTGTCTCAGGTTTTCCAAGTAGAAGACAGCAGAGGTGTAATTAAGGCAATAAATCTGATGTGTCTGGCAGAGGTCACCCTGGAAGAACTGCAGAGAAGGCTTGAAAAGTGATCAAGAAGCAAAAAGGTCATCACAAAGGCTGGGGGAACAGCTCTGGCTTTGTAATGAAGATTTGTACCTGAGAGTGCCTCCTACCTGGAAAAAAAGAGAGAAGGAAGGAAAGGGAGAGTTAAAATAGAGGGCAAGGTAAGAAGCAGGAACCCAAGCCCAGAGCAGTGCCCAGGCAAGGCCTGGGAGCACCTCAGCTCTGCAGGGCTGCCAGGCACTCCCAGACACGATCACAGAATGCCAGGTTGGGAGGGACCCCAAGGATCAGCTGGTCCAACCTGCCTAGGTGGTGGTGGAGCTGAAATGAAGCTGTGTGGGGGATCCACCACTTCCCTCGGGAGAGGATTCATGGAATGGGTTGGGTTGGAAGGGACCTTACAGCTCACCCAGTTCCAACCCCTGCCATGGGCAGGGACACCTCCCACCAGCCCAGGCTGCCCAGGGCTCTACTGAACCAGGATGGCTCTCACCACTCTTTATACCACTCATTAAGGCTCATTCTGTGCTGAACCCCAGTGAGCACAGGAGCTTTAGCCCTTTTAGGGTAGTCTGAAGTGAGTGCCCACAAAAAAACCCCACACCACCTTTTAAACAGTGGAAAGGAAATGCAAACCCTTGGCTGCATCTTCCTGGTGGTGGTGGAATGATCATCAGCTTCATGTTAGGCTTCTCAGGAGGGCAGCACAGCTGGGGAAGGGGCTGGAGAGCAGGGCTGGGGAGGAGCAGCTGAGGGGGCTGGGGGTGTTCAGTGTGGAGGAGGCTGAGGGAGACCTCCTTGCTCTCTGCAGCTCCCTGAGAGGAGGCTGCAGTGAGCTGGGGCTTGGGCTCTGCTCCCCAGTCTCAGGTGATAGAAGGAGAGGCAATGGCCTGAGATTGTGCCAGGGGAGGCTGAGGTTGGAGATGAGAGAATATTTCTTTGCTGATGGAGTGGTCAGGGCCTGGCAGAGGCTGCCCAGGGAGGTGGTGGAGCCCCCAGCCCTGGAAGTGCTCCAGAAACCTGTGGCCATGGCACTTGGGGCCAGGGCTTGGTGGCCATGGTGGGGCTGGGTTGAAGATTGGACTGGATGATCTTAGAGCTTTTCCAGCCCAACCAACTCTGTGATCCCATGGCTCCACAGGTGCACATACAGAGAACATTTCCCCAACCACCTCTGACCCAGCAATGAGGCTAAAGGAAAACATCCTGCAGAGAGGAGGGACCTGAGGCTGAGACCAAGCTGCCTGGGACAGAGGCCATGGCAGTCCCTGAGTGACTGCTCTGAACTACCTCCTTGCTCTGAGAGCTGCTCTGCTGCCAGCAGCTGCTGATGTGGAGCAGGAATATTTCTGTTACCTTGCTGAGGATGGAGCTGAAATCCAGAGGGGAATCTGAATTCCTCACATGCTCCTTCACAGCCTCAAAAAAGGCTTTCAGAAAGCTCAGGCTTACCTAAGGAAGGGAGAAGAGAGAAATGAGCCTCAGTGACCTTCTGAAGTGAAGGTTAAACCAACTTTCTTTCCTACCCCTGGGGTCTCCAAGCCTGAGGGAGTGCCTATGTTTACCTTCTTGCCACTGCCACAGGTGAATCAAAGAGGTTGGAAAAGACTTCAAAGATCATCAAGTCCAACCTTCAGCAAGTCCAAGCTTCAGAACTACACCTGGGATGCTTTAATCAGAAGCTAAACCAAATCTGCAAATCCACAGATCCAGAGAATGCTTTGGGTGGGAAGTGACCTTAAAGATCTTCTACTTCCAATCTCCCTCCCCCCCAGCTACAGCCAGGGACACCTTCCTCCAGAGCAGGCTGCTGGAGGCCTCATCCAACATTCTGTTCAATGGAATTAAAAAGCAGCATTGCATGAAGCAGCAAAGGTCATTAAAGGCATGGAGAGCAGCTCTTTGCTCCTCCCTTGGCTCCCTGCTGACCCAGGAGGCTGCATGGCAGAGCAGCATCGAGCATCCTCATTAACAGGGAGCTCACAACTAGAAAATGCACCGAGAGAGACTTCTGTCAGCACAGGACTAAGCTGCAGAGAAGCTCAAACCCTTCTTGCCACTGAGGGGCACACAGCTTCCTCCTCTACTCCCTCCTTTCAACAAGGGAGGAAGCAATCAGCAGTCCCACAGCAGCTGAACTCCAGCAGTTGGCTGCATGCATGGAATCAGCTCACAAACAGCTGCAAGGTGCAACACATCAGCTCAGAAAGCTCCTCCCTTGTGTCTCCACACAGTACATTAGGGGTTGGAAGGGACCCTCCAGAGACCATCCAGTCCAGAGCAGCATCAGCCAGGGCAGTCTGCACAGGAGTGCATCCAGGAGGGGTTGGAAAGCCTCCAGAGCAGGAGACTCCACAGCCCCCCTGGGCAGGAGACTCCACAGCCCCCCTGGGCAGGAGACTCCACAGCCCCCCTGGGCAGCCTGCTCCAGGGCTCTGGGACCCTCACACCAAAGAAGCTCCTGCTCATGTTGAGGTGGAACCTTCTCTGCTGCTCAGTCACTGAGCTGTGTGGTAGTTTTAGGGACGATTTGCCCCTGGTGTTTGAGCTCTGCCTAATTGCTGCTTCTCTGGAGAGCCTTCCTCCCTTTTCTGCCCATGGGAAGCTCTCCAGCCTGCATGAGCACTGAGTCTGGATGGCAGCTGGATGCAGGGACTCTCCTCTCATTTTCCTGGCCTGCTTCAGTTCTGGCCTCAGGAAGATTTAGTTCCCTTTGTATTTACTGTTTATCTATCCATCTACTTACTGCATTTAACTCCTCCAGGTTAGCAAAGAGTCTCCACAAATCCACATCCAAGAGAAACTCCTTGCTCTGGAGGTACTTCAGGGTGTCCACAAACACCTTTGCAAACAGAAAAACCCCAACCCAAAGGCAGGTTAGCTCCTGGCTGTGGCAGCTCGGGGTGGTGGTGCTGGGGGTTGGGTTGGGTGCTGGGGTGGTTTTTTCCCCTGAAAAGGTGATGTTTACACTGAAATCCTCCTGCAATCCTCAGCTGAGCTGAGGTGGCCACAAGGTGACTCTGGGAAACTTTGTATGAGCTGCAGGCTCTGAGGGAGGTCTCTGGGGTCTCTCTGCCATGCAGGCAGCTATGACCCTGCAGAACAGAGGAGGGAGGGAGAGTGGGAGGCAGGGAGGGAGCCATGGGGCACACTTCAGACGTTCCCCTGAGCCACTGGATGAGAGGCTGGAGGTGGCTCTGTGTGTGCCAGGCTGCCAGCAGGGCAAACACTGCTTCATTATGGCCTGAGAAGGGAATCCTGCAGTTACCATCTTGAGCACCAGCAAGTGATCCAGAAAGTAATTGCATTCAGTGGTGAAGAGCTCCCACACTGCTGCTTCCTTCTGCCCTCCTGACTGGCTGCTGGGCTCCTGCTGCCTCTGCTGTGCCTTCACAAAGTCAGCCCAAGACTTGCTCTGTGGAGGGGTGAAGAAAGGAAACCACTGAGTGGTGAACCAGCTGCTTCGGACCCCACGAGAAGAATCTGTGATCTGTTTGCCCAGGTCAAGAGCCCCGCTGCCAGCACTGGTGATTCACAGTCACACAGCAACAGATTCCTTCTACTGAAAGCTTACACACTCCTTCTTTAAAAGGTGTGGAAAAAAACCTTCTAAAGGAATCTTTAGAACCTGGCAATGACTTCCAAACCATTTCCAGCACCAACACAGAGGGCTGGGAAGCAACAGACTACGGCAGCCTTCTGTTCGCAGGATGCTGTGCCTGAACACGAGAGGGCAGCTTGCAGATGCTGAGCAGCTGGAGCTGCTCCTGCTGCTGGAAAGCAGGGCGAGGTTCCTGCTCTCCAGCTGCTAGGATCAAGGAGCCAAAGGGCTGTGTCTTCACAGGTACTGGGATGTTGCTCTGCTGGGTCCTACAGTGCTCCAAAGGCAGAGGTTCACACAAAGTTAGGCACTGGCAGGAGTCCTCCACAGCAAAGCCTCCAGGGCAGGTGGCAGCCTGCTGTGAGAGGCAGACCATGGAATCACAGCGCTGTGGAGGCTGGGAGAGACCTCTGAGATCATCAGATCCAGCTGCCAGTGGTCTGCTTTGGAGGGGTAACAGCTCTGGGTGTGGGCTGCCTGGATCCCACCTAGCAGCCCAAGCTGGGGGTGTGCAGGGCTGGGGGGCCCTGGGCCAGGAGCTTTGCTTGCCTGGCAGCCAGGCTCTGCAGGGCTGGGGGGCCCTGGGGGCCAGGAGCTTAGCTTGCCTGGCAGCCAGGCTCTGCAGGGCTGGGGTCCCTGGGGGCCAGGAGCTTTGCTTGCCTGGCAGCCAGGCTCTGCAGGGCTGGGGGGCCCTGGGGGCCAGGAGCTTTGCTTGCCTGGCAGCCAGGCTCTGCAGGGCTGGGGGGCCCTGGGGGCCAGGAGCTTAGCTTGCCTGGCAGCCAGGCTCTGCAGGGCTGGGGGGCCCTGGGGGCCAGGAGCTTTGCTTGCCTGGCAGCCAGGCTCTGCAGGGCTGGGGGGCCCTGGGGGCCAGGAGCTTAGCTTGCCTGGCAGCCAGGCTCTGCAGGGCTTGGGTCCCTGGGGGCCAGGAGCTTTGCTTGCCTGGCAGCCAGGCTCTGCAGGGCTGGGGGGCCCTGGGGGCCAGGAGCTTTGCTTGCCTGGCAGCCAGGCTCTGCAGGGCTTGGGTCCCTGGGGGCCAGGAGCTTTGCTTGCCTGGCAGCCAGGCTCTGGGAGGATCTCTGCAGCCACACCTTGGTGTTGGCATGGACCAACACCCGGCCACCTCTGCATGCCCCCACACCTAAGGCAGCTGCAGGGGTGACCATGCCCCATCTGGCAGCTCTCTAATGCTGCAATTGCTTTCCCCAGGCTCTGCTGGGAGGGTTCTCTTGGTGCTGCTGCTAAGGCTGGCACCTCTCTGATCCAGGGCAGCCTGGAAGCCTGGCAAAACCCAGCTGGGGGTGAGGGCCCTTGCCAGCCCTCTGCAACAGGTGCCCCCCTTGCTCTTCAGAAGGATCTGATGCTTCTGCCTTGATTTGGCAGGAAGCTCTCACACCCAGATGGCTGCAGTCAAAAAGAGTAACTGGAAAGCAACAACTTTTTTGTTGTTGTTAGTTTGGGGCTTTTTTGTTCCCCCCAAAGATAATTTTATTACCTTAAAGCATAAAAATTCATCTGTGCTGCAGTCCATGATCTTGAGGGTTGAGAGGCAGTTTTCCACATCAGATGCTTGCCTCTGTCTGTCTTTGCCCTGTTGAATGACCATAACAATCCCTGGTTCATACAAAGCTTTCACAGAGCCACAGAACTGGTGAGGCTGGAAGAGACCCTGCAGATCCCAGCAGCTCACCTGGAGCTCACCACCTCACCCCTGCTGCTAAGCCACTGCCACTGAACCACCTCCCTCAGCACCACAGCCTGGGAACCCTTGCTGGGAAGGAATTTTTCCTCCTCTCCAACCTAACCTCCCCTGGCACAATTTCAGGCCATTTCCTCTCCTTTTATCACCTGATGCTAGGGAGAAGGACCAAGCCCACCTCACTGCAACTCAGGTTGGAAGGGAGCTCAGAGCTCATCTGCTGCAACCTCCCCTCCATGCCCAGGGACACCTCTCAGCCAGACTCAGCTGCTCAGGGCCTCATCCAGCCTGGCCCTCAACACCCCCAGGCAGGAGGCAGCCACAGCCTCCCTGGGCAGCCTGTGCCAGAGGCTCAGCAGCCTCCTGCTGAACAACTTCTGCCTCAGCTCCACTCTAACCCTGCTCTGCCTCAGCTCCAAACCATTCCCCCTTGGCCTGGCTCCAGACCCCCTCAGCAAAAGTCTCTCTGCAGCCTTCCTGCAGGATCCCTTCAGGTGCTGGCAGGCAGCTCTGAGGTGCCCCTGGAGCATCTTTTTTGCCTCCTCTGGACTCTCTCCAGCAGCTCTGCATCCTCCTCCTGCTGGGGACCCCAGACCTGGATGTGAGGTCTGAGCAGAACAGAAGCTGCAGGATATGCTGTGGTCAGAGCAGCAATGCAGCCAAGACAGCAATGTGGCTGACACCTTCCTTCTGCTCTCCTACTCTAGGCAGCTGTTCTGGACCTGCTGCCACCCCTGAACACCCCAAGTCAGAGCTTCTGAGCTGCCCACCCTGGTGCCAAGGGCACCTCTCCTCCCAGCACCCCTGGGCATGGGGAACAGCAGCACTGACTGCATGTTGATGTGCACCACAGGCAGCAGCTCTGGTGGCTGCACTGGAGCCACCCTAACTCCACTGCAGGTCCAAGCAGTCCCAGGGTGGGCTGAGGGCTCTGAGTTCAGCTCATCTGCTGCCTGCTTTACTTACAAGGCAGCAAAACCCTCTCCTCTTACCCAGGGTAGTGGTGGGAGAAGGGCAAAGGCAGTGAAAGGGGCAAAAAACCCAAAGCAGGGTGAAACACTCACAGCTCCTCTTCTGGCAAATGGCCACCTTGGCTTCTTGGACTCTGGTGGGTGAAAAGACAAGGGTAGCAGGAAATCAAGCAACAAAACATAACAACAATGCATAAATGGTGATGATTTTCTTGACCTGTGCTGAGCTTCTACAGAATATTCAGCTTTTAATTGGTGGAGTTAGGGCTGGGGTTTGTCCAGTTGCAGCCTGAGCCACTGCACTCTGCTTGGCTCAGGCTGAATGCAGCAGACACAGAACTCACTTAGCTTGTTGGGGTCTTCCCAGCAAGAGTTGTGTCTGGGAGCGGGGCTTGGATGATGCTAAACACTCCCACTGGCTGCAGATGGTCAGGATGTGATTGTCAGCTCTCTGCATGGGAAAGCTCATCACACCTCAGGCCAGGTCTAGAAGGTATTAACTGAAAGCTCATCACACCTCAGGGCAGTGCTGGAAGGTATTAACTGAAAGCTCATCACACCTCAGGCCAGGTCTAGAAGGTATTAATTGTTTTGAAGCAAGAATTAGTCTCTGTCTGCTCATTAGAGACTTCTTGGAGCTATGCTGGGAATAAACTGCCCTAGGAACTCTTAAGCCTCCCTCCCCATCACATGGGAGGAGCTGGAAGTGGCCTCTGGGGACCAAGCTCCCTGCCAGAGCAGGATCACCCAGGGCAGGGCACAGAGAAGCAGAACCACATGGGGCTGGAAAGTGCCCAGGGAAGGAGACTGCACAAGCTCCCTGGGCAGCCTGCTCCAGGGCTCCAGCAGCCTCACACCAAAGAAGTTTCTGCTCATGCTGAGGAGGAGGCTCCTGGGCTGCAGCTGATGTCCCTCGTCCCTCATCCTATCGCTGAGCACAAGCCCCAGGCTCTTGACACCCACTGAGACAAGCAGACCCCAGGCTGTGTCTGACCTGCACTTAGCAGGAGGGCTGTGTAGGGCAGGTGGTCCATGGCACCATCTGACACCAGGAGGTCTCCAGGGAACACCTCAAGGCCTGGCAGAGTCACTACCACCGAACTGCGCCGGCGCTCGCCTGGCCTGTGAGGAACACCGAGACAAACACCCAGCACCAGCACCCAGCACCAGAGCTTCTCCCTCTCCACTGGTGGCTGCAGAGGGAGGTTCTGAGGTGCTCCTTGCTCAACCAGGGGCAAATGAGCTAAAACCTCAGATCATCACAGCAGCTGTGACAGAAACTTGTTAAAGGAGTAATGGGTAGGAAATACCAGGGCTGACAGCAAGCATCCAGGTGGCTCTCAGACCCCGTAATTTTTGCTGAGATCAAGAAAATCACAGAGTTGTTTGGGTTGGAAAAGGCCTCTGAGATCACCCAGTCCAACCAGCAACCCACCACCACCACGGGCATCAAACCCAGGTGCCATGGCCACAGGTTTCTGGAACCCCTCCAGGGCTGGGGACTCCACCACCCCCCTGGGCAGCCTGCATCAATCTTGCAGCAAAGAAATGTTTCCCCCTCTCCAACCTAAGCCTCCCCTGGCACAGTTTCAGTCCATTTCCTCTCCTTCAATCACCTGAGACTAGGGAGAAGAGACCAACCCCCACCTAGCTCCATCCTCCTTTCAAGGAGCTGTAGAGAGCAATGAGGTCTCTCAGCCTTCTCTTCTCCCCCAGCTCCCTCAGCTGCTCCTCCCCAGCCCTGCTCTCCAGGCCCTTCCCCAGCTCTGTCCCTGAACAGTGCATGGGGGTTGGAGAAAGGTCCTTCCCAGCCCAGCAAGGAGCCCTTCCAACCCCCTGCATCCTGTGATCTGCTTTGCTCATGTAGGAGAACAATTTTGAGGCTGTTCTGCTAACTTCTTTGCTCCCTTTTGCCTCCCAGGAAGTTTTCAGGCACGTTGCTGAGGACCAGGGAGCTGTTTCAGGTTCCTCCAGCTGCAATCTGGCTCTGCTAATCCAACCAGCCAGACCTTGGGGCAGTTTGCTCCCTGGGCAGAGCTCTCTGATGACCCAGCTGTGAAAACCTAGCTCAAGATGCTGGGGGGGGGAAGGGCCACTCGTGAAAGCAAAGCTCCTGAAGTTTAGTTTAAGAGGTTTGTGGCAGGCATTCCAGGAAGCACAGGGACAGAGCTCCACTGTTCAGTTTCATCTGGGAGTGAAGCAGACTCCTTCCAAAGGTAGAGACATGAAGCTGAGCATGAGGTAAAATACATATGTGCCTACCTTTGTCCTGGCAATCCACTCCTCTGAAAGAAAGGGAGAGAGGCTTGTTACTTGGTCAGCCAGCCAGCAGGCAACCTGATCTGGGGCAAAAAGTGCTCATTGCACAGAATCACAGAACGTTACAGGTTGGAAGGGACCTCCAGAGATCACCCAGTCCAACCCCCCTGCCAGAGCAGGGGCACCCAGGGCAGGGCATGCAGGAACACAGCCAGGTGGGTCTGGAAAGGCTGCAGAGAAGGAGAGCCCACAGCCCCTCTGGGCAGCTGCTCCAGGGCTCTGCCACCCTCACTGTAAAGAAGTTTTCCCTCGTGTTGGGGTGGAACCTTCTCTGTTCCAGATTGTAATTGTTGGTGATGAGCATAGAGGCTGATGTGTTGCACCAAAGGAACACAGGCCAGTGCATGCACTGGGCCATGAGACACCAACACTGAAGGTGCAGGAGTGCAAAGGAGGCTGCACCACCAGCACCGAAGGTGCAGGAGTGCAAAGGAGGCTGCACCACCAACACTGAAGGTGCAGGAGTGCAAAGGAGGCTGCACCACCAGCACTGAAGGTGCAGGAGTGCAAAGGAGGCTGCACCACCAGCACCGAAGGTGCAGGAGTGCAAAGGAGGCTGCACCACCAGCACCGAAGGTGCAGGAGTGCAAAGGAGGCTGCACCACCAGCACCGAAGGTGCAGGAGGGCAAAGGAGGCTGCACCACCAACACCGAAGGTGCAGGAGTGCAAAGGAGGCTGCACCACCAGCACTGAAGGTGCAGGAGTGCAAAGGAGGCTGCACCACCAGCACTGAAGGTGCAGGACTGCAAAGGAGGCTGCACCAGCAATGACTGTGCAGGAGTGCAAAGGAGGCTGCACCACCAGCACTGAAGGTGCAGGAGTGCAAAGGAGGCTGCACCACCAGCACTGAAGGTGCAGGAGTGCAAAGGAGGCTGCACCACCAGCACTGAAGGTGCAGGACTGCAAAGGAGGCTGCACCAGCAATGACTGTGCAGGAGTGCAAAGGAGGCTGCACCACCAGCACTGAAGGTGCAGGAGTGCAAAGGAGGCTGCACCACCAGCACTGAAGGTGCAGGAGGGCAAAGGAGGCTGCACCACCAGCACCGAAGGTGCAGGAGTGCAAAGGAGGCTGCACCACCAGCACTGAAGGTGCAGGAGTGCAAAGGAGGCTGCACCACCAACACTGAAGGTGCAGGAGTGCAAAGGAGGCTGCACCACCAACACCGAAGGTGCAGGAGTGCAAAGGAGGCTGCACCACCAGCACTGAAGGTGCAGGACTGCAAAGGAGGCTGCACCAGCAATGACTGTGCAGGAGTGCAAAGGAGGCTGCACCACCAGCACTGAAGGTGCAGGAGTGCAAAGGAGGCTGCACCACCAGCACTGAAGGTGCAGGAGGGCAAAGGAGGCTGCACCACCAGCACTGAAGGTGCAGGAGGGCAAAGGAGGCTGCACCACCAGCACTGAAGGTGCAGGAGGGCAAAGGAGGCTGCACCACCAGCACTGAAGGTGCAGGAGTGCAAAGGAGGCTGCACCACCAGCACTGAAGGTACAGGAGGGCAAAGGAGGCTGCACCACCAGCACTGAAGGTGCAGGAGGGCAAAGGAGGCTGCACCACCAGCACTGAAGGTGCAGGAGGGCAAAGGAGGCTGCACCACCAGCACTGAAGGTACAGGAGTGCAAAGGAGGCTGCACCACCAGCACTGAAGGTGCAGGAGGGCAAAGGAGGCTGCACCACCAGCACTGAAGGTGCAGGACTGCAAAGGAGGCTGCACCAGCAATGACTGTGCAGGAGTGCAAAGGAGGCTGCACCACCCTGCTCCCCTTACCTGGACACCTTCCTGCGGGGTGAGGCTGGGCCAGGGGAGTCTCCTGGGCAGGGTAGCAGAGTTGGCTCTCCAGGAGCCTTGGAGGGTCTCACTGGGACTGCTGTTGCTGAGAAGGGTTTCCTGGCTTGGCAGCTTTGGTGTGGAGCTGGCAGGCTCTGGACCTGCAGTGGTTGTCTCAGGCTTGGTTTTGGAGGACAACTTTGCCTGAGCACAAGAAGGCAGCGGCGGAGAGGAAGCTGCAGCGCACCGAGGAGGACTCTTGCAAACGTGGTGGAGGCAGCTGGTGGATTCCTTCGGAGCCCCCATCTGAGCTGTGTCACAGCACTCCTCAGAGGTCCCAGCTTGTGAGGCAGAGGCCATCCTCAAGCGCCTTAAGGTTGGCGAAGTGGAAATCCTGGCCAGGGCCTGCCGGTTGAACTGGAAAGGTCCCTGGGGGCTTCCAGTGGCCTCCTCTGCAGGGGGCTTCAGATGGATGGAGTCCCCTGGAGGCACAGTGGTGTCCACACAAACTGATTCTGTCTGGGTTGGAGATGAACTGAAGGCATCTTCTGGACTGCTTCTTCCAGACACAGCAGCATTCCCTTGCTGAAGATCAGCTTCTCTGCTCAGGAGCTCCACACTGATGCAGGTTTCCTTGGGCAGGTCTGGAGAGCGATGGGAGCTGGGCTGCTGCATCCTTCACTTGCAGCATCAAGCTTTGTACCTGGGAAACATGGTCACAAAGGCTTCTTAGAAAGCTGATGCACAGGGGGAAAATTAAAACAAAAAGATCTAACCCAGACAATGTAGGGCAGAAACAAACTGCCTGCACTTGGAATGCTGCTTCAGGGCAGCTCCCACCAGTTTTAGGAACCAGCTGCAGCAGGCTGCTTAAAAGCAGCTCCTGACTCTGGGGGTGTTTGGTAGTTCAAGCACTAAGGAGGAATTAGGAGCTCTGCTCATCTGGGGCTTATTTCCTGTTGCCACTCCCCCAGCAGTGAGGGAGTAGCTGGGACGAAGCTGAAGCTGCAGGCTGGCAGGGCTGCTGCTCCTTGCCAAGCTGTTTGTGCACCAACAGCAGTGACTTGCTGGCTGCTGCAGCCAGTGCAATGTGATGCTGCTGCAAGGTGAGGCTGCTCCCTCTGGCTGTGCTTTGCAGCAGGAGATGTGCTGTGTAGTAAATCTTCTGGGCTGGAGCTGCTCTCCTGTGAGGACAGACTGAGAGAGTTGGGGCTGTTCAGTCTGGAGAAGAGAAGGCTCTGAGGAGACCTAATTGTGGCCTTCCAGGATCTGCAGGGGGCTACAAGTAAGCTGGGGAGGGACTTTTGAGGGTGTCAGGGAGTGATAGGACTGGGGGGGATGGAGCAAAACTAGAAGTGGGGAGATTGAGATTGGATGTTAGGAAGAAGTTGTTCCCCATGGGGGTGGTGAGAGCCTGGCACAGGCTGCCCAGGGAGGTGGTGGAAGCCTCCTGCCTGGAGGTGTTTGCAGCCAGGCTGGAGGTGGCTGTGAGCAACCTGCTGTGGTGTGAGGTGTCCCTGCCCATGGCAGAGGGTTGGAGCTGGCTGAGCCTTGAGGTCCCTTCCAACCCTGACAGTTCTGTGATTCTGTGCAGCAATCAGGTAAGACAACAACTGGTCCAAGTCATTTGCCTGTTGGTTGATCAGGAAGCAGCCACTCGTGTCCCATGAGCCACGAGCTCTGCTGGAAGGCATCTGGATGAGTGACCCTTCCACACCTGGGCTGAAGGTGGTGAATTCAAATTAGTAATTCAGCCTCTCCTTTAATTCAGCTTCTTGGCTTGCTCAGAGGACTCCCAAATCCAGCCATGAGTGCTGCTTGCTTTGGGGGCACTTTTATTCTTATTAGAATGGGTTTGTTTGTTTGTTTATTTGAAAGGGATTTATTTACTCAAAGGGATTCAATTATTTCTTTAGACTGGATTAAGTTATGTATTTAACATGGGTTAATTTTTTTAAATGGATTTCTTTATTTCATATTTAGCATGGATTTGGTTAGTTAAGTTTTTAGGACTGGCTTTGTTTATTTTCAGTAGAATGGATTATTTGGTTTTTGACATGCAGGTTGGAAAAGAGCCTCAGGGTCACCAAGTCCAACCCAGAACCCTACTCTGCAAGGCTCACCCCTAAACTACATCCCCAGGCACCACATCCAAACCACCTCTAAACACATCCAGGCTTGGGGACTCCACCACCTCCCTGGGCAGCACATTCCAATCCCTGACCACTCTGGCTGGGAAGATTTTTTCCTACTGTCCAGTCTAACCCTTCCCAGCCACAGCTTGAGGCCATTCCCTCTTCTATCACTAATTACCTGTGAGAAGAGACCAGCAGCAGCCTCTCTACAACCTCCTTTCAGGTAGCTGTAGAGAGCAGTGAGGTCTCCCCTCAGCCTCCTCTCTTCCAAACTAAACAACCCAGCTCCCTCAGTCACTCCTCATAAGATTCAGCCCTCTCAGGGCTTGGGTGCTGGCACACTTGGGAGCCCTCTCCTAGTCTTGGTGATGTGTGAACATCCTTTGTTGCTCAGAACATTGTAAGAGCCTTGAAAACTATTTCCCCCTCATTTCACAAGTGACAAACTGAGAGAAGAAAGAAAGAACCCAAGGACCCAAACCCAGCAAGAGTTCAATGAGTCCTTGTCAAACATCTTCACTCCTGGATTCCAGACCTCCAAATCAGTGTCTTCTGTGCAGCTGCACTGTCGGACAGCAATGTTCTCCTCTCTGCTGTTATTAATGCAGGAGTGGAGATGTCATGAAGGCAAGAAGTGTAATTTCCCAGCTTGAAGGCAGAGCAGCTTTGAAAGGGAGAAAGGAATCGGCTGGCAGATCATCCATCAGGAATGCAGGGCTGGAACCTGTGCACCTGAGTGCTGACAGAGGGCACTGCTGCTTTTCCTTTCATGTGCTTCCCGGGACAGCTCTCACCAAGTGGAAAACGGCAGAGGCTTTCTCCCAGTGACCCTCGGCAGCAGCTTTTCCCCAGCTCACTGTAGGCAGGAGAGTTAGCACTGAAGCAGGAGGACCTGGAGTCCTCAGCACCAGGACGCTGCCGTGGCGGCAAATGCTCACAGCGCTGCGGAAGGCCAGGTGGGAAGGGACCCCAAGGATCATCTGCTCCAAGCTTTCTAGTGGAGCTGCAGGGAGCTGGCCCAGCAGCCTGCCAAGCTGAGTCCTCTCCTGTGCTGAGGGCTGCAGAGCTGCACCCAGCACTGCAGGGTGGGACCTCAGCAGGGTGAGACACAGGGGCACAGTCTCCACTGCCAAAAAAGTATTCGAGGGCTGGAAGAACCCCGAGCTGAGCTGCAGGTGAGAGGTGTGCTGGGGCACGGCTGGGACATGCCAGAGCCAGGAGCTACCATAGCTACAGAGCCTCATCCCACTGCTGGGTGGTAGGGAGCATCCTCTTCAGCAGCTTTATTCTTACTCCTTGAGAGAGCAGGGGGATGGTGCTCCCCACAGGGCTTTGTTGTACTTCACCAAGTACAAAGAGCTGAGGTCTGGGGGGCAGCAAAGAAATTTCCTGGGAGGATGGAGGGGAAATAAGTAATTTAGGGAAGGCTTCTGAGCAAAGGCTGTAGCAAGCCCAAGGGGACTGTTTGTATCTGGAGTTATCTCAGCAGGCCAGAGGGAAATGCTTTCAAACATGTTCAAATCCATTAAAGCTTTGAAGGGAAAGCAGGGCCTGGCTGACCACATCTTTGGATGGGGTAAACTCTGGCAGTTGCTGATGAGCTGCTAGAGAGGTTGGATGGGAACAAGCAGTCTGGTCACAATAGAAGCCCTCAGCTGCTGATGTTTACTGGGGTTCTGTGTCCCACCCCCCCATGGCTGCCTGCTTGTGCCTCCCAGATATCAAACCATTGGCCACAGAAGTCAGCAATGTGCTTTAAACAGCTGTCATTGCACATCCTGCTGCCTGCTCTGCTCCCTTTTATCCTCTGGCTCTCTTTTCATCGATGATTTACGTGCAGAGCTCCTCTGCTTGAAATCCTGACTGTCCTTTCCTGACCAAGTTCTTCCCTGACGTTATGGAAGACAAAAAACCCCACCCCACCCCCCAACTCCCCCCCTTCCCCTTCCCCAGCAGTAATTAAATGTCTTGTCAAACACTTTGATTTGTGGCTGTTTGCTTATTGTCAGGCACTGGCAGCTGAGCAGCCATTGTCCCTGCTGGCGTGGGGAAAGCTGCACAGCACAGTGGGCTGGGCTGCGAGCAGCCACTGCCTCTTCTACTTGCTTGGACACAGTCAAGGGTCTGGTGGGATCAGATGCCACCACTTAGATTCCCTGTGGATGTACTGCTGAGTATTTCACCTGTGGAGATGAGTTCTTCCTCCCTGCAATGTGGGAGAAAGGTACCTATGGGAAGGATGGAGAGAGGCTCTTTGCAAAGGCCTGTGGTGATGAGGGGCAATGGCTTGAAATGAGAGCAGAGCAGATTTAGATTGGATGTGAGGAACAAGTTCTGCACCATGAGGGTGGTGAAACACTGGAACAGGTTGCCCAGGGGAGGTGGTTGAGGCCTCATCCCTGGAGATATTCAAGGTGAGGCTGGACAGGGCTCTGGGCAGCCTGATCCAGTGGAGGATGTCCCTGCTGGCTGCAGGGGGGTTGGAGCAGATGACCTGTGGAGGTCCCTTCTCAGTTTTCACAGAATCAACCAGGTTGGGAAAGACCTCAGAGATCATCAAGTCCAACTTATTGCCTAATGCCTACCCCCTCCTGACAACTAAACCATGGCTCCAAGTGCCACATCCAAGCCTTCTTTGCACACCTCCAGGGATGGGGACTCCACCACCTCCCTGGGCAGCACATCCCAACGGCCAATTACTCTTTCTGGGAAGGACTTTCTCCTCACCTCCAGCCTAAACTTCTCCTTCCTGTTTCTTCTCTGGGCAGGGTTCATTTGTTGCTTTTAAAGTCTGTAAAACACGAACCGCTCAGGTTTTGCTCAACACAAGGTGGCAGCAAGCTACTGTTTGGGCTGCTTCGTTTCCCACTCCTGTTTATTTAGCTGTCGGGCAACAAAAGCCCTCCTGGTGAACAAGCGTCGAAAACAAAAGAGTTTGTAATAGGAACAGATAAAGGAAACACTCCAGAGACGCTCCCGACCGATTTGTTGCATTGCAGGGAAGCAAACCCACACAATGCTCTGGGCAGTGTCACAAAAGGCTGCAACTCTCTCTATTCTTCCTTCTCTCTTTTTTCTTTGCTTTCTCTTTTCCTTCTCCCTCCTTTTCCCTTCTCCCTCCTTTTCCCTTCTCCCTCCTTTTCCCCTCTCCCTCCTTTTCCCCTCTCCCTCCTTTTCCCCTCTCCCTCCTTTTCCCCTCTCCCTCCTTTTCCCCTCTCCCTCCTTTTCCCCTCTCCCTCCTTTTCCCTTCTCTCTTCTTTCCTTCTCTCTTTTCTTCTCTTTTTCCTTCTTCTCTTTTTCCTTCTCTCTCTTTTTTTCCTTCTGTTTTTCCTTCTCTGTCTTTATTCCTTCTCTCTCTTCTCCCCTTCTCTCTCTCTCTGTCTTTCCCCCCCTGTGCTGAGTGTGTGGCTGTTGTTTCCTTGCACACTGAACAAGGGCTGCACAGTGCAGAAGTGGAATGTGATCAGCTTTTTGAGATTTCCTTTAGCAGTGTTCCCAGCCCTGGCTGAGCTCCTGCATTTTGGAAAGGGCTTCTGCATTTTGCAAAGGACAAAGCTTTCTACCTCAGTTCTTTGTTGTCTGAAAAACACTTCAGTGTCACTACACTGAATGGCAGCTAGAGTGGAAAGCTCCTTTTCAAATGCAGTGAGAGGGAGGGAGGAAGGGAGGGAGATTCATGGATGTACAGAACGGTTTGTTTTGGAAGGGATGTGAAAGCTCAGCCAGCTCCAACCCCCTGCCATGGGCAGGGACACCTCACACTACAGCAGGTTGCCCAGAGCCTGGCCTTGAACATCTCCAGGGAGGGGGCAGCCACAACCTCCCTGGGCAACCTGTTCCAGTGTCTCCCCACCCTCACTGGAAAGAATTTCTTCCTCAGCTGCAGTGTAAATCTGCCCTCTCCCAGCTTCAGTCCATTCCCTCTCATCCTATCACTATGAGCCCCAATGTTTAGAGAGGTTTTTTTGACTTGTTCTGAACAAAATCTGAGTTCAGACCAAGAAAGAGTTGGGGCTGTTCAGCCTGGAGAGGAGAAGGCTCCAGGGAGACCTTAGAGCTGCATTTTACTATCTGCAGGGGAGCTGCAGGCAGGCTGGGGAGGGACTGCTCAGAAGGGCCTGGGGTGATAGGACAAGAGGCAATGGTTTGAAGCTGGAGCAGGGCAGAGTTAGGTTGGACATCAGGAGGAAGTTCTGCACAGTGAGGGTGGTGAGAGCCTGGCACAGGCTGCCCAGGGAGGTGGTGGAAGCCTCACCCCTGGAGGTGTTTGCAGCCAGGCTGGAGGTGGCTGTGAGCAACCTGCTGTAGTGTGAGGTGTCCCTGCCCATGGCAGGGGGTTGGAATTGGCTGAGCCTTGAGCTCCCTTCCACTCCTGACAGTTCTGTGATTCTGTGATATTTTCTCAGCTTTTCCTGCCCCTGACTCTTTGGGAGAGAATCAGACATCTGAGGAGAAAAGTCCCTTTGTGGCAGGGGAGGAAAATGAGTGCTGGATTTGGCTGAGGTCCCCACTGATATTTTACATGGAGCCAAATATTTTATAGGAGGTGCCCAAATCTGGGACTAAAATTTCTGTTCTACAGAGGCAGAAGTATCAGCCTCTGCTTTAGTTCAGAAGCAGCTTAGGGCATGTCCAGGTTAGCATTTTCCCCTATTTGGCTCTTTCACCAGAAGCTAATGACTGCCATTAATTTGCTTCCTGTCCAGGTGCCAGGGACTTTGTACACATTTTTTTTGGGAGGCAGAAGTGGTGAAGTTTGCTCTTTTGCATCACACTTGGGTAAAGAGTTTTTGTTGGCTTGCCATAAAGGCCATACCAGGAGTTTAAAGTCAGGCTTTGGAAATAAATCAAGAGAACAGACTAAGGCCTCCTGTAAACCACCACCCACTCAACCTCTTCATTTGCCAAATACACCTGGAAATGTCCATGGCAGAGAGCAAAGCAGCTTTGGAGCTCTTGCCTCCACTAGCAGCACTGTACCGAGAACTCTACCCTTAGTTCTGGCTCATTTTAGAAGCATAAAACCAGCGAATTGTCTCAGTTGGAAAAGGCCTCTGAGGCCACCCAGTCCAACATCAACCCAACCCCACCATGGCTACCAGACTCTGTCCCCAAGTGCCATGGCCACGGGGTTGTTGAACACCCCCAGGGATGGGGACTCCACCACCTCCCTAGGCAGCCTCTGCCGGTCCCTGACCACTCTTGCAGCAAAGACATTTTTGCTCCTCTCCAACCTTAGCCTCCCCTGGCACAATTTCAGGCCATTTCCTCTCCTTCTATCACCTGAGACTGGGGAGAAGAGGCTGACTCCCAGCTCACTGCAGCCTCCTCTCAGGGAGCTGCAGAGAGCAATGAGGTCTCCCTCAGCCTCCTCTTCTCCAGGCTGCACACCCCCAGCTCCCTCAGCTGCTCCTCCCCAGCCCTGCTCTCCAGCCCTTTCCCCAGCTTGGTTGCCCTTCTCTGGACCAGCTCATGGAGGTGTTGAGTAGAAGGTTGGACTCCATGTTCTTAGAGGGCTCTCCCAACCTTAATGACTCTGTGACTCTTGTGCTTATAGAAGTGTGCCAGGCAGAGCTGCTCCCATCTGCAGGGAGATCTTAAAGCCTCTGAGCGAGAACAGCTTTTCCTTCCTGCCATGAGTGGCAAGGGTCAGCACAAGCTCTTGGCAGATGAAGAGGTGCTGAGAACCACATGAAAGAGAGGTTTGTAAAATGCTCTTCACAATATGGACCCAGCTCAAGGGTCCCTTGTTTCCTGATAAGGCTGCAACAGCAAAGGAGCAGCAGCAGAGTCTTTGATGCAGGCTTTCATCTCCCAATGGAAATGAAATGCAAATGTCTATCCTGCCCCTGGCTGGATGCATGAAACCACCACCGTGGCAACACTGCTGAGCTCAGGAGGGAAGCACTTCCTGGTGGATTGCAGCAGTGGTATCTGGTGCAGAGAGAGGAACCTGACTGCTGCATGCTCCTGTGCAAAGCTGTCAACTTTCTTTACCTGCCTTGGCAAACTGGGGGAGACTTTGAGCAGCATTTACAAAGGGTTGGTTGTAGGCTCTTCCATTTGCCACATCTGCAGGGTGATCAGGAGTAAGGCTGAGTGCTGTGGTGTCCTCCAGGGACAAAGGGGCTTTGAAATGAAGAGATGCTTGGACCCAGTAGTCACCCCTGGGGTACACTGCTAGCTGCTGGTCTCCAGCTAGACTTTGTGCCACCGGTTACCACCCCTGCAGCACAGCCACTCAGCCAGTTTTCAGTCCAGCCTCTCTGCCTGCTCATCCACCACACACTCCAGCAGCTCCTCTAGGAAGGGGGAAGACAAGGGCAGGGGGGTGGAACACTGGAATGAGTTGCCCAGGGAGGTGGCTGAGACCCCATCCCTGGAGATATTCAAGGTGAGGCTCCACAGGGCTCTGGGTAACCTGATCTGGGTGAGGATGTCCCTGCTGACTGCAGGGGATTGGACAGGATGAGCTTTGGAGGTCCCTTCCAGCCCAATGCATTCTGTCATTCTATGAAAGCAATGTGTCCTTGTGGCCAGGAAGGCCAAGGGCATCCTGGGGTGCATCAAGAAGAGTGTGGGCTGCAGGTCAAGGGAGGTTCTCCTGCCCCTCTGCTCTGCCCTGCTGAGACCACATCTGGAGTATTGTGTCCAGTTCTGGGCTCCCCAGGTCAAGAGGGACAGGGAACTGCTGGAGAGAGTCCAAAAGGAGCTGTGAGGATGCTGAGGGGACTGGAACCTCTGTGTGGTGAGGAAGGCTGAGAGCCCTGGGGCTGTTCAGCCTGGAGAAGAAAGGCTGAGAAGAGATCTTATCAGTGCTTATAAATATCTGAAGGGTGGGGGTCAAGAAGCAGGGGCCAGGCTCTTGTCACTGGTGTCCTCTGACAGGACAAGAGGCAATGAACACAAACTGGGACCCAGGAGGTTCCACCTCAACATGAGGAGAAACCTCTTTGGTGTGAGGCTGCTGGAGCCCTGGAGCAGGCTGCCCAGAGAGGCTGTGGAGCCTCCTGCTCTGGAGACTTTCAAGACCCTCTTGGATGTGTTGCTGTGTGCCCTGCCCTGGGTGCTCCTGCTCTGGCAGGGGCTTGGACTGGGTGATCTCTTTGGGTCCCTTCCAACCCCTCCCATTCTGTGATTCTATTGTGTTAGAGAGGACCAAGGACTGAGCCTGCCCAGGATGAGGCTGACCAGCAAACGCCACCTCGGCGCCCTGAGGAGCTGTTTTAATGCAAGTTCCAAGTGCTAGGCTCTTCATGAATCTTTTGTACTCTTGTTGTAGGCCTCCTTATTGTCCTCTAGAAGTCAAAGCTCCCTTCTGCAGTGAGCTGCATTATCGCTTGGAGTTCTCCTGTGCCCGAGGCTGTGGCAGTGCCTGGCAGTGCCCTGTGTGCCCGGATACTCTTCACAGGGAGTGCTGGCACCTGGGAGCCCTTCCCCTGGTGCTGCCACCTGTGCCTTTGAACTTGCTCTCTTCTGCCAAGCTGCAGGCATCCTTCACACTTGTCTCTGTGCAGCTTTGCCTCTCACTTTTACTCTGCATCAGCCTTTTTCCCCACCTGTGGCCACAGTCTGTGAGGAGTCGAGAAAGGAGCTGAAGGAAGTCATGGAAAGACTCAGGGGAGAAGGCAGGAGACTGAAGGTGGAGTTGGTTGGTTGGCAGCAGCTTGGTGCTTTGCTGGGTGAGGAAGTGGCAGTGCCTGCATCCAGCAATGACAGCCTGCTCTTCCCTTCCCAACCTGCAGGCACTGAGCTTCTGCCAACTCAAGGGGAGCACAGGAACAGAAAGAGGTTTACAGGAAGGCATCTGAGACACAAAAGGAAGAGCCAGGGTGCAGGTGGGTGGTCACTCTCTCCAGCTTGAAGTTGCCAATGCTTTCACAGAGCCCAAACTGCTGACCATTCCCCCTCTGCTTATCCCTTCCAAACCAGGAGAAGCTCTCACAGGTGTGAAACAACAACAGCAGCAGCCATGAGCAATCATTGCCCATCTGTCACCTGGTGGCCTTGGTGTACCTTAGACACTCTGTGCTTGATAAAATGAAGCTCTTCGAGGCAGGGTCCAGAGCCTGTAATCAAACAGCACTCATAAAGCTAACAAACAGCACCAATAAAACAGGTCTGGAAAGTGGATCAATAAAGCAGAAGTCACTGCAGGGCTCTTCAGCTGTACCTTTGTGCCCTCAGTGAATGGAAAGCAGAACAGGCTTGCAGGTTCACCAGTGGTCACTCCCAGATCCCTGACTGGAGGGGGAAGGTGTAAACATGGTGAGAGGCAGTGAGCATCTCCTACTGCTTGCATCACTCTGCACAGAGCTCTGACAGAAGCAGAGGGAGTGCAGAACAGCACTGAGGTCATCATCCCTGCTCTTGCCAGCAGGAGCATCTCCAGAGCTTTCTGCAGCCTTGTTAAGGATCAGATTTGGGGCTGTTCAGCCTGGAGAAGCCTGAGAGGGGATCTGATCAGTGTTTAGGGATACCTGAGGGGTGAGTGTCAAGAAGAAGGGGCCAGGCTCTTTTCAGTGCTGTCCTGTGCTAGGACAAAGGGCAATGCACACAAACTGGAACCCAGGATGTTCCACCTCAACATGAGGAGAACCTTCTTTGGTGTGAGGCTGCTGGAGCCCTGGAGCAGGCTGCCCAGGGAGGTTGTGCAGTCTCCTTCTGTGGAGAATCTCAAGACCTGTCTGAATGTGCTCCTGTACAACCTGTGCTGGGTGACCCTGCTCTGGCAGAGGGGTTGGACTGGCTGATCCCCAGAGGTCCCTTCCAACCTCTCCCATCCTATGGCATCCAAACCAGTAGAGCTCATTACAGATAGCTGTGTAGGCCTTGGGCTACACAGGTTGAAGAAGGAAATATTCCCTTTTCAAGCAGAAAAACCACTCCCTTGTCAGAAGTGAAAAGGCAGAGAGCTTGCTCAGGGCTCAGGAAGAGAAACTCTCTCTGCTAGGAAACACCTGAGTGATGGGAATTAAAGCTGTGCTTCCCCAGCATCTGCAGGTCATGAGGCACTGAGAACATTGCTTTCCCAGCTCTGATTTCATCAGGGGAAAAGCAGAGGCAAGACCACCTCTCTGCAGCTCCCTTGCTGATCCATCAGCAGCAGAGCTGCCCTCCAGCCCTTCCACCTTGCTCTCTGGCAGACCTTGGTGCTGTGCTTTGCTGCCTGCTGAGCAGCAGGTTGGCATTGTGGCAGTGCCTGTCGGTGTCCAGCTCTCCCCCAGCAGGGGACACCAGGCTGGGACAGTGTTCTTGTTTGTGTGATGCCATGGGCAAGGCAGGGCTCTTCTTGCTGCCCTGCCTGGCTGGCTGAAGGAAGTCTCTGGAGCACCTTGTTGCTCTGGGAAGTCTGCCTCCAGCACTCTCCCAGGAGCCCAGCTCCACCCTGCAAGCTGGGTTCCTCCTCTTTGGGGTTGTAGCCAGGGCAAGGAGGCACAATGCATGCCCAGCTGTGTGCCTGCAATAACAGCCAGAAGGTCCTTGTGGGGATCTCTTAGACCTCATTGCCCTCTACAGCTCCCTAAAAGGAGGCTGCAGGGAGGTGGGAGTCAGCCTCTTCTCCCTAGTCTCAGGTGATAGAAGGGGAGGAAATGGCCTGAAATTGTGCCAGGGGAGGGTTAAGTTGGAGAGGAGGAACAATATCTTTGGTGCAAGAGTGGTCAGGGACTGGCAGAGGCTGCCCAGGGAGGTGGTGGAGTCCCCAGCCCTGGAGGTGTTCCCAACACCCTGTGGCCATGGCACTTGGGGACAGGGTTTGATGGCCATGGAGTCTAGCCTGTGATGGTTGAACTTGATCTCAGAGGTCTTGGGGTCCCATAGCTGGACACAGCCCTGCAGGTGAGGTCTCCTCAGAGGAGAGAGGTAGGATCCCCTCTCTCCATCTCAGGCAATGGGCACTGGCAGCCCAGAAGGCCAATGGCAGCCTTTGGGCTGCCATTGGCCTTCTGGGCTGCCAGTGCCCATTGCTGTCTCCTGTCCAGCTTCTACCCACCCAGCACCCCCAAGTCCTTCCCTGCAGAGGTGCTCTCAATCTCATCATCCCCTAGGCTGGACTGATGTGGAGGATTGCCCTGCCCTAGGTGCAGAGCAAGCCAACTCTCTTTCTGATTCCATGCAAGTGCATTGCCAGGACCTTGTCACAACCTCAGCTCCCACAAGCACCCTGCAGCCTGCTTCACTCTGCCTTAATACTTGCCTTGAAGAAGCTGGAGGAGGGAAGAGGGAGGACTTGAATGTCCCTTGCTGCCTTCCTTATTTCCCCAGAAACTGAGCCCTGAATCTGAGTGGGACTTGAGCTCTCAGCAAGCAGCCTGCCCAGCCACCCACTGCTACCTCCAGCTCTGCTCAGGATGAAAGCAAAAGGCAGCTGACTTAGTTTTCTGTCTTACAGCAGAAAACTAAGATTTCCCAGGCTGTGTGGAAGGTTTCATTGATCCAGGAGACACCCACATCCCCTGACAGCAGTGTCTTCAACGCCGCTCCTGGAGCTAGGGGTGGTTTGAGAAACAAATCTTCCCTGGGGAGAAAATATCTCAGGGTTTGCAGGGTGTGTTTGATAAACCAGCTTGGAAAATCCTCTTTGGTGATTTGGGGAGATGCAGGGAGAAGAGGCAAGGGAAAGACAAGGAATGAGCCCATTAGCTGCTGCAGGCCCATCTGCCAAAGCTGTGATGAGATCCTTGTGAAGCAGCAATCAGCTGCAGCCATGCTAAATTTCATCTCCAGCAGGGTAAAGGAATCCAGAAGGGATTAGAGAGCTCCATTTCTCTGTTAGCTTTCCAAAAAGAGGTTCTGCTTGTCAGGAGAGAAGTCCAAGCTCATTTAGAACTGCTTTCCCCAGGGGAATGGGAGGAGATGTGGTGTGAGTGGCGCTTTTCTGACTCAAAGACTTGACATTTTGGTTGATGATGAAGCATGACCCCCAGGGCTGAAAGCTCTCCTCTGTCTCCATGTCTCCTCCTGCCTTTCTCTTTGCTCCCTTTGCCTTTAGTTGTGGCTATGTAGAGGTGTTTTCCTCCTAACAACCCTCTGAATGAAGACCTTGCCCTGCCCACAGAGCCCAGCTGGTCTGTAAGCTCACTCCAGGCATTGGAATGTGCTGCCCAGGGAGGTGGTGGCGTCACCAAGCCTGGATGTGTTTAAAGGTGCTTTGGGTGTGGTGCCTGGGGCTATGGTTTAGGGGTGAGCCTTGTAGAGTAGGGCTCTGGGTTGGACTTGGTGGTCCTGAGGGTCTTTTCCAACCTGAATGTTTCTGGGATTCTAGGAAGTGTGACAACATCCAAGCCATGAGAGAGCTCCCAAGGGTGCCAGCAGCCAAGCCATGAGAGAGCTCCCAAGTGTGCCAGCATCCAAGCCATGAGAGAGCTCCCAAGTGTGCCAGCATCCAAACTATGAGAGAGCTCCCAAGTGTGCCAGCATCCAAGCCATGAGAGAGCTCCCAAGTGTGCCAGCATCCAAGCCATGAGAGAGCTCCCAAGTGTGCCAACATCCAAGCCATGAGAGGGCTCCCAAGGGTGCCAGCATCCAAGCCATGAGAGGGCTCCCAAGTGTGCCAACATCCAAGCCATGAGAGAGCTCCCAAGTGTGCCAGCAGCCAAGCCATGAGAGGGCTCCCAAGTGTGCCAACATCCAAGCCATGAGAGGGCTCCCAAGTGTGCCAGCATCCAAGCCATGAGAGAGCTCCCAAGTGTGCCAGCATCCAAGCCATGAGAGGGCTCCCAAGGGTGCCAACATCCAAGCCATGAGAGGGCTCCCAAGTGTGCCAGCATCCAAGCCATGAGAGGGCTCCCAAGTGTGCCAACATCCAAGCCATGAGAGGGCTCCCAAGGGTGCCAGCATCCAAGCCATGAGAGGGCTTCCAAGTGTGCCAGCATCCAAGCCATGAGAGGGCTCCCAAGGGTGCCAACATCCAAGCCATGAGAGGGCTCCCAAGGGTGCCAACATCCAAGCCATGAGAGGGCTCCCAAGTGTGCCAGCATCCAAGCCATGAGAGAGCTCCCAAGGGTGCCAACATCCAAGCCATGAGAGGGCTCCCAAGGGTGCCAGCATCCAAGCCATGAGAGGGCTCCCAAGCTGCAACCCCTTTGGGGTCTGGGCTCCAGGTGGTCACTGCCCCTTCATTCTGTCCAGAGAGATGGAAGCTGCTAAACCACCTTTCCCCACCCTAATCCTTGGTCTTAGGTGGTAAAGCTTTCCAAGTGGAATTAGCAGTCTGGAATTCAGATTGTAGTGAGGGTCAAAGCTGTTGTGTCTGGCAAGTGTGATCTACTTTGGATCATTTGCTACAGCCAAGGTCATGAACTCACGTCATGAAAGACATTGAGGGGCTGGAGGGTGTCCAGAGAAGGGCAATGAGGGTGGTGAGGGGTCCTGAACACAAGTCTTATGTGGTTGAGGGACCTGGAGCAGAGGAGGCTGAGGGAGACCTCATTGCTCTCTACAGCTCCCTGAGGGGAGGCTGGAGCTAGGTGGGGGTTGATCTCTTCTCCCCAGTATCAGGTGATAGGAGGAGAGGAGATGGCCTGAAATTGTGCCAGGGGAAGGTTAGGCTGGAGAGGAGGAAACATTCCCTTGCTGCAAGAGTGGCAAAGAAGTTGATAGAGGAAATGAAGATTCACTGAGAGTTTTCTGAAGGAAGGAAGAAAATCCAGGAGGGTCAGTCCCAAAGGTTTCAAGTCTGAAGCAATCACCTGAAAGGTACTTCCCATGCTGTAGATTTTACTGGCACACCTCCCCATGTCCTGAGTAAGCAATGAATGCACTAATTAGCATTAATTAGAGATACACAGGCAGTGAGAGAATTCACCCCATGAATACCACCAAAAAGATCCATAGATTCATAGAATGGGTTGGGTTGGAAGGGACCTTGAAGATCATCCAGGTCCAACCCCCTGCCATGGGCAGGGACACCTCTGCCAGCCCAGCTTGCTCAAAGCCTCATCCAGCCTGGCCTTCAACACCTCCAGGGAGAGGACATCCACAGCCTCCCTGGGCAACCTGTGCCTGTGTCTCCCCAGCCTCCCTGCAAAGAATTTCCTCTTAATCTCCAGTCTAAATCTGCCCTCTTCTAGCCTCAATCCATTGTCCCTTGTCCTATCACCACAAGCCCTTGTAAAAAGGTCCTCCACAGCCTTCCTGGAGGTCCCTTTCAGATCTTGAAATGCAGCTCTAAGGTCTCCCTGGAGCCTTTTCTCCAGGCTGAACAACCCCAACTCTCTCAGGCTGGCTTTGTAAGAGAGGTCTTGGGATCCCAGGTGAGCAGAGCAGAGGGGCAGGATCCCCTCTCTCCATCTCTGGCAATGGGCACTGGCAGCCCAGAAGGCCAAGGGCAGCCCTTTGGGCTGCCCTTGGCCTTCTGGGCTGCCAGTGCCCATTGCTGGTTCCTTGTCCAGCTTCTCCCCCAAGTCCAGTTTGGTCAGAACCAAATCCAAACACTAATCCCCTTCTAAACCTGCACTAACAGCTACAGAAACCCCACCCTGTATTCCCTCTCTTCTTCCAAGGGCTAGGATGTGGCCAGAAACACAGCCCCATGGTGAGCTAGGCTGGCTCAGGACAAGGAGTAGGAGCCAGAGCACCAGGGGCTCTACCTTAGAGCAGCTGCTTCCCCTCCACTGGCATTTTAAAGGCAAACCATTGTAGGTGTGTGCAAGAGCTGCTGTAATTAAGGGCAGGCCAGGTTGATTCATCTCCTATTGCTCAACCAGGACCACCACAGAGGTGGCTTTGTCCTCAGGTGACCGAAACAACACTTTTGTCTGCCTCTGAAAATAGCCTCTCTGCCTGGCCCTGCCAAATTAAAAGCAATCACAAGAGTGTCACATTAGTTTAAACATTTTATGACAAGTTTCTCTGAAGCCCTTTGCAAAGTAGCTTGGAGGGGGGACAAAAAAAAAAATGAAAGAAAGAAAAAGCCAAGCAGCTTCCAGAGTGTTTCACTGGCACATTAAGTGATGCTTTCCAAGTCCTGGAGGTGAAATGTTCTGAGCATTTATGGGAGCTCTGGGCTTCCAGTCCTCATGCTGAGCTGGCTATTAGTACATGACAGAAAGCATCTGTGATCAGGGTTCAAGCCCCAAAGCAGGCAGCAGGCCTGGGCAGCATCCTTCACTCTCACAGCTGATTGAGTGCAGCAGGCAGAAGTCAGCAGGATGGCCACGCTCCGAGGTGACAGCTCCAAAGTCTGATGTACTCTGCACATCACTTGATCTTCATTAGCAGGAGGAGGAGGCTCTTTCACAGGACAGTCTGGGTGTAGATAAAAGGCACAGGGCACTGAAAGACATTAATGGCAGCATCAGTCATAAAGCACAGAGACAAGATCTGCTTGAAAGCCTGTGGGTAAGGAGCACACATTAAAAATGGGATTGCACTGCTGCTAATGGGTTGCTCATAGAGTCAGAATGGCTCAGGTTGGAAGGGAGCTCAGAGCTCATCTGCTCCAACGTCCTCTCCATGCCCAGGGACACCTCTCAGCTAGACTCAGCTGCTCAGGGTCTCATCCAAGTGGCCCTGAACAGCCCCAGGCAGGAGGCAGCCACAGGCTCCCTGGGCAGCATGTGCCAGAGTCTCAGCTCCCTCCTGCTGAACAACTTCTTCCTCGGCTCCAGTCTGTGGTTCCGTGCTCAGTGTGGCCTCTGCATGAGCCAAAGGCTACAACACTTGCAGATCAAAATGTGCATCAACTCCAGAGAGCAATTAGACTGTTTTTAAGGTCCCCAGCTATGGCAACAGGCCTGCAACTTCTCCTGCTGACAACTGACAAGCCCAGTGCTGTTTAGGGTTTTTTTCTTTCAGTCTGACAAATGCAATTTCTTCTTCATTTCCCCTCCACATGGGTTGCTCAGCAGTGATGGTTATGCAGAGAAAAGTGGCAGACAGGGTTGGGCAGCAGCAGCACAGAAGAAGTGAAAACTTGAGAGATGCTGGATGAATATTCATGGCAGAGCAATCTTCCCTCACACATGATGGTGCAGAATGGGATCAGCATCCTCTGTGAGAACTCAGTTTAATCTGCCCCTAAGCCTGACAACCTGTGAACACTGAGCAAACATTCAGTGGCATGCAAAAACTCCACTGACATCAGCTTTCTGACTGGGATCAATCTCCTGGCAAAGACAGAATAAACAGGGTGGTTTTTTTCATTATGCTTTCCCCACCCCCTCCCCCAAGCAGAGTGTTTAATCTACAGCCTTTTAATTCCATCTCCCCCTCCCCCTTCCATCCAGTGGCTTCCAAACATTGTCCTGCAGACTTTGTTCTTTTGTGTTAGGAAGAAGTTGTTCGCCAGGAGGGTGGTGAGAGCCTGGCACAGGTTTCTCAGGGAGGTGGTGGAAGCCTCCTGCCTGGAGGTGTCTGCAGCCAGGCTGGATGTGGCTGTGAGCAGCCTGCTGTAGTGTGAGGTGTCCCTGCCCATGGCAGTGGGGTGAAAACTGAATGATCCTTAAGGTCCCTTCCAACCCTAATCATTCTATGATTCTATGTGTTGCTGCCTATTCTCTGTGTCCTCCTGGCAAAGAGCATCCATGGGGATGGAGCACTGAGAAGGATTTCAGAAGGGTCTGGCACTGACCATCACTTTAAGGCTTGGTGATGAGGAGAAGCAACCAGGCTGTGATATTGGACATGGAACACTTTCCACTGCCAAATGAATGGCTGCTGGCTGACTTTGGAAAGTAGGTCTTAAGATTTTCTTCCCATGATGTCCAAAACCCTACCTTGGTGCACACAGGTTCATAGATTCACAGAATGGTTTGGGATGGAAGGGACCTTAAAGCCTATCCAGTTCCTTTGCCCCTACCATGGACAGGGACACCTCCCACCAGCCCAGGCTGCTCAAAGCCTCTCTCCATCTCTGGCAATGGGCACTGCCAGTGCTGGCTCCTGCCCAGCTTCTCCCCGCCACAGACCCCCAAACCCTTTCCTGCAGGGCCGCTCTCATCTCCAGCTTCAATCCATCCCCACCCTGCCCTTGCACAGGGGCTGGACTCCGTGATCTCCAGCGGTCCCTTTACTCCGAGGGTGGTGAAACTCTGGAGCAGGCTGTCCAGGGAGACGCTAAATGCTCCATCCCTGGAAGCATTCAGGTTCAGGCTGGAGGGGACTCAGGACAACCTGCCTGGTTGAAGACGTCTCTGCCAACAGCAGGGAGGGGGTATGTGCGCCCTTAACCGGTCCTTTCCAACTCAAACTGCTCGCTGCGCCGTGATTCCCTCTCGGCACGGCCGCCCGCGCCTGGCGTCCCAGCGCCTTCCCCTCGCTGGGGCTCCGCCGGCTGCGCTGCGACCCCCCGCGCGCCGCCGCCCGCCCGGCTAGGAGCGTCCCTGCCGCGGCCGCTCGCGCGTGCTAAAAATAGACCGCGGCGCCTGACAACTGCCTTCGGATTGGCTGCTGCTGACGTCCCGCCAGCCTATGAGAACGCGGAGCGCGGAGGCCGAGCCGGCAGGGGCTTGGCGGGGAGGATTCGGCGGCGCTCGGCCGGGCTCGGTTCTGCTCGGCCGGGCTCGGTTCTGCTCGGCCGGGCTCGGTTTTGCTCGGCCGGGTTCGGTTTGGCCGTGCTCGGCTGAGCTCGGCTCGGTCGGTCCGGTTCGGTTTGGCTGGGCTCGGCTCGGATCGGCCCGGCCCGGCTCAGAAGACGCCGAGCACCATGTGGGAGACGGATGCCGAGCCGCTGGGACTCGCCGTTTCCGCTCTGTGAAGCCCAAACCCCCGAGCGCTGGCGGCCGGGGATGTCGGCGCACCCCGCTGGCCTGTGGGGGCCGCTGCCCACCTGCGCCTCCTCCGAGGCTGCCGCCCTCCCCTGCCGGCAGGGGGCGCGGGGCGCTGCGTTGGCGGCGATCGGAGCTGCGGGAGCGGAGTCTGCCCCGCGGCGCTGCCTTACAGTCACAGAATCAGAGAAGGGTAGGGGTTGGAAGGGACCTCTAAAGATTATCCAGTCCTACCCCCCAGCCAAGGCAGGTTCGCCTAGAGCGGCTGCACAGGAACGCCTTCAGGCGGGTGTTCAGCTATCCACAGAAGGAGACTCCACCACCTCTCTGAGCAGCCTGCTCCAGGGCTCCGTTCCCCTTACGGCAAAGGAGTTCCCATCCCGTTGAGCTGGTGGTATCCACGGCGCTAATCATGCCCTGGACGTTTTACCATAGATTGGTTTGGTTGCAAAATAAACCCCAAAACCTTTGAGATCATCCAGTCCAGCATCAACCCAACCCCACCATGGCCAGCAAACCCTGACCAAAGAGCAGCATCCACGCGGTGCCTGAACACCTCCAGGCATGGGGACTCCACCACCTCCCTGGGCAGCCTCTGCCAATCTCTGACCACTCTTGCAGCAAAGAAATTGTTCCTCCTCTCCAACCTAACCCTCTCCTGGCACAATTTCAGACCATTTCCTCTCCTCCTATCACCTGATCCTAGGGAGAAGAGACCAAGCCCTGCCTCGCTATAATTTGCCTAATCTGCTCTGCTCCTTTTGTGCTTGGCAGGATTGCTACTGTTGAGCTCCGGGGAGCTCAGCCTCTAACTTTTAGCCTTTTAGTTTTGAAAACCAGGTAGTCATAGGAACCGAGTAACAAAAGAACACTCAAAGAGCAGGGCAGGGTTTTCAGAACCCCACAACCAAAACACCTTCTCTGTTTTGGGAGTCTTTTCTGGCAGTGCTTGTTGGAAAGCTTGGTAGGTGTGTGGCAAATTGTAAGTGTGGGGGGGGAAAAGGGTTCTTCTTTCAAAATAATTTGCATCCTATGGTATTTCCTGTGCCCCCATGCTTGCCTCAGCCTTGAAAGAGGAGAAATGCCACCTGTTGTAATAAAAAAGCATAGAAGATGGATGTGTACAAAGACACAGGAGAGTGGGGCACTGCTGGAGCTAGAGAGAGGAAAGAAAGAATCTACTCTAAGACATACTGAACATGGAAAATTGTGCAGCAATGAAATACTTGTGCAATGCAATTCTGTTCTTCAGTACTTGGGGAAGTAGTTCTTGTAATGACTACAATGGTAGATTTTCCTTGGTGCAGCCCATTTTGGCAGTCATCAAAACCACAGAAAGTTTCCCAGCTAAAGCTGAGCCCAGTAAGCTCAGCTCTCCCTGCTTCCTTTCAGTTTTAATCTCACCTACTGGTTATGAGCAGGCTCTGCTCACCCATGTTTCTCTCTTAGGTGCATTTTCCTTGACTCATAGAATCACAGGATGGCTCAGGCTGGAAGGGAGCTCAGAGCTCATCTCCTCCAACCTCCTCTCCATGCTCAGGGACACCTCTCAGCTACACTCAGCTGCTCAAGGCCTTATCCAACCTGGACCTGAACACCCCCAGGCCAGAGGCAGCCACAGCCTCCCTGGGCAGCCTGTGCCAGAGGCTCAGCAGCCTCCTGCTGAACAACTTCTGCCTCAGCTCCACTCTAACCCTGCTCTGCCTCAGCTCCAAACCATTCCCCCTTGGCCTGGCTCCAGACCCCCTCAGCAAAAGTCTCTCTGCAGCCTTCCTGCAGGATCCCTTCAGGTCCTGGCAGGCAGCTCTGAGGTCCCCCTGGAAGCTTCTCCTCTCCGAGCTACACAGCCCCAGCTCCCTCAGCCTGTGCTCAGGGCAGAGCTGCCCCAGCCCTGGGATCATCCTTGTGGCCCTCCCTGGGCTCACTCCGAAGATGGTCCAAGGGCTGGAACACCTCTGAACAATCATTTGCTTTTTCATGCGGGAAACCCAGAAGTGTCACAGAAGAAATCGTCCTCCTCCCGTTGCCAGCAGTTAACATTCCCTTCACAAGTGTTTTGGCACTTGGCAGTAGATAATTATGGGCTGTGCTCTTTGCCATCAAGTACTTCCCTTTCATAATTAAGAAGTCCTTTGAATTGTGGACAGCTAACTTCTCCACTCTCAAAGATTGCAAGCAATTAGTATGTAAATTAGAAGTTGACAAGGGCAGCTCCCGTGGACAAGATAATGCCCAGGCACCGAAGGCTACTTGTGCTTAATGTAAGAGCAAGAGGAAATGAGGACTTTTAAAAGCCTCAAACCATTGAGCTTGAAGTGGATCAGAACACAGAACCCTTCTCTGGGTGGGAACCAAGGCACAGGCTCAGTCACAGTCAGAACTGGGGTTCTTTAGTGTGGAGAGGAGGAGGCTGAGGGGAAACCTCACTGCTCTCTACAGCTCCCTGAAAGGAGTTTGCAGTGAGGTTGAGCTCTTCTCCATGGGAGCAGGTGATAGAAGGAGAGGAAATGGCCTGAAATTGTGCCAGGGGAGGCTTAGGTTGGAGAGGAGGAAAAATGTCTTTGCTGCAAGAGTGGTCAGGGACTGGCAGAGGCTGCCCAGGGAGGTGGTGGAGTCCCCATGCCTGGAGGTGTTCAGGAGCTGTGTGGCCATGGCACTTGGGGCAGTGATTTGGTGGCCATGGTGGTGTTGGGTTGAAGATTGGACTGGATTATCTTTTCCAACCCAAAGAATTCTATGGTTTTATGATTCTGGTTGTGCCAGCCCTGTTAGAAAATCATCACAGTATCACCAAGGTTGGAAGAGACCTCAAAGATCATCGAGTCCAACCTGTAAAATCTGCTCCTTGAATGCACCAAACCCACCTGGGGCTCAATGCTTTTGAAACTCAGGTCACAGAAACAGCCTTAGACACATTCAGATCCATTAGTGAGCAGGACTTTGTCTCCACAGACTGAGGTGGCTATTTGCACTGGAGTCAGGAGTCAGCCTGCTTTGATGAGGAAGTGTCTTGGACCCTTCCCAGCTATTGATGTTCCTAAAGTGATGATCCTGCTGTACGTGTGGCTGCAGTGATGCATTGCCTCACCACACAGCTCCTGTTACATGTGCCTGGCCTTAGCTGGGCTGCTGACTGCAGCTGCTGAAGGCTTTGAGCCCAGACCCCACTGCTTTGAGTTTTAAATGGGGTTTGGGTGTGAGGCTCTTCATCCTCTTCCTCTGGGACAGTGTTGCCAGTGGGTTGCTTACTACTCTGAGTCGTGCAGGAAAGTTGCTCCCTGTGCAAACTCTGCAATACTCTGATCTCAAAAGGTCAGCTGCAGTGGTTTCAACCATGAAGGTTCAGAATGTAGCAGGAAGGTCAGAATGGGTTGGCATCTGCTGGAAGGATGAGGATGTTTCTTATTCAGAAATGTCTCTGTGCAACTTGCTCAGCAGTATTGAGGGCTGCTGCAGTACAGAAGGTTCCAGAGGCACACAGTCATAGAATGGGTTGGGTTGGGTTGGAAGGGACCTTCAAGATCATCCAGTTCCAGCCCTTTGCCATGTGCAGGGACACCTCCCACCAGCCCAGGCTGCTCAGGGCCTCATCCAACCTGGCCTTGAACACCTCCAGGCAGGAGGCAGCCACAGCCTCCCTGGGCAGCCTGTGCCAGTGTCTCCTCACCCTCACGGCAAAGAATTCCTTCCTAATTTCCAGTCTCAATCTGCCCTTCAATCCATTCTTCTGAGTTCCAGCAGTTCCTTGCTGCCCTGAGTCTTGCACTTCACCTGCTGCAGAAATTAGAATTGGGGGGGGGGGGGGGGAAGAAAAGAAAAGAAAAGAAGAATAAAATCAAAGTCTTAATAGCAATGAGATCAAACCAGCACAATGCAGGAGAAGATAATTACATTGCTCAGCTGTCACAAGGCCAACACAGAAAGTGACTCATCTGCCTTCACATGCACAGCCTGCTCAAACCTAGCTAGGTAATTATTTATTTGGCTGCTTTTGATTCTTTTGCCAAATGTTGCCACTTTCTGATGTGGTTTCAGCACTTAGGGGGTTTTGTTCAAAGTGTTCATTGAAAACTTTATCACTGAACCACACAGAAAAGGCTTCCAAAGCTCCAGTGTAATTAAGTTGCAGGCAAGTTGCTGTGCATGGTGAAATCTGCCTTGCTAGGAGTGCAGGAGTTCAAAGGCAGCTCTCCTGCAAAGATAAGGTCCACGATGCAGGAGATGTTGTCTTCCTTGACTTCAGTAAGGCTTTTGACACTCTCTCCCATAACCTCCTCGTGGGAAAGCTCAGGAGGCGCTGGTGAGGAGAGTGGAAGGTGAGATGGATGATGGAGTGGCTAAGCAGCAGAGCTCAGAGGGCTGTGATCAGTGGTGCAGAGCCCAGCTGCAGACCTGGGGCCAGTGCTGGGTCCAGTCTTGTTCAACATCTTCGTCAGCTACCTAGATGAAGAGTCACAGAAGGCATTGGGTTGGAAGGGACTCTGAAGGTCATCCAGTCCAACCCTCCTGCAGTGAGCAGCGACATCCTCAGCTAGATCAGGTCACCCAGAACCCCATTGAGCCTCACCTTGAATCTCTCCAGGGCTGGAGTGGCCCCTGAGCAGGTTTGCTGATGATACCACACTGGGAGGACTGGTTGACACACAGGCTGTGTGGCCACTCAGTGACATCTGCACAGGCTGCAGAGCTGGGCAGAGAACCTGGTGGGGTTCAACAAGGATGAGTGTAGAGTCCTGCACCTGGGGAGGAACAGCCCCATGCACCAGGACAGGGTAGGGGCTGACCTGCTGGAGAGTAGCTCCACAGGGAAGGACATGGGAGTCCTGGTGGACCAGAAGCTGACCATGGGACAGCAATGTGCCCTTGTGGCCAAGAAGGCCAAGGGCATCCTGAGGGGCATTCAGAAGAGTGTGGCCAGCAGGTCAAGGCAGCTTCTCCTGCCCCTCTGCTCTGCTCTGCTGAGACCTCACCTGGAATATTGCATCCAGTTCTGGGCTTCCCAGGTCAAGAGGGACAGGGAACTACTGGAGAGAGTCCAGTGGAGGCTGTGAGGATGCTGAAGGGACTGCAGCATCTGTGTGATGAGGAAAGGCTGTGAGCCCTGGGGGTGTTCAGCCTGGAGCAGTCTGAGAGATGACCTTGCTTATGAATATAATCTATAAAATCTGCACCACACACAAAGTGCTGAGGTGGAGGAGCAGCAGTGTAAGAACTTTGCATAGCAATTGGCTTTGGTTTCTAAATTCTCCCATTAGGTGGAGACTCTGAAATAAGGAAGAAAGATTCTCAGGGTTAGAAGTGAAAACACACTTTTGTAGAGAGTTTTTATGCAATCCTCAAAGTGAACAAAGTGTAACTGGTTTACATCTTAGAGTCACAGGGACAGAGAATGGGAGAGGTTGGAAGGGACCTCTGGAGATCATCCAGTCCAACCCCCCTGCCAGAGCAGGGTCACCCAGGGCAGGGCACACAGGAACACATCCAGGTGAGGCTTTGAAAGCCTCCAGAGCAGGAGACTCCACAACCCCTCTGGGCAGCCTGCTCCAGGGCTCTGTCACCCTCACAGCAAAGAAGTTTCTCCTCATGTTGAGGTCATTCCAGTTTGTGTCCCTTGCCCCTTGTCCTCTCAGAGAAGACCATGGAAAAGTCTGTCACCTTCTTCTTGACACTCACCCTTCAGGTATTTATAAACACTGATCAGATCTCCTCTCAGTCTTGTCAGAAGCCAGAGGAATGGACTGAAGCTTGAGGAGGGCAGATTGAGACTGGAGATGAGGAAGAAATTCTTTGCAGCGAGGGTGGGGAGAGACAGGAGCAGGTTGCCCAGGGAGGCTGTGGCTGCCTCCTCCTTGGAGGTGTTCAAGGCCAGGCTGGATGAGACCTTGAGCTATGTGGTCTAGTTGAAGGTGTCCCTGCTCACAGCAGGAGGGTTGGCACTGGATGGTCTTTCAGTTCCCTTCCAACCCAAACCATTCCATGACTCTATGAATACTTCAGCACTCCAGAGTGAAAGGAACCCTAAAAGCCTTGCCAGGTGTTGTCATTATCTTGTCACTGCCAGCAAATCCCTGCTCGTAGAGCAGCCCCAGGAGGAGTCACCCACTTCCTACAGCTGATTTTCCCTTCCCCCCCAGTCTCATTACTGCTGCCCCTGGGAGTTATTTGGGTCCTTCAGCAGCACCAGGGTGCAGCTGCTGTGTCAGGAAAACCTCCTTCCAATATGAGAGCTGACTTGAAGCCTAAAGGAATACAGCTGGTGGAGATCTTGCTCCTGAATGGATGTTTTGGAGGGCATGCTGGCCACGCTGTCAGTGCCTGCAGGCTCAGTGCCTGCTGCTTTCTTGCTCATTTGGAGGATTATCATCTGATCAGATGCTCTGGCACAAGTGAAGGTCAAAATCCTGCCTCTGCCATGCTGCTTCTCCACGATCCAGTGGAGGTTTGCGCCACTTGCAGCTTCACAGATTGCATTGGGTTGGAAGGGACCCTCAAAGGTCATCTTGTCCAATCCCCCCCTCCCCCCTGCAGTCAGCAGGGACACCTCCAACTTGATCAGGCTGCCCAGGGCCAGGTCAAGCCTGATGTTGAATGTTAAGAGAGGAAGAAAACCCTTCCAGGTAGCAAATGGTTCAGTTGGTGTGAGCTGAAAGTGTCTTGTACAGCCATCCCATGAGGTCTTTGGAGAAATCAGTGTCTCTGCTTCCTGACCTACTGACATTGTTTTGCCTTTTTCATCTGGACAGCAGCCAGCAATGGGCACTGGCAGCCCAGAAGGCCAAGGGCAGCCCAAAGGCTGCCCTTGGCCTTCTGGGCTGCCAGTGCCCATTGCCAGAGATGGAGAGAGGGGATCCTGCCCCTCTGCTCTGCCCTGCTGTGTCCAGCTATGGGACCCCCAGCACAAGAAGGACATGGACCTGATGGAGCAGGTCCAGAGGAGGCCACAAAGATGATCAGAGGGTTGGAGAACCTCTGCTATGGGGCCAGGCTGAGGGAGCTGGGGAGAGAAGGCTCCAGGGAGACCTCAGAGATGCATTTCAATATGTGAAGGGGACCTACAGGAAGGCTGAGCAGGGACTGTGGGGGTAGGATGAGGGATAATGGTTTGAGGCTGGAGCAGGGGAGGTTTAGGTTGGACATCAGGAGGAAGTTCTGCACAGTGAGAGGGGTGAGACACTGGGACAGGCTGCCCAGGGAGGTGTTTGAGGCCCCATCCCTGGAGACATTGAAGATCAGACTGGATGTGGCCCTGGGCAGCCTGCTCTAGTTGGAGATGCCTGTGCTTACTGCAGGGGGGGGGTTGGACAAGATGACCTTTGAGGGTCATTTCCATGCATGCTGTGAATGTGTGAATCTTGACCACATGAACTATGAACAAGGTCTTTCTCAGTCTTGAGGAGTCTTTTAATCCAGGCAGAAAGAGAAAAACCTCTCACTATTCACAGTGGCCTGAGTGCTGGTGGGTGTGAAAACCCCAATCTGTGTCCTTCCAGCTACCAAGAGTGCTGCAAGGAAGGAGGAGAAAGGCCACAGTGTGTGTGTCTGAGTCTGCCTGAAGTGCAAACTGCTTCCTCAGCACTCAGAGCTGCACGCTGGTGCAGATCAGATGCTTACATAAGGCTCTTATGCAAGGGGGCTGTGAGAAGAGCTGCAGTGATTCAGATGCTCTGTGTGTGTGTGGTGTTCATCCTGTGGTGTTCTTTCAGTTCAGAACAACAAAAAAACCCCAACCAACCACCCAAAACAACCTAACCAGCAAGCACTGACAAATTAGCTGCTTGGAATGGACCTTCCTGCAGCAGCTGGGGGGCAGACAGCTCTGGGTGCTGCTGGCTTTTCACCTAATTCTTCTTTCTTCTTGGGTTTTGGTTTGTTTGTGCTTTCCCCACGCTGCTCCATGGAGCACAGCAGGGTTCCTAGAGTGCTAGGTTCCTAGATCCCTAGACTGCTAGATTCCTAGATTGCTAGATTCAAAGACTCATAGGTTCATAGAATGGTTTGGATTGGAAGGGGCCTTGAAAATCATCCAGTTCCAAGCCCCCTGCCATGGGCAGGGGCAGCTCCCACCAGCCCAGGTTGCTCAGGGCCTCATCCAGCCTGGCCTTGAGGACCTCCAGGGAGGGAACCTCCACAGCCTCCCTGGGCAGCCTGTGCCAGTGTCTCACCACCCTCACTGCAAAGAATTTCTTCCTGATCTCCAGCCTAAATCTGCCCTCTTCCAGCTTCAGTCCATTCCCCTCATTTATCACTACAGGACTTTGTGAACAGTCCCTCCCCAGCCTTCTTACAGCTCCCTTCAGGTACTGGAAGGCTGCTGTCAGCCTTCTTTTCTCCAGCCCCAGGGCTCTCAGCCTTTCATCATCACACAGATGCTCCAGTTCCTTCAGCATCCTCACAGCCTCCACTGGACTCTCTCCAGTGCTTCCCTGTCCCTCTTGACCTGGGGAGCCCAGAACTGGATGCAATACTCCAGGTGTGGTCTCAGCAGGGCAGAGCAGAGGGGCAGGAGAAGCTGCCTTGACCTGCTGGCCACACTGTTCTGAATGCCCCCCAGGATGCCCTTGGCCTTCTTGGCCCCGAGGGCACATTGCTGTCCCATGGAGAACTTCTTGTCCACCAGGGCTCTCAGGTTCTTCTCCATGGAGCTGCTTTCCAGCAGGGCAGCTCCTGATCTGTCCTCCCCAGGTGCTGCAGCAGGGATGAGCCATCTCCAGCTTGCAGGCAGTGTGTGCAAGGATTGTGGACTTGGATGCAGGGGAAGGGAAAAAGCAGGGTCAGACCCAGGCAGCAGAGAAGGAAGGAAAACAAAGTGAGAGGGAGGCAGAGGGGAAACTGCAAACCTCTTACCTAGCAGGCTCCCAGGGTCACAACACTATCAGTTCATGGTAAGAACAGTCCAAGTCGGACTGAAAGGAGCCTGTCCTTGGTGCCTTGTGTGAACCCTGTTGGAAGAATGTTTCTATGTCAGCCTGCACCATGCCCAGGTCGTTAAGCTCCACTTTGAAAACTGCCCTAGAGGCCACAGCTCTGGAACAAATTTGTGTTGCTGGTGTACAGTTGTGGCTGCTTCCAAAGTGCTGTCCTGCTGGGGGTGTTTTTCCTTCCTTGGCCATCATATGGCAATACAGAATCACAGAATGGGCTGGGCTGGAAGGGACCTCCCAGGCTCATCCAGTCCAACCCCTCTGCAGTCAGCAGGGACATCCTCAACTAGATCAGGTTGCTCAGAGCTTCACTTTGAATACCCCCAGGGACGGGGCCCCAAGCACCTCCCTGGGCAACCAACATTTGGTGACAGCTCTCTCCACATCCCTCAGCCCTGTCCCCTTCCTGCACTCTGTGTTTCTGTCTTGCTCTCAGACAAGGAGTCAATAAAGAGCCATATGATAATGAGCATCCATGCCTCAGGCTTCATGGCTTCCAAATGTCATGCTTACACAGAGAGCATTGTCTGGGAGAAGGCAGCAGTCTCAATAACCCATTAGGACTTTGTTTACTCAAGGGCACACAATAATCTCTAATTTCAACTCCCAGCCAAACACTCCTTTGTCTAAGTCCCCCCTCCCCGAGTACCCCATGGTGCACTCAGGCTGCCATTCCCCTCCTGGGCATTCTTGCAGCACATATTTTCCATCATATAAAGTTGCACCTCGTGCCAGCCCCCAAACAAAACCATTCTGTGAAGCAAGGGCACAATGATTTGGTGACTTTGGCCCTGGGTTAGTTAGCCTGGAAGGAACAGGGTTCTGCTGCTCCAAGTGCCACGCTCTGAGGTGCTGAGAGTGCCACTGAGACACTGCAGCAGCCACAGCTTCTGTGGGTGGAGGGAATTGTGTGGAGTCATTCTGGGAGAAGGACTTGGACACAGTCTGACATTGGGGTGGGGAGGAAGGCAAAGGCTGAGAGCACTGGGGCTGCTTAGCCTGGAGAAAGGGAAACAGCATCTGGAGTGTTGTGTCCAGTTCTGGGCTCCCCAGATCAAGAGGGACAGGGAACCACTGGAGAGAGTCCCACTGAGGCTGTGAGGATGCTGCAGGGACTGCAATATGTGTGATGAGGAAAGTCCTGGGGGTGTGCAGCTTGGAGAAGAGAAGGCTGAGAGGGCATCTGAGCAATGGTTACAAGTATCTGAGGGGTGGGGGGCAGGCAGCAGGAGCCAGGCTCTTGTCACTGCTGTCCTGTGCTAAGACAAGGGGCAAGGGACACAAACTGCAACCCAGGAGCTTCCACCATGTGGTGGGTTGGAAATTCCTCCCCAACAAAACTACCAAAACCTCAACATGAGGAGAAAGTTCTTTGGTGTGAGGCTGCTGGAGCCCTGGAGCAGGCTGTGGAGGCTCCTCTGGAGACTTTCCAAACCTACCTGGATGCATTCCTGTGTGACCTGTCCCAGGTTGATCCTGCTCTGGCAGGGGGGTTGGGCTGGATGCTCTCCAGAGGTCCCTTCCAACCCCTCCCATGCTGTGATTGTGTGATTCTGCTTTCCAGCCTCTTAACCTCACTTTTGACACAAAACTTCTGCTGCTATCTAAGTATGAGTCAGAAGCCATCCAGAAACAGCTTACTTAACATATTGATAGCCTTGGGCTTTTGCTGAGCTCTTACTACCCATTGTACAGAGCCACTTCTAAAGCACTGTGTGGCTTTAAACAAATATTAGCTCTAAAATCTGGGTCACCCTTCTTACTGAAAGGCAGAGGAAGAGGTTTGCTCCTTTCCTAGGGAAAACTCTCTTTTTTTAACCTTTTTAAACTGGTTGACTTGGTGCTTTGGAACAGGGAAATCATTTCAGCCAGCAGCAGAATCATAGAAACATAGAGTCAATAGGGTTGGAAAAGACCTCAAAGATCATCCAGTCCAACCTGCCACCCAAGACCTCCTGACTACTAAACCATGGCACCAAGTGCCACGTCCAGTCAAGCTGCAGTAGTGCAGCTGATGATGGAGCTTGAGTTCAGGAGTGGTTTCTCAGCATTGGGCTCAGTATTCTCCTGGGATACAGCATCACAGAACCACAGAATTGTCAGGAGTGGAAGGGACCTCAAGGCTCAGCCAGTTCCAACCCCCCTGCCATGGGCAGGGACACCTCACACCGCAGCAGGCTGCTCACAGCCACATCCAGCCTGGCTGCAAACACCTCCAGGCATGAGGCTTCCACCACCTCCCTGGGCAGCCTGTGCCAGGCTCTCACCACCCTCATGGGGAAGAACTTCTTCCTAAGGTCTAATCCAGCTTGGTTCCATTCTCCCCCCCCCCCCCCCCCCCCCCCCCCCAATTCTGTCATTGCCCAATACCCTAAAAAGTCCCTCCCCAGCTTTCTTGTAGCCCCCTGCAGATACTGGAAGGCCACAATAAAGTCTCCTTGGAGCCTTCTCCAGACTGATCAACCCCAACTCCCTCAGGCTGTCTCCATATCAGAGCAGGTCCAGCCCCCTGCTCATCCTCATGGCCCTGCTCTGGACACCTTCCAGCACCTCTTATAACTTCAGAAGCCATAACTCTGCCTTTGAACTTAGACTGAGGAGGTGAGCAGCCCAGGAATCCTACACATCCTAGAGGAGTGCCCTTGCCACTAAGCTGTAGCATGAGGAGTGATGTGTAGTGATAAGCTGTTGCAGCTACCTTTTATGAAGCGTCAGATCTCGTTGATTTGCTTTGGACATGTCATGAGGACAGCTGGCAGATGGCTGCCTTGAGGAGGATCACATTGAGAAGTGCCATGTTGCTGGATTGCCTTCAAGTCTGGATGGCAGATAAATGCTGAAGCATACAAAGGCAGCACTCATGGCCCTGTAGGAAACAGTTTTCCTCTGCCAGGGAACCTTAGAAGCCCTTCAGAAGCAGGGAAGAGTTGGGTGGGGGATCTGGGGCTGCAATGCTCAAACCTACTGTTTGTGTTTATGAGCCTTAAGGAGGTGTTTGTCAACCCCCCTGGAGTTTGGAAGGCACAGCATGTCAGAAGAGAAGGCTTGTGAGAGAATGAACCCCCCTCCCACAGGTGCTCTCCACTCCTCTGCAAGAGGGCTGATGCTGCTCCTTCAGCCAGCCCTACCTCTGGGCAACCTGCTGCAGTGGAGGATGTCCCTGCTGGCTGCAGAGGGGGTTGGGCTGGATGACCTTTGGAGTCCCCTTCCAACCCAGACCACTCTATGAGTCTACCTACAGGTCCTGGGGAGTGCTGGATGAGAGCTTCATCACAGATTCATCATGGTTGGAGAAGACCTCTAAGCTCAAGTCCAACCTTCCAGCCAGCACCCCCATGTCTCAAAACCCTGCCCAGGCTCTGGCTGCCTCCCAGCAGTCAGGAGCAAGCAAGCAAGCAGATACTGGTGGTGTATCCAGGTTCCTCATGACTGACATGAAGATGGTTTATTGTTATCTCAGCTCCAGTAGCTGTTTCTCACTCCAGCAGAGGTTTCTGCTTAAGGAAGGCTTAAATGATGCTCTCTGCAAAGTGAGGAAGAAGTCAGAGCATCAAGTCCAACCAGCAACCTAACACCACCAAAACTGAACTCAGGGTCTGAGGTGCAGCCTCAGCAGTGCCCAGCACAGGGACACCATCCCTGCCCTGCTCCTGCTGCCCACACCACTGCTGCTCCAGGCCAGGCTGCTGGTGCCCTTCCTGCCCACCTGGGCACTGCTGGCTCATCTTCAGCTGCTGGCACCCAGCACCCCCAGGCCCTTTTCTGCTGGGCAGTTTCCAGCCACTGTGCCCCAAGCCTGGAGCATTGCCTGGGGTTGCTGTGACCCAAGTGCAGCAGCCAGCACTTGGCCTTGTTCAGCCTCCCACAGCTGACCTCAGCCCATGGATCCAGCCTGGCCAGGTCCCCCAGCAGATCAACACTGCCACCCAGTTCAGTGTCAGCTGCAGACTTACTGGGGGTGCACTCAAGCCTCTCATCCAAAAGGAATCATTTCCCACAGAAGTTTCAGGCTTGAGCTCTTAGCTCCATTTTGCAGCTACCCAAGCAGCTGGGTGTGGAGTGGCACAAAGGTTAATCCAGAGACATATTTGTGAGGCTTTCAGGGGAGCCTTGGCTCTGACTGAATTGCTGGACTCTGCTGTTAAACAAGGGCTCCTGTTTTAGCAGCTGCCTGCAATACTCCCAGGAGAAATCCTTCAAGGGTCCCACAGCTTTTATTTAATAAGATTTAATTGTTTTGCAGCTTATCTTATTTATAAATCTCTGAGGGCTGGGGGTCAGGAGGGAGGGGACAGGGACAGGCTCTGCTCCCTTGCTCCCTGGGATAGGACAAGGAGCAGTGGATGTAAGCTGCAGCACAGGAGGTTCCACCTCAACACAAGGAGGAACTTCTTCCCTGTAAGGGTCACAGAGCACTGGAGCAGGCTGCCCAGAGAGGCTGTGGAGTCTCCTTCCCTGGAGACTTTCAAGGCCCATCTGGATGTGCTCCTGTGTGACCTGAGCTAGATTGGATGGTCCTGCTCTGGCAGGGGGGGTGATGATCTCTTTGGGTCCCTTCCAACCCCTGACATCCTGTGATCCTGTGACCTCTTTCATTTTAGAGCTCCTCTTGCTGTATCCAAAGGACCAATCCAGGCACTGAATGAGCAAAGAAGAGTTCCAGCGGGGGAGCGAGGACCAGAGGCACAAGGTCAAAACCCAGGCAAGAGTAATTTGCAACAACCAAGCTGCCTGATGTAATACCTTGGTTTGATAGTCTTTAAGAGGAGGCTTTCCAGAAGCCAAAGGTCTTTGGAGCAATATGCAAATGGCAATCCTACCCCCCTCCTAAAGCCTTTGAATCCAGTCGTTAATCTCAGCAATGACCTCGCTCATTGGAAGCTCTCCTGTGTTCAGCCACTTAATCCATTACCTAGGCTGTCCTTTGCAAACTTTTGGAGGAGAAACACAGGCAGATAAATAACATCCTGCTGAAATGGAGCTGAAGCCCTCCTGGACAAGAGCATTTTTACTGTGGCCAACCTCCCAGCACCTCTGGAAGTCTCGTGTTGCCTCTTTCCTTACCACAGCACCGTGGTCCTTAGCAGCTGCTAGAGCTGTGCATAAAGCAGGAGAGTCTTGGTGGACCACAAGTTCTCCATGGGACAGCAAGAAGGCCAGTGGTAGCTGGGGTGCATTAGGAGAGCTCAGAGATCCTCTACTCCAACCTCCCTGCCATGGGCAGGAACACCTCTCAGTTACACTCAAGGCTTCACCCAGCCTGGCTTTGAACAGCCCCAGGGAGGAGTCATCCACAGCCTCCCTGGGCAGCCCGTGCCAGGGTCAATGCTAGCTTCTGTCTCCACTTTCAGTTCTTTGGCTTCCTCTGCCTTAAAACCTGGGAGGTCATTTAGGAGGTGCTCCAGAATTCCCATGTTTCCAAAATGCCAATGGAATTTACAGTGAAAGAGCAAAAGAGAGCAGAAAGGAGAGGGTGCTGATGAAATTCAACAAGGATGAGTCCTGCACCTGGGGAGGAGCAACCCCATGCACCAGGACAGGGTAGAGGTTGACCTGCTGAAGAGCAGCTCCACAGAGAAGAACCTTGGAGTCCTGGTGGACAAGAAGCTGACCATGGGACAGCAATGTGCCCTTGTGGCCAAGAAGGCCAAGGGCATCCTGGGGGGCATTCAGAAGAGTGTGGCCAGCAGGTCAAGGGAGCTTCTCCTGCCCCTCTGCTCTGCCCTGCTGAGACCTCACCTGGAATATTGCATCCAGTTCTGGGCTCCCCAGGTCAAGAGGGACAGGGAACTACTGGAGAGAGTCCAGTGGAGGCTGTGAGGATGCTGAAGGGACTGCAGCATCTGTGTGATGAGGAAAGGCTGAGAGCCCTGGGGCTGTTCAGCCTGGAGAAGGCTGAGAGGGGATCTGAGCAATGGTTATAAATCTCTGGAGGGTGGGGGGCAAGAAGCAGGGGCCAGGCTCCTTCCCTCATAGTCTTCATTTGATTCTCTCTGGTAGTTCCCTGTCCCTCTGGAACTGGGGAGCCCAGAACTGGACACAGTACCCCAGATGAAGGCTCACCAGGGCAGAGCAGAGGTTTATCCTGGAGAAGCCTGAGAGAAGATCTGTTCAGTGTTCACAAACACCAACTTGGTTGTCCTGCTCTGGACACACTGCAGCAACTCAAGGTCTGTCTTGTAGTGAGAGCCATAGAGATGCTGGACTTGATGATCTCAAAGGTCTTTTCCAACCTCAATAATTATTCTGTGGTTTTATTTTATTCTGCTTTTGACAGAAAGCTCTTAAAAGACAACCAGGTAAAAAGAATTTATATTAAAAAAGCAAAAGCTCTTTTCCCTCTGGTCTGTCCCAGCCACCTTGCACCAGCATTGGAGCTAAACAGGGGTTTGAGCTGTTGTGCCTCAGAGACAATCCTGGAGAGCAAAAGCCGGGCTGCACCCCCATGCAGGGTGTATAACAGCAGACAGCAATGTAGGCACTCCCCAGAAGGAGTCACAAAGACTAACAGCAGCTGTGAGCCCTCTGAGGTCTAAAAGCTTGTGACAGGTACAGTGCATGCTCTACTAACTGCACACAACAGCTCTGCTCTCACTCCACCACTACAGGGAGGGGGTTGGGGTTTCTTCATTCTCTCTTTCTCTCTCTCTTTCTCTCTCTCTTTCTCTCTCTCTTTCTCTCTCTCTTTCTCTCTCTCTTTCTCTCTCTCTTTCTCTCTCTCTTTCTCTCTCTCTTTCTCTCTCTCTTTCTCTCTCTCTTTCTCTCTCTCTTTCTCTCTTTCTTTCTCTCTTTCTTTCTCTCTCTCTCTGTCTCTCTTTCTTTCTTTCTTTTCCCCCTTCTTTCCTTCTTTCTCTCTCTTTCTCTCTCTCTTTCTCTCTCTCTTTCTCTCTCTCTTTCTCTCTCTCTTTCTCTCTCTCTTTCTCTCTCTCTTTCTCTCTCTCTTTCTCTCTCTCTCTCTCTCTCTCTCTTTCTCTCTCTCTTTCTTTCTCTCTTTCTTTCTCTCTCTCTCTGTCTCTCTTTCTTTCTTTCTTTTCCCCCTTCTTTCCTTCTTTCTCTCTCTTTCTCTCTCTCTTTCTCTCTCTCTTTCTCTCTCTCTTTCTCTCTCTCTTTCTCTCTCTCTTTCTCTCTCTCTTTCTCTCTCTCTTTCTCTCTCTCCCCCTCCCTTCCTTCCTTCTCTCCCTCCCTTCTCTCCCTTCCTTCCTTCTTTTGGAAGGGACCTCAGAGCTCATCTCCTCCAACCTGCCCACCAGGGAGGGGAGTCAGGGACACCTCTCAGCTACACTCAGCTGCTCAGGGCCTCATCCAGCCTGGCCCTCAACACCCCCAGGCAGGAGGCAGCCACAGCCTCCCTGGGCAGCCTGTGCCAGAGGCTCAGCTCCCTCCTGCTGAACAACTTCTTCCTCAGCTCCACTCTAACCCTGCTCTGCCTCAGCTCCAAACCATTCCCCCTTGGCCTGGCTCCAGACCCCCTCAGCAAAAGTCTCTCTGCAGCCTTCCTGCAGGATCCCTTCAGGTGCTGGCAGCAGCTCTGAGGTGCCCCTGGAGCCTTCTCCTCTGCAGGCTGCACAGCCCCAGCTCCCTCAGCCTGTGCTCAGGGCAGAGCTGCTCCAGCCCTTGGAGCATCTCTGTGGCTTCCTCTGGCCTCTCTCCAGCAGCAATGTGTCCTCCTCCTGCTGGGGACAGCAGAACTGGAGGCAGGATTGGAAGTGGGGTCTCAGCAGAGCATTTTCTATCACAGTCATGTATTTGCCAGAATGTTCCCCTAGGGAGTGGTTTCTTCACGAGTTTCCTTATTTCTGCCTTTTTAGCCTTCATGTTCTGTCAGAAGCATTATTTCTATGTAATGAGCTCCTACATTTCATCACTTGACTGCATAGTTATCAAATGTTGTATGTTGATGGTGAGACACTGGAGCAGGTTGCCCAGGGAGGTTGTGGATGCTCCCTGGAGGTGTTCAAGGCCAGGCTGGATGAGGTCTTGAGCAACCTGGGCTGGTGGGAGATGATGGGAGCAGGGGCAATGGTTTGGAACTGGAGCAGGGCAGATGTAGGTTGGCCATCAGGAGGAAGTTCTGCACCACGAGAGTGGTGAAATTCTGGCACAGGCTGCCCATGGAGGTGGTTGAGGCTCCATCCCTGGAGACATTCAAGCTCAGCCTTGCTGTGGCCCTGGGCAGCCTGCTCTAGCTGGAGCTGTCCCTGCTGCCTGCAGGGGGGTTGGACAAGATGACCTTTCAGGGTCCCTTCCAACCTGATGCATTCTGTGCAGCTGTGCAAGTGAGGTGACTTTGCTCAGGGCCTTACCTTCGGTTTGTTCCAGTCCTTAACCACCAAAGAGGTTTTGTCCTGGAACCCAATTGGGTTTCCTCTCTCAGGACTCTCCTTTCCAGGGCCTGTTTTCCTGGCTTTATGAAGTGAGTGCTCTGCACACATTCCTGCCTGCCAAGGTTGAAGGTCATGGATGTCCCCTTTAAAATAACCACGTGAGACAAAAGCTGGCTGTGGTAAGCAGCATAACACACTGCTGGGGAATCAATGCTGCTGTGTGCTGTGTGCACACCCCCACCAGGAGCATCCATCAAAGGCAGTTTGCATTTCCATGCATGATGTGGTGAGTCACCTTCAGAGGCAGCTGACAGAAAAACCTCCTGAAAGTGAGGTTGAGAGCTGCCACACTGAATTCTTTTGTTTGGGAACCAACAGTCATGGCCAGGTTCTGTTCCCAGTTCTGATCTCATTTCAGCCACTGCACTCCTAGCAGGAATCATGGAGCACAAATGGCTTTTCCTGCTTGTTTGCCATAGAAGCAGAGGTCTGACACAGACCTTGGGGTCACCTGGTCTCTCTCAACTTTCTGCTGGAGCAGGTCCAGAGGTGGCCACAAAGATGATCAGAGGGCTGGAGAACCTCCCCTGTGGGGACAGGCTACAAATGTTGGAGCTGTTCAGCTTGGAGAAGAGAAAGCTCTGGGGAGACCTTAGAGCAGCCTCCCAGTACCTGCAGGGGCTCCAGGAAAGCTTGGAAGGGACTTCTGACAAGGGCTGGGAGTGATAGGGTGAGAGGGAATGGATTGAAGCTAGAGGAGGACAGATTGAGACTGGAGATGAGGAAGAAATTCTTTGCAGTGAGGGTGGTGAGGCTCTGGCACAGGTTGCCCAGAGAGGCTGTGGCTGCCTCCTCCCTGGAGGTGTTCAAAGCCAGGCTGGATGAGGTCTTGAGCAACCTGGGCTGGTGGGAGGTGTCCCTGCCTGTGGCAGGGGCTTGGAACTGGATGATCTTGAAGGTCCCTTCCAACTCAACCCATTCTTTGATTGTATGAACATGCATACCCCCTGCCCAAAGAGGCTCAGCAGTGTCTGTGTCAGTTCTGACAGACATCAAAGGCACAGAAGAGTCTGGGTCCTTCTGCTGCCATGCACTCCAGCAGTGGCAGCACAGCCTTCTGTCTGTGTCTCCACAGGGATGGAGATGTCTCTGGCAGCAGAAGAAATATCTGATTAACAGCAGAGTCAGGCTGCTGCTAATCAATAACCTGCAGCCCACTGCTATCTGATTCTAATGCAATCTGCCAGAGCAAGAAATCTCTGCTGGCTCATAATTCAGAGAGAGATGATTCAGATGGGGAAAGAAAAGAGCTGGGGGAAGAGAAGATCAATACTGGGAAACCTCATCTCTAGCTGCCGTCTCCAAGCTCCGAGGATTGAGCTCTCTGTAACTTGAGGCATTAATCTTGATGTGCAGAGGTTGGGAGGATGAAAAGGGAACCCCAGAGGACAGAATGAAATCTCTTACCACTTTTATCAGGCCCAGTATTCACTATCAATCACATAAAACCTGGAAGGCCAAGCATTAAGGTCTGCAGCGTTGCCATGCATGAGACCTTCAAAGTATCCTCAGATTGGTCAGGAAACTTAGTTTGCTTTGACAGCTAAGTAACAACTGAGGGACTCTGAAAGGAAACCAAAACCAAACCCAAACAAAAACAATGATCAGGAGCATAGAATCCTGGACTCATAGAGTCATGGAATCATGGAATTGGTTGGGCTGGAAACACTCTCTAAGATCATCCAGTCCAGCCATCAACCCAGCACCACCACAGCCATCAAACCCTGGCCCCAAGTGCCATGGCCACAGGTTTCTTGAACTCCTCTGGGGATGGGCACTCCACCACCTCCCTGGGCAGCCTCTGCCAGTCCCTGACCACTCTTGCAGGAGTTTTTTTTCCTTAATCCCTAACCTAACCCTCTCCTGGCACAACCTCAGGCCATTTCCTCTCCTGCTATCACCTGAGACTAGGCAGAAGAGACCAACCCCCACCTAGGCTCCAATAATTCTATGATATTATCTTGGTCTTGAAGTGAATGAGAAAAGAAAGAAAGGAAGGGAGGAAGGAAGGAAGGAAGGAAGGAAGGAAGGGAGGAAGGAAGGGAGGAAGGAAGGGAGGAAGGAAGGGAGGAAGAAGCAAAAAAGAAAGAGAAAGGAAGGAGGGAAGGGAGAAAGGAAGGAAGGAAGAAAGAAAGAAAAAGAAAGAAAGAAAGAATGAAAGAATGAAAGAAAGACAAGAAAGAAAAAGAAAGAGAAAGAAAGAAAGAAAGGAAGGAAGGAAGGAAGAAAAGAAAGGAAGAGAGAGAAGCAAAGTAAGTAAGTTACTGTTGTTAAGGAATGGGTTGGGTAGGTTCCTGCAGATGGGCTGCCTGCCTCACAGTCATCTTCCTCTGCTGCCTTCTACCACCAGCATCTCTGTGTGACAGTTTCAGAGCAGCCTGGGCTGGGCTTACCAGGGTCAGGACCAGACCAAAATAAGCAGTAGAATCCCCAAGCAAGCTGCTCCCCGTGGAGCAGAAGGAGCAGCCCTTTCAACCACAATTTCTCAGCAGTGTGCCAAGGTTTGCCTTGACCTTTCTGCTGCTGTTGTGATGTCAGGGCTCGGCAGCTTTGGCCTATTTCTGCACAGCCTCCACTGGGCTGCATCTGATGGAAATAAACATCTTACATAACAGCCTGGCTGAGCACTCAGCTTTTTTCCTTCCCTCTCTTCTTTTTTCCCCTCCCCCCTTTTTGTCTTCTCCCTCTGAAGGAGATGTTCCCAGCAGGAGTTCTGCACATGCAATTAACGTTTGCCAAACTTCATCTTCAGAATCTGTTAGGGTTTCTAAGAAGATTAAGAGACAGAGCTGATGTTCTTCAGCACCCTTCCTCTGTAATCACACAGCTTCTGCACTTCAGCGAGGGGAGGAAGAGACAGCTTCCAACTGCAGGAGCTCCCTTGGGAGGAGGATTGAAATAGAAGCCTCTGAGCGTGAGACTCTGTCCTGCTGGGATTATTTAAACCAAGCACTCTCAGGAAGGAGGAAAAATCAGATGCAGGCTACACTCACAGAGAGAAAATAAACCCTGGCCTGAGAGCTGTTGCTGTAGCCTCAGTAGCAAAGACAAGGCAGGAGAGCACTGCACACTGCAGGCTTGAACACTGCCTTTTCTTCTCTCCTGCATTTGTTCTCTCCTCCACCTCTGCTCTGCCCTAGTGAGCCAGCAGGTCAAGGGAGTTTCTCCAGCCCCTCTGCTCTGCCCTGGGGAGACCACATCTGGGGTATTGTGTCCAGTTCTGGGCTCCCCAGTTCCAGAGGGACAGGGAACTACCAGAGAGAATCAAATGAAGACTATGAGGGAAGGAGCCTGGCCCCTGCTTCTTGCCCCCCACCCTTCAGAGATTTATAACCATTGCTCTGAGCAATGGCTATGCTCTGAGCATTGCCCTCTCAGCCTTCTCTTCTCCAGGGTGAACAGCCCCAGGGCTCTCAGCCTTTCCTCATCACACAGCTGTTGCAGTCCCTTCAGCATCCTCACAGCCTCCACTGGACTCTCTCCAGTAGTTCCCTGTCCCTCTTGACCTGGGAAGCCCAGAACTGGATGCAATATTCCAGGTGAGGTCTCAGCAGGGCAGGGCAGAGCAGAGGGGCAGGAGAAGCTCCCTTGACCTGCTGGCCACACTCTTTGGAATGCCCCCCAGGATGCCCTTGGCCCTCTTGGCCACAAGGGCACATTGCTGTCCCATGGTCAGCTTCTTGTCCACCAGGACTCCAAGGTTCTTCTCTGTGGAGCTGCTCTTCAGCAGGTCAACCCCTACCCTGTCCTGGTGCATGGGGTTGCTCCTCCCCAGGTGCAGGACTCATCCTTGTTGAATTTCATCAGCACCCTCTCCTTTCTGCTCTCTTTTGCTCTTTCACTGTAAATTCCATTGGCATATTGGAAACAAGGGAATTCTGGAGCACCTCCTAAATGACCTCCCAGGTTTTAAGGCAGAGGAAGCCAAAGAACTGAAAGTGGAGATGGAAGTTAACCTTGACCCTGGCACAGGCTGCCCAGGGAGGCTGTGGATGCCTCCCCTCCCTGTTCAAGGGAATGTTCAAGGCCAGGCTGGGTGAAGCCTTGAGTGTAACTGAGAGGTGTTCCTGCCCATGGAAAGGAGGTTGGAGTAGAGGATCTCTGAGGTCCCTTCCAACCTGGGCCATCCTGGGATTCTATGATTTACCTCTTAATTGCTGTTGAACTGCCAAGAAACAACTTTTAGTGAAGGGTCCTAAAAATAAGTAAGATTACATTAAAGCTGGCAAGTAAAAGCACATTCACTGCCTATCCAGATGAACTCCAGAACCTTCCCAGGCTGTTTTTAACCTGGATTTGAAATGGCCAGGAGAATGAATGCATCCTGCTAGCCTCCAGGCTCTGTGGTGATAACCTTTGGTTGTAATGAACGTCACCAGCAGAGTGCTGCAGCCCAGGAACACCAAAGGCAGTCCACAAAGGGAGCCCTGTCTAGATGGGCAGATTTCCTCAGCAGAGGAGTTTCAAACAAAGAGGTGCTGCTGGAGTGTGCAGGTAAAGTCCAGGCTGTGGGGAAAACTGATCTCACAATTTCTCTACTGTCTGAGCTGTGGAGAAGAAAGCTTTCAATTCTTTGCTGCCCCTGGGTGTCCTTGATCAGAGACTGGCTTCAGTTTCTCAGAAAGTCCTTCTGAAAGAAATTGGCTGAAACAGAAGCTGCTGCTGAGGCTGCAGAAGAGCAACAGGGGGTGGAAAAACACCTACTTGTTGGGCCTGGAGGAGAGAAGGCTCCAGGGAGACCTTACAGCAGCATTTTGATATCTGAAGGGGGCTACAGGAAAGCTGGGAAGGGACAGGGTTGTAGTGATAGGATGAGGGGCAATGGTTTGAAACTGCAGTAGGGTAGGTTCAGGTTGGACATAAAGAAAGAAGTTGTGTGTTATGAAGATGGTGGAACTCTGGAACAAGTTGCCCAGGGAGGTGCTGGAGACCCCATCCCTGGGGATGTTCCAGGTCAGGCTTGATGGGGCAGTGAGCAACCTGCTCCATGACCACCAGCCCACGTCCTCAAGTGCCACATTGCTGGTTTGTGAACACCTCCAGGGACTCCACCACCTCCCTGGGCATCCTGTGCCAATCCCTGACCCCTCTTGCAGTAAAGAAATCCTTCCTAATCTCTCACCTAACCCTCCCCTGGCACAGCTTCAGGCCATTTCCTCTTGTCTTGGTGTTAGTTACTTGGGAGAAGAGGCCAACGCTGGCCTCACTGCAGCCTCCTTTCAGGTAGCTGTAGAGAGCAATGAGATCTCCTCTCAGCCTCCTCTTCTCCAGGCTAAACAATCCCAGCTCCCTCAGCCTCTCCTCATAAGATTTGTTCTCCAGACTCCTCACCAGCTTCCCTTCTGCTGGACCCACTCCAGTATGCTCAGAGGTGTAGGGAGTGGACCTGCAGCTTTCAGATTCACTCTTCCACAGTGGATTTAGCAAAGCCAACCTGCTCCTTCCCCCATTTCTGTGCAGCAATATTGTCCTTGTTGTCAGTGCAGGGAAAGGCAGAGCAAAGGGAGCAGCTTAGGAATGCTGAGTTCCTAACAGATGTAATTCTAATGGCTTTAAAGCTTGATCTGCAGCTTAGTCAAACTCACAGGAGAAGGAAAGTGGAAACTCTGTGCCTGCATTCTGATGAGCCAGGTCTCCAGGAGGATTTATGAGCTGCAAGGAACTCCTAAGCCTTGGACATCTATGCTTTTTCCTCTTAAAATTCATACATACTGTGTGTGATTTATGAGCAACCCTGGTTAAAAACTGGATGCCAGATTGAATCTGTGCCTTAAACCAATTTTATGTACATCTATAAACCCGGCAGAGATGAGTTGCAACATCAGAATGGAAAGGAGAAACCAAGCAAAAGCATCAGCAAGCTTTACTGCATCACCTCCCACTTCAACAACAACTCTTCAAGAGAAGAGAAAGACCCTGAGTGGATGGGGAGTGGTCTCAGCTCTCAGACTTGAACAGCTCTGTACCCTTGCCTGTGAGGGTAGAGGGCTTTGGAACATAGAAACAGGGAGAAAAATGTGAGCTTGTGAAGAGACCTGGTGGAGAAGTCTACAGGGAGCACTTCTACAAAGATAGGCTGAGAGAGTTTGGGGCTGTGCAGCCTGCAGAGGAGAAGGCTCCAGGGGCACCTCAGAGCTGCTGCCAGGACCTGAAGGGATCCTGCAGGAAGGCTGCAGAGAGACTTTTGCTGAGGGGGTCTGGAGCCAGGCCCAGGGGGAATGGTTTGGAGCTGGGGCAGAGCAGGGTTAGAGTGGAGCTGAGGAAGAAGTTGTTCAGCAGGAGGCTGCTGAGCCTCTGGCACAGGCTGCCCAGGGAGGCTGTGGCTGCCTCCTGCCTGGGGGTGTTGAGGGCCAGGCTGGATGAGGCCCTGAGCAGCTGAGCCTAGCTGAGAGGTGTCCCTGGGCATGGAGGGGAGGTTGGAGGAGATGATCCCTGAGGTCCCCTCCAGCCTGAGCCATTCTTTGATTCTGTGAACTGGGTAAAGAAGTTATGGAACTTCTGTGGGTAAGGAAGGATCTGGAGCTCCAAAACTGATGGTGTCCATCCATCAGCTTCTCCAGTGAGACATTTTTTCCAGGCACTGGACTCATTTATTGACCTTCCACTCTGTGTGTTCCGTTCCCATGCCAGTCCAAATCTGCAATTAGAGTTGCAGACCTCCTGGAGAAAAAGCCTTTTTCTTTCCACTGACATTTCTTCCTCATTTATTTCTGCATTTCTTCAAGGGCTCTAGAGAAGTGCAGAGCCCCTGCTATGCCCACTCTCATTTCCAGCCTGCCTCTCCCCTGGCTCACAGCGTTGCTATGTCACCAAAACCACCCCGAATGTGTTTACATCTTGTGTGCAGGGCGAAGTTTGCAGGGGAGGGAGTGCTAGGCTGAGCTGCTAGAATGCTAATAGCATCTTTGGGAGTGACAGAGCAGCAGAGCTGACAGGCAAACAGATCCTGGCAATGCCATTCCAGGCTACTTTGGCACAAAAGGAGCCTTGAGAAAATGTTCTTCAGCTCTGGGCTTTGGTTGGTTGCTTTTTGGTGATTGCTGGTTTGGTTTTCTTCTGGTTTGTCTTCCCCCCCCCCCCCCCCCCGCCAAGGTCTTCTCAATTGGAATTCATTTCATGAAAATGTCAAGATTTAGTGAATCCAGAGCACTGTAGCCCCACGAGTTCCAAAGCCTTCTTTGGGTTTTTCCTTACTTTTCTTTTTAAATTTTTTAAAAATGTTTTTCTTCTTTTTCTTTTTCTTTTTTTTTGTTTTCTTTTTCTTTCTTTTTCTTTTTCTTTTTCTTTTTCTTTTTCTTTTTCTTTTTCTTTTTCTTTTTCTTTTTCTTTTTCTTTTTCTTTTTCTTTTTCTTTTTCTTTTTCTTTTCTTTCTTTTTCTTTTTCTTTTTTTTTTTGTTTTCTTTTTCTTTCTTTTTCTTTTTCTTTTTCTTTTGTTTCTTTTTCTTTTTCTTTCTTTATCTTTTTCTTTTTCTTTTTCCTTTTCTTTTTTCTTTTTCATTTTCATTTTAATTTTTGTTTTCTTTTTCTTTCTTTCTCTTCCCTTTTCCTTTTCCTTTTCCTTTTCCTTTTCCTTTTCCTTTTCCTTTTCCTTTTCCTTTTCCTTTTCCTTTTCCTTTTCCTTTTCCTTTTTTTCTTTCTTTCCTTTTATTTTTCTTCTTCTTTCTTTTCCTTTTTCTTTTTCTCTTTCTTTTCCTTTTTCTTTTTCTTCAGTGTTCTTTCTTTTTTATTTTCCTTTTTCTTCTTTTCCTTTCCCATTTTCCTTTTCTATTTTTTATTTTTATTTTTTCCTTTTCTTTCCCCTTTTCCTTTCCCTTTTCATTGTTCTTCCTTTTCCTTTTCTTTTCCTTTCCTTTTCCTTTTCCTTTTCCTTTTCCTTTTCCTTTTCCTTTTCCTTTTCCTTTTCCTTTTCCTTTTCCTTTTCCTTTTCCTTTTCCTTTTCCTTTTCCTTTCCCCTTCCCCTTTCTCCTTCCCCTTCCCTTTCCCCCTTCCCCTTCCCCTTCCCCTTCCCCTTCCCCTTTCCCTTATTCCTTATTTTGTTGTAACTCTCCCCTTAAAGCCCCCATGACTTTCCTTCCATGCCATACATGATGACTGGTCTTCAAGCAACCATAAAATGTTGGTCTGGGAATGAAGTCTTATTTTCCCCAATCTGCTGGAAAGTCCAACCCAGAGCCTCCTTGTGCTGGGTGAAAGATTTTTTGTCTTACACAGGACAGACAGGCTTGTCCCCAAAATACCAATCAGCCTGGGGAGCCTGGGTGTGCAGAGAAGGTGGCAAAAAGCCAAGCACCTCAGCTGTGGTATGAAGCTCTCAGGAGGCACTGAGGAGCTGTGGCCACACATTTAGTTTCTCTTGAAATTGCTGCAAGCATGCAGGGAATTCTTTGGAGGAGCTGTAAATGAAGGCACAGCAGCCAGCATCATCTCACTTCACAGCTTCACAGATTGCAGTGGGTTGGAAGGGACCTTCCAAGGGCATCTTGTCCACCCCCCCTGCAGGCAGCAGGGACACCTCCAGCTAGAGCAGGCTGCCCAGGGCCACATCAAGTCTGGTCTTGAATGTCTCCAGGGATGGAGCCTCAACCACCTCCATGGGCAGCCTGTGCCAGGATTTCACCACCCTCACTGTGCAGAGCTTCCTCCTGATGTCCAACCTGAATCTGCCCTGCTCCAGTTTCAAACCACTGCCCCTGATCTTATGCCCACAGCCCCTTCTGAACAGTCCCTCCCCAGCCTGCCTCTAGCTCCTTTTCAGATATTGAAATGCAGCTCTAAGCTCTCCCTAGAGCCTTCTCTTCTCCAGGCTGAACAGCCCCAACTCTCAGCTTGTCCTTGTTAGAGAGCTGCTCCAGCCCCCTGATCACCTTTCTGGCCCTTCTCTGGACCTGCTCCAGCATGTCCATGTCTCCCTTGTGTTGGGGCCCCCACAGCAGTGCAGTTAAACACACTGTGGGAGAGATTAAGCTAAATACATTATCAAGAGCCAACCATTAACCAGATGCCACTCAGATGTGGCAGGGAACAAAGGCTGAAATCCAGAGCTGATGCATTTAATAGACTTTGAGCTTCCAGGTCAATAGTGACTCTGATTCTTCCATCCATCAATGCAGGCAAATGCTGTACTCCCAAGCAGAGCTTGGATCTGACAGCTCAATATTTGTGTGTGATCAGAATTGTAATTATTTTAATGTTAATGAATTTATTTGTTAACTGCCTCTTGGGCTTGGGATTCATCTGGCCTGGCTTTGTGTCTCTTAATAACATTTATTTGTGGCCTGCTAGGGAACTCCTCTGCTATGGAGACAGGCTGAAAGAATGAGGGCTGCTCAGCCTGGAGAGGAGAAGGCTCCATCCTTGGAAACATTCAAGGTCAGACTTGCTGGGGCCCTGGGCAGCCTTCTCCAGCTGGAGCTGTCCCTGCTGAGTGCAGGGGGGTTGGACAAGAGGACCTTGGAGGGTCCCTTCCAACCTGATGCTGTCTGTGAAGCTGTGAACCATTCCTCTCCTAAACTCCACACGGCTGAGAGAGGAGTCAGCTGCTGGTGCCTCTGGTCTGCACTCTGCTGCAAGCTTTTACTTAGCTTAATATTTGGAATTAGTTTGGATCTGTGGTTTCATATCTGCTGCATATGAGGAGCTGTTTCAACAGGCCTCCCCCAGAGCTGGGGCAGATGACTGAGTTCACTGTCTCTCAGCACACCTGGACTCAATATTCCCAGCCAGAAGTGTGGCCTGTCCCCTATGGGCTCCATTCTCTCTAAACCCTTCTTGATGACCCCTGGGTGAAGAACAGTGAAGAACACTGTGACAGGAAAGGAGGTTTGCTGGGTGGCCCTGGTGCTGTGCAGCACGGTGATAGCCACAGCTCTTTGGAGCTATCAGTTATTCATTCCCTTATTTAATATCTTGTGTTTATATGCATGGTAGTGATCCTGCAGGAAGCTCTGGCCCCTGGTGAATAATACTGCAGCAATTGTGTCTGGTCAGTGGAAATGAATTCATGGAATGGGTTGGGTTGGAAGGGACCTCGAAGATCATCCAGTTCCAACCCCCTGCCATGGGCAGGGACACCTCCCACCAGCCCAGGCTGCTCAAGACCTCACCCAGCCTGGTCTTGAACACCTCCAGGGAGAGGACCCCCACAGCCTCCCTGGGCAGCCTGTTCCAGTGTCTCACCAAACTGGGCCAAAAGCTTTTGTACCAGAAACAGAAACCCAAAGATCTCACAGCAAGGTTGGGCTGCTCAGCCACAGGGAGCAGAACGATTCTCAACTCCTTGGATTAATCCTGCAGTCCACTGGTAATTCCCCCAGGATGGGGCAGGACTGGGCACTAGTCACAGCTGCCTTAGGATTACAGCAAGAGAGATTGGCCATTGGGATGTGCTGCCCAGGGAGGTGGTGGAGTCAGCATCCCTGGAGGTGTTTAGGAAGAGCCTGGCTGAGGCACTTGGTGCCATGGTTTAGCTGCTTAGATGGTGTTGGGTGATAGGTTGGACTGGATGATCTTGAAGTCTTTTCCAACCTGGTTAGTTCTATCCTATTCTATTCCAGCATTGTCCCTCAGATGGAGGTTGGAAGAGACCTTTGGTAGCATCAAGTCCAACCACTAGCCTGGAGCTCACAATCCCACTGCTACTGCTAAGCCACTACCACAGTCTGGGGATAGAAGAGCAGTTTGGTGCTGCCAGGTGCAGAGTCATAGATTCATAGAAGGATTTGGGTTGGAAGGGACCTTAAAGATCATCCATTGCAAACCCCCCTGCCATGGGCTGGGACACCTCCCACTAGACCAGGTTGCTCAGGTACCTTCTGCTCTTCTTACTGAAGCTTGGTAAAACACTCCCCAAAACTGCCACTGCCCACAGATCCCCAGTTATGGAGTGCTTGGGACCAGGCTGGATGAGGCCTTGAGCAACCTGCTGTAGTGGGAGGTGTCCCTGCCCATGGCAGGGGGGTTGGAACTGGCTGATCTTCCAGGTCCCTTCCAGCTGAAGCCATTCCATGGTTCTGTCATCCTGGGGTGATTGTCAGTGGGGCCAGGGGAAGTCCAGCTGTGCTCAGGTTACTGAGGGCTTTGCTCACAATCTCAGTCACCACTGCAGCTGTAAATGTGCTGTTCCACTTCAGGGGCTTGAAGCTCAGCTGCAGGGAGCAGATGGGTAGCACTCACACCTGCCAGGGCTCTACCCAGTTCCCTTGTGGCAGGTGGAGCAACCTTTCACCTCTCTCTTCTTCCACTGGTGCTACCTGCTGCTGGCTGTGGCCATCTCAGCAGTGGCACAGGAGCCTGTGGGAATGGCCTGACAAGGACAGAGTCTAAGAGCAGTTCAGCTGTGCCCATATGTCCTGTCAGCTGTCTGTCTGGGTAGGACACTTCCCATCAGAGCAGGCTGGTGGAGAACAGAATCTGATGACCTTCAAGGTCTGCAGGAGAGAGAAAGTCTCCCTGGAGGACCCCATGCACCCTCTGTCCCACATCTCAAGCAGCATCCTCATGATCATTTGTCTCCAGGCCATTCACCTCTCACCAGAGGTGTGCTCAGTGCTGGCTTCCCAGCCCTAGCTCAAGTTCCTTGCAAGAGAAGCACCTTCCCAAGGTGGCCCAGGAGCCAGCTGTGCCTCAGACAGGCAAACACAGCTGCCTGGGACTTTTCAGCTCTCCCTCTTCTCCCATCCATCTGAACCTGGCTTTGGCCACCCTGCCAGCCACAGTCAGATATTGTTGCCAGCAAAAAACACACAATGTAAAGTAATAAAAATTCTGAGTTTAAGTTTGCTTCCTGCAAATATTTACAAGGCTCTTAAATGGCTTCTGAGCCTCAAGTAGCTTCCCTATGGAGAGCTGACACAATAGAGAGATTACTCATTACAGGAAATGTAATTACCTTCTCCTGCAGTTCCCAGAAAAAGGACTTTCTGGGGAAGCAGCCAAAGGACAGAAGAGGAAAGTGGGCAATGCTCTGTGGTCTGCCAAGCCCAGAGCATGGGGCAGGACCCCAGAGCACTGTCAAACCATGCAATCATTCATACAATTGCTAGGGTTGGAAGGGACCTCAAGGATCATCTGGTTCCAACCCCCCTCCCATGGGCAGGGACACCTCACACCACAGCAGGTTGCTCACAGCCACCTCCAGCCTGGCTGCAAACACCTCCAGGCATGAGGCTTCCACCACCTCCCTGGGCAACCTGTGCCAGGCTCTCACCACCCCCATGCTGGAGAACCCCCTCCCAACATCCAGTCTGAATCTACCCATCTCTAGCCCTGCTCCACTTCCCCCAGTTCTATCACCCCCTGACACCCTAAAAAGTCCCTCCCCAGCCCTCCTGCAGCCCCCCTCAGATACTGGAAGGCCACAAGAAGGTCTCCTCAGAGCCTTCTCCTCTCCAGACTGAACAACCCCAACCCTCCCAGCCCACCCCCACAGCAAGGGAGCTCCAGCCCTCTGATCATCCTCTGTCCCTTCTTCAGGAGGAGAAGTACTGAGCCTGGCTCCAGACATTGGTTCAGTTCCTTCAAAGCAGTGCAGCTGGTGACTGTTTGCCTGCAGCCTTCCTTCCTTGTCAAGCAAAGTGAAGTTCAGAGGAGGCTTTTGTCAGAGCAGGCTGATCCTGAATTTCCCATTTGGTTTCTGAACAGGCTGATGAACCAACAAAACCCACCCCAGCCCAGCACAAAAAATCAGTCAAATGCCTTGGGGTGATTTGGGAGAGTAGAAGTGTGACAAAACAACATCAGTGACTCACAGACTGCAGGAGGAGTTGGGGTGTGAGGGGTTTTGTTTTCTTTCTATTTTTTCCTGGGCAGTTATCTCCAGGCTCTGAATACTGCAGAGAGAACAATGCAAAGGAGCAAGGAAAGCAACTGGGTCCTGCAGGCTTTGTGATTCACCACCCAGCAGCTCTTCAGCAGGCTTGGTACCACCAGTGATGCCACCCTGGGGCAGCAAACTCTGCTCTGGAGGAAGAAACCAGCCCCTAGGAAACCAGGTCAGGGCTCTAGATTCCAGAGACAAAAGGAGAGATCACTCTGAGTGAGTCACACACTCAGAGGGAGAAATAAAACCCTTTTATGGATCCTTGACCTACATTTAAGTAAAATGCCACTTCTCAGCTGCTCTAAAAAGCCTCTTTCCCCCCCCAGCTTTATTGTAGACAGGGGGATTCAGCTTGTGGGAAATTTGGCTGCTGGAGCACATCTGCTGCTTTAGTTTGCACTCACACCCAGAGAGCTCTGTCTTAATTAGTAGGATTAGAGAATCACCTTGTTGAAGAAGACCTTAAGGTCATCCAGCCACAGGCTAACATCTCCCTGTACACAACTGTTAGACCCTCTCCCTGAGCTCCTCATCCACACTGCTTTTGATGCAGCCCAGGGTAGGGTTGCCTTGATAACAAAGTGCCAAGCCAGCTGTATCTGCAGGGGCTGCATCCCAAGCAGTGTGAGCAGCAGGATGAGGGAGGGGATTCTGCCTCTCTGCTCTGCTCTTGTGAGACACCTGCAGCACTGTGCCCAGCTGTGGTGTCCCCAGCACAAGAAGGACCTGGAGCTGCTGGAGTGGGGCCAGAGGAAGGCCACAAAAACGATCAGAGGGATAGAGAACCTCTGTTATTGTGACAGGTTGAGAGAGTTGGGGCTATTCAGCCTGGGGAAGAGAAGGCTGCAGAGAGACCTTAGAGCATCTTTCCAGTACCTGAAGGGGCTCCAGGAGAGCTGGGGAGGGACTCTGGACAAGGGCTGGGAGTGACAGGAAGAGAGGGAATGGATTGAAGCTGGAGGAGGACAGATTTAGACTGAAGATTAGGAAGAAATTCTTTCCAGGGAGGGTGGGGAGACTCTGGCACAGGCTGCCCAGGGAGGCTGTGGATGTCCTCTCCCTGGAGGTGTTCAAGGCCAGGCTGGATGGAGCCTTGAGCAACCTGGGCTGGTGGGAGGTGTCCCTGCCCATGGCAGGGGGTTAGGACTAGATGATCTTTCAGGTCCCTTCCAATCTAAACCATTCTATGACTCAGGTAGCTGTCTCACCACTTTAATCCCAGCACAGTTTTTCCTGTTCCTTTCTCTGGTCAGCTGTGTGCTGTCTCCTTTCCTGTCACCTTTATTGGGGTTTTCTCACTGGATCCAGTTTGTTTTCTTTGAATGCTGTGTGACCATTTCCTTTCCATCTTTGTTGTCTGTTAGCCCAGGAGGCTGGCAATGGAACAGCACAAGTTTACCTGCACATCCCCAAACCCCCAGAAGCAGAAATTGCTTTTCCATGTCTTGGGCTAAATCTGAGGGAGTTATTTTCTCTGCTGCTAACATTCCTGACTCATTCACTCTTGTTTTGGACTTGCTTAGTATGACTCTGCAGAGTCACTTGGAATTTATCACCACCCCTGGATATTCCATATTTGTTATTAATCCTTACATCCTTTGCTGGACAGGAAATCATGGAATGGTTTGAGCTGGAAGGGACCTTGGAGATCAGCTGGTTCCAACCCCAATGGCTTATTCAGCACCGCAGGGCACAGAAATGATTCAGCTGTGAATCAAATGCAAGAATCCAAGCTGCTGGCTCTTCTAACTGTCCTCTGGCTCTGGTGATAACAAGAAGCCTCTGAGCTTCAAGTCTTAGAAACCTGTGGCAACAGAGATCCAGGAGGATCTCAGCCTTCACTCAGTGGGAACCCAGCTCAGGGAGTGAAAGAGCCAGGCACCCAGATGTGCTTCCTCTTGCACTGATCAGTGCCAGATGAAGTCAGCTGTACTGGGGGGACCTGACTTACAGCATGCAGGCCCCAAGCATGGGATGATTCTGCTGAGGTTGGAAGAGACTTTTGAGGTCATTAAGTCCAAGTTCTGGTTGATGCTGGTTTCACTTGCTTTTCCATTTAAGAAGTTCAATGGATGGGAGCCAGTGGTTTCACCACTTCTTCCACTCCCAATTGGGATCTGCACTCAATGGGTTCACCACTTCTTCCACTCCCAATTGGGATCTGCACTCAATGGGTTCACCACTTCTTCCACTCCCAATTGGGATCTGCACTCAATGGGTTCACCACTTCTTCCACTCCCAATTGGGATCTGCACTCAATGGTTTCACCACTTCTTCCACTCCCAATTGGGATCTGCATCCAGTGGGTTCAGCAATTCTTCCACTCCCAATTGGGATCTGCACTCAATGGGCTCAGCAATTCTTCCACTCCCAATTGGGATCTGCACTCAATGGGCTCAGCAATTCTTCCACTCCCAATTGGGATCTGCACTCAATGGGCTCAGCAATTCTTCCACTCCCAATTGGGATCTGCACTCAATGGATTCACCACTTCTTCCATTCCCAATTGGGATCTGCATCCAATGGGTTCATCACTTCTTCCACTCCCAGCTGGGATCTGCATCCATAACAGGAACAGTGACAAAAATCAAGCCCAAGTCTCCCTCTTGAGCCCTTTCTGCTTGAACTTAGGGACAGCATTTTACTGCAAATTCCAACCCCCCCCCTCTGAGTGGAGGCTTTTCAAAGGCTTAATGCTGATTTATGAAGCCACAAAAGCCATTCAGCACAAACATATCCAGGCACCAGAGCAATAACTGATACAATTAGCACAGCTGAGGACAGTGAAAACTGCAAAACCAAGCAGGCATCAGTCACTAAAGCAACAGATTGATTCCTCAGTCTGTGTTCCAGGGCTTTTATCAATACCCTGCATTAGTGTCTACAGCTGATGGCATTCTGCAGGCTGTTCTTTGCTGGCTGAATGTCAATAGAAACTCTCATGTCTGAACTTATTAGTGCTTTTAATCAACTCTAAATAACATGTGACTGTTACCAAATGCTCTTTGGTGGTCAAAGGAGTACAGGCAAGAGTGGAGAAATGGGAAGGTCAGTGATAGAATGACACAGATTAAATTAAGCAATTAGTTTATCTCTAAAAGAGATTAATTTATCTAGGGCTTCTCCCCCCCACTTTTGGAGGCACCTGCCTTCCACATATTGCCTTCTTCCCTTCCCAGAAGGAGCAGGAGATAGGCAGATTGCTTGCATGATGATTCCTCAGCTTGCTCTCAAACCTGTGAAATGTTTCTTTGAGTACTCTGATGCTGATCTACCAAGAGGTAATAAACAGCTTCTGCTTTGAATCCTTGAGTAATGTCCCCTGGTGCCAGTATGTCACTGAGTGTAACCAAAGCTAAACAGAGGCATAGATTCCTGGAAGGGACCTTAAAGGTCATCCAGATCCAAGCCCCTGCCATGGGCAGGGACACCTCCCACCAGCCCAGGTTGCTCAAGGCCTCATCCAGCCTGGCCTTGAACACCTCCAGGGAGAGGACATCCACAGCCTCCCTGGGCAGCCTGTGCCAGGCTCTCCCCATCTTCTCTGGAAAGAATTTCTTCCTAATCTCCAGTCTCAGTCTGCCCTCCTCAAGCCTCAATCCATTCCCCTTCATCCTGTCACCACAAGTCACTGTCACAAGTCTCTCCTTAGCTTTCTTGTAGCCCCTTCAGGTACTGGAAAGCTGCTCTAAGGTCCCCCTGGATCCTTCTATCTCCAGGCTGAACAGCCCCAACTCTTGCAGTCTGTCCCTGTAGGGGAGGTTCTGCAGCCCTCTGATCATCTTCCTGGCCTCCTCTGGACCTGCTCCAGCAGCTCCAGGTCCTTCTTGTGCTGAGGTCACCAGAACTGCATGCAAAGAGGAACCATAGAATCACAGAGTGGGGTTGGAAAGGACCTCTGGAGATCATCAGGTGCAGCTGAGACACCTAAAAATAAGCCTCTGCAATAAATCAAGCAACTAATTCAAACATCCATCTCTGGTAAAGCTCAGGGAGGTGGTGGGGCTGGAGCTATTTTAAGACTGGAAGTGCTACCAAGGGAGAAAGCTGCATTCAGGCTCTTCCATAGAGTATCAACATTTCCATTCTTTGTTTTGCTCCCAGGGAAAACACAGCTGGGGATCCTCCACTGGTGTAAATATCCACAGCTCCTTGGATGCCTGTGGGCTGCTGGAGAATTGTCCCAGGTGAGGAACATGCAGCTTGCCAGCCACAACTCTGCTCCACCTGGATGTGAAGAAAGCTGACCCAGAAATTGTAGAGTCATGGAGCCATGGAACTGCTGAGACTGGAAGAGGCCTTTGAGATCTTCAAGTCCAGCCACTCACCCTGAGCTCACAACCCCTCCCCTGCTGCTGAGCCACTGCCACCAAACCACAACCCACAGCACCACATCCACACATCCTTCAAATCCTTCCAGGGATGGGGACTCCACCACCTCCCTGGGCAGCCTGAGAACCCTTTCTGGGAAGAAATGTTTCCTGGTATCCAACCTGAGCCTCCCTGGCACAGCTTGAAGCCCTAATGAACGTGCTTGGGATCCCACACGCTGGGCTTGTTCCACTGAGTGAAATCCACATCTTTGGCCAAGCCCCAGATAAACAGATCAGTCTGCTATGAGTCTTTAACTCCAACTGAAGTAAATAAAAGCCTCTCTCCCCAACACAGAACTTCTAAATCAATCTTCACTGGGCAGCATTCTTCCCATGAGACCATGATTTCCTTGTTCTAGCTTTCCAAAGGCATGAAAAGGCATTTTTATATACTGTGAAGTTGGTTTTAAAAGGGCTAATTACTGCTGCATAAATTATCTGGAGGCCTCTGAATTCACCCAAGCAGATCTGGAGAGGCTGAGAGCTGGGTGCAGGCAAACCTCTTGAAGTTCAGTAGGGACGAGTGCAGGGTCCTGCACCTGGGGAGGAAGCACAGCAGGCACCAGGACAGCTTAGAGGCTGCCCTGCTGGAGAGCAGCTCCACGAAGAAACACCTTGGAGTGCTGGTGGACAGCAAATTCTCCATGGGACAGCAATGTGGCCTTGTGGCCAAGAGAGCCAACAGCATCAAGAAGGGTTTGTCCAGTGGGGCTTGGGAGGTTCTGCTCTGCCCTGCTGAGACCACAGCTGCAATCCTGTGTCCAGTGCTGGGCTCCCCAGTTCAAGAGAGACAGAGACCTGCTGGAGAGAGTCCAGTGGAGAGCCATGAGGATGCTTAGGGGACTTGAGCATCTCCCCTGTGAAGAGAGACTGAGAGCCCTGGGGCTGTTTAGTCTGGAGAGGAGAAGGCTGAGAGGGATCTGATCAGTGTCTGTCAATAGGTGAGGGATGGGGAGCAAGAGGCTCTTTTCAGTGGTGCACAGTGATAAGACACAACAGGTACAAGCTTCAGCAGGGAAGGTTTCAGCTCATCATGAGGAGAAACTTCTTACAGTGAGGGTGACAGAACCCTGGAGCAGGCTGCCCAGAGGGGTTGTGGAGTCTCCTGCTCTGGACACATTCCAAACCCTCCTGAATGCATTCCTGTGCAGACTGCCCTGGGTGATGCTGCTCTGGCAGGGGGGATGGACTGGATGACCTCTGGAGGTCCCTTCCAACCTCTAATGTACTGTGGTACTGTGATCCTCTAATGAGAGAAACATTTAATCCCTTTCTGCAACCGTCAAAACAAAAGAAGGGAATCTATAGGCTTCATGAATGAAGGCTTAGGTGATAAATCTGCCTTGAGACAGGCCAGCCATGCCCCAAACACATCACTCTCCAGCTGAGCCAAAGCATTATTCTCAAGAGAACATTTTGCCCTTTTAGCAGAGGTAAATAAGTAGTGGAAATGATATTTAGAGCAACCTCTTGCACAGCAGAGCAAGAAGCTGAGCTGTGCTTGGTAACTGTTTAACGAAGCCCAGCTGCTCGTGTCGCTTGGGAGCTGGCTTGTGGGAGGGCAGCAGCAGCTTCTCTTTGAAGTAAGGCCAGCAGATCCCATCAGGGACATCTGTGGGACTCAGCAAACCCTGAGAATGCTCTGGGCTGCCTTAAACTTTACCCTGATTCCGAAGGGCCAACAGTGCAGGCGTGCACTGCCCCTCACCACGGCGTGAGGGTCACCCCTGCGAGCCTTGTTGTAGCCTAAAAGCAGAGATTAAGCTGCAGCTGGCCTGGCCAGCACTGGCTTGAAGCCTGAGGAGGACAGGTTTAGAGGAGGTGTTAGGAGGAAATTCTTTCCAGTGAGGGTGGGGAGACCCTGGAACAGGCTGCCCTGGGAGGTTGTGGATGTCCTCTCCCTGGAGGTGTGCAAGGCCAGGCTGGATGAGGCTCTGAGCAGCCTGGGCTGGTGGAAGTGTCCTTGCCCATGGCAGGGGGCTGGAGCTGGCTGAGCTTTGAGGTCCCTTCCAACCCATTCTGTGAATAAAAGATTTTTCCTAAATAATAATAAAAAAAGCTAGTTTAATCTTCTGCTGACTGTGATCAAGGGAGCTGATTCTGCCCCTCTGCTCTGCTCTGCAGCACTGTGCCAGTTCTGGAGCCTCTGTTGCAGGAAGGATCTGGAGGTGCTGGAAGGTGTCCAGAGCAGGGCCATGAGGATGAGCAGAGGGCTGGAGCTGCTCTGCTATGGAGACAGCCTGAGGGAGTTGGGGTTGTTCAGTCTGGAGAGCAGAAGGCTCCCAGGAGACCTAATTGTGGCCTTCCAGGGGGCTACAAGAAAGCTGGGGAGGGACTTCTGAGGGTGTCAGGGAGGGATAGGACTGGGGGGGATGGAGCAAAACTAGAAATGGGTAGATTGAGATTGGATGTTAGGAAGAAGTTGTTGCCCATGAGGGTGGTGAAAGCCTGGCACAGGCTGCCCAGGGAGGTGGTGGAAGCCTCATCCCTGGAGGTGTTTGCAGCCAGGCTGGAGGTGGCTGTGAGCAACTTGCTGTGGTGTGAGGTGTCCCTGGCCATGGCAGGGGGGTTGGAACTGACTGATCCTTGAGGTCCCTTCCAACCCTGGCAGCTCTGTGATTCTATGATCTGTATGTTCACTCTGGATTTTGCAGACCTGAAGGGTGAAGACATAGAAACCATTGTGGCTAATCTGTTTTGCTGAGGAACCCTTTGCATTGACAGCACTTCTGCTGGGGATGCTACTGAGGACTTCCCAAGGTTTGGCCAAAGGGTAGTGCCAGTGGACTCTGGATCAGCACCATCCCAACCAGTGGACTCTGGATCAGCACCACCACAACCTCTGTGGCGTGGGGATTGAACCTTTGTTTGTTTTGCCTCTGACATGGGAATGGTGTTTCCCACTGTCAGTTTCTCCAGGCAGGGAGAAATGAACCTCCCAGGCTGTTTGCATCCACTAGCAGCAAAGCCTCACTTTAATGAGGAAATGAATAGTTGGGCTTTACACTTTGGCCAGCAGAGCTTCGTTTCTGGCAGCTGTGCTTCTTACTCACTTGGACTGAAACTGCTTCGGTGACAGCAGCCAGGATCCTCCCCTGCTGCTCAGCTTGTCCATAGAAGGCAAAACCCAATCGATGGCTCTAAAGATAGGCCAGGACTATTTTGAGTCCTTTTGGTGTGGGTTTTTTTTGTTATTCTTTTTCCTGGGATCCTGCCAATAAACAAAAGGAGGATAAAAACCACCAGCCTGATTCCTACCTTTAGAATGCAGGAGCCCAGTCCCTCCTGCAGGAGCAGGGCCCTATTTCCTCCTGCCTGTTTCTTCAAATCCCCTTTCCTCCTCTTGCCTTTTGATTTATCCTTCTTAGCTTTTTGTTTTTAACCACACAATAATGATTAAAAAGGGGAAAAAAACCCCAAACTCTGTGTTAGATTAGGGTTTAAAAAAAACCCCAAACAAACAAAAACCAACCCACCCCCCCCAGAGTGTTGTTTAACTGTCCTAGGAGATTTTGAAGCTAGTGGTCCAGCACACAGGTAGCAAGGCAGCAGTGGTTCAGATCTTTCTTTGCAAGCAGCTTTGCCCACAGGGCATGATGCAGCTCTGGCTGTGATGGGGTTTTTCTTTCTGTCCTCAGGCACAATGACTCCAGAGAGGCTGAGCAGAGCAGTGATCAATGGGGCAGCTTGCTTTGCCGTTCCACTTGCACACAACAAAGGGAGCTGCGGATTTGATTTGCCATTGATTTATGCTTTAAGCGAGCCTGGCTCGGGAAACATTGGCCTGGCCAGTAGGCTCTTCTGCTCTGGGTGCCTCAGCATGAATGTGTGGCTTCTCCTCAGAGACTGTGAGGCAAGGTCATCCTTGCTGAATTAAGCAACAATACTGAGAGCTGTTGCCTTTTCCAGTCAAAGCTAGTGAGATTCTTGTTGCTGGGAGCAGGCTATAATGGGATCCATGTCAGGAGTTACTATGTTGGTTGCTGACTTGGAGCCAAATCTCAAATGTGTTGTAATTCTGCACCAACCCAAAAAATCCACTCCCGAAAAAGACCCTTTTCCTTGGGTCTGCTTTTTGCCTGAAGTGCAGAGATGTTTTTCCAGGTGGATACAGATGGAACTCTCAGCAGCTCTGCACAGAAAGCCACAGCGTGGCTAGGGCTGGCTGACCAAGCCAAGGACACAAGGCTGCCTGCAGATCCCTCACCTGAGTGCCACCTACTCTCCTGGAGCTGCATGGCAGCACCCACATCCTGCCCTGCAAAAGGCTAAAAGCCAAAAGACATGGAACTGCTGGAGCAGGTCCAGAGGAGGGCCATGAAGGTGATCAGAGGGCAGGAGAACCTTTGCTGTGGGGGACAGGCTGGGAGAGTCAGGGCTGTTCAGCCTGGAGAAGAGAAGACTCCAGGGAGACCTTAAAGCAGCCTTCCAGTACCTGAAGGGGCTGCAGGAGAGCTGGGGAGGGACTTTTGACAAGGGCTGGGAGTGCTGGAATGAGGGGCAATGGCTTTGGGCTGGAAGAAGGGAGAGTTGGGCTGGAGAAGAAATTCTTTGGAGTGAGAGTGGTGAGACACTGGCACAGGTTGCCCAGGGAGGCTGTGGATGTCCTCTCCCTGCAGGTGCTCAAGGCCAGGTTGGATGGAGCCTTGGTCAGCCTGGGCTGGTGGGAGGTGTCCCTGCCCATGGCAGGGGCTTGGGACTGGATGATCTTCAAGGTCCCTTCCAGTTGAAGCCATTCTACGACTCTCTGGTTCTGGCCCTTGTTGCTCCTCTGGATTTGAGAAGTCTTTTATTTGTTCACACTCTGCACTTTAGTAGCACAGATCTCATTAGCACATATTGGTCACAACATCCTCTTTGCAGCTACAAATATCTCTGCCATAAGTAGCTTCTAATCACCTTTTCTCCCTGGTGAATCTGGGAAAGCAGGGGCAGATCATTAGCATGCATCTGGAGAAGCCCGGAGCCGATGTGCTGCTGATTGGTTTCCCCCCCTCGATCCTTAGCAGGGCTCTTGGAGTTCAGAGTGTCACAAGGTGTTTATTATTTACCTAAGAAAAGGAGGAGGACAGTTAGGAGTATTTTGCCAATTATTTAACAAGCACCCCCCCCAACACCTTCAAGCCAAACAACCTATGCTCATTAGCTGAGAAATGAAGCTTGCTGTTGTCAGAGTTCATTTTAAGAGCCTGCTGACCCAGATTTGTTGCTCTCTACTGAATTGCTTCAAGTGAGTAATGTTCAGCCTATTTATAGGAGCAGTGTTACACTGGCACTGCCATGGTTTAAATCCCTTGGCACTGGGTGCACGAGGGACACTCAGGCACTTCTGTCACCCAGCAGGTAGCAAGCTTGGGTTAGTGTTCACACTGGTGCTAGTCTGGAGCAGCTTCCAAAAGGAGGAACTGATCTGAGCACAGGAAGAGGCTGCCCAGAGAGGTGGTGGAGTCTCCTGTAGAGACCTTCAAGACCCACCTGGATGTGTTCTTGTGTGACCTGCCCTGGGTGATCCTGCTCTGGCAGGGGGTTTGGACTTGATGGCCTCCAGAGGTTCCTTCCCACCCATAACCCAGATGTGGTCTCCCCAGGGCAGAGTAGAGGGGCAGGAGAACCTTGACCTGCTGGCCACACTCTGCCTAATGCACCCCAGGGTGTCCCTGGCCTGCTTGGCCACGAGGGCACATTGCTGTCCCATGGAGAACTTCTAGACCACCAGGACCTTCTCCATGGAGCTGCTTTCCAGCAGGACAGCCCCTGACCTGTCCTGGTGCCTGGGGCTGGTCCTCCCCAGCTGCAGGACTCTACATTTATTCTCCTTGACTTATCCCTGTCACAAATGGAAACACCATTGGAAGTGTAGCTGAATAACGACCATGGTGACACCAACTTCCAAAAGGCAGGGGAGCTACAGATAGAACTTGCCTTTTGCTGCAGAATTTCCTGACTGGTTGGCTTCCATCTCGTCCTCAGGTTTATCTAAGTGCTGCTTCAGCCTGTGAGTTGAGTTTCCTTTCATCTGAGGAGATCATATATTCATTTGTCAACACTCTGTCTTCACCAATCAATGCATTACGCCAGGCAGCTTCATCTCCTCCTGAGAGATAACCTTGGATTATGTCATGGCTCAGCCCTGGGTTGCTCCTACAGAGAGAATGAGTTCACACATCTAAGAGGATCAGTTACCAGTGGGGGTGGGATGCTGTGGGGAAGAGATCATTTCCATCTGCCACAGGATGATTCCATTTGCAAAAAACCTGATCTGCTGGAGGAGGATCTCTTAGTTACAGCAGGCAGGCTGTAGGCACAGTGTAGCAGAGTGTGTTGTCTGACAGGAGAGGAAGAGGAGGCTGAGGAGAGTCTTCATGGCTCTCTACAGATCCCTGCAAGGAGGCTCAAGTGAGATGGGGGTTGGTCTCTGCTCCCTAGTCTCAGGTGATAGAAGGAGAGGAAATGGCCTGAAGTTGTGCCAGGGGAGGCTTAGGCTGGAGATGAGCCTGGGCCCTTCTCATGTTTTGGTGGAACCTCCTGTGTGTGGCCACTGCTCCTCATCCTATCACTGGCCACCACCGAGAAGTATTTGCAGGTTCAATAAAGCTGATTGTTAGGATCCTCCACCCTGCTTCCTTCTCCTAAGCAAGCCAAGCACATCTGCATGGACATGCTGCTGCTGGTTGGCTCACTGAATCCATCAAAGGATGGAGCAGCTGCTGAGCTTGTGCAAGGCCATCCCTGTGCCAGCAGGGTCCAAGGCCACCCAGCATTCAGGCAGGGGTGACCCTGGGAGCCAGGTCAGCCAGGGGCTTGCAGCCCACATCAGGCTGTTTGTGCTCTGGGTGGGTTCAGTCATCATCCTGCTCTCCCTCCTCCTCTCTTTTTAATTTGACACAGAGGGTGACACTTTGGCTCAAAGTCAACCCTTTCCCCCTCTGATTGCAATGTGGCCAGAACCTCATCCAAGCCCTCCGTGCCTGGCTGAGGACAGCCGCACAAAGAGCACTCTCTGGGAGCAGAGAAAGGCATCCTGCTGCCAGCAGCTTTGTTTATTGTGTTTTGGGTGTGGGAGGTGGTGGTGTGGGGGGGGAAGCTTCGTGATGTAGTCGCCCACCCACCTCTTTCTGAGATGTTCCTTTGGCTTTTGAAAAGCCTAATAATCAGCACAAGTTTCTGTGCTCTTTCCAAAGCTGCCTTTCATTCCTTAGGGAGGATTCATTCTGGGTTAATTTGGGGGGGGGTTGGTGGTGGTTGGTTTTTTTCCCCTCATCACTGTGCAACCAGCCCCAGTTTGTTTTTCAGAGGAGGCTCAAACTGATACTGGGATTTATCTGCCTGTGTTGGCAGGAGGCTCCCAAGGAGGGCCTGCAGCCCATGAGCTTGGGCTTCAAACAGCAAATGTGCACAGCTCACACGAACTTGAAGCTGCCTTCCCTTTCCCCCCCCCTTTGTTGATTTGTGACAGCCATAAACATTTATGATGCTTTGTTTTCGATCCCAGGAAGTCTGTGTTGTTAATCAGAGGCCTTTTAACAGGGTCTGTTTATGCTGTGAAATCTTGACAACTGTGTTGCCTTCCCAGAAAAGCCCAGATCAAGGGTCTCCTGCAGCAAACACTAACATGTGTGAATCACTTCCCTCATGGGAATGATCAGGGATGTGTGTTTTTAGGGTCACACTCCCAATGTTTTGACATCCTGGAATGGTTTTGTGGATAGGCTTTCACATGGTGTTAAGATGCTCTGAAGGTACACACACACAGAGGCACACACACAAACACACACAGACACACAGACAGACAGACACACACACACAGAGGCACACACACAAACACACACAGACACACAGACAGACAGACAGACACACACAGAGGCACACACACAAACACACCCAAACACACACAGACACACAAAATCTCTTCCAAAAGAGCTGTTTGGGTTAGCAAGTTCCAGCAGCTGTAATTTAACTTGTTAGCTTTCTTTCCCTGCATACAAGTGGTGTTGGAAGAGCACTTAGAAGAGACCACAGAGAGTTAGTGTTAAGGATGTCTGTAAGTCAGTGTGCAGATCATAGAATGGGTTGGGTTGGAAGGGACCTTGAAGATCATCCAGTTCCAGCCCCACCTCCCACCAGCCCAGGTTGCTCAGGACCTCATCCAGCCTGGCCTTGAGCACCTCCAGGGAGGGCACAGCCACAGCCTCCCTGGGCAGCCTGTACCAGAGTCTCAGCACCCTCACTGCAAAGAATTTCTTCCTAATCTCCAGTCTCAGCCTCCCCTCCTCAAGCTTCAATCCATTGCCTCTCATCCTGTCACTCCCAGCCCCTGTCAAAAGTCCCTCCCCAGCTCCCCTGGAACCCCTGCAGGTACTGGAAGGCTGCTCTAAGGTGTCCCCAGATCCTTCTCTTCTCCAGGCTGAACAGCCCCATCTCCCTCAGCCTGTCCCCACAGGGGAGGTTCTGCAGCCCTCTGATCATCTTTGTGGTCTCTTTTGGACCTGCTCCAACAGTTCCAGGTCCTTCTCGTGCTGGGGGCACCAGAACTGGATGCAGTGCTCCTCCAGGTGGGTTCACAAGAGCAAAGGACCTGCAGCCTAGGTGTCACCACCTTCTGGAGAGTAGAAGGAACACATCCTAGAGGTCTCTTCCAACCACAACAATTCTATGAGTCTTTGATTCTGTGATTTGCCATTAGCATGGAGCCATGTGCATGGTCTGTCCAGTGCTAGCCAAAGTCATTTCAGACATTCCATCATTCCTTGCTTGAGCACTCTTCTCTAATCTGATGAGGTACCCAGGGAAGGAGCAATGATAGGCAAAGCATTAAAATGTAATCAAGAGATGCAAATTCACATCTAAATGTGATTTGCCTTGGAAAGAGAAATTAATCTAGGCATGGTCAAATAAACAGTGTGTAATATGGATAATTAATCACCAAATTAGGAGCTGGAGTCCCATGAGGAGATTATGCAAATGGGAAAGGGCCCCCATCTACAGTTAGACTTCTTCATACCAACCTCTAAACAAAGCACAGCCCCTGGGAGCACCACACAAGCAAGCCAGGCAAATGCACAGGGTCCTCCTCCAAATGTCACAGGTTTGGGGAGTGCTTTGTTTCTCCTGCTTTACAGAGACTGATTGATCTCTCACTGTCTCCTCAGCCTCCCCAAAACCCTGCAGCTTTGGAATCCCACCCATGCTGCTTTACACCAAACTAAACCCCCAATCCTGCAGCCTTAAGCAGCAGATCAAAGAGGTAGGGACTAGAGGGGAAGTCCTCATCCCTGGAGCCCTCTCAGTGTAACAGAGAGAGATTCATAGAATGATTTGAGTTGGAAGGGACCTGAAAGACCATCCAGTTCCAACCCCTGCCATGGGCAGGGACACCCTCCAATAGAACAGGCTCCTCAAGGCCCCATCCAACCTGGTTTGGGTTGGAAGGGACCTTCCCAGGAGGAGTAATTGGCCACTGGAATGTGCTGCCCAGGGAGGTGGTGGAGCCTCCATCCCTGGAGGTGTTCAAAAAAGGATTGGATATGGCCAGCCCTGCCTCCAGTTCTGGGGTCCCCAGCAGGAGAAGGACACAGAGCTGCTGGAGTCCAGAGGAGGCCACAGAGATGCTCCCAGGGCTGGAGCAGCTCTGCCCTGAGCACAGGCTGAGGGAGCTGGGGCTGTGCAGCCTGCAGAGGAGAAGGCTCCAGGGGCACCTCAGAGCTGCTGCCAGGACCTGAAGGCATCCTGCAGGAAGGCTGCAGAGAGACTTTTGCTGAGGGGGTCTGGAGCCAGGCCCAGGGGGAATGGTTTGGAGCTGAGGCAGAGCAGGGTTAGAGTGGAGCTGAGGCAGAAGTTGTTCAGCAGGAGGCTGCTGAGCCTCTGGCACAGGCTGCCCAGGGAGGCTGTGGCTGCCTCCTGCCTGGGGGTGTTGAGGGCCAGGCTGGATGAGGCCCTGAGCAGCTGAGTGTAGCTGAGAGGTGTCCCTGGGCATGGAGGGGAGGTTGGAGGAGATGATCCCTGAGGTCCACTCCAGCCTGAGCCATTCCAGGATTCTATGATTTTATGATTATTTTCCTAATTGTGTACACAAGTTAAAAACCCAACCCCCCCCCAGCAGTAATGAGGGCAGAATGCCTGCTGTGAAAAATGCCCTTTCTTGCCAAAAAAAGCACTTGAGTAGGAGTTAGTTGTTTGGTTTCTGGTTTGTACATCAGAAATGCCAGCAGGAAGGGGAACACAGCATGAAGAACACCTTTCCAGGCAGCCCCATTGCTGCACCTGGTTGCTGCAGCACCCTGAGCATTTCCATCCTTGCAGTGAGCCCCTGTGACACGGAGGAAGCATCAATGCTGACAGGGAAAGATTGGATCTGATGTCATATCTGGAAACCAATTTCAGGGGAAATTGGATAGTGACAAAGTGATGATGATGATTTATTTTTAATGGCAGATGCTTCATTAGTTATGATTTATTTAGATGACCTTCCCAGGACTGTGGTGCTTTCCTCCTGCAGTGTTTTCCTCCTCTCTGCACCACATCCCCTCCAAAATCCTGGTAGCTGGGTTAGCAGAGTCACAGAACTGTCAGGCTTGGAAGGAATCCCAAGCACCATCCAGTTCCAACCCCCTGCCATGGGCAGGGACACCTCACACTTCAACAGGTTGCTCACAGCCACATCCAGCCTGGCTGCAAACACCTCCAGGGATGAGGCTTCCACCACCTCCCTGGGCAGCCTGTGCCAGGCTCTCACCACCCTCATGGGGAACAACTTCTTCCTAATGTCTAATCTAAAGCTCCCTTCCTCTAGCCTGGATCCCCCCAGCCCCAGCACTACCCAGCCTGCTAAGAATTCCCTCCCCAGCTTTCTTGTAGCCCCCTTCAGATACTGAAATGTCACAGTAAGGTCTCCTTGGAGCCTTCTCCTCTCCAGCCTGCACAACCCCAACTCCCTCAGTCTGTCCTCACAGCAGAGCAGCTCCAGCCCTCTGCTCATCCTCCTGGCCCTTCTCTGGGCACCTCCCAGCACCTCCAGAGCCTTCCTGTAGTTAGGGGCTCCAGAGCTGGACACAGAGCTCCAGGTGGGGTCTCAGCAGAGCAGTGTCCTGGCTGCACTTTGATGATCTTCAAGCTCTTTTCCAACCTTAATGATTCCATGGCCCTGCAGGAAGAGCAGAAGTAAATACTGCTGCCTGATCCTGCAGGCATTTCCTCCTGTTGGTTAGCTCCATGACTTCCCAAGGCCCTGCTCATGTGAGGAATGAGCACAAGGCATGGATTATCATTACCAATCTCTGTGTCCCCCTCGCAGGAGGCTTGTTACTGAGCAGCCTGAGGCAACAAAAGAAATGTGATTCCTTTTGATTCTTTTAATTTATTGGTTTTTTCCCTTGGCTTGCTTGGATTTTCAGATTGGTGGTGGAAGAGACATTCTGCTTTGCCTGAAATGCACTCAGCAATCTCCCTGGCTCTCCCAGGAATTAAACAGGCCGTGCTTGACTCATTATTTAAAGTGCACAGCTGTTGATAGCTTTGGATTTCTTCTTCCTGCAGAAATCAAGTTAATGATTGGGAATGTGAGGAAAAACAGCCCAGAGATGAATGCTCTCCATTAAGGGAGAAGGACAACAAACTCCTGGCCTCTTTGTTCCAGGAGCAGGGCTAGCAGGCAAGGAAGGCTTTGGCTTCTCCTCACTGATGTCCCAACTCTGGAGGTGTGCAAGGCCAGGCTGAATGAGACCTTGAGCAGTCTGGGCTGCTGGGAGGTGTCCCTGCCCATGGCAGGGGGTTTGGAACTGGCTGACCCTCAAGGTCCCATCCAGCCCAAAGCGTTCTATGAATCTCTGAACTCTCCCCAGAGCTACAAATCTCAGGCACTGCCCTTGAAGGCAGCAGCAGCTTCCAACACCGACCTGCACAGAGTCCCTTACAGTCCACTTGCCAAAGTCAGCCTGGTTTTAATGGTGTCTTTCACTGTTCCCCCTGATGGCCTCAGAATGAGGTCTCAGAGCAACCTTCAGCTGAATTCCTGAAATCACATTAAAAAGGCTTTGGCTTTGGGTTGTGACTTCGGTAGGCTATGAGCTGCTGGCTGCTCCCCAGCTGGTTTTGACCAATGTCAAAGCCTGCAGATCTCCTGCTGAAAGGTTTCCTTTTGAAAGTTTATTTTTCAGTGTCTGGCTTTGCAGACAGCTTGTCAGACCCTGCCAAGGAAAGAGGATGCCTTCCAAGAATGAAGAAATGCAGGACAGAGAAGGAATTTGTTCGTTGGAGGTGTCTGAGATTGAAGGATGCCTGCTTCTATATTTATTTGCCAAAAGCTCTGAGTTTCAGATTCCTTTTTTCCTGTGGAACCACTGATGATAGCATCTCTGACTGGTTCAACAGGTTTCACTGGATTGTATGAGGAGAGGCTGGGGGAGCTGGGGGTGTTTAGCCTGGAGAGGAGGAGGCTCAGGGGAGACCTTCTTGCTCTCTACAACTCCCTGAAGGGAGGTTGTAGCCAGCTGGGGGCTGGTCTCTTCTCCCAGGCACCCAGCACCAGAACAAGAGGACACAGTCTCAAGCTGTGCCAGGGGAGGCTTAGGCTGGAGGTGAGGAGAAAGTTCTTCCCAGCAAGAGAGATTGGCCATTGGGATGTGCTGCCCAGGGAGGTGGTGGAGTCCCCATCCCTGCAGGGATTTAAGAGCTGCGTGGATGTGGTGCTGAGGGACAAGTTTTAGTGGCAGTGGCTCAGCAGCAGGGGTTGGGTTGTGAGCTCTAGGTGAGCAGCTGGACTTGATGATCTCAAAGGTCTCTTCCAACCTCCAGAGTCCTGTGGTTCTGTGGTGTTTCTTGAATAAACCTGGCCAAGTTATCCAGAGCACTGCAGGAAAGATTGACTGGCTGCTCCGTGTGGATTGCTCTGGCCTCTCTTCTGAGCTACTCTGCATGAGACCCTGTGGCACAGGCAGTGGTGCCAAACAGAAATCCACTCTTCAGCTGCAACAGGAACTAAGAAGTGTTTGATATTATTCTGTTCCTTCAAGATCCCAGGTGTTGAAAGCACAATGCACATGAGGAAGAGATCATTCCAGTGTGCCTGGTTTTGTCTTTATAGAATCATTGAACTGTTTGGGTTGGAAAAGACCTCAAAGATCATTGAGTCCAACCATCAACCTAGCACCACCATGGCCATTAAATCCTATTCCCAAGTGCCATGGCCACAGGTTTCTTGAACACTTAGTGGGATGGGGACTCCACCACCTCCCTGGGCAGCCTGTTCCAACCCCTGACCACTCTTGCAGCCAAGAAATTTTTCCTCCTCTCCAACTTAACCCTTCCCTGACACAATTTCAGGCCAGTTCCTCTCCTTCTATCACCCGAACCTAGAGAGAAGAGCCCCATCCCCACCTCACTGCAGCCTCCTGTCAGGGAGCTGCAGGGACCAGTGAGGTCTCCCTCAGCCTCCCCTTCTCCAGGCTGAAAAAAAATCCCAGCTTAATGTTAAAACCTGAACTGAGACACGAACTACCCTGTGGTAACTTGGTAAGGAATAGAGTTAAAGTTGGAGAGCACTGAAAAATAATCTTCCCATCCTTTATCCTTACACCAAATGGAGCAGCATGATATATTTATGAAACAAAGGAAAGAGAAATGCCTGACAGCTGAGAAAAAAAAGAAGACAAAAAAATCCATCAGGATAACACAAAATCAACCATGCCAGGCTTGAAAGCCAAATTGCTTTGCAGAGCATGCTGAACATTAACTATTAACACTGATTTTTGTACCTAGAGCCACTTGTCTTGCAAATGGCAGTGCCATTAAGGGAGCTGCCAAACCACATTTGCCACTTCATTTTGATGTGGAAGGATCCAGACACGACAAAATTTGGGCTATGAGTGGAACAGGAGGAACAACCCTCAAGGACTCAGGGCTCCCATGCCATTAGCTGCTTTCTGTGGCCTCGAGAATCTCATCTGATTTGCATAATGATGAGCTTCCCAGGGCTGACAAGGTTCACCCAGGTAAATCAGCTGCTGCAGCTGTGCTCAGCTGAAGCCTTCAAGGCACCCAGCTGAACGCTGAGTTTTGTGCTGTAAGGCACTGAGTTGTGTAGTTCTGTGCAAATGAAACACCAAGGAAAAGAGTTGTGATGGGAAGGATCCAATGGATGTCACAGAATGGGCTGGGCTGGAAGGGACCTCCAAAGGTCATCCAGCCTGACCTCCCCGCAGTCAGCAGGGACATCCTCACCTAGATCAGGTTGCCCAGAGCCCTGTCCAGCCTCACCTTGAATATCTGCAGGGAAGGAGCCTCAGCCACCTCCCTGGGCAACCTGTTCCAGTGTTCCACCACCCTCATGGTGCAGAACTTGCTCCTAACATCCAACCTAAACCTGCTCTGCTCTAGTTTGAAGCCATTGTCCCTGGTCCTCTCACTGCAGGCCTTTGTAAATTGACCTCTCTCCCTCCCCAGCTTTCTTGTAGCAGCTTTAAGGTACTGGGAGGCTGCCATTAGGTCTCCCCAGAGCCTTCTCTTCTCCAGGCTGAACACCCCCAGCTCCCTCAGCCCGTCCTCATAGCAGAGGTGCTCCAAACCCCTGATCATTTTCATGGTCTTCCTCTGGACCCTCTCCATCAGCTCCAGGTCCTTCCTATATTGAGGGCTCCAGACCTGCACACAGCACCCCAGGTGAGGTCTCCCCAGAGCAGAGCACAGTGGCAGAATCACCTCTGGCTCTGCTGGCAATGCTCTGCTTGGTGCAGCCCAGGCTGTGATTTGCCTTCTGAGCTGCAAGCTCACACTGCCTGCTCCTGTCCAGCTTCTCATCCACCAGCACCCCCAAGTCCTTTTCTGCAGGGCTGCTTTTTATCACCTCCTCCCCCAGTGTGTATTGATAGTGAGGATTGCTCTGGCCCAGGGGCAGAGCTCTGCTCTTGTTGAACCTCATGAGGTCTACCCAGGCCATGCCTCCAGCCTGCCCAGGCCCCTCTGGATGCCATGTCTCCCACCAGCAGTTCAAATGTCACCCTCAGCAGAGCTGGTGTGAGATCTCTTTGACAATCCCTTCCAGTTTCATCTTTATTTTAAAAGGCAGAGCATTTTTTTCTTCTTATTATTAACATGTCTTTGGTTTTTGATGGCTCTTAGGAGTCTTTTCTGCAGTAAATTCATCTCTCTCTCTCTCTCTCTCTCTCAGCATGGCTGTGTGGATATAATTGCTTATCTTCCCAAGTCATCAAGCAATTCTTTCTATCCTTTCAACTGCCTGTATTAGAAAGCTCAATTTATTATATCAAAATAGAACATCTTTCTATCCTCCAAAGACCCTTGAGCAGCACATGGAAGTCAGCAGCCAAAACACAGCATCCGAGATGAGTTTTCCATGGCGGGGAACAAAAGCAGCCTCAGATTTCCTGGAGCTCACAATAATTTGATCATTCTGCTTGTCTTCTGCATTACAGTGGGAGCTGAAAGATAGGATCACATTTGAGGTCTTTTTGTGTGTGTGTGTGTGTGCTGAATACTAGAAAAAGAGAAGGGTAGGAACCTAAGGTATCTGTGCTACACACAAGGAAAGCCTCTTGGAGTGGAAGAATGCATCTGCAAAGCCCTGGGCAGAACTGCTGATGCTTGTGTGCATGTTTCCTCAAGACTGCTTAGCATCTTATGGAATCAGCTCTGATTCTTCCTGGAAATTGGGGGGGGACTCCCCCTGACATCAGCAGGCTCTGGCTTTCGCTCCTATGAATGCACACAGGCAAGTTTCACTCAGAGTCACAGCATGGGAGGCGTTGGAAGGGACCTCTGCAGATCATCCAGTCCAACCCCCATGCTAGAACAGGGTCACCTAGAGCAGGTCACACAGGAACACATCCAGGTGGGCTGGGAAATTCTCCAGAGGAGACTCCACAGCCTCTCTGGGCAGCCTGCTCCAGGGCTCCAGCAGCCTCACACCAAAGAAGTTTCTCCTCATGTTGAGGTGGAACCTCCTGGGTTGCAGTTTGTGTCCATTGATCCTCATCCTATCACAGGACAGCAGTGACAAGAGCCTGGCCCCTTCTTGACACCCACCCCTCAGACATGTAGTGTTTTTAAGCCTCCCTGCAGCTCTCTCTCTGGGATTTATTCTGTGTCTCCACAGATGACATTGCCATTTGATATTTTTGTTGTTGATTTACCAATGCCAAGTTTCCTGCCAAAGGCCTCTGTGTTCACATCAACCATTCCCATTCAAGACTGGCAAGGGTCTGATTCACTGCTTTTGTGATTTAGGTCAAATATGTTTTCACAGGACCACAGATCCCAGGCTCACAGGATGTCAGGGGTTGGAAGGGACCCAAAGAGATCATCCTGCCGGAGCAGGAGCATAGAGTCCAGCACAGGTCACACAGAACACATCCAGATGGGGCTGGAAAGGCTCCAGGGAAGGAGACTCCACAACCTCTCTGGGCAGCCTGCTCCAGGGCTCTGGGACCCTCACAGTGCAGAAGTTCCTCCTCATGTTGAGGTGGAACCTCCTGTGCTGGAGTTTATATCCACTGCCCTTTGTCCTATCCCCGGGTGCAGCTGAGCAGAGCCTGGCCCCTGCCTCCTGACCCCCAGCCCTCAGCTATTGATAGACATTGATTACATCTCCTCTCTTTTGTCTCTGTCTGTTATGTTGGAGGCAGGAGGAGCACAGGAGGTGTGTGAGGTGTGTGAGGTGTGTGTCTGTTGACAACCATCATAAACACCCCCCCCCCCCCCCCAGAGTGACCCTTTGCATTCTGATGTTTCTTTCCCCCCCCTGTGCTGCAAGCTCACACTGCCTGCTCCTGTCCAGCTTCTCATCCACCAGCACCCCCAGGCCCTTTTCTGCAGGGCTGCTTTTTATCCCCTCCTCTCCCAGTGTGCATTGATAGTGAGGATTGCTCTGGCCCAGGGGCAGAGCTCTGCTCTTGCTGAACCTCATGAGGTTCACCTGTATAATCCAGAGAGGTTATGCAAGTGGTGAGGCAGACTGGGCAGCAAAGTGGATGGAGTTTAGCACTTTCCAACTGGAGAGCACTTGCTGAATCCTCAGATCTCTGCTTTTGGCACATGAGGCATCAGGAATGCTGGGAGAGAGTTGTACCACTTGAGTGGTAGCAGATGGTGGTGTTGAGTTTGCAGATCCTGCTGAGCTAGAAGTGAGGCTGCTGCCAGAAACACACAGGGAAGGCAATGCAGATCCAGCAGGGGCAGTTCTGTTACCAGCTCAGCAGATGAGTAGATGACTCATTTGTGTGACCCAGAGGGAGTAACCCACAGGATGATTTCTTCTCCCAGTGCTTCCAAAACAAGCAAGCAAACAAACAAACAAACCCCCTTAAGAATGAGAACAACTCAGAGCAACTGATCAAAGCTAATTGAGCTGTTTGCATGGGAAATGTTGAAGCATCACCGTGCTCTTTCCTGCATCTGTGCCTTCCTTTGCAGAAGTGGCATTGGGATGTGTTGGGGTTTCATAGAGCATGACTTGGGTCCCACTCTCCATCATATATGTGACAGCATTTGTCTTTAGCCTTTGGTTGCTTCAGCTTCCCATCCCCATGTGGAATCACATACCTAGAATCATAGAATGGTTTGGCTTGGAAGGGACTTTAAAGGCCATCTAGTTCCAACTCCCTGCTGAGGCCACATCTGCAATATTGTGTTCAGTTCTGGGCCTCTCAGTTCAAGAAGGACCTCAGGGAACTGCTTGCAGGAGTCCATCTCAGAGGCACAGAGCTGCTGCAGGCAGTGGAACATCTCCCTGTGAGCACAGCTGAGGGAGCTGGGGCTGGGAGCAGAGGAGCCTGAGGGCTGCCCTCAGTGCTGGGGCTAAAGATGTGCAGGGCTGGAGCCAGGCTCCGCTCAGGGATGGCCAAGCACAGCACAAGGGGCACTGGGGGCAGCTGGAGCAGAGGAGGTGCCAGGGGAACAGGAGGGAAAACTTTGTTCCTGTGAGGGTGACAGAGTCTGGAGCAGGCTGCCCAGAGAGGCTGTGGAGTCTCCTGCTCTGTGGACTTTCAAGACCCTTCTGTGTGCCCTGCCCTGGGTGATGCTGCTCTGGCAGGGGAGTTGGAGTGGATGATCTCCATAGGTCCCCTCATGTCCTGTGCCTGTGTGGCTCTGTGGTTACCCTATCACAACAGATATGATACTGCCAAGTGGGAAATGCACAACTTGGAACTGAATTCCTTATTCAGCCTCAAGAAGAAATGAGTTCCCTGGTTAAATATTACTCCTGAGGGAAGAGATTGCTACCACCAGACTAGAAATCTGTGGAAAAGGAACCCAGGAACAGCTGACAGCATAACCATATGTAGGTCAGGACCTGGAAAAGCTGAGATGCTGTATTCCTTTTGGGCTGTTCCAATAATCCCTGTGCTCTCAGACATGAAATGCATCCAAATCCATCTTCCCAAAGCAGTGAAGCTGACTGAAAATAGAAAGCTCTATCTGTGTGGGAGAAGGCTTCTAAAAGCAGAACTAATAATATGTCAATGCATTTCTTGATTGGAAATGCTATTAATGACTTGGGGGGGGGGGGGGGCTGGCATTTAAAAATCTATGGTAATTAAAGAAGTCCTTTTTTTATCTGCAAACCATCTGCTGCTCTTTTGCAGTCTGCCAACGAAGTGGTGCTACCAGAGCAGCAATAGCACAGGTAGTGCTTTGTCAAGAGATGATGCCACCACAATCAGACAGGGTGGCACTGTTTACAAGTCCAGTCAGTAAGGCAGATCTCCATGCCTAGAATCTGAGTGCTCCCCCACATTCTCCTCCTTACTTCTTTCAAGGGAGCAGAAGGGGCTGGGAGAGTTGGAGCCGTTCAGCCTGGAGAGAAGAAGGCTCCAAGGAGATCTGCAAGCTTGGACATTTGGTCTAAACCAGCTGGGGAGCAGCCAGCAGCTCATATTCTACCTAAGTCAAAAACCAAAGCCAAAGCCAAAGCCTTTTTAATGTGATTTCAGGAATTCAACTGAAGGTTGCTCTAAGACCTTGTTCTGAAGCCATCAGCTTGAAGGAGCTGGGGCTGTTCCGCCTGGAGAAGAGAAGGCTCCAAGGAGACCTCAGAGCAGCCTTCCAGTACCTGGAGGGGCTCCAGGAGAGCTGGGGAGGGACTTCTGCCAAGGGCTGGGAGTGATAGGAAAAAGGGGAATGGATTGAAACTGGAAGAAGGAAGATTTAGATTGGAGATTAGGAAGGAATTCTTTGCAGTGAAGGTGGTGAGACACTGGCACAGGCTGCCCAGGGAGGCTGTGGATGTCCCCTCCCTGGAGGTGCTCAAGGCCAGGCTGGATGAGGCCCTGAGCACCCTGGGCTGGTGGGAGGTGTCCCTGCCCATGGCAGGGGCTTGGAACTGGGTGAGCTTTGAGGTCCCTTCTGACCCAAACCCATTCTCTGAAGCTATGATTTGATTATTGAGTGAAATGAATCAGATCTTCAGAGAGCTGAGGCTTGTTTGGGTTTTCCCCCCCCTTTCATTCCAATTCTTTTTTGCTCTTTGAATTACATCAATGGCTTCCAAGTGATGGGGTGCCAGGGTAATAGAATGTGAATTTGGGCAAGAAATGAAACAACAGTAAACATAGCTTGGGTTCAGCAGGGATGATGCTGTTCAGTGCCAACCCTGGCTGAAGCAGCGTTCCAAGTGGCTGAGGCTTTGTCACTCCTTTCTCCTTAATTTCTCTTTCTGACTCAGGCTCTGTAGTTCTGCTCTCCTTAAATGAATTTCTGCTTCTCAAAGACCATCAATTTAAATTGCCTGTCATGGAACTAGTGACTCCTTCTAGCTCACATCACCATTTCCACAGCAACCTGAGGATGCATCTTGTGGCTGGCTTCAGGTTTCAGGGCTGTTTTCTATTAGTTTCATTTCATCCTGCCTGGCCCAACCCTTCTGCCACGAAGGGAGCTTAAAGCTTTTAAATGTAAAAAAGGAGACTGCTGGTTTCATGTCAGCCTCTGTGAGCAGCCTTGGGTTTGAGCTCCTCATCCTGCAGGGCAAGAGGCTGAATACATTTCAGCTTCCATAGAGAGTCAGAGTCACAGCATGGGAGGGGTTGGAAGGGACCTCTGGAGATCATCCACTCCAACCCCCCTGGCAAAGCAGGAGCACCTGGGGCAGCTCACACAGGAACACATCCAGCTGGGTTGGGAAAGTCTCCAGAGAAGAAAACTTCACAACCTCTCTGGGCAGCCTGCTCCAGGGCTCCAGCAGCCTCACACCAAAGTTTCTCCTCATGTTGAGGTGGAACCTCCTGGGTTCCAGTTTGTGTCCATTGATCCTCATCCTATCACAGGACAGCAGTGACAAGAGCCTGGCCCCTGCTGCTTGCCCCCCACCATTCAGGCATTTGTAACCATTGCTCAGATCCCCTCTCAGCCTTCTCCAGGCTGAGCAGCCCCAGGGCTCTCAGCCTTTCCTCATCACTCAGATGTTGCAGTCCCTTCAGCATCCTCACAGCCTCAGTGGGACTCTCTCCAGTAGTTCCCTCTCACTCTTGGCCTGGGGAGCCCAGAACTGAAGATGTCTGGGAACTGGTTCTATGGCTTCTAGTGAAAGGCTTGGTCAGGGAAAGCTTGGTGGTAGGAAAGCAACCAGCAGGACAGTGTTCTGTGCTGGAAGGAGCTGTGCCAGTGTCAGCTTAGTGCTGTGTGCTGATGAGAGCTTCAAGTCAAAACAAATCAATGCCCTGGCTGTGTCGATGGAGCCTCTATGGGTCCATGTGTGTGGAACACCAGATCTGTATGGATTGAATCCCTGGGCCTCAGCAGGGAGAATTTGCTGCTGGGTCTGTATCATTGATGGCCCCATCAGGACAGCAGCTCTGACTGTAATGTGCAGAGACAGATCTGGACAGAGGCAGCAGGGCAGAAAGCACAGCTCCAGTGGATGACTTCAATTACCTCCACCCTAACAGGGCAAATCATAGAATCACCTGGGTTGGAAGGGACCTCAAGGATCATCCAGTTCCAAGCCCCCTGCCATGGGCAGGGACACCTCACACCACAGCAGGTTGCTCACAGCCACCTCCAGCCTGGCTGCAAACACCTCCAGGGATGAGGCTTCCACCACCTCCCTGGGCAACCTGTGCCCAGCTCTCACCACCCTCATGGGGAACAACTTCTTCCTAACATCCAATCTCAATCTCCCCACTCCTAGTTTTGCTCCCTTGCCCCCAGACCTATCACTCCCTGGCACCCTACCTGACCTCCATCAGAAGAAAGAGCTTGGAGGTATTGCTGGGCTGCATTGGAAGTGTATTGACTCAGTGATCATAGACCACAGAGTTGTTAGGGTTGGAAAAGACCTTTAAGATCATCAAGTCCAACCTTCAACCTAACACCACCAAGGCCACTAAACCATGTCCCCAAGTGCCATGGCCACACTTTTCTTGAATGCCTCCAGGGATGGGGACTCCACCACCATGTCTTTGTCTTTAAAGCAATCTGTTATCACATAAGGCCTAAAACTTCTTGAGTTTATTAGACAGGCAGTAGATGAGGAAGCAGAAGTAGACACCACAAGCAACACATCCTTGTGTTTGCACAGCCACAGCAGCAATCCTGAAAGAGCCACATGGGTGTCAAGACATCCTGAGCAGTAGCTGGGAGCTGCCAACTGCTTCTCCTGCTCCTGGAGAAAAACTCATTAGCAGAAGGACAAAATAGCTGATGAGTGAATCTTGTTATTTGCCTGCCTCCTTCTGCCAGCCCTGGAGCTTTTCCAGTGCCATCTTCTGACGTGAGGCACGCAGCAGGTGTGTGTGTGATGAGCCTGCTTCTGCTAGATACTGATTCCTCCCTGTGCCATGTCAAAAGCTTCCTATCCCCACAGCTTGATGCAGCATATCAGTGGTAATGGATTTGTAGTCATTGTCAAGCCTGAGAGAGGCTTGACTGGCGTGACACGTCTCCTCACTTTTCCTGTTGCCTCTGTTCCTTTCCCTCTGGAGCCATGCTTGCATCATATCCCAGCATTAATGTAGCTCTTTTGTATCAGCTGTTGTCTGGGGTGATCAATCTTTTCAGTTCAGAACAGGTGATGACAACCCAAAGGCCAAAGAGAGCAGCAGAAGTTCAGCAACTGGCAAGCAAAGAGCGATCAGAATTGTTGGTCCGTGCTAAAGACAGCAGGGGGCTGGCACTGCACATCTGTGCACCTGGGTTGGGCTTCCATGGGCAGCAAGAACAGAATCATAGAATTATAGAATGGGTTGGGCTGGAAGGGACCTCTAAAGGCCTTCTAGTCCAGCCCCCAATCATACTGGTGTGGGGCTTTGCCTTGGCAAAAGACAGCAAGAAGGCCAAAAGCAAAGGCTTTGATTTCCATACTCACCAGGAGATTAATGCCAAGGAGGGGGCAGTGGTGCTGAGCAAGTGCTGCCCCACCAGAGGAAAGGTCTTTAAATGTAGGGAACAAGAGCACTCCATCATCTCCCCCTCAGGTTTTCTAATGTCTCACTGTACCATTTCTTGCCACAATTTAAACTCATCCTTCCCTGTTTGTTCCCAAGCCTGTCCATGGCCAGCTGATTGTTCTCTTTCCCCTCGGCAGAGATGTTCACATGCTCAGCCTGCTCTTTTCACCCTGTTCCCTGGCTAGCTGCAGTCCCTTTGGGCTACAAAGACCCAATTATCTCAATCTCCCCTCCCAAAGCTCCTGTTTAGTCTATTATCTGGGTGGAAAGAAAAGCACTGAATGAAATGAAATCTGGTTGCTAAGGTTCCTGTGGGATTGGTTTTGCCCTTTTGTGCCTTTATTCCCTAAGTGACTGCTCCCCAGCCGTGCACATGCAGATAGGTCTGTACCTTACATTAGCCTCTTGAAGACTGAGTTCCTGGCTTGCTCAGGAGCATGCACTTAAAACACCTGCCTTCAAATGTTTGTTTGACTGAGTGCTCCAGGGTTTCCCCTGGGAACTGAAATGAAGCTGATGAAGCCTTTGCTTTCCTGGCCTCTTTGAAAAGATATCCATTGCATTTGTCCCAAGAGAAGCTTCTCACACCTGATCTTCCACCAGCCCCTCTCAAAGACAGCAGCTTTGTGATGGCTCAGACTGATTTCCAGACTCCCAAATTCTGTGTGGACTTCTTCATCTGCTTGTCCAGAGCTAAAAATGGTAGAGACTGGAAGGGACTTCTGCAGTCCAATGCCTTGAGAAGGCTGAGAGGAGCTTTGATCAATGTTGACAGCTATCTGCAGGGTTGGTGTCAAGAAGGGGCCAGGCTCTTTTCAGTGGTGTCCTGTGGTAGGATGAGGAACAATGGACACAACCTGCAACCCAGGAGGTTCCACCTCAGCATGAGGAGAAACTTCTTTGGTATGAGGCTGCTGGAGCCCTGGAGCAGGCTGCCCAGAGAGATTGTGGAGTCTCTTCTGGAGACTTTCCCAACCCACCTGGATGTGTTTCTGTGTACCCTGCCCTGGGTGCTCCTGCTCTGGCAGGGGGGACTGGAGTGGATGATCTCTAGAGGTCCTTTCCAACCCTTCCCATGCTGTGATTCTGTGGCATCCCCTTCAGCAGTGACAAACTGACTACTCAAGCACACTATGGATACCAGTCCAGGCTGGGGGCTGATGAGATTGAGAGCAGCCCTGCAGAAAAGCACTTGGGGCAGGGGAGATTTAGGTTGGACACCAGGAGGAAGTTCTGCACAATGAGAGAGGTGAAATACTGGAACAAGCTGCCTGGGGATGTTGTTGAGGCCTCATCCCTAGAGGCATTCAAGACTTGATGTGGCCCTGGGCAGCCTGATCTACTTGGGGGTGTCCCTACTGATTGCAGGGGGAATTGGACAAGCTGAGCTTTGAGGGTCCCTTCCAACCCAGTGCAATCTGTGAAGCTGTGACAACCACGATGCCTCTCACCCCTGGGAATGGCTGAATTCCAGAGAGGAGATCTGAGCTCATCCCAGCCCTCTGAATCTCTGCACATTCCTCCAGGCTGTGACAAAGCTTTAGTTTAGTCAATGAAATCCCAGGCCTGGCAGTTCCTCCAGGAAACACACTAAAACTTCATACATTTACATTCATTTTAGTGAGTTCTTCCACTCATCTGTATGAAGATGATGTTTGTGACTACAATCAGACCTTAGTTCCTGCTCAGCTGCAAGAGGGTGGCTACTCATTATGGGTTTTATTTTCTCTCTTCTTATTTCATAATCAGCCATTCATGCTTCATTTAGGAATCACTGGCAGGTGAAAGAGAGCAGACTCTAATGTCTGAATTGGGAACAGAGCTGGTGTCATGATTTCATCTAAAATAAGACTAAAGATATGTGGCAAGTGTAACTGCCAAGCCATGGTGGACCTTCCAGTTTTGCCTGCTCTCAGGGACAAAAGAGTGTCCCTGAACTTTTCTACAGCTCATCTAAATTAAAATTTAGAATGAGGGAAAGTCTGGAATGAGAGAATGGTTGGAGGAGTCACACGTGTTGGAAAGCCAGAAGTTCAGGCTTCCCTCAAGTCATGGAATCATGGAATTGTTTTGGTTGGAAAAGCTCTCTGAGCTCATCCAGTCCAACCAGCAACCCAACCCCACCATGGCCACCAAACCATGGCCCCAAGTGCCATGGCCACACAGCTCTTGAGCACCTCCAGGGATGGGGACTCCACCACCTCCCTGGGCAGCCTGTGCCAATCTCTGACCACTCTTGCAGCAAAGACATTTTTCCTCATTTCCTAACCCTCCCCTGGCACAATCTCAAGCCATTTCCTCTTCTATCCCCTGAGACCAGGGAGAAAAGCCCAATCCCCACCTCACTGCAACCTCCTCCCAGGGAGTCACATCATTGCCATTTGCAAGTGTAACTCTGGGCACTGGCTTCTCCCATTGCTGCTTTGCTGCTGGTGAACAACTCCAACATCTCTCCAGGCTTAGGGCCCCGATGCCAAACCAGGCAGAGCAGGAAGAAAGCTGCTTTGCCATCATTCCACTGCACAGTTTCAACAAGCCCAGAGGTGATGCTTTTGTCCCTGTCGAGGATTACAGCTCTCAGGTTGCAAATGGTAGATTTGTTATCAGGAGCCATGTAGGATTCATTAAAAAATGGGAAGAGAGAGAAAGAAAGACAGAAAAGCTTTTGATGTTGTAATGCTCATTTCTACAGTGCTTCAAAATCAGTTCCTGGCTTCAGGTTGAAATCCAGGATGCTGCATCTAATGCCTCGAGGTGTAGCTCTCTCTTGCAATCTCTCTGCTACAAAGCTGGTTTGAGAGGTTCCCATCCTGAGGGTTGTGTTCCCACCACCACCCTCCTGAGCCTTCCTTCCCCTCTCTTGTGTTGATTAAGCTGTTTGTGAAGTCCTGACACAAATGCCTGGGAGCCCTCAAGCAGTAGCACAGCCCCACAGAGAGCACACAGCCAGCTGCAGGGATGGGCTCCTCAGGACAAGATGATTGTTGGGCTGATGGTGTCCAGAGGAGAGCAACTTAGATGGTGAAGGATCTTGAACACAAAGTCTTATGAGGAGTGGCTGAGGGAGCTGGGGGTGTTTAGTGTGGAGAAGAGGAGGCTGAGGGAGACCTCATTGCTCTCTACATCTCCCTGAGAGGAGGTTGCACCGAGGTGGGGGTTGGCCTCATCTCACATGCAAGAAGTGAGAGAACAAGAGGAAATGGCCTCAAGTTGTGCCAAGGGAGGCTCAGGTTAGATAGTAGGAAAAATTTCTTCCCAGAAGGGGTCCTCAGGCACTGTCCCAGGCTGCCCAGGGAGGTGGTGGAGTCCTCATCCCTGGAGGGATTTAAAACCCACATGGCTGTGGTGCTGAGGGATGTGCTTCAGTGGCAGTGGTTGGGTTGTGAGCTCCGGGAGAGCTGTTGGACTTGATGATCTCAAAGGTCTCTTCCAACCTCCACAGTTCTGTTTTGTTCCTGGATACACTGCATGAGGATGGAGGAGGAGCAGCTGAAACCCTGAAAACATCAAGAGACCTGGGTGTCAAACTTTCCAGGGTCAAATCTGGCCACAGTCTCAAGCTGTGCCAGGGGAAGTTCAGGCTTGAGCTGAGGAGAAAGTTCTTCCCAGAAAGAGTAATTGGCCACTGGAATGTGCTGCCCAGGGAGGTGGTGGAGTCTCCATCCCTGGAGGTGTTCGCAAAAGGCTTGGATGTGGCACTTGGAGCCATGGTTTAGTTGTCAGGAGGTGTTAGGTATTAGGTGATAGGTTGGACTTGATGATCGCTGAGGTCTTTTCCAATCTGGTTGATTCTGTGCTTCACTAAACCCTTTGCAATGGTTTTGGCCCTGATGTCTGTGGATCATCTGCATATGCACCAAGCTTCAGCACAGCTTCTCACAGAGTGGAACCCTTGGACTTCTTTCAAAAAGCCTCTGCCTTGCCTTGCAGTTTAATATTGTCTTGCATTAACACATTCAACAACATCTTTAAGCTATTTAAATCCAGATTAGTTTTTCTCTTGATCCTTAATTATAGCCTTTCAAAACAAATTTCCATCTGTTCTCCTTTAGAGCTTCCAACATCTTATCTTGGGAAAGCAGCATAACAAAATGTAGTCTATTTCCTTGATAATTAAAGAAAGAGAAACACAGCCTCACTTGAGAAACTGTGTTCTTTTCCCAGGTTTAGAGGAGCTGCACTTCCTCTCTTCTTCCCTGGGCAACCTGTTCCAGTGTTCCACTACCCTCATAGTGCAGAACTTGTTCCTAGCATCCAATCCCAATCTGCTCTGCTCTGGTTTGAAGCTGTCGTCCCTCATCCTGTCCCTGCAGGCCTTTGCAAACAGTCTCTCTCCATCCTCTTTGTAGCCCCTTCAGGTGCTGGCAGGCTGCTATTAGGTCTGCTTGGAGCCTTCTTTTCTCCAGGCTGAACACCCCCAGCTCCCTCAGCCTGTCCCCACAGCAGAGGAGCTCCAACCCCCTGAGCATTTTTGTGGCCCTAAGTTCCCTTCCACCTGAATCCCTTCTCTGATTCTATGTGGTGGTAGTAATCTTTGAACAGCTATCAATGTGATGCCCAGCTGAGAGCAGAAAGCAAACCTGGATACGCTCTTCAGCTGATGTAAATCTGCATTTCTCAGAGAAGCTACACAACAGGCCCTAAGTTTTCTGGGTTTTGTTTGAGTTTTAAGTTGAGCTGCCAGCTGAATCCCCCTTCAGACACCCCCAGGCTCCTGCAAACCTCTCTCGCTGCGCCGTGGTCACTTTCACCAAGCTCTTACACTTCAGAGCTTCCACCAACCCGATGCTGAGCAGGGCAAGGAGTTAGGAGCCTGCTGCCATGCACTCCCGGTGTTGTATAATGAAGCAGGAGCTGCAGATACTCAGTGTAAATCATCTAGTAAAAGCAAGGAATAGTGAGGTGATAAATGCTGCTGACAGGCAAAGTTATTCAGAATAATCAAAGCTACGGCGGGCTGTGAAGAGCTGCAGAAAGCTTTCACATTGCTAGAGAGACAGGGTGATAAAATTGCAAATGGGATTCAATGCTGATAAAAGCCAAGTGCTGAGGGGAAAAAAAAATAAGAAAGTAACCCAAACTCTCCATTTTCTAGTGGTACTCTACCTCTGCTTCACTGCTACCAGCTGCCCTGGGTCCCTGTTTTGGTTTTTCCCCAGGGATGACCTAATTGATAGATGTTTCACTGAACTCTGAGCAATTGTTCTGGGGCTGCCTTTAGCTTGGAAAGCTGTTGGTTTGCTTCCAGATCTGAATACCTCCTGTGCCTAGGAGCTTGGGGGTTTATTATTCAGGCTGTAGCAGTTGTCTGATGAAAGATATTAGCTCTGCTTACAGCTCTCATCCCACTTAACTGAGTACATGTAATGAGCTCTTCTCCTTGCATCCCGTGAAGGCATCCTTGTTTTGTCTAGACCCAATCAAGAGCCACTAATGAACTCCATGCATGGATGCTGTGTGCAGATTTGCATAAAATGTGGCTGCAAATCTCTCTGCTGGTGTAAAATGCCAAGGCTGAGGCACTGCAAAGTCTCACACACAGACGGATGAAGAGGCTTCCCAGCTGAAAAGAACATTTTACCTTCCATGGGTTAAGAATTTCAGTGCTCTGCTGAGGAGGAATTCTGGAGAGGGCCTCAGATTGTGCCAGGGGAGGCTTAGGTTGGAGAAGAGGAAAAAATTCTTTGCTGCAAGAGTGGTCAGGGATTGGCACAGGCTGCCCAGGGAGGTGGTGGTGGAGTCCCCATCCCTGGAGCTGCTCAAGGAAAGTGTGGAGAAGGCTGAGGGGAGACCTCGTCGCTCTCTACTACTACCTGAAAGGGAGTTGTGGAGAAGCTGCTGCTGGTCTCTTCTCCCAGGTAGTTAGTGATAGAACAAAAGGGAACAGCCTCAATCTGCCACTGGGTAGCTTTAGACTGGACACTGGGAAGAATGTTTTTCCCAGCAAGAGTGGTCAGGCATTGGAATGTGCTGCCCAGGGAGGTGGTGGAGTCCCCAAGCCTGGATGTGTTTAAAGGTGCTTAGGATGGGGTGCTTGGGGATTTGGTTTAGGGGTGAGCCTTGTATAGCAGGGTTCTGGGTTGGACTTGGTGATCCTGAGGGCCTTTTCCAACCTGAATGCTGGGATGTGATTCTGGGCCATGGCACTTGGGGACACGGTTCAGTGGCCCTGGTGGTGCTGGGTTGATGGTTGGACTCAATCATTTCTTGAGGGCTTTTCCCTCAGCCCAAACAATTCTATGGTTCTATAAAGAGGGTGATTAGTAGTGCAGCAAGTGCCAGAACAAACTCTCTCCTGAATAAGCCACAGCTAATTGGTGTTTCTGCAGGACACAAAGTGACAATAGACTGCTCCAGGACATCTCAATAAGAGGAACACCCCGTGCTGTGGCAGCTGCACAAGCCGCTCAAAGGGCTGGGAATAAAGGAGGGAGCTATGGAAAAAAGTCTTGTATGTGCCAGAAAAACCCTCCCCAGCCTCCAGTGATGCAGTGGAGAAATGGAATGAACCCAAACAGAGCAGGAAAAGTTCCTGACAGCTCCAGATATTATGTTACTGTCTTCAGGGAAGCGATGTTAGCAGTTGTGAGTAGCTCTCTGAAAAGAAATAGCTCTCTTTCAGTGCTCAGCAGCAGGCAGAAAGGCAAAGGGTTGAATTTTTGGGGCAGGAGCAGAGGCTTTGTTAGGCCTGATGTGCCCATAGCTCGAAATCTGCTCTGAAATCTGCTCCTCTTCTCTTTGGTGGCACTACATAAACAGGGAAGGTTGTCCAGGATGATGAAGGATGTGGAATGGCTACCACGTGAGGAGCAAGGAGGACTCACTGCAGGAGTGTCTGGGGGTGACGCTGCAGAGGAGTACTGGAAATGGGCAGCAAAGTCAGGACTGAAGGGCCTTGAAGGTGGTCAAAGGGCTGGAGCTCTTCCCTATGGGGGCAGGCTGCAAGAGTGGGGTCTGCTGGGCATGGAGAAGACAAAGCTCCAGGGAGATCTCAGAGCAGTAGAGTACCTGGAGGGGGCTACAGGAAAGCTGGGGAGGGACTTTTGGCAAGGGCTGGGATTGATAGGACGAGAGGAAATGGATTGAAGCCTGAGGATGACAGATTTAGACTGGAGATTAGGAAGAAATTCTTTCCAGTGAGGGTGGTGAGACTCTGACACAGGCTGCCCAGGGAGGTTGTGGATGTCCCCCCCGGAGGTGTTCAAGGCCAGGCTGGATGAGGCTTTGAGCAGCCTGGGCTGGTGGGAGGTGTCCCTGCCCATGGCAGGGGGACAACCCAAACCATTCCATGAACACTAAAGAAAAGCCAGAGAGAGGGAGAGAGTTGCAGCCTGCTCAGTGGTTTGAAGCTCCATGGGCCCCATGTGGCATCAGCTTAGTGCTGTCCAGCTGAGGATTTGCAGCTTCTGGTTCCATGCTAAGCCTTTGCAATTGGTTTCCTAGCTTGCTGCCTGTGTGGGTATTGCCTGATCTCTGTAATTAGCACAGCACAACCCAGGAATGCTCCCATTTGGAGCAGCCAGCCTCTTTGCATGCTTAAAAGCTTCAGCTCACCAGGCTGGATGAACCCAGTCCAGCAGCACTCCTCCTCCAGGACAGTGAAAGACTTCCCCCCGAGGTGAGTGGAGAGCGATGTGAGCCTGGTCAAGGTAACCACTCCTGCTTGCCAGGCTGTTATGGGAAATGAGCAGAGTCCTCTCAGGAGAAGGAAGCACAATTACCCCATCCCAAGAAACCATGGCCCTCAGGCCTTCAACATTCTTCCCAATGAATGGAGCCTTATAATTACCTCCCCAACCTGTGAGAGCTTGCTCATAGTGCATGGCTCAGGCTCAGGCTTTAATATCTCTCTCTTTCAAAAAAGCAATAACCACCAACAAACCCACCCCTGGGAGCAGCCTGTGGCTTCACACTGATGCTGTGCTCCTCACACTGGTTCCTTGCATGCAAATACTTCTCTCTCCTTTGCTGTGTGGGGTTGGGGTTGTTGTTGGGGTGGGATTGTGGGTTGTTTTGGTTTGTTTTTCTTCTTCTTTCCCCTTGTTTTGCTCAGCTGGTAGCAGGAACATGCAGATGAAGCACAAATGGCTTGGCTTAGCTACCCCTGCAGGCATGGCTCACCACAGACTTTCAGGGAAAAAGATCAGAAGGGGATAAAACTCCAAAGCTTTTACTCCTGAAGAGGCATTTTGCTTTACCTGGGAAGACTGAGGGCCTACAAGGGTGAAGACTCTACAAGAAAGCCAGGGAGGTTCTCCTCCCCCTCTACTCTGCCCTGGTGAGACTTCATCTTGAGTACTGCATTCAGTTCTGGGCTCCCCAGCTCAAGAGGGACAGGGATCTGCTGGAGAGGGTCCAGCAGAGGGCTGTGAGGATGATTAGGGAACTGAGCACTGCCTGGTGAGGAGAGGCTGAGACCTGGGGCTGCTTAGTCTGGAAAAGAGAAGACTGAGAGGGGATCTAATAAATGTTTATAAGTATCTGAGGGCTGGGGGTCAGGAGGGAGGGGACAGGGACAGGCTCTGCTCCCTTGCTCCCTGGGATAGGACAAGGAGCAGTGGATGTAAGCTGCAGCACAGGAGGTTCCACCTCAATATGAGGAGGAACTTCTTCCCTGTAAGGCTCCCAGAGCCCTGGAGCAGGCTGCCCAGAGAGGTTGTGGATTCTCCTTCTCTGGAGACTTTCAAGGCCCATCTGGATGTGTTCTGTGTGACCTGAGCTAGATTGTATGGTTCTGCTCGGGCAGGGGGTTGCACTCAATGATCTCTTTGGGTCCCTTCTAACCCCTGACATCCTGTGAGCCTGTGAGCCACACTGCTGTGCAGATGAGTGCACTGTGCCCTTTACCTTGGTGAAATGTGCACCCAGCAAACTGCATTCCTTGGGGGCTGAGCTGGCTCCAAGAAAGTGTCAGTCATGGGCTTCCCTGAGCTGTGCAGCAGCATTTTGTTATGGCTTTGATCAAGAGAGTTGTAAACAAGGAGCTCTTTGTCTTGCAAGACCATCTGTGCATGCACACTGGAATGAAAAAACCACCCCAACAACATCAAAATTCGATGCAAACATTGTTTTTATGACTCCAGACCACCCTCCTGAGCACTGCATTGCACACAAGGCTGGATTTCCATCAGGGGAGGTGGGCTTTATAGACCAGCTTCTCCTTAGGAGGTTCATAGCTGGTAGAGGCTTCACACTTCCATCTGCATCGCACCTCTGGGGGTAGCTGGGATGCAAATTAAGGTGCCAATGCAATAAAGGATCTGATTAACAGTGTCTAAGCACCCAAACCAGAAAATGGCTGGAGGTGCTCAAGGCCAGGCTGGAGGAGGCCTTGAGCAACCTGGGCTAGTGGGAGGTGTCCCTGCCCATGGCAGGAGGGTTGGAATTGCATGAGCTTTAAGGTCCCTTTCAACCCAAACCATTCTGTGGACCTCTGAATCCATGAACCTCTGAATCCATGAATCTACAAACCTATGGATCCACAAACCTCTGAACCTCTGAACCTATGAACCTCTGAACTTCTGAATCTATGAATCTATGAACCTCTGAATCTACAAACCTCTGAATCTATGAATCCATGAACATTTGAGCCTCTGCATCTATGAATCCATGCTGTTAGCTAGAAGAAGATCAGAAGTGGACAGCAGCTATTCTGGGAGCCAGGGGAGCAGCTCTCTGCAGGGAGATGCTTTTTTTGCCAACCTCACTTGCAGAATGATTTACAGTCAAGTGGGCATGAATCATGAAATTTAAACTGCCTGGGTTTTAATGCCAGCTCTCTCTTAGTTGACATCAGCCTGTGTTTTACACAGCTGGATTTGCAAATCCACTTATTTTTGGCCCTGTTCCTTATGGATCCAGAGCAGCAGTGTCCTTACAGATTCTGGCAGCTCTTCCTTTAGACTGTGACATTGCTGCTGGGGCATGGGAGCACCCAGCTGGCAGCCAGGCTGTAGCCTTGGGTATATATTTCTCTGTGGGAGTGTTGGTTGGGTGTACCCAGGCCACTTGTGACCCTCTGCAACCACCTCTGTGGTGTCAGCACAGCTGTTGAGCTCAGGATGGCTTTGCCACATGGTGAGGAAAGAGGAGCCAGCCAGAGAGAGGAGGAAGGGCTGGGAAGAAGAGAGCAAGGATTTCTTGAACACCTCTGTCTGGCCACTGCCAGCCTAACCGTGCCAGAAGAGATTTAGGGCTTACTGCTGCTGCCACTGAATGAAAAAGGCAGCCTTAAAACTCAGCCCAGTGCTAAAGAAAATCGATTCTGTTTAGCAGATTTAATGCTTTCTGGATCATATTCTCCAAACAGATGAACTTTTCCAGTAACTTGAGAAACTGGCTTTTGCAGAGGAACCAGACAACAATGCAGGGTCTGAAGGAGAGGGATTCACATCACAGCTGCTCTGTTGCCTGGTGCTGCTGTTACATTATTTTCTGCCCCCCTCTTTCAGGTTGTCATTGGCTACTTTTGGTGTGAAATTCAAGTGAGGCTTGCAAGCAGCTGCTGATACGTGCAGCCTGCCGCACGCAGCAGGAATGCACACCGTGACTCACCCACATCCTATGTTGTCATGTTGGTATTTCCCTCAGACTCTGCCCAAACTCATTCTCTTTTTCTCTTCACGTTGTTTTTGTTTCCAATCCTTCCCCTCCCCCAACTGAAACAACCCCCACACCTCCCAGAAGACATTCAAAGATTAATCTCAGAAAATGTCAACTCTACGCTCAGGCTCTGATCCAACACGACCCCAAACCCCTTTCTGAAAGGCAACTGCATCCCAAGCAGCCTGCAGAGCTTGTAATGGAAGTTTCTAGCAGAGCTGTGACTATTACTAATGCACTTAATACATCAGGAGCTCAGTTCTGAATGCCTTGAGCACTTAGTCCCCCTTGCTAAAGTGAATCAGAGCTGCGGCGGTGTAGAGTAACAGGGGCAGTCCCTCAGCCTTTGTGACCTTTTGTGAGCCTCTCAAAAGAGACTGCATTTGATGATTTTAAAATGTCAAGGCCCATTTTCAGGCCAAAAAGAAGAATGAAATCCAATTGGGTTTGTGGGCTGTGTGCAAGCTTTTGCAGCAGGTCTGTGGATAGCCTCAGACGCGAGGCTCTGGGCTGAGCTGTCATGGAGGCTGAAGCTGCTCTGCCTCGGGTCTTAGAGGCAAGAAGTGCAGAATGCAGGCTTGCAGAGCAAGGATGTCACAGCTCATGCCTGCCATGCTTGGCTTTTCAGTTCCTTCTGAATTACCTCAACAGAAGGGAGTAATTCATCAGCATGCAGAGGCTGGAAGTGTGAATTATGCATGAAGGATTTGTTTTGCTCTGATGTTCTGCTGGGTGTGGATGCTTGTGCAGCGTGCACCGACAGCCCACAGAGGATGGCTGCTGGTTTGTGGATTATCTGGGGTCTTGTGCTGTTGGACAGCACAGTCACAGAGTCATCACAGAGTTGTCAGGGTTGGAAGGGACCTCAAGGACCATCCAGTTCCAACCCTCCTGCCATGGGCAGGGGCACCTCACACTACAGCAGGTTGCTCACAGCCACATCCAGCCTGGCCTCAAAAACTTCCAGGGATGAGGCTTCCACCACCTCTTGGAGGCAGACTGTGAAGAAGAAAAAAGAAGAAAATCATTTATGGCAGAATTCATATTTTAAAGCCATCATTTCTTTACACTGCTGATGGAGTTTTCTTACCAGCCTCACATCACTGAGGAGACCTTGTGGTGGCCTTCCAGTATCTGAAGTGGGCTACAAGAAAACTGGGGAGGGGCTTTGTAGGGTGTGGGGTAGTGGCAGGACTGGGGGGGGGAATGGATCCAAACTAGAGGAGAGGAGTGATAGGAAGAAGTTCTTCCCCATGAGGGTGGTAAGACCCTGGAACAGGTTGCCCAGGGAGGTGGCTGAGGCCCCATCCCTGGAGATATTCAAGGTGAGGCTGGAAAGGGCTCTGGGCAGCCTGGTCTAGGTGAGGATGTCCCTGCTGAGTGCAGAGGGGTTGGAATAGATGACCTGTGGAGGTCCCTTCCAAGCCAGGTGATTCTCTAAGTTTTCACCCCTGGAGGTGTTTGCAGCCAGGCTGGAGGTGGCTCTGAGCAACCTGCTGTAGTGTGAGGTGTCCCTGCCCATGGCAGGGGGTTGGAACTGGCTGATCCTTGAGGTCCCTTCCAACCCTGACAGTTCTGTGGTTCTGTGATACTTAACCAAGTGTTTCAGTCACTATCTACAGAGAGCCTGGCCAAACAAAGTTGTTAACTGCTCTGAAGTGCACAGACCCACCAAAGAGTGCACACTTGCCATCTAACACTTGCCATGGTGTTGGATGATAGGTTGGACATGATGATCTCGAAGGTCTCTTCCAACCTGGTTAATTCTATTCTATTCTATTCTAACCAGCAATCAAATACCTGCTGCTGACAGAATTTGCCTGGCTACCTCTGCTATGTCTCAGGTTTGAATGAAACTCTCTTTGGATTGAAAATAAAGATGAACAATTGGACTCCTGAAGAAGGAATTCAGGTTAATCATTGTAATTAAAAGCAACAAAGAGAAGTCATTTCTGCTGCTTTACTTAGTAATTAGGGACTGATAGGTTAAGATGAAGCTAAAGTGCAGGCATAGAATCATGGAATTGTCTGGGGTGGAAAAGCCCTCTAGGATCACCCAGTCCAACCAGCAACCCAACTCCACCAGGGCCACCAAACCATGGCCCCAGGTGCCAGGGCCACAGGTTTCTGGAACATCTCCAGGGCTGGGCACTCCACCACCTCCCTGGGCAGCCTCTGCCAGTCCCTGACCACTCTAGCAGCAAAGGAATTCTTCCTAATGCCACCTCTGTCCAAGGTCCCTCCCCAGCTTTCTTGTAGCCCCCTTCAAGTACTGCAAGACCACTTAAAGGTCTTTCTAGAGACCCTTAGGAATCATTTTGTGACTTAAAACTTTAAAAGAGTATATGGCAGAACTAATTCTTTGAGTTCTGCCCTGCTCAGCTGGGCTCTGGGAGGGTGTTGGTCAGGACTAACAGTAGATGTGACTGCCCCAGTGCAGAGTGGTCAGGCAGCCTCCTCCTTCCCTCTGCAGCTGAGGACAGAGCTATTGTTTGCCTGCAGAGCCAGCGGAGATTGCTGTTTCTGATACTGAAAGCAGCTGTGACGTATGTGGGCAAGATGAAATTCTGCTCTAATTCCCCTCTGCTCCACTTAGGTCTGAGAAAGCAGCCTGTGGTTGCTCCTCCTAAAGGGCTGCTCTGAGCTGCTGTACACTCTGTTCCTGGCTGAGCTCTCCTGCTCAGAATACTTCTACCAGCCACCACTGGAGTGCACAACTTCCCAGCACTCAGGACCCTCAGGGCACATCAGCCCTTCCATCATGTAAATCCAGAGGTGGTAAAAGTCACTCAAAAAAAAGCCCCTCCCAAAACAACCAACCCCCCCCAAATCTAGAGGTTTTAATAAGTATGAGCTGAGGTTTATTAAGTATCACACAGAACTGAGACTCCACTTACTGTTCAGATGTGCTGCCAGCATTGCTGACTTCTTTTTTTCCCTCTCTCTCTCTCTCTGTGTATTTTGTATTAAACTAAAGCAGCTGTGAGTTAGTCACTGGCAGACTTTGCAATGTTCTCTGCCTCTTTTGTGGCTTTCACAGGAACATTGCAATAAACACTTCACCTCCTGGCACCCATCAGCTGCTGCCATTCTTCCTGAGCAAATACTAAAGCTCTGATAATGCAGCTCTGCCTCTAAGCCACTTCTCGGATTCACAGCTTCACAGACTGGAAGGGAGCCTCAGAGGACGTCATGTCCAACCCCCCTGCACTCAGCAGGGACATCTTCAACCAGATCAGGATGCCCAGGGCCACACTGAGTCTGAATGTCTGCAGGGATGGAGCCTCAACCACCTCCCTGGGCAACCTGTGCCAGTGTCTCGCCACCCTCACAGTGCAGAACTTCCTCCTGATGCCCAACCTGAATCTGCCCTGCTCCTGTTTCAAACCATTGCCCCTTGTCCTATCCCCACAGCCTCTCCCCAGCCTTCCAGATATTGAAATGCAGCTCTGAGGTCTCCCCAGAGCAGAGCAGAGGGGCAGGATCCCCTCTCTCCATCTCTGGCAATGGGCACTGGCAGCCCAGAAGGCCAATGGCAGCCCTTGGGCTGCCATTGGCCTTCTGGGCTGCCAGTGCCCATTGCTGGCTGCTGTCCAAGCTCTGAGGCTTCATTTTCCCCCCACAGTTTCAACATTCTTCACCAAATGCAGCAGCAGCCTGAGCAACCAGTTCCACTGAGCCATGCCAATCTCCCCCAGCTGAAGAGCTGACCCCAAACCCCCTACCCCTGCTCTTGAGGTAGGCTTGAAGGAGCAACAAGGAGCTGCCTGCAGCCTTTGTCCAAGCAGGGTGGGGTTTTTTTTTGGGGTCTTCTCAGGCCATGCAAACCTCAAGCCATTAGTGCAGGGTTTCAGGGAGCAGATGTTGTTGGATTTGCATAATGAGAGCCAGGAAAGGTCACTACAACCCTGCCTTCAGCAAGCAACTTCAGACAAAACTGCTTTGTCTTCACTGACTCTGCTGGTTGGTTGTTGGCTTGTGGGGTTGGTTTTTTTTCCCCATGACCAGTGCTTTATATACTTAAATTGTATGAAATTGAGGCCAAATCCTGGGCTTATCTCATGGCTGTCTAGCTCCCCCTGATCTGCAAGCACTGGGTGTTCCTGTGTGGCCACAAGAAGCAGGGATGTGATGGTGCCGCTGTGCTCAGCACCTCGAGTGATAGCGGAGCAGTCACCAAGCATTGCCCTAACAACCGGGGGGCCACCAGGCCCCCCGGCCTTTGTTGTCACCACCACCAACACCCAGTGTGCGCCAGGGGCACTCACCAGGGAGGAGAGGAGGATCCTCAGCCCAGATGGGCTCAGCTTAGGGCTGCTGCCTCTCTTGGAGGGGATTAAATAGGGGAGTGGGTGGGGAGGGCCAAGTGGCCACACCTGGGGTGGGAGGAGACTCCAACAGAGCCCAGGTGCTGTGGGTTTGAGGGGAAAAAGGGGGAGAGAAGAGAAGAGAAGAGAAGAGAAGAGAAGAGAAGAGAAGAGAAGAGAAGAGAAGAGAAGAGAAGAGAAGAGAAGAGAAGAGAAGAGAAGAGAAGAGAAGAGAAGAGAAGAGACGAGACCAAACCAGGTTGGAAGAGACCTTCAAGATCATCATGTCCAACCTATCATCCAGCACCACCTAACCAACTAACCCATGGCACCAAGCATCCTGTCAAGCCTCGCCCTGAACACCCCCAGCGACAGCGACCCCACCACCTCCCCAGGCAGCCCATTCCAGTGGGCAATCACTCTCTGTGTAAAACTTCCTCCTAAACCTAACCCTAACCCGAACCCTAACTTCCTCCTAACCCTAACCCTAACCCTAACTTCCTCCTAACCTCCAGCCTAAACCTCCCTAACTGTGCCCTCTTGTTCTGGTGCTGGTTGCCTGGGAGAAGAGACCAACCTCCACCTCACTACAACCCCCCTTCAGGTAGTTGTAGAGAGCAATGAGGTCACCCCTGAGTCTGGAATGGTTGAGGGCCTTCTAGGGTGTCAGGTAGTGATAGGACGAGGGGGAAGGGGGAAAAAAAAGTAGAAATGGGTAGATTCAGCTTGAATGGTAGGAAGAAATTCTTCATGAGAGTGATTTGCCATTGGAATGGGCTGCCCAGGGAGGTGGTGGAAGTGTTTAAAATAAGACTGGATGAAGCACTTAGTGCCATGGTTAATTGATTAGATGGTGTTGGGTGATAGGTTGGACTTGATGATCTTGAAGGTCTTTTCCAGCCTGGGTAATTCTGTGATTCTGTGAGTGCTGGGTTCAGATCTGGGGCCCTCAGACCAAGAAGGACACTGAGGGGCTGGAGCATGTCCAGAGACGGGTAACAAAGATGGGAAAGAGCTCAAGCTGTGCCAGGGGAGGATTAGGCTGGAAGTTAGGAAGGTTGGAGCACAGCCCTGTGAGGAGAGGCTGAGGGAGATGGGGTTGCTTAGCCTGGAGAAGAGGAGGCTCAGGGGAGACCTTCTTGCTCTCTACAACTCCCTGAAGGGAGGCTGTAGCCAGGAGGGGGTTGGTCTCTTCTTCCAGCCAAGCAACACCAGAACAAGAGGACACAGTCTCAAGCTGTGCCAGGGGAGGATTAGGCTGGAGGTGAGGAGGAAATTCTTTCCAGCAAGAGAGACTGGCCATTGGAATGTGCTGCCCAGGGAGGTGGTGGAGTCACCATCCCTGGAGGTGTTTAGAAAGAGCCTGGCTGAGGCACTTGGTGCCATGGTTGAGCTGGTTAGATGGTGTTGGGTGATAGGTTGGACTGGATGATCTCAAAGGCCTTTTCCAACCTGGTTAATTCTGTACTCTGTGTTCTTTTCTGTAAGAGGGCTGGTGAGGAGCAGCTCACCACCCCACCACAGCTGCTAAGCCACTGCCACTAAACCACTTCCCTAAGCACCACATCCACCTGGCTTTGAAATCCCTCCAGGGGTGGTGAGTCCACCACTCCCTGGGCAGCCTGTTCACCATTTCTGTGCACAGGTTTCTCCTAATCTCCAACTCCCCTGGCACCATTTCAGGCCATTCTGTCTCCTTCTGTCTCCTGATCCTAAGGGAGCAGAGCCCAACCCCCAGCTCACTGCAGCCTCCTCTCAGGGAGCTGTAGAGAGCAATGAGGTCTCCCCTCAGCCTCTTCCCTGTACTAAACACCCCCAGCTCCCTCAGCTGCTCCTCATGGCTCTTGCTCTGCAGTCCCTTCAGCAGCTTTGGGGCCTGTTCACCCTTGGGCTGTGCTAAGGGGTCTGGGTGGCTGGGTGAAGCCCTACCTCCATCCATTGCATCCATAAGTATCTTGCTTGAAAACCTACAAATGCACCTTGAGCCCAGCAGCTGTGTCCTGCCTTGGCAGGATTTAACCACAGGCTGCTCCATGAAAGTGCTCTGCAGTTGCACAACCATTCCAAGGCTAATTCAGAGGGCTCCTGAATGCTGGGGTGTCCTCCCCGAGGCAAGGACAGGTTGCACTTGTTCTTCAAGCCCGAGTCAGATTTATTTGTGCTCCTAATAAAGCAGATTCCAATAACAGAGCAGTGGTTTGCATGATAGCACAGGGGGGTGGAAAGCCTCAGGGTTTTCTGGGTTCTGATTTTCAAGGCTGATAGAGGGGATGGGAAACTGAAATGAACATCCAAGTTTTAGATGAAATTCTCATTGCCTCCTAGCTGCTGAGCCCTCCAGTATGCTGCCTGACTTTTCTCTTCTGTTAAAAGGCTCTTACAGAGTACCAGACTGAAAGCCTGTGACTACCAGCCCTGCCCACAGGCACAGTAGTTCCTGAGACCTTGTTTGAAAGGAGTATCTCCTGGTAGATCAACCATTCACAGGATGGTTTGGGTTGGAAGGGACCTCAAAGATCACCTGGTTCCAACCCCCTGCCATGGGCAGGGACATCTCCCATCAGCCCAGGTTGCTCAAGACCTCATCCAGCCTGGCCTTGAACATTCCCAGCAGGAGGTATCCACAGCCTCCCTGGGCAACCCATTCCAGAGTCTCAGCAGCCTCCTGCTGAACAACTTCTGCCTCAGCTCCACTCTAACCCTGCTCTGCCTCAGCTCCAAACCATTCCCCCTTGGCCTGGCTCCAGAACCCCTCAGCAAAAGCCTCTCTGCAGCCTTCCTGCAGGATCCCTTCAGGCCTTGAACACCTCCAGGGAGGAGACATCTGTAACAGAATCATAGAATGACTGAACAAAGCCTGGTCCTCTCCTCCTGCCACCCACCCTTGAAGTATCGATCAGCATTGATGAGATTCCCCCTCAGGCTTTGCTTTCCCAAGAAAAGAGCCCAAATTCTCTCAGCCTTTCCTCATCACTCAGATGTTGCAGTCCCTTCAGCATCCTCATAGCCTCTGCTGGACTCTCTCCAGTAGTTCCCTGTCCCTCTTGAACTGGGGAGCCCAGAACTGGACACAATACTCCAGATGTGGTCTCAGCAGGGCAGAGCAGAGGGGCAGGAAACCTTCCTTGCCCTGCTGGCCACACTAATTTTGATGGACCATTGACCTTCCTGGCCACAAGAGCACATTGCTGGCTCCTGGGCATCCTGTTGCCCACCAGGGCTCCCAGGTCCTTTCCCCCAGAGCTGCTCTCCAGCAGCTCAGCCCCCAGCCTGCCCTGGTCCCTGGGGTTGTTCTTCCCCAGGTGCAGGACTCTACACTCACCCTCACATTTCATTCCCTTTCTGCCTCCCTGTACCTGTTTCCACTGCTCTCCTCAGGGGCTGAGATGTTCTGTTTGCTTCTCACCTGAAGGTTCCTGTTTGTTGACTTCTCAAGTCTGGATGCAGCTCAGTTAGGTGAAATGGCTTTGGAGGACCAAGACAAATTATTGCTGTTTCTGTCTTAAAATTGTGGTTTTGTTTTCAAACCAAAGGAAAACAAATGACTCTCACTCAAAATTCAACAAGCAAATGAAAAAAAAAAGCTCTCCTGAACATCTTGCTGCTGTCTGACTCAAGCTGGAGAAGTGGAAGAAGTTAATCCTAGAACCCAGCAAGCTGAAGAGTTTGCATCTCCCACTGAAGCCCGGGGCAGGGCTGTGCATGCAGAGGCAGATTCTCTGTTACTGCCTAACACAGCTTTGAATTATTTATCACACTCATCTGAATGTGTCTTGAGCTTGCAATTAGCATGGAAGGGGGGAACCCCCCCCCCAAGCTCTCTGCCCCAGCAAAACTGAAAGCAGCAGAGGGGAAAGAGTTTGCCCCAGCAGGCAGCACCCAGCGTGGCAGCAGAACAAGTGGTTGCTGTGTGAGTGTGAAAGGAGAGGGATGTCTGCTGTGCAGGGCTGCTTTCACTCTTGTTCAGCAGCCTTTTGGTCAGATATGAGCTCCTGACCCACAGTGGGGAAGGCTTTTACCAGTTCCTGATGTCTGTGTGAGGGGTTGGGGCTGTATGACCTGGGAGGGGTGGCTGGTAGACCATCAGGCTGTGCTGCCATCCAACCAGATCATACAAACACAGAGTGGTCTGGGTTGGATGGGACCTCCAAAGGTCTTGGACCCCCCTCTGCAGTCAGCAGGGACATCCTCACCTAGATCAGGTTGCCCAGAGCCCTGTCAAGCCTCACCTTGAACATCTCCAGGCATGGAGCCCCAACCATCTCCCTGAGCAATCTGCTCCAGTGCTCCACCACCCTCATGGGGAAGATCACAGGATATGGACAGGCTGGAGAGCTGGCAAAGGAGACCTCATGAGGAACAATAAGGACAAGTGTAGAGTCCTGCATCTGGGGAGGAATAAAAGCAAAACCATGGCAGAATGTGAGTGTGTCTGTGATAAAGGAGAGAAGAGAAGGCAGCCTGGTGAAGCATTGTGTTTGTCACAGAAGGGTAGGGCTTGGAAGGGCCCTCCAGAGATCATTGGCTCCAACCCCCCTGCCAAAGCAGCATCACCCAGGGCTGATCACACAGGAACACATCCAAGTGGGTCTTCACAGCATCCAGAGAAGGAGACTCCACAGCCTCTCTGGGCAGCCTGCTCCAGGGCTCAGCACCCTCACAGTAAAGTTTCTCCTCATGTTGAGGTGGAATCTCCTGGGCTCCAGCTTACATTCATTATTTCTTGTCCTGTTACCAGGTGCCTGTGAAAAGAGCCTGGCCCCTTCCTCTTGACACCCACCCCTCAGATATTTGTAGACATAAACCAGCTCTCCTCTCAGCCTTCTCTTCTCCAGGCTAAACAGCTCCAGGGCTCTCAGTCTCTCTTCATACCAGAGATGTTCAAGTCCCCTAAGCATCCTTGCAGCTCTCTGTTGGGACTCTCCCCAGCAGGTCTCTGTCTCTCTTGAACTGGGGAGCCCCAAACTGGACACAGCATTGCAGCTGTGGTCTCAGCAGGGCAGAGCAGAGGCGGAGAAGAACCTCCCCAGCCCTGCTGGCCACACTTTTCTTGTTTCCCCCCAGGATCCCATTGGCTCTCTTGGCCACAAGGGCACATTGCTGCCCCATGCAGAACTTGCTGCCCACTAGAACTCTGAGGTCTTCCTCCATGGAGCTGCTTTCCAGCAGGATGACCCCTGTGCTGTCCTGGTGCCTGGTGCTGTTGCTGCCCAGGTGCAGGACTCTACCCTTGTCCTTGCTGAGCTTCATGAGCCACACCACTGTTAAGATGGAAATGTTTTTCATGGAGAAGTGACGTTCTTGTCTAATATTAATTATATTTTACCTGACTCATTTTTTTTCCTATATATCTTTCTCCCAGTCAGCAGGGAACCACCAGCAATTACTTCTCAGAGAGTGCAGAACAGTAATTAAATTGAATTGCTTAACATTTTTGGTGGCTGGAGCTGTGACCTGTGTTTCAGGAGTGAGTCAGGCTGAGCAGTGCTTGATCTAAATGCACAACAGTCTCCTCCTCATCCTTCCTCATCAGTGCCAGCAGTTCATTCCTCTTGCAGGTATCAGTGTTTCATTCCTGTTGACTCTAGGGGTGGTGATTAGCCCTCTTGGACTCCCTGGGGCTGAAAATTGCAAACCATGGAAATATGGAAGTCTCCAGGAGGGTCTTGTTTGCTGGCACAGTGTGCTCAGTGTGCACTGATCTCCTTGGAAAGGAAGGGCACCAGTGTAGCCTCTCAACTTCATGCTATGCAGGGTTGGAATTTTGCCTTCTTCACTGCTGCTTTTGTATCTTTCTTTGATCTGAAGCAAGCTCATCAGGACTGAAAGGATATAGAAGCATCAAATTGATTGGGGTGGAAAAGCCCTCTGAGATCATCCAGTCCAAGCAGCAAACCAACACCACCCTGGCCACCAAACCATGGCCCCAAGTGCCATGGCCACAGGTTGCTGGAACACCTCCAGGGCTGGGGACTCCACCACCTCCCTGGGCAGCCTCTGCCAGTCCCTGACCACTCTGGCAGCAAAGAAAATTTTCCTCATCTCCAACCTGGCACAATCTCAGGCCATTTCCTCTCCTTCTATCACCTGAGACTAGGGACAAGAGACCAATCCCCCCTCACCGCAGCCTCCTCTCAGGGAGCTGCAGAGAGCAAAGAGGTCTCCCTCAGCCTCTTCTCCAGGCTGAACACCCCCAGCTCCCTCAGCTGCTCCTCCCCAGCCCTGTTCTCCAGACCCTTCCCCAGCTTGGTTGCCCTTCTCTGGACCTGCTCCAGACCCTCAATGTCCTCCTTGCAGTGAGTGGCCCAAAAGTGATCCCAGGATTCAAGGTGCTGCCTCAGCAGTGCTCAGTACAGGGACACCATCACTGCCCTGCTCCTGCTGGACACAGCATTGCTGATCCAGGCCAGAAATAGGGCAAGCTGCATGACAACAGTCAGCACCCATGGCAGTTCCTAACTTGTGCCATTCCCCTGCCACTCTGGAACACAAGGATCCCTTCCTCCCTCCTCTCACCTCACCTAAATGCAATCTTTAATACTTCTAATTAATTGAAGTTAATTTCTGAGGACTGACTGCTTGGCTCATCTCCAAAGCTGCTCAGAGATTTAGGTCGATGTCTTCCTAGCACGAGAGAGAGTTATTGTAGGAAAAAAGGAGAACATTTAAAAAGCAAAAAAATGGGAGGTCTCTTTAATAATTTGTAACATTGGGCCCCCCAAAATGTTCAAAATAGTCTAAATGTCCTAAACTATACAGAGAATCACAGAACTGGCAGGGCTGGAAGGGACCTCAAGGCTCAGCCAGTTCCATGGGCAGGGACACCTCACACCACAGCAGGTTGCTCACAGCCACCTCCAGCCTGGCTGCAAACACCTCCAGGCAGGAGGCTTCCACCACCTCCCTGGGCAGCCTGTGCCAGGCTCTCACCACCCTCATGGGGAACAACTTCTTCCTCACAGCCAACCTGAATCTCCCCATTTCTAGTTGTGCTCCATCCCCCCCATCCTATCCCTCCCTGACACCCTCAAAAGTCCCTCCCCAGCTTTTTGTAGCCCCCTTCAGATCCTGGGAGGCCACAACTAGGTCTGCTGGGAGCCTTCTCTTCTCCAGACTGAATAATACATTTTTATTTTCAGAAAGACCTTTTTTCCTTGGTTTTTGGGGTGGTTTCTTTGGTTGTTTTGGGCTTCTTTTTTTTTTGTGGTTCTATTATCTCATAATTCAGCAACTGCCTGCCTTTGGCCAGCCAGGAGAGCTTTGTGTTGGTTTCCTTTCTCTTGGCAAGGTTTCCAGATGGATGTGAGTAAGAAAGGGCTTCTGTCTCTTCAGCTGTTTGCCCCACTGTTTCTTTTTATTCTTTGGTAAAATCAAGGCCATCTGGCCTGGAGTTTGCACTGAAGAATGTACAGCATGTACAGAATTTGTTTTCCATCTGAGAGCCAGCATTCAGTTATGACTGCTTGGGTTGCAAGCCTGCAAGTGTTTGTGGCAAAATACCTGGCTTCAGGCTCTGCTTTCTGCGAAGAAATCTGAGCTCAGCCTGGGCTTGGGGGTGAAGAGGAAGGGGAAGGAGAGGCAATGCCATGCTGGAGCCCCTGGGAGCTTTGTGTGCCCTGTGCCACAGTCATCCATCTGCTGGCCTGAACTTGGTGTGGCCCATCTGGGTAATGCAGAGTCCTACAAGCATGAGGTGGTCTCGGTGAGAACAGATCAAAACCTCAGATGAGCTGGAGAATGGCTTTAATCCAGGGAGAATGAGTAATCATAAGAGTAATAACAACAGCAATAATAATAGTAGCAATAATAACAATAACAATGAGGAGGAAGAAGAAGGGAGGAAGGGAGGGTGGAAGGGAGGCAGGGATGGAGGGAGGGAGGGTGGAAGGGGCAAAGGAACAGAGGGATGGAGAGAGGAAGGAAGGGAGGGAAAGAGGGAAGGAGGAAGGAAGGAGGAAGAGAAGAGGAGAGGAGACTCGAGGAGAGGAGAAGAGAGGAGAAGAAGAGAGGAGAAGAGAAGAGAGGAGAAGAGAAGAGAAGAGAGGAGAAGAGAGGAGAAGAGAGGAGAAGAGAGGAGAAGAGAGGAGAAGAGAGGAGAGGAGAAGAGAGGAGAAGAGAGGAGAAGAGAAGAGAGGAGAAGAGAAGAGAGGAGAAGAGAAGAGAGGAGAAGAGAAGAGAAGAGAGGAGAAGAGAAGAGAGGAGAAGAGAAGAGAAGAGAGGAGAAGAGAAGAGAAGAGAAGAGAAGAGAAGAGAAGAGAAGAGAAGAGAAGAGAGGAGAAGGAAAGGAAAATGATCTTGATGCTGGAAATGTTCCTGGGACAAGAGAGTTTTTTCCTGCTCAGCCCCAGCAGTAAGAGCTGGCACAAGCCCCACAGCTGCTCTGGAGGGGCTCCCTGGTGCTGGAAGTGCAACACATCAGCGGGAGAGGAATGCGGCTGTGAGTAAGACACTGAATATTCATGCCCTGGCTGTGGGGCTGGGAGTCAGCAGAAGGCAGCTCCTGCCAGATGTGAGGCTCCAGCCCAGACGAAGGAAACTTTCAAAGAATCCTGTGGAAAATCTGTTGTGCTCCTGGTGACTGCAGGAGCTGATGGCTGCTGCAGCTGATGACTCAATGAGCTGTGCTTTACGTTGAAGGGCACAGCTCTGTGCAGTGTGTGTGAGCAAGCTGAAAGGGATCAAGCCAAGAGGAGAGCCCAAGACAATATTTCTCTCCTTCCTTTGAGCAGCTCTGAGGTGCTTCAGACACCCACACTGTTGTCTTGTCTTTGGTTTTTCCTCCTGGTCTGACACAGCTCATGCTGTTGGTAACCCTTAAGTTCCACAGAAGCTTTTAACTCACTCTCTTTACCACATGCTTGCTATTTACCAGCCACCTGTGAGTGCTGTCAGGCTCAAGAGACAGGCTGCCAGGGAGTGTGGAAATAGCTCCAGTGCCTGGCCTTGAGCAGCTCTGCCCCATCCCAACACGTGCACAGGATCACAGGGTCATATAGGATCGCAGAATGCTCTGGGTTGGAAGGGACCTCCAAAGCTCATCCAGTCCACCCCCCCTGCACTCAGCAGGGACATCCTCCACTGGATCAGGCTGCCCTGAGCCCTTTTGAGCCTCACCTTGAATATCTCCAGGGAAGGAGCCTCAACCATCTCCCTGAGCAGCCTGTTCCAGTGTTCCACCAGTGCAGAACTTGTTCCTCACATCCAATCTAAATCTGCTCTGCCCTAGTTTGAAGCCATTGTCCCTTCTCTTACCACTGCAGGCCTTTGGAAACAGTCTCTCTCCATCCTTCTTCCTGGAGCCTCCTCCTTCTGCAGGCTGAAGAGAGGCTGAGACTGCCCTGAGCAGGGCTGGTGGCAGCTGAAACTGCAGGACCACCTCAGCCTGGCCTGGTGCAGTTCTGCTTTTCTCTTAATCATTTTCTGCCTTCTCCACCCACTTCCATGTGTGTGGGCCTAGAAAGTACTGGCAGTCCCACAGCTCTTTGTATGTCTGGGCTACATACTATTCACATTACAGTAGCTGAGAACTGCTCCACTTGGGACTAGGTCTTTCTTTCTTTTTTTCAACCCCTTTTTTTCTTGAACAAGTAAGAATGGAGAGGAAGAAAGAGAGAAAGGAAGAGAACAAGAGAGAGAGAGGAAGGAAAAAAGTGAGGAAGAAAGAAAGAGAGGAAAAAAGAGGTGAAGAAAGAAAGAGAGGAAGAAAGAGGGGAAGAAAGAAAGAGAGGAAGAAAGACAGGAAAAAAGAGGAAGAAAGAGAGAAAGAAAGAGAGAAAGGAAGAGAGGAAGGAGAAAGAGGGGAAGAAAGAGAGGAAGAAAGAGAAGAAGGAACAAAGAGAGGAAGAAAGAGAGGAAGGAAGGATGGAAAGGTTTGGGTCTAAACAGATCATAATCATGAGCCAAAAAGAGCCTGGGGGAAAGAAGGGGAGACAAAAATGAGAGAGAGAAACAGTGAGCAAATGGACAAAGGGAGATTTAGACTGGAGATTGGGAAGAAAGTCTTTCCAGGGAGGATGGTGAGAGGCTGGAACAGATTGCCAGGAAGGGAGGTTGTGGATGCCAGCAGCTTCCAGAACAACTCAGGTTGTGAGATGGCCTCAAAGCTACTCAAAGAGGGGCAGAGTGAGAAAGTGGAAACCAGGCAAGGTAATGAGGATGAGTATGAAAGAAGAGCACAAGCACGTGAGGACAAGAGAGGAAAGGGCACTGTGCTCACTGAGTGAGCAAAGAGGATGGGGCAGAGCCATTCAGTAATGAGGGCAGGAGTAGGAAGAGGAAAAGGTGACAGATGAATTAAGAAAGCTGAAATATTGAACTCCTTTTCTGGTCAGTATTCAATAAGGAGATCAATGGCAATCAGGCAAATCTCATCTTTAACATCAGGAACAAGGGAATTAATCACAGAATGTTAGGGGCTGGAAGGGGCCTTGAAAGACCATCTGCTCCAACCCCCCTGCCAGAGCAGGATCCCAGGTTAGACCCGGGAAAGAAAAGGGTAGAGAATAAGCCAGGCCAGAGTATTTACAGAGCTGGATTGCTTTAGATCACCACAGCTTGGTGAAATTTGCCCTAGGGGACCTGGACAAGTGGCTGAAGCAGCCCCCAGGGACATTATTTGTTCTCTTATGCAATCTGAGAGCAGGTGTGGGTCCAGAAGACTGAAAAAGGCAAACTTTGAGCAGGTCGTGCCTGGAAAACGAAAACAAACCTGACATTAGTGACCCCAATCAAACACTGGAGCTGCTCCTCCAGTATTTTGCCAGATTCACTGCCACTGAAAATCTAATTTCAGCTTAGATGTCTGTGTTTTTTCTCCCCCCACAGGAGTTGCTTCAACTCAAACAGAAATTGCAGGGCAATCTGTACCACTGGCTATGGAGAGCGAAGCCATCAAAGAGTTTGGGTGTTGCAAAAGAAGGGGAAAACAAAATGAGGGCAGTAAGTCACTGCAGTGAGCTCATCCTCCCATCTCCATGGGAACAGCAGTGTGGAAGTAGGAGTCATAAAGTACAAGGTGCATTCTAAGATATTTATCATTGTTTACCACAGAGAAAACTGTAGTGAAGGGTGAGTCATCTGAACTGGCACTGCAGTGCTTGGGAGATGTGGGCACAGAAGTCCCTGATGCCTAGCAGCATCTCATCCTGTTAAGAGCCTCTCTGGATCTTGCAGAGTCAGTGACTCCACTCCCCTCCAGGCAGAGCAGTGGTGCTGGCAGTGCCAGCAGACCTGCACTACCTTTCCAAAGAAGATGGGAGTCCAACAGGAGTCTGAAGATGGAGGAGCTTTCATGGAATCATAGCACGGGTTGGGTTGGAAAGGACCTTAAAGGTCATCCATTTCCACCCCCCCTGCCATGGGCAGGGACACCTCCCACTAGCTACTCCCACTGCTTCCCAGCTCTCTGTGACTGGCTGTCATGGAACAGCCCTGCAGAAACATAATCCATGGAGCTCCCAGGGGTCCCATCTCTTATCAGCTCTGCTGCACACACCAGAATTTGACAAGACACCTACCAGGGTGGTAAAAGCTGCAATCAGTCTGGTTAAGTAGGAATAATAAGAGCAATAGTAACAGTATCAGCAGATTTAGGAATAAACCTATTGAGATTATTTTGATGGGGGTTTAATTATTGATGTTTGAAATCTTTCCTTCTTCTCTCTCACCAGCAAGGGTGGGGAGACACTGGAACAGGTTGCCCAGGGAGGCTGTGGATGTCCTCTCCCTGGAGGTGTTCAAGGCCACGCTGGATGAGGCTCTGAGCAGCCTGGGCTGGTGGGAGGTATCCCTGCCCATGGCAGGGGGTCAGAACTGGATGATCTCTAAGCTGTCTTCCAATTTAAACCATTCTGTGATTCTATGATCTTGATTCTATGATTTTGTGATCCTATGATCCTCTGAATCCATGCTCCTGTCATTCTGTGATGCTGTGATTCTATGATCCTCCTTAAACTAAGGGCAGCAAAGACAGCAGATCTGTATTTCAAACCAGGCAGAACCTCCTGCATGCCTGAGACAAGAGATCTTATGATTAATGAATAAAAGCCAAGAAAGAGAAAGGAGAATAGACATTCAACCAAACACAACCACTCAAAGCAACCTCTTGAGCACTTTGAAGCCTCCACCCCACTCTGCACACACGCAGAGGGAGGGATCTGCCCCTTCTCATCCCAAGCCTTTGCCAAGCAGCAGTCAAGGTAATGCTGCTAAACTGATGTTGGGGCTTATTCCCACTGGAGCAGCCTGGAGATCTGCCTGCTTCCACATCCCTGCTCAGGCAATGTTCTGTGGCAGATGTTCCAGAGACAAACATTCAATTCCCTCTTGTCTACTTGACAACTGTGTAATGCTACTGCTCGAGGGGGAAATGGAAGACTTTCCCCAGCTGGTAATCAGCTCAAATATTGAAGTATGAGGCCAGAGAATTTTTATCCCACCCAGTGTGACTACAAATGATGTTTTTATTCCTGAGCCTTCCTCTCTGAATCCTGCTGATTGCTTTCTCTCAGTAATGCCCTGTGGCTAACTTCTCAGTAATGCCCTCAGGGCTAACTTCATGTTGCATTTGGTCTTGCTCTTCTGGATCTGAAGGCACATAGAATCAGGGAAGTGCTTTGGGTGGGAGATCATCATCAAGCCCAAAGGTCAACCTAAACCCACCACAGCCATCAAAACGTGGACCAACCTGCCATGTCCTCACTTTTTTTGCTCAAAGCCTCATCCAGCCTGGTCTTAAACACTTTTAGGGATGAGGCATCCACAACTTCCCTGGGCAGCTAGTTCCAGTATCTCACCAGCCTCATAGTAAAGAATTCCTTCCTAATGTCTAATCTGAATCCACCCTGCTCCAGTTTCAAACCACTGCCTCTTGTTCTGTCACCACATGCCCCTGTCAAAAGTCCCTCCCTAGCTTTGCTGTAGCTTCCTTCAGCTACTGAAGGCTGCTCTACGCTCTCCACAGAGCCTTCTCTTCTCCAGGCTGCACAGCCCCAACTCTCCCAGCCTGTGCCCACAGGGGAGGTTCTGCAGCCCTCTGAGCATCTTTGTGGCTTCCTCCAGACCTGCTCCAGCAGCTCCAGGTCCTTCTTGTGCTGGGGGTCCCAGAACTGGATGCAAATAGGAATCATAGAATCACATAATGGGGTTGGAAAGGATCTCTGGAGATCACCAGGTCCAAGTGAGACACCTAAAAATAAGACCTGGATGGAGTGCTCCAGGTTAGGTCTCACAGTGGCAGAGTAGAAGGGCAGAATCACCTCCCTTGACCTGCAGGCCATGAGTCTTTGGATGCAGCCCAGGACATGGTTGGCTTTTATTGGGGCTGCCAGCACACACTGCCTGCTCATGTCAAGGGCTTCATCATCCAGCACCCCTTGAACAGATGCTTCTGTGGGGAAAAAAATATGTCCTTTGTGGACAAGCTCCAGTGATATTGTCCAGAGAATGGAGAGCTTTTAAAAGCTTGCCTATCCCAATCATTTCCCTGTGTTTAGGAGGGGAAAAACCCCAACCAGGTGCAGTTCCAGTGCTGTTTGTCATTTCTTGCACATGTTTGATGGGAAACCAGAAAACACAAATCCTCCCTTTCAAAAGGAAAGGGACAAAAAGACATAAAGTCAGCTCTGTAGAACTTGATGGATTGGGCAAGGAAATCTGCATGAGGCTTTAGAGGGAGGAGGCATAAAGGAAGCACCATGGGGAATAGAAGCTGGGGGGGGTGGTGTGCAGGGATGCTTCCTTTCAGAGCGATACCAAGGGGGTTAATGTCTGCCCTGGTGATAAAATCCTGGCATCTGTTACAGAAAACACAATGAGCATTGTTGTCATTGAGAGAATGGCTCTGTTTTTCCTGGCAGGAGACACTGTTTGGAAGCTGGTTTAAAATAGAAAAGCAGAAAAAAACCCAACCCAGAATAATAATAATTCATAATAACAACCAAAAAAAACCCCCAAAACCCACTCAAAACCAAACAGCTGTGCCAGAGTGGTGGTCTCCACTCTCTTCCTAGGAAGTGCTGCTTGCTCCATTGTTCTGGCAAGGTTATTTTCATACCTGAAATACAATTGCTGCTGACATGCACAGCAGACTGCACAGACATGGAGACAGCCACCAAGTCCTGCACTCAACGTGCACAGGCTAGGAGGGGCTCCCACAGGCTGGCTGCAGGAGCCAGGCAATGCTCCTGCATATTGAAAAAGAACCAACAAACAAAGAAAGACAAAGAAAAGCTATTTTGTATTTCCTACAATGGCTGATTCTATTGCAGGTACCACATTTCATGAGGCTCTAATGCATTAGAATAGAGAATTAACCAGGCTGGAAAAGGCCTTTGAGATCATCAAGTCCAACCTATCACCCAACACCATCTGATCAACTAAACCATGGCACCAAGTGCCTCATCCAGGCTCTTCCTAAACACCTCCAGGGATGGTGACTCCACCACCTCCCTGGACAGCACATCCCAATGGCAAATCTCTCTTTCTATGAAGAACTTCTTCCTAACATCCAGCCTGAACCTCCCCTGGCACAGCTTGAGACTGTGTCCTCTTGTTCTGGTGCTGGTTGCCTGGGAGAAGAGACCAACCCCCACCTGGCTACAACCTCCCTTCAGGGAGTTGTAGAGAGCAAGAAAGTCTCCCCTTGAGCCTCCTCTTCTCCAGGCTAAGCAACCCCAGCTCCCTCAGCCTCCCTTCATAGAGCTCCTCCGGACCCCTCCCCAGCTTTGTTGCCCTTCTCTGGACACCTTCCAGCAGACAGAGCAGGTAAGTAAGGGGATGGCAGAAAGCCTGGTCCAGATATTCAAAAATAGCTTTTAAAAGCCAGGCAGCCAGGAATTATGATTAAAGAGATGGGGAAGTGCAAACTTCACCTGCTTCACTCATGTTTTAATGTACAGAGTACATAAATAACCCATCTGACCTCAAGCCTCTATGGTTTCTCCAGCACTGAAGGCATGCCACAGAAAGAACAATTAAGTGGTTCAGCTGAATGGAGCCTGGATACCTAAAAGTGCTTTGAAGAGGTTGGTTCATTTCCAGATTCTCATCTCTGGACACCCTACTTTGCCCATAGACATTTGGAGCCACAGAACTGTAGAAGCATAGAAAGGTTTGGGTTGGAAGGGATCTTGAAGGTCATCCAGTTGCAATCCCCTGCCATGGGCAGGGACACCTCCCACCAGCACTGATTGCTCCAGGGAGGGGACATCCACAGCCTCCCTGGGCAACCTGTGCCAGTGTCTCCCCACCCTCACTGCAAAGAATTTGTTCCTCATCTCCAGTCTCAGTCTCCCTTCTCCCAGCTTCAATCCATTCTGCCTCATCCTACCACTCCAAGCCTTTGTAGAAAGTCCCTCCCCAGCTTTCTCGCAGGCTCCCTTCAGGTACTGGAAGGCTGCTGCTAGGTATCCCTAGAGCCTTCAGTCTGAGCAGCCCCAGCTCTCCCAGCCTGTCCTCACAGCAGAGGTTCTCCAGCCAAGTTCCCATCCCTGCGATGGCTGCGACACACTGGGAAGCTCTTTTGAACACGGCCTCCCCCATGGGATGACTTAAACTGTGCCTCCAGTGAGACAACCTGGAGCAAAGAGTTTGTCCCTGTCTGCTGTCTCTTTGATGCTGTTCTCCTTCTTCCTCTCTCTCGCTCTGTTTACTCCTGAGGAAGCTTTGTGTGATTGTGAGGAGGACTGAAGCAGCATTTGCTCAGTCTTTGCACGGATCACTGCCTTGTTGTGTTGATCATCCTTCGCCTCTCCCCTTCGTGGCACCAAAGGGCTGCTAATTGCACAGATTAGCTTCAAAGGCAGCGGCAGAGGTTTAACATTTCGATCCTCTGCGCTGCAGGCATTTCATTTGCTTTCTCTTATTATGGGAAACTTGCTCCTTACTGTATTGAACTGATCTTCCTTTGGGAGCTGGGGAGAAAAGCTGACTGGGGAAGGGCAATGTTTGGGATTGTTCAGCTACTTACTGTGATTTATCTTTTTGGTGTTATGGGAGGTTGATGAATTGCATTGCATCACTGACAGTGCAGAGTGGTGGAGTTCAAGAGTGCTTCCAGAGCACGGCAGCATAGACACAGGATCAGAGAATCATAAAATCATAGATTCAGAGAATCAGTGAATCACAGAATGGTAGGATCAGGAAATCATAAAATCACAGATTCAGAGACTCACAGAACTGTCAGGGCTGGAAGGGGCCTCAAGGCTCAGCCAGTTCCAAGCCCCCTGCCATGGGCAGGGACACCTCACACCACAGCAGGTTGCTCACAGCCACATCCAGCCTGGCTGCAAACACCTCCAGGCAGGAGGCTTCCACCACCTCCCTGGGCAGCCTGTGCCAGGCTCTCACCACCCTCCTGGGGAACAACTTCTTCCTAACATCCAATCTGAATCTCCCCACTCCTAGTTTTGCTCCATCCTCCCCCCCCCACTCCTATCACTCCCTGACACCCTGAAAAGTTCCTCCCCAGCTTTCTTGTAGCCCCCTTCAGATCCTGGAAGGCCACAATTAGGTCCCCTGGGAGCTTTCTCTTCTCCAGACTGAACACAATCTTCCAACTCCAACTCTTTACATCTGTGAATCAATGAACCATAAACCCAGAGAATCATAGGCTCAGAGAATCAGAGAATCACAGAATAACAGGATCAGAGAATCATAGGAGCATGGATTCATAGGACCATAGATTCATAGAATCAGAGTATCACAGGATCATAGAATCATATGGACAAGTATTGAATCACAGAATGGTAGTGGTTGGAAGAGACCTCTGAAGGTCAAGCCCAACCCCCCCAAGCCAAAGCAGCATCACCTAGGGCAGGTCACACAGGAACACATCCAGAGAGGTCTTGAAAGTCTCTGCAGAAGGAGACTCCACAACCTCTCTGCTCATGGAATCAAGAGAGAGAGTCAAGCTAGGAAGTGGAAATGGTGTTGACATTGCTATTGCTGTGCTTGAAAACTTTCAGCCAAAGTAAAAGGACTTCACAACATGGGGGTGGGGGGAGTGGAGAGATGAAGGTAGATAAAAGCACAGCTTTCCACAGCACCCTGCTGTATGTAACCACTACAGAGCTTTCCCTTCCCTTAAGAAGAAAGGGGAAAAAAAGTGGCAATCAAAATAAATAAATAGATAAATAAAGACATAACTAAAAGGCAGATGACTAAAGCCTCCTTACCACCAAGCAGCACACCATTTGCTCAGTGTCTGCATTTAGCTAATTAAAACAGAAGCTGAAGGAAGCAGCAGCAGCAGCAGCAGCAGCAGCTCCATCACAGGCTTGGCTTTTATGTGAGTTGGGTTTATCTGTGCTCAGGCTTACAGACAAATGCCTCACGACCTAAGCACCTGCAGGGAGGTGCAGTCTGTTCATGTGATATCTTGGTTTGGTTGGAGGGCTGGGGTTTTTTTTCCATGCTTCACAAGATTAAAAGAATAATAATAATGAAGATTAGCCTTCCCATAGCTCCATTTTATCCCCCAAAACAATGGGAGTGCAGCATGTGCTCACCCACACACTGAAGGAAGCTGTCTGTCACTCCTGCAGCCAGGCTGGCTGCTGCCTGCAAGGGATGGATGCATTTTCCTTCTCCTACCTTTTGGTTTCTTGCTTGTAGGAAACTTGAATGCTCTCTTTCCTTGATTTCCCCACTTGTGCAGCTACAGCCCCCAGTGTGGCATTTGAGCGAAGGTGCTTGGTCACCCCCCCAGGAAGGAAGTTTTGCTCTTATTGCTGGTGTTAAGGATTTCAAGACTTGAAAAAACCCAACCCCATAAATAGATAAATCATAGAATATATGTATATTATATATATATATATATAAAATATATGTCATAGTCATAAAGTCATTATATATATATATATAGTATGTAAGTCATAGAAGGGGTTGGGTTGGAAGGGACCTTGAAAATCAACTAGCTCCAACCCCCTGCCATGGGCAGGGACACCTCCCACCAGCCCAGGTTGCTCAAGGCCTCATCCAGCCTAGCTTTGAACTCCTCCAGGGAGGGGACATCCACAGCCCCCCTGGGCAATCTGTACCAGAGTCTCCCCACCCTCACTGCAAAGAATTTCTTCTTCATCTCACTCTCAATCTGCCTTCCCCAAGCCTCAAACCATTCTGCCTCATCCTATCACTCCAAGCCCTTGTAAAAAGTCCCTCCCCAGCTTTCTTGCAGGCTCCCTTTGGGCGGTGAAAGGCTGCTCTAAGGTGTTCAGGAGCCTCCTCTTGTCCAGGCTGAACATCCCAGGAGATCTTCTCCCTGGGGATTGGTGTTCTTCCTCCATTCTCTCCTCTTCCTCCCAAAGCCACCCAGGAGTTCCCCCAGGCAGCAGTGGGAAGAGGAGTTCTTGACAGCCTCTCTGCATCCACAGCCTCTCTTTTATCTGGGATTCCACTGGCCTCTGGTCAAGCAACTCTGTTTCTGGCCTCCCTCTTGGTTGCTTTGTCCTGGAGATATTTCTCTTCTATATTCTGAATTTTAAAAGCCTCCAGGGAAGAATTTGTGCCTCTCCAAAGCCCAGCCTCAGTTGGAAGTGCCCAGATTTAGCAGCTTCAATTACAAGGCAACAGAAGCCCATATGGGAGGGAAGAGGTTTGGTGGCTTTGGAGGTGGTTTGTTTTTTTCGTTGGAAAGCTATTTTCACTTTGATTGTAAGTGTCCAGGGGGATCTCACAGCTATCCACATCACATCACACCCCTGCAGCTGACATCAGAGCAACCTTTGCTGTGCTGCTAGAGTGTAAGGAGACTGAGGGAGAGGTTTGATTCTATTTGCTGCAGAGAAGGAACAGCCAGTCTAGAGCTCCATGCTGGAGACCATCTGCATTGAAAGGGGAACACAGGGTGGGGGTCCCAACGACTTCTTGTTGTTTCCTAAAGGCACAGCTGAAGCTGTTTGGCTGTGTGCAAGCCAGAAGGCTCAGCAGAGCCACGTCCCATTCACATGGCACATCAAACACCAGAGGGTGGCTTTTAGCTGGCTTGCAGGCTGAGGATTTAGACCACCGACAGCATCTGGTCCCACACACAGCCAGGAAATGAACAACTCTGCTTGAACCCAGGGCTGAGGGTGCAATAAAAAACATATCCTGCACGGGGATCTGCGAGGGGAAATGGGAGGAGACCTCAGCTCACAAGGGAAGAACAAAGCCTGTCCCACGCTGGAGCCCACTCCTCTGCAAAGCACAGCACAGGAAAGGGCCTGAGACTCAGAACCTCGCCAGGGAGAGATTTCCACGCCAGCAAGTCTCAGCTGGCACCACAACACTGCACACAGGGTGCCAGGAGGCTGCTGAGAGGTCCTCCTGTGCTGTGCAACCTGGCTTCTGAGCACAGCCTTGTCCTGGACTGCAGGATGCTGCTGAGTGTCTTTGGCTTCTCACAGACTCAGAGAATGGTCTGGGTTGGAAGGGAGCTTAAAATTCATCCAGTTCCAACCCCCTAGCTGTGGGCAGGGACACCTCCCACCAGCCCAGGTTGCTCAAACCCTCATCCAGTCTGGTGTTAAACACTTCCAGGGATGAGTGACAACTCTTTTTATAAGGGCATGTGGTGGAAAGGGACTTTCTGTAAGGGCCTGTGGTGACAGGAGAAGGAGCAATGGTTTGAAGCTAGAGCAGGGCAGATTGAGACTGGAGATGAGGAAGAAAATCTTTGCAGTGAGGGTGGTGAGACACTGGCACAGGTTGCCCAGGGAGGCTGTGGCTGCCTCCTGCCTGGAGGTGTTCAAGGCCAGGTTGGAAGAGGCTTTCAGCAGCCTGTGCTGGTGGGAGGTGTCCCTGCCCATGGCAGCGGGGTTGGAACTGGATGATCTTCAAGATCCCTCCCAACCCAAACCTTTGTATGATTCCATAATTCTGTGGCTCCAAATATCTATGGGCAAAGTACGGTGTCCAGAGATGAGGGGGTTGGAACTGGATGATCTTTCAGGTCCCTTCCAACTCCACCCATTCTGTGATTCTATTATTACTTTGCTTTTGAGAAACAAGATGTCAGAGTAGAATCTGGTGCTTGAAGGCTCTTGACAGCAAAAGACAGAGGGAGTTAAGACACACTGCACACTGCAGCAAGAGCAGACCATGCACACACACTGAAAGAAGGATTTTTATCAGCACTGTGCAAGAAGAAAGCCTTGAAATAACACTCAAGAGGCTCAGCTCCACGATTCAATTAATGGCTCACACTCTTCCAGCTTTGTTAAGGGCCCTGGATAACTCTGCTGAATGCATGCTTGCTTTTTGTGGTTGGATTTAGCTTCTCCTGTGTGTGACCACAGCTGCTGGCTGATCCTACCTGGCTTCCCCAGACAATGTGTGTCTCTGCTCACCTGACAGACTGGGAGGGAAACTGCCATCCACCACCGGGACAGGATGTTTCTCAGGGTAGAGCTTTGCCTGCAAGAGGCAAGAAGAACCTGTCCAGCTCATCAAAGGCAGCACCAAAGATAGGAGTGGTGCCAGGGCACAGACCTTGTCTTGCCTCAGAGCTCAGCACCACGCTGCAGGAGGGAGGCTCTGGCAGCCGTGGGGCTGCTGGCCCCACAACAGCCTCTGTCTTCCCCAGGAGTGAGCAGGGACCACACAGCAGCACTGCTGTGCCAGCCTGAACTTCAGCATCCCACAGCCCAGAGGTGGTGGGAGCCCTGTGAGGTGCTGAAGGGTGCAGGAAGGAGCAGCCCCCCACCTCAGCTCCCTGCTGTGAGCAGCGGTGCCTACAGCACTGCCCCTTCCCTGTGCACCAGATGGTGCTTATCTGATCTGGCCTCAGCGACCTTGCACCAACGTGGATGTGGAGCAGCCACATGGCCAGGGCACTGCAAAAGAGGCTTAAAATCTGCTCCCAACTGTTTCCCAGAGGGTGTTTACTTCCTCCCTGCTGGCAGGCATGGCTGGCTGTACAAGCACTCCTTCCCTCACGGAGGACAAAGTCAAGCAAACCAACCTGCAGCAGCAGCTGAAGCTTGTGTGACTTGGCTGGCAGACACATCAAGAGTGATTTTCTGTGGCAGGTAACTGCCTCTTTAGCTGGCAGATGGTGACAAAGAGCTGGCAGTCTGAAGAGTGGCCAGAGTCACCTGATAGCAGCCAGGGTGCAAATGATAACAGGCTGGGAAACTCAGTTGCCATCAGACTTGACAAGGGATGAACAACTGAACCCAAACCCCTTCGATACTGAAAAGTGCACCTTGAGGACTTGAGCCCACATCAAAGCACCTGGGCTTGGATTCTTCCAGCAGAAGCCTCAGCTCTGGATTCAAACAGCAGAGCAGTAAAGCAGGGGTCTCCCTGAGCACTGGCTCTGCAGGGTGGCATCAATGTCCATCTGGTACCCACCCACCCTGGCATGGCCTCTGCCTTTGTGGATGCTGGGCCCCAGCTGGTGCACCACAGGGAGAGGAGGGCTGTGCTAGCCATGGAAAATGGATCACAAAACCTCAGTGCAAGAAAGAAACAGAAGAGAGAGTTTACAGGTTGGACCAGATGAGCCTTGGGGTCCCTTCCAACCTGGCATTCTCTGATTCTGTGAACAGAGAAAAGCAGCTGGGTGGGATGTGGAATTCAGAAGAACGAATGGTGCTGGTTGGAGGGTGGGCATCTCCCTCTTGCCAGCCTGTTCCTCCAGAAAAGAGGGAGTGCTGCAGGGAGGAGCAGAGTGACTCAGCACCACATCCTCCCCTTGAACCAGGACCCAAAGAAGGGCTGTGCTGCACCATCCTCATCCCTGGAGGCGCTTCAAACAGGCAGAGATGTGGTGCTGAGGGCCATGGTTTGGCACCAGCCTTGGCAGGCTTAGAGAATGGTTGGGCTGGATGCTCTGAAAGGGCTTCTCCAACCAAAAACCATTCTGTGATCCTATGAGTGGACAGCAGGAGGTGTTGGTGCCTGGGTGAGACACAGAGCCCAGGCCCTGTTTACTCTGTCTACTCATCAGAGTTGTTGTCATTTTCACTCCAGAAGAGCAGGATGTGACACCTGGTTCCCTGCCCAGATTTTAACCAGCTCATTAATTTCCCCTTCAGTGTAAAGATTGTTTTTTGCTGTGTGGTGGCATTCAGGGCCCCTGGGGTCTCCTGACATGCTGTGCTCTTGTCTCCTCTGACAGAAATCAGGGTCAAGGGGAATAATTTTAGCCAGATCAGCAAAGTTCTCAATGCTATTTGGGTTGAAAATGCTTCTCCCCCCTCGACAGATCTACCACCTGTATCTCAGCCTCACTCCTGCAGCAAGGTCTCCTGTAATCTCTCCAGTGAAGCTTCACTGCACACAAATCAAATCAAGAGAAGCTTTTCATGGATGTGAAATAACAACTGAGAGAGCATTTCCCAGGCTACCTGTCCTAAGCAAATGGATTTTCCTCCCAAATTTCCAGCAGGATTTAGATGTTTTCACTGCTGCAAAAAATTGCCATGCAGGACCAAACTGCTCTCTGCTTTCAAAACCATCACTGTGTGGGCAAGCAAGGAACACGGAATACCAACACCAGAGAGAATTCAGCTGCAGATAAGTCTCCTTTGTGGGACAAAAAAGGGGGTTTTGGTCCCCAGCACCTAACAGAACAATTTACCATCATCCAGATTGCATCTAAGCATGAGTCTCTTCTCTCCTTGGACTCAGCTCTGGGGAGGCCACACCTTGAGTATTGTGTCCAGTTTGGGGCACCTCAATCCCAGAGAGATGTGGAGGTGCTGGAGCCAGGGCAGAGCAGGGCAAGGAAGATCTGAAGGGCCTGGAGAATAAATCTGATGAGCAACTGAGGGAGCTGGGGATGGTTAGTTTGGAGAAGAGGAGGCTGAGACCTCATTGCTGTCTACAGCTACCTGAAAGAAGGTTGTGGAGAGGCTGCTGCTGGTCTCTTCTCTCAGGTAATTAGTGCCAGAACAAGAGGGAATGGCCTCAAGCTGCCACTGGGTGGCTTTAGACTGGATACTAGGAAACATTTATTCAGGGCAAGAGTGGTCAGGGATTGGAATGTGCTGCCCAGGGAGTTGGTGGAGTAGGGTTCTGGGTTGGACTTGGTGATCCTGGGGGTCTGCTCCAACCTGAATGTTGCTGTGGTTCTGTGATTCTGCTAGCAACAGCTCTTGGAGCTGCCCTCCACGCAGACAAGATCAAGAAGCTCATTTCCTTGGCTTGAAGAGCAACTGACAGCCTCCAAGGGTTCTGGTATTGAAGCTGTTCAGCATCTGTTGGTGCTCAGTAATCACTTCCCTCCACATTTCAGAGCTCATTGTCTTTTTGTTTTTCTTCTTTTTTTCCCCTTTTCTTGTGTTTTTTTTTCCACACAAGAAAATGTTTTAATGAGGAGGAAAAGCTCTGCTTGATGTGTTAGGGATTGTCCCTGGGGACTGGGTTTTAATTTGTATGTGATGGGGGGAGACTCTTAAATCATGTTCCATCAGCTGGCACCGGTTAGTTAAGATGTGTTCCTGTTAGAGACTGAGCCTGCAGCTCAGGGGCTCGAAATGAAAGGAAAGGGAATGGGGAAAAAAAGAGAACAGAATGAAAGGAAAGAAAATAGAAAAGAAAAAAGAAAAAGGAAAGAAAAACAAAAGAGAGAGAAAAGAATAAAAGAGAGGAAAAAAGAATAAAAGAGAGGGAAAAAGAATAAAAGAAAAGAAAAATAGAAAAGAAAAAAAAAGAAAAAAGAGAAAAGATCAAAATTAAAGAATGGAAGAAAAGAAAAAGAGAAAAGAAAATAGAAAAAAAAAAAAGAAAATAGAAAAAAGAAAAAGGAAAAGAAAAATGAAGGGTAAAAGAGAAAAGAAAAAAGAAAATAAGAAAGAAAATATCAAAGTTAAAGAATGGAAGAAAATGAAAAGAGAAAAGAAAATAGAAAAAAAGAAAAGAAAATAGAAAAAAGAAAAGATAAAGAAAGGAAAATGGAAAAGAGTGAAAGGAAAGGAAAGAAAAAAGAGGACAAAGGAAAAGAATGAAAGAAAAGAAAATAAGGAAAAATAAATGAAAAAGAAAATGAAAGAAATGGGAAAAAAAAGGGGAAAAAATCAAACAAAAATAAAGAAAAGAATGAAAGAGAAGAAAAAAGAGAAAGGAAAGAAAACCCATAAGAAAAATAAAGAAAAGAATGAAAGAGAAGAAAAAAGAGAAAAGAAAAAAGAAATGAATCAAAGAGAAAAGACAAAACTACAGAAGCAGCAAAGCCTCCCCCCACAAGTGGCCTTTCAGGAGCCCTTCAAGCTTTCCTTTCCCTCTCTTTTCAGCAAAGGAAGTCAGGAAAGAGAAAGCAAGGAGGTGGATTTGTTAATGATGATTTTATTTCTTCTCTTTTGAAATTTGAATTGAATTGAATTCTTCTTCTTCTTTCCATTGGCAAACCCCCGAGGTGGCAACGCTGGCAGCAGAGAGAGGAGGGCAGAGCAGGGATGGCTGCAGCAAACCCAAGCAGGCTGGAACGTGCCAGGCACACCTCAGTCACTCCTTTCCTGTTGCCATTCAGAGAACATTTTCTCTCCAAATTAATTTTGTGTTTGGGTTTGGTGTTTTTTTCCCTCCCCTTAACATTTGTTTTCCTTGGACTCCTTGCTGCTCTTTTAACACCACTGCTCTATGTTGCTCTCTTTTTTCCCCCCATGCTGCAAAACAGGATAGCAACAATTTGCAGCACCTACAGCACTGGGCTCCAGCAAATGGAACTGCAGTTCCATGCAGGGTTTGGCCACTGCACTCCAGGTCTCTAGGATGAGCCATTTGTTATTTCCCTTTCCCTGCTCAGCAGCCCATGAAATGGGAATGGTGCCTGACTTCAGTGAGCAGCTGGATTGATAGCCATGAGAAAAGGCTCTGTGGAGAAGCTGAGTGTCAGTATTTGGATTTCATATATACAAATTGATAGCTTAAGAATCACAGAATAGAGATGCTTGGAAGAGACCTCAAAGGCCATCCAGTCCAACCTTTGACCCAGCACTGAAGGGTTAACTCTAAACCTCTTTAACTGCAGAGAAGAAATCTGATGGGTGTGAGATCACACAGAGAATCACAGAATGGAAAGGCTTGGAGAGGACCTCAAGTCCAACCCCTCTGTCAGAGTAGGGTCACCCAGGGCTGGTCACACAGGAACACATCCAGGTGGGTCTTGAAAGTCTTCAGAGAAGGAGACTCCACAGCCGCTCTGGGCAGCCTGCTCCAGGGCTCCAGCACCCTCACAGCAAAGAATTTTCTCCTCAAGTTGAGGTGGAACCTCCTGAGTTGCAGTTTGTGTCCATTGCTCCTTGTCCTACCACAGGACACCAGTGACAAGAGCCTGGCTCCTGCTTCTTGACAACCACCCTTAAGGTATTTGCAAACATTGATCAAATCCCTTCTCAGCCTTCTCTTCTCCAGGCTGAACACCCCCAGGGCTCTCAGCCTTTCCTCATCACTCAGATGTTGCAGTGCCTTCAGCATCCTTGTACCCTGTGTTGGACTCTCCAGCAGTTCCCTGTCCCTCTTGACCTGGGGAGCCCAGAACTGGACACAGTACTCCAGATGTGATCCCACCAGGGCAGAGCAGAGGGGCAGGAGAACCTCCCTTGACCTGCTGGCCACACTCTTCTGGATGCACCCCAGGATATCCTTGATCTTCTTGACCAGAAGGGCTGTGCCATGGATAACTTCTTGTCCATGTGTTAGAAGAGCTGTTGGTGTTATTTGGTTTGGTGTTGTTTGGTTTCATAATGCAAGTTCTCCACACAAATTGTCTTGGCTTCCTTGGCTTCCTTCTGCCCTTTTTCAGAGCAGATGTGGTGACATTAAAAAGCCTCCCCCCAGCAACACCTACTGCAGCAAAACACCAGCAGAAGATTTTCACTACTGCAAAGACAGGAAGAAAACCAAACCCAGCCAGGGCAGGGGCAGGCAAACAGCCTTGTGCAATAGCAGCCAGTTCAGCCAGGGGGAAAATCTGCTGGCTGCAGAGGGCTACGTGTGCAGACGCCACAGCACTGCCCCAGAGACACAGGATGTTGTTAGCACAATGAGAACCTTCCCTCAGCTGTCATTAAACCACAGGCTGTGCTTGCTCCTGGGCTGTTTATCTCCTTCTGAGATGCATTTGGTGAGATCAGCTGTGCTGTGCTGTGCTGTGCTGTGCTGTGCTGGCTGACTTCACACCAACTCTTCTCCACCCTGACAAGGGGAACTAAGCCACTTCTTGTCACGTGGCAGCACTGGGAGAAACACATCACAGGAGGACAGAATTGCCTGCTTGGGAAAGATCTCCAGGTCACCAAGTCCAGCCATAACCAATCACCTCCCTGCACATCTCCCTGCTGGACCGTGCCCCTGGACACCTCATCCAAACATCTTTTGTACACTTTGAGGGGTGCTGACTCTACCACTGCCCTGGGCAGCCTGGGACAGTGCCTGGTGACCCTTTGGGGTGAAGTAATTTTTCCTGCACTGAGCTTTTCCCAGCTCTTCCAGAAACGTGGAGGTGCTTTGGAAAGAGGAACAAGACTTGTCCTGACCACACTCCTATCTGTGTATACATACATAGAGGTATGTATGTGTGTGTATATATACAGTGACAGCTCTCTGATCACCAAGGAGCTGAGGGTCATGAAAAACTGAGGGGTTTTGTTCAAAATCATGTAGTTCCTCAAAGTAGAAATGGGCCATGGGTGCCCTCACTCACAGCTTCCCTTGAACATTGAGGCACAGTTCAAACTCTCTCCAGTAGCTCCCTGTCTCTCTTGAACTGGGGAGCCCAGAACTGGACACAATACTCCAGATGTGGTCTCAAGCAGGGCAGAGCAGAGGGGGAAGGAGAACCTCTCTTGACCTGCTGGCCACACTTTTCTTGATGTACCCCAGGATACCTTTGGCCTTCTTGACCACAAGGGTCCCATGGAGAACTTCTTGTCCACCAGGGCTCTCAGGTTCTTCTCCATGGAGCTGCTTTCCAGCAGGGCAGCTCCTGATGTGTCCTGCTGTATGGGGTTGCTCCTCCCCAGATGAGCCATCTCCAGCTTGCAGGCAGTGTGTGCAAGGATTATGGACTTGGATGCAGGGGAAGGGAAAAAGCAGGGTCAGACCCAGGCAGCAGAGAAGGAAGGAAAACAAACAAAGTGAGAGGGAGGCAGGGGGGAAACTGCAAACCTCTTATCTAGCAGGCTCCCAGGGTCACAACACTATCAGTTGGGCCCCACTGCCCCAGACATTTTATTCCCCAGTTGCTCCTGATATCGCATGGCCCTGAATGCTGCTGCCTTCTGCTGTGCTCTGCCACTTGTCTGCTTTTCCATGGCAGTTACCACAGCCCCAGCTGACTTTGTGCCCTTCTTGTGCACCGCTGCTTGGTGCTGATAGATTAATTCCCTTGGAAAAGTTTGCAAGGCTTGAACCTAATTGGTCTTGGCACTCCTGCTGAACTGCCAGCAGCTCGCATTGCAGTGACTGCCTCAAACTGCTAGGGTTTAACTGGGAAGGAAGCTGGGGGGAGGAAAAAACCCTCCTGGGGCTGTAACAGGTTCCAGTGAACCAAGCAGTGCTTGCACAAAGCTGTGCTGCCCTAAGCTGTGCTGTGACTTCTGCTGTTGAACTGCTTTGAAGTCTTAGGCTCATTACTGAGAAGATTTTTTGTTATTTCCCCCCCCCCCCCAAATAATAATTTGAGATCCCAGAGCACCTTAGACTCAGAGAATCACAGGGCTGGTTTGGCTAGAAAAGACCTCTAAGATTATTGAGTCCAACCAGCAACCCAACCCCACCATGGCCACCAAACCATGGCCCCAGGTGCCATGGCCACAGGTTTCTGGAGCACCTCCAGGCATGGGGACTCCACCACCTCCCTGGGCAGCCTCTGCCAGTCCCTGACCACTCCTGTAGCAAAGAATTTTTTCCTCCTCTCCAACCTAAGCCTCCCCTGGCACAATTTCAGGCCATTTCCTCTCCTATCACCTGAGACTAGGGAGAAGAGACCAAACCCCACCTCACTGCAGCCTCATCTCAGGGAGCTGCAGAGAGCAAAGAGGTCTCCCTCAGCCTCCTCCACACTGAACACCCCCAGCTCCCTCAGCTGCTCCTCCCCAGCCCTGCTCTCCAGACCCTTCCCCAGCTCTGTTGTCCTTCTCTGGACACCTTCCATCAACTCAGTGCTTTTCTTGCAGTGAGGCTCTTCATCATGACTTCTGCTGTAAGACTCTCACACCTCAGGTGAGCTGCTGTGGCAATCTGCAGTGAAGCAGAAAGCTCTCTGCAAGGGGGGAAGCGATGCCTGGATGAGCTGAAGCAACTTCCGAGGGTTCTGCGTCAAACCTGCGGCTTGAGGCAGGAAATGAGCTCAGTCCTGCAAGTCGTGGTCCAGTGCCTGCACCCACACACAGCTGGTGGTCATGGCTCCTTCTGCCAAGTGCCAGCACTGAAGAGGAAAGGCCACTCCTCAGAAATGCTGCCACTCAAGCTCGAAAGGCAGACAGCAGCTCAGCACTGTGAAACCCTTCCCTCAACAAAGGTTTCCTAGTGTCCAGTCTAAAGCTACCCAGTGGCAGCTTGAGGCCATTCCCTCTTGTTCTGGCACTAAGTACCTCCCCTGGGAGAAAAGACCAGCAGCAGCCTCTCCACAACCTCCTTTCAGGTAGCTGTAGACAGCAATGAGGTCTCAGCCTCCTCTTCTCCACACTAACCATCCCCAGCCTCTTCAGTCTCTTCATCAGATTTATTCTCCAGGCCCTTCACAGCTACCTTGCCCTGCTCTGCCCTGGCTCCAGCACCTCCACATCTCTCTTGGATTGAGGTGTCCCAAACTGGACACAATACTCAAGGTGTCCAAGGAGGGAAGTCCAAGGAGGGAAGAGCCCAATCCCCACCTCACTGCAGCCTCCTTTGGTTGTGGAGCTGTGGGTTGGTGTCTGACTGTATGCCGTGGGTCCCGCCACGGCACTGGGGAATCCACCTACTGCACACTGGAGCTATTTATTCCTTTTTTCACCAGTTCCCTGGGCTCTTACAGACATTTATGGGAATCACCTGCCTCAGATGATTGCTTCTGCTCTAAGTCAGCTTGGCTGCTTTGCTAAATCTGCTCCTTGTTTCCTAGCAGGATGTTTTGGGAGCGGACGAGACGGCAGCCCCGCCGATGGCTACAAAAACAGCTCCTACCAGACAGAGGAACTGGGGCTCGTGGGCTGGTGCCAAAAACAATTGACCTGCTTCTTCTCTCTGGGTACACATCAGAATATCAGCTGCAGAGGGGCTGAGAGCAGTGGATTAGTCTCTTGGTTCTAATATCCTGAGCATTGATGCATTTGCCAAAGGGAATGAAAAATGAACACCGTCAAAAAAGCACAGCCCAGCAGCACCGGGGGCTTGTTCCACAGTCTGCAGCCTGCTGGGGTGCTCTCAGGCCTTGCCACTTTGCATGGATCCAGCCTACTGACATCTGTAGGAGCTAAAGTCACAGCCACACAGACTGCACCTGCTTGGAAAGGACCCTCAGAGGTCAGCTTGTCCAACCCCGCTGCAGGCAGCAGGGACACCTCCAGCCAGAGCAGGCTGCCCAGGGATACTTCAAGGCTGATCCTGAATGTCTCTAGGGATAGAGCCTCCATCATATCCCTGGGCAGCCTGTTCCAGTGTCTCACCACCCTCATTGTGCAGAACTTTCTTCTAATGTCCAATCTAACTCTGCCCTGCTCCAGTTTCAAACCGTGGCCCCTGGTCCTTTTGCCACAGCCCCTTCTGAGCAGTCCCTCCCCAGCCTTCCTCTAGCTCCCTTCCAGACATTCAAATGCAGCTCTAAGGTCTCCCTGGAGCCTTCCCTGTCAGGAGAGTCTGCAGCACATAGGGTTGGATCAGAAGGTGGCAAGGAGACCATTCTGATTGCCCTTCCCTCTCAACGTGGGTGGGGGTCTCCAGCAGTGTAATCCAACACAGCAGAGCCTGGGGGGTGCATCTTTGTGGATGTGGGAGGAAAGGGCAGCTCTTTTCAGGTAGGACATGAAGCTGCTAGGAATCAAGAAGGTCATTTGCTGTAACTGGAAACAACTTTCCCAAGCAGGCTGATTCCTGTCTGATGCTCTCAGACATGTCAGCTTAAAGCTAATCAGGCAAAGCAATTTTTTTTCCTAGTCCTCTGAGGTTTGAGCTAATGTGTTCTGCTGGCTAAAGGGCTGGATATCAGCCCTGCCACAAACAGCCATGAAATCTGAGAAGCCTTTTGTCTCCTTCTGATTCATGCAGGGACCTGTAGCACTTTAAGCCCTGCAGTCAGTGTAGAAAGTTATCTTGGCTGAGATAAAAATGATGTTTCTTCCCCCAAAACTGAACTGGCTGTCGAAGACCTGGGTGAAGCTGAAGAGCTGGAACAGATTGGTGCTAAGAGAAGGGCAAAGAACAAACCAGCACTGCCCTCCTTGTGCAAGCAGAGGAGAAAAGGGGAAGCCTTCCTGATTTCTGTAGCATCAGCTGTGGAGGGGCACCATCAGCTGTGGAGGGGCACCATCAGCTGAGGAGGGGCACCATCAGCTGTGGAGGGGCACCATCAGCTGAGGAGGGGCACCATCAGCTGAGGAGGGGCACCATCAGCTGAGAAGGGGCACCATCAGCTGAGGAGGGGCACCATCAGCTGTGGAGGGGCACCATCAGCTGAGGAGGGGCATCATCAACTGTGGAGGGGCACCATCAACTGTGGAGGGGCACCATCAGCTGTGGAGGGGTATCATCAGCTGAGGAGGGGCACCATCAGCTGAGGAGGGGCATCATCAGCTGAGGAGGGGCACCATCAGCTGTGGAGGGGCACCATCAGCTGTGGAGGGGCACCATCAGCTGAGGAGGGGCACCATCAGCTGTGGAGGGGCACCATCAGCTGAGGAGGGGCACCATCAGCTGTGGAGGGGCACCATCAGCTGAGGAGGGGCACCATCAGCTGTGGAGGGGCATCATCAGCTGTGGAGGGGCACCATCAGCTGAGGAGGGGCACCATCAGCTGAGGAGGGGCACCATCAGCTGAGGAGGGGCACCATCAGCTGGGGGATCCTCATCCCTGGAGGTGTTCAAGAAACCTGTGGCCATGGCACTTGGGGCCATGGTTTAGTGGCCATGGTGGTGCTGGGTTGCTGGTTGGACTGGATGATCTCAGAGGTCTTTTCCAACCCAACTCATTCTGTGATTCTCTCCTGTCTTTGGCTGGAATTTAAGGTTTGGAAAGCAGAAAATCTGATTAGGCTGTAAGAGAAGCTTTAGAAGCCCTTTAAATGTCAGCTATAGTGCAAATATTCTGAAGGTGCATCTGTTACTCCCCCTCCTCACCCAGCCTCAAGTTAACAGCTCAGAGCCATTCCCATGGGGTTGCACCACGCCAGGGTACCTGCTTGGTGCTGGCTCCAGCTGATGTTTCCCTGCCAGCACACCAATGAAAGCAGGCAGGTAGTGGGAAAGGGCTGTGGGGAAGGACACTGATAGGAAAGCAGCTGTCTAAACACTGAGATAAGCATCTGAATCATTCCTGACTGGCAGCTAGTTTTTAACAACCTTTGTGGATGTGGGCAGGCACAGGCACAGAGCTAGAGCCACTCGTTTCTGCTTCCAGGCTGCAGGCAGAGAGGTTACCCAGAGAACATCTTTACCTTCAGGGTGGTGAGACACTGGCACAGGTTGCCCAGGGAGGTAGCTGTGGCCCCTTCCCTGGAGATATTCAAGGAGAGGCTGGACAGTGCAACCTGATCTAGTGGAGGATGTCCCTGCTGACTGCAGGAGGGGTTGGACTGGATGCCTTTTGGAGGTCCCTTCCAACCCAAACCATTCTATGATTCCATGACAGAAAAAAGCCTTTCAGGTAAAGAACAATAGGTCTAAAGAGTGCTGAGCCACTGTAAAGGCCAAATCCTGCTTCACCCAAGGAAAGTTTGGAAGGGTCTGCAATAGTGCCATACAGAATCATAGAACTGTTGAGCTTGGAAGATACCTTTGGGACCATAGAATCAGAGAATTGTCAGGGCTGGAAGGGACCTCAAGGCTCAGCCAGTTCCAACCCCCTGCCATGGGCAGGGACACCTCACACTACAGCAGGCTGCTCACAGCCACCTCCAGCCTGGCTGCAAACACCTCCAGGGATGAGGCTTCCACCACCTCCCTGGGCAACCTGTGCCAGTCTCTCACCACCCTCCTGGGGAACAACTTCTTCCTAACATCCAATCTCAATCTCCCCATTTCTAGTTTTGCTCCATCCCCCCCAGTCCTATCCCTCCCAGACACCCTCAAAAGTCCCTCCCCAGCTTTCTTGCAGCCCCCTGCAGACACTGGAAGGCCACAAGAAGGTAGCCCTACTGCTTGCCTAGAGCTCACGATCCCACATGTGCTGGTGCAGCACAAGAGCAAACATTTCTCCCTGGGGCACTCCCAGAGAGGGCTCATTCTGCAGCCAGCCAGAGAGAAGCAGGCTGATGGCTCCACCAGAGACAGGTTTCCCAGCAACAGCATTTCCAGCAAGGTTGAGGACTTCTTCCCTGACAAAGTGTGCAGCAGATGGATTTGTGCAGTTAAACAGCAGCTACCTTCTTTGGGGCAAATTATCCCTCCCCTCCTTCTCTTCCCCTCTCCCACCACCACCACCACCACCACCACCACCAGCAGGCTCACCACAGGATTTCAAAGCAAACAGCAGCCCCACAGCAGCCCCAGCTGTGAGTGGGGAGAGACAGAGCACTCACTCAGTTGCTGTGGCCATGGCACTTGGGGACATGGCTTAATGGCTGTGGTGGTGTTAGGCTGAAGGTTGGCCTGGAGGATCCTAGAGAGCTTTCCCAAACAATTCTCTGCTTCTGTGGTCCTTGCAGAACACAGCTACCACTGCAGACCCCTCCAGAGGAGGACATACACAGAGGGCTGATGCCCAGCAGCAGAACCAATTCACAGGCACCAAGGTCTCCTCCTTTTTTTTCCCCTTTCCCCTGAGCACTCTGAACAGAAATATGATCAGGACCCAGGGAGATGGGAGATGATCTCTCCCCTCAAAACAAGCAGTGCTCAGATGGATGTGGTACAAACTCTTGGTAACAGGAGCTGCTTTCCACTGGATTTCTTGTTATTTGTTTTTATTGGAGGGACTAAATGGGATCTGCTTGCCTAGGTACTTTCTTCACTGAAACAGAAAGAGGGTTTTGTTGTCTTTTCCCCTCTGATAGTTTTCAGTTGTGGCAGAAAACCTTGGCAGGGGCAGTAGGCACAGGGGGGAGCACACAGGAGCCCTCTGGCCAGGTTCTGAAGCAGGGCAGGAGGCAGTGCTGTGTCACACTCTCCATTGTGTCATTTGAAGCAGTTTTGGAACCTGAGGCAAGCTCAGTGACAGGAGGAAGTTCTTCACAAGCAGGGTTGCCCACAGGGTGGTGGAGGTCCCATCCCTGGAGACATTCAAGGTCAGACTCCATGTGGCCCTGAGCAATCTGATCTAGCTGGAGGTGAGGTGTCCCTGCCCATGGCAGGGGGGTTGGAACTGGATGATCCTTGAGGTCCCTCCCAACCCTGATAATTCTATGGTTCTGTGTCCCTGATGACTGCAGGGGGGTTGGACAAGATGACCTTCAGGGGTGCCTTCCAACCTGCTGCATTCTGTGATTCTGAGACTCTATGGTTCCATGGGGGGCGAGGAGAAGGCAACTGGCTGTGATCACCATGAGTGTCCTGCTGCCTGGTGGGCTGAAGAAGCACCAAGCTCTGGGCCTCTCCCACAGGTGACCATGTCCCATTCTGCCCTGCTCCCACCTGGAGAAATCCAGAGCTGTTATCTCCCCAAAAGCAGCAGCTCAGGCTAGTCCCAGCCCTGCCTTGCTCCCTCCTTCCCATTCCATCCCCACCTCTGACCTTCAGCAGTCCCAGCTCCAGCTCAGATGTTACCCTGCAGCCTTTTTTTCCCCCTCTGCAGAAGGTGGTTTCCTGCTGTAGGAAGCCACAGTTCCCTTTCAAGCTTCACTGAAGTGAAGTCACCTCTGGTCCTTCACCTGCATGATCTGTGGCTATTTTGCCTAACAAAGTGATAGATAAAAAGTCTTCCCTTTCAGCAGGCTGCCTTATCTCCCCTGCCAGGTGTGTGGCAGCAGAAGGAAGCCCAGCAGCTCATCAGGACAAGAGCAGAGTTTGCCTCTTCACTGTTTATGGTGCTTTGCAGTGGGGTGGCAGCTGCTGCAGAGAGCAAGCTCCCTCAGGATGGGGAAATGGAGTCATGGAAACATAGAATGGTTGGGGCTGGAAGGGACCTTCAAGATCATGTTGTGGACAGGGACATCTCCCAGCAGCCCATCCAGCCTGGCCTTGAACACCTCCAGGGAGGGGGCAGCCACAGCCTCCCTGGGCAGCCTGTGCCAGTGTCTCACCAGCCTCACTGGAAAGAATTTCTTCCTCATCTCCAGGCTGGGGAAGAGATGTCTCCAGGGAGACCTCAGAGCTGCATTTCAATATCTGAATACAGGCAGGCTGGGGAGGGACTCTTCAGAAGGTCCTGTGGGGATAGGACCAGGGACAATGGTTTGGAACTGGAGCAGGGCAGAGTTAGGTTGGACATCAGGAGGAAGTTCTGCACCATGAGGGTGGTGAAACGCTGGAACAAGCTGCCCAGGGCTGTGGTTGAGGCTCCATCCCTGGAGACATTCAAGATCAGTCTGGCTGTGTCCCTGGGCAGCCTGCTCTAGCTGGAGGTGTCCCTGCTGAGTGCAAGGGGTTGGACAAGATGACTTTTGAGGCTCCCTTCCAACCCAATGCAATCTGTGAAGCTGTGACCTCCCCTGCCAGGAGGTGAAGTGATGCCTTTGGAACCTCTTGGGATACAGCAGTTCATAGAATCATAGAATCAGCCAGGTTGGAAGAGACCTCCAAGATCACCCAGTCCAACCTACCCCCCAGCCCTATCCAATCAACCAGACCATGGCACTGAGTGCCTCATCCAGGCTCTTCTTGAAGATCCCCAGGGACAGTGACCCCACCACCTCCCTGGGCAGCCCTGTTCTGTCCTGGTGCAAAGTTGTTTTCAGCTGTTTCCCATCTGCAGCCCAACTCAGTCTCTGCCAGGAGTGTCCAACCACATCATGGATGTGTCAGTGTAAGGTGAGAGGACATCTGGTGTGGGGAGGGAGGGTGGGGGAAGTATTGCACCCCTCCACTGCGGCTAGTCCGTTGAAATGTGCCAACTGTGGTGGTTTCACGGAGCTGTTGACAACAGAAAGAGAGATGAAGAGATAAAAATATGACTGTTCTTGATGCCTCTAGCACAGGCATTGTGTAAGACAGGCAATCTATGAAGAGGCTGCAAAACCACAGGGTTCTGAGGAGTCCCAAGCAGGGGCAGGCAGTGTGTAACATCATACAAGAGCACTCTAAAGGCTCTCTGGAGGTCCCTTCCAACCTCTAACGTGATGCTGTGAAGCAAACAGTCTCCTCTGCAAAGGAAAAGGCAAAGATGGAAGCTGAGGAAGGAGGTTTGCCAGATCCTGCAGCCCTGGCAGGAGTCACCTACCCATGGGAAGAGCAAGACAGAAGCTTTACAGAAGCAGCTAAGGCAGACCAACAAGACATGGAGGCTGTAGGCACAAGACTTAGCAAGACAGAGAGGTGGAAGTGTTAGACAAGCAAGAAACTGTTGGATTGCTGCACTTTCTCCAGGCTGCTCTCCAGACTGTGTGTGTCTGTTAGGAGGAGCTGATGCCTTTGAGGCTGGATGCATTTGTCAGGATGCAGGCACCCACGGCTGCCTTCCAGAGAGAGAGCCACTGAATTCTGGAGCAGCCATCTAGGTTAGGCAGGGTAAGAAGTGCATTGGGCCGGATGGGAGCACCAGGGAGCTAACCAAACCCACTGGTCCCCTTCTCAGGAGGCTAGATATCAACTGGGAGAATCTGCCTCTGGGAGATCTTCTGTCAGAGCCATTGCAGCACTGCATACATTTACAGCTCTGGAAAGACAGCCTCGGGGCAGCTCACATGAGGTTGGTTGGCATCTCTGGTGTGGAGACTTTCAGCTCAGGTTCCTGTTTGGAGTGCCCTTCTTCCCAGCTGCCCTCAGCTTGGAAAAGCCCAAAATAAGCAAGTGATGGTTTTAGCAGCTTGGCTCACATGGGTTCACAAGTCTAGGAGGAACCCTCTCCAAGCTTCCCACCATGTCTCTGCTCCCTAAATGCTGCAGGCTCCCAGGTTTGGGTTGGAAAGGACCTGAAAGAACATCCAGTGGCCACCCCCCTCCATGGGCAGAGACACCTCCCACTAGACCATGATGCTCAAAGCTCCATCCAGCCTGGTTTTAAGTGCTTCCTGGGATGAAGCATCCACAACTTCTCTGGGCAACCTGTTCCAGTGTCTCACCAGCCTCAAAGTAAAGAGCTTCTTCCTAGCGTCCAACCTATATCTTCCCTGCTCCAGTTTCCATCCATTGCCCCTTATCCTATCCCCACAGGACCTTCTAAACAGTCCCTCCCCAGCCTGCCCTTCAGATACTGGAATGGTCTGCCCAGGACAGTGCAGGAGTCACCATCCCTGGATGTGTTTAAGCAGCCTGTGGACCTGGCATGAAGAGAGAGGCTTTAGTGTTGGCCCTTCAGTGCTGGGTCATGGGTTGGACTGGATGATCTTTGTGGTCTCTTCCAACCAGATGTATTCTGTGATATATTGAAATGATGTTATAAGGTCTCTCTGGAGCCTTCTCCAGGCTGAACAGCCCCAGCTCCCTTCTTAGGAGAGGTGCTCCAGCCCTCTGATCCTCTCTGTGACCCTCCTCTGGCCCTGCTCCAGCAGGTTCATGCCCTTCTCCACCTCAATGACTTCAGTCTTGCCTGTCTCGGGTATAAAAGCCAGCACTGAGCTGTATCCAGAAGGGAAGCAGGAGCAGTCAATGCCTCCCTGGGTTAAAGAGGAAATGTCCCCACCTCTGCTTAAAAATTAAACAGCTTTGCATGGTGGCACCTTGGTGACTTGGGCTGTTCCAGTGACAAGGTACATCAAGTGCTGCTATCAGCGTGCCCCTCCTTGTTTGCAGAGAGCTGTTTGCCTTGGACAGCCAGATGCTGATCTCTTTGGCCACCTGCTGCCTTGCTTTTATCTGATGAATCTCTGATTGATTTATTCTTCTTTTGGGTGCAATCAGCAGATCCCTTCCCACCAGCAATTAAAAGCAGAAGGGATTTGTGTCGCCTGGGTATCTGCACTCACTTGTGACACCTGGCCTGGATCCTGGGGGAGAGCATCTGCTATTCATACATTTTGTGACCTAGAACTGGAAGTCTTTTAAAAGTAATTAGCCATGACAGAGGAGCACCAAAGCACATGACAAACACACACAAGAAAGCATCAGATGGATTATTCCTTCTCTCACCCTGCTGGGTAAATGGCAAAGAAACTTCAGTGTGTTTTTGGCAGTGCTCCTCTTCTGTCTGGGTGTGTGAAGTGAAAGGTACATCTTGGATTACTGCAGGTGTACTACATCTGGAGGTAAACACATTGTGATCTGGCCTTCACCCAGGAGGAAAAGAGGGCAAAGTCAAAGCTGCATATTAAAGGGGCCTGCAAGAAAGCTGGGGAGGGTCTGCTTGCAAGGGTTTGTGGCACTAGGACAAGGGGCAATGGTTTGAAACTACAGCTGGGTAGATTTAGGCTGGACATTAGGAAGAAGTTCTTCACTATGAGACCACACCTGCAGTACTCTGCCCACTTCAGGGCTCCCCAGTTCAAGAGGGACAGGGATCTGCTGGAGAGAGTGCAACAGAGGCTACGAGGATGCTGAAGGGACTGGAACCTCTGTGTGATGAGGAAAGGATGAGCCCTGGGGCTGTTCAGCCTGGAGAAGAGAAGGCTGAGAGGGGATCTGAGCAATGTCTATCAATATTTGAGGGGTGGTTGTCAAGAAGAAGGTTCCAGGCTCCTTACAGTGGTGCTCAGTGATAGGACAAGGCACAGCAGGTACAAGCTGGAACCCAGGAGATGCCACCTCAACATGAGGAGACAATTCCTTGCTGTGAGGGTGCTGGAGCCCTGGAGCAGGCTGCCCAGAGAGGTTGTGGAGTCTCCTTCTCTGGAAGATTTCCAAACCCTCCTGGATGCATTCCTGTGTGACCTGCCCTAGGTGCTCCTGCTGTGGCAGGGGGGTTGGACTGGCTGATCTCCAGAGGTCCCTTCCAACAGCTCCACATCCTTCTTGTGCTGCAGGCTCCAAAGCCCACCAGAAGTGGGGAAAAGAGGCTTTCTAGCCTGTAAAATGCAGCTCTTCCTTCCCCCTTATTTACTCCACTCCTTCTTGTCAGTTGAATAGGAATTTAAAAGCAGAACTGACTTTGTTTTTTGAGCTATAAACATTTGTGGTAAGAGCTGAGCCCACAACAGTGTCGCAACCAAAACACAGTTGCTCAACGGCACCTGTTAGTGCAATTACTTTGACATAAAAATGTGTTCTTTGCTGTTGTCTGCAGGGAAAAGGGAAAACAAAAAGAAAGCAAAAAAAAACCCCAGCAGCAAGCAGCCTGTTACCCTGCAGCTCCAGCTGGCACCCAAATTTGCTACCTTGATCTTGCATAATATTGCAAGATGAAAATAACAGAACGCCTGGGATCAAGCTTGGTGGTTGTGGGGTTTTTTTTGCTCTCATTACCAAGGAGCAAGTCAGACACCCTGCAACCAGATAACCTGCAGGAACAAGATTAAACCCAGCTGCTTATTTACACAGAAATATTTTCATGGGACCTGACTTTATATGCAGCGAGGAGAAATGGACCTGAGGGCATAGTTTCCCCCTTTTCCACCCCCCCCAAGGCTAGTGAGAAGGCAGAGTTTTCACTGCACTCTTCTATTTCTCTGTGTGTTCTCACAAATCACAGGATCACAGGATGCCAGGGGTTGGAAGGGACCCAAAGAGATTACTGAGTCACAGGATCACAGGAGTTGTAAGGGACCCAAAGAGATCATTGAATCAGAGGATCACAGGAGCTGGAAGGGACCCAAAGAGATCATTGAATCACAGGATCACAGGAGCTGGAAGGGACCCAAAGAGATCATTGAGTGCAACCCCCTGCCAGAGCAGGACCATACAATCCAGCTCAGGTCACACAGGAGCACATCCAGACAGGGCTTGAAAGTCTCCAGAGAAGGAGACTCCACAGCCTCTCTGGGCAGCCTGCTCCAGTGCTCTGTGACCCTTACAGTAAAGAAGTTCCTCCTTGTGTTGAGGTGGAACCTCCTGTGCTGCAGCTTACATCCACTGCTCCTTGTCCTATCCCAGGGAGCAAGGGAGCAGAGCCTGGCCCCTCCCTCCTGACCCCCAGCCCTCAGAGATTTATACACATTTATTAAATCCCCTCTCAGTCTTCTCTTCTCCAGACTAAAGAGCCCCAGGTCCCTCAGCCCTAGGCATGGGGGAAACCCCAAAGGAGATGCTCAAAGAAGGCCAACCATGGAAGTAGGATCTGATGGGAAGTTCTGCCAAGCCTCTCCTACAATAATGGTCACTGTAGAGTGCACAGTGCAGATGTCACCCCTGCTGCCAGGGCGAAGGGGTTTTATGGCTGCTGAAGACTATTTCTGAGAGGGATGTGAACCACAGAACTCTTCCAGTGTCCCACTAGCCTCATGGTCAAGAACCTGAAAGTGGACCCACAAAGCATCTAATCACAGCCATGAGTAGCACTCCAGGCAAAGGTCTCTAAGCTTCTTGTTCCTTTTTCTGTTTTGCATTTGGAAAAGAAAGAATCTTTAAGAAAAGAAAAGAAAAAGAAAAAGGGAAGGGGGGGGGGGGGGGGGGGGGGGGGGGGGGGGGGAGGGAGAGGAAGAGAATAAAAAGAGGGGGAAAAAGAAAAAAGAAGGAAAAAAGAAGGAAAATAAGAAGGAAAAAAAGAAGGAAAAAAGAAGGAAAAAAGAGAAAAAAGGAAAAAAGAGAAAAAAAGAAGGAAAAAGAGAAAAAAGAAGGAAAAAAGAGAAAAAAGAAGGAAAAAAGAGAAAAAATGAGGAAAAAATAAAGAAAAAAGAAGGAAAAAAGAAGGAAAAAGAGAAAAAAGAAGGAAAAAAGAGAAAAAAGAAGGAAAAAAGAAAAAAAAAAGAAGGAAAAAAGAGAAAAAAGAAGAAAAAAGAGAAAAAGAAGGAAAAAGAAAAAAGGAAAAAAGAAAAAGATGAAAAAGAGAAAAAAGAAAAAATAATAAAAAAGAGGAAAAGAAAAAAGAAGGGAAAGAGAAAAAAAAAGAAGAAAAAAGAGAGAAAAAGGGGAAAAAGGAGGGGGAAGATTAAAAAAAGGAGGGAAAAAATGGAAAACAAGGGGGAAAAAGGCAGGGAAAAAAGAGGAAAAAAAAAAAAAGAGAGAGGAAAAAACCCACCCCCAACCCCAAAGCAGAGAAGAGGACACCTGAGGGAAAGAAGGTTGCTCTTTCTACCTTGCATTGTGTAACACCAGAAGGAATAAATGTCAGAGAAACCATTGTGTAGAGTGCTAGTAAAAGGGCATTACTCATAGCCTGGGATAAACAACTAACTGCTCCCATCTGGCAGCCCAGCTCTGTGTGAAGGGAAACGCACTCAGAACTCCTGCTGTTGGTAACTGAGGCCTGCTCTGGGAAATGCCTGCAGGATCCAACTGTGACTGCAGCAGAGGGAAGGGAAATGACACAGTCGTGTCCAAAATAGCCTTGGAGACCAACAGGGCTGGAGGTGTTTCAAAATAGAACACATTCAGACATGAAAAGCAAGGAAGAGGGCCAGTGGGTACAGAGCAGCTCAGGCAGCTGAGCTCTGAGGGTTACGTTGGGGATGAGGAGAAAATGTCTTTGGTGCAAGAGTGGTCAGGGACTGGCAGAGGCTGCCCAGGGAGGTGGTGGAGTTCCCATGCCTGGAGGTGTTCAGGAAAAGTGTGGCCATGGCTCTTGGGGACATAGTTTAGTGGCCATGGTGGTGTGGGGTTGATGGTTGGACTGGGTGATCTTGGAGGGCTTTTCCAACCCAAACAATTCTGATGCTATGATTCTGTGACTCTGATTCTGTGATTCTATGTTTCTGTGATTCTATGATTCTATGACTGTGATTCTATGATTCTATGACTGTGATTCTATGATTCAATGACTCTATGATTCTGTGATTCTATGACTCTGTGATTCTATAACTCTATAACTCTGTGATTCTGTGACTCTGGGACTCTGTGCTTCTAATATCCTGTGATTCCATGACCCATGTGATCAGCAGCCCTTAGAACCCATTCAGAGAAAGGAAGAGCAGAACCAGGTGGTGGAGGTGGTTGAGGCTGAAAACCATCGCTGACACTCTTTGGGCAAACACAAACAGAAACTGAAAATGAGAGGGTTTTGATCATTCCAGAGAAGAAATTGGCGTTTCTATAGAGCTGGAGCCAAAGCCCATCGAAACCCAAGAGAGCCCTGCTGTGAGATTCAGTGGGCTTTGGCTCCTGTCCATAGGCTAAATGCTTTCTCTGGCAGGCCTGCAGAGTGATTCAGCCCCAAAGTGCTCAGCACAGCAAAATTCAAAAGCCCTATTCAGTATCTAAAAAAGGCAACTGGACGTCATTCCATGGTCCCAGTTGCACAATTGTCTTCACACAGGTGGCAGAAACAACATCCATCCTTGGCCAGAGACACCAAAGAGCAAGGCAGGAGCCTGTGCTAAAGCAAGACTTTACATCTCACACTCACAGTGTGGAACCAGCTTAACATTCCCCATTGGGAGGACTCTCTTCAAAAGCTCTGCTCAGGCTTCTGCTCTTCTTTCTTTTTTCTTTCTATTTTTTTACCCCTGATTTTGTTAAATGCATCTTCTGCTTTGAAAAGACTCCAGCTGGCAAAGAGTCACAGAATGGCTCAGGTTGGAAGGGACCTCAGAGATCATCTCCTCCAACCTGCCTGCCGTGGGCAGGGACACCTCTCAGCTAGGCTCAGCTGCTCAAGGTCTCATCCAGCCTGGCCTTCAAAACCCCCAGGCAGGAGGCAGCCACAGCCTCCCTGGGCAGCCTGTGCCAGAGGCTCAGCAGCCTCCTGCTGAACAACTTCTTCCTCAGCTCTACTCTAACCCTGCTCTGCCTCAGCTCCAAACCATTCCCTCTGGGCCTGGCTCCAGACCCCCTCAGCAAAAGTCTCTCTGTAGCCTTCCTGCAGGATCCCTTCAGGTGCTGGCAGCAGCTCTGAGGTGCCCCTGGAGCCTTTTCCTCTGCAGGCTGCACAGCCCCAGCTCCCTCAGCCCGTGCTCAGGGCAGAGCTGCTCCAGCCCTTGGATCATCTTTGTAGCTCCTCTGAGCTCTCTCCAGCAGCTCTGTGTCCTTCTCCTGCTGGGACTGAAGATCCCCCAGACTTAATGAAAAAATTGAATAGTTTCTCTTCTGCTTGACTCAGACTTCCCTCTCCTCACATTCCCCTCCAGCTTTTCAGCTAAGGGCCAACGATCAAACCCCATCTGTTAGTGACATGTGTTGTTTGAACAGTGACACAAGTAGATGATCTTGAAGGTCCCTTCCATCCCAAACCATTCTATGAAACCCATGAACATGTTTAGTGTTTAAATCATGGTAACAATAGGCCAGGTCTAGTTGGAGACCTCCACTCCTGCTGAATCTACACAGCAATATCATTCTCTGGTCCTGAGCATCTTCCTTACAGCAACCTGTGCTAGTGGGAGGTGTCCCTGCCCATGGCAGGGGGTTGGAGCTGGATGATCTTTAAGGTCTCTTCCAACCCAAACTGTTCTATGATTCTAAGAACCTGTCAAAGAAGAAGGATGAGGACAAGTTGTGCAAGTTTGTTTTCCCAGGCAGTCCTTGGCAGACAAGAGATTTATAACTGAGAAGTTTGAACATGTTGTAAGATTCCAAATGGGCTGTATGCAGTACACAGCAATATGTCCTAACAGGAACACTTGCAAAAAACTTTGGCAGCCAATACAAAGGCATTAAAAAGCTGCCTTTCCTCCCCCCACATTGTGAGGTTTTCAGTGCCTTGTTGTTCAATTCAGTGGCTCCATGAAATAACAACAGTTGAAAGGCAAAGGTGGACTGCAGAGCCTCCCCAGACACCAGCTGGAGCTCCTTCATTCTGACCAGCCTTGTGACCTATTGTGTGCCAGATCTCTGCTGGTCTCTGCTCACACATACTTAAAGTGCATGAAAAACTACACTAGAATTGCAGAGTCAGCATTCAAATGGTTGAATGAAAGCTGCTTGGGCAGCACCAAGCCAGCCCATTTCTGCCAGTGCCCTCAGATATGGTCTCTGCTTTCTGACCACACGTTTCTCCCCCACCCTGGCTGGGTGTGCACAGCCCACTTGACCCACAGCTCTTTCAAATTCCACTGCAGCACTGCTTTGTGAAGCTTGGTTAAACTCCAGAAGAATGAGCACAGAATCTGGCAGTGAATTGCCCAGGATTGGCTGCCAGGGCCAAAACCTAACATTTCATTCCAGGCTGTGGGTAGAGGTACGGACAGGAGACTACAGGCTCTTGTCCTGACCTACCTGGTCTGACCAAACGGTTCTGCTCCTGCCTTTCTCTTCCCTATCCCTTCTACTATTTTATCCTAGTCCCAATCTTTCCACAAAGGTGATCAGAGCCTACTTCTCACAGAATATGTCTGGTTGTAAGAGATCTTCAAGCTCATCCAGTCCAACCTTTGACCCAGCACTGAAGAGCCAACACTAAACCATATTCCCAAGTGCCAGGTCCACAGGCTGCTGGAACATCCCCAGGGATGGTGTCTCCACCACTTTCTCCAGGCTGAAGAGCCTCAACCTCTAGGGCAGGTTCTCCAGCCCTCTGATCCTCTTTGTGACCCTCCTGTGGACCCTCTCCAACAGCTCCAGGTCCTTCTTGTGCTGGGGGCACCAGAATTGGATGGAGTGCTTCAGGTGAGGTTTCACAAGAGCAGAGCAGAGGGGCAGAATCCCCTCCCTCATGCTGCTGGTCCTACTTCTTCTGATGCAGCCCAGCACACAGCTGCCTTCTGGGCTGCAAGTGGCCAGTGCCAGCTCACATTGAGTTTTTCATCAGCTGACACTGCCATGTCCTTCCTTCTCCTCCAGACTGCTCCTCAGCCACCTCTCACCCAGCCTCTATTTGTGCCTGGGATTGCCCCGGCCCAGATGCAGGACCTTGCACTTGGGCCTGTGCAATTTCATTTCTTTTTCCCTTCCCCCCTTGAGCCAACTCAAATAAAATCATCATGCTCCTGCTGCTCAGCACTATCAGTGAATCCTGAGAGACACAGAGGTAAGTCAGAAATGCCTTTGAGCAAGTCTACCAACAATGGTTTGGAAGCACTCCCTGACTCCTTCTTCTTCTTCTTGCAGTTTAATTTGGCTCAGGTGTACTTGGGGGTGGAAAAAAAGAGAAGTGCACATCTTCTTCCTGCAGAGATTGCCCTACATGCTTCATTGTACCACTCACCTGAGAAGTCAGTAAGATTAAATATGTGCACAAGTCTTTGAACAGGGAAAGCCTAAACAACCTTCTGATGGAGGCAGAGGAAAGTATGTTGTGATTGTGGCTGACAGCCTTCTCTTTTCTAGGTTCTACAAAGGCTAGGTGCAGTCTGCAGCACCTCACAGGTTCATTATCAACTACACAAGAAGGCTCTTTTCATGTTTTTCCTCCTTTCTTCCTCCTCCTAGCTGACAGCTGGGAGCTTCACTTCAACTTTGAGAGTACCTGCATTTTTATTAATTATAAATCACAGAATCATAGAATGGGAGAGGTTGGAAGGGACCTCTGGAGGTCATCCATTCCAACCACTCTGCCAGAGTAGAGGCAGCCAGGGCAGGTCACACAGGAACACATCCGGGCAGGTCACACAGGAACACATCCGGGCAGCTCTTGAAAGTCTCCAGAGAAGGAGACTCCACAACCTCTCTGGGCAGCCTGCTCCAGGGCTCCAGCACCCTCACAGCAATTTTTCCTCATGTTGAGGTGGAACATCCTGTGTTCAAGTTTGCATCCACTGCCCCTTGTCCCATCACAGGAAACCATTGTAAAGGGACCAGAACCTTCTTCTTGACACCTACTCTTCAGATGCATATAACCCTTGCTCAGATCCCATCTCAGTCTTCCCTTCTCCAGGCTAAACAGCCCCAGGGCTCTCAGCCTTTCCTCATCACACAGATGTTGCAGTCCCTTCAGCATCCTTGTAGCCTGTGTTGGACTCTCTCCAGGATTTCCCTGTCCCTCTTGACCTGGGGAGCCCAGAACTGGATGCAATACTCCAGATGTGGTCTCATATGTTTGGGTTGGAAAAGCCCTCTAAGATCATCCAGCCCAACCATCAACCTAACACCACCATGGCCATTAAACCATGCCCCTGAGTGCCAGTGGCCACACATTTCTTGAACACCTCCAGGGACATGCAGGTTAATTATTTTGTTTTAAAGAAGGCTAATTAAAAACAAACAAACAAACAAAAACATTCAGCATAATAAAAAATTTTTGAAAAGAAAAGGGAAAAGGGAAAAGGGAAAAGGGAAAAGGGAAAAGGAAAAGGAAAAGGAAAAGATAAAAAGGAAAAAAATTAAAATAAAAAGAAGAAGGAAAAGAAGAAGAAAAAGTAAAAGTAGAAGAAGAAGGAAAAGGAAAAGGAAAAGGAAAAGGAAAAGGAAAAGGAAAAGGAAAAGGAAAAAATAAAAAGGAAAAAATTTAAAGAAAAAGAAGAAGGAAAAGAAGAAGAAAAAGAAAAAAGTAGAAGAAGAAGGAAAAGGAAAAGGAAAAGGAAAAGGAAAAGGAAAAGGAAAAGGAAAAGGAAAGGAAAAGAAAAGGAAAAGGAAAAAATAAAAGAAAAAGGAAAAGAAGAAGAAAAAGAAAAACTAGAAAAAGAAGAAGAAGAAGAAGGAAAAGGAAAAGAAAGAGAAAAAGTAGAAAAGGAAGTAGAAAAAGAAGAAAAAGAAAAAGGAAAAGAAAAAGAAAAAGAAAAAGAAATAAAAAGGAAAATAAAAAGGAAAAAGGAAAAAGAAAAAGAAGAAGAATCAAAAAGACAAAAGGCTATCTTAAAGAAAAGGCATTCAGGATAATTAAAAATAAACAACCCCCCCAAATCTCCCCCCCACCAAATCCCAAACAAGCAGCAATAAACTTCCACAACCCCATTTGGGAGTGGTTGTATTTCTCAGTGGATTCTGAAATCGTGCTTTTTAAGCTGTTTTTCCTGGGCAGCGAACTGCCTCAGTGCGTTGTTTTGAAGAACGCTAGCAAATGCTTCGTGGGCTCCAGCAGGCAAGGCTCTGCAGTGGAGTCCCTGATAGCTTTGCTGCTGTAAGTAGGCTAACTTTCCACTGTGGTTGCACTGGGAGAAACCCCTTTGAAGTCAGTCCTACAGCGGCTGTTGAATCTCACTCCTGAGAGAGAGAAACCCTCTCTCCAATGCCTGGCACTTCTGACAGGCTCCAGCTAGGAGACAAAACTCCAATGAATGGGGAGAAGAGGGTCTGAGCCACTCAAGCCAATCTGTGCATATCTTAGGGAACTAACTGGATGTTGAGGAGTTTGTAGTAAAACTGAACCTAAATGCCAAAAGCAGCATTAGCATCAGAAGTGCGTGAAGCATCCAGCTACAAACTGTGCTTATAATCCAGTTATTAACATAACAGCTTCAGTGGTTCACAGAAACTCTCTGCTAGTGGAACCTGCAGTGGAACAAAATGGAGCTTGGAATGAGCTCAGAAAGTGGAGGAGGTTTCATTAGAAGGACCTCAAGAGACTATCACCACATGACCACATCATAGGATCTTTGAATCATAGAATGCTCTGGGTTGGAAGGGACCTCCAAAGGTCATCCAGTCCAACCCCCTCTGCAGTCAGCTGGGACATCCTCAACTAGATCAGGTTGCCCAGAGTCCTGCCCAGCCTCACCTGAATATCTCCAGGGAAGGAGCCTCAACCACCTCCCTGGGCAACCTGTTCCAGTGTTCCACCACCCTCATGGTGCAGGACTTGCTCCTAACATCCAATCTGCTCTGCTCTGGTTTGAAGCCATTGTCCCTCATCCTGTCCCTGCAGGCCTTTGTAAACAGCCTCTCTCCATCCTTCTTGAAGCTCCCTTCAGGTACCAGAAGGTTGTAATTAGGTCCCCCTGGAGCCTTCTCTTCTGTGGGCTGAGCAACATCAGCTCCTTCAGCCTATCAGCCTGAAAAGAGAGAGGAACTCATCCTCTCTGCTGCTTCAGCATCCCTAGATGACAAAAGAATCACTTAGCACACTATGAAAGCTAAAGATGGATGATTGAGAGCACTGATAAAAATGAAACTTGCAGTGGCCAAAGTATGAGCAGTGGAATCGAACCCAGAAACCATTCACAGCCAGGAGGTTAGAAAGAGTGAGCCAGGAGAATGATGAATGCTAATGTGCCTTTGAAAAATGTGAGGCAGATACTTAGAGCTGGACAGGAATGAGGTTAAAAGAGCTGAGGGAATAACCTAAGCATTGAGCCTCCAAAGAAAAAGAGCCAAGCAAAAGCACTACTGGCAGCTGAAATGGGGAGAAGCGAGAGGAATTGCATTAGGAGAGGGATGGCTGAGGAGATCAGAGAATGCTGGAATGGCTCAGGTGGGAAGGGACCTCAGAGATACCTACTCCAACCTCCCTGTCATGGGCAAGGAACTAGGCTGCTCAGGGTCTCATCCAACCTGTCCTTGAACACCCCCAGGGAGGAGGCATCCACAGCCTCTCTAGGCAGCCTGTTCCAGAGACTGGTGGGAGGTGTCCTGACCACGGCGGGGGGGATGGATCTAGATGATCTTTAAGGTCCCTTCCAACTCAAACCACTCTATGAACCTGTGATTTTTATGTAGACACACTTGGGCACAGACAAAATCAGTGTTGGCCACTGACTAAATCAGTGTTGGCCACTGACTAAATCAGTGCTGGCCACTCTATACTGGTGTCCTTTGCTAGGAGATGAAAGATGTTTTGTTTCCTGAAGCCTGGAGGAAAGCTCTATCCTAATTCACTTAAGGGTTTGGAAGAACAATCCATAGAATCATAGAACTGTCAGGGTTGGAAGGGACCTCAAGGCATCCAGTTCCAACCCCCCTGCCATGGGCAGGGACACCTCACACTACAGCAGGTTGCTCACAGCCACATCCAGCCTGGCTGCAAACACCTCCAGGGATGAGGTTTCCACCATCTCCCTGGACAACCTGTGCCAGTGGCTCTCCATGGGTGGTTAATATTTTGCCTGTCCCTTTGGGAGGAATTAATAAAAGTAAAAGCTGAGCAGCTGCCCCTTCTAATCTGGGAACAAATCACCAAGGCAGGCACAAACAAGGGGCAGGTGAATTCTCCTCTGAACCATCAGGGGAAGGAAAACAAACAAACCAAAAAGGCAAAGCAATAGACCCAACCCCTTCAACAAAATTCAATCAAGCAAAGCAGTTTAGAAAGGGGCTGGGAGCCTGCTGAAAACAAAGTTTCAAATAACAAACACCAATAAAAGTGCAAGAGAAATAAAAATCCTCGAGGCCAAAGTCCAGAGATTAGCAGAACAATCAAAAAAGAGCCGGAGACAAACAGCCCTAAGTCTGCGAAGCAGGCTGGTGAGCAAACAGCTCTCCAGACCTGATTTAGCAAGCAGGCTCTATGGAGGGAAGGGTTGGAGGCTGACTGAGAGAGTCAATAGAGCCAGCAGGGCTGGGATCTCTTAGCAAATGTCATTCTCCCCAAACAAAAAGGCTGCTCCTTAGGAAAAGCAACCACGCATCGCTAGGGGAAGGGGTCGTGAGGAACACATCGGGAGTTGGCTGCCACAAGCTTAGCATCAAACTAAGAGGTTGTTCAGCCTGGAGAAGAGAAGGTTCTGGGGAGATCTTAGAGTGGCCTTCCAGGACCTGAAGGGGGCTGCAAGAAAGCTGGGGAGGGACTTGTGACAAGGGTTTTCCCCCCATCCCCCATGATCTTCCTCCTGAAAATACATGAACATATTGAAGCTTCTGGCCTCATGCTGCCCGAGGGTAGGTTTAGGTTATTGGAAGAAACTTCTTCACTGGAAGGGTCCTGAAACACTGGAAGAGGGAAATGGTTGAATCTTCATCCCTGGAGGCATTTAAAAGAGGCAGAGCAGTGGTGCTGAGGGGCACAGTTTAGCAACAGACTAGGCAGAGTTGGATAAGACTTGATGAGATTAAAAGTCTTTTCCCACCAAAACAATTCCATGATTCTGTAACTCTGTCAGGGCTTGTAGTGACAGCATGAGGGGCAATGGGTTGGAGCTGGAAGAGAGGAGATTGAGACTGGAGATTAGGAAGAAATTCTTTCCAGTGAGGGTGGTAAGACACTGGAACAGGTTGCCCAGGGAGGTTGTGGATGTCCCCTCCCTGGAGGTGTTCAAGGCCAGGTTGGATGAGGTCTTGGTCTAGTGGGAGATGTCTCTGTCCATGGTAGGGGGGTTGGAACTGGATGATCTTTAAGGTCCCTTCCAACCCAAACCATTTTGTGATTCTATGAACAGAGCTAGTTCCACACAGCACTGCAAATTGTGGTGACATTGACTTATGCTCACTCTCAGGGAATGTATTAGAACTGTAGTGTAGACATTAGCTAAAGTGACAATAATCAATCCAGCTTTGGCAGGCAGTCGATCAATACACACAGAGACTCAGTAGCCTTGCCCTGACTATGGATCTGGATACTTCTCTGAGACAAAGCATAGCAAAATGTCTCCTGGTTAATCATAGAATCAACCAGGTTGGAAGAGACCTCCAAGGTCACCCAATCCATCCTATCACCCAGCCCTATCCAATCAACCAGACCATGGCACTGAGTGCCTCATCCAGGCTTTTCTTGAAGACCTCCAGGGATGGCAACTCCACCACCTCCCTGGGCAGCACATCCAAATGGCAAATCAATATCAAATCAAATGGTAAATCAAATCTTGTGCCTACACCTGATCTGATGATATTTGGAGGCTAGCACAGCTCTCAGGCAATCATGGACTTCTCTTCTGAGGATAAGAGTGTCACAAGATGAGCACTTGGCCATGCATGACCCTGCCCTTGTCTGCAAGGTCATGACACCCAGGTCAGTCACCTTTCACAATAAGCCAGGCCTCAAGTGCAGACAGTTCATAAAATCATAGAACTGTTTGGGTTGGAAAAGACTTCTAAGACTATCCAACCATCAGCCTAACACCACCATGGCCATCAAACCATGGCCCCAGACCTTTACTATTTCAAAGCTCCTGAACAAATAGGGCGGGGGGAGGGGGAGGAGAGTCATATTTGCTGATGTCTGCTCGCTGGTCTGGATCTTTACCCTGCCCCACATTTAGGCCTGCAGCAGCTGAGAGAAAAATCTGGATGTGTTTATTTATTTATTTATCTCTTTATTTATTACATTTCCCATGAACTTGGGTTTGGAGATGGTCCTCCTGCAAAGGAGACTAACCCTGATTGCATGGCTGGCAGGATTGGAGTGAAAATAAATAGATAGATAGATAGATAGATAGATAGATAGATAGATAGATAAATAGATAAATTGATAGATGGATAAGTAGATAGATAGATAAATAGATAAATAAATAGATAGATAAATAGATAGATAAATAGATAAATTGATAGATGGATAAATAGATAAATAGATAAATAAATAAATAGATAAATAGATAGAAAAATAGATAAATTGATAGATGGATAAATAGATAAATTGATAGATGGATAAATAGATAGATAAATAGATAGATAGATAGACTGCAGCTCATTTGAACATTTACCCAAGAGCAACTTCTCTTTCAAGCTGCAGGACCCTGTGGCTTCATTTCACATCCCTGGGACAGAGCCTGCAAGGTTAATGCGTTATAGACAGTTGAAAACTTTCCCTCTGCCTCGGGCACATCCCTGCTATTCAGCAAGGCAAATCCTACCCCCACCACCCTCCAGCAGCCTGCCCAGCAGCCCAAACGCTGCACAGCAACAGCTCCTTTCCCCACCCCCCCCTCCGCCCCGCACCGTCTCCTCCTCTCCTTGAGACTGACATTGCCTGGGCGCTGAATAGCTTGGTGGGAAGAGTTCAATGCAGGGTTTGCACTTTCCCAGCCATTAGCCAGCTGCCACCGCATTTCATTATCTTCGGGGTGGGGGGGGGGGGGCTGCTTTTGGACATCAAAGGAGCTTCCAAACAGCCTGCTGAAGTGGAAGTAACCGAGCTGGGTGCGCGGTGCAGGGCACGGAATTATTCATCGTCGTTATTTGTGTGTGTGTGTGCCCATCTCGTGCCATCTGGCCCTCTAACTGTAAAGGCCAGGGATGGGGGGGGAAGCCCCAACAACAACAAAGGAAAAAGCAGCTCAGCACACCCCTCTTGGTTTCTTGGAGTGAATCCTGATGAAGAAGCAGGGCCTCAGAGCAACTGCCTGGCGTTATCAGGGACTCGCCATTGTGTCGCCCTCTAAAAAGCAACCAACAAAGGTAGCGGCGCAGGGTCTGGGGGAGAGAACAAAGTTAAGCAGAGCATGAAAAGCAGCTCTGAGATGGCTTTTTCTTCCAAGAAATAAAGAGTTGAGGGGAAAAAAAGAAGAAGTGTGTTTTCTTTCAGCCTTCTAAAGAAGCTGCCTGTGAGCAAGCCAAGGTAGTGTGGGGCTTTGCAGGAGGCTGCCTGGGGATGGCTGTTCAGCTGATTTAACTCACTGCAGCTTTTGTCTTCTTATGGCTTTCTTGTGCTGACAAAAGTCCATATGCTCGTTGTGCTTCTCCATGAGTTTGAAACCTGCCTGGCATTACTGGAAATCTCTAATTGACACAAGCAGAAAATCTTGAGAATGAGATTAAGAAGTGGTGGTGGTGGTGAAACAACAAGCCAAAACCAGCAAAAAAGCAAAACCTCTCTGTGTCACAAACTGCTCAGCCAGGAGCTCTCAGTGGATGTGTGATGAACTTGCACTCTTGTTAGGTGGCTTGGTTTGACTGACCAGGGAATAAACTACAACACACTTCTGCCTCTGCTCTGCCTGCCAACAAAACTCCCTGTAGCCAGGAAAATAAACTCAGCAGGAAGTGCTCATCCTTCCATCCTGATGTTTTATGGCACAGAGGTTTTGGCTAATGATTTATTTTGCCTTCACTGAGTTGTTAACTTGAAGCTTTGAAAATACAGTGGTTTGACTGGGAATGACACCACAGAACCACAAACAATAGCACCATAGAACCAAAGGACTGTTGAGGTTGGAAAGACTTTTGAGATCATCAATTCCAACTGCTCACCTACAGCTCACAACCCAACCCCTGCTGCTGAGCCACTGCCACCAAACCATGCCCCTCAGCACCACATCCATGCATCTATTAAATCCCTCCACCTCCCTGGGCAGCCTGTTCCAATGCTTGAGAACCCTTGCTGGGGAGAAACTCTTCCTAATACCCAACCTGAACCTCCCCTGACACAACTTGGCATTTCCTCTTGCCTGTCACTTGTTGCATCTGAGAAGAGACTGATCCCCACCTCACTCCAACCTCCTTTGAGGTAGTTGTAGAGTGTGATGAGTTCTCCCCTCAGCCTCCTTATCTCCACACTAAACAACCCCAATTCCCTCAGCCCTTCCTCATAAGACTTTTGTTCAAGGCCCTTTAACAGCTTGGTTGCTCTTCATTGGCCCTGCTCCAATACCTCAATGTCTTTGCAGTGAGATGCCCAAAACTGAACCAAGTGTTCAAGGTGTGGCCTCACCCATGCTGAGCAGAAGGGAACAATGACATCCCTACACCTGCTGGCCACACTAAACAAGGCAACTGAGTGTGCAAAGTCAAGGCTTGAAAAACACCTGGGACACACAGGTCACCACTTGCAGGGCACTGGTTGTCTTTAACAAGACCACAACATGGGTTTGCATTTTGGGGTGCTTGCTATGGAAAGAAATATTTGGTATGGTGAAGCCTGGTGTCCAAGGCCCTGGTTGTGCAAACCAAGTCGTGTAGGTAAAGCTCTTGCTCACAGGTTCCAAAGGTGAGCACACATGAAAGAGAGTTTGCAGCACTGAGGTCAAATCTGGTAGCCCTGTAGTAGGTTTGATTAACTGCATTTGAGATTGGCATGAAGAGAGGCTGGGAGACAGGCTTTGAATTTTGTCTCTTTCTGTTTTCTACTCACTGCAGACAGCTTGCTGTGAAGTACAGAGTCACAGAATGACAGAATGATAGAATCAGAGTCATAGAGTCATAGAATCATAGAATGGTCTGGGCTGGAAGGGACCTCCAAAGCTCATCCAGTCCAACCCCATCCGCATTCAGCAGGGACATCCTCAACTAGATCAGGTTGCCCAGAGCCCTCTGAGGCTCACCTTGAATATCTCCAGGGATGGGGCCCCAACCACCTCCCTGGGCAACCTGTTCCAGTGTTCCTTCCAGTATCTCTCCTTGCAAGCCAGCAATTAGATTGCTTTGTGAGGTTGACTTGGAAATAGTAGCCAGAGAAGCCAAGCTACTGGCAGCCAGCATCAAACCCAACAATCCCTGACCTTCAGTGTTCTTAGTACAAAAGCCCTTTTCCTGCTGTTTTGAATGAATGAAGGAAGGGGAGGCAGCCAATGCTGGAGCAGACACTTTCTTCTGAGGAGATAAAACAAATCTGGTTTATTTCTGTATACAATCTGCTGCCCCAGCACAAAGACAGGAAGCAATATTGGGAAATTCTTAAATGCTGGAGAGGGTCTCTTCCTCTCCTTTATGTCACTTGGAATAAAGAGTTGAGCCAAGAATTTCCTGAGCTTTTGCAATTTGCCCAGAAAAATATGTCCCCCCTTCCTTGCTGCCTCATGGTGAAGAAAGGATTTATGGCTAGGAGTGGCTTCTACATCTCACTTAAAATAAAACTGCTCTGCCCTGTTGCTGCTCCTGCCATCCTGGCTTGGTTTCTAATGGGACTGAGCAGGTGCTGCAACACAGCCACACACAGATCATCTTTATGGTTGGATTTGATGATCTTTTGGTCTTTGCCAACCAAAACAATTCAGTGATTCTCCATTTCAGAGCATCACAGGCATCACTTCTTGGGTAACCAAATGGAAAGGAGCAGTCACAAATAGGAACAGGCTACCCATGGAGGAGCGGAGTCCTCACCCCTGCAAGTGTACAAGAAGCCTGTGGCCACGGCACCTGGGTTTGATGGCCATGGTGCTGCTGGGTTGATGGTTGGACTGGATGACCTTGGAGAGCTTTTCCAACCCAAACAATTTGTAATTCTATGACATAAAGTAGTCTGCTCAGCTTTAGAAATGTGAGCAAGCCAGGTGTACCCAGCAAGCCTCCACCAGACAGATTCATGACTTGCCCCAAAAGCTGCCCACAGGAGATCCAAGGCTCATGGCTGAGGGACTTGAGCTGTTCAGCCTGGAGAAGAGAAGGCTCCAGGGAGAGCTTAGAGCAGCCTTCCAGTACCTGAAGGGGACCTTCCAGAAAGCTGTGGAGGGACTGTTCAGAAGGGGCTGTGGGGATAGGATAAGAGGCAATGGTTTGAAACTGGAGCAGATTTAGGTTGGACATCAGGAGGAAGTTCTGCACAACGAAATACTGGAACAGGTTTCCCAGGGATATGGTTGAGGCCCCATCCCTGGAGACACTCAAGATCAGACTTGATGTGGCCCTGGGCAGCCTGCTCTAGCTGGAAATGCCCCTGCTGCCTGCAAGGGGATTAGACAAGCTGACTTTTGAGGGTCCCTTCCAACCTGATGCATTCTGAGATAGATGTTTTTATGGGGATGAATGAGAGGAATGGCTCAAAAGCAGGATGGCCAAGGCAAGCAGGGTCCCCATCTGTGTAAGGAAGGGGCTGGCAGCTCTTTTGTCATTTCAGTGAGCAGTTATTGCCCAAAAGCAGAAAGCAGAGCTCCTTGCTAGGCTGCATGGGCAGTGCTTCACCCCAGTGGCCCCACCACAAGCTGTCATTTGGGCTGCAGCACCTGGATTCTCTTCAGGGAGACAGTGTGCACTGGCTTCTGTAGTGGGGTGGGCAGCCAGCACCACTTCTCCCTGTGGGGATTTGGAAGAGGAAAACACAGCTGAGCAGCATGAAGCTGCAGGGTGGAGGGCAGTGAGCACCTCGGGGAGTGGTGGGAAAGGCTCCAGGAGGAGCTTCTGCTCTGCAGTCTTGGCAGTACATTGGTCTGAGGGGAGAGGTTAACGCTCTGATAAACTGTGATTAGGTGAAAATTCACTGAGTTGGCCTTCAGGCTCAGCTCCTCACCTGGTGAAAGCTGGGTCAGCTTTCAGTGTCCTGCTGGAGAAGCAGCTGAGGACATGGCCCCAGTGCTTTCTGCCCTCCCGTAGGCTGTCCCCTGGCAGTGATGCTACCAGACCCTTGCTCCTGGCAGGTGCATGCTGAAGGCCAGATTGCAGCTTGCCCAAACACTTCTACCCTGGAGAGTGAGGTCCTCTCCTGCCCCCACCTCCCCCTTGCCATCCTGCATGGCTGTCAGATGGATGCTTTTCTTTGCCAGCTGCTTTAGAGCAAGCCAAGCCGGCACTGTGGCATGGCTCTGGAGTGGCAGGAAGGAGAATGGAGACTGGGTCTGGTATTTCCTTGCTCCTAGTGGACAAAGAGGGAAGATATGGAAAGAGAGAATTCAAATAGTACTATTCTATAAATACCTGAGGGGTGGGTGTCAGGATGAAGGTGATGGTCTCTTTTTGGTGGTGCCCAGTAATAGGAAAAGGCACAAACTGGAACCCAGGAGGTTCCACCTCAACATGGGCAAAAGCTTCTTTGGTGTGAGGGTGCTGGAGCCCTGGAGCAGGCTGCCCAGAGAGATTGTGGAGTCTCCTTCTCAGAACACTTTCAAGACCCTTCTGGATGCATTCCTCTGTGACCTGCCCTAGGCAATCCTGCTTTGGCAACAGGAGTTGGACTGGATGATCTCCAGAGGTCTCTTCCAAGCTCTAACATTCTATGATTCACCCTCACAGCAGAGAAGTTTCTCCTTACACTGAGGTGCAGCCTCCTCTGTTCCATTTCCCATTGTTCCTTGCCCCATTACTGGGGCACCACCACAAAGAGGCTGGCACCTTCCTCCTGACACCCACCCCTCAGATACTTACAGGCATTGCTCAGATCCCCTCTCAGCCTTCTCTTCCCCAGGCTAAACAGCCCCAGGAGGGCTCTCAGCCTTTCTCCATAGCAGAGATGTTGCTGTCCCTTCATCATCCTCATATTCTCTGCTAGACTGTCTCCAGCAGATCCCTGTCTCCCCTGAACTGGGGAGGCCAAATAGCCCTCCCTTTGTTTCGGATGTTGATTCCTCCAGCTTTGCATTTCACACAAGGTCACCGTGAGCTCTGAACCTCTCTTCTGAACGACTCAGCTATTTCCACGCAGCGTCAGTGGACAGCCCTCCTCACCTATCAGCAGCTAACCAGCCATGACAATAAGTGAGGAGCTACAATTCAAGGAAGCCAAAAAAACAAAACCCAAACAAAACCAAATCCCACAAATGGAAGGATGTGAATTCTATGGAGCACACAGAGCAAAATGGGTGGGATCCTCGCTTCCTCAAATTGTGTATTCACTTCATAAGTTAGCTACACAATTATCTCCTCATTAAGGGATGAGGCTAGTCTGACAGCCCAGCTTTGTGTCCACTTCCCAGTGTGCTTTTGTGGAAGCAGATCTCTGCCTCATCCCTTTGAAGAACTGCAGTTTCTTTTCTTCTCCTTCTTTCTTTCTCTTTTCCTTCCTTCCTTCCTTCCTTCCTTCCTTCCTTCCTTCCTTCCTTCCTTCCTTCCTTCCTTCCTTCCTTCCTTCCTTCCTTCCTTCCTTCCTTCCTTCCTTCCTTCCTTCCTTCCTTCCTTCCTTCCTTCCTTCCTTCCTTCCTTCCTTCCTTCCTTCCTTCCTTCCTTCCTTTCCTTCCTTCCTTCTTTCCTTCTTTCTTTTTCTTTCTTCCTTTCTTCCCTTCTTTCTCCCTCCTCTCTCTTTCTCTCTCTTTCTCTCTTTCTTTCTCTCTCTCTCTTTCTCTTTTTGAAACCAGCAAAGTGGTTGAATGGTTCAGTACCAGCTTGGCAGCTCAGAAAAATCAACAGATAGCTTCACAACACCTGAGAAGAAGGAAGCACAACACAGACCCACACTGAACTCTGCTCCAATTTGCAGTGCAGGGCCTATAATTAGCAAGACATCGAATTAAGGCTGAGTTACACCAGCCAGAAAACAAAGACAGATTGTTCACACAAAATCTTCAGCTTTCAGGCAGGATGCCTGCAATTCTGAATGAGACCTTCCTTATCTATATCTATATCTATATCTATATCTATATCTATATCTATATCTATATCTATATCTATATCTATATCTATACCTTATCTATATCATCTATCTCTATCACTATCTCCTCTATATCTTTCTCCATCTCTATCTCTATATCTCTATCATCTCTATCTCTCTATATCCTCCCTATCCTCTCTATCTCTATTTTTATCTCTATATCTCTATCATCTCTATCTCTATATCATCTCTCTCTCTCTCTCTCTCTCTCTCATCTCCATCTCTATCTCTATCTCATCTCTATCTCTATCATCTCTATCTCCATCCCCATCTCTATCTATCTCTATCATCTCTATCTCCATCCCCATCTCTATCTCTATCTCTATCATCTCTATCTCCATCCCCATCTCTATCTCTATCTCTATCATCTCTATCCCCATCTCTATCTCTATCTATCTCTATCATCTCTGTCTCCATCCCCATCTCTATCTCTATCTATCTCTATCATCTCTATCTCCATCACCATCTCTATCTATCTCTATCATCTCTATCTCCATCCCCATCTCTATCTATCTCTATCATCTCTATCTCCATCCCCATCTCTATCTCTATCTCTATCATCTCTATCTCCATCCCCATCTCTATCTATCTCTATCATCTCTATCTCCATCCCCATCTATATTGATACAGATCCAGATACATAAAGTTCCTATTTTAGTTTCCTCTTACTTCACTGTATCTTTTTACCCTAAAAAAACCCCAAAACAACCCCAGTCTCCCAACTGTCCTCTTTCCTTTTTTTTTTTCAACCTCACAAAATTACTTTTTCCCCCAGTTGTTTAGTTTCCACACTGTCCCTGACGTCATCTCTTCACTAAGACACACACAGCAGCTCGAAACGCTGCTGCGCTGCAGGGCTGCATGCAGGACACAGTGTACCAAATGTGTTTGTTTTTAATTCACAGCAGTTCTCAGTCAGGAGGGCAACACAGACACTGCTTCCCCCCCCCCCCCCCCCCCCCCCCTTTTTATCTTTTCTTTTCAATTTTTTCTTTATTTTAATTTTCTCATTTTCCCCCTTAATTTTCTTCTCTTTCTTCCTTCCTTCCTTCCTTTCTTTCCTTTCTTTCTTTCTTTCTTTCTTTCTTTTTTCTTTCTTTTTTCTTTCTTTCTCTTTCTTTCTTTCTCTTTCTTTTTTCTTTCTCTTTCTTTATTTTCTCTTTCTTTCTTTTCTTTCTATCTTTCATTTTTCTTTCTTTCTTTTCTTTTTCTTTTTCTTTCTTTCTCTTTCTTTTTTCTTTCTTTTTTCTTTCTTTCTCTTTCTTTCTTTCTCTTTCTTTTTTCTTTCTTTCTCTTTCTTTCTCTTTCTTTTTTCTTTCTTTCTTTCTTTTTTCTTTCTCTTTCTTTCTTTCTCTTTTTTCTTTCTTTCTCTTTCTTTCTCTTTCTTTTTTCTTTCTTCTTTCTTTCTTCTTTCTTTCTTTCTTTCTTTCTTTCTTTCTTTCTTTCTCACTTCCTTTCTTTGTGTCTTCCTTTGTTTGTGTCTTCCTTTCTTTGTGTCTTCCTTTCTCCTCTTTTCTTCCTTTCCTTTCTCTTTCTCTCTTTTTCTCCCTTCCTTCCTTCATTTCTTCCAAATTCCTCCCTTTCAAATCCTTCCCTTATTCCTTCTAAAATTCCTTCCTTATTCCTTCCAAATCCCTTCCTTCCTTCCAAATCCCTTCCTTCCTTCCAAATCCCTTCCTTCCTTCCTTTCATTTAGGCAGGGGAAAAAAAAGCAAATCCTGACTCCACATTAAGAAAATATTTTCCTCCTCTGCTAGCAAAGGCTTTGAAACATTGCTGTGAGAGTTTGAAACATTGCTGTAAGAGTTTGAAACATTGCTGTAAGAGGTTTGTTTTCCCAGGACAGAAGGAGAAGTGTGCCTGCATAAAAACACTGAGTTACAGACCCAGCATGGACATCTTTTGCTTCACAGAGAGGGACTCTGCAAGGCTGATCAAACCCTGCTATTATCTGTACAGCATGTGCTATTAACAGCTGCAAAGTGGCTTTTGCTGAGAAAAATATGTGCTGAGGAGATGCTAAATTTGGTGTTGCTGTAGGGTAGATTAATTAAGTGCCAGGAGAGATTAAGTAAGTACCACCTCAGCATTAAAACAAAGAACATTGTTTGTTTATTAGATGAAATGCACACTCCCTGGACGAGGAAGAGCTGCAAATGGATGTAGGAAGCAGGGGGTTGTGGTGAAGGAGAAAGCAGCAGACAAATATTTGATGGTTTTCATATATTATTCTGTTTTTCCCCCCTCCCTCATTGTCAGGACATCACAAAGCAGATGTAAATTTGGAGTGAATGAAATCTAGAAGCAAATGAAACTGCAAGAGGATGCTCTGCAGCAAGGCAAATGTCATTTGGCAATATGAGAAGGGTTGCCTGGGATCTGCTGGGAATATCTACCTGGGTTTCAGCTGCTGACCTCCCATCACTGCTGTGCCACATCACTGCACCTGACAGGGCATTATTTTGGCTGTGTGCAAAGAGGGCCCTGAAGGAAATGGCTTGGCAGAGAGCAGCTTCCCATGTTTTCCACAATCCCACAGCCAAAAATCCAGGTCCCTATCATAGCATTCATCACAGAGCAAGAGAGAGGAAAGCAAAACAATGCTCTTACAACAGGCCTTATGCACAGAGAGAGGCAACAAAGCTGGGGAGGGGTTTGGAGCACAGCCCTGGGAGGAGAGGCTGAGGGAGCTGGGGTTGCTTAGCCTGGAGAAGAGGAGGCTTAGGGGAGACCTTCTTGATCTCTACAACTCCCTGAAGGGAGGTTGGAGTCAGGTGGGGGTTGGTCTCTTCTCCAGCAGCAGCAGAACAAGAGGACACAGTCTCAAGCTGTGCCAGGGGAGGTTCAGGCTGGATGTTAGGAAGAAATTCTTCTCAGCCAGAGAGATTGGCCATTGGGATGTGCTGCCCAGGGAGGTGGTGGAGTCACCATCCCTGGAGGTGTTTAAAAAGAGACTGGATGAGGCACTTGGTGATTAGATGGTGTTGGGTGATAGGTTGGACTTGATGATCTCTGAGGTCTTTTCCAACATGGTCTATTCTATTCTATCCTATCCTATCCTATCCCATCCTATCCTATCCCATCCTATCCCATCCCATCCTATCCCATCCTATCCCATCCTATCCTAAGATGGTTAGCAGCAGCCTTGTGTGTCAACTAATTCCTGGATTCTGATCAGAAAACTGACTGAATAATGGGGATTTCAAAATTCAGAATGAAAACAAACTAAACAACAACGCTTTGGGGTGGCTTGGGGTTGGTTGGTTGTTTTCTTTTCTCTTCTTTCTCTTTTCAGCCCCAAACTCAACTAACCTTAACAACTTCACAAGTTTATTCCTTGATCATTTTGCCAGAAGTGTGCAGCACACACACAGGCAGAATAATAACAATGATAATAATGCAGGGGGCTACAGGAAAGCTGGGGAGAGACTTCTGAGGGTGTCAGGGAGTGATAGGACTGGGGGGAATGGAGCAAAACTAGAAGTGGGGAGATTCAGATTGGATGCTAGGAAGAAGTTCTTCCTCATGAGGGTGGTGAGAGCCTGGCACAGGTTGCTCAGGGAGGTGGTGGAAGCTTCATGCCTGGAGGCCTTTGTAGCCAGGCTGGATGTGGCTGTGAGCAACCTGCTGTAGTGTGAGGTGGCAGTGGGGTTGGAACTGGATGATGCTTGAGGTCCCTTCCAACCCTGACAATTCTGTGATTCTATAATAATAATGATAATGACAATAATATAATATTCAAATGCTATTTATTCTGCAATTTTTAGTCTACCTTGTGCCACCAACTGTGCCACCACGTTTGCACCTCCAGGTTCTCAACAGGGTACAGAATGCTATTTATTCTTCAGTTTTCAGTCTGCCCTGTGCCACCAAATGTGCCACCAAATGTGCCACCACGTTTTCATCACCAAGTTTTAAAGAGCCTCTGCCTAATGGCTTACACAGTCCTGCTGCACAAGAAGCCTATTCAAACATTTGCTCAAGCCATGCATGGTTTTAGTCACATGCATAATAGTCTGCAGACAAAAGGCACAAGAGACAAGGAGGGCTTTATGCATCAGGCTGCAAGTAGTATTTCCCTGTGCTATGTAAACAGCCAAGAAGCTGCAGGGAGTCACATTAACATGAGTTTTATTTTGTGTGTGTGTGTGTAAGAGATTAATCAATAACTTACAAACTACACACTGCCTGTGTGTGGAGAGAAGCACAAAAATGCTCATGAGAGAGAAAACCTTGATTTAGGTGCCAAACATGAAAACCAAAACAGTGCTCTTCACATAGAATCACAGAATGGACTGGGTTGGAAGGAACCTTAAAGATCAGCTATGAAGATCTATAAGATGATCAATAATGAGGGTTGGAAGAAACCTTAAGGATCAGCTGTATGATGACACAGAATGATCTATAAGATGATCTATAAAGAGGGTTGGGAGAAACCTTAAGGATCACTATAGAATCATCTATAAAGATCTACAGAGATCAATAAGATGATCAATAAAGAGGGTTGGAGGAAACCTCAAGGATAATCATCTATAAAGATCAATAAAGACCAATAAGGTGATCTATAAAGAGGGTTGGAAGAAACCTTAAGGATCAGCTGTATGATCACATATAAATATCTATGAGATCTATAAGATGATGTTTAAAGGTCTATCAGATGATCTATGAAGCTCATACAGATCTATGAAGATCATCTCTGTGATCCTTACAGCAGCCTACCTGAAAAGGGCCTACAAAAAAACCAGGGAGGGACTTTTGACAAAGGGTTGCAGTGATAGGACAAGAGGGAATGGATTGAAGCTGGGAAAGGGCAGATTGAGACTGGAGATTAGGAAGAAATTCTTTGCAGGGAGGGTAGGGAGACTCTGGCACAGGTTGCCCAGGGAGGCTGTGGATGTCCCCTCCCTGGAGGTGTTCAAGGCCAGGCTGGATGAGGTCCTGAGCAACCTGGGCTGGTGGGAGGTGTCCCTGCCCATGGCAGGGGGGTTGGAACTGGATGATCTTTAAGATCTCTTCCAACCCAAACCATTCTATGACTCTATGAATCTACTTACCAATTAATATTTGGCACTCAGGCACACAGCACTAGAAGACAGATTGGTGGCAGGATGCCCGTGGAGGAAGAGCTTCAGCTTAAGCCTTCTGCCTTCCATCGAAGGCTTCATCATCAGGCTATTAACTCTTCTGGGGTGTTCGTACCTGGTGTGCCTGTGGTCACAGCCTCAGCCTCTGGAGGGCTCAGTCTTTGAGGTGACACTTCAAAGATGTCCCTCCAAATGTCACTGCCAGGTGATCCTGGCAGATGATGCCTCTTCCATGCCATGGCAATAAGAGGTCAACCAAACCCTCCCCCTTCAAATGAAACCCCAAACAACCAAGGGAACACACAACAAACCCAACCTTGCTGGGTTGTAGGCTCACAGGATGGTGCACCCTGAGGAGGAAGCCCAGCTGCTGATCTGGCAGTTAGATAGCAGCACTGCCCTTGGCAGAGTGTTTTGCAGGAGAACTATCTGGCTGCTGCACACACACAGATCCAGCCTCTGCTGAGGGAGCAGAACTGCTCCTACCCAGGCTGTTTGCTGCTCCTCCTATCTCTTCCACACTGCCACACAACCTGAGTCTTGTTAAAACGAGATTATCTCTCCTTGCCGCTGCATGTGGTGGTGCTTTATTGTCAACATCCTTCTTAGGCTGCCCATCTGTGTGCACCAGCAGCTTTACAATGAAACACAGGACCCCACAGAAGCAGAATGAACCACAGATGAACTCCATCCTCAGGAACTTCAAATATTAGAGATCAATCAGCAGCATTACCTTTAAGATCCACCCTCACCCCACTGCAGAGCAAGCACCTCCCAAACTTCTTATCATGACCTCCTCTGTAAAAGACTGGAGAAGAGAAGGCTCCAAAGAGACCTTGTTGTGGCCTTCCAGGATCTGCAGGGGGCTACAAGAAAGCTGGGGAGGGACTTTTGAGGGTGTCAGGGAGGGATAGGGAGGGATGGAGCAAAACTAGAAGTGGGGAGATTGAGATTGGATGTTAGGAAGAAGTTCTTCCCCAGGAGGGTGGTGAGAGCCTGGCACAGGTTGCCCAGGGAGGTGGTGGAAGCCTCATCCCTGGAGGTGTTTGCAGCCAGGCTGGATGTGGCTGTGAGCAACCTGCTGTAGTGTGAGGTGTCCCTGCCCATGGCAGGGGGGTTGGGACTGGCTGAGCCTTGAGGTCTCCCTTCCAACCCTGACAATTCTATGATTCTGTGATTCTTGGTCACCCAGTCTTTGATGCTAGGAAGGTCCTTTCAAACTGTTAAGCAGCTTCTAAATCCTGTCCTTTTGATATGCTGAACAGGATAGAGAGCTGAGGTGCAGCTGGCAGGAACTCTTTCAACTCTGACACTCCGGTGGCACTGCTCTGCCCTCGCCCCACTTTCTGAAGTCCTTACACCAGTGTTGTCACCAACACTGACACCAACATGCTAAGCAGTTTCCTAGCGTGTCCTGTCACATTTCAAAGTAAAATCACCACCTTTCCTTCTACTAATTGTTTTACACCTAAGGGTCTCACTTTCTGCCCTAACCCTGCTGCTAGTCTTCATCTGCTGAGCTGCGAATTGATTCCAGCCACTGGACACAGTCTCCCACTGCATCATCGGAGGACCTCATCTCCTTACTCCTAAGGGAATGACTTTCAGAGATTCACAGATTGCACTGGGTTGGAAGAGACCCTCCAAGGTCATCTTGTCCCACCCCCCTACAGTCAGCAGGGACATCTCCCACTAGAGCAGGCTGCCCAGGGCCACATCTGGAATGTCTGCAGGGATGGAGCCTCCACCACATCCCTGGGCAGCCTGTTCCAGCATTTCATCACCCTCATGGTGCAGAACTTCCTCCTGATGTCCAACCTGAACCTGCCCTGCTCCAGTTTCAAACCATTGCCCCTGGTCCTATCCCCACAGACTCTTCTGAACAGTCCCTCCCCAGTCTGCCTGTAGGTCCCCTTCAGATGCAGCTCTAAGCTCTCCCTGGAGCCCTCTGTTCTCTGGGCTGATCAGCCCCAACTCTCTCAGCCTGTCTTCATAGCAGAGGTGCTCCCAAACTTGATTCATCCTTGCAGCCCTCCTCTCAACCAGCTCCATCAGGTCCATGTCTCTCTTGTGTTGGGGGTTCCCTAGCTGGACACAGTGCTCCAGGTGAGGTCCCAGCAGAGCAGAGCAGAGGGGCAGCAACACAGAATCATAGGATTGTCAGGGTTGGAAGGGACCTCAAGGCTCAGCCAGTCCCAACCCCCCTGCCATGGGCAGGGACACCTCACACCACAGCAGGTTGCTCACAGCCACCTCCAGCCTGGCTGCAAACACCTCCAGGGATGAGGCTTCCACCACTTCCCTGGGCAACCTGTGCCAGGCTCTCACCACTCTCATGGGGAACAACTTCTTCCTCACATCCCCTCTCTGAGTCTGCTGGCCTGTTTCAGCAAGGCCAAATGCAAGACAAAGGAGCTGCTTACCAATGCAGAGCCCTCAGCACCAGCACTTTATTGTTCTTGTTGGGTGTTCAACCCCACTGTGGCAAACAGGCATTTGAAAGGGTTGGAGTGTTCAAAAGACAAATGAAAACCTTTGCTGGTGATTTTACAGTGCTAGTCCCTGGAAACATTTCCAGGCAGTGATGAGTCTCCATTGACAATCTTGGTGAGCACAGCCAGTTCTACTCCATTTATTGTGTTCTGTGATACACTGCACAGCTTTAACAAGGCTATTACCACTGGAAAGAAAAGAATTATCCAACCAAATGAAAGCTCTGGATGTTAGAGCACCAAGGGACAAATATTCTCCTCTCTGGAATCAAGTAGAGCCTAAGAATGTTTTGGGTTTTTTTTTACTGTTGAGAGCAGGAGCAGGCTCAATATAAAAAAATGAAGCCACAACTCCCTCCTCTATTGCCACAAGCACAGAGGAAACATTTTTGCAGCACTGACAGCATCTTTCCTCCTAATCTGGGGTGACAATAACCTGTTCTGTGTAATCTGGATGGCCTTAGTCAACTGAGACAGTTTTCAGTGGATCTGACTGGAGTCATAGAATTGTTTGGGTTGGAAAAGATCTCCAAGATCATCCAGCTCAACCACAAACCCTGCAGACCATAACACAGTGCCATGGCCACAGGTTGCTTGAACACTTCCAGGGATGGGGACTCCACCACCTCCCTGGGCAGCCTGTGCCAATCCCTGGCCACTCTTGCACCAAAGACATTTTCTCCTTGTCTCCAACCTAAACCTGAGCTCAGCTGCCTGAGCTGCTCTGTACCCACTGTCCCTCTTCCTTGCTTTTCATTTCTGAATGTGTTCTGTTTTGAAACACCTCCAGGCCTGTTGGTCTCCAAAGCTATTTTGGACCAGCCTCTCCAGGAGCACTAACTGGGTTCTCAATGGTTTGCACATCAGAGAGCTGATTTGTAAGGTCCAAGCCCTGCAGTGCAGTTCCCTCTGCTTCTAAATCAGCTCTCAAGCTCCTTTTAGCCATTTAAATTCATAGTCACAGAATTGTTTGGGTTGGAAAAGACCTCCAAGGTTACACAGTCCAACCATCAATCCACCACCACTATTGCCATCAAACCATGGCCCCAAGTGCCATGGCCACAGGTTTCTGGAACACCTCCAGGGATGGGGACTCCACCACCTCCCTGGGCAGCCTGTGCCAGTCCCTGACCATTCTTGCACCAAAGACATTTCTCCTCTCCAACCTGAATGACACCAAACAGCAGAATTTGGCCTCGTGCTTGGGAGCTGCCTTTTCAAACCCAAAGGCTGAGGACTGAAATAATGAAATCAATACTTAGATTTTCCTTCCATATAAATTGGCACATAGTACAAATTTCCCTAGGGAAAAGTGTGGATGCCCATGGGCACAGAACGTGGGAATCTGCCATGGGATGAGCCAAGCCCTGCAGCTTCTCAGAAAGCAGCTTCCCCTGCTCCAGCTCCTCCAGCACATGTTCCAGAAAGGCAGGAAACAGATTGCTGATGATTTCGTCTAAGGTGCTGCAGCTCCAGGGGATTTCAAAGTGAACATGTGAGCAGAGGAAGCTGTCCTTCATGTGAGGCATTAGGGATTAATAACATAACTGCATGTAGGGAAGGTTTAAGGGAGATCTTATTGCCATGGACCAGGAAATAAAGGATGGCTCCCAGGAGGATGGAGACTCCCTTTGTACAAGGAGCCCCATGTAGAAGACAAGAGGTGATGGGGACAAGTTACTGCTGGGGAGATTCCCAGTGGGCTCCAGAAGGAAATGTTCCCCCTGGGCAGTCAGGCACTGGAATCATCTCCCAAGGGCAGTGGTGGAGTCCTCTCCCTTGGGCTGTTTGAAGAATCAGCCTGGCAGGGTCCTGGGCCAGCTCCTTGCAACTCCACTAAACAGCTTGGAGCAGATGATCCTTGGGGCCCCTTCCCACCTGGCATTCTGTGGTTCTGTGACTCTTTTCCCCCCACCATAAATTCCCTCACCTGTCCTCAAGGACAGCAGGTAACTGTGTAGGTTAGAGCCTGTGCAGCCAGACACTCTCTCAAGTGTAAACAATGGGAGTGTGAATCATGACCAGGCTGGGGTGATATTCAGTTCCTTCCCACTGACTCACCCCATAGATTGTCTGGTCTCTTGCTCTCCCCACTCTCTTCCCTCCCCCACAGATCATACATAGAATGGTTTGGGTTGGAAGGGACCTCAAAGGTCATCCAGTTCCAATCCCCCCTGCCATGGGCAGGGACACCTCCCACCAGCCCAGGTTGCTCAAGGCCTCATCCAGCCTGGCCTTGCACACCTCCAGGGAGGGGACATCCACAACCTCCTTGGGCAACCTGTTCCAGTACCTCCCCACCCTCACCAGAAAGAATTTCTTCCTCATCTCCAGTGCCTTCCAGATTCCAGCACAAATGTGTTGGTGTCTGACAGCCCAGCTGCTGCAGGCAGGTGAGCAGGGCAGGGTGCAGGCAGTGAGCAGGGCAGTGAGCAGGGCAGTGAGCAGGGCAGGGTGCAGGCAGTGAGCAGGGCAGTGAGCAGGGCAGGGTGCAGGCAGTGACACATCTTAACCTGCTGCAGCTAGGTCACACCTAGCAATACAGCAGGCAAAGCTTTCATCTTTCATGGAGTATCATCACAGAATGTCAGGGGCTGGAAGGGACCTCCAGAGCTCATCCAGTCCAACCCCCTGCCAGAGCAGGAGCACCCAGGGCAGCTCACACAGGAACTCATCCAGGCAGGTCTTGAATATCTGCAGAGAGGGAGGCTCCACAACCCCCCTGGGCAGCCTGCTCCAGGGCTCTGCCACCCTCACAGTGGTATAATTCTTCCTTCTGTTTCCATGGAGCTTCCTCTGCCTCAGCTTCCACCACTGCCTCTTGTGCTGGCATTGGGCATCCCCCAGCAGAGCCTGGCCCCAGCCTCTGGGCACTCCCCCTGCACATCTGTATCACCAGCAAGGAGCTCACCTCTCAAGCTGCTCCTCTGCAAGCTCCAGAGCCCTCAGCTCCCTCAGGCTCTCCTCACAAGGAAGATGTTCCACTGCCTGCAGCATCTTTGTGGCTCTGTGCTGGACTCTTCCAAGCATTTCCCTGAGATCCTTCTTGACCTGAGGGGCCCAGAACTGGGCACAATCTTCCAGATGTAAAGCTGGGTCCTAGCCTTCACTCATAGGGAAAAAAACCAAACCAAACCCCCAAAAACCCAAACAACAAAACCCAAAAAGCAACCCAAGGCCAACTCTTCAAAGGTGGGTTGTAACTAAAAGTGCTGACATTTCCCTGCTTTTAAGCAAATCACACACTGGAGAGTGAGTCACAGGCGCTGGAGCTGGCAAGCACCGAGGCAATCATGTTGAGAATGAGCTCATGGTGCAGTAGGTGTGCAGCACTCTCCTTTGTTTTCAGCCCTTTTGCACTCTCCCTGTGCTGCAGGGATGAAGAGGAGAGTTCCTTTGCAGGCAGGGAGAACGAGTGTATTTTTAATGTGCCTCGCAGTGCCTGTGGAAATAATAAACCCCACGTTCCTGCTTGGCTCAGAAAGCTTTTGACACATAATTGAGCTCATAAAATCCTGAAGGGCACATGATGTCTTGCCATGAATAAGTCAAAAGCCTTCCTGGTACTCAAAGTGGTAAAATTAGTAACCTGCACAGGCTGGGGGCTTAGGGTTTTACCAGTGCAGACCACGGTGGATCTCCCACCTTCTTTTCACTGGCTGCAAACTGCTTTCCAAAGGGATGGTCCTGAGCAGCAGGGGCTGGCAGGGGTTGGGGGTGCATCCTGGAGGCTCCTGGGCAGGGGTGAGCCTCGAGAGCCAGCAGGATTGCTGGCAGCTTGGGCAGTTGCCAGCTGGGAATGTTTAATGCGAGTCAAATCTGGGGGGGGGGGTCACACAACCTGATACTTTTTGGTGGAGTCTCAAAGGTGGATTGGTTTGTGAAGCCCTGATCCCTGATTTTGGGGATTGTTCAGCCTGCAGAAGGCTCCAGGGAGATCTTCTGGTGGCTTTTCAGTAGTAAAAGGGACCAAGAAGAAAGCAGGGGACAGAGTTCTCAGCGGGGCCTGTTGGGACAGGACAAGAGGTGATGGGATGAAACTAGAGGAGGGAGATCCTGCTTAGGCAGAGGGGTTGGACCCAGTGATCTCTGGAGGTCCCCTCCAACCCCTAACATTCTGTGATTCAGACTGGATAAAGAGGAAATATTTTGACACTGAGGGTGGGGAGAGCCTGTTCCAGAAAGGTGGCAGATGCCCCATCCCTGAAACCATTCCAGGTGAGGCTGGCAGAGGCTGGGAGCACCCTGCTCTAGCTGCAGATGTCCCTGCTGACTGCAGGGGGGGTGGGCTGGATGAGCTTGAAAAGCCCCATCCCACCCAAACCACTGCATGATTCGATGCCTGGGGGTGGTGGAGGGGGTTGGTGTGTGTACCAAAAAGGGCAAGGAAAGGAAATCAACCCAATTGTACTGCAGAATCAGCCATGGGGGTTCCAGCAGTTTGATAACTCAGGAGATGCTTTGTACACATAGCAGCTTGGCTTGGGATTGACAGCAAGCTCAGGAAAACTCTAGGATGGCTGAATTATGCCAACATTTGTGTTTTTCAACTGAATAACAGCAGAACTGTCCTTTTCAGGATTCAGAGTCAGTGTTCTGCTGCTCATCATGCAGGACTTGTCCATTCGGTGGCCAGCAGGGCAGCAGAGGGGATTCTGCCCCTTGGCTCTGCTCTGCTCAGACCTCACCTCCAATCCTGCCTCCAGTTCTGCTGTCCCCAGCAGAAGGAAGACACAGAGCTGCTGGAGAGAGTCCAGAGGAGGCCACAGGGATGCTCCAAGGGCTGGAGCAGCTCTGCCCTGAGCACAGGCTGAGGGAGCTGGGGGTGTGCAGCCTGCAGAGGAGAAGGCTCCAGGGGCACCTCAGAGCTGCTGCCAGCACCTGAAGGGATCCTGCAGGAAGGCTGCAGAGAGACTTTTGCTGAGGGGGTCTGGAGCCAGGCCCAGGGGGAATGGATTTAAACTGAAGAATAGCTGTAGACTGGATCTTAGGAAGAAACTCTTCACTATGAGGGTGGCAAGACTCAGGAATGGATTGTCCAGAGAGGTTGTGGATGCCCCCTTGCTGGAGGTGTTCAGGGCCAGGCAGGATGAGGCTTCAAGCAACCTGGGCTGGTGTGAGGTGTTCCTGCCCATGGCTGGGGGTTGGAACTGGATGATCTCTAAGGTCTCTTCCAGCCTAAGCTGCTCTATGACTCTGCAAGCAACAAGCTTTGAAGGCAGGCAGAGGAACATTTGGATAAACACCCCAGCAGATATATTTGTTCAGCTGGCCTCAAAAGTATTTACATATTTGCAGCATGTTGGGTGGTTTTTTTTTTGTTCTCAGTTACATTAAAAGAAAAAAAAAAAAAAACCACACCAAAAAACCAAACCCAAGAAACCAACCTCAGCCATGCTTAAATATATCCAGACAACAAATACCAAGTATGCTAAATATCATCAAAATTTAGTGTCTGCTACCTTCACTCACACAGAAACTTGTCCTTTCGAAACAGGGAGCTAAATTTATCAGTTGCTTTAATGTCATCATGATTCAGACAGATAACACTGCCTTGGCTGGGTTTTTTTTCTCCCCCTACCCATCTAAAGCCTACCAACAGAAGGACCTTTTGCTACCTCCCAGCTGCCTCCCCAGCTTGCAGTCAGCCAAAGGTCCTTGACAAAGCAAGGAAGCACTTAAGGGTTAAAGAAGAGAGCATTGGAATGCAAAGGTGAATTTAGAGCTGGAGTTGTAAAGGTTGGCCAATAGCCAGGGGAGGTTCAGGTCGGATGTTAGGAAGAAATTCTTCCCAGCAAGAGAGATTGGCCCTTGGGATGTGCTGCCCAGGGAGGTGGTGGAGTCACCATCAGTGGGGGTGTTTAAGAAGAGACTGAATGGGATGCTTGGTGCCGTGGTTTAGTTGATTAGATGGTGTTGAGTGATAGGTTGGACTTGATGATCTTGAAGGTCTTTTCCAACCTGGTTAATTCTATTCTATTCTATTCTATTCTATTCTATTCTATTCTATTCTATTCTATTCTATTCTATCCTATCCTATCCTATCCTATCCTATCCTATCCTATATATAGAGGTGGAATTGTAAAGGTTGGTTAATATCACTAAATTTAGAGGTAATTGTAAAGGTTGGTTATGCTGAGGGAGCTGGGGCTGTGCAGCCTGCAGAGAAGGCTCCAGGGGCACCTCAGAGCTGCCTGCCAGGACCTGAAGGGATCCTGCAGGAAGGCTGCAGAGAGACTTTTGCTGAGGGAGTCTGGAGCCAGGCCCAGGGGGAATGGTTTGGAGCTGAGGCAGAGCAGGGTTAGAGTGGAGCTGAGGCAGAAGTTGTTCAGCAGGAGGGTGCTGAGATTCTGGCACAGGCTGCCCAGGGAGGCTGTGGCTGCCTCCTGCTTGGGGGTGTTCAGGGCCAGGCTGGGTGAGGCTTTGAGTCTAGCTGAAAGGTGTCCCTGGAGGTTGGAGGAGATGATCTCTGAGGTCCCTTCCAACCTGAGCCATTCTAGGATCTCACGAGTGCAACTTCACTGCCTCAGGTGTGTGTGCCACACAGGCAGCTTGATTTTATACTTTGCAGCTATTTACTGAGAGCCTCTCACACTTGTAAGCAAGTTTCCAATTCCCACACTGTAAAAATCTTGAATCTTAGCAGCCAGAAGCAACTCTTCTGGTGCAGCCACCTAGGAGAACGTGCTAGGCTCAACCAAAAGGGATCTTTTCTTACTGCTTGTTCAGACCACTGCTAACCAGAAACCAGAGAAATCTGCATGACCAGCCACAAGCATGACACGTTCAACTAGGATTCTAAAAGCCTCTTAGCTTTATTTCAGTCCAGCCTGCTCTTAAAGTGATTGAAAATGTTGAAAAGGTTCCTTTAGACAGCTACAGCTGACCTCAAAGCTCAGCAAACCCCTGGCTGAGATTTGCTGCACACTCCCATTCAGGAAATGAGGATAAAAATAGGAATACCTGTTCCTGCTAATACCAATGTGGTAAAGGCATTACACATTCAATGAGAAGGAAAATTATTTCCCCCCCCCTCCTTCCATCTATGTGAACTTACAACCTTCAGAACAGCTGCAGTGACCTAGGAATGGAGTCACAGCAAGCAGGATGAGCCACTGAAAAGTAACCTTGGTAATTAAATATGTTCAATTAAAACCTCTACACATTAATATATATACACTCAATAAAGGCACAGATATAAACTTGGGTTTAAACTTCAGTGCATGGAAGGAGTGTTCAATATTCTTCTTACAAGTCCAAGGAACTCATTAGTTAAGCAGCAGCAAAGACACCAATTAGTACCTGCTCTCAGGCTGCATAAAGCCAGAACAACTGAATCTTATAGAGCACAGAACAGCAAGGGCACACTTGGCACGTCTTAATCCCAGCCAAGGTCAGCAGATGATACTTTTGGGATGAGAAATCTGTCTTTAAGATGGGTGTTGGAGCTGCACTCGAGGCTTAGCTCTATGTTTCAGCCCTTTAGGCAAGCGCTGCTCCCCGGAACCCAACCATGCAAGCTGGGTGGCATCCCCCCCCCCCACCAGCCCTGCTCCTTGTCACTGAGCATTTCAGCCACTGCTGCTCCTGTCACATATTCCAGGCTGCTCCAAGAATGCTGAAGTCCTCCTCCTTTGCATCCTTCCAATGCTAGCAGATTCCTTTGTTTATCATTTCCCCAAGTTATATAATCGGCACAGGGAACAATGAGGCTGGATTCTTCACAGGGCTCCAGAGAAATGCAAAGCTGGAGGCCATTTCCTGACACCCATGAAGGTAAAAGCATCAAACAAAGCTACACCTCTCCAGAAAACTTGAAAAAGGCGTTGCAAGGCGTGAGGAGCAGCTGATCAGAGGGTAAAAGATGAGGCAGAAACCATTTCCCCTCTACAAAAACACACTCAGTACTCTCTCAGCCCCCTCATAGTCCTATTTCCCTTCCTCACAGCTTGTCACGGGCCCCTTGGAGAGGAGGAAACCTCAACACTTGGAAGCAGCAGCATTTCCCTCCTTGAATTCCTCAGCTGCACATCATTTCTCCTTGCCAGCTTCTTTTGCAGTCAGAGAATTGCAATGCTGCAAGGGCAAGCCTCCGCTGTCACAGGCAGCATCACCGCTGGCTTGGACCTCTCCCCAGCAGTGAGAGCTCTTCTTGTCTGGACAAAACAACCCCAACCAAATGGTTAGGAAAAGAGGAGGTAGGCAAAGCTGTGTACAAGGGTCAGGAAAAGAGGAGGACAGAGAGGGCTTGAGCCACCAAGACAAATTGCAGTGCCCATAAAGTTGCACTAATTCAGATCCCCTCCTTTAAGGCCAGTCAGCCATTTTACTCTTGACCTACTTTGCATCAGCAATAATTTGTCACACTGCATCCTCCAACTGCTACTGAAGGAGAGGTTGAAACCATACATTAAGAGCACAGTGTCAAAGCAACTGCTGCTAATTACAGCCTGCAGCATCCCCATGTTGATGAAATTGTCACTGCTGAAGCATTAACACAGCATTTACTGTCGAAGCCCAGCTTGCTCTACCCAACCTTTGGAAGCCACTGAATTAACATCCTGCCTCACCACCTTCACTTGGTGCCACGCTGGAATGGCAAGCTGGGAGATGTAAAAATAACCTCAGCTCTTCCACCAAGAATGTGTAAATACCCCTTGCTTTGGAGGCCACCTATTTAGCTCCACTCCAGACGTGCTTCGCTCTTGAAAGAGACACCCTGAAAGCAGCTTGAATGTTCTCCACTCAGCTGGCAGCTTTCTGCCAATATCAACTCTCTTCCCTAAAAAAAGAACCATGGCATCAGGGAGAGGAAATTTTGGAAAACCTTGAGTGCTGCTTGATTTATGGAAAGTCAGAAATAATCCTTCCACAGATAAACAGTGGGGGGAAAAAAGGCAAAGCAGCAGAGGTGTTAATTTTATTCATTTCCAACCTGCATGACAAAAAGAGATCAGAGTCTGCCAGCAGAAGGGAGCAAGGTTAATTGGAAGGACACTTGGTGCAGCTTTAGAGCTCCTGTTCAGTGGCATCTGCTTCATTTGGTGACAGAAATGTTTACAAGCATCAGCATGAACCAGCCCCTCCAGGAGCACTAACTGGGTTCTCGATGCTTTGCACATCAGAGAGCTGATTTGTAAGGTCCAAGCGCTGCACTGCAGTTCCCTCTGCTTCTAAATCAGCTCCCAAGCTGCCCTTTTAGCCATTTAAATTCATAAAGCCACAGAATTGTTTGGGTTGGAAAGGACCTCCAAGATCATTCAGCCCAACCACCAACCCAACATCACCATGGCCCCAGGTGCCATGGCCCCAGGTTTCTTGAACACCTCCAGGGATGGGGACTCCACCACCTGCCTGGGCAGCCTCTGCCAGTCCCTGACCACTCTTACAGCAAAGACATTTTTCCTCATCTCCAGCCTCAACCTCCCCTGGCACAATTTCAGGCCATTTCCTCTCCTCCTATCGCCTGAGACTAGGGAGAAGAGCCCAACCCCCACCTCACTGCATCCTCCTTTCAGGGAGCTGTAGAGAGCAGTGAGTAGAAGGCAGCTGAAGGCAGTCAACAGCATAGAGGCTTAACAATGCTTGGTCTTCAGAATTGTCACCTAGCTCTGACATGAGACAGCACAACCTCACACTTCTGATCCAAGAAGACTCTTTTTGGTGATGAATAGGAAAGGTTTGTTTATGCAATGAACTGATTCAGCAGGAGATGAAACAAAGGAAGCTGCTGATGGTATTTTCACATCAGAGGAGTGTCCATGTAGCTCATTTCCAAAATCTAAGGTAGAGTGATAGGACAACAAGAAGAAAACCCTGTGGCATGCTCAGGCCTGTCACACAGATCTACCAGAAGATCTCTGCAGAGTCAGCAGAAAAGCAGAAAACTAAAATCAGCCTTGTTAGTACCTGACTGAAAGCCCTCACAGCTCGATTCAGGTCCAAGAATCACTCTGGAACACTGGAACAGGTTGCCCAGGGAGGTGGCTGAGGTCCCATCCTTGGAGATATTCAAGGTGAGGCTCAACAGGGCTCTGGGCAACCTGGTCTAGCAGAGGATGTCCCTGCTGACTGCAGAGGAGGTTGGACTGCAGGAGCTTTGGAGGTGCCTTTCAACCCAGAGCATTCTCTGCTTCTATGATTCGCTGAGATCTACACAAAGAAACAAGAGCACGACCTGGACGCCTGCACGAGCCAGAAGCACATCTCCAGATTGAGCAGGACAAACCCCACTGAAGTGAAAAGAGAAAAGAGCAGAGGTCCTAAGAGAAGACAGAGTCCAGCTCTCTGCAGGAGGAGCATTGTCACTGACCAGGAGACACAGAAGCAGCCTCGGGTGCACGGGCTCTGGTACCACACACTGCACGGGGGGGAAGATGCCGTCGGAAAAGGCAAGGGTCTTGCTCAGCTGGCATTAGCTAGAAGGCAACTGTGCACTCTACAAAGACATTCACTGAGCAGCCAACAAGTCTGAGCAGACTGGTAGGTCTAAGAGGAGCTGTACCAGCAGAGCCTGTCCTCAGAACACTAACAGACAACAGCATTATTCAGTGCATCGCAGGGCAAGTCCAACTCACTTAACCACCCTGCAGCGGGCAAGCAGGTCCTGAATGGGCTCCTAGTGCCTGTGTTGAACTGAAAGCTGCCTTCACACTGGCCCCTGAAACTCAAGTGACAAGCACTTAGCTTTGTGCACTGTGTGTTCTACCTGCACCAAAACAAAGGATTGGCAGCAGCCTCCCTCTTGCAGACACACTTCATTTCTCTCAGGAGCCCTTCCCTCTGCCCTGCTGCCCGCAGCACGCCAAGGCCTTTGCAAAGCAGACAAGGGCACATTGTGTGCACATTGGGGTGCATTTAAATTCCAGCTGGAAGAAATTCCAACAACTCTTGAGCACACAGGTTGTACCAATTACTGGTTACAGCTGCACTTCAAAATGATGCCATGAATGAAAGCACTCTCCCATAAAAGGACTAAAACATTAACCGTCTGAGGGAGCAAGCTCATGCTTGGGTCAGTGTCACAGGCCAGCCTCACACACAGAGTATTTGCTGCCTCAAAAAAGCTTTGCTTACCAAAAAAAGTAAGCACCAACAGCTGATGCTCTCACCATGTGCACAGCTCACATCAAAGACCAACTGTCAGAGAACTGTTTTGGTTGGGAAAGACCTCCAAGATCGAGTCCAACTGTCAACCCACCACCACCATGGCCACTAACCCATGGCCCCAAGTGCCATGGCCACAGGTTTTTGAACACCTCCAGGGCTGGGGACTCCACCACGTCCCTGGGCAGCCTCTGCCAGTCCCTGACCACTCTTGCAGCAAAGAAATTTTTCCCCATCTGCAACCCAAACCTCCCCAAGCACAATTTCCTCTCCTATCACCTGCTGCTAGAGCAAAAAGACCAACCCCCACCTCACTGCAGCCTCCTTTCAGGGAGCTGTAGAGAGAGAGCAATGAGGTCTGAACTTTCTGATGCTGTTCTGAATGCGCAGCAGCAAAGACCATAGGCAGCACCACAATACAGCGAGCACAGCTCAGCCAGCTGTGAGCTTCATGAAAGTTTAATCTTGCTTTACAGGAAGTCAGGCTCAATGTTTTCCCTTCTCTTTGGATAGGCTTAATGCATTCTGCAGACATGCAACACAACAGAAACCTCTTTGAGTACTCTTACTGCTTGAATAAATCTCTTGCTCACAGACTTAGCAACTTGAAAGCATCATCTTAGGAGTGGTAGAATTTGCAAGGCATTGAGATGCAAACCTAAACTTGGACTCTACACATGAATGAGACCTGTTAGCCAGCTCATCCTGAAGCCTTGGCAACTGATCTGTTAACTGCCAGGCCCAGATACTCAACAAGCTCTTTACAGTTCTGGGCTTCAGGAGCGTTTGGACTTCCTCCAGTCTATGCCAGAAAGATTGGAGAAGCCACAGCAGCATTTTTAAGGTGCTGAATGTTGACAAATCATGGCAAAAAAAAAATGGGATTTGTAAGACTGGAGGGGAAAAAAACCAAACCAAAACAACCCCCAAAACAACAGTAGGAAAGAAATTGGTTTACAAGAAGCAAGTCAGTCTACTCTTGTGTTTTGCTCCTCTAGAATCATTTATATTACAGACCAGAAGACAAAGGCTTGGAGATACAGCACACCACTGTCACCACATTGCTTGAGCAGGAGCTCCAACAACACACGGCAGGGCTGAAGCTCAGTTCTACCCATGGCTGGCAGGTTTAATTGGCAAGCAGTAATTGTCCTCTTTTCCTTCAGCCCAGCAGCAGTTCTCCCAACTGAGGTGACCAAACTCAGGCCTTTTATTCCACTGAACAAAGCACACAGGAGGGAAGGAGCAGAAAGCTCTCCTCGAGTTTTACTCCAGCACTTCACCCAAGTGTAAATAAAGGGGTAAGGAATTTCTCTCTGGAGTGTACTTAACCACTGTGCTGTATACAAATGGCATCAGTGTGGTGCTTAAGTGAATCACAGCTCCACATCAGTCATTAACTTTGAATACACACATTAAGTATGGGCTTCTCCCTTCCTTCACCAACCTTTTAAGTTTGGGAAAAAAGATCTACATACCTTTTGTTGAATTCCATCCTAATGAGTTCTAAAGTGAAAGTCTTGCATCTGAAGAAAGCACAAGGCAGCAACCTTTCTGTAGAGTGCTTAACCTGCTCTTAAGGCTAAGGGACACTTGCCCCAGCAACTCTTATTGAGCAGGGAATCCATCAGAGAGGAACTGAGAGCTTGTGAGCAAGTAGGTCAATCAGAATGGACATTTAGGTTTTGCTATATCCTTCATCAGGAGGCCAAGTAAACTTTAATCCTCTGGATTTATTTCAGGTCATCTTTGGTGGAGGTTATTCCTGTACCTTTTCCTCATATCCTGGAATTATTTGGCCCTGGAGTTATTTCCACATTGACTGATTTTTAGAACGTGTGGGGTTTTTTTTTTGCAGTGACCATTTACATCACCACTGGGTTCCCCTAAGCTTCCCAAGCATTTACACACGAGGTCTTCATTAATCCACGGTTGTATCAAGGGCTCCCTAGCACCAGGGGTGTTCTTAAGCCTTTGGAGTACCTACTTCATTTCTACTGTGAGACCAAAAAAAAATATGCAGAAATAGTTTAACTGAGCCTAGGTAATCACGACAAGAGATTAATTAAAATGCCAAGATAGGAAACAATTTATTATAGAGAGAAGAAAAATTTCTCATCCAAAATATAGAAATCTGTACAACTTTGCCACAATCAATATACATGAACTGTACAAATTTACACCAGTTCATAATTTACCAAATAAAAGATGACTAACAAAGTTCACAAAATAGATGGTGGTTTGTGGAAAAGGACTTTTACCCAATTAAGAACAAGGAAATTACAAACCAGACCTCCACTTTCTAAAAATAAGAAGTTTACTCAGTCTTAGAAAACTACAAGCTAGCAAATGTACAGATAGCTGGCTGGTGCTAACACCACAGTTCAGACAGTGTCTTTAGATGGTCTTTTTAAAGCCTGTTGCCACGGCAGATTCTGCTCACTTGCTACTTTTGAGGCCAATCTAAAGATCTGACCATTTCCCCAGGTCGTACTTACTGGTTTCTTATGTACATTTATACACAGTTGTTAAGTGCTAGGTAAAAGTCTGAAAAAGAAAGACTTCCAGGACTATGGTGTTCAACGAGTCTTGTACTGAGCTGCCAAAAATGCTAACAATTAGTAAATGTCATAGTGCAAATTGACTCTGCCAGACCTACTGCAGAGAATCACTTTTATAAATACAGATTGGGGGGGAGGGAGGAAGGGGATGTGTGTTTCAAAATTGGTGTAGAAATTAATGTCTTGGAGAAACTGAGCCTTCCTAGATCTTCTTCATTCCCTAGCAAGTTGCAATCATTTTGACTCACAGGCTATTAAATCACTGAAAGGTACTGTCCAAACTATGGCACTGTCACTTTAAAGTATACCAACTCTAACGTGTGCCAGATCTTCACAGCTGTGACATGGTTTAAATTCCATAATCCATCCCCAGAGGTGCCCACCCAAAAGCAAAAACCAAATTTAATCCATCCATTTTTAAGGTGAATCCATCCACAGACCATATCTTAACCCGATACAGTCATCATATTGTAGCTTTTGGAAGGGCTAGTTCTGCCCAAGAGAAGTTCCTCCTTACAGCTTATCCTGCTGTCTACCATTTGCATGTTGCTGTTATTTTGGCTACCTCCTGCCGGTGCAGCTTCGTACAGCACACAGATGGAGCCATCCTCCCCGATCCGATAGGACACTTCGTAGGGGTCAACCCATAGAGTGAGTTCGCTGGGAAGCAGCTGGAACAGTTCCTGGCTGCTCAATCCAATCCGCTGAGCTGCCTGTCCAATCAGAGGATCCATTTTATGGTTGATCCGGATGCAGCGGTAACCCGATCCCTTGCAGGGCTTTTCTGGGAACCAGTGGTGTTTGTAATGTTCTACAAAACACATTTGAAAGAAGAGAACAACGAAATAAAAAAGATTATCCTCCCGAATCCTGCCTTCAAGAAGGTGCAGCACGGCGATCGTCGTCGCTCCCTTTGCACGTTTCACAACCGCTCATTGTTCTAGCACCGAGGGAGGTGAAAAACCACGACAGCCTTAATTGTTTTTTCTTTCCCCCCCCCCGATCATTTTACCCAAGCGCCGTGTGTCCCTCGGGAAGCACTCATGTGCCAAGCCACTGCTCGATGCTCCCACTGATAGCTAACAATGCTTGCCATCCGAAAGGAGTGAAATACAACTTCCTAGCGTTCAAACAGAAAAATTACAGAAGGGATTGCAGACGTAGCAAACACCTCAAGGGCTGCAAAGCTCCACAAAGAAAGAAGGAAAAATACTCCCCCCAAAAAAGCACCTTTCCAGTATCCTCTGGGGATCACACCCAGGCTTGGCTCCTCACGTTCTAAGAGGACCCAAAAATAACTAGGGAAGGAGCCGGGCAGCATTTAGCGACTGACTCAAGCTGTGTTTCACCACTGCTTCTTCCCACCCTGTTTTTCCAGGGCGAGATATCGATGACTTCACTTACCTTAGGAGTTTTATCCCACCCAAAACCCTCCCTCCTATCGCTCTGAGGCTGCTTGCAGCCACCACCACAGCCTGGGACAGCGGCCGGGGATTACAAAACCCCACCGGGCAGCGAAGCAGCCCTCGCCATTTGATCCTAAGCGGGGTTGGCGGGTGGCTAGGAGACGTTTCTAGAAGGGGAAACTAAGACTCATCGTCCACCGCTGAATTTTACTTGACAAAAAACAACCCGTCCAAGTTCTGGGATTCTATCATTTTTTCCCTTCTGGAAACCAGGCGCTTTGAGCCCTTGGAGCTGAGCCCTGGAGCCTGGACGGCTCCGAAGGCTTTGTCTATGGAGCCAAAGGGGGGCTGCCTGCTCGACGCCAGAGCCCCTTTTGTTCACAGCCCGTTCCCACCCACCGGGGGCCGGCTCGGCATATTCGGAAGGGGCGAACGACGACCACGGAGCCCCCCCTAACGCTTCCCCCGTGGCGGCCCCAGCCCCTCGGAGGGGCCGCTCTCCCTTTTCACTCTTCTCCGGCCGCCCCTGGGTCCTGGCGCTGCAGGGGCCCGGGCAAGCGGCCCCACGGCGGGGAGAGAGCGCGGATCCCCGGAGCGGAGGATGGATGAAGGGGAGAGCCGCATCCGCCGCACCCGCGCCGCCCTCACCTGCCAGCAGCTCCTGCAGGCTTTGGCTGAACGTCTGCAGCTGCCGCTCGTTCATCAGTCCCTTGGTCCGCAAGAACTTGGAGATGAAGCCCACAGCCGCGGCGATCTCACGTATCATGCTGGCCCGGGTGTACAGGGCGGGATGCATGGAGGCGGCGGCGGGCGGCAGCCAGCTCTCTGGGGCGGCCGGCCCTGGGACGGGACAGGGCGAAACGGTGCGGAGGGGGACGGACAGGGCGCAGGGGCGGGGGAGTCGCGGCTCTAACTAGGCACGGAGCAAGGAGCGGAGCCCAGATCACATCCCGGGGGAGGCAGCCTCCGCCTCCTCTTCCTGCGGCACGGGGGTGGCGGCAGCAGCGGCGGCCGCGGCAACGCACCCCGCATCTCCTGCTGCGAGGGACGAAGGGAGCTGCCCGCCCAACGCCGCCTCATATAGCCGCCGCCGGGCGGATGTGACGTCAGGGGCGCCGGGAGCGCGCCTCCGCCAATGGCGTGATCGCACCATTGTGACGGCCGGCGGCGGGGCGGGGCTGGCGGGCGGAGGGGATGACGTAATTGATTGTAAACAAATAGAGTCGGGGCCGCGCCGAGGGCCGCGAGGACGCGCCGAGCGAGGGGGTGCGCGCTTGCGGAGAGCGTGCCGTGCCGTGCCGTGCCGTGCCGTGCCGTGCCGTGCCGTGCCGTGCCGTGCCGTGCCGCCAGCGGGAATCCCCGCAGGACTCTTCCGAGAGATCCGCGCACCGGCGCGGGCAGGGCTGGGGAGGGCTTGCGCGGCACTGCGCGGCATTGCGCAACCGAGCGGCGGCGCGGGGTGCGTAAGCGGACGAAGGTTTGGGAGCGGAGCGGCGCGGCGGACGTGCGCTGTATCTGGAGGAGAGCGGAGCCACGTCAGCGGCGGGGGTGGCAGGGAGGGAGCAGGGGCGGGGGGGCAGCCCGGGAGCGCGCAGGCGGGAGCGCGCAGGCTGGCGCGGGGCGGGGGCGTGTTTCTCGCTGCTGTTTTCGGTGGGCCAGGTCCTGCTCTGCATCGGAGTGGCCGTTGGGGCTGGTTCGCCTGAGCGGGGGCATGCTCGGACATGCCTGCCCACGTCAGGCAGGGTGCGGAGGCATCGGCGGTGCTTGATCTCCGTAGGCACCGGAGCTGACGTGGCTTTTCCCTTCTCCGTCACTGGAGACATTCAAGATCGGACTTGATGTGGCCCTGGGCAGCCTGCTATAGCCGGCGGTGTCCCTGCTGCCTGCAGGGGGGTTGGACAAGAAGAGCTCCGAGGGTCCCTTCCAACTCGATGTGAATCTGCTTTCTCTCGGAGCTTCGGGACTGTCCCACTGGCGCCGCTCCTGTCCCCGCGGTGGCTTTCTCCTCATAGCCATAGCTGTGAGGCCACCTTGGAGTCAGGGTTTGCAGGCAGGGGCTTCCAGGGAGACCCAGAACCCTGCCTCTGGGCAGCTGCTGGGCCACCAACCACATGGGCACAGGCACCTTGGTCACCAGCAAAAGCGTCTCCAAACAAGCCACACAGATTCAGAGATTGCTTTGGGTTGGAAGGGACCCTCCAAGGCGATCTTGTCCAGCCCCCCTGCAGTCGCCAGGGACACCTCCAGCTAGAGCAGGCTGCCCAGGGACACATCCAGGTTGACCTTGGAATGTCTCTGGGCATGGGATCTCCACCACGCTTTCTGGCAATGTATTCCAGTATTTCACTGCTGTCACTGTGAAGAACTTCCTCCTAATGTCCAACCAATCTCTCCCCTGCTCCAGTTTGAAACCATTTCACCTCATCCTGTCACTCCAAGCCCTTCTAAACAGTCCCTCCTCAGCCATCCTGTAGGTCCACTTCAGATACTGGAATTAAACTTAAGTTCTGCCTGGAGCATTCTCCTCTCCAGGCTGAGCAGCCCCAGCCCTCTGACCAATCCTCAGCTGTGATTCTTTTGAGGACATCCCAGAGATACAACTTTTTAGTCTCGCCTTCACCTCCTGCACTCTGCTTGGCAGCACAGACTCCCTTGGGAGCGTTACAATTGTCTCGGCTTTTCTATCACTTTCAAGCAGCAAAACCCATGGGTTCCCAAACCTGCCTGGACATGTTCCTGTGTAGCCTGTCCTAGGTGATCCTGCTCTGGCAGGGGGGTTGGACTGGGTGATCTCCAGAGGTCCCTTCCAACTGCTGCTACTCTTTCATTGTATGATGGGTGGACTAAGATAGATTACTTGGCTAGCAGTGGCCAGGAAGGGTGTAAAGCCTCAAGCCTCCAAATGCTGTGTGTCTCCTTTTTTTTTTGCACAACCAAAGGAGAGAAGAAAGAACCACCTTAAACCACCTCCCTCCCCCCTTTTTCTGGTTAAAAATTCAAACTGATGGAAAACTTCTTGCCCCATGGTGTCTGCCCTGCCCTATGCAAAGCTGCAAATGAAACACAACCTGATACTTGCACGTTCAGTTCTTCTAGTCAGAAGATCAGAAATCAGGCAATTAAAGGCACGAGAATAACACACAGTTCACTCCTAAGGTTTCTCCTGCAGTAAAAACAGTTCAGTGATGAAACAATACCAAAATAGCACACGTGAGAGAATGAGAATAAAAGCTGAAAGTCAACCGTGTTTGCTTCTCTGGTGTTAAAGAGATGTACCTGAGAAGTGCTTTTGGTCTTTGCTTTGCACTCAGAATCTCTGCAAGAAGCAGATCTCCAAACCACCCTCACAAGAGAGCTTGAATTTCCAGCTTTGTTGCATACTAAAAGTGTTGGTGTGGGTTCCAGAGCACAGTCTCCTCTGGATCAGCAATGGTGTGGCCAGCAGGAGCAGGGCAGTGATTGTGTCTCTGTACTGGGCACTGGTGAGGCCGCACCTTGAGTACTGGGTTCAGTTTTGGGCCCCTCACTCCCAGAGGGACATTGAGGGGCTGGAGCAGGTCCAGAGAAGAGCAACAAGGCTGGGGAAGGGTCTGGAGAGCAGGGCTGGGGAGAAGCAGCTGAGGGAGCTGGGCGTGTTCAGTGTGGAGGAGACTGAGGGAGACCTCATTGCTCTCTACAGCTCCCTGAGAGGAGGCTGCAGTGAGGTGGGGATGGGGCTCTTCTCTCTAGGTTCAGGTGATAGGAGAGGAAATGGCCTGAGATTGTGCCAGGGGAGGCTTAGGTTGGAAATGAGAAAAAATGTCTTTGCTGATGGAGTGGTCAGGGACTGGCACAGGCTGCCCAGGGAGGTGGTGGAGTCCCCATCCCTGGAGGTGTTCAAGAAACCTGTGGCCATGGCACTTGGGGCCATGGTTTGATGGCCATGGCGGGGTTGGGTTGATGAAGAGCAGTCTGTTCCTGGGAGGTTGTGGATGTCCTCTTCCAATGCCTGACCATTCTTCCCTTTTTTCTTTTCATTTTTGCTAGCCAACCCTTAGCACAACTCTGTCTCTTTCCCATTGTCATTTGCAGTCATGGCACTGCTCCTGTTAACAACCTTTTCCTCTTGCAACAGCATGAACTCAGGCATTTTAATCAGTCTCAGGCAGAAATGCAGCCTGTGAATTCTCAGGGCAGCATTAATATAATGAGTTCTGTAGGACAGGTTTGGCAGGCTGAGGGAAGATCAGGTTGGGGGAGTCTGTAGGTTGCCTTCCTTTGAGAACTGACCAGTTTTCTGGTTATGGAATCAGGTGGGGAAGAAAAACCAAATCACAGATCCATGGCTCCTGGGTGTGTGGCTGCGTGGACATATTGTTGTGCAACCACATTTGTGTGTGAACCCTTCAAACCTGCTTGTGTCAACTGGTTTTGTTCACCCCTTCCAAGGGACTGGGTTGCATGTTGCATGCCTAAAATTAATCTGATTGTCTGCTCCCTGTGCAGCTCCAACCCCTTCCCTTGCAGCAAGGAGCAAACCTGCACAGTCAGTAAGTTATTTCCCTAAATTCACTCATGTGAGTGATCTCCCTGCCTTTGATGGGATTATCCATATCATTGCCAATGAACAGGATTGTCATCTTAGGACACAGAACCCAGGGCTTTCATCTCACAGCTCCCACTGCAGGCTTTGTTCTGCTTTCTGAGGGATGTGCCAGAAACTGAGCAATCTGCTTTGGTCTGTGTCATCTATAAATTACCAATTCCTACCAAAGAAAAGGGGACACACACACATAACACACACACAAAACCCACATCCACACCCACATAACACACATAAAACCACACACACACCCCACACACACAACACACACACAAAACACACATAAAACACACACGAACACACACTTAGTTTTTAATGGTAGTATTTTTACAGAGCACAAGAGCTATCTGTCTGTTAATAAAACATGAGGTACTAGATAGGTTGGTCAGTTGGTGACAAACTCCTCAGGAGCCAGCAATGGTCCCTGGCAGCTCAGCAGGCAGCTGTGTGCTGAGCTGCATCCAGAGCAGGGAGAGCACAGCACAGGGAGGGGATTCTGCCCCTCTGATTTGCTCTGCTGAGTCCCCACCTCCAACACTGCCTCAAGTTCTGGTGCCCCCCAGCACAAGAAGGACCTGGAGCTGCTGGAGAGGGTCCAGAGGAGGCCACAAAGATGATCAGAGAGCTGCAGAACCTCCCCTATGGGGACAGGCTGGGAGAGCTGGGGCTGTTCAGCCTGGAGAAGAGGAGGCTCCAGGGAGACCTCAGAGCAGCCTGCCAGTACCTGAAGGGAGCTGGGGAGGGACTTTTGAGAAGGGCTGGGAGTGACAGGATGAGAGGGAAAGGATTGAAGCTGGAAGAGGGGAGACTGAGACTGGAGATTGGGAAGAAATTCTTTGCAGTGAGGGTGGTGAGACACTGGCACAGGTTGCCCAGGGAGGCTGTGGATGTCCCCTCCCTGGAGGTGTTCAGGGCCAGGCTGGATGAGGCTCTGAGCAGCCTGGGCTGGTGGGAGGTGTCCCAGCCCACGGCAGGGGGTTGGAAATAGCTTGAATGCCCCTTCCAACCCAACCCATTCTGTGATGTGTAGAATATTATGGCAGAACACTCATGTGAGCCTGCTGGATGACACTGGAAAAAGAAGGAGAGGGCTCGAAATGCAGGCAGAGGCAGACACCTGCCTTCATCTCACCAAAGAAGGAAGAATTCCTTTCCCTCCATTGTTTTTAAAAACAAGACTGACAAAAGCAGGAACAGAAATCTTGACAGCAGAAACGTGGAGCTCTGCAGAATGAGGCCATTAATTCTGACTGAGAGTAAGCAGATGTCTCAAGCAGGCCTGCAGTGCAAAACAAGCAAATCACTGCTTTTTCATTAAAAACATTACACCCATTAGGAGGAGGTGCACAGCTTCTATGAACACCCCCCCAAAAAAAGCCACAGCCTTGTGATCCAAATCTTTTTGTCTTCTGCTTCCAACACCACCTTCAAACAGCGACCAGTTCCCCCCTCTCCCTGCTCCGTGTTCCTCTCAGGCATTTCCAGAGGAACAAAAAAAGCTGCTCGAAGCCCCTCTCACAATAGAAAGATGTTCCTGGCTGTGTGGGAGGAGCTGCTGGGTGCTTCCATGTTAGCACTGGGTACACATGCTTCCAGCAGCATGAAGTGTTCCTGGGAGCAGGGAACAGAGTGTTCCAGCAGGATCTAACATCCAGGCAGAGAGAGAAAGCCATTTGCTGCCCAGCGATGCAGCGCCTTGAGACAAGCTCCTTCGACTGCCAGAGGATGAACTTGCTCTGCCTCAACTTCTTTCCCTCCCCCACCCTTTGTTTTTATTTTATTGGTTTTTCATCTTAATTAAGTTCTAAATTATTGAGGAGGGCTCTCTGATTTGATTTTTTTTCCCCCATCAAACTTGATTCATTTTCTTTATGTAATTTATTTTTAGTTCTCTGAATCCCAGCATGCCAGGATGGAAGGATCCCAAGGAGCAGCTGCTCCAACCTTTCTAGGTGACAGTGGAGCTGAAAGGAGCTGGCCCAGCACCCTGCCAAGCTGAGCCTTCAAACTGCCCAATGGAGAGGACTCCACCACTGCCCTTGGGAGATGATTCCAGTGCCTGACTGTGCTCAGGAGGAACATTTCCTTCTGGAGTCCAATGAGAACTTGTCTCTATCACCCCTTGTCTTTTCCATGGGACTCCTTGTAAAAAGGGAGTCTCCATCCTCCTGGGAGCCACCCTTCATGTCCTGCTCCATGGTAATAAGGTCCCCCCTAATTCTTCTCTTCTCCAGGCTGAACAACCCCAGCCCTTTTAGCCTTTCCTCATGTGGCAGGGCTGCCAGGCCTCTCATCAGTCTCATGGCTGCTTCCTTAAAGCCTGCTTATAAAAAACTACACAAGAGAGATAGCAGCTGCTGAAAGCATCTCTTAAAAAGAAGGGAAGGGAAGGGAAGGGAAGGGAAGGGAAGGGAAGGGAAGGGAAGGGAAGGGAAGGGAAGGGAAGGGAAGGGAAGGGAAGGGAAGGGAAGGGAAGGGAAGGGAAGGGAAAAGAGATGAGAAGAGACAGGAAGTGAGAAGAGAAGAGAAGAGAAGAGAAGAGAAGAGAAGAGAAGAGAAGAGAAGAGAAGAGAAGAGAAGAGAAGAGAAGAGAAGAGAAGAGAAGAGAAGAGAAGAGAAGAGAAGAGAAGAGAAGAGAGGAGAAGAGAGGAGAAGAGAGGAGAAGAGAGGAGAGGAGAGGAGAAGAGAGGAGAAGAGAGGAGAAGAGAGGAGAGGAGAAGAGAGGAGAAGAGAGGAGAAGAGAGGAGAAGAGAAGAGAGGAGAAGAGAGGAGAGGAGAAGAGAGGAGAAGAGAGGAGAAGAGAAGAGAAGAGAAGAGAAAAGAGAAGAGAAGAGAAGAGAAGAGAAGAGAAGAGGACAAACAGGAGCTCCTTTGCTCTCCCTCACCCAATATCATACTAGATGATTCAGTTCCTGTATTTTTTTCCCCTAGGCAATGACCTGCTTTGCCTGCCTGACAAAAAATCAGCCCCCATGTTATTACCCAGATCAATACAGCTGGGAATTGCAAAAATAAAAGAGTAAAGAACAAAATACACTAAAAAAAGACCTTTTTTTTCCCCCCTCTCCTGTAATTGTTCACCATTTTTAACATGAAGCCACACACAGGGAAGCCTTGAAACGTCCTTCGTGTTCATAGCCTTTAATTCAATGAAGGCCCTAAGCTACAGCAAGGAGCTAGCAAGAGTCAGATACTATTGCTGCTGATAACATAACTGCCAACAATGGCACACAAACAGTTCAAGGAGCTGCTAGGTGCTGAGGTTTCCCCTTCTGAAGCAGGTTGGTCTGCCTCCTAGATGACCAAACTGCGGATGAATTGCTGACTCTCTTTCTTCAGCCTTGGGTTCAAAATAGGTCACAGGGTTTAGGCACCTGAGGTGCAAAGAAGTACTTTGGTTTTCTAAAGGGCTTTCTGTGGTCAGCAGGATCATAAACTCGGAGAATCACAGAACTGTTGAGGTTGGAAGAGACCTTTCAGATCAAAAGGGATATATTTGACTTGCATTGCCTGTGTTTGGAGCAATGCACAAATAATGGATTGATTCAGATGGAATTTGAGATTATAGGCTAAGGATTCCAGACACACTTTCACAGATTCATAGAATGATTTAGGTTGGAAAGGACCTTGAAGATCATCTATTTCCAACCTCCCTGGCATTGGCAGGGACACCTCCTACTAGAACAGATTGTTCTTTGTCAACCCAACACCACCATGGCCACCAAACCCTATCCCCAAGTGCCATGGCCACAGGTTTCTGGAACACCTCCAGGGATGGGGACTCCACCACCTCCCTGGGCAGCCTCTGCCAGTCCCTGGCCACTCTTGCACCAAAGACATTTTTCCTCCTCTCCAACCTAACCCTCCCCTGGCACAATTTCAGGACATTTCCTCTCCTTCTGTCACCTGATTCTAGGGAGCAGAGCCCAACCCCCAGCTCACTGCAGCCTCCTTTCAGGGAGCTGTAGAGAGCAATGAGGTCTCCCTCAGCCTCCTCTTCTCCAGGCTGAACACCCCCAGCTCCTTCAGCTGCTCCTCCCCAGCCCTGTTCTCCAGTCCCTTCCCCAGCTTGGTTGCCCTTCTCTGGACTGGTTCCAAAATCTCTAAGTCCTTCTTGGAGTAAGGAGCCCAAAACTGAATCTGAGGTGCAATGATCTTCTCCCAGAAAGTGTTGAGTCACAGAATATCTCCAAATAAAGGTGAGGCAAGAGGAAGAATCCTTCTCCTTATGCAATACATGCAGATGCCCAGCATCCACCCGTGGCAGGGTCTTCTTAGGAAACCACAGGCTCTACAGAGGTGGTAGAGCCTCTGTAGAGTCCTGTGGAGGAGGGTTTGGGTTCTGGAGCTTGTATTCATTTCTCCTATAGAGGCATTGTAGGAGAAATGATTCAAATCTAGTGGAAAAAGCTGGCTCTTGGACTTCATCTGCACCTCCTTAGGATGTCCACACTGCCTGACCTCATTAATCTTGTTGTTTATGGTCACTGTAGTGTGCAGCGATTCCATTGCCATATTGTAGTGCTGCCTGGGGCTGCTTTAATGGATGCTCTAATCTATAGCTGCCTAATTTATTTAGGCATTTATAGCACATTGACCACTGTAGGGTCTCTCTTTCCATAGGCAGCTGAGGAAACCATATGGCATGGAACTGTCAGCTACTGACTGCTCCTGGGAAGCCCTGGATGCTCTGGCACAGCAGTTCTGCACACCAGCTCAATGTTAAAAATAGAACAACAGTGCAGAAATTGCAACCATTTTGGATGCAGAGAGCACTTCATAGAGAGTCACAGATTGAGCTGGGTTGGAAGGGGCCTTAAAGATCACCCAGTTCCAATGCCCCTGCCATGGGCAGGGACACCTCCTACCAGCTCAGGTTGCTCAAGGACTCATCCAGCCTGGCCTTGAACACCTCCAGGGAGGGAGCATCCACAGTTCCAGAGTCTCCCCACCCTCACTGGAAAGAATTTCTTCCTCATCTCCAGTCTCAATCTCCACTCTTCCAGCTCCAATCCATTGCCTCTCATCCTATCACTCCCAGCCCTTGTCACAAGTCCCTCCTCAGCTCTCCTGGAGCTCCTTCAGGTACTGGAAAGCTGCTCTAAGGTCTCCCTGGAGCCTTCTCTTCTGCAGGCTGAACAGCTCCAACTCTCCCATCCTGTTCCTATAGGAGAGGTTCTCCAGCCTTCTGATCATCTTTGTGGGCTCCTCTGGAGCTGCTCCAGCAGTTTGATCAGCCAGACAGCTGTTAGTTTAAACATGAAAACCTCTGCTGGTCTCAAAGTAAGCCAGGCCAGGACTGCTCAGAACAATGAAAAGCCAGAGTTTGGTCTGGGTGCCTATCAGCTCTCTGCCACTGTCAGCATAGCTGCAGTTGCTGGGGACATGCTTTTAGAGGGAGGAACACTGAGCAGCTCCCAGCCTTGCCTGGACCATTTGTCCCTCAATATAAGGTGAAGAACAAGGCAATTGGAAGCAGGGAGCTGAGTGCTGGTGGAAGGAGAAGAATATCAAAAGCTGCTTCAAATTGTTTTATAGCAATGAAGGAGGGCTTTGAAATCATTTGAATTACAAACAGTGGAAGTTTATTGTTAAGGCAGTTATTGTTTCTGAGCCACGGGGGGCATCTCAACAGGGAGGAAGGAGGTGGAGCAGGATGGAGGAGGAAGTTTCTTACCAGCATATTGCCTGTGGAACATCTCAGGCAGACCAAAGAGCAGATAACTGGGGAGCTCTTACCTGGTCAGGACCTGTTTAGTTACTGGAACTGATCAGCCTGGCCTGGGTACAGATTCTGGATCATCAGAGACACCAAATACAGCCACTGCTCCCACCAACACAAACATTTTGTATCCTGGGTCTGTATCCTGGGGGCATCAGAAGTCTGTGACCAGCAGGATGAGTGAGGTGATTCTTTCCCTCTGCTCTGGTGAGATCCCACCTGGAGTGCTGCATGCAGTTCTGGGGTGCCCAATACAAGAAGGACATGGAACTGTTGGAGTGGGTCCAGAGGACGCCACAAAGATGATCAGAGGGCTGGAGAACCTCTCCTGTGGGGACAGGCTGGGAGAGTTGGAGCTGCTCAGCCTGGAGAAGGCTCCAGGGAGACCTTAGAGCAGCCTTCCAGTACCTGAAGGGGATCCAGGAGAGCTGGGGAAGAAATTTTGACAGGGGTTTGGAGTGCTAGGATGGGGAGAATGGACTGAAACTGTAAGAGGGCAGATTTAGCCTGGAGATTCATTCTTTCCAGTGAGGGTAGGGAGACACTGGAACAGGTGGAGGTGTTCAGGGCCAGGCAGGATAGACTTGAGCAACCAGGGCTGGTGGGAGATGTCCCTGGCTATGGCAGGGGGTTGGCACTGGATGATCTTTAAGGCCCCTTCCAGTGGAAACCATTCTATGCATACCTGAACCTATGAAGTTCCAGCTTGGCTCCAGCTTTTCTCCAGCCTTTAACTTTCTCAGCAGCTCTTGGCTCGTTCCCTACAAGCACCTGGTTGTCCCTGCTTTCCTAATCATGCATTTCAAATGTATTCCTCCTCTAATGTTATACTTTCAAACCAGTCAAGCTCTCACCTGATTGTAGTTTACACACAGCCCTAATCAACATATTACAGCCTGGGAACTGCTGTGCCATGTCATTCCAGTAAAAGGAAATGAGCTGGTCCTGTGATAGAGCTGATTGCCTGAGCACGGGAGAGAGTTAAACCCTTTAAAAGAAAACAGAGGAATGAAGAGAGGAAAAAGAAGATGAAAGAAAAAAAAGGAAAAAAAGTTTAAAAAAAAAAGGTAAAGAAAAAAATGAAAATAAAAATAGAAAAGAAAAAATAGAGAAAAGGAAAACAATCAAAAAGGAAAAATAGAAAAAATAGAGAAAAGGAAAAATAAAAGAAAAAAGAGAAAATGGAAAAATAAAAACGAAAAATAGAAAAAAAACTAGAGAAAAGGAAAATAGAAAAAACAGATAAAAGGGAAAAATAAAAAATAAAAAATTGAAAAAAGGCAAAAATAAGCAAAAGAAAAAAATAGGAAAAAAGGGAAAATGGGAAAAAGGGAAAAATCAAAAAAGGGAAAATTTGAAAAAAGGAAAAAAACAGAAAAAAGGAAAAAACAGAAAAAAAAACAGAAAAAGGGAAAAACAGAAAAAAGGAAAAAAGAAAAATAGGAAAAAAGAAAAAAAAAGGAAAAAAATTAAAGAGTAGGAAAAAAATAAAGGAAAAATAAAAAAAGGAAGAAAAATAAAAGGGGAAAATTAAAAGGGAACTATTAACCACTTTGTGAACTGTGCAGCCAGCTGAGCTCAAGCCTTTCCCACTCCTTGCATAATGCTGTTCACACGATGCCTCTGGAAACCTGTCCAGGTGTGTTTCCCACTGCCTGGAATCATGGGGTTGGTGGCAAGAGGATCCTGAAAGTGCTGATGTTGCCTTTCAATCCACTCCTGATTTCCAAGGAAACATTCTGCAAGCCTGGGAGTTTTTGGCACTGCCTTGAAGTGTTGTGGCATTGCCCTGAAGGACAAACTAACCCAGTTTACAATGAGGATATTTAGGAGTGCACAGCTCTGGAGCTTCTCTGGTAGGACTTTAACTATGGCTTGGTAAATGATTTAAGAGATGTAAATGAGTCCTGCACCTGGGGAGGAAGAACAGCAGGCACCAGGACAGGTTAGAGGCTGCCCTGCTGGAAAGTAGCTCCATGGGGAAAGACCTGAGAGTCCTGGTGAGCAGCAAGTTCTGCATGGGACAGCAATGTGTCCTGTCCTGGTTGGCAGCAAATTCTCCATGGGACAGCAATGTACCCTTGTGGCCAAGAGAGCCGATGGGATCCTGGGGGGCATCATGGAAAGTGTGGCCAGCAGGGATGGGGAGGCTCTTCTCCCCCTCTGCTCTGCCCTGCTGAGACCACAGCTGCAATCCTGCATCCAGTTTGGGGCTCCCCAGTTCAAGAGAGACAGAGACCTGGTGGGGAGAGTCCCAACAGAGAGCCAAGAGGATGATAACTCTCTGAGCTCTGTTGTGGAGCCAGTTTTCAATCCACCTCAGGGACCAACCGTCTGTGCCACATTTCCTGAGCTGTTCCAGGAGGCTGTTCTGGGAGGCAGTACCAAATGCCTCACTGAAGTCAAGGTGGATGACATCCACTGCTCTTCCCTCATCTACCCATTTGGTCATGCTTTCATAAAAGGCTATCAGATTAGTCAAGCAGCATCTCCCCTTGGTAAATCCATGCTGGCTACTCCTGATAACCTTCTTTTCCTCTATGTGGTTAGAGATGAGCTCCAGGATGAGCTGCTCCATCATCTTCCCAGGGATGGAGGTGAGGTTGACTGCTCTGTAGTTGCCTGGCTCCTCCTTCTTGCCTTTTTATGAAGTCTGGAGTGACACTGGCTTTCTACCAGTGGTCAGGCACCTCTCCTGTTCTCCCTGAGCTTTCAGAGAGGATGGAGAGAGGCTCAGCAGTAGTGTCAGCAGCTCTCTCAGCACTCCCCATCGGGGCCCATGGATTTGTGTCTTCAGTTGGTACAAGAGGTCTCCAACCCACTCCTGTCTGGCCAGTGGAGTGTCCTCTTGAGCTGCTGGCCACACTGCTTTGGCTGCAGCTCAAATGATGCCTGACAGCTCTTTCCTTCCTGCTCCCAGGGGTGTTCACAGAGTATGTTTCCCACAGCAGCTGGCAGGGAGGGGTGCGAGCCCCCCAAACCCTCCTGTGAGCACTGTTTCTGCACAAACACAGGCTGCACACCCTTGCACCCCGGGCAGGTTCTGGCCTGCCCTGTGCACACGGCAGTGTTTGGCACCAGTTTCATTTATTATCACCAACAGGGCTTGTGAGAGTGGAAGGGGTGAGGTGTGGATGCAGCACCTTGGGGACCCAGACAAGAACTCCTTTGTGTGCAGGCTGGCAGGCAGCAGAGCTGTCCAGCTGCCACCTCAAGGGCAGCAGCCCTGTGCAAACACCTGGTTAGTAACACCACATCCCCAGGGTGTTAGTCACAGCACGTCATGGAGCAGCCTGCCTTCACACAACTGCCACAAAGGTCAACAAACACAGAGAATTCTGTCAGTTGGTCTCAAGTCAAAGGATCCCAAAGCACTGCCGTGAGAAAGGGAGCACTGCAGGGCGGCTGCCAAGCTGCCTCCAGCCTCTGGGGCTGGCATCACCTACCAGTGCCAAATCCTCTCAGGGAATTGTTTCAGTTGGAAGAGACCTCCGAGATCCTCCAGTCCCACCAGCAACCCAGCACCACCATGGACACCAAACTATGGCCCCAAGTGCCATGGCCACAGGTTTCTGGTACACCCCCAGGGATGGGGACTCCACCACCTCCCTGGGCAGCCTCTGCCAGTCCCTGACCACTCTTGCAGCAAAGAAATTTTTCCTCCTCTTCAACCTCACCCTCCCCTGGCACAATTCCAGGCCATTTCCTCTCCTATCACCTGATCCTAGGCAGAAGAGCCCAAACCCCACCTCACTGCAGCCACCTCTCAGGGAGCTGCAGAGAGCAGTGAGGTCTCCCCTTAGCCTCCTCTTCTCCAGGCTGAACACCCCCAGCTCCCTCAGCTGCTCCTCCTCATAAGATTGGTTCTCCAGACCCTTCTCTTCTCCAGACTAAAATTACTCCATTACATCAGAGCAGGAGGAGGGAAGAACAACTTCATGCTCCAGAGTACCATAACCACATCACTTCAGCAGCACATTAATTAATTTTTCAACCCTGTAGTCTCTCTGCCCCACTTCTGAGAAGCTTATTGCTGTTGTCAGGTCACAACTTGTTTCAAAGAGCCAAATGTTAACTTTTCCCCTTCCAGATGATGCTGGCAGGAATCTATCTGCCTACACAGGATATGGCTTTGTCCTTGACCTGCATTTCCCCCCTCTCTATAGCTCTTTAGAGGCAGAAACAAGGAATTAGCCTCCCACCACCATTTATAGATTGCATTGATCAGTGGGATAAAACCCCACAGCTGATTAGTTCTGCCTGCTTTAGGAGTTAATGAGAAAAGAAACCTTCAAGAAGATCCACAATGTGAAAAAAACCAAGCCAAACAAACGTTTGCTGGGAAACAGATCAGATGCCCTACTAGAAAAAACAAACCAACCCCAAACCATCACCAAAACCCCAACAAAACAGAAAACTGCCTGCAAAAAACCCCACAGGAATAATAAAGGTCAATAAATAGGATGGATAATCAGAGGCCCCTGGAATTCTGTGTGGTGAGTACACATCTGCTCCGTTCCATGACAGCCCTGGACCTGCCTTGTGTTGTAAAAGGATGCTAAAAAAGCAATGCAGGAGGTCAAGAAAGCTGCTCTGTCTTGTGGTGGGTGGTGGTAATGGAACCTTTACCCTCCCTGGAATACTGTAGAGGAAAACCAGATCTATTTGTAGAGCTTACCTCTTAAATAGCAGCATCAGCTGTAAATACTGGAAGCTTGCCTCATCCCTGCAGGTGTTCAAGGCCAGGCTGGATGAGGCTGTGAACAGCCTGGGCTGGTGGGAGGTGTCTGCCCATGGCAAGGGGTTGGGACTGGATGATTTTTAAGGTCCCTTCCAACTCAAGCCCTTCTATGACTCTTTGATCTTGTCCCATCACTACTTTGCTTGGTTCTACCTTTCACAGGCATTTTCTCATTGTTAGGCTTAAATTCAGACTCTGCTTAACCTGGGTTGACTTAAGAAAGCTGAGCCAAGTCAGCCCTTTCAGGTGTCCTGTCTTTGGCCAAAGGGATTCATAGATGATTCATGGAAAGGTTTGGGTTGGAAGGGACCTTCAAGATCATCTAGTTCCAAGCCCCCTGCCATGGGCAGGGACACCTCCCACCAGCCCAGGTTGCTCAAGGCCTCATCCAGCCTGGCCTTGAACACCTCCAGGGAGGGGACAGCCACAACATCCATGGGCAACCTGTGCCAGTCTCTCACCACCCTCCCTGTCAAGAGTTTCCTTCTAATCTCCAGTCTAAATCTGCCCTCCTCAAGCTTCACTGCCTTTCCTCTTGATCTATCACAACAATCCCTTGTCAAAAATCCCTTCCAGCTTTCCTGTAGCCCTTTCAGCTATTGGAATTCTGCTCTAAGATCTCCCTGGAGCCTTCTCTTCTCCCCCTCCCCAGGGATTTTACTTACAGTGGAGATCTCACTTCCAAGCCACATCCTTGCAATGAGAGTTGCTGCCTGACACAGCTGTTAGGGGACACCAAGGACATCACAGCCATGATAATAACACTGTCTCCTCTGGGTATACAGCACATGCATCATTCACACAGGGTTAGGGGGATGATAGAATGGCACTTGGGGTCATTTTAAAGTCCACCTAGACTGCCAAAATGTGCACTCTCCAGAGCCCAGGGAAAATCTGCATCCTTGTGCCTCAGGGCAGGGTGGGATGGGAAAAGGAGCACTGAAGCTGTGTAAGGATGGGAAGGGGAGCACTGAAGCAGTGTAAGGATGGGAAAGGCAGCACTGAAGCAGTGCAAGGATGGAAAAGGGAGTGCTGAAGCAGTGTAAGGATGGGAAAGGGAGCACTGAAGCAGTGCAAGGATGGGAAAGGCAGCACTGAAGCAGTGTAAGGATGGGAAAGGCAGCACTGAAGCAGTACAAGGATGGGCAAAGGAGCGCTGAAGCAGTGCAAGGATGGGAAAGGGAGCACTGAAGCAGTGAAAGGATGGGAAAGGGAGCACTGAAGCAGTGAAAGGATAGGAAAAGGAGTGCTGAAGCAGTATAAGGATGGGAAAGGGAGCACTGAAGCAGTGAAAGGATGGGAAGGGGAGCACTGAAGCAGTGAAAGGATAGGAAAAGGAGCGCTGAAGCAGTACAAGGATGGGAAAAGGAGTGCTGAAGCAGTATAAGGATGGGAAAGGGAGCACTGAAGCAGTGAAAGGATGGGAAAAGGAGTGCTGAAGCAGTATAAGGATGGGAAAGGGAGCACTGAAGCAGTGAAAGGATGGGAAAAGGAGTGCTGAAGCAGTATAAGGATGGGAAAGGGAGCACTGAAGCCAGTAAAAGAGATAAAAAATAACAGCCTGCTTTAGAACAAAACCCAAGAAAGACTTTAGAGCCCATATGGCAGTGGATGATTGCAGTGCCATCGCTGGAGCCCCTCTCTGCTCTGTTTGTTCTGGAGTCATCGACAGAGAGCAGGGAAAGGGTCGGATTAGCTAAGCCAGGCGTGCTCCACACTGGCTTGGCAGCATTACTAATCTTGGAATGATATCAGCGGCAAGGCAGCCCCCAGTAGGGAGGGGGTGTGGAGCTAGCAGACAAAAGGAAGGAGGATCAGCAGCACAAGTCTGAGAGAGCAAGACAAGGAATTAAACAGGATCAAGAGGCAGGAAAAAAAATAATCAAGCCCAACCAGGGAAGGAGAGAAATATGAGGCAAAAATAATCAGGAGAAAACAAAGAGGATTTCACACCAGAGTGTTCATGCCATGCCAAAGGGCTCCCCACTCCCCAGTTCTTTTGGCACCCTTGGTTTTTCCTTGATGACAGTAGACTAAGTAGGGTGTCACAGCAGTGCTGAGCTGCAGAGAGTCATCTCACAGCAGCTTTTAATCACTGACACCTCCGATTGAGAGCAGCACAGCCGAGAGAGCAGCGAGAGGCCTGCGGGTCCTGCAGTTGGCCATATAAGGACTTCATTACCTTCCTCTGGCGGATTTGTGGAGCAGCTGTAAAGCCCCAGTGCTTAAGCATGAATAATGTGGTGTAGGAACACTGCTCAGTGCTGAGGGAGGTTACTACTCATGTCCTGAGCTGTGGACACCAGGAGATGAAAAAGGTGCTCTGCAAAAGCTGTTCTGCTCCACCTTTAATGGAGAGGAGAGAGGGTTTTGGAAGGCAAAGTCTGATCATTTGTGTGTCCCATGCCATAGCCTACACAACAATTTTCCAGCTCATGCAGCTGTGTTTTGGCTGTAGGAGAGATGAAGCTCTCAGACTTTATTCTAGCAATTTTCATACCTAAGGGAAAGTGATGTTGGCCTCCCTGGTGCAAACACGTCTGGAAAAGAAATTACCAAAGGTTACCTTTCTCTTCCTTTTCTTACCTCCTCCTTTGAAGTGACACATCTAGCAGAAACGTTGGCTGCTGTGTTTGTAGACACCTTTGCCCTGTTCTGCTGAGGATCCTGCAGAAGCACAAGAGCTGGTTGTGACAGGACAAGAGGGAATGAACTGAGGCTTGAGGAGATCAGACTTAGACTGGAGATTAGGAAGAAATTCTTTGCTGCAAGAGTGGTCAGGGACTGGCACAGGCTGCCCAGGGAGGTGGTGGTGGAGTCCCCACCCTGGAGGTGTTCCATAAACCTGTGGTCATGGCACTTGGGGCCATGGTTTAGTGTCCATGGTGGTGCTGGGTTGCTGGTTGTACTCAGTGATCTTGGGGGTCTTTTCCAACCCAAACAATCCAGTGATTCTGTGATTCTATGGCTCTGTTAAACACCACAAACTTCACTAGAGTAGGAGTACTAAGGAGGTCATCTCCTTTATGTGTCTTTAATTCCTCTAAGTGTGTCACCTTGTCTTCTTAACACCCCAAACCCCCAACCTCAGCACTAGAAGTTGTATATAAAGCATAAAGAAAAAAACTTTAAGTAAAAGCTCAAATTCAAGCATTTCATTTTATCCCCACTATAGTCGTGTGCAGCAGATCCCCTGGCTTGCTCTACTGCCACCTCTTCTTCTGGAAGGGCCTCTTTTGTCCTTCTTGCACATTTCAGGGGTCAGAAACTGATGCTGTGATCATGAAGGGAGGTTGTGGATGCTCCTTCCCCGAAGGTGCTCAAAGCCATGTGGGATGAGGCCTTGAGCACCCTGGGCTGGTGGGAGGTGTCCCTGCCCATGGCAGGAAGGTTGGAACTGGATGAAAGCCTTTTTTTTGAGACATCTTAATAATTCAGCCTGATTTTCAGAGGTTGTTGGTCCCTGAAAGGAAGTCCTTTGGAATGATTTGTCGTGCAGCACTCGTGTGGAGAGCTGAATTCACCTTTTCCTGTAATTAGTGTGTCTAAACTCTCTAATGTTGTAAAGACCTCCTTATTTTAGCTGCCAAAATAAGCACTGAACCCAGCTCTGCAGTCACAAGCTGTCTCCAATTTCGAGCAGCAATAGAAGGTAATGAAACTATTTGCAGGGGGATGAGTTGCAGGGGAAGATTTTTAAATGAGGAGGGTCAGCAACATCTTAACAATTTTTATGCTACATTAAGCCAGAAAATTATTTCTATGCTTGTCATGCTTAATTTGCAGGGAAAGCTTCAGTGCATGGGCAGTGGGTAACAATGGCTCTTTAAAAGCTTTGAAAATGAGGGTAGAGTGAAATGAAAGGGTTCATCTTCAGCCACTATGAATGATTTCCCTAAACAATAAATACAAACAGATCCTTTCACTTTGAACCTGGTAGCTCCCAAACTGATCTCCAGCACCAGTTAGAGGCACAACAGAAATAAGAACTCTTTGGAGTTGAAAAAAGCAGGTGAATGGAGCTTCATTGTGCACCTATTGGAGGAGGTAAGGAGAGAGAAGATTTGGTCTCCATTGGTGTGTGAATCACAGAATCACAGCATGGTAAGGGTTGGAAGGGACCTCTGGGGATCATCCAGTCCAAAGCTCCCTGCCAAGCAGGGTCACCTAGGGCAGGCACAGAAGAACACATCCAGGTGGGACTTGAAAGTCTCCAGAGAAGGAGACCCTAGGCCCTTCTAAACAGCCTCTCCCCAGCCTTCAAGCCAAGTGTGAGGGTGCCATTTCTTACCAGTCATGAACAAGACCTGAAGACACCTCCTGCAGATTAATGACTGGAACCAGTTAATCACCTCAAGCCATTAACCCTAGCTGCTATTAAGCTCTAGGATTTAAACCAAGTCCTCAATCACCGTGGCTGCTCTTCACCCCTCCTATTTACAGACCCATGCCCTAATCACTCCCCTGACTCCCATTCCACAAAAGCAGCTAAAAATTGCATGGGAGAATTTGTGTTACATGTGTGGGGAGAGACAGGAGCCAGCTGCACAAACTGGTCCTTTCCTCACCTATTTCAGAGCAACATCCATTTCACATCACACCCATGTCAGCACAAGGTGTTTGTGGGCACTGAAAAGCTGACCCATGAGCTAATCGGGGCTCACCACTCTTTCCACAGGGTCATCTGGGTTATAATGCAGAAGAAAACAAGAGGGAAGGAGCAGGGAGAAAGGAGGAAAAGAAAGAAGGAAGAGAAAGGAGGGAAAGCAAGAAGGGAAAGCAAGAAAGAAAGAAAGAAGGGAAAGAAAAGGAAAGAAAGAAGGGAAAGAAAGAAGGGAGAGAAAGACGGGAGAGAAAGAAGGGAAAGAAAGAAGGGAAAGAAAGAAGGAAGAGAAAGAAGAGAGAGAAAGAAGGGAGAGAAAGAAGGAAAAGAGAAGGGAAAGAAAGAAGGGAAAGAAAGAAGGAAGAGAAAGAAGGGAGAGAAAGAAGGAAAAGAGAAGGGAAAGAAAGAAGGAAGAGAAAGAAGGGAGAGAAAGAAGGGAGAGAAAGAAGGAAAAGAGAAGGGAAAGAAAGAAGGGGAAAAAAGGGAAAGAAAGAAGGGAAAGAAAGGGAAAGAAAGAAGAAAGAGAAAGAAAGAAGGAAGAGAGAGAAGGGACAGAAAGAAGGGAGGGAAAGAAGGGAAAGAAGGAAAAGAAAGAAGGGAAAGAAAGAAGGGAAGGAAAACCCCCAAACCCGAGGGAGCTATATCCAATCATTCAGCATTCTGAAGAGGAACCTATCAATGCTCTTCATTCTTGGTGTATCCTGGCAGGCTTTTGTTTCAGTTTATTTTACAGCCCTGCTGCACAGTAGGCAGCTCCTGGTTTGCTCTCATCATCTGTTTCCATCACCTTCACCTTTATTGATTTGGCTTCTTCCTAAGTTTAATGGAGTCTCAGAGATCAATGCCATCTTTCTCTAGGGTGGGCTGGGGAACAAGCAGGAGGCTTGCTTGAAGGAGTAGAAATAATTTTGATCAGTAAAAAATAAACTAAAATAAATTAACAAAAAGAATTATTTGTAGTGATTTACTCTGAGGGGCAGAAACAATTCTGATTGGGGGGGGGGGAAAGTGATTTAAAGTGATTTGTTTAAAGAAGTAGAAAAGATTTTGATTAGTAGAAAGAAATAAAAAAGGTTTGTTGGTTTTTTTAGTAATTCAGTCAAAGAAGTTAAAAATAATTTTGACTAAAATGATGATTTTCAGTGATTTGCTCCCAGAAGTAGAAATCATTTTAAGGACTGAAAACTGCTTTTCAGTCATTTGCTTTAAGAAGTCATTTTGATTAGCAAAATTAGGATTTTCAGTGAGTTGCCTGAAGAAGTAGAAACCATTCTGAGTAGTAAAAAACAAATCATTTGAAATGATTTTCATTAAGAAGTAGAAATCGTTTTGATTAGAAAAAAAAAAGAAAGAAGAAGAATTTTAGTGATTTGTTTTAAGAAGTAGAAATCATTTGTGCTCGAGAAATCATTGGCTTGAGAGCAGCCCTGAAGAAAAGGACCTGGGGGTGCTGATGGAGGAGAAGCTCAACAGGAGCCAGCAGTGAGCACTTGCAGCCCAGAGAGCCAAGCAGAGCCTGGGCTGCAGCAAGAGAAGGGATTGGATGTGGCACTTGAAGCCATGGTTTAGTAGTCATGAGCTCGTGAGAGACAGGTTGGACTTAATGATCTTTGAGGCATTTTCCAACCTCATTGACTCTATGATTCTATAGGAGAAGTGTGGCCAGCAGGGCCGGGGAGGTGATTCTCCCTCTCTGCTCCACTCTGCTGGGACCACACCTGGAGCTCTGTGTCCAGTTCTGGAGCCTCTGTTACAGGAAGGATCTGGAGGTGCTGGAAGGTGTCCAGAGAAGGGCCACGAGGATGAGCAGAGGGCTGGAGCTGCTCTGCTATGAGAGGGTTGGGGTTGTTCAGTCTGGAGAAGAGAAGGCTCCAAGGAGACCTAATTGTGGCCTTCCAGTATCTGAAGGGGGCTACAAGAAAGCTGGGGAGGGACTTTTGAGGGTGTCAGGGAGTGATAAGACTTGGGAGGATGGAACAAAACTAGAAATGGGGAGACTGAGATTGAATGTCAGGAAGAAGTTGTTCCCCATGAGGGTGGTGAGAGCCTGGCACAGGTTGCCCAGGGAGGTGGTGGAAGCCTCCTGCCTGGAGGTGTTTGCAGCCAGGCTGGAGGTGGCTGTGAGCAACCTGCTGTGGTGTGAGGTGTCCCTGCCCATGGCAGGGGGGTTGGAACTGGCTGAGCCTTGAGGTCCCTGATGCTTCTATGATTCTATGATTTTGAGTAGTAAAAATGATTTTTGGTGATTTGCTGTAAGAAGCAGAAGTAATTTTGACTAGTAAAAACACAATGTTCAGTGATTTGCTTAAAGAAGTAATTTTGATTAACAAAATAATGATGTTCAGTGATCTGCTTGGAGAAGCAGAAATCATTTTGACCATAAACAATTATTCTAAGTGATTTCTATGAAGAAGTAAAAATCATGTTGAGCAGTAAAACTGATTTTAACTGTTTTCTTTTGAGAAGCAGACATCATTTTGAGTGATAAAAATGGTTTTCAGTGATTGGGTCAAAGAGCTAGAAAGGATTTTGAGAAGATAATGAATTGGAGTGATTTGCTTGGAGGAGCAGAAATTACTTGGGGGAAAAACCCCTATTTTCAGGGGTTTGCCTTAAGCATTGGGAGTCATCTGGTCAACAAACCAATGATTTTATTTATGTATTCATCTATCTGTTGGGGTTACAGAAGACATGTTTTAGTTAAATCCCTTTAGAGAGACCAGCAAGGAAAGGGAGATTCTAGGTCATCACCAAACATTTGTTTAAACATGAGTGAGGCAGCTAAAAGCAGCACTGCTCGTGGAGTGCTTCTGAGCTGCTGAGAATAAGCTACACAGGATTTGATTCTCTCCTCCCAGATGTAATTTTAATCAGGCTTAAAGTTTCAATAGGCAGAGAACCTTACAAAGGGAATTAATTTATTCCCAGCAGATACAGTAATAGAGCTCAGCCTTTTGCATGTATAGCAACCGAGATTATGAATCAGAGGCAGAACTGACTGCAGGAATAGAAGCAGCCCAGGCCTCATTTTCCTTAACGATTTATAGTTCTTATTTGATTATACAGCTTGTTTGCTTGGCTTTATGGCTGCATTAAGCCCCTCCTCCTTGATGATCCTTCCTTCTCAAGTGCCTCAGGATGCTAAGGAAAGGCTGTGTTGCACATAGGGTATTAAACACAGCATCTCCATAGGCGCACGAGCAGGGATTTGATCCTGCAGCCCCTTTACCTCACTTGAAACCGAGATAAACAGACTGAACCCAACCCACTGCAGTGAAGGGGAAAATGTCTGGTGAGCTCACAGGGCTTTGAACCACTCCTCCTCTGACAGCAGACATTCATTTCCTGTTCCCAGGCTCTGCCAGGGCAATAACTAATGTAATAATGACAGTATTACCCAACGCAGCTCCAGCGCTGGGTAGCAAAGCGAAGCGGAAGGAACACACAGTACGAATGAATACATCTAAGGGTTTTTTGCTGTGCCCTACACAACAACAGCTGAGCATGAGCCAGCAGTGTGCCCAGGTGGCCAAGAAGGCCAATGGCATCATGGCCTGGATCAGCACTAGTATGGCCAGCAGGACCAGGGATGGATCTTGCCCCTGTGTTGGGCATTGGTGTGGCTGTGCCATGAGTACTGGGTTCAGTTTTGGGCCCCTGACTCCAGGAAGGACGTTGAGGGCTGGAGCAGGTCCACAGAAAGGCAACAAAGGTGGGGAAGGGTCTGGAGAACAGGGCTGGGGAGGAGCAGCTGAGGGAGTTGGAGGTATTCAACCTGGAGAAGAGGAGGCTAAGGGAGACCTCATTGCTCTCTGCAGCTCCCTGAGAGGAGGCTGCAGTGAGCTTGGGGTTGGTCTCCTCTCCCTAGTCTCAGGTGATAGAAGGAAAGGAACTTGCCTGAAATTGTGCCAGGGGAGGGTCAGGTTGAAGAGGAGCAAAAATGTCTTTGCTGCCAGAGTGGTCAGGGATTGGCAGAGGCTGACCAGGGAGGTGGTGGAGTCCCCAGCCCTGGAGGTGTTCAGGAAATGTGCGACCACGGCACTTGGGGAGATGGCTTGATAGCCATGGTGGTGTTGGGTTGGATTCAATGACCTTAGAGGTTTTTTCTAATGGAGACAACTCTGTCATTCTGTAAAATCTAGAAGGCAAAAAAAAAAGTAGGAATATCCTAATGTGAAATGAAAAAAAAGAGGCAAATTGAAAAAGAAACTTCAGAGAAGTCTTCACTCTCAGTTTCGCTGCGATCATTTTTGTCATGATTTTTACCATTACAGCAAAAAGAGGGGAAAAAAAAAAAGAAAAGAGAAAAAAAAAAAGGAAAAGAAGAAAAAAAAGAGACTGATGAATGAATTCTACAAGTGTCTTATAAATCTTGGAACCACATTTTGCTTCCTGTGCAAGTGGCACAGGATTACTGGAAGAGAAACCAAGGAGCAGCTACACAACCACAGCTTCCTGCAGGGAACAAAGCCTGAGCTCTGCTTGCTCACAACGGAGCATCTTGATGTCTGGAGTTTCCCCTCTAGTGCTTCAGCTGTGCCTTTCCCAGCTCTCCTTCTGCTCTGCATTGCTGGGAGTTTTCTCAAATTCTTCTGAAATTGGTTAAAATAACAAAAAAAAAAGTATTGACTGCTCCTATGGTAACAGCAACAAACCAAAAAACTCCCTAAGCTCTTGGGGCACAGCTTCTTGATGGAGACCACTGGTCATGAGCAGAGCAACCTGGAGGCCTGTTTAAAGGTGTTGAGCTCAAGGAATATATTATGAACAGAGTCTGACCCCATCCTCTTGGCAGCTTCCCTTTAGATATTGATCAGCATTGAGAAGTTCCTCTTTCAGTTTGCTCTTCTGCAGGCTAAACAGCCTCAGGTCTCTCAGCCTTTCTTCCTCATCAGATAGATGCTGTAGTCCTCTCAGCGTCTGTGTAGCCTCCACAGGCCTCTCTCCCGTAGTCTCTTGTCTCTCTTGACCTGGGAAGCCCAGAATTGGGACACAATTGTCCCATATTTTATTACTGATAAAATAATAAACCAACTGTTGTATTTAGAAGAGAGTATTTTTCTCCACTGAGCCAGCTGGCTTGCATCAGGAATAGTGTGGCCAGCAGGTGTAGGGATGTGACTGTCCTCCTCCACTCAGCACTGGGGGGAGGCCACCCCTCAAATTCTGGGTTCAGCTTTGTGTCCCTCTTTAGGGCAGAGAACAGAATGCAAAGCTGTTGCAGGCAAAGCCACGACAGATTAGAGTGAGCTATGTCAGAGTGGTTTCCAGTGGCAATCTCTCATCTATCTTAGCCCTCCATTCTTCCAAATGCCTTCTTTCTTTTGCCTTAAGCTTCCTGGAAAAGAAAACCCACAGGATCAGCTCTGTGCAGTTCAGAGAGATTGTATTGGTTAGCTAGAAGGGGAAGGATGAGCCAAAATCAGGCATGAAATTGGAAACAGTTCCCTCAGTGATAAGGAAATAAGCTGTCAGAGGCCTTGGATGGAATACTTGACCCAGCAGCCTTTCCATCTCTAGTTTCATTAATTAAAGTGATCATTAGCAATTGTCTTGATTCTGCATAATATTTCTGGCTTTCTGCAGCAGTTATTTGGTCCCTGTTGAGTTCTCACAGATCAGTGGCATCTTGCCTTAGTGCATTGCTGGGTTGCACTAGAAGAGATTGAAAAGATAATTAGCTTCATTCCATGTCTGGAGAGCACCAGCCTCCAAATTTGCCTTCAATCCACATGAATCTAACTCTAATTTATATTTATAGTTACATTTGCATTTCCATTACATTTGGTAGCATCTGCAGCTTCACATCCAGCAATTCAAGACCACAATGTTTGAAAAGAGACATTCAGGTAAAATTGGCAAATGCAGAGGGTGATTGAGCAGATTCTGCTGGGGTTTTTGTTTGTGTGGTCTTGGTAAGCCAGAAAGGATCTGATGTGTGTGCAGCTCATAAAGGTCCTGTTTGCAGTTACTGCTCAAGGAAGAGAAGGGCTGAGGAGCAATGGCTGTCAAAGCCAGGGAATGCAGTGTGACACAGTACAAATTGACACTGTCCTCTTCTCCAATAACTTAGGGTTTAATGTTTAGAAGCAAGGCCTAATTTTACCCAGACAAATCCACAGCTCGCAAGTTCATTTCCAGAGTGGCATCACTCTGTAGGGCAGATGGGAGAAAGAGAAAAGTTATGCTTCAAGGAGATTCCACTGCCTCCTCTTTTTGCAAGTGTGAGCCCCATGGGGTACAGTAGGGGTCACAGATTCATAGAATGGTTTCCATTGGAAGGGACCTTCAAGATTATCCAGTTCCAACCTCCTGCTGTGGGCAGGGACACCTCCCACCAGCCCAGGTTGCTCAAGGTCTCATCCATCCTGGCCTTGAACACCTCCAGGGAGGGAACATCCACAACCTCCCTGGACAACCTGTTCCAGTGTCTCAAACCCTCACTGGAAAGAATTCCTTCCTAATCTGCAGTCTAAATCTAGCCCCTTACAGCTTAGACATAGAGAATATAATACAGTTTACTGCAGAATTGTCTCCCTGTGCTGGTGAGTGAAGGTCCTGAACACTTCAAGACTGAGATCTCAGAAGAAGACCTGAAGGGGGAAACCCTTATTAACATAGGCTGTCAGCATTTTCTTCCCCATGGGTGTGGGGAGACACTGGCACAGGTTGCCCAGGGAGGCTGTGGATCTCCCCTCCCTGGAGGTGCTCAAGGTCAGGTTGGATGAGGTCCTGAGCCACCTGGGCTGGTTGGACACGTCCTTGCCCACAGCAGGGGTTTGGAACTGGATGATCTTTAAGGTCCCTTCTAACTCAAACCATTCTGTGACTCTATTTTCTGCTTGATCTGAAGTTCTTTGCTCTTCTTTTCTTTCTGTTTTTGGTTTTGCTTCTTTTATTTGCTTTTTGTTGTTTGGTCTGGTTTGTTCATTTGGGTTTTGTTTTCCCTTTCTCTGTTGCTAGTAATGAAGAGAAATACATCTGATAATGAGAATGGATGCTGGGGCTCTAATAAAGACAAAAAACCTGAGAATGCTGCAGGAATGCAGCTGCAGCAAAGATCTTTGTAATGGAATTGCCAGGCTATAATTGCCTGTCACCTGTTTATTGGGATTTCTTTTTGCTTTAAGAGAGAAAAAAAAAGGCACCAAAAAAATTATAAATCCATCCATTGCCTCAGAAAGCAGCAATGGGATATGAGAAAGCAAATGAAAATGAAAAAGTGCCTTGCCACTCTGGAGTTAACCTCTCGGAGAAATAAATAGGCACACTCTCGGGTCGAACAAAGAGGAAGATAATGGGCAAGGGAAAGCCATTCTTTCTCATTGTGCTCCTTGGCCTCAAAGCCCAAGTTTCTTGTCACAGAAGAACAAAGATAAGAGACTACCTGAGGAGAAAAGCAGCAATCTGCCGGCCGACTCAATATGCTTCTAAAATAAGACCCTCCCTGCAAACCACTCTGCGCTGGGACGGCACTCAGAGATAGCTTGGGGGGCAGCAGTGGTGCAGGTTGACACGGTGGGGGCCAAGTGGATGCTTTGCCTTATCCTGGCCCACTGAATCCCAGACGAGGAAAATGAGGGGGAAAGGATCTTTTTCTCCACCTTTCAGAGAGGAACCCCCCCCCCCCCCCCCCAATAACATTGTTATCATGTTATTGTTGTCATGTTATTGTTATATGGCATGAGGATGCTGAAGGGACTGAAACTTCTCTCTGAGGAGGAAAGGCTGAGAGCTCTGGGGCTGTTTAGCCTGGATAAGAGAAGGCTGGGAGGGGATCTGAGTAATAGTTACAAATATCTGAGGGGTGGGGGGCAAGAAGAAGGGGCCAGGTTCCTTTCACTGGTGCCCAGGATGAGGGGCAATGGATAACAAAGTGGAACTCAGGAAGTTCCACCTCAACATGAGGAAAAACATCTTTGGTGTGAGGTGTGAGGGTGCTGGATCCCTGGAGCAGGCTGCCCAGAGAGATTGTGGAGTCTCCTTCTCTGGAGACTTTCAAGACACACCTGGATGCATTCCTGTGTGACTTGCCCTGGGTGATCCTGCTTTGACAGGGGGGTTGGACTTGATCTTCAGAGGTCCCTTCCAACCTCTGCTATTCTCTGATTCTGTGAAATGTTACTGAGATCAAACCTAATCACTCACTGATAGTGACAGAAAAATAAAGTTAGTTTGATGTTCAAGCTTTCATTTCTGCTATCTGGGGATTCACAGGGACTTAACTACATCTGCATTTCTGCTTAGCACTCCAGTTCCTGCAAGCAGCTGGGCAGTGGAAGAGGGAAGCTAGGACACTGTATAGAAGAAGCCAACATTTCCAGGATCTTCAGGTGGGAAGAGAACTATAAGTGAGAGCCATGAGGGACATAGAGCAATATGAGAGATTCTAGAGCAATAGAATCAGAGAAGCATAGAATCAGAGAATCATAGAGCATAGAATCATAGAATCACAGAAGCATAGAATCATAGGAGCATAGAATCATAGAATCAGAAGCATAGAAGCACAGAATCATAGAAGCATAGAATCATAGAATCACAGAATCATGGAATCATAGAAGCATGGAATCATAGAATCAGTATCAGAATATCAGAGAATCCAAATCATAGAAGCATAGAATCACAGAATCAGAATTGTAGAGGCATAGAAGCATAGAATCAGGGAAGCATAGAAGCACAGAAGCATAGAATCACAGAAGTATAGAATCATAGAAACAGAATCAGAAGCATAGGATCATAGAAGCACAGAGTCATGGAGTCATAGAATCAGAGTATCAGAACATCAGAGAATCAGAAGCATAGAATCAGAGAAAAATGGAAACATAGAATCACAGAAGAATAGAAACATAGAAGCATAGAATCATAGAAGCATGGACTTATAGAATCATGTAGGAATAGAATCATAGAAGCATGGAATCAGAGAATGGTTTGGGTTGGGACCTTCAAGATCATCCAGTCCCAGCCCTCTTTCCATCGTTAGGGACACCTTCCACTAGCTCAGGTTGCTCCCTGCCTCCCTCGCTTCATCTGGAGCAGCTGAGCTGGAACTACCCTTGGAGAAATCTCTGTGAGCATCTGCTGTTGGGATTGAGATTTTTTCCCCCTCAGGAGCAAACCAGAAACCGAAGGGCTCTCAGCAGTGAAACAACTGCAGAGCCCAGCGGTGCAACCTGCTGCTGGGGTGGGTGGCACGTGCTGCTGAATGCAGCGGAGCCGCCGGGAAATCGGCCAAGTGGAGCTTGGAAGAAGGCTGAACTCTTAATTATGAGAGAAAGGGAGAAGAGCTTTGTCATAAAGGGACGGAAATTTTCACTCAGAGTCAGTTTGCAGCTCGCCTGCAAGCGAGGGGATACTGCAAATTATCCTGCATGGGGAACAACCAAAGGCAGGAGGAAGAGTTATTCATTTATTGGCTTGGGTTTTTTTTCCCCCACCCTCTGCCTTATCTTTTCAGACTGAAAAATTAGGAATGCAGAGCATCAGATAATTCAGCACTCGGATGTCTTTCATCAGCTCTTTTTCTCTTCCTCAGGCATAGGATGCATCACACATGAGGCTCTGGCCAGCCTGATCTAGTGTGGGGTGTCCCTGCCCATGGCAGGGGGGTTGGAACTAGATGATCCTTGAGGTCCCTTCCAACCCTGACTGATTCTATGATACTCTGAAGATGGGGTGATAGACAGCAGCACTTGCACAAGAGGGCTTGAGGGTGGGGGAAAAGCTGGACAGGAGCCAGCCAGTGCCCATTGACAGATGGAGAGAAGGAATCCTGCCCCTCTGCTCTGCTGGGGAGACCTCACCTGCAGTGCTGTGTCCCTCAACACAGGGAAGACATGGACCTGATGGAACAGGTCCAGGGGGAACCATGAAGAAGATCAGGGGGGCTGGAGCATCTCTCCTATATGGACAGGCTGAGGGAGCTGGAGTTGTTCAGCCTGGAGAAGGCTTCAGGGAGACTAGCAGCAGCCTTCCAGTACCAGAAGAGGGTTACAAGAAAGCTGCAGAGGGACTGTTATCAAATGCCTGCGTTGACAGGACCAGGGGCAATGGCTTGAAATGAGAGAAGAGCAGATTTAGATTGGATGTGAGGAACAAGTTCTGCACCAGGAGGGTGGTGGAGCCCTGGAACAGGTTGCCCAGGGGAGGTGGCTGGGGCTCCATCCCTGGAGATATTCAAGGTAAGGCTCAACAAGGGGCCCAAAACTGAGCCCAGTATTCGAGGTGCAGCCTCACCAGTGCCCAGAACAGGAGCACCATCACTTCCCTGCCCTTGGCCACGCCAGTGGTGATCCAGGCCAGGATGCTGGTGGCCTTCTTGGCCACCTGAGCACACTGCAGGCTCATGTTCAACCAGCTGTCAACCAGCACCCCCAAGTCCTTTTCTCCCATCAACTTTCCAGTCACTCTGCCCCGAGCCTGTGGCATTGCCTGGCCTTACTGTGATCTCTTAGAGGTCTTTCCCAGCCTCACTGATTCTATGATTCTCTGACACAGTAGTGAAGGGCAATGCTGGAAAATGCTTTTCTGTTTCCCTTTTGTGCCTCTCACCAGGACACAGGCCCGCACCCACCCTGTTCACACGGGCTGCCTTTGGCTGCCACCACACACTGACCTTTGGAATATGGAAATAAAAGTGCTCAGAAATCAAGCTGGCAGCCACAGCAGCCCCACTGTCGTCACTGAGCATCCGAAACAAGCAGGCCCATAGTCTGCAAGCTGTCTGCAGAGCTCCTTGAAGCAGTTGTCCCTCTGGCTCTGGTTTGCTCCTTACACCCCAAGCAAACAGCTGATATTTGCTGAAGCACACAAGCCACTTTGTTGGGGCAGGGTTCTGTATTGTGAGGAGGCCTGCAGCTGGGAGTCACATGCAGTTCAGAGCATTTCCTGATTTCCTTTGCTTGCTTTGCTCCCCTGCCTTCCCTTTATTTATTTTTTAACCACAAAGAGGGAAAAAAAAAAAAACCAGAACAACAAAACCCACCCCAAACAATAGGGTAAACATTAACTCCCATAAAACCTAAGCTTTATGACCTGAATCTGGCTCCCATTAAACAAATACTTTAGCTGGGGTAAAGAATGCTTAGCAATAAGAAAGCCATGGATGGAATTTTAGGCTGCCACAGCCCAGTGAAACTGCTGCTGCTTATGGTTCCAGTAGCCTGAAGGTGAAGTGAATGGAGAACATCAATCTGAGCCAAGCCAGCAGGCTTCTGGGAAAGTCCTTTCCTCTCTTCTCCCTAGGATCAGGTGATAGAAGGAGAGGAAATGGCCTGGAGTTGTGCCAGGGGAGGGTTGGATTTGATATTGAAAAACTTTGCTGCAAGGGTTTTTAAGCACTGTCCCAGGCAGCCCAGGGAGGTGGTGGAGTCCCCAACCCTGTGGGGATTTAAAAGCCAGGTGGCTGTGGTGCTGAGGGACGTGGTGCAGAGGCAGTGGCTTAGCAAGAGCGGTGGGATTGTGAGCCCTGGGCAAGTGGTTGGCCTTGATGATGTCCAAGGTCTCTTCCAACCTCAGCAGTTCCATGATTCTATGATAAATGTTTTTGTTACCAGCTCTCATCTGCTTCACTCCATGCTTTTTGAGCCACAGGCACAGAGAGCTCAGTTACCCCAGCATTCACCCTGCAGCTAAGCTCAGGTCCACCACTCAGGATTTCCAGGCTTCATCTTGGGTACCGTAGCTCCTGGAGAAGTGTCCTGGGCAAGGGAATGGCACTGAGGAGAGGCAGCACACCCACCCACTCCCAGAGCAGGGGCAGCTGGATCTTTCCCCAAAACAGCAGGGGAACAGATGCTGAATCTCCTCTGATGACTCTTAACAGCCTGAAAGGAGGTTGCAGTGAGGTGGAGGTTGGGCTCTGCTCCCTAGGATCAGGTGATAGAAAGAGAGGAAATGGCCTGAAATTGTGCCAGGGGAGGGTGAGGTTGGAGAGGAGTAAAAATATCTTTGCTGCAAGAGTGGTCAGGGACTGGCCCAGGCTGCCCAGGGAGGTGCTGGAGTCCCCATGCCTGGAGGTGTTCAAAAACCTGTGGCCGTGGCAGTGTGGGCCATGGTTTGCTGGCCATGGTGGGGTTGGGTTGGTGTTGGACTGGATGGTCTCAGAGGGCTTTTCCCACTAAAAGCATTCTATGGCTTTATGATTCTGTACTAACCCAGCAAATGCCAGGGGAGGAGGCTGCCTGAGCTATCAGGAGGGGGTCTCTGTAGGGCACAGATCCTTGCACCCCATACACACTTTGTGCCTTTCTCCTACACTGGGGGTTGGGGGTTTGTGTGGGTTGTTTGTTTGACTGATTTGGATTCGGTTCTTTTCCCTTTCTTTCTTTCTTTCTTTCTTTCTTTCTTTCTTTCTTTCTTTCTTTCTTTCTTTCTTTCTTTCTTTCTTTCTTGATTTCTTTCTTTCTTGATTTCTTTTTCTTTCTTTCTTTGCTTCTTTCTTTGCTTCTTTTTCTTTCTTTTGTTTTGGTTTTGTTGTTTTCTTTTCTTCTTTTAAACCCACAACATAATTTATGTGAAACACTCTGGGACTTGATAAGGACTCAGCCTTCAGGCTCCTGCCTGGGAATGCACCTCAGCACATATTATTACACAATCATTCAAGCCCTGTCTGGTCCTTATCTCTTCATAAAATTGACTTTGTGATATGAACCAAAGGATCTGGAAGCAAAGCTGCACTTTTCCAAGAGTTCAACTGAAAGGAAAACAAAACCAACCCCCAAACCCTACACCACCACCCAGCAAAGAGGCAGAACAACTCTCTTTCATCTCCAGACTTTATCCTTTTTACAAGCCAGCAACTTCTTTTTTTGTTCCCTAAGTAATGTGAGACACCTTTCTTTACACAGACTCTGCCTTGTTTCATCATTCAGAAGCAAAGCAAAACCCAGAACCTTGCATTTGGTTCCCAGATTTTATCTAGCATGAAAAAGATTTTTTTCCTTTTCCCCCTCCAGTTTTGGGTGATGCCAGCAGGGAAAGGACCTTTACAGTGCTCTGAAGAAGATACCTAGGAGACAGCAACTTCTGTGTCACTCTCTCCTTAAAAAGCTGTCAAAAGAAAAGTGGTGCAGGAGTTCCTCAGTGCTGTCTTGGTGACAAACCAGGAGGTCTCTTCTCTTTAAAATACACAACATCAGGGCCAGAGAACCAAAGAACTGCTTCAGGTGGAACAGACTTTTGACATCATCAAACGCTGGCCTAGAGCTCACAACCCCACTGCTGCTGCTAAGCCACCACCACTAAGCCACATCCCTCAGCACCACATCTATGACTCTTAAATCTCTCCAGGGATGCTGACTCCACCACCTCCCTGGGCAGCCTGTGCCAGAGCCTGAGAACCCTTCCTGGGAAGAATTGTTTCCTAATATCCAGACTGAAACTCCCCTGGCACAACTTGAGGCCATTTCCTCTTGCCTGTCACTTGTTGCATGTGAGAAGAGACCAACCCCCACCTGAGTCCAAACTCCTTTGGGGGTAGAGGGCGATGAGGTCTCCCCTCAGCCTCCTATTCTGAAGGCTAAACAGCCCCAGTTCCCTCAGCTGCTCCTCACAGGCTATGTGTTCAAGGCCCTTCACCAGCTTGGTTGCTCTTCTCTGGCCCTGCTCCAGCACCTCAATGTCCTTCTTGGAGTGGCAACCTGATGTGGTGGAGGATGTCCCTGCTGACTGCAGAGGGGGTTGGACTGGATGACCTTTGGAGGTCCCTTCCAACCCAGACCACTCTACAATCCTATCTATACAGCCTCCTGCAGCTCAGGAAATCATATTGGCCACAGCAGAGACAAGCCACAGATGAAGCAAACCTCCTTCCACATGTATGAATGGCAACTGAAGCTACACAACTTCATTCCTCTAGAGCTTAGTTAGCTTTAGGCCATTGCCTACGCTATGGAAAAGGCAGCATTTATTCCTAGGCATGTTCACAGCTTTGTTTTTAGACCTTGAATGGAATGCTCCTCTCCCCCAGACAAACACCCTGCTCATGCCAATTCTTGTCAAGACAGGAAGATTGTTGAGAGCAGCCTATGTGGTGCTTAATGCATTAAGCCCAGGAGTGGTGCCATGGAGATTATGTTGCAAGGGCACAAAATCTCCTTACAAGACAAACAAACAAACAAATAAATAAATAAATCTGGAGACTGAAAGGAGATCTTTCGGAAGGCAGCCCCAAGGAGCCACTGCTGGGAAACCAACAAACAAAGAAAGAGAGAAATATAAGCCAGTAGGTGCAACTGGATGAAACAAAAGACCAAGGGCAGCCCTTTTGTCAACCTCCTGAATGTGCTGGAATGGGGAAAAAATATAAAAAGAATTAAAAAAAAAAAAAAAAAAAGGAAAAGGTGAATTTGAATCAAAATCAAAGGCAGAGAAACTGCTGGGTCTGCTCTCTGCATGCCTTTGAACTGGCCTAAGCATGCCCCAGCTCAGGCTGGGAAACCTGCATGCACTAGTTGGAGGATTTCACAACGCTGAAGAGGAAGGAGCCTTTTGTTGGGCTGTTTGGTTTTGCACCCCCCACACACCTTCTCCAAAAGGCCTTTGAGCAAATCTGGATGGACCTTCAGAAGAGAAGCGAACAGGGGGACACTGGCTGGATTCTCTCGCCAGCTAACACACTAGGAAAGCAAACTTAATTCCTCCTAGCTGCTTCCTTTCAATGGGCTTCCTTCCAGTGTGAACTCTGACAGAAGTCTTCATCTGGGCTTGTGGGAACTCTCTTAGGAGGGTCCAGTAGAAGGTCTAGGCCACCATTTGAGAGCTGGGCAAAGGGGAACCTAATGAGGTTCAACAACTGTAGACTCCTGCTCCTGGGAAGGAACAACCCCATGCACCAGCACAGATCAGGGGTTGACCTGCTGGAAAGCAGGAGAAGGAACCTAATGAGGGTCAACAAGCATGAGAGCAGAGTCCTGCACCTGGGAAGGAAGAATAAACTGCAGCAGTACAGGTTAGGAGGGGATCTGCTGGAGAGCAGCCCTGTGGAGAGGGCAATGGACACAAAGCAGAGCACAGGAAGTTCCACTTCAACATGAGGAGAAACTTCTTTGGTGTGAGGCTGCTGGAGCCCTGGAGCAGGCTGCCCAGAGAGGCTGTGGAGTCTTCTTCCCTGGAGACTTTCAGGATCTGTGTGGTTATGCTCCTGTGTGACCTGCCCTAGGTGATGCTGCTCTGGCAGCAGGGTTGGACTGGCTGCTCTCCAGAGGTTCCTTCCAATCCCTCCTACTCTATGGTTCTGTGATCTGTGGGAGAACCATGCTAGGGAAGTTGTTTTCTGTCTGTTCTCCTTTCCACCTTATCAGTATCCACCCTCAGCCTGGGGAGAGAGGAGCAACAGGACAGTCACTGCAGCTCTTCCAGAGTGCTAACACAAAGTGTGTGTTGGGGGAAAACCAACCAAACCAAGATACAATTTCCACAATGGGGAAGAGTCCAGCATGAATAGCTTGGAAAAAATCCTCAGACAGGATGGAGAAAAGAATTAGGTCACTGACTCTGAGCCAGGAAAAGGCAATTGGAACAGCAGAAGTGTTTCATATTAGCTCATCCAAAGATTTTACATCCATGGGCAGCAGTGTGCTCTGTCCACTGGAAAACTGTCATGGGCAGGAAAGGCTGTTAGGAATTTCTATTGCCATCTCCACCATGTAACCAGTCCTGCCCAGCAATCCACAGATGTGGCAGTGTGAGATCAGATATCCTCTAAGCCTGAAAGCCAAATGCTGGGCTCAGCCTAATGAGAAACAGCACAAAGCCTGCTTGTTGCCTCTGTTATACTCTGCACTGCACACACACTGCCAGAATACCATGGAATCAAAGAAGGGGTTGGGTTGAAGGGACCTTCAAGATCATCTAATTCCAAGACCCCATCACCACGGGCAGGGACACCTCCCACCAGCCCAGGTTGCTCAAGGCTTCATCCAGCCTGGCCTTGAACACCTCCAGGGAGAAGGCAGCCACAGCCTCCCTGGGCAGCCTGTGCCAGAGTCTCCCCACCCTCACTGGAAAGAATTTCTTCCTCATCTCCAGTCACAATCTGCCCTCCTCCAGCTTAAAATTAATGTAACTGAAGCCATTCTCTGATAAATTTTCCTTGGCATTGTCTATCAGCCCAGGAAGTCTGACTGAACTATTTTAAACATTGATTTAGATCATCAAATAGAAAGGAATCTTGCAGTTCCCTAGTTCATAGAGTCTTGGAACCCTAGAATGGCTTAGGTTGGAAGGGATTGCAGAGGTTAGCTACCCCAAGCCCCCTGCCATGGGCAGGGATGCCTCCCAACTAGCCTTGGTTGCCCACAGCCTATTTCAGGGTGTCCAGGTTTGAAGAGTGATTGAGGCATCTCTCTAAGAGGTCTCTAATTTCTACCACTTTAGAATCAATTAGGCAAAAGCAGAGGTCCAGAAACACCATCTTCTGAGTTTCAGGCTAACAGACCTCAAGCCTGAGTCTTGAGAAGGCTGAGAGGGGATCTGATCAATGTCTATCAATACCTGAGGGGTGGGTGTCCAGTGGCAGGGCTCTTTTGGGTGGTGTGCAATAATAGGCCAAGGAGCAACAGGTCCAAGCTTGAACATAGAAGATTGCACCCCTACAGGAGGAGAAACTTCTTCACAGTGAGGGTGCTGGAGCCCTGGAGCAGGGAGGTTGTGGAGTCTCCTTCTCTGCAGACTTTCCAAACCCACCTGGATGTGTTGCTGTGCAGACTAGCCTAAGTGATCCCTCTTTGGCAGGGGGGTTGGACTGGATGATCCCTGGAGGTCCCTTCCAACTTCTAATGTCCTGTGATACTGTGATCCTGCCTCCAGCTTTTCCCAGAAGATATTTTCCTTGGCTGTGGTACAGTGGACTACCTCAGGATTGTGTTCTCTCTCCTCTGTGCTGACCCACGGTGAGGGAAGCAATAGGTCAAACATCTGCTGAATAAAGCAGTGCCATTCATCTGTGAAAGCCAGATTTGGACTGTAACTGTAGGCCTGCCAGAACTCAGATGTTGGATGTCCTTGCTGCTGCTCCACAGTTTCACAGACCACCTGAGCCTGAGAGAGAGATCAAGCACACAGAGCCCCAGTTCCTGGTGTGCCACAGTGGAAGTGTGCTCTCCAGCCTGGCAAAACTGCCCCATTCTGAAAGACAAATGTTACACGTGGAGGGTGTAATGGAAAATGGAAGTAAATCTCCTCAAATATTCATTTGTGCAGGCTGCCAGCTGCTAGGGAGCCAAAGGAGCTGGGAGCCAAATAGCCGGGGAGCCATCAATTCAGAGAGGAGGAATGTGTCAGCCTGGGAAGCTGGGCAGCCCAGGGAGCCCTGCAGCAGGGGAAGCCAGGCAGCTCAGCTGGCCCTAGCTGGCAGGAGGCATCACACTTCTGTCACACTTCTGCTTTATCAACTGGGTTTGCTTTGGTTTTGTTTTTGTGCTTGGTTTTGGTTGTGGCTTTTTCAGAAGAAAAGTCCTTTCAGCACATTTTCCAGGATCTGCAGGGGGCTCCAAGAAAGCTGGGGAGGGACTTTTGAGGGTGTCAGGGAGTGATAGGGCTGGGGGGGTGTGTGGAGCAAAACTAGAAATGGGTAGACTCAGAGTGGATGTGAGGAAGAAGTTGTTCCCCAGGAGGGTGGTGAGACACTGGCACAGGCTGCCTAGGGAGCTGGTGGAAGCCTCCTGCCTGGAGGTGTTTGCAGCCAGGCTGGATGTGGCTGTGAGCAGCCTGCTGTAGTGTGAGGTGTCCCTGCCCATGGCAGGGGGTTGGAACTGGTTGATCCTTGAGGTCCTTTCCAGCCCTGACCGTTCTGTGATTCTATCTTTTCAATATAATCTAATTCTTAGAACCCTCAAGAGTGACTCTGCTAAGTCACACGAAGTCTGCTGGTGTGAATGTCTGTGGGAGGGTGCTGCTCAGCTTCATGAGGAAAGGACAAGCAGGAGGCTAAGCAAGCAAAGTGCCACCTCTAGGTCCCAAATGCTCTTTGCTACTTATACTACAGCAGAGAAATACTTTATTTTCTCTTCACAGAGGCTAAAAGGTCTACAGCAGAGCTAAGGACGACCTACCCTGTTCTGTTTGGCAGCCCAGACCAGAGAGGTCCTCTCCAGGAGGAGTGAAGCCACCACCTCCCGTGAGGCCAGAGGCACTGTGAAGATCATAGAGTCACAGAATCATAGAATCATTTTGGTTGTAAAAGATCTCTGAGGTCACTGAGTCCAGCTGTTACCTCACTCTGCCAGGTCTGGTGCTAAGCCATGTCTGGGCCAGCTCATTTCAGCTCTACTATCACCTGGAAAGGTTGGACCAGATGATCCTTGGGGTCCTTTCAAACCTGGCGGTCTGTGATTCTGTGGTCACACTGCACTGACCTTTGAGGTGGGCTCCCTGCAGAAGATTAGGGCATTCACAGCTCAGAGCAGAGCTGAAAAGCAGAGCTGGACTGGTGCAGAAGAGCTAAGTGTTTGTACTCTAGTCAGATCATATTCTGGTGCTCCTGTGTCCTTTCTCCCCTTGCTTTACACATTGATACTGAGCTGTCAGAAGGTCAAAGCACTCTTCAGGCTTACAGGCATTGTGTGGCTGATAAGAGGGACTGCAGGATATCTTTTTCTCAGCCCAAACAGAGGCCAAACCAGTTTTATTGGATTCCTGGACCCACTGAATCCAAACTTTATTGCCATCATAAACTGCCAAGGAGACTGATGACTCATGGCACAGCCTCAATGGGGTGGGACAGAGATTTATCACATTATGACCACAACATGAGCAAGTCTGACCTTCCTTCCTTCTGTTTGACCCTTCATCCTGCTTTCTCCTTTCTCCCTGCTCCCTGATTCTCTCTAGACATCATTTTTCATCCCAAGAGCTGATCTTTATCTCCATCTCACACTGTCTGTGTTTCTTTCTATGGTTGCCATCTCTCTGAATTCACATTTCCCCCTCCACCCCCCCACCCTTTTAGGCCAAGGGAAGGCCTGAAGCTCAAAAAAAAAATCAATAGGGAAGTGCAAGAAAAGTAGCACAATCCAGACCTAGCCACAGGCAGCTCCTTTTATCTTCCTGAGATGAAATGTCATTTCTGCTGCAAGGGCCTTTTCATTTGGAATCCATCTTTTCAGTGATGAAATAACACTTCTGAAAGCACCACATCAGAGAGGAGGGTTCTTGGGGGCTACAGTGATAATAAGCCTAGCAAGTGACAGAGGATCATCTCAGCAAGCATTTAGTAAGGTAAGAAGCACAATAACCTATTCAACCCGCGAATTAAGCAGAAAACTGCAGACTGGGATTAAACCAAATCTCTGCCATCCATCTCTAAGGGAAAGAAAAAAAGGCTACCAGATGCTGGGGCATTTAAAGAGCTCCCATCAGAAATGCAGGCTCTGAAGGGATCTGGGTGGGTTTGTTGTGGAAAAAGAAAAAGAAGAAGAAGAAAAAGAAGAAAAAGAAGAAGAAGAAAAAGAAGAAAAAAAAGAAGGAGAAAAAGAAAAAGAAGAAGAAAAAGAAAGAAGAAAAAGAAAAAAGAAAAAGCAAAAAGAAAAAGAAAAGAAAGAAAAAGAAGAAGAAGAAGAAGAAGAAGAAGAAAAAGAAGAAGAAAAAGAAGAAGAAGAAAAAGAAGAAGAAAAAGAAGAAGAAGAAAAAGAAGAAGAAGAAAAAGAAAAAGAAGAAGAAAAAGAAAAAGAAGAAGAAAAAGAAAAAGAAGAAAAAGAAGAAGAAAAAGAAGAAAAAGAAGAAGAAAAAGAAGAAATAAGAAAAATTTAAAAAAGCAAAAAGAAAAAGAAAAAAGAAAAGAAAAAGAAAAAGAAGAAAAAGAAGAAGAAGAAGAAAAAAAAAAGAAAAAGAAATAAAAAAAAGAAACAAGAAAAAGAAAAAGAAAAAAAAAAGATAAAGAAAAAAATAAAGAAAAAAAAAGAAAAAGAAAAAGAGAAAACAAAAAGCTCATCCTGGACAAACTATGGGCATGCAATTAATTTGGATTATTTTCTGCAGACTTAACAGCTGTTTCCAAATTGAAGGCAAAAAGATCTCCATTGCTTGACTCCCTCTTGGCCTTTCATCTGTCTGAAGGATCCCACAGCAGTATTGCCATCCACAGACTGAAATACTCTGAATGCAAGAGGCTTTGGGCAAGCTGTGTGGAATCTCACAGCTGGCGTTGGGATGATGAGCCACCCGAAATTTTGGAGAAGCAAAACCACATCTCCACCCCCTCCCCCTGCCCAGTCCCCCTTTCTTAAATCAACAGGGAGGAGCACAGCTCAAAAGCAAATGAAGAATAGCAGCAACACCAACAGCAATGAAAAAATGAATAACCACCACCACAAGAATAGTGATAAAAAGAAGAAATAGCAATAACAATAATGCTAAAAATAATAAATAACAGTAATAACAAGAAAAAATCCTACTAATAATGATAAAAATAATAGAAATAACCCCAATAATGATTAATAATAACAATAATAACGATGAAAATAATGACAATGATAATAATAATAACAACAAGAAACAACAGCAATAATAATAATGATAACAATAATGATAATAATGCTGATGATAATAGTAATAATGGTAATAAAAACAACAGCCATGATAACGATAGCAACAGTAACAACAATAAATAATGATAATAATAGTTTAAATAAACAATGGTGTAAATAAATGCGAGTGCCTCAGCTGCCCCCAGCCATGTTCCATTGCCAGGGTCAAGTGGCACACCTGAGGGACTGAGTTTTCCTTCTCATTTGTGCAACTCCTGGAAAATCAGATTGCCTCCTGGCGTCCCACAGCGCAGCAGCATCTCTGTAAGGTGGCCTCCCGGTCTCTCACCAGCACCAGGCTTCCCTTTGGTCTCACTCCAACGAACAGCCAGGCACAGGAGATGCTTAGCTTGTGGCTTGTAAAGGGGCAGTTGGCATTCACAGTGCAAAGCACTGCTGTTATTTCGGCTCAGACGATTAGCAGGAAACAACTGGTGTCTGGCAGGCTGCATTTAAAGCTCTGCTGTTGAGCTCATCCCCAATTACCACGGAACAAGCGAGGTACAAGGAATGTGTCCTTGAAAGCATTTCAGGCAGGGAAACAGCTGCTAGAATTTGAGAGAGGTAATTGTGTCAGTTTCAAATAATAGTGGTGGGAAATCCACTCCTGTTGCTGAAGCCTTCACTTTGAAAACAGGAGCGCTTCTCCCTCGTGGTAGAAGAGGTCTCAAAGTACAAGGGAATATAACACAGCTTTTCTTGGTGAACTGTGGGAAAAAAATCTGTGCTTTTCAGATCATAAGATCCCAGGCTCACAGGATGTCAGGGGTTAGAAGGGACCTCCAGAGACCATTGAGTCCAAGCCCCCTGCCAGAGCAGGAGCATAGAATCCAGCACAGGTCACACAGGAACACATCCAGATAGGTCTTGAAAGTCTCCAGAGAAGAAGACTCCACAACCTCTCCGGGCAGCCTGTTCCAAGGCTCTGTGACTCTCACAGTGAAGAAGTTCTTCCTCATGCTGAGGTGGAATCTCCTGTGCTATCCATTCCCCTTGTCCTATCCCAGGGTGAAACTGAGCAGAGCCTGTCCCCTCCCTCTGGCCCCCCAGCCCTCAGCTATTGATAGACATTTATTAAATCCCCTCTCAGTCTTCTCCTCTCCAGACTGAACAGCCCCAGGGCTCTCAGCCTCTCCTCATCAGGCAGTCTCCAGTCTCTTCATAGCCCTCCCTTGGACTCCCTCCAGCAGATCCCTGTCCCTTTTGAAGTGGGGAGCGCAGAACTGGATGCAATATCCCAGGTGAGGTCTCACCAGGGCAGAGTAGAGAGGGAGGAGAACCTCCCTGCATCAGCTGGACACACTCCACTTAATGCTCCCCAAGACCCCATTGGCCTCCTTGGTCCCCAGGGCACATTGCTGTCCCATGCAGCACTTGCTGCCCACTAGCACTCCCACGTCCTTCTCCACAGGGCTGCTCTCCAGCAGATCACCTCCCAGCCTGTCCTGCTGCAGTTTATTCTTCCTTCCCAGGCGCAGGACTCTGCACTTGTCCTTGTTGAGCCTCATTACATTCCCCTCTGCCCAGCTCCCAGCCTGTCCAAGGCTCTGAATGGCCGCACAGGCTTCAGGTGTCTCAGCCAAGCCTCCAGTCTGGTATCATCAGCAAACCTGCTGAGCAGTCTCTGTCTGACTGTCCCCTCACCAGAGTCATTGATGCAGACTTTGGACAGGACTGGACCCAGCACTGATTCCTGGGGGACTCCACTGGTCACAGCTCTTCCAGCTGGACTTGACACCACTGCCCACCACCCTTTGGACATTTTTAGCTCTGTCTTTCTGACACCCTGCTGCACATCTTCCCTCTCTGCTGGGCCTGGTACACATCATTATTGCAATGCTAATTGCAGTGGAGAGCAGACAGAGGAAGGAGCTCACAGTGCCTACTGTGCAAAGGAAAATGGTCTGCCCTATTCAAAACCAGCAGTGCTTGACATGGTAAAGGCTAAATACCAACGAAGAACAGTGAATGGCTTTCAGTCTTCAGTGCTGATAAACAAGTCCATTGTTCCTGCTGTTTGTTTTTGTAATTAAAGCTAACCCCCTTGCTATTAAGCCTAGGTGCACGTCAGTGGGGTGCTGTATGCAAAGGAAAAAACTATGTCAGACCCACAGGAGAAGAAACACCCCAAAGAGTGTTTAATCCATTTGGCTCTGAGAAGGAGTTGTTCACTGGACAGGAAAATCACTGGGCAAGCCTGAGGAGCACATCTGAGTCTTGCTCATGCTTTGGTTGTGTTCTGCTTGTTTCCTTTTCTCCCTCTGAGGCAAAGACAATTTTGAAATGATTTCTTACACTGAAGTTTTATTTGGGGTTGCTGAAAGCAAAGTGCTGGAGACTCAGAGCCTCCTTTCCCCAGGCAGGTCCTGGAGAGCAGCACTTCACGCTTGCTGTCAGCTGTAGGACAAACCCAACCTGCCTGGCTGAGGCCAGAACACAGAATATGGATTCCAGGGAACTGGAAACTGGAAGTTCTAAAAGCCCAGGAAATTCTAAACCCTGGGCAAGTCCCTTTTCAGCCCTTGGCTGTGGGGATTTCACAGTTTCTTGCCAGGGCTGTTATTTATAGGTGCAGTTCCTTCTGAGGTAGGGTGGGTGCTTTTGGACTGAGCTGGCATCCAGCAGCTTCATACTAAAAGTGAGGGATGTTCCTGAATCGCCATCAGGATGTTATGTGTGTCCATAGGTGACTCCCATAAACTCTCTGCTCACTTTAAAATCATAGAATTCTGGAATCCTAGGATGGTCTGGGTTGGAAGGGACCACTTTTGGCTTGCCTGAGCCTTCTCATAGCAGCTCCTTTCTAGCACTTCCAAATGGATTAGTGGCTTTTGTCATTCTCCTAACCCTGAAAGGGGCCAAAGCTTTACACCCAGGCAACTCTTGCCCTGTCCAAAATGAAAAGTTCTTTGAGGTGATTAATTCTTGACCCCAGCAGTACAGGTCCCCAATACAAGAGAGACATAGAGCTGCTGGAGTGAGTCTAGAGAAGGTGACAAGGATGATCAGAGAGCTGGAGCACCTCTCTTACAAGTACAGGCTGAGAGAGTTGGGGCTGTTCAGCCTGGAGAAGAAAAGGCTCCAGGGAGACCTCAGAGCTGCTTTTCAATATCTACAGGAGACCTCCAGGCAGTCTGGGGAGGGATTGTTCAGAAGGGCCTGGGCTGATAAGACAAGGGGCAATGGTTGGGAACTGGAGCAGGGCAGAGTTAGGTTGGACATCAGGAGGAAGTTCTGCACAGTGAGGGTGGTGAAACACTGGAACAGGCTGCCCAAGAGTGTGGTTGAGGCTCCATCCCTGGAGACATTCAAGGTCAGACTTGATGTGGCCCTGGCATCCTGCGCTAGCTGGAGGTGTCCCTGCTGAGTGCAGGGGGGGTAGACAAGATGACCTTTTGAGGCTCCCTTCCAACCTGCTGCAAGCTGTGAAGGTGTGCTTCTGTGGTGGTGAAGCTGCCACAGGAGCAGACTGGCTGCCTCCTGGACTGCATTCTGCCTCTCTCCATGGCCCTCACCACCTGATGACGACATCCTGATGATCCTCTGAAGCTGTTTACAGGGACATTCAGGCAGTATTTATACACTTCCTGTAAGAGTATCTCAGCACCTGGAAACCAGGGGCTGCAAGAGGTGACCAATGAGCCCACACTAAATACTGCCTTACAAACCTCTGAGTGGCTTTGTTGGGTGTGTTTTTGGTTTGGTTTTGAAGCAACCTTACCTAGGAAGAAAAAAAACCAAACAAACATTAAAGGTGACTTAAATAACTCATAGCAAAAACATTAAAGGTGACTTAAATAGCTCACAGTTGTCTGGAACATCTGGGCTGGTAGTCATTTATCACCTAGGCTATGAATAGGGCCAGATGAACTGAAGGATCTGTTTGGCTTTTCCTTTAAATAGAGTTTGGTTGGTTGTTTTTTTTTTTCCACTGGAAGAAAGAATACACTGCAGGCCCTTAATCACTTCTGCAGTATCACAGAGTTGTCAGCTTTATTTAGCAAAGCCCTGCATGTTCTAGCAACAAGGCTCTGTGGGGATAGTCACAGTTTAGCTTTCTCTTTAACTAGGTTTGGGGATTTGGGGTTTTTTTTTCCTCTTTCTTTCAATCTTGAAGGGTTTTGATGGATAGAGTTTTTCTTTGGAGGCTAATACTGATCATGTTTTTGGGGTGGTGACCAGCTGACCCTGCTGGAATGAATTTTTAAACTCATGCCTTTTACTAGAAGTTGTTTTCCCTTTTGTTAACCGCTGCTTGTTCATTGCACTCATTGTGCTGGGCACCGAAGTGAGCTGGGGGCTGGGCTCTTCTCCCCAGTTTCAGGTGATAGAAAGAGAGGAAATGGCCTGAAATTGTGCCAGGGAAGATTTAGGTTGGGCACTAGGAAAAAGGTCTTTGGTGCAAGAGTGGTCAGGGACCAGCACAGGCTGCCCAGGGGGACATCCCTGGAGGTGTTCCAGAAACCTGTGGCCACGGCACTTGGGGTCATGGTTTGGTGGCCATGGTGGTGCTGGGTTGCTGGTTGGACTGGATGATCTTGGAGGTATTCTGCAGCCCAAACAATCCTGTGATTCTGTGATATACCCAGGAATAACTTATATAAAACCATTGCTGCTACAACTTCTAAGTCTTTTTAGCTCCGTTTCTGCAGATGAAGATTTTTCCTTGTCAGAGGAGATGAAGCAGGCAGCCTCTCAGCATCTTTGGCAAGTCAGACACCTCTGGTGACCATGAGCCTCTTGGCCATAGGTCTCCCAGCTGTGGTAGTGGTACCAATGATGCAATGACACCAAAATCTGTTAGATGATGCCCCCCTAAATTTAAGTGAGCTCTGAAATAGAAAGACACAAGGCTGACTCTAATGCAAGCTCAGGCCTGAGCCAAATTACCTCTCCTCTTCCTGGAGGTGCTGCAGAACCCCGTGGCCATGGCACTTGGGGCCATGGTTTGGTGGCCATGGTGGTGTTGGGTTGCTTGCTGGACTGGATGATCTTAGAGGCCTTTTCCAACCCAAACAATTCAGTGAGTCAATGACAAAGACCACACTGCTATGTAACTAAACAACTGTCCCCAAACACATACAGCCCAGGGGTTGATGACAGCTTCAGAGGATGGTTTTGACGTTTCCTAGCTGCTCACTTCCTTTGTTTGCAATCCTGACTAACATTTGCTAACTGAGGAGGTTTTAATATAGTTTCCTAAAATTTCCCTTTTTTTTCCCTCTTCTTTTTTTTTTTTTTCAGTTCAGTTAGAAGGTAGAACAAATTGTACTTCATGCAGAGCTCTGTTCTCCCCAATAGATATTGCCATCAGAGCTGCACTCTTGTTTTTCAGCCCTGCAAGCAAAGACCTTCATCTCCAAGGCTAAGCGTGTCCCTGTGTATCCCTGGCCTCGGGGTGAACCAAGCCTTTCCCTTCCTTTTGTGCACACACCCTTGAGAGATGACAGGCTGAGTTCCCTTCATGTCCTTAGCTGTGGCAACCAGCACTTTGAACTGGGTCTCTGCATACAGATATTGCAATCTCTGATGAAATCTTCCTTTTCCCCCCTGTCTGACTGATGTGGCAGGACCAGCTGTGTCTGTCACACAGAAGAAATGTTCCTTTTGCTCTCCCAGAGCAGCAGCAGCACATGGAGAAAATCTGGGAATTAGAGCCACTCATCTGCTGCACCAAAAGCTCTCCCACTCCTCTAGTGCTGCTCCCAGGTCTCTATATGCATCAGTGACCTGCTGGGATCTATACAGTCACCCACTCTCCTCACCAGCCAGCTGGGGCTGCCCCTCTCTCTCCAAAACTGAACTGAAATCTCACCAACTAACCAAAGTTCCCTTCCACCAGTGCCCTGGGAATCTTTGCATCTCCCCACAGCACAGACCCCTTCCCTTTCTCAGAGCCCCCTGCCTACAGATGTGACCACGAGCTGCTGATCTAAACAACTGCACTGCTTACAGACAGCTCATTAGTGACTGTGCTGCAGGCACAGGGCAAGCAGCAGCAGAGACCCTGGGTGAGCCTGCTGCTCATAGGCAGTTTGCTATTCCTCACAGCCCTAGCTGTCAACCCACTATAGAACCCTGGAATTGTTTCACTTGGAAAAGACCTCCAAGATCATTGAGGCCAACCCCACCATGGCCATCAAACCATGGCCCCCAGTGCCATGGCCACAGGTTTCTTGAATACCTCCAGGGATGGGGACTCCACCACCTCCCTGGGCAGCCTGTGCCAATGCCTCTGTCAGACTCATGTTTGGATCACCTCTGCTGCTGCTTCCCAAGCTCTCCCTCTTCCTCACTTTGCTCCAGACTTTCCAAGGTGAATATTTAACTGCTAAACCTTCATGTCTGCTCCTTAGCAAGAAGCCTGAGGAGCTCTGCTTGGCACCCAGGATTTCCCCAGTCAGTTGCTTGATCATCGTATAACTTTTTGACCTTGTACCCAAAGATCCCTTATCTCCTTGCCATTGTTTCACTTCCTCCTTGACAGTACTTGCAGTTCCTTTTGATTCAGGTCCATCTGGGCAGCCAGAATTACATCCCAGCAGTGAAATGAGGCATGCCATCCAACTCACCTAACCTAAATGTTTGAAGTTGCAGATTCAGTCAGCAAAGAAAGCAAAATGGCTTTGGATACACTGAAGGGCATTTGGGTCACAACCACTCCATGCAGTGCTGCAGGCTTGGGGCAGCTGGAAAGCTGCCTGACAGAAAGGAACCTGGGGGTTCTAGCTGACAAGTTGTCAGCAGTGTGCCCAGGTGGCCAAGAAAGCCAAAGGCATCCTGGCTGGGGTCAGCAATGCTGTGTCCAGCAGGAGCAGGGAGGGGATTGTCCCCTGGCACTCAGCTCTGGGGAGGCCACACCTTGAATATTGTGTCCAGTTTGGGGCACCTCAATGCAAGAGAGATGTGGAGGTGCTGGAGCCAGGGCAGAGGAGGGCAAGGAAGCTGTGAAGGGCCTGGAGAATAAATCTGATGGAGAGCAACTGAAGGAGCTGGGGATGGTTAGTGTGAAACAGAGGAGGCTGAAGGGAGACCTCATTGCTGTCTGCAACTAGGTTGTGAAAGGAGGTTGTGGAGAAGCTGCTGCTGGTCTCTTCTCCCAGGTAATTAGTGACAGAACAAGAGGGAATGGCCTCAAGCTGTGGCTGGGTAGGTTTAGACTGGGCATTAGGAAAAAGTTTATCCCATCAGGAGTGGTCAGGGATTGGAATGTGCTGCCCAGGGAGGTGGTGGAGTCACCAACCCTGGGTGTGTTTAAAGATGGTTTGGATGTGGTGCTTGGGGCTATGGTTTAGGAGTGAGCCTTGTAGAGTAGGGCTCTCAGTTGGACTTGGTGATCCTGAGGGTCTTTTCCAACCTGAATGTCTCTGTGGTTCTGTGATTCTCTCTTCTCCATCAGGCACATCTGAAGGGCAGTGTAGTTCACCAGATCACACAGGGACTAGGAGGAAAGTGACAGGCACCTGTATGGGAGCAAGAAAAGACAGATCTCTAGCCCAAGGCCTTCTCTCTTTTGAACTTCAAAGCCTGTCAGAAACAATAAAGGCATTAAGACTGCTTTTATTATGCTTTTTAATGAGCAGGGGAGTGAAGCTTTGGAGCTGAGAGGAGAATGCAATGTGCAGGTAGGTATTGCCACAGACGTAGCTTATCAGGTCGGATGAAGCCTTGAGCAACCTGGTCTAGTGGAAGGTGTCCCTGCCCCTGGCAGGGGGGGGTTGGAGCTAGGTGGTCTTTGGTCTTCCAACCCAACCCATTCTGGGAATCCCCTGTACACTTGCAGATTTCTAAGGGAAGGGAATTTGACCAAAGCTTAGCAGGAAAGCAGTGAGCTATGAGTTGCTCAGTTTTCTGTTAAGAGCTAAAGAGGCTGCAAGAGAAGTCAGAGATCACTAGAGTAGTGCAAGCAGAGCTAAAAATAAACTATTAGGTCACAAACACACAAAATGCTGAGAGCCTGAGGTAGGCAGCAGGATGCAGAGCACCAACAAGTGTACATGAGCCCCACTAATAGCTGCAGAGAAGCTGTCCAGTAAAATATCCCAGTGGCTCAGGGCTCAGGAGATTCAATCTGACACCATTCCAGGGATATCAGCAGATGACTTCAAACACTGCATTAAGAGATAGAAAGCTTAGTAGCTGCTTGCTGGTTGAGCACAGTGCCCTGTGATAATATCCCTGAATTTAGAACTCCTGAAATCTCTGTCGCCTCCAGCTGCAATATCTCAGCGCTTTGCCCGAGATCAAATCCTTTAAGTGAAGTGTGGCAAATGGGTCAGAGGCAGATGACAGCACATGAGAAGGGGCACTGCTTCTAGAACAGCATTTAGATGGGAAAAAAATAAACTAAGAGATATATATATGTAAGGCCAGAAGAGACACATGGGAGCACAGATATTCATGATTTTCACAGGCGTGTTCAAGCCTCCTCATTCTCCAGGCATATATCCTATACACAGGCAGGCTGAGGGAGCTGGCCCTGTTCAGCCTGGAGAAGAGAAGGCTCCAGGGAGACCTTAGAGCAGCCCTCCAGTACCTGAAGGAGGCTACAAGAAGGATGGAGAAAGTCTATTTGCAAAGGCCTGCAGGGATAGGAGGAGGTTCTTCACTGAGAGCTGGGGAGGGACTTTTGAGGGTGTCAGGGAGGGATAGGACTGGGGTGGATGGAGCAAAACTAGAAATGGGGAGATTCAGATTGGATGTCAGGAAGAAGTTGTTCCCAAGGAGCCTGGTGAGAGCCTGGCACAGGTTGCCCAGGGAGGTGGTGGAAGCCTCATCCCTGGAGGTGTTTGCAGCCAGGCTGGATGTGGCTGTGAGCAACCTGCTGTGGTGTGAGGTGTCCCTGCCCATGGCAGGGAGCTTGGAACTGGCTGATCCTTGAGGTCCCTTCCAGCCCTATGATTCTATAGCCACTGAACTACTATAAGAGGGTCCTAGCTGATGGCCTTCTTGCACGAAGAAACTGAAATGCAGACTTCACTTTGAACTAAAGCCGTGGAATTTAGAAGGCTGGAGATGAATCTGTTCAAATCCAACAGCCATTCCTCTGTCTTTCAAACAGGGCTCTCCAAAACAAGGTCACAAGGGGACATTCCTCATTGTTCATTGAAGCCTCTGTTTCCTTCTGCGTGGTACTGGAGGGTGGAGCAGAAATCATTTTCTGCAAATCAGCAGAAAGTAATTAGAATGCAATAAAATTCAAATGTGTGTTCTTATCAGAGCCTTCCCTAGGAGCTAAATATTTGCATTGTAACTGCATTATGTCAGGCATTTGACTTCTGAGGACAAAATTCTGCTGCTCAGCAGTCACCACGGATCTTGACTCCAAGTGCTCTGTTCTTCTGCCATGGTCATGCTGCATTCAGGACAGAAACACTCTGGAATGAGTGAGCAGCTCTTTGTTGCTCCCCAAACTCCACATGGTGTCAGCTCACCAGGAGGCTGTGCTGGGTTGAGGGCTGGGCTAGGTTTACAGTTTTGCTTTGCCAGAATAAAACACAGCAGTGAGAGAAAAAGAATGGGATTAGCTTTAGGCCAGAGCAAACCAGAGGGCTGCTCAGAGTAGCAACCTTCCCACTTTGGCTTTTCCAGAAACACAACCTAGAGCAACCCTGCAGCCTGCTGCCCCTCAGGAACAGGCAGAACCAATCAACATTTACACTGCACCTCTGGATTTCCTCTTCTTCACTGCACACAGCCCAAACCCAGGCTCTTGGAGAACAGGTAGATCATTCCCAGCCTCTTCCACACCCTGTCTCACCACTCACTTGACCTCTGCTGATTTTCCCAGCCCTTACTCCACTGACTTCCCTCTAGTCTAGCTGGTCACCCCAGACACAAGAACAGAGAGAGCAAAATTCATTCTGAAGTGCTAAGAAGATTTAAGATAACCTTGGCTAGACTGACCCCAGGTGATATGGTCTGTAAGTGCAATCTGGATAACTTCTACCCCCCAAATTCCATGGATTCTGTGGAAAGGAATGAACAGATACCTCTGAATGTGACTATTTGCACTTATCTTCCCTTCCTCCCCCCCTCCCTCCCTCCCTTGCTTCCTTCCTTCCTTCATTTCTTCCTTCCTTCCTTCCTCTCTCTTTTCCTTCCTTCCTTCCTCTCTCTTTTCCTTCCTTCCTTCCTCTCTCCTTTCCTTCCTTCCTTCCTCTCTCTTTTCCTTCCTTCCTTCCTCTCTCTTTTCCTTCCTTCTTCCCTTCCTTCCTCCCTCTCTCCCTTCCTTCCCAGTGTAACTGTCTTGCTATTAATCACAGCACTGCCTCACCATACATTTCCCAGGTTGCCACACTGGGAGTGACAGCAGCAAAGCCAAGAGCAGGCAGTGGGTTATGACCCTGCTGGTTATGAGATGTGTGGGCCAGGCCAGGAGAGTTCAGTGAGGTGTGGAGGGGAGATGTGATCTGCTTGGAAGAATGCATTCAAAACATAATGCACTGACCTGGGTTCAGGAGATTTCCAGGAAGCCAATTTAATCCTTTTGCTAAATGATTGTTATGAAAGGCTTAATGGTGGAAAGGATTTTAGGGCTGCTCAGTCCATTTGTCTAAATTGTATTCTCCTACAGTTTATTGTTTAGTAACCTGGCTGCTTTCATTGCACACAGCTTAAGCAAGGAGGTTGCTGCCACTTCCCTGAGAGAAATCATAGAATCACAGAAGGTTAGGGGTTGGAAGGGACCTCTGGAGAGCATCCAGTCCAACCCCCCTGCCAGAACAGGAGCACCCAGGGCAGGGCACACAGGGACACATCCAGGAAGGTCTTGGAAGTCTCCGGGGAAGGAGACTCCACAGCCTCTCTGGGCAGCCTGCTCCAGGGCTCCAGCAGCCTCACACCAAGGAAGTTTCTCCTCATTTCGAGGTGGAAGTTCCTGGGTTCAGATTTGTGCCCATGGCCTCTGGTTCTGTCACAGGACACACCACTGACAAGAGCCTGGACCCTTTTTGAGCCAGCCCTGCAGGTATTTGTAACCATTGCTCAGATCTCCTCTCAGCCTTCTCTTCTCCAGGCTAACCAGCCCCTGGGCTCTCAGCCTTTCCTCATCACAGAGAGGTTCCAGTCCAGCTCTGTTAGTCTGCAAGGCAAAGGCAGCCAGTGACAGTTTGTTTCCTGCAGTGTAAAATGGAGGTTTCACTCTTTGGGTCAAGAATAAAGCCCACCATCCTGGTCTGGCTAACTTTTGGGCAACCTGGTGAATTTAGAACTTAGTGGAAATTGTAAGTAATTGTAATTCAAGTAAGAGAATCAGTTTCCCAAGACACAGAATTGTCAGGGTTGGAAGGGAGCTCAAGGCTCAGCCAGTTCCAACCCCCCTGCCATGGGCAGGGACACCTCACACTACAGCAGGTTGCTCACAGCCACATCCAGCCTGGCTGCAAACACCTCCAGGGATGAGGCTTCCACCACCTCCCTGGGCAACCTGTGCCAGGCTCTCACCACCCTCCTGGGGAAGATCTTCCTAATGTCTAATCTAAATCTCCCTTCCTCTAGCTTGGATTCATTCCCCTATTCCTATCACACCTTGACATCTTAAAAGATCCTTCCCCAGCTTTCTTGTAGCCCCCTTCAGATTCTGGAAGACACCTTGTAGCTAAGAAGTGTTAAGGCCAACAGCTGCAGATGTATTCATCAGCCATGGAAGGCAAGGTATAGCAATTGATAGGTGAGACACTGGCACAGGTTGCCCAGGGAGGCTGTGGATGTCCCCTGCTCAGAGATGTCCAAGGCCAGGCTGGTTGAGCAACCTGGGCTGGTGGGAGCTGTCCCTGCCCATGGTAGGGGGGTTGGAACTGGATGATCTTTAAGGTCCCTTCCAACCTAAACCATTCTATGCTTCCATGAGCCTTTCAAGCTTTGTTATTTTCCTGAAGCAGAACTTTTGCTTGCTTTGCCTGTTGCTGAAGTGTGTGACTCAGTGCCTGGCCTCACAAATAACTCAGGTGATATTTTGGGGGGTGAATTTTGGGTTTTTATTTTATTGTATTAAATAATTCCAGCAGTTTGCCAACAACTTGGGTGTGAGCTGCTAAAGACATCCATGCACTCCCTGTATGGGCTGGGAGTCATTAATCCTGAGGGGTGTGTGCACTCTGCATTCTTTGCTGAGGTATGGGAGGTGAAACCTTGACTCCTTGAGCAACCTTTTTAAGGAAGCTTCTGTAGACCACACTTCATTGTGTGATTTGAGCTTCCAAGTTTGTGCCAGGTGAGGTGATGCAGAATGTAGCCAGGCAAAACCTTGCAGGGTGTTTCTTGATCTGCTGTTTGTTCGTTGTTCAAAGCAGAACAACTCTGCACAGGGTGGGACAGGCTCCAGAAGCTAACCACAGGAGTGGCTACTTGCCATTAGAAGAAGAGGACACAGTCTCAAGCTGTGCCAGGGGAGGTTCAGGCTGGATGTTAGGAAGAAATTCTTCCCAGCAAGAGAGATTGGCCATGGGGATGTGCTGCCCAGGGAGGTGGTGGAGTCCCCATCCCTGGAGGTGTTTAGGAAGAGCCTGGCTGAGGCACTTGGTGCCATGGTTTAGTTGCTTATGTGGTGTTGGGTGGTAGGTTGGAATCAATGATCTCAAAGGTCTTTTCCAACCTGGTTAATTTTGTATGCTGCATTCTGTGTGTGGAGATCTTCGGTCTGGCTTGCCTGACAATTCTTCTTGTGCTTTTTGCTTCAAGCATTTACAAGGTTAGAATCATAGAACAGAATCACAGGATGGTCTGGGCTGGAAGGCACCAGCAAAGCTCATCCAGGCCAAGCCCCTCTGCAGTCAGCAGGGACATCCTCAACTAGATCAGGTTGCCCAGAGCCCTGTTGAGCCTCACCTTCAATATCTCCAGGGATGGAGCCACAACCACCTCCCTGGGTAACCTGTTGCAGTGTCCCACCACCCTCATAGTAAAGAACTTGCTCCTAACATCCAATCTTCATCTGCTCTTCTCTCATTCCAAACCACTGTCCCTCATCCTATCCCTGCAGGTCTTTGGAAACAGTCCCTCTGCAGCCTTCTTGTAGGCCCCTGTACTGGAAGGCTGCTGTTAGGTCTCCCCAGAGCCTTCTTTTCTCCAGGCTGAACAGGATCAAACAGATCTGAGTCCTCCTCTAGCAACCTCTGTCTGGGTAGCACATGTTTTGTAAGCTTTCAGCTGGACTAGATTAATGGGAATGGAAATGGAGGGCAAATTCTTGCCTGCAGTTCAGCAGGAGGCTCACGTGTGATCAGAATCCCAAACACCTGATTGCCTCTAATCCAAACATGAAAGCAGGCAGGACCAACTCGTCCCTTCATGACTGAGTGTTACCAGCAACAAAGCCAACCAGGCAGCTTTCATGTCATGGAAGCAGTGCAGGTCCCTGAGACACCCCCCAGTGACTTGAAGTGAAGAGCTGGGTTGTTTTGATGCCCAGCTCAGATGTGAGAGTATGATGCACAGTGACACTGAGCATCCTCCTCAAGTGGCACTGCAATGTCAACTGGATAGCAGGAGGCTGGATGTTAGGAAGAAGTTCTTCAAAGAGAGAGTGATCTGCCATTGGGATGTGCTGCCCAGGGAGGTGGTGGAGCCACTGTCCCTGGAGGTCTTCAAGGAAAGCCTGGATGAGGCACTCAGTGCCATGGTCTAGTTGATTGGATAGGGTTGGGGGATAGGTTGGACTGGGTGATCTTGGAGGTCTCTTCCAACCTGGTTGATTCTATGATTCTATGTTTACAACCAGAAATGATCAGAGTGCCAGGCTGGAAGGGACCTCAAGGATCATCTGGTCCAACCTTTGTAGGTCACAGCTGAGTTGAAATCAGATGGCCCAGCACCCTGTCAAGCTGAGTCTTAGGGCTGCCCACTGTGGGCAAACAAATGTTGAAAGTGATAATGGAAGGAGAGAATGTTTAAATCCACAGCTGATGGGGGAAGTGCAAACCATTAACTTTCATGGAAGAAAACCCAAACAAGGCACAGAAAGATGCAGTGAAGCCCAGAGAAAACCAAAGCCACAAGCCAGAAGGTCAGAGGAAAGCACTGAACTGCCAGTGTGTGATCCCTGTGCTCTTTTCTTTTTTCCACCATCAGCTGTGGGTAGGAGAAAAATGATTCTCTGATTCTGTGAAATGTTGAAGAAGCCAAACAGAAACCTGGAAAACCCGTGGGAGATGGAATGCATCAAATGACCTGAAAAGGAAACTGTCAGCATAACGAAGAGCTCAGCGAGATGAGAAGTCTCCCAAACAGACAGGAAACAGATAACCTTCAAGCTCACCGAGTCCAGCTGTAACCCAAATGCCAGGAACTGGTTGAGGAGCTTCAGGAAGAGCTCAAAAGAAAATGAGAAAGGTGTAGAGGCAGGCTTCAAAGAAATTTGGGAAGCAGAACAATCAGAGAATTGATTGGGTTGGGAAAGACCTTTAAGGTCATCTGGGCCAACCATCAGCCTAGCTCCACCATGGCCATTAAAACACATCCCAAGGTGCCATGGCCAAGTGTCCTGAGCACCTCCAGGGATGGGGACTCCATCCAGGGGTGGGGACACCACCTCCCTAGGCAGCCTGGTCCAATATTTTGTATGACCACATAATGTGATGAGCAAGGCCTGTGTCTGAACCCTTCCCCTTCTCTTTCCACTCTCCTGTTGAAGGAAAAAGACAAAAGACAGAGAGGAGGGGAAAGAAAAGGGAATGAATGCCAGAAAGTCTTTTTGAAGTATTTGTTCCCTTGATTAAGAGTTCTCAGTTTGGCAAGAGCTAAATCAAGGCACATCAAAGAGGGATCAAAATAAAGAGCAGCTGAATGGGAATGCATGAAAAGACAGAAGGAATAAACAATAATAATTGGGCATGTGTTGAAGTCATCTGCAAGTGATTGCAGCAATGTGTCAAATGGCTGGAAACAGACATTTAAATGGCATCTTAATTCCCTAAGGGAGCTAAAAACTCTCTGCTTGAGTCTTCACTGAACCCTGTTTAAACCAAACTCACCCATTTACCCCCTTTGCATTACGACTTCAGGAGCTTTCCCACCCTCTCTGCTTGGTTATGGATAATCATAGAATGTTAGAGGATGGAGGGGGCCTCCAGAGATCATCCAGTCCAACCCCCTGCCAGAGCAGGAGCACCCAGAGCAGATCACACAGGGACTCATCCAGGTAGGTCTTGAACATCTGCAGAGAGGGAGGCTCCACAACCCCCCTGGGCAGCCTGCTCCAGGGCTCTGCCACCCTCACAGGGGAAAAAATCTTCCTCCTGTTTCCATGGCACTTCCTCTGCCTCAGCTTCCACCATATCCCTTGTGCTGGCATTGGGCATCATCCCCCAGCAGAGCCTGGCTCCAGCCTCTGGGCACTCACCCTACACAGCTTTATCCCCAGCCATGAGGTCACCCTCATGGTCTCCTCCTCCAAGCTCCAGAGCCCTCAGCTCCCTCAGGCTCTCCTCATAAGGAAGATGTTCCACTGCCTGCAGCATCTTTGTGCCTCTGTGCTGGACTCTTCCCTGAGATCCTTCTTGACCTGAGGGGCCCAGAACTGGACACAGTATTCCAGATGTGGCCTCAGCAGGGCAGAGTAGAGAGGGAGGAGAACCTCTCTTGACCTACTGACCACAGCCCTTCTAATCCAGCCCAGGCTGCCCTTGGCCTTGTTGGAAATAATCCAAAACCATCTAACAATGAGACATACCTGACAAAGTTACCACAGACTTTAACTCAGGATCATTTCTCAGTTTGAATCTGGATCTTCCATTCCATTTATCTTCTGCCAGCTGAAAATGAATTTGGAAGAGCCCAACCCTTCCAAAGCTATTCCCAATGGACTTCTGGTAAAAGGGAGCCAGCTCTCTGCATTGACATCACTGTGACATCTTCCCTTTGCTCTCTCCATGGTGACACTCTAAACACTTTTGCACAGCACCACTCTAGCCGTATCTGAGCAAGGTGACAGAATGGAGGCTGTTTCTCTGCTGAATTTCCCCCAAGGATTCAAACTTGAGGAACTCAGGGATTTAGGAAGGGCAGGTCCAGCCTGACCAACCTGATCTCCTTCTATGACCAGTGACCACCTGGTGGATGTGGGGCAGGCTGTGGATGAACTCTGCCTGGACTTCAGCAAGGCATTTGACACCGTCCCCACAGCAAACTCCTGGCCAAGCTGTCAGCCCCTGGCTTGGACAGCAGCACTCTGAGCTGGGTTAGGAACTGGCTGGAGATGCTGGAAGGTGTCCAGAGAAGGACAACAAAGCTGGGGAGGGGTCTGGAGCACAGCCCTGTGAGGAGAGGCTGAGGGAGCTGGGGTTGCTTAGCCTGGAGTAGAGGAGGCTCAGGGGAGACCTTCTTGCTCTCTACAGCTATATGAAGGGAGGTTGTAGCCAGGTGGGGGTTGGTCTCTTCTCCCAGGCACCCAGCACCAGAACAAGAAGACACAATCTCAAGCTGTGCCAGGGGAAGTTTAGGCTGGAGGTAAGGAGAAAATTCTTCCCAGCAAGAGAGATTGGCCTTTGGAATGCGCTGCCCAGGGAGGTGGTGGAATCCCCATCCCTAGAGGTGTTAAAAAAAGGCTTGGATGTGGCTTGGAGCCATGGTTTAGTTGCCAGGAGGTGTTAGGTAATAGGTAATAGTTTGGATTTGATGATCTCTGAGGTCTTTTCCAATCTGATCAATTCTGTGACTGTAACTCTTGCAGGAAATGGTTTGTAGCTAACAAGTGGAGATGCTTTTCTTTTTGGCTCTGGTGTTGCCTGTCAGGCTTATCATAATCAGTCACTAATGGCTTTCATGAAATGGATAAAAGGGTCCAGGATATCACTCATGTGGCTCTTCTCAAATGCCCTGAGGTTTTCTGCTTTGCTTTAGTTTTGTTTTATCTCCATCTGAGTGTGACAAAATGTGGCAGACAGGAGGGCACCACAGAATCCCTTCTGAGTCATTTCACATATGCTGAACACAAGGTGTTTGGAGATAGGGCTGTGGAGAACAGCACAGAGAGAGAGAGAGATGCTTTTGCCAGATTGCCACTTTGGCTGGCGCTGATCTCTTCTCCCAGGTAATTAGTGATAGAACAAGAGGGAATGGCCTCAAGGCTCTGAGCAATTTGATCTAGTGGAGGATGTCCCTGCTGACTGTAGGGGGGTTGAACTAAATGACCTTTGGAGGTCATAGAATCATAGAATCAATCAACCAGGTTGGAAGAGGCCTCCAAGATCATCCAGCCCAACCTATCCCCCAGCCCTACCTAATCAACTAGACCATGGCACTGAGTGCCTCAGCCAGGCTTTTCTTGAAGATCTCCACCACCTCCCTGGGCAACACATTCCAATGGCAAATCACTCTCTCTGTGAAGAATCTCTTCCTAATATTGAGCCTGAACCCCTCCTGGCACAGCTTGAGACTGTGTCCTCTTGTTCTGCTGCTGGTTGCCTGGGAGAAGAGACCAACCCCCACCTGGCTACAGCCTCCCTTCAGGGAGCTGGAGAGAGCAAGAAGGTCTCCCCTGAGCCTCCTTTTCTCCAGGCTAAGCAACTCCAGCTCCCTCAGCCTCTCCTCCCAGGGCTGTGCTCCAGACCTCTCCCCAGCTTTGTTGCCCTTCTCTGGACACCTTCCAGCATCTCAACCTCTCTCTTGAATTGAGGAGCCCAGAGCTGGACACAGTACTCAAGGTGTGGCCCGAGCAGTGCTGAGCACAGGTCCCTTCCAACTTGGGTGGTTGTATGACCCTATGGTGATTCTCAGTGCAGTGGATGCAGCCATGAATACTGGTGCTTGATGAATCACCATGGGCATAGCTGCTCAGTCTCCCTGGATGCATCACCACGTGCCCTGTTTGTGAGAGTAAATGATGGAATCAAAGAACCACAGAACAGTTTGGGTTGGAAGGGACCTTTAAGTCCATCTAGCTTCACAGCACAGCAAAGAATGTGGGGAATGGACAATGAAAGCTGAACTGGTTTTCCCTTAAGACAGTTCAGTTCCTATCATAAAAAAAATCACATAAAATACTTTTAGCCACCTCAAGCACTACAGAAAATGTTAAACAACCTACAATGGAGACCATGCCCTGCAAAAACAAAGACTCCAAGCATACAAGCAGCTGACTTCTTAGCTGCATCTAACACTACTGAAAGGCAATCAGGCCTTCACCCCTTTCCTGATAATTAGTAGCTGTTATCTGTCAGGCACCATTTCCCACATAGGCTTTTGCTCAGGGCTAGCAGGAGAAAAGTTTGCTGAAGGCAGGACTATTTTTGGCCCAGCAACACAGTGGTGTTGCTATGTGCTCTCAGATTCCTGGGCAGATAGGCACACAATGAAGTCAAACAGCTGAGCTGCAGCACTCTGTGGTTTCCTCCGGGGCTGCTTGTTTGTGTCTGCCTGCGCACACGTGTGCCCCAGCGAGGGGGAGGGAAAGGTTGGGGGGTTGGGGTTTTTTTTCCCCTCTAGATAGGCTTGTCAAAGGGGAAAGAAAATAAAAGGCCACATCCTGCATCCTGTTAATCCTCCCTGTTAAAATGCACTCGAGAAGCCTTTAGCAAGCTCTGTGAAAGGAGTGTGTAAAGCCATGCCTGTGACAGTTTGTACCTTCCGTTTCACTGAGCAATTTCAAGCTGATCTTAGTTAAGACAGAAGGACCCTGTGCCACTGCTGCTGCTCCTTCAGATGCACAGAAACGTTCTGACCCTTTCCTCCTAGTCCCTGTGTGATCTGGGGAGATACACTGCCCTTTAGATGTGCCTGGAGGAGATGGAGAAGAGGGAGAATCACAGAACCACAGAGACGTTCAGGTTGGAAAAGACCCTCAGGATCACCAAGTCCAACTGAGAGCTCTACTCTACAAGGCTCACTCCTAAACCATAGCCCCAAGCACCACATCCAAACCACCTTTAAACACACCCAGGGTTGATGACTCCACCACCACCTCCCTGGGCAGCACATTCCAATCCCTGACCACTCTTGATGGGAAAACCTTTTTCCTAATGTCCAGACCAAACCTACCCAGCCACAGCCTGAGGCCATTCCCTCTTAGAATCATAGAATCAGTAAGGTTGGAAAAGACATCAAGGATCAAGTCCAATCTCTTGTTCTATCACTAATTAATTACCTGTGAGAAGAGACCAGCACCAGCCTCAGACAGTTGGTAATGCCAGCAGTGAGAGGCCTTGGTCCTTGCCATTGCAGCAAGGCTTGGGACAGCTGCAGGTAGAGCATCACTTTCATTTCAGGTCAGAGGAGAGACCCTTCCAAGGTCACTGCTAAAATGGTCACTATCTTTCATAGAAGGCTGGGCTCAGAACCTTCCACCTCTCCTCTCTCACTTCTCTGCACCTTGTCAAACACAAGCCAAGGTGTCTCTGCTAGTGAGGTAGAGGCAGGACCCAAACCTGCGCTTGCACAAGTAGGGATGATGGAAATAACCACCTCTGGCTTCCTCTCTTTACTCATTTCTGTTTGCTGGGATGTTTGGGACAGCAAAATGCACTGATAAGATTCATAGAATGGTTTGGGTTGGAAGGACCTTAAAGAGCATCCACTCCTATCCCCTCTGCCATGGGCAGGGACACCTCCCACCAGCCCACGTTGCTCAAGGTCTCATCCAGCCTGGCCTTGAACACCTCCAGGGAGGGGACATCCACAGCCTGCCTGGGCAACCTGTGCCAGTGTCTCAACACCTTCACTGGAAAGAATTTCTTTGCACACTATTGGAGGTAGCTTTTTAGGGTGTGTGGGTGAAGATGAGTTCTGTCAAGACATGTCAGGAGGGATTCTAGGGTATATTAAGCCTCCAAATCCAGCCAGTATCTGTCCCACTGCCCATGAGGGGACAACCCATCAGTGTCTACCATTCTCCCATAGCCACTCTCCCAGCAGGAACCTGCTGGGCACTAACAGACAGTGTCAGAGAGCAGCAGCTAGGCTGTCAAGTGTCTGGCACCCCAACCACCGTGTTCTGGCCTCAAGTGACAACAGAGATGCCCTGCTCCAGACACGGGGATGGGGCAGGGTGGAAACCTGCTCCACTTCTGTAGTGCTGACGAAGATTCTTCCATCTGGCACAATGTGCCCTTTCCAAAGCCCTCTTTGGGAGTGAATGGAGTCCTGATCCTCCTTTCCCCACAACTCATTTGGGCTGCATAGTTTGCCCATGCATGAATTCCTCCTCTGGATTAGACCATTCTGCCCTTGTCACTTCATTGTGAGGTTTGTGATGGACTTTAAAGATTTCTCTTTTAAAAGATTTGCCTTCAGAGTGGACCTAGAGTTCAATCCTGCTGCAACAAACTCTTTCACTTCTTTTCTTTTCTTCCTGCAGGGCAAATAAAATCCAGGAAAAAAACCCCACCAAACAAACTACAAGCTTCAGGTTCTTTCTTCCAAAGAAGCTAATCCAAGTGGTGACATAGGACATAATTCAGTAAAGCCCATCAAGTTAGAACTGAACTGAGCCTGGCAGGAATGTCCCCTGAAGAGATCCTTTTCTGAAGAAGAAGATGAAGAGGTGCCCCCTGAGAGGAGAAGACTTTAGTCTTCCTGTCAGAGGTATGCACCTTGGCCTTTGTTAGTGCTGGGATGCTTTAGTTCCCTCAGTGGGACATGTCTGAAATATCACTTTCAGCCTGGAAACGCTCTGATTATTCCCCTGAAAGAGGGGAAATCCCAGCTTTGAAATATTCATTGCTCAAATATATCTCTTGGGCACATGAAAAAAGAGGTCTTAGTTCAGACTTGAAACGGGAGGGGAAATCCCTGAGCAGCCAGAAAAGGGGAACCTGACATTTACTTTGGACTCTACAACCAGGCTACACTGTCACAGGAAAGTGTTGGTCAAGTTGGAGAGTCATGGAGCTCAGGACCAGCTGAAGACTACCAAGGGGAGTTGCAATCCCCCTGCAAGTCCCTAAACTCAGCCATCCTCTGGAAATTTGCTAGCAAACCCTTTGCAGCTTCCTCTTCTCTTCCCCCTTGCCCTTTCTCCAGGTTTTAGGTTTTCTTCAGCGCTGTTCAGAGAAGCCCAAACCTGAAGACAGCAATCCCAGGCTAGGAAAACCACTTTTGCTTCTTGCAGTGTTAAACAAACCCGGTGGGCAAAAGCAATTATCAGGGGCTTGGCAAATGTCAGTGAGTAGGAAAGCAAAAAACAGAAAGGAAAATATTCAGAGTAGAAAACAGATCACTAAAAGCAGATGAGCCTAAGGGAGGAAAAGATGGCTTTGATCTAATAGACTCTTTAATGTCAACCATATCCAAGTGTGAAGAAAGGGGTTGGTCTCTGTCCATCTTTTTGTTATGTTCCAGCTAAAGAGATGGGAAGAGAAATCTACTCAGATGTGGGCTAAATAAAGACAACATTTGGGTGAAGCATAAAAAGGAAATACTGACAGGGGCATACAGATTTGATTGGGATGGTGACACTCTGGAGAATCGTTTTCCTTGGCTGCTGTCAGGGAAATCAGTGATGGGCTGAACATGTCCCTGGTAACATGAATCACAGAGGGACACGGAAACAGCACAAGAGGGACTGCTGGAGAGGGTCCAGAGGAGGCCACCAAGGTGATCAGAGGGCAAGAGAACCTCTGCTATGCGGACAGGCTGGGAGAGTTGGGGCTGTTCAGCCTGGAGAGGGGAAGGCTCCAGGGAGACCTTAGAGCAGCCTACCAGTACCTAAAGGGGCTCCAGGAATGCTGGGAAGGGACTTTTGACAAGGGCTGGGAGTGCCAGGATGAGAGGGAATGGATTGAAGCTTGAGGAGGGGAGATTTAGACTAGAGATTAGGAAGAAATTCTTTCCAGTGAGGGTGGGAACAGGTTGCCCAGGGAGGTTTTGGATATCCCCTCCCTGGAGGTGTTCAGGGCCAGGTTGGATGAGACCTTGAGCAGCCTGGGCTGGTGGGAGGTGTCCCTGCCCATGGTGGGGAGGTTGGATGTAGATGATCTTTAAGGTCCCTTCCAACCCAACCCTACCCATTCTTTGCATCTATGAATCATGTGTGAAACTCCAGATGACTTTGAGGAATACAGTAGCACAAATGGAAGCTGTGGCTTTTGTGTGCAGAGCAGTCCCCAGCGACCCAGCTGACATCACTTTTAGCCACAGGGAGGCAAACCAAGCTGTAGGAAGCGTGCAGCTTGGAGGCAGGGCAGAGTAGCAGGGGCAAAACAACCCTCCTGGCTTTGAGAAGAGTTAGATCATGGCATGAAAAGCATGACATGAAATGGTTGCCTGCAAATAACAGGAGCTGGTGTTCCAGGAAGCCTGGATCTGGTTGTGGAATCAAAGTGAAAACAAGATGACAAAGACAAGTGCTACTTGAGTTACTGAAAATATACCTTGCAGCAGGGTGTGAATTGTGGTGTTTGCAGTAGCCTGAGCACTATGATTTGTTCAGCTCTTTCATGGCATCAGGAAGGGACTCAGAGAGGCTTCTCTTTTTTTATCTGTACATAGCAGCTTTGCTTCATTTTCTATAATCATTGAGAGGCTTTACCAGCAGTGAATTACAAGGTTTAGAAACAGGAGGGAAACTAAACAAAGATATTTGCTTGCTTTAGAATCATAGAACTGCTGAGCTTGGAAGAGACATTTGAGATCACCAAGTCCAACCACACACCTAGGGCTCACAACCCCACCACTGCCACTAAAACACATCCCTCAGCACCCCATCCACGTGGCTTTTAAATCCCTCCAGGGCTGGTGGCTCTACCACCTCCCTGGGCAGCCTGGGACAGTGCCTGAGAAGCCTTTCTGGGAAGAAATTGTTCCTAATATCCAACCTTGGAGGCTGTTTCCTCTTGTCTTGGAGGGAGAAAGGAAGGGAAAGAGGGAAGGAAGGAAAGAAGGAAGGAAGGAAGGAAGGAAGGAAGAATGAGGAGAGCATTTGCTTGTACAATACTACTCTGCTTAGAGGGAGGAAGGCAGGCAGGAAAGAAGGCAGGAAAGAAGGCAGGAAGGCAGGAAGGAAGGGAGGAAGGGAGGAAGGAAGGAAGGAAGAAAGGAAGGAAGGAAGGAAGAAAGGAAGAAAGGAAGGAAGGAAGGTAGGAAGGAAGGAAGGAAGGATGAGAGGGAGAGCATTTGTTTGCACAATACTTCTCTGCTTGGAGGGGGAAAGGAAGGGAGAGAGGGAAGAAAGGCAGGAAGGCAGGAAGGAAGGAGGGAAGAAGGGAGGAAGGAAGAATGAGAGGGAGAGCATTTGCTTGCACAATACCTCTCTGCTTCCAGGGAAATACACTTTCTAGTGTCTTAAATTCCTTCCCAAGGGCTGTGCTGAACTTTAGAGGCCTTTCTGAGTTGCTAAGTTATGCTGAGACCAACCACAGCGCAGCTATTCAATAAAGCTGTTGCTTTATTCTGTTACTAGACTGCTTAGCATCTCAGCACCAGGAAGGAACAAAAAGCCCCAGAGAGCAAACACAAATTGGAGCCGTTCATCTTCCTGAATATTCTGGGAAATCCTTCATTCTTCACTCTTTGTTCCACCATTTCCTGTCAGGCTCCACCAACATGCAAACAAAATTGTCAGGCAGCATAAATATGGTCACTGGAAGAGGGCTAAGTGATGCTTTCAGCGTGGAGGAAGAGTCTGCTTTGATCATATTTGCAGTTGCCACTTAATAGCTACCTGACAGAGGAAACCACACAGATTGCTCTCTCCCATCCTCCCTCCCTCCCTCCCTCCAAAGCTCTTCCCTGCAATATTTGTTAGGCTGAAATCTCATCAAGTTACAAACACCAGCTCAGAGCTCTCTTTAATTACTGCCTAAGAACACAACTGCAGTGGATCAGCACAAGTTAGATTAATCTTAGCCTTTTTTATCTGTTTGCTTTTGTTTGTTTGGTTTGGTTTGCGTTTGGGTTTGGATTTTTTTGTTTGGTTTTTGTGTGTGTGTGTGTGGGGGGGGGGGGTGGTTTGCTTTTGTTGTTGTTTGGTTTGGTTTGTTTGTGTTTGTTTTCTTTTTGCTTTCACATGAATTTGTGGCATGAGAGGGACGGAGGGCATGAAATTGCCCCTTGATTGAATTTCACTAGGAGAAAGTTTGCCAGGCTGTCCAGCTGACAACAAATGTGTCATCCACTTCCCCATGCATGGTGTGGAGCTCAGCACTGCAACATGGTGAGAGCCCTATGAGGAGAGGCTGAGGGAGCTGGGGTTGCTTAGCCTGGAGAAGAGGAGGCTCAGGGGAGACCTTCTTGCTCTCCACAACTCCCTGAAGGGAGGTTGTAGCCAGGTGGGGGTTGGGCTCTTCTCCCAGGCACCCAGCACCAGAACAAGAGGACACAGTCTCAAGCTGTGCCAGGGGAGGTTCAGGATGGATGTTAGGAAGAAGTTCTTCCCAGCAAGAGAGATTGGCCATTGGGATGTGCTGCCCAGGGAGGTGGTGGAGTCACCATCCCTGGAGGTGTTTAAAAAGAGCCTGGATGAGGCACTTGGTGCCATGGTTTAGTTGATGAGATGGTGTTGGGTGATAGGTTGGACTTGATGATCTCAAAGGCCTTTTCCAACCTGGTTAATTCTGTATTCTGTATTCTGACATAGGATAGAGACAGGCAAGCAGCTCTTGAGCAGCCTGGGCTGGTGGAAGCTGTCCCTGCTCATGGCAGGGGATTGCAGCTGGATGATCTTTAAGATCCCTTCCAACCCAAAGCATTCTCTAAATCTATGAACTGTTTCCCTGTGGAGATGCAAGACAGATAGATCCCTCCACCAAAGTCAGAATGAGAGCATCCCAGTGCAGGCCACAGTTCCATTGCAATCCATTCCTGCAGACAGCAGAATTCATTGCTTTGAAATGATATTTTTTTAGCACCTCCACTTTTCTTTTTTCTTTTTAATCAATAATCTCACTAGAAAGCTCCTTGCCTCAGAACTTCCTGCTGAGATCATGTTAGGAAGCAGTGGGAGTGTCACAGAGGAGTAGGTTCTCATGTTTTCAGTATCACCTTTCTCCTTTTAATTTCCTCTCTGTTTGTATGGGAGGAAGGGGAGAGTCCAGAGGGCAGTGTCTCACAGACTTGCTTGATTGCCTTCCTGTCATTCTCTGCTAATACAAGATGCTTCCCTGCATGGCATCAGCAAGGGTTTTGCCAAGTCATCAAAGTCCCAAACAGACAAAGATTCTTCCTAGGAAGAGTCCTGTCTCACCAGTGCAGAGGCTTCTTTCATGCTTGGCCACAAGAGCTCTTTTAAAGGCCTTCTGTAGAGATCTATCAGAAAGTAGCACCCAGATTGTTTTCCTTCCTTGGAATTTGACAGCCTTCAGGGTCAGTATTTCAGAAGTTAACAGCTGTTAACTGCTGCTTCCCTCCTCTGCAGCTACCACATGCCCAACAAATCCTTGAATCACAGAATCATAGAAGCATTTGCCAGTAGCTTCCATCTTCTGACACACAGAATCACAGAATGGCTCAGGTTGGAAGGGAGCTCAGGGATCATCTCCTCCAACCTCCCCACCACGGGCAGGGTCACCTCTCAACTAGGCTCAGCTGCCCAAGGCCATCTCCAGCCTGGCCCTGAACACCTCCAGGGAGAAGGCATCCACAGCCTCCCTGGGCAGCCTGTGCCAGTCTCACCACCCTCCTTCCTGAGAATGGAGTGTCCAGATTTCTTAGCAGTGGAGGCATGAGACAGCATGGGACTGGATTATGTGACTTCACATAAGCCTTAGGTTGGAAGGGACCTTAGAGATCATCTACTCCAACCCCCCTGCCATCAGCAGGGATCCCTTTCAACTGGACCAAGTTGCTCAAAGCCTCATCCAACGTGGCCCTGAACATCCCCAGGGAGGGAACAGCCACAGCCTTCCTGGGCAACCCATTCCAGAGTCTCACCACCCTTGTACTGAGGAACTTCTTCCTCAGCTCCAGTCTGATCCTGCTCCAAACCCTGACCCTCAGCTCCAAACCATTCCCCCTTGTCCTGTCTCTGGACACCTTCAGGAAAAGTCCCTCTGCAGCCTTCTTGCAGGACCTCTTCAGGTACTGGCAGGCAGCTCTGAGGTCCCTCTGGAGCCTTCTCTTCTCCAGGCTGAACATGCCCAGCTCCTGTGCTCACAGCAGTAATATTACATGATATTCACATATTGCTGGAGTTCCCCTTTTCAAATCAAACCAAGCAATTCCAACGTGGCAATTGCTGTACAGGAAATCCCTGCCTGATATATTATGCAATTCAGTGCACAAGAGAAGAGCAAAAAGCTGCTGGTTTGCCTCACTCCCATAGAGGTGGGACAGAGAATTCCTGCCCGTGACTCACTCATGCTTCAACCTCAGCGAGCAGACTACATGCTCAGTGTAAATATTGACTGGCAGGAAGCAGGCAAGTGTGGGGCTTTCCACATCACCTCCTGCCATGTAAGCAATTTTTCAGAGAGATGAGCTGTTAGGGCTTCTGCTTGACATGCAAACAGTACCTTGACTTTTGGATCAGGTTGAAAGAGAGCTACGCTGGGAGAGCGATTTTAGTTGGCTGGCTCAACTGTACCCAGAGGTACCTGGGACTCTGGGCTCCTAGTGCATAGAATCAGAGAACTGGCAGGCTAGGAAGGGAGCTCAAGGATCAGCCAGCTCCAACCCCCCTGCCATGGGCAGGGGCACCTCACACTACAGCAGGTTGCTCACAGCCACATCCAGCCTGGCTGCAAAAACCTCCAGGGATGAGGCTTCCACCACCTTCCTGGGCAACCTGTGCCAGGCTCTCACCACCCTCCTGGGGAACAACTTCTTCCTAACATCCAATCTCCCAGTCCTATCACTCCCTGACACCCTCAAAAGTCCCTCCCCAGCTTTCTTGTAGCCCCCTTCAGATACTGGAAGGCCACAAGAAGGTCTCCTCGGAGCCTTCTCTTCTCCAGACTGAACAACCCCAACTCCCTCAGTCTGTCCTCATAGCAGAGCAGCTCCAGCCCTCTGCTCATCCTTGTGGCCCTTCTCTGGACACCTTCCAGCACCTCCAGATCCTTCCTGTAACAGAGGCTCCAGAACTGGACACAGAGCTCCAGGAGTGGTCTCAGCAGTGTGGCGCAGAGGGGGAGAATCCCCTCCCTGGCCCTGCTGGCTCTGCTTCTCCTGCTGCAGCCCAGGATGTGATTGGCTCTCTGGACTGCAAGTGCACCCTGGTGCCCTTCATCAATCCCCTGGCCATAACCACTGATGCATCAGCAACTCCTTCAGCTAAACTCACAGATTCCCCATTGTAACTTTCTTCCCCTTCCAATGAAGAACTATCCTCACTGCTGGTGGGATGTATTCCTGCCCACATTTACTCCTGCAGGCTGGCACAGCTGTTCCATGAAACACCAGCTGAGGTGGGCAGGATTCTCTCTGCAGATGTGCAGATGATGGAGCTGGCTGAAAGGTTTTATGGTGAAAAAATGTCATGACAAAATGTCCCTGTGGGCTTCACCACCTTCTGGCAAGCATTGTGTCCTGGTGACACTGGACAGGCCACTGGGCATCTGGGAACCTCATGGCAGGACTGCCTAGGGACCTTAGGGCTCTTGGAGGTTGTCCTGTGCAGCTTTGCAGACTTCTGTACTCCTTCCAGTGACAACAAAGCCTTGGGGTCTGAACCCTTCCTGCAGGCTTGGCTTTCCCTGCTGGGACAGGGAGCCTGGCAACCTTGAAGACTGTGACTCATGCCAAGGCTCAGAGGTCTGCCTCTCCTCCCCATTGACTTTGGCTCCTACAGTGATGCCAGGCCCCCATACCTCCTGGCTGTCTTATTGACTTTGCTTTTACAGCCCAGCTAAGAGCTGCAGCTTTCCCTTCACTCTGAGCTTGCTAACCCAGCAGATTTGATATACTTTTGGGTTCCCAGGTGCAGGCCTCTTCATTTTTCATTTTATTCTTGGTCAGCAGGTCTGCAGGGGGGTGGTGCCACTTCAGCTTGATTTTTAGAGGTATCTCTGTAAAGCCACAAGCTTCTAAGGGTAAAGTCAACTGCTCATCTAATCAAACCACCTCCTTCTGGGGCAGAGGCTTTACTAGTAAAAAGGCACTTCTCTGACAGAAGGTATTGCATCTCTGGGTTTTGGTTGGGGTTTTTTCTTGCCAAGAAAGGTTAGACCAGATTGTCCTTGAGGTCCCTGAGGTCCCTTCCAGTCAGGTATATTATGGTTCTATATGGTTGATTCTTTGCACTCATATTTCAGAGATGGGGATTTTTCTAGGTCAGAGTCGCAGAACCATTGAACTGTTGAGGTTGGAAGGGACCTTTGAGATCATCAAGCTCAACCATTCACCTAGAGATCACAATCCCACTGCCACTGCTGAGCCACTGCCACTAAACCTCCTCCCTAGGCACCACATCCATGTGAAATGCCTCTAGGGATAGGGACTCCACCACCTCCCTGGGAAGCCTGTGCCAATCCCTGACCCCTCCAGCAGCAAAGAAATTTTTCCTCTTCTCCAACCTAACCCTTCCCTGACACAATTTCAGGCCTTCTGTCACCTGAGACTAGGGAGAAGAGACCAAGCCCCACCTCACTGCAGCCTCCTTTCAGGGAGATGCAGAGAGCAATGAGGTCTCCCTCAACCTCCTCTTCTCCACACTAAACAACCTCAGGTCCCTCAGCTGCTCCTCCCCAGCCCTGTTCTGCAGACCCTTTCCCATCTCTGTTGTCTTTCTCTGGACCTGCTCCAGTCTCTCAATGTCCTTCTTGCAGCCAGGAGCCCAAAACTGAAGCCAGTACTCGAGGTGCAGCCTCAGCAGTGGCCAACACAGCGACACCATCCCTGCCCTGCTCCTGCTGCCCACATCATTGCTAATCCAGGCCAGGATGCTGGTGGCTTTTTTGGCCACCTGGGCACACTGCTGGCTCCTGTTCACACAGCTGTCAACCAGCACCCCTCTTCCCCCCAAGGTCTTTTTCTGCTGGGCAGCTTTCCAGCCACTCTGCCTCGAGCCTGCAGCATTGCCTGGGGTTGTTGTGAGTTCATTGTAGCAGACAGGTTTTCATCTAGGGCTGCTGCAACACCAAATGCTTAGTACTTGTGAAAAACAGCCCCAGCAGGGATATTTCATGAGTGACACAGGCTGCTCTGCCTGCAGGACAGATGATTGACCATTCAGTGCATGCTCATGAGCACGTCCTGCAGACTCCAACACTATATCCAGCACACTTTCTAGGGCTGCAGCCTGCCTCCCCAGGACTGGATACATGCATCATAGAATCATAAATGGTTTGGGTTGGAATGGACCACAAAGATCTTCAAGTTCCAAGCCCCTTCCTGCCATGGGCAGGGACACCTCCCACCAGCCCAGGGTGCTCAAGGCCTCATTGAATTCAGTCAGAGCTGGAGCAAAAACATGAGGGAGAGGACCACCAGTGATCAGACATATCAAATAATATTATGAGAATATTTTGAGAGAAATCAGAAGGTCCAGGCTAGGTTAGCTTCATGGCCAGACTGTCCAACATAAACACCACTGTTAGCACTGGTGGTGGCAAGGCCACACACATGGGGAGAGGAGCAAGGCAAGGCTGGCACAGGAGTGCACATCCTCAGCAGCACCCTCATGTCCAGTTGCCAGAGGCTGACTAACTCCTGCAGCATGAGATGCAGCATTCACTCTCCTGTTTTGTCTGACAGTTCCACTAACGATGGAAATTCTTCCTAAGTTCATTTTTGTGGTAATTAGTTCTTGCTCCACTGCCATGTGCCACCCTCTGCCAGCCAACTTTCACTTACAGGTCTGGGAACAAAGGCAGATTCTGATGTACAGCCTTCTCAACTCATGTTAGGTCTCTCTGGTTTGGTGGTGGTGGCCTGGGAGACAAAAGGCTGCTGTGCTTCCTTCCCACATGCCCATCTGGAAGCCAGTGTGGGCCAGCTTGCAGCTAAGAGCCTGCCCTGCAGTCTGCAGGGCACTTCCATTCAACCTACTCCTTCATGCCAGGGAGTGAGGAGCAAGTGGGATGCCCAGCAAACAGCTGTGTGCCTCCTCCTGTGCCCGTGACACACCAGCACAAACCACCAAACTCTTCCTTCCAGCAGGCTGTCAGAACAGCAGGGCAGTGAAGGGCAGGGGCTGCTACTGAGTGGGAAGGGAGAGGAAAGGATGAAGGAAAGGCTGATCTAACCTGGAGGCAGTGTAATGCAGGCTACACAGTGTGAAGTGTGGAAAGTATGTTCCAGCAGGGCACCAAGACAGGACATGCAGCGACTGCTTCATGTGAACTCATGAAAAACACTCCCATGTTCTCAGGATGCTCTTTAAACAGCCCTGACCTAAACCAAACAGTGACCATGTGTGGGACACTCCTCCTGCAGTCAAGATTTCAGGGTTCCTTGTGCTAAGCTTCAAGTCTCATCAGGATTAGGCTTGGGGGACCTGGGGTTGTTTAGCCTGGAGAACAGAAGACTGAGAGGAGGTCTTAATAGTGCTTACAAATACCTTAAGGGTTGGTGTCAAGAAGCAGGGACCAGGCTCTTTTCGGCAGTGTCCTGTGCTAGGGCAAGGGGCAATGGACACAAACTGGAACCCAGGAAGTTCCACATCAACATGAGGAGAAACCTCTTTGGTGTGAGGGTGCTGGAGCCCTGGAGCAGGCTGCCCAGAGAGGCTGTGGAGTCTCCTGCTCTGGAGACTTTCACGAACTCATCTGGATGCAATGCTATGTGAGCTGTCCTAGGTGTCCTGCTTTGGGCAAGGAAGGCAGGTCTTGAATGTCTCTAAGGAAGGAGACTCCACAACCTCTCTGGGCAGTCTGTTCCACTGCTCCCCTACCCTTAGCTGAAGGTCAGCCTACACTATCTGAATTCACTGGAACTACACCTCTACTTAGTTACATGCTTGAATGGAGGATTTTATTCCCACTTATCTCTTAACATTATTAGGGCAAGAAAAGAATAGAATCCCAGAATGCCAGGTTGGAAGGGACCTCAAAGATCATCTGGCCCAGCCTTTTTACTGGAGTTGCAAGGAGCTGGCCCAGCACCCTGCCAAGCTGAGTCTTCAAACTGCCCCATGGAGGGGACTCCACCACTGCCCTTGGGAGATGATTCCAGTGCCTGACTGTGCTCAGAGGAAACATTTTCATCTGGAATCCAATGCAGTAACTTGTCCCCATAACCCCTTGTCTTCTCCATGGGACTCCCTGTTAAAAGCCAACAGCTAACAGTCTCTGCTGAGCTCCAGAACCTAAAGGAGGATGTGGCTGAACAAGTTCTGTGATTAGCTCCAGCAAGACCTCCCATACAGAGAGCTGGGGACTGGCTCACAGGAGCAGATGTCAGGATGGATACGCAGCTCCTCTGCACAGCAAGGAGACTCTTCAGAGGATTACAGCTATAAGTAGCAAGGCATCTAAAATTGGGTTTGACTGTGAAGGAGCTCTGCACACACTGCAGACAAAGAAAGAGCAAAAAGCTTTAGTGGGACGAGGCAAAGTTTTGCCGCAGCCAGCAGGCAGACGGAGAAAAAGCATCGCTCGAAATCTTCTGACTCCCTTTCTCCTGCAGCGGGAGCCTCAGCTGGAGGAAGGGCAGGCAGGGGAAGGGTTACTGCTTTCCCAGCTGTTCGCACAAAGGGGCACTTTGCACCTGTTCCCAGTGAATGAAAGTTTGCTTTGTGTAAAGGCAGTTCATCACCCCAGCGCTGGCGTCGGGGCGGTGGAGCAGGCTGAGCCCAGGCGCAGTCTGGCTAGAACCAGAGGGCTGCTGAGGGAGAGAGAGGCTGAAAGGCAGGTCCCTTGCAATCAAGCCTCATCAGCTTGGACGAGTAAACATGCCCCCACTTGAAGCCTGATGTCACAGCCAATGCAAACAGCAGGGATGGTCAGCTAAGCGTAAGCAAGAGGATGTGGAGTTTTGACTCCCCGCTCCAGTTAGCTTCCCCTGTTTGCTTCAGGCTGGCATGCTTTGCATATCTACCAGGGAGCTGTTACCTAGGAAAACCTGCACCCCTCTGCCTCTGTATAATTATAAACCAATGTACTCCATGCTTCCTTTGATGTTCTCTCAGATCCACATCTCCTCAACTGTGATTTATCTCAGACGTTGCCATTATTTGATCCTGCTCTGGCAGGGAGGTTGGGCTCGATGATCTCTGGAGGCCCCTTCCAGCACCTACTGTCCCATGGTTCTGTGATCAGCTTTGTGCCAGACTCTCAGCTGGACTAAATGAGTCTGTGGGATCTCAGGAGAGCCCTCCAAGTTCAGGTCAGCAGAGGACACCTGGGCAGGTCTTTGAAAAGTCACTTCTCAGGCGACAGGGTCAGGGCAAAGCTAGGAACGGGAGTCAGAGATGAGGAAAGACGAGGAGCTAGGCAAGGGTTTCTATATGAAAAAAGAGAATTAACCCCCAAACCCCATCATTGAAATAGCAGCTTCTCCTTTTCCTCGTGTCAGCTGGTGCCCCAGCAGTTTAAATACTTCTCCTCCTCGGCACAGGGGTCACGAGCAGGGCACATGGTCCCTCCGTCTGGGCCCAGGCGGCCGCAGCGGGACAGAGCCAGGCTGCCTCCGTGCCTTCAGCCCTCCGACCTCCAGAATGCATCACCTCCCACCCCCACTTTAATCCCTGACTCTGGATCTTATAATAAATCAGTAGGCAGTAAAAGAAAATCCCTGTGGGAGCAGCAATTGTGACCCCATTATGAAAGCTTCAATTGCCCACCTGCTACTCGCCCAGCCCGGAGCTTGGGCTGCCCACTCCAGCCCACATTATGTAAAACTATTCAAATCCTGAGCGACAGGAATTATGGAGACAGCTGTTGGGCCCTCCAGCTGGGGGAGGCAGGGGCAAATGTGGAGTCCAGGAAGAGCTCTCCTGCTATTCACCCTCCCAGAGATCCTTTTCCCCTCCCCTTTTCCCCCCCTTTTATATATATTTTCCTTGCTCTTGCGTGTGTCCAAGGTGGAAGGAAACAAAGAATTGGTCAGAGAAACTCCCCCAGAGAAAAAAACCCAAACCAAAAATTGTCAGGAATTCCCTTTTAAAACAGAGTCTGTTGCAGAGACTGATTCAGAAATGTGTTTTCCTCACATTCACTCCTCCCTCCCTCTTTCTCTCCCCACCATTTTTGAGTCCTGTTATACACAGATCCACAGAATCTGATATTCACAGAATCAGGGATGACCTTTGGAGGTCCTTTCCAACCCAGACCATTCTATGATTCTATGATAGAAAGGTTTGGGTTGGAAGGGACCTTGAAGCTCATCCAGTTCCAAGCCCCCTGCCATAAGCAGGGACACCTCCCACTAGACCAAGGTTGCTCAAGGCCTCACCCAGCCTGGCCTTGGCTCATCAGAGAAGGTGGCAGAAGGTGGTGGGTGAGGTGATGCCTTGTAAACTGATCATCTGTCAGCATCCTTCAGCTTGATACCTTGCTGGGAAGGTTACACTAGGAAGATGCCTTTCAGTCAGTCAGATGGTTAACCACTCCCCTTCACCACGCTTGAAGCTCTGCCATGGCCAAGTCTTGCCACCCTTGGTGGGATTTCAAGCTACTGTTTGCCAGCAGGGGGTTGAAATCCAGGCAAGCAAAAGCAGTTTCCCATGGCAGTGGTTACCATGCCCTGGGGGGAGGCTGAAGCAAGCATCCCAGGCCCTCACCGTTTGTGTCAGTAGGGAAAGCTGTGCTGACTTCTCTGTGCTCCTGGGGTTCTGAATGCCCACTCCCTTAATTCCAGACCTCCTTGGAGCAGCCTGCCTGTCCAACCTCTTTTATTTTTATAATGGTTCAGCTTCCAAGGAAGTCAATAAGGAATGTTTTTGTTTTCCTGGGAGGTGGATCAGTTTTACTGCATGTGCAATGTTCACTTGACCTACATCACATCTGCTGCTGGCTCTACCAACATGATGCATCAACATTTGATAACCCCTCCAAGGGGCATAACAAAAACCATGTGCAGGACGTGCCTCTTGCACTGGGGCTGCAATCTCCTCAGCCTTGTCTTTAGTTCTGATCAGCAGCTTGTTTCTTATCTCTGATGCAGTTGCACAGTTACAGGTTGCTTTTTTTCATGGCCTTTAATTTGTTTGGTTTGGCAACACAGAGATGCCATAAAACTGTACCAAGAGAAAAGGTGGTTCTGGGGAGACCTTAGAGCAGCCTTCCAGTACCTGACAGGGGCCTACAGGGAAGCTAGGGAGGGACTTTTTCCAAGGGTTTGTAGTGGTAGGATGAGAGGCAATGGCTTTGAGCTGGAAGAGGAGAGATGGAGACTGGAGATTAGGAAGAAATTCTTTCCAGTGAGGGTGGGGAGACAGTGGAACAGGTTGCCCAGGGAGGCTGTGGATACCCCCTCCCTAGAAGTGTCCAAAGCCAGGCTGGATGAGGCTTTGAGCAACCTGGGCTGGTGGGAGGTGTCCCTGCCCATGGCAGGGGGGCTGGAACTGGATGATCTTTGGGGTCCCTTCCAACCCAACCCATTCTAGGATTCTATTTGCCACCAAAAAAAGTAAAGTACTGTGACAAGGCTGGGACAAGTGGAGAGAAAGGCTGAAGTCCAGTTTGAGAAAGGGATCTTTGAAAGGGAATTTCCTTGCTGCAATCCAAAGTCCCTGAGCTTTTCCTGTGGCTTGGAGGGCCTGGGCAGCATTTTCCTAGCACTGCTGCCAACAGGCACGTTCTGGACAAACACTGCAGCTGTGCTTCTCACACACAGCCAGGACAGGGAGCCCTCCCCTTTCCCCCCCACCCAGCACACACACTGACGTCAAGAGACCGTCCCAGGCACCTGGCACATCTTGAGATGGTGTTCAAACCACTTGTTAACCTAGCAGATATGTTCAATGGAGGGAACCTGGCAGCTTAAGGTCAGCCCCCAGAGATAGCATTATCAGAAGAGCCATTTGTCTCCAGTGGGAGCAAACACAGGCATCTATCAGACTCCTTCTTTCCACAGCCCTTGCCAGAACCTGACAGGAAAAAAAAACACCACCAGAACCTCAATAATCAGGGTCCTTGCTGCCCTTTTTTATTGACAGAAAGGGATCTTAAACATCACCTAGTTCCAAATGCCCTGCCATGGGCAAGGACATCTGCCACTGGAGCAGCCTGGGCTGGTGGAAGCTGTCCTTGCTCATGGCAGGAGGGGGTGTTGGAATTAGATGATCTTTAAGGTCACTTCCAGCCTAAACCATTCTATGACTTAGTTTGATTTTAGGATCTCTCTGGACTGTAGCAGTAGCAAGGAAGCAGCAGCAGCAGCAAGGTAGCAGCAGCAGCAAGGTAGCAGCAGCAGCAAGGTAGCAGCAGCAGCAGCAAGGTAGCAGCAGCAGCAAGGTAGCAGCCACTTTAATCAGAGGAACCTCAGGAAAAAACCCTCACTCCTGTATATAAAATTTCCCTTTCCTGCTGCCACAGCCCTTCAGACTCAGCTGTACCAGCACAGGCACCATTACCCAGGGCATGAACCCATCCAGTTTTCATCTTTATCAATTCCTTCTTTCCTTTTGAACTATTCCAGGCTTCAACAAACACTGAGTTCAGGAAGAGTTCAAGCTGGCTGCTTGCACCAGGAGGGATGAAATCCTCCATTTCCCAGGGATTGTTGTAGGGTCACAGAATGAGCTAAAAGGCAACACCTCATCATAGCTCATCCAGTCCAACCCCTCTGCTGTCAGCAGGGACATCCTCCACTGGATCAGGTTGTCCAGAGCCCTGTCCAGCCTAACCTTGAATATCTCCAGGGATGGAGCCTCAACCACCTCTCTGGGCAACCTGTTCCAGTGTTCTACCATCCTCATGGTGCAGAACTTGTTCCTCACATCCAATCTCAATCTGCTCTGCTGTAGTTTGAAGCCATTGCCCTGTCCCTGCAGGCCTTTGTAAACAGTCTTTCTACATCCTTCTTGTAGCCCCTTCAGGTACTGGAAGGTTGCTATTAGGTGTCCCTGGAGCCCTGGAGTTTCTTCAGCCTGCCTTGGTAGCAAAGGTGCTCCAACTCCCTGATCCTTTTCATGGCCCTGTTCTGGACCCCCTCCATCAGGTCCATGTCCTTCCTCTGCTGAGCACAGGGGGCTGATTACCTCCCTGTTCCTCCTGGCCACAGTGTTTCTAACACAAGCCAGGATGCCATTGGCTTTCTTGGCCACCTGGGCACACTCCTGACTCATGTTCAGTGACTGTCACCCAGAGCCCCCAAGTCCCTCTCCGAGTCACAGCTTTCCAGCCACACATCCCCAGGTCTGAAGCTTACCAAGGGGCTGCTGTGACCCAGGTGGAGGCCCTGGCACTTGGCCTCCACCTGGCACTTGGAAATGGTTCTTGGGTTGCAGCTTTGCACAATTGCAGGTTCCCAGTGTCGCCTGATTTGCCTGCTCAGGACCCAGCAGAATGTGGCCCTCAAGCTAATCTGCAGCCTCTGGGCACTACAGTAATATCCCTAATTGAATACAAATGACAATGAGAGGAAGGGACATGCTCTTCACAATGCTGACTCCTTCCTACCCACAGATGCTTGGCAGGACTTCAGCTCTGCATTTGGGGATCCTGTTGGCTTGGCTGCCACGGCCATTCTGTGTACAAACCTGCCCCCAGGCAGCAATGAGGGAGAAGCAGATGCAGATTAACACCAACAAATCACACACCCACTGCACTCTGTGTGCAACCCAAGGCAGCTGAACAGTCCTGCTGCCTGTGCACCTCCTACAGAAGCACTGACAGCAGCAGCTCTCCCCCAGAGTGAGGAGTGTGAAGGCAAAGGGAATGGCACCCACACAGAAACTGGGGGACACCACAGAAGGGCCAAGTGCAGCAGAGCCACAAGCCTGCCCAGCAAGCTCCCAGGATTTGAGGTATCTTGGGGAAAGCTGCTGCCTCAGCTCCCTCTGCCCACCAGGCAGAGATAGGGGAGCTGGGCTGACTCATCCATCCCAAGAGCCAAGGGGCTGGAAGAGAGTGGAAGCCTGGATGACCTACTTTTTCTCAGCTCCCAGGTTTTGGGTGACCAACATTGGGGGAAATAAAACTCTCTTTGATGGCTGGCTGAGCTGTCCTGCCCACTGCAGCACCACAAATGAAGGAAGAGATGATCACAGAAGGCTTTTCTCTATGATTCTGAGACCCAGAACCTGCAACAATTTTCCTACTGCACGTTTTGGGGAAGGGATTCAAACAGGGCCAGGCAAAGGGACTGACAAAGGAGAGTCCATAAATCCATTTTAGTCCCAAATGGATCAAATGTGAAAGCAAAATTCTTTAAATGAAGCCTCTCAAAAAGATTAAAAAGAGAGAAGATGGCCAATGTGTGGTAGGTGCAGTCTGGGTTTGGTTTGCCTGTCTACCTTTGGCTTTCTCTAGGAGGTCCCAGAAGCTTCCTGCTTCTTCCTGTTTTTGAGCTTCCCTCTTGTGGCTTGTGATCAGGTGTTTGTGGCTGGTATGAATCCACACCACCTTTCCTCTGCATCCCCTTGGCATGTGCAGAGCCTGGGAGTCAATGACCTTCCACACTACCTCCACTGCTCCTCTCAAAGGGTCTATTATGTGGTTGACTGGAAGAGCACAAGCCTGGTTCTGTTTGAGTCAGCCTGGCTCTTACAGTCTAAACACTGGGAAGCAGGGGAAGAGGAAAAAAATCTTTCTCCACATAGTTAGACTCATTTTGCACTAGTCAGGAAAGGTCAAGGAAAATTGCAGCCAGGATAAAATTGGTCAGTGTTTGGAACCAGTCTCAACTGAGCTTGGTTTCCTATTTCTGAAGGGAAAAAAAACACCCACAGTGAAAAAAACCCAAACAACAACAACCAAAAGATCCCCAGCCAGGCACACTGCCTCCCATTTTCTGAATGGGAAGCTTAGTGGATGGTGCTCTCCATCACCACACAAACATTCTGCAGACACTAATTCCTTGAGTGCCCTAAGAAACTGCAAGCATGGGTAGGGAGGCTCCACAGCCACCGAGAACCAGAAGGTTGGAGTTTGTATTCTTGCCATCTCTGTTTGTATTATAGGGTTGGTTTGTTCAGAGAATTGCCTCTCAAATTAGTGCCAAGCCCTTCTAGAAATACATCCAGGCCAAGGGAAGAAACCAAGCTGGCAGCTTCCCACTTAGTACCCAGATCACAGGGCCACAGGGTCACAGGATGTTAGGGGTTGGAAGGGACCTCTGGAGGTCATTGAGTCCAAGCCCCCTGCCAGAGCAGGACCATAGAATCCAGCACAGGTCACACAGGAATGCAAACAGATGGGGGTCTTGAAAGTCTCCAGAGAAGGAGACTCCACAACCTCTCTGGGCAGTCTGTTCCAGTGCTCTGTGACCCTCACAGTGAAGAAGCTCCTCCTCAGGTTGAGGTGGAACCTCCTGTGTTGTAGTTTATATCCATTGCCCCTTGTGCTATCCCAGGGTGCAACTGAGATCCCCTGTTGTGGATCTGGGAGCGATCCAAACAAGCTGCATTTCAAAGTGGGACCAGGCAGGCAAAGCTGGCTTGCTGTTTTTGTTGCTTTGTTAGTCCTGAAAGTACAGCCTGCACTGAAAGAACTCAGCTATCAGCCTGCAGAGAGAGCAATTAGATGCATTATTGATTAAACAGCAGAAGAAAATGACAGTTTGTTAGCTGTGTGTTTTTAACAGCTGTCCAAGTGAGAAATTCAATCTCCCCATTCCCTCCAGCTCCATTCTTTCATCTGGCAGCAAACCCCACATGGAAGAGCCTGAAAAACACATCAGACAAACAGCAAAATAACCTCCAAGCTTTAGAGATTTGGGGGTCCAGGATGCAGCAGGAAGCAGTTCACAGGAGTGTGCCAGCACTGAAGATGCCCAGCAGATACCCAGTGGTATCTCAGAGGTCTTCAGCAGCAGTAGCTGGCAGTGGTTTTCTTGCTCTGTGTTATTCCAGCTTCAGCATTTTCTGTTAGCTGCACCCCCATCCTGACTGCTGAAATCTGGTGGTTTATGAAAGATTAGAGAGAGGAAGGTTTGGGCCTTGGGGGGGTTTAGTTTGCACTGGGGCTGAGTTTTGGTGGGGGTTTTCTTTGGCTGTTTTTCCTTCCCACAGTAACTCATTGCCCTCTCCTTCCTGCTGCACTATTTCTGGAGTGGAAAAAACAAATCTCTGCTGCCCATGCCTGGATCTGACCTTCTCGGTTTTCTTCTGAATAGAAATGAGGAGGCATTAAAATGGAGATTTCTGCAACACTAACCTGCTTTTCTCTGGCTGCAGTGAAAGGGTCACCATGGCTCACAGCTTCCCTGTGATGGTGAAGGTGTGAAATCTTGCAGAGGTGCAGTGCACTATAGATTCCATGAACCTCTTTAGCAGTGCTTCATGGGACAATGCCTGCTTTGGTCTGACAGCAGAAAATATCTTATCATAGACTCATAGAATGGCTTGGGTTGGAAGGGATCCCTAAGATGGTCCAGTTCCAACCCCCCTGCCATGGGCAGGGACACCTCCACCAGCCCAGGTTGCTCAGGGCCTCATCCAGCCTGGCTTTGAACACCTCCAGGGAGAGAGCATCCACAACTTCCCTGGGCAACCTGTGCCAGTGTCTCCCCACCCTCACTGGGAAGAATTTCTTCTTTATCTCCAGTCCAAATCTGCCCACCTCAAGCCTCAGTCCATTCCCTCTCATCCTATCACTCCAAGCCCTGGGTAAGAAGTTTGCTTTGAGGAGTGTAGATAAGCTGTGCCTTTGGCATGTAGTTAGATTCAAGAAGGGCAAACCTTGTGGGGGTGATGCAAAGTTCTAGGCTGCTTGTTCCAGCACAAAGCAAAACTGCAAGCTCAGCAAAAAGGAAGGAACAAGATAAATGAAGCAAGCAGCTCAGAAGGGAGCCTGTGCTCAGCCCCCTGCTATTCTCCCGTGCACAGGCAGGATTTGCACTTTCAACCACACTGAACAGCAGACTCCATCTCCTCTGTACATCAGTGACCCAAGGCAGCTGAGAACTTGGCTTCACTAATGAGTCTGGTCCCCAGCAAAATGGATTATTTCAACTGTAATGAGATAGGGCTCTGAAAGTACAGTCTGACATTTCGACCCCAATATTTAAGCCTGCAGATGTCTGCTAATCCTCTAAGCCGTGGAGCATCATAATAGTCAGGACAGGTGCTCATTTCTGTTGCTCACACATGTCCTAGGACATCCAAGACACCCACACAGCCTGGCAGATGTGGCACTAAGCCTGCAGGAGGTCCATTTCTTTCTGAAGCTCCACCAGGTTTACAGATTGCATTGGTTTGGAAGGGACCCTCAAAGGTCATCTTGACCAACCCCCCTGCAGTCAGTAGGGACATCTCCAACCAGATCAGGCTGCCCAGAGACACATCAAGTCTGACCTTGAATGTCAACCTGGGCAACCTGGTCTAGTATTTCACCACCCTCATTGTAATAAGGTTCCTCCTGATGTCCAACCTGAATCTACCCTTGCACCAGTTTCAAACCACTGTCCCTTGTCCTATCCCCACAGGCCCTTTTAAACAGTCCCTCCCTGAATTTTCTGGAGGTCCCCTTCAGATATTGAAAGGTCTCCCTGGAGCCTTCTCTTCTGCAGGCTGAGCAGCCCCAACTCCTTCAGCCTGTCTTTGTAGGAGAGGTTCTCCAGCCCTGAGTTATCCCAGAGTGCCTCCAATGTACCAGAGGCTTCTGTGTGCAGGCAACTCCATTAAGTCTGTAGAAAAGAGAGCCAGTGGAGAGAAAGAGCTACTCATGTCTCAAGCTAGGGTAGATCATTTCAGCTGTGTGAGACCCACATCTTCCAAAAGCATTTGGCTTAAGCTCAGTTACCATGAAAAAAAAAGGAGAAGCAAAGACAGCAGTAGCAAAATGAAGAGAAAACTCGAATAACATTTTCTCTGGGCTGCTGACAGCTGTGTACTCAAAAAAGAGTCCTGCACAGTAGTGAAACCTCCCCTATAAAGGCTCAATTCAGACATGAAGTGAAGCATAAAACATAGCTTTAAAGGTTCCTTTTAAGTCAGCAGGAAGGTTGTCTCACAGGCCTGGGATAACAGATTTCTGAGGAGAGCACGAAGAAAACAGCAGAGGCATTCACTTTGCAGGAGAGCCTCCAGATTTACTGCTGATTGATCTGGCAGCTAAGCATCTTCTAAAGACAAGATCCTACCCAAAGCAAGGGGAGACACAGAGTGGTAGGGCTTGGGATGGGGAAATCACTGACAGCAAAAGGATGGGTGTTAAAACTTGGTGCACTCCTGAGCAGGGGCCAGAGTGTGATGCAGACCATGGTGGCAGTTTGAGAGAGAGTGTGTGCAATACTGATCTGTTTTCACAGAATCACAGCATGGTAGGGGTTGGGAGGGACCTCCAGAGATCAACCAGACCAACTCCACCTCCCAGAGCAGGAGCACCTAAGGCAGGTCACACAGGAATGTGTAGAGGTGTGTCTGGAAAGTCTCCAGAGAAGGAGACTCCACAACCTCTCTGGGCAGCCTGCTCCAGGGCTCCAGCACCCTCATAGTAAAGTGGAACCTCCTGTGCTCCTCTTTGTGTCCACTGCCCCTCACCAATCCCCTGGCCATAAGCACTGATGCATCAGATCTGCTGAGCTGCCCAAATGGTATTGAAAGGGACCTCTGGAAATGGAGTCCAAACCACTGCCAGAGCAGGACCAGGTTACACAGGAATGCATCCAGGTGGCTTTGGAGGGTCTTCAGAGAAGGAAACCCCACAGCCTCTCTGGGCAGCCTGCTCCAGGCTCTGTCATCCTCACAGTAAAGAAGTTTCTCCTCATGCTGAAGTGGAACTTCCTGTGCTGCAGTTTGTGTCCTCTGCCCCTCACTGCAAGGGCTTTGGTCTCAGTGTTCCCCTATTACATACAGCACAAGTGATTTACTATTTGAGATCCTCTTCCTTTGATTGAACTTAATCATGGCAACAACTGCTGGAATCATCTACAGGGTCATGCAAAAGTTTAGGACATCTGATTGCACTTTAGGCTCTTGAACAATGAGTCCAGAAGAAGTTGGTTTTACTGCAGAAAAGGAAGGAAAAATAAAGAAACCCAACCTTTGAAAGTAGAAACATTCAACATTTCAAGGTCAAGTGCAGATGTGACAAGCCAGGGAAGTTCTGCTTTTCATGCCCATTGCTCCCTTTTAGGAAGTTACTGCTTTGCATTTCATCCTCTCCTTTTGATGTCCTCCCCTCTATTCTTTGGCTGAAAGTTGAAAGCAGAGCAGTGGCTGAAAGCTCCCACAGAGAGGGGGGGAAATTATATATAGATATATACACACATATATATACACACATTTCCCATGGTCAGAGGGGATTTGGGCTTGCACAGCTGCCCCTCTGCTCCACTCTGGTGAGACCCCACCTGGAGCACTGTGTCCAGTTCTGGAGACTCTGTTACAGGAAGGATCTGGAGGCGCTGGAGGGTGTCCAGAGAAGGGCCACGAGGATGAGCAGAGGGCTGGAGCTGCTCTGCTGTGAGGACAGACTGAGAGAGTTGGGGTTGTTCAGTCTGAAGAGGAGAAGGCTCTCAGGAGACCTAATTGTGGCTTTTCAGCATCTGAAGGGGGCTCCAAGAAAGCCCTTGTAAGGAGGAGGGACTTTTGAGGGTGTCAGGGAGTGATAGGACTAGGGGTAAGGAGCAAAAGTAGAAATGGATAGATTGAGGTTGGATGTTAGGAAGAAGTTGTTCCCCAGGAGGGTGGTGAGAGCCTGGCACAGGTTGCCCAGGGAGGTGGTGGAAGCCTCATCCCTGGAGGTGTTTGCAGCCAGGCTGGAGGTGGCTGTGAGCAACCTGCTGTAGTGTGAGGTGTCCCTGCCCATGGCAGGGGGGTTGGAATTGGCTGATCCTTGAGGTCCCTTCCAACCCTGACAATTCTGTGATTCTAACAGAGAAGTGTTTAATTCAAAATGCTGTGTGCCCCCACCTCAAGGCAGAACTAAACCAGAGCAGGCACATTCCCTTCGGTCCCACTGAAAACACAGCCTAGGAAAAGGGCAGCACCGGATGGGGAAGGCTTCAAGGGCTGCAGAGAGAGGGAAAAAATCCACAGGAAAGCATTAGTGTGAACATAAGGCAGCTGTGTGTTTTGGTGATGGGAGGCAGGTCCTCTGTGTGCTCAGCTTTTTTATGTTTTCCTGCTTGGGCCAAGCATTCCAGGCAGGCTACATTCAGTCTGAAGACTTTTGGGGCAAAGCCATGACAGCAATGTGCTCCCCACTCTGCAGGCAGCAGGGCTGTTGCTTTTTTTGCCTGCACTAAGCACCTCTGCTGCAGTTTCATCTTCATTTGATTTTGATAGGTTCTGAGGAACTGTGAAACTGAAGAAGTATGGCAAGGACTGAGACTCAGCTACTTTTGCTATCTCAAATCCCCTTGACACTTCACAGGCCTCCAGAAACTCCTGCAAGAGTCATCTTCTAAGCAAAAATACTGCCCAGCAGCCCACAGATACTGTCCAGACTCCATCCTCCTCTCTCTTCCATTTACAACACTTGGAGTGTACAAAGACCAGAAACCAGGCATCTTCCAGCTAGGGCTGACTTCTCCACAGAGAAATTGTTGGCTCTGACAGCATAGCCTTCAGTTTCCTTACCACCTTCCCTCTGCTGCCTGATAAAGGCTGAGCTGTGGGTTTGATAAACAGGAGAGAACACAGAGAGAACCTCAGCATTTGGGGATAGAATAGAATAGAATAGAATAGAATAGAATAGAATAGAATAGAATAGAATAGAATAGACCAGGTTGGAAGAGACCTTCAAGATCATCATGTCCAACCTATCATCCCACACCACCTAATCAACTAAACCATGCAACCAAGCATCCTGTCAATGCTGGGCCTTCAGCTGAGTGGAGTTAGTGCAGACACTTCAGTCATGGTCTATCTGCCCCCAGCAGGCAGCAGCACTAAAGAAGTGTTTGAGAGTGCTAATGGACAAGCAACTGAACAGGAGGCTAAGGGGAGACCTCATTGCTCTCTACAGCTCCCTGGAAGGAGGCTGCAGTGAGATGGGTGTTGGGCTCTCCTCACCAGTCACAGTTGAGAGGACAAGAGGAAATGGCATCAAGCCAGGCCAGGGAGGCTTTAGGTTAGACATCAGGAAAAACCTTCATTACTAAAACTGTTCTCAGACTGGAACAGGCTGCCCAGGGAAGTGCTTCAATCCCCATCCCTGGTGTATTTAAAAGCCATCTAGATCTGATGCTCAAGAGTGTGCTGTAGTAGTGGCCCTGCCAGAGTTAGAAAATGGTTGAACTTGATGAATCTTTTCCAACCACAGCGCTTCTGTGAGCAGCTGGGAGCCCAGGGTGCTACATCTCTCTTGGTGCTGTTTAGGCAGACACAGAAGGTACAACCTGTCCTGGTTTCAGCTCACCCATAAACACAGCCCTGAAGGTTTCCACACCACCTGGGGGCTGTGGTAATCATAGCCTGAGCAGGAAAAGAAACAAAAAAAAAGCCCAGTGTGAGGCTTCAAACCTGTTTTCTGTAACCACCTCTCACTTTCAGGTGCTGGTATCTGTGACAAACAGCTGCCCACAGGGTTGAGTTTTTCCAGAGTCCTTGCTCACAAGGTGAGCAGCTTGCACTAAAGCCTTGCAGCATTGCTTTCTGAGAGCTGGGAGCAGAGGCAAATGATCCTCTCTCACAATAAAAAAGCACTGGCTGTAGCTAAGCTGGCTGATGTTTGGCATCAGGGTGGTTGGCACACAGAGACTTTGCCCCCTAAACTGTGCCTCAGGAAGGCTGAGGTACACTTTGCAAAGAGGTATTTATGGGCCAGGTACTGAGGGCCACAAAGGTGATCAGAGAGGGCTGGAGCAGCTCTGCTGTGAGGGCAGGCTGAGGGAGCTGGGGCTGTTCAGCCTGGAGAAGAGAAGGCTCTAGGGACACCTCATAAAAGCCTTCCAGTATCTGAAAGGGTCTACAGGAGAGCTGGGGAGGGACTTTTGACAAGGACTTATTGTGGTAGGATGAGGGGCAATGGACTGAAGCTTCAGGAGGGGAGATTTAGACGAGATTAGAAGAAAATTCTTCCCAGTGAGGGTGGGGAGAGACTGGCACAGGCTGCCCAGGGAGGCTGTGGATGTGCCCTCCCTGAAGGTATTCAAGGCCAGGCTGGTTGAGCAGCCTGGGCTGGTGGGAAGTGTCCCTGCCCATGGCAGGGGGGTGGGAACTGGATGAGCTTTAAGGTCCCTTGCACCTCAATCCCTTCTATGATTCTGTGAAACCTGCTTATTTCTCTTCAATAGCAGGGAACCAGCTATGCACTCCTGCAAGTTACAGGAGGTTTGCTGTGTGTGCACACCAGGGAAGAAGCACAACTCCTTGTGAGTGTAGGCTGCAGGCGTGCTGGGAGCACTAAAGAGCTGCTGAGGATCTGAGAAGTTTAGGGAACTTTACCTGACCTGATCAGGTACAATCTCCACTCCCCCTACCCCCCTTCCCTACCCCCTTTTGATTTCTTTCCCAAGGAGACACCACCTCAGGGCACGTTCTCTGATTACTAAATTCTCCCAGCTTCAGAGACACAGAGATTGTGTTTTCAGCTGAGCTACTGGGAAGGCTGGAACCCCAACTTGTTTCAGCTTGTGAATCATAGGAGTGTGTGCCATGGGCCAGGCTTTGTTTTGGTTTGGTGCAGCATCAGGAGATTCCTATCAGAGTGCTCCACATAAACATCCAAACAACAACAACAACAACAAAAGAACAGATCATGTTTCTAACCCTACAGCAAGCAGCAGATGTAATTTTCCATGATTCATTTATGGGTTAAAAAAAAACCCCAATAAACCAACCCCCCCCCCCAAGAAGTCAATAGAAGTGTTACAAAATGCTTGGTTCACTTCAAAAAATAACTACCAGCAATGCATTAAGCAACCCTCTGAATACAAGATAACTGCTGGGATTGCCAAGCCAAGAGTGCACAGACTGGTTGGTGAGGTGCCTCTGTGTCAAAAATAACCAAGGAGGTCACCACAGCATGGCAGAAGTTGTGGTTGGCAGCAGCCCGCTGGGTGCTGCTGAGTCTGCAATTTCATAGCAGTACAAACAGCACAGAAGGGTAAGGGTTAGAAGGGAGCTCTGAAGATTGAGTCCAGCTTCCCTGCCAGAGCAGGATCTCACAAAGCAGAGCACAGAACAAGAGGACACAGTCTCAAGCTGTGCCAGGGGAGGTTTAGGCTGGAGGTGAGGAGAAAGTTCTTCCCAGAGAGAGTAATTGCCCATTGGGATGTGCTGTCCAGGGAGGTGGTGGAGTCCCTGTCCCTGGAGGTGTTCAAGAGGGGATTGGATGTGGCACTTGGAGCCATGGTTTAGTTGTCAGGAGGTGTTAGGTATTAGGTGATAGGTTGGACTTGATGATCTCTGAGGTCTTTTCCAACCTTATTGGTTCCATGATTCTATACAGGAGAGCCCTGAATGTCTCCAGAGACAGAGACTCCACCACCTCTCTGGGCAGCCTGTTCCAGGGCTCTGCCACTCTCAAAGACAACAAGTTCCTCCTCATGTTTACATGGAACTTCCCTTGTTCAAGTTTATGCTCATGACCTCCTGCCCTGCCACTGAGGACCACTGAGCAGAGTCTGGCCACATCTTCCTGACACCTACCCCTTAGATTTTTGTAAGCATTAATGAGATCCCCCTCAGCCTCCTCTTCTCCAGGCTACCCAGCCCCAGCCCTCTCAGCCTTTCCCCATATGAGAGAGAGAAACACAGAATCAACAAGGTTGGAAAAGACCTCAGAGGTCATCAAGTCCAACCTACTACCTAATACCCAACACCTCATCACTAACTAAACCATGGCTCCAAGTGCCAGTGCTCCAGTCCCCTCAGCACCTTAGCAGCCTTGCACTGGACTCTCTCCAGTAGTTCTTTGTCCCTCTTGAGCTGGAGTGCCCTGAACTGGACACTCCAGTGCTCCAGGAGAGGCTTCACCAGCACAGAGTAGAAGGAGATGAGAACTTCTTTTGACCTACTGGCCACACTCTTAATGAATGCCAGTGGCCTTCTTTGTGGTCTGCCAGGACTCCATGAGGACAGCCTGAGAGAGTTGGGGTTGTTCAGTCTGGAGAGGAGAAGGCTCCAAGGAGACCTAATTGTGGCCTTCCAGTATCTGAAGGGGGCTACAAGAAAGCTGGGGAGAGACTTTTGAGGGTGTCAGGGAGTGATAGGACTGGGGGGGATGGAGCAAAACTAGAAATGGGGAGATTGAGATTGGATGTTAGGAAGAAGTTGTTCCCCATGAGGGTGGTGAGAGGCTGGCACAGGTTGCCCAGGGAGGTGGTGGAAGCCTCCTGCCTGGAGGTGTTTGCAGCCAGGCTGGAGGTGGCTGTGAGCAACCTGCTGTGGTGTGAGGTGTCCCTGCCCATGGCAGGGGGGTTGGCACTGGCTGAGCCTTGAGGTCCCTTCCAACCCTGACAGTTCTCTGAATCTATGAGTCCCTGGTATCCCCAGCTGGCCGAGCAGCACACAGTCACTCTGTGTAGCTGAGCACTGCAGGATATGTTCAGGCCTGATTTATGAGAAACTTCATCACCAGTCAAGTTTGGACTTCCCCATTTATAACTTTTTGAAGTGCAAATGTGGACAGGATTCCAGCAGACTGCAAGCCCCCACTCTGTTCTACCCAAAGCCTTGCAGAGGGTTTGGACTGAAAAATGTGCAAGCCTGGACACATTCTTTGGAATGTTTGTTTATTTTTGTTTCCCCAGCTGGAGGTGCACTCAGCTCCAAGCACATCAAAAAGATAAAGTAGCTGCACTGAAAGCTTCCCCAGAGAACAGACCTGATAAGTCCAACTACTGAGATAAGTGTCATGAACGTGGGATGAGGTGGATCTGGCAGCAGCAAAGTACATTTCTCTCCCTCTGTTATACCTGTGGATCTCCTAGGCATTGCTGCTCCTCATGATTCCACACACCACGTGGAAAATCAGCTTCACTTTCCAGTGTTTTATATATCTATCTATGAGAAATGCTAAAAAGATCTCAAAAATCATAGAATCACAGAATCAACCAGGTTGGAAAAGATCTCAGAGATCACCAAGTCCAACCTATCACCTAATGCCTAACACCTCCTGACAACTAAACCATGGCTCCAAGTGCCACATCCAAGCCTTTTTTGCACACCTCCAGGCACAGGGACTCCACCACCTCCCTGGGCAGCACATTCCAGTGGCCAATCTCTCTTGCTGGGAAGAATTTCTTTCTCCTCACCTCCAGCCTAAACTTCCCCTGGCACAGCTTGTTCTGGTGCTGGGTGCCTGGGAGAAGAGACCAACCCCCACCTGGCTACAACCTCCCTGCAGGGAGTTGGAGAGAGCAAGAAGGTCTCCCCTGAGCCTCCTCTTCTCCAGGCTAAGCAACCCCAGCTCCCTCAGCCTCTCTTCCCAGGGCTGTGCTCCAGACCCCTCCCCAACTTTGTTGCCCTTCTCTGGACACATTCAAGTGTCTCAATGTCCTTCTTAAACTGAGGAGCCCAGAGCTGGACACAGGACTCAAGGTGTGGCCTAAGCAGTGCTGAGCAGAGGGCAGAATGACCTCCCTGCTCCTGCTGGCCACACTGTTCCTGATGCAGGCCAGGATGCCATTGGCCTTCTTGGCCACCTGGGCACATTGCTGGCTCATGTTCAGCTGCTGTCCACCAGTAGGTCCCTCTCTGCCTGGCTGCTCTCAGCCACTCTGACCCCAGCCTGTAGCTCTGCCTGGGGTTGCTGTGACCAAAGTGCAGCACCTGGCACTTGGGCTTTTAGAATGCCCAGTCTGGCAAGGTCCCTCTGCAGAGCTCTCCTACCCTCTAGCAGATCCACACCTGCTCCCAGCTTGGTGTTACCTGCAAACTTACTAATGGTGGACTCAAATCCATCCTCTCATGGTTATGTTTGTGTGCAGAAAATAAACCACCATAAATTAGAATCTGCTTAGCTATTTATTGTGAACTCTTCTCACTCAGCTGTAGCTAAATGGTAGCAAAAATATCTGAAGTCTTCCATCTAGCCAGGACTCATCACAGACCTGTCTTTCTAACATCTCCACTCCTTGCTCTCTTGATCCCCTGGGAAAAATCCAGAAGAGTTTTTTTTAATGAGATGTAGAAGTAAAAAATGTTTTTCTATGATGATAGAATGTTAAGGAACCTCAGAAGGGACCTCAGAAGGGACCTCTGAAGCAATCTTCAGAGCTCTCTCCAGGGCTTCCTTTCCACTCTAACCTTCCTTACCAGTCTAACCCCCCCTGCCAGAGCAGGATCACCCAGGGCTGGTCATGCAGCAACACATCTAGGTGGGTCTTGAAAGTCTCCAGAGAAGGAGGCTCCACAGCCTCTGTGGGCAGCCTGCTCCAGGGCTCCAGCACCCTCACACCAAAGAAGTTTTCCTTCATGTTGAGGAAGAGCTTCTGGGTTCCAGTTTGTGTCCTTTGCCCTTTGTGCTATCACAGGACACCATCAAGAAGAACCTGGCCCCTTCTGCTTGCCCCCCACCCTTCAGATCTTTGTAACCATTGCTCAGACCCCCTCTCAGCCTTCTCTTCTCGAGGCTGAACAGCCCCAGGGCTCTCAGCCTTTCCTTCTGCCTATAGAAATTACTGAAAATGACACAAAATGCTTCAGGTCAGTGGAATTTCTGTTGTCAGTTTTTGAAGTTTCTGTAGAATCCCATTGGCTTGATTTCTACTTTGAGCTTTCCCCAGAAGCCTGCCCAGCCCCAAACACCAAACATCCCCACTTCTATAAAATGCATGCTCCTGACATTCATTACCAGAACCTCACTGCCCTGCTCAAGCAGAAGCCAAGTGACTCAGATCTTTCAGTTCCTCACTCCCTGCCTGCCTCTTCCAGATTGCTTAACCACTAAAGCTCATTTTATTGCATTCTCAGATGAACACAGACCCTAAGAAATGTTTTGGGCAAGTGAAAGTCTACGTGCTGAGCATCTTCCCACATGCTCTTGAAGATGAGTTTGGGTAGAAAACCTCCAGGTGAGCCAGCAATGTGCACTTGCAGCCTAGAAGGCCAACCTTGTCCTGGGCTGCATCCAAAGCAGTGGCACCAGCAGCATGAGGGAGGGGATTCTGCCCCTCTGCTCTGCTCTGCTGAGACCTCACCTGCAGCATTGCCTCCAGTTCTGGTGCCTCCAGCGCAAGGAGGACCTGGAACTCTTGGAGAGGGTCCAGAGGAGGCCATGAATATGATCAGAGGGATAGAGAACCTCTTCTACATGGACAGGCTGCAAGAGTTGGGTCTTTGTCAGCCTGGAGAACAGAAGGCTCTGGGGAGACCTTAGAGCAGCCTTGCAGTAACTGAAGGGAGCTACAGGGAAGCTGGAAAGTGACTTTTGATAAGGGCTTGTGGTGACAGGATGAGGGGCAAGGATTTCAAACTACAGCAAGGTAGCTTTAGATTAGACTTCAGAAAGAAATTCTTTACTATGAGGGTGGTGAGGCCCTGGAGCAGGTTGCCCAGGGATGCTGTGGATGTCCTCTCCCTGGAGGTGTTCAAGGCCAGGCTGGATGAGGCCTTGAGCAAGCTGGGCTGGTGGGAGGTGTCCCTGCCCGTGGCAGGAAGGTTAGAACTAGATGATTTGTAAGGACCCTTCCAACCCAACCCATTCTATCAATCTCTGAAGGCTTTGAGGGGTGACAGGGCAGGGTTTAAGGGCATGCTGGTGACAGAGCTGGTAGAGATGTCAGCTCTGCCCATGGGACCTTTGCTCCCAGCAGCAGTGTACCGTTGTCTATTCAGCTTGGATCATTTAGCTTGCTGAGGAATTACTGCCAGACAAGATTTGTTAGAGTTTGGGGTTTCTTATTTCCTTTTTTTCTTCCCCCCTGTCTTTTGGTGTTTTTTTTCCCTCCCTTTTTCTTTCTGCCAGCACGTAGAGGACAGCTCCATCCTCACTCCACCACAAACTGTACCACCCAAAGACAGCCCCAAGGAAATTTGATATCTAGGAATAAACCCCAGAATCCTTCAGGGAGTTAATTGGAGGCTGAGACAAGTTTCAGCAGTATGAACTACCACTTAGTTCAGAAGGGAGCAGGAAAGAAAGAGAGCAATGGTTGAAACAGAAGTGTCCTTCTGAGGTTGCTGTAGGTTTATGTGCTCGAGGTGGTTTGTTGGTTTTGTTCTGTGTGTTTTGGGTTTTTTTTCCTCCCCCCCTTTTTAAAAGCTAAACATGAAAGTTCTTCTTCAAACAGGCAGCCATCTGGCCCTCACTGGATTTTAATGCAGCTCCTGAAATCTGATCTGAATTCATAGAGGCAGTGGTCCCCCTTTGAAGCTGGCAAGCACATCAACACAAAAGCTCTATCAGTGGAGCCATTCAGAGAGCACTAAGTGATTGGAGAGTAAATCCATCCAGCCACAGCCTGCCCCAGCACACACAAAAAACCCCACTCCAAACAAAGCATCTGATTTTGAGGATGGGATCCCACTCCCTGAGCACACACAGTCTCCAGTTCCTCATGTGCTGTGTTGGGCACAAAACAGGAACAAGAGTGGGTCTCACCCTGTGACCTCTGGGACGAGCTGCCGGGCTCCTACGCAGGTCAGTGGCTGATTATACAGCACCAGCAGTGCACTGGAGCTCTATAAAGAGATGAAAACAAGCTTCTTGTTGTCTTGCTCAATAGCTGCAGGGTGCCAAAGTGCCTGGCAGGGTCTGCTTCCCAGGATGGTGCAGGTCAAGCTGATCTGTGGTCTGTAATCTTAGCCCTCTGCCCAGCACAATGTAGGAACAGCCTCTTCTAGCTGGCTCTTTTGAGTGGCCTCCCACCCACAGCTTTCTTCCTACAGCCCAGATGAACAGCTTAACAAATTAACAAGCTTCTATCAACATGAAGCATAGATCAGAATGTCTCCATCACAGAATGTCAAGGAGTGTCCAATTAATCTCTGGGCTGTCCTACACCATCCTACACCAGCAGGTTTCCCCTACGTCACCAAGACTTTGGTAGGCAGCAAGATGACCTTCAGCTCTGCTTGCCTCATCTCCCTGATTGGCACCTGCCAGAGACCCTCAAACATCTCAAATTAGCTCCAATATCCTTATTTCCATCTGCATTTTTTCCAGCTACAACTTCACTTCCAGTCACAACTTCACTTAACTAAGAGAGAAGGAACCAAGCTGGGGAAGGGCCTTGGATACAAGTCCTGTGAGGAAGAGCTGAGGGAACTGGGGCTGTTTGGTCTGGAGAAGAGGAGGCTGAGGGGGAGACCACAATACCCTCTACAAAGAAGGCTGCAGTGAGGTGGGGGTCAGACTATGCTCACATACAGCAAGTGACAGGACAAGAGGAAATGGCCTCAGGTTGTGCCAGGGGAGGTTCAGGTTGGATATCAGGAAAAAATTCTTCCTAGGAAGGGCTCTCAGGCTCTGGCACAGGCTGCCCAGGGAGGTGGTGGAGTCACCATCCCTGGAGGGATTTAAAAGAGTCATGGATGAGGTGCTGAGGGATGTGGTTTAGTGGCAGAGGCATAGCAGTAGTGGTAGGACTGGGAGCTCTGGGTGAGCTGTGGGACTTGATCTCAAAGCTCTCTTCCATCCTCAACAGCTCTATGATTGGAAACCACAAAGCCCACTAGGTACCTGAGGCTCTGGCCAGCCTGATCTAGTGTGGGGTGTCCCTGCCCATGGCAGGGGGATGGAACTAGATGATCCTTGTGGTCCCTTCCAACCCTGACTGATACTATGACACTATGATACCTGCTGTCTGAGAACAATATTTTCTATCATGGCCAGGTGTGCTCCTGTCCCTTCATCATCCTCATAGCCCTCCCTTGGACTCTCTCCAGCAGATCCCTGTCTGTCCTGAAGTGGGGAGCCCAGAACTGGATGCAATATTCCAGGTGAGGTCTCACTAGGGCAGAGTAGAGGGGGAGAAGAACCTCCCTGGATCTGCTGGCCATGTTACTTTTAATGATCCCATTAGCCCTCTTGGCCACCAGAGCCAGAATATCCTTGTGGGGTCACCTGAAGTGAGACAGGCACTCAGGAAGGACTGTGAGAACACTGAGATGTTGGTTGCATGGCTCTCCTTCTACAGGATGTGTTTTCTCCCACCAAGGTGATTCCACAGCCACCCATGTGAGGACTTGTGCCTGCAGGCCACATCCAGCACTGAGTTGCACTGAATGAGGCAGGAGGAAGATCTCTTTGCCAGTCCTGCAGCTCACTGCTGGCACCAGCATCTTCTCCACACAAATACTGCAACATAAAACACTTCTGCTCAGGACATGGGTCCTGGATCAGGGTTTTTTTAAATGCTCACTGACACCATAGAGAGCCAAAGCTCCCAAGCTATGGATTTGCATTGAGTGAGCCAGTGGCTTCTATGTGGGGGTGTAAGACAGTTCATGGTATTTGTGCATTGTGACAGAAGGCTCAGCTGTTGTACAAATGCAGCCAAGGTTCCTCAGATGTTTGTCCTCTGGGCCATGGAATATATTCTTGTAGAATCATAGAATTGTTTGGGTTGGAAGGGACCTGAAAGCTCATCCAGTTCCAACCCCCTGCCATGAGCACAGACACCTCCCACCAGCCCAGGCTGCTCAAGGCTTCATCCAGCCTGGCCTTGAACACCTCCAGGGAGGAGGCAGCCACAACCTCCCTGGGCAACCTGTGCCAGTGTCTCACCACTCTCACTGTGAAGAATTTCTTCCTCATCTCCAGTCTAAACCTCCCCTCTTCCAGCTTCAATCCATTCCCCTTCATCCTATCAAAGTCCCTGTAAAAAGTCCCTCCCAGTCTAAATCTCCTCTCCTCAAGCAATGCAAATCTAAATTGTATCTTCAAGTGCTCAGAATACAGAATTAACCAGGTTGGAAAAGACCTTTGAGATCATCAAGTCCAACCTCTCACCCAACACCATCTAACCAACTAAACCACGGCACCAAGTGCCTCATCCAGGCTCCTTTTAAACACCTCCAGTGATGGTGACTCCACCACCTCCCTGGGCAGCACATCCCAATGGCCAATCTCTCTTGCTGGGAGGACCTTCTTCCTAACATCCAGCCTGAACCTCCCCTGGCACAGCTTGAGACTGTGTCCTCTCCTTCTGTCATAGACATCTTTTCCCATTCCTCTACCAAAAACCAAAGCAAACCAACCAAAACCAAACCAAGCCAACCTAAACCAAGGCAAACCAACCAAACCCAACCCAAACCAACCCAACCAAACCAAACCAACCAAACCAACCCAATCAACCCATCCAGACCAACCAACCAAGCAAACAAACTCCCCTCCTAGAGCAACAACAAGAAAGAAACCCAAAAGAAATAAACAAAGCACTAATCAGGTATTGCCACACTGCACTAATTATATTAGCTGAAAGGAACCACCATATGTTGGATGCCTTCAGAGACCTGGTCTGAAAAATAAACCCCTAACAGCTGAATTCATGTCTCATATGAAGCATATAGGAAGTTTAATTGTTGCCTTGCCAATAATTACACTTATTAATCACTGAACTGTGGCTTACTTGGAGGTTTTATTATCTTGAACTTGCCAGACCAGAGTTAGAGAGCCCAAACCTAATATTCTCTAACCCAAGGCCCTGTGTTAGGATGAAAAGATGCAGAGCAGGGATCATTACAACTTCTCTTCACATTTTTCATTGCCAGTTCATCACAAACTGCCAAAAAAAACCCCACCAAGAGGAACCTTGTTTGTATTTAATTGCCAGATATTTATGATCTATATGGCTGCTGAGCATGATGAAATATCATCTCAGCTTGGAACAGGCTCTGTTCATGGTTGATTTACAGTGCATAGTTAATGCCTAATTATTTCATTGTGCCCATTGCCAGAGTATGAATAATTCATGATCCTCCTTTAACAAAACCAAGTACAGGTTGATTCATGATCTTGATCCACAGCCAGAAAGCTCATGAACGTTGGGACAGTTGAGGATGAGCAGAGGGCTGCAGATCCTCTCCTGTGAGGACAGACTGAGAGAGTTGGGGCTGTTCAGCCTAGAGAGGAGAAGGCTCCAGGGAGACCTAATTGTGGCCTTCCAGTATCTGCAGGGGGCTACAAGAAAGCTGGGGAGGGACTTTTGAAGGTGTCAGGGAGTGATAGGACTGGGGGGGATGGATCTAAGCTAGAGGAGGGGAGACTGAGATTAGACATTAGGATAAAGTTGTTCCCCATGAGGGTGGTGAGAGACTGGCACAGGTTGCCCAGAAAGGTGGTGGAAGCCTCATCCCTGGAGGGTTTTCAAGCCAGGCTGGATGTGGCTGTGAGCAACCTGCTGTGGTGTGAGGTGTCCCTGCCCATGGCAGGGGGGTTAGAACTGGCTGAGCCTTGAGCTCCCTTCCAACCCTAACAATTCTGTGATTTGGAAGGAAGGGAGGAAAGAACAGGCTTCAGATTGCATCCAGATTATCCACACCAGTATCCAGAGGTTGCATGGTAAGGACTATCCTGAGTAAGAGGTGGAACAAATGTGCAGCTTGAAAATGACCACTTGGACAATCCATTATCCTCATGAGCTGGCCACAGTCTGTCTTTATGCTACCATTGCTCAGGGCTTGATCGTGGACTCTCGTTAGCTGTCGAGTCAGGAAGGTGACCACGATCCAAGGAGACAATGCTTAGGGGAAACATTTATTGCTCTCACTGCACCCTCTGCTGCCCAGCTCCAGTCACAGCTCTGGGCAATCTCTGCCTGCTTCTTGGTCTGTGTCAGAGCTGATCCAAGCAAAAAAGCTGCAGTAAAGGAAAAGAGCACAGCGGAAACAAGCAAATCTGCATCAGAAAAGAAGCAACGAGGGACTGCATTGTTCATCAGGTGGTGACTGACAAACTGTTAAGCTCAAACCTTCACTCCTGACTGCATCACTACTCTTGAGTTCAATTGGAGTTCTTCAGTGGAATTAGCAGGACCCTGCTTGTAGAATTAGGCCACAGAATGAGGAAGCTCATCTGCCTTCCCAGGTCGTTTGGTACAGTGGAAGTTCAGATGCTAGAAGTCCAACAAAGTGCCAAAAAATCCCTGTAGAGCAAAAGGCTGTAGCTGTCCTTCATTAAACATGGCATCTTATTAGCAAAGGCAAAAACCCACCCAGGCACCAGGTTAGGAAGATGAGTGTAAGCACATATCCACACTGGTTTGACCAAGGCTGGGGATATGACCAGCAGGATGAGGGAGGTGATTCTGCCCCTCTGCTCTGCTCTGCTGAGACCCCATCTGCAGCACTGTGTCCAGTTCTGGTGGCCCCAACACAAGAAGGGCATCAAAGTGTTGGAGTGGGTTGAGAGGAGGCCATGAAGATGATCATTTGGCTGGAGCACATTCCCTGTGGTGACAGGCTGGGAGAGTTGGGGCTGTTCAGCATGGAGAAGGCTCCAGAGAGACCTTAGAGCAACCTTCCAGTAGCTGAAGGGGGCTGCAAGAAAGATGGGGAGGGACTTTTTACAGGGGTTTGTAGTGACAGGATGAGAGGGAATGGATTGAAGCTGGAAGAGGGCAGATCTAGACTGGAGAACAGGAGGAAATTCTTTCCAGTGAGGGTGATGAGAAGCTGGCACAGGCTGCCCAGGGAGGCTGTGGCTGCCTCCTCCCTGGAGGTGTTCAAGGCCAGGCTGGATGAGGCTTTGAGCTGCTAGGTCTAGTGTAATGATTCCTGCCTGTTGCAGAGGGGTTGGAACTGGATGAACCTCAGGGTTCCTTCCAACCCAAACCATTCTGTGGTATAAACCCTACCTCAGGAAGGGCTCAGGATCAGAGAAGCAAGCTGCTTTTTCCAGGTAGTGAACATCTGAGAAATGAAATAAGCACCAGCACCACAAAGAATGGAAATGAATTCTGCTCCTCGAATGGCATGGCTTAGTAAATCAGCAGAGCAGAGCCCAGAAACACAACCCCAGTGTTGTTTCAGCAGGCTGAAGTGACAGGGCCAACAGCAGATGCATTTCTTGGCACTGAGCACTGCAAATTTTGTAAGCAGCAGGGCTGAACCTGTTTCACCACAGATTAAGTCTACACAAAAGCACCACATTGAGCACTGGGGAAAAAAAGAAGCTCATCTCTTGCCCTGACAAATGGGCCCAAAGATAGCACATGCCCTGGAGACTAAATGCAAGGCTAGATGGAAAGACACTTGCCAACCTGGAAAGAAAGAGAAGGCAGCACAATGGCAACCAGTGAAGAAACAGCTGGGCATGGTGGCACCAGGCTGTGCCTTTCAAGCCATGCTATCAACACTTGGTCATAGAGCCAGCAGGTTGGGAAGGAGGTTTTGTCACTTTCCATTTGGTCACAGAGAGCTGAATAGGGCCCAGTGTCAAACAACAAAAAGAAGAGGCAGGTTAGGGGCTTTGGTTTGTTTTCTTTTCATACTTGACAATATTGAGTGGTGACAGCTAAAGAGTGAGGCTGGCCATGGTCAGCTTTATATCACAGCAGTGACTTATTGCTGACACCTGAGAAAGGCCAAGAAGACTCGAGGAGGTTTTGGAAAAATGCAAGGTCATCACCCACAGAGGTGGCAGAAACTCACTGCTAACACCTCAGACCTGTCAGAAAGCCAGGAAGGGACTTCTTAGAATCATGGAACTGTCAAGGTTGGAAGGGAGCTCAAGGCTCAGCCAGTTCCAAGCCCCCTGCCATGGGCAGGGACACCTCACACCACAGCAGGTTGCTCACAGCCACATCCAGCCTGGCTGCAAACACCTCCAGGGATGAGGCTTCCACCACCTCCCTGGGAAACCTGTGCCAGGCTCTCACCAGGCTCCTTGGGAACAACTTCTTCCTGACATCCAATCTGAATCTCCCCATTTCTACTTTTGCTCCATTCCCCCCAGTCCTATCACTCCCTGACACCCTCAAAAGTCCCTCCTCCTTACAAGGGCTTGCTGTGATAGGATGAGAGGGAATGGATTGAAGCTGGAAGAGGGCAGATTGAGACCAGGGAGAAATTCTTTCCAGTGAGGGTGGTGAGACTTTGGAACAGGTTGCCCAGGGAGGCTGTGGATGCCCTCTCCCTGGAGGTGTTCAAGGCCAGGCTGGGCAGGGTGTTGAGCAACCTGGGCTGGTGGGAGGTGTCCATGTTCATGGCAGCAGGGGTGGAACTGGATGATCTATAAGGTCCCTTCCAACCCAGACCATTCTGTGGCTCCATTCTATGATTCCATCCTCATGCCACATTCCAGGGCAGGATGGAGTGGCTGCTGGCCAGTTCCTATGTACAACATCCAGAAGATGGGTAGTGCTCAGTCCCTCCAGCTCAAAATGTCCCCCTATGGAAAAGCTGCTGCCCAGCAATGATTCCTTCATCCATTACAACCTCCTTTTCAGTACTTATGGCTGAAGGTCACTTCTGTGACCAGCAGGATGAGGGGGATGGGAGGAATGCTGGGGAAATGAAGCACTGGCAGGATGAGAGATGAGGCAAAGCTTTCCTCTTCATTGGAAGACTGAAAGGGTTCTCAAAGCCTAGAAAAGGCTGCCCAGGGATGTGGTTCAATTCCCATTCCTGGGGGTATATTTGGAACTAGATGATCCTTGTGGTCCTTTCCAACCCTGACTGATACTATGATACTATGATACTATTTAAAAGCCATCTAGATATGGTGCTACAGGAGATGGTGCAGCAGTGGCTCTGGTAGGGTTAGATAATGGTTGGACTTGATGACCTTGAAGGTCTTTCTCAAGCATGGTGATGCTGTGTGATTCAGGAAGTATCAGCTGGATCTGGGCTCTAAATATGGATGGCCACATCTTAACTGTGCAAGCTGTAGCTCAATGAAGGACACAGCTGCCTATGAACTATTTTACTGCTATGTAGATCTATAACTTACATCCTTTAAACACTTTACTCAGCTGCTGCCCAGATTCCTGTGCCCCTTCACCTATGGTCTTGACAGGCACTCAGACCCCATCAGCTGCTCCAAAGCTCAGGGCCTGCTGCCAGCTCCCCAGGCTCAGCTGCCAAAGGGCTCACTGGGATGTGGGGTCCAAATTTTGTTGAATCCTTGGCCTGCAGGAATAGAATTTATTCAGCTCCAGACCATCTGTTGAAACTTTTCCATGCAGCAATAATTAAGTAATTATTAGGGCAGAGAAAGAATGAGTCTATGGCCTGGGGACAAGGATGGGGACAGCTTGGCTCCTGCACAAGCTCTGTTGAACACTAAATGTAAAATACTCAGTTGTGAGAGCAGAGGCAGAAGCCTTCTCTCTCTCCTCTGTAGCTCAGAATATCCTTTTGCAGGAGCATCCAGCTGGGATTGGAAACTGGGATTGTTTCGTGGGGAGAAGGACTAAGGGGAGACCTCATTGCTCTCCTCAGCTCCCTGAAAGGAGGTTGGGTTCTTCTCCCTAGTATCAGGTGATAGGAGAGGAAATAACCTGAAATTGTGCCAGGGGAGGGTTAGGTTGGAGAGGAGGAAAAATTTCTTTGCTGATGGAGTGGTCAGGGATTGGCAGAGGCTGCCCAGGGAGGTGGTGGAGTCCCCATCCCTGGAGGTGCTCAAGAAACCTTTGGCTGTGGGACCTGGGGAGATGGTTTGATGGCCATGGTGTTCCAACCCCCCTGCCATGGGCAGGGACACCTCCCACCAGCCCAGGCTGCTCAAGGCCTCAACCAACCTGGCTTTGAGCACCGCCAGGGAGGGGCCATCCACAGCCTCCCTGGGCAACCTGAGCCAGAGTCTCTCCACCCTCAGTGGAAAGAATTTCTTCCTTGTCTCCAGTCTCAATCTCCCCTCTTCCAGCTTCAATCCATTCCCTCTCATCCTATCACTTTTGTCACAAGTCCCTCCCCAGCTTTCTTGTAGCCCTTTTTCAGGCACTGGAAGGCTGCCCTAAGGTCTCCCTGGATCTGTTTCTTCTCCATGCTGAACAGCCCCCACTAAATCATGATGCATCCACAGATACCATTGATCAGTGACAGTTCTGGCTTGAGAAGCCCCTCTAGAGAAGCTGCTGCATGTGGGGAAGAACCTTACTACTTCATCTGAGCAAAAGGCAGTTCTCAGAACATTGCTTTAGTCTTCTGTTGTTTACCAACACTCTCTGCTACTAATTCTCAATTAAAATGTGCTGAGAAATGGAAATAATGTATTAAAAATTGCAGTGGGAGACCCTGCAGCCTTAATTTGATCTAAGCTTTAGGAGGCAGCATTTTATGTCTGAAAAGCCTCAGTGAGACCTCACTTCACAAAAGGCTTAGCTCATCTCTACAAGTAACTTAGGAGACCACTGGATGTCAGCCTTGCTCTCCCCTGAAGCAAGCACTCAGCCAGCAAAGCAGAGAATGCAGTTTGCATGTCTTGGATGCACTACAAGGTGGTAAAAGGCAGGTAATGGCCAGGACAGGGACATGAGAGGTTAATTTATGTGTGACACATGAACAGTCTGCTGCTAAAAGCTTGTGCTACCTTTTCCATGAGGAGCTCTCTGAGGCCAAGCCAACTATTTATTGATTCAGTCCTGGTCCCTCCAAAAGTGGCACTGTAAAACTGAAGCCTGCAGAGCCTCCTCTAACTCAAATACAATTTACAGTTCAACACAGGGAGCTGCCCCTGACTGATTCTGTATATGATTAAACACAGAACTACTGGAGAGAGTCCAGTGCAGAGCCACTGAGGGCAGGGACTGGAAGATCTCTCATATGAGGAAAGTCTGCGAGAGCTGAGGCTGGTTAGCTTGGAGAAGAGGAGGCTGAGAGGGGATCTTAGTAATGCTTACACATATCTGAAGGGTGGGTGTCGAGAGGCAGGGGCCAGGCTCCTTTCAGTGGTGTTCTGTGATAGGACAAGGGGCCAGGGACACAAACTGGAACCCAGGAGGTTCTACCTGAGCCTGAAGAGAAATTTCTTTGGTGTGAGGGTGCTGGAGCCCTGGAGCAGGCTGACCAGCGAGGTTGTGGAGTCTACTTCTCTGGAGACTTTGAAGACCCACTTGGATGAGTTCCTGTGTGATCAGCCCTGGGAGGGACCAGCTCTGGCAGGGAGGTTGGACTGGGTTAGGAATTATTTCTTCACTGAAAGGGTTCTCAAACATGGGAATGGTCTGCCCAGGGCAGAGGTGGAGTCACCATCCCTGGGGGTGTTCAAGTGCTGTGTGGACTTGGCGCTTAGGGACATGGTTTAGTGCTGACCCTGCAGTGCTGGGTTAAGAGTTGGACTGGATGAGCTTGGAGGCCACTTCTAACCAGATGTATTCTGTGATTCTGTGGAGATCATCGAGTCCAACCCTGCTGCCAAAGCAGGATACACCTGGGGCAGGCCACACATCTCCAGGCAGCATTGGAAAGGAAACCCCACAAACTCTTTGGACAGTTTGCTCCAGCAGCCTCACCAACCTAGAAACATATCTGACACATTGACTTCTAATCTTTTGAGCAGTCTCTGCTGCCACTGCATTAGCTAAAGCTCAATGTAATGCTTCAGGTTACTGTGTTTGCAGACTTCAGTTCTTCCTTTCCTCACTAGATGGTACTACCAGCTTGGAACCTGCTGCTCAAGGCTGACATTAGAGTGGCTTTGGTTCATTGGATCATTTCAGCCCAGATCACAGCATCAGGGACCACATTCTATTCATCAGCAGTTTCAGCATCAATTCATGTAACATCACTAGATTTACACTCATTTTCTGCAGCAACATCCCTGCAGAGCCAGACAGACACTTTAAACTTCCTTCCAACCCAAACCAATCTATGAGTCTATGATCCTTAATCTCTGCTCAAGACAGGCTTAACAGACTTGAATGGGGCCTTTGGTGGAATCAGAGCTACTTATTACAATGAATTAAAAAACCTTAAGCCCAAACTTCAAACCCAAATCATTAGAAAGAGTGGCACTGCAGAGCCTCTCTCTCAATAAAAAAATAAGTTTCCCAAAGTCTGGACTAAGGTTGGGGTCTGGTTTAGTTCCATACCTGCAGCAGCATGACAGACCGGGGTCAGAGTGGCTGAGAGCAGCCAGGCAGAAAGGGACCTGGGGGTACTGGTGGGCAGCATCTAAACAGGAGCCAGCAGTGTGCCCAGGGGGCCAAGAAGGCCAATGGCATCCTGGCCTGCACCAGGAACAGTGTGGCCAGCAGGAGCAGGGAGGTCATTGTGCCCTGTGCTCAGCACTGGTTAGGCCACACCTTGAGTCCTGTGTCCAGCTCTGGGCTGCTCAATTTAAGGACATTGAGAGACTTGAAGGTGTCCAGAGAAGGGCAACAAAGCTGGGGAGGGGTCTGGAGCACAGCCCTGGGAGGAGAGGATGAGGGAGCTGGGGTTGCTTAGCCTGCAGAAGAGGAGGCTCAGGGGAGACCTTCTTGCTCTCTACAGCTACATGAAGGGAGGTTGTAGCCAGGTGGGGGTTGGTCTCTTCTCCCAGGCAGCCAGCACCAGAACAGGAGGACACAGTCTCAAGCTGTGCCAGGGGAGGTTTAGGCTGGAGGTGAGGAGAAAGTTCTTCCCAGCAAGAGAGATTGGCCATTGGGATGTGCTGCCCAGGGAGGTGGTGGAGTCACCATCACTGGAGGTGTGCAAAAAAGGCTTGGATGTGGCACTTGGAGCCATGGTTTAGTTGTCAGGAGGTGTTAGGCATTAGGTGACAGGTTGGACTTGGTGATCTCTGAGGTCTTTTCCAACCTGGTCGATTCTGTGCTTCTAACAGGTACAAGAGAGGTGATTTAGTGTGTGAGCTGAGCTGAGGTCTGATAACAAAATCAGGCCTGTTACAGACAACAAAATTGATTTCATTTTGTAATCACAGATCAAAAACTTCTCTGCTGGAAGCAGAAGGGTTTTTTTTCCCCCCTCATTTAAATATCTCTTGTGGTGTGTAATCTCTCCTGCATGTTTTCACATGCACTCAAGCAGGGGATGCTGTCAGCTGCTGTTAAGGGGAGGGTTTCTGTGCACACATTCATCAGCCGAGCTGGAGTTTAGCTTTTTCTGTTCATTAGGTGAGTTTAGCTTTTTTTTTGTGTCTTTCTCTCCTTTGAACTTGAGAGATGGAAGGAAGATTACTGCACAGAAGATGCTCATTGAGGGGTTGGTTTTTTTGGCTAGGTAAATCCAGAAGCTTGAAAGACCTGCTCTCAGTGGTGAGTGTAGTGATGCAACTGATAGCAAAGCCTAGCAGGTAGAATTTATTTACATTTTTAGCTCCAACTAAGTCCTAAGCCAGAGGAGTTCATGGTGTTAAACCCTCAGTTTTCTATGTATTTATGTTTTTTTCATGAGGGCATACTGTAAGAGGAAGGCCTCTCTGAGAAGGAAAGTGCTGTCTCTTTGTAGCTCCGGCGTGCTGCTGAGCAACATTTAACAGCCTGCTTTCTCCTCTCAGGAGCTGCCTTCCCAGCAAGAAACTGAATGCAATGGCTGGATCCTTGCTTGGTGGGATTTTCATAGACTCATAGATTGGGTTGGGTTGGAAGGGACCTTCAAGAGCATCCAGTTCCAACCCCCCTGCCAAAGACAGGGATACCAGCCCTGTCCAGCCTGGCCTTGAACACCTCCAGGGAGGAGACATCCAGAACCTCCCTGGGCAGCCTGTTGCAGTCCTCCCCACCCTCAATGGGAAGAATCCCTTCCTAATCTCCAGTCCAATTTTGTTACCCCTGAAAGAGGAAAAATCAAATCTTTCTGCATTTCTTCTGCTGCTGGCAGGGCTTTGGCAGACACTTGGCAAATGGAATACGTTTGAACTCCAGTTTCTTTATCTGGAAGAGGAACCCAAAAGTAGATTTGAATGACTGGCTTTGGTCCTATTGATACACTACACAGCAAGCTAAAGCAATCCAAAGGCTTCAGATGGCTTTGAAGTAGGGGAGGGAAATGGTGTAAATAGGGAAGTGTTTGTGCCCCTGTACTCAGCACTGGTGAGGCCACACCTTGAGTCCTGGGTTCAGTTTTGGGCCCTTCACTCCCAAAAGTGAAGGGCTGGAACATGTCCAGAGAAGGGCAACCAAGCTGGGGAAGGGGCTGCAGAACAGGGCTGGGGAGGAGCATCTGAGAAGGAGCTGGGGGTGTTCAGTGTGGAGAAGAGGAGGCTGAGGGAGACCTCATTGCTCTCTGCAGCTCCCTGAGAGGAGGTTGCAGTGAGGTGGGGCTTGGTCTCTTCTCCCTAGTCTCAGGTGACACAAAGAGAGCAAATGTCCTGAAATTGTGCCAGGGGAGGGTTAGGTTGGAGATGAGGAAAAATGTCTTTGCTGCTGGAGGGGTCAGGGATTGGCAGAGGCTGCCCAGGGAGGTGGTGGAGTCCCCATCCCTGGAGGTCTTTAGGAGATGTGGGGGACATGATTTAATGGACATGGTGGTGTTGGGTTGGTGGCTGGATGGTCTCAGAGGTCTTTTCCAACCCAAACAATGCTATGATTCTGTGATTCTCTCTGTAAAGGTGAGCATTCCTTTTCCAGTTTCTTCTTCACCTCTGGGACTTCTGTGGACATTAATGGTGTGTGAGATCACAGAGAAGGCTCCAAGGACATACCAGCACCAGTTCAGGGGAGGCTTTTATGTCATGAAGTGTGGCATTCTAAGGACAGGTGACTTGTTAAAGAAGACAGAGGAATTCTGCTGTCATGTTAAACTCTGTAACCGAGCTGGGAGGTGCTTCTGATCTTTGACCATTATTAATTGAGCCAGCTTTAATCCCAACAAAGCATATCAGCAGAGCAGAGCCTCTTCCATGTGGACAGTTCAGGCAGACACCTTAGAAAAATAACTCCAGTAATAACAGAAGAATTTAGCCTACAGTGCAAATCAGAGCCAGAGCTGGGAACATGCTGAAACCTATAATGTGAAATGTAAATGTCAGCACATAGCTGGGGTGGAAATGATCACCAAAATAATACAGAGGGGGGATAGTGGCTGTGGAAAGCCTGGGGGCAATCCCTTCCTATTGCAAGCATTCAGGAGGAAAATGACTGCTGGGTTTTCATCCTTACCTGTCTGAGATCAAAACTGTTTGGGCAGTGATATAATTGCCTTCTAATTATTTCAGCCCATCAGTAAAATGCTTGGTGGCTTTGCTTTTGAATGGAGAGGTTTAATTGATTAAAAACTCTGAGCTTTCCCTTTCTTATTTTCTTTTTTTTTTAATCATTCAGTGACAATCAGTGCACAGATGGTGCAGAAATGGAAGTACAGACCTCCTAGTCACTGTCTCTCTTAAACAGAGAGATCTGGAGAGGTTGGACCAACGGGCTAAGGTCAACTGCATGAGGTTTAATAAGGCCAAGTGCTAAGGTTTGCACTTGGGTCACACCAGGCAACACTACAGGCTTGAGGCAGAGTGGCTGGAAAGGTGCCCAGCAGAAAAGGACCTGGGGGTGCTGGTAGACAGCTGTATGAAGATGAGCCAGCAGTGTGCTCAGGTGGGCAAGGAGGCCAACAGCATCCTGGACTGGATCAGAAATGGTGTGGCCAGCAGGAGCAGGGAAGTGATGGTGCCCCTGGACTCAGCACTGGTGAGGCCACACCAATGGGCAGTGTGAAAATATCCTGCTGGCTTTGGAGCAGGTCTAAGCACAGAGAGGATAAAACCATAGAATCATAATCACAGCATGGCAGGGGCTGGAAGGGACCTCTGGAGAGCATTGAGTCCAACCTCTCTGCCACAAGAGGATCACCTAGGGCAGGTCACTCCTCTCAAGACAGAACAGCCTCAGGTCTCTCAGTCTGTCTTCATTGGAGAGAGGTTCCAGTTCCCTTGATCATCCTTGTCTCTCCATGTCAGACTCTCTCCAGCAGATCCCTGTCTGCCCTGAGCTGGGGAGCCCAAAACTGGATTCAGTATTCCAGGTGTGGTCTCACCAGGGCAGAGTAGAGGAGGAGGAGAACTTCCCTAGACCTGCTGGCCACACTTTTACTAGTGCACCCCAGGATCCCATTGGTCCTCTTGGCCACAAGGGCAGATTGATGTCTTAGGAGCACTCTGGCTGACCTGCCCACAGCCTGTTGCAGCGTGGGCTTGGACTCAGTGCAGGAACATGGTGGCACTGAGGCTCCACTAGGAGAGGAGCCCACCAACCCATCCACAAAGCCACCTCTCACTCCCTCACATCTTTGCACATGATGAAGATGAACTTGAGTCAGCTGAGGAGCATTCATTCCCCCAGTTCTTCCCCTCAAGGAATTATATTTAGCAGCCAGAAAAATATCAGTAATTCCTACTGATGCCTTCAGTGAGCTGTCAGAGCTAGAAAAGCTTGATCTTAGTCACAATCAAATTACTGGGAAGGGCATTAAGAAGGCAGCTTTTGATAACAGGATTAAACTGGAAAACCTGAAGTTGGCAAAGCATTTGCTCACAGGAGTACCTCAGAATTTGCCCTCATCTCTGAAACAGCTCAGGCTTGACAAAAGCTGAATGTTTTGAGTCAGGCAAGAGGCATTTCAGAAGCCTGAACTCTGAAACAATAAAATATTCCATATATCAGGGAAGCTCATAGGGCCTGCAAGGTCCCTGTCCCTTAGGTTTGAGTCATAGCAAGCTACCAAAAATTCATCACCAACTTCCCAGTCCATTGCAGCCTCTTTCTCTCTTCAGTGCTCACACAATCATAGAATTGTTAAGGCTGGAAAAGCTCTTTAAGATCATCAAGTCCAACCCTTATCTAACTCCACCAACTCTGTTGCTAAACCATTTCCCTCAGCACCACATCTCTGCCTCTTGGAAACACCTCCAGGGATGGGGACTCCACCACCTCCCTGGGAGCTGAAACACCAACCTTAGAGCACGAAAGGCTTCTCAATTTGGGGGAAGCAACAACAAAACTCCCATGAAAAAGCCCTCCAGACCCTTTCCTCTCCCATACCTTACAGGGGATAGGAAATTCTACTGCCTTTGGCTTGGTTTTGTTTGTCCTCCTCCTCTCCTTGGAACGTTTGCAAGTGGTGGTTTCCCTTTGCATACCTGGTGCCGCAGATTTAACGTGCAGGAGGAGGGAAATGGAATCTTCCTTCCCCAACAGCAGGTGGTGGTGCTGGGTCACGCAGAGTGCTTCAGAAACCGCTTACAGATGTTGCTTGGTTGGGGAAAAACAGAGTGGGAATGGTGGTGGTGGTTGGTTGGTGTTTAAGCTCCGGGTAGGAGAGTCACTTGATGCTTGCCCCTTTGCAGCTAAGTACTTTAACAACCGCTTGAAAGTGTGTTTTAACAATAAATCCTGCTCAAATAAACACACTCTGGAGTTTGGGATAAATATAGGGCACAGCAGAAGAGATGATTAACACTCCAAATATCTTGCAAGTTGCCTGTCCTATTTGTGTGTGTGTGTGTGAAAACTGAGAAAGAGGTTTTGTGTTTCTTAACTTCTGGAATAGTTTGATAAGAACGAAACACAGATCCCTGCTTGTAAGGCTTTGACAGCCTCTCTGCCCAGTGCTGGGCTGCAAATCCCTTCTGCTGCGTCTCTGTTTGGAAGATGACTGCAAATACAATGATGCAGTGTTTTACAGAGCTTTGGCTTACCTGGGCAAAACAATGTCCTGCAGAGGGCAACCAGAGAAAATAGTTTTGTCAACTTTCCCTGGGCTCAGCCATTCAAGCAATTTCATTATTCCCTTGCCAAGAGGTTAGAGGAAAAGTTAGCAAAGGCTCCTGCCTAGTAGACACATGTTTGCAAGCATTATGGGCAGGAAGGATGATCTTGTGACTCAGGCCCTGGAGTGTCCCAGATGTGCCCCAGATCTCTCACACAGACTACTTAATCTTCCGAGGCCATATGTTCAGCTGGTATAAATCAGAGCAGCTCCAATAAAGTCTGCTCAGCTTTCCAGATTTTCTGCAGCTGAGGTTTGTGACCCCTTGCAGCTCAGCTGCCTATCTGTAAAGCAGGGATATTAACACTTCCCTGCCTCCTGCACTGCAAAAGGATCAGCTCCTTAAAGTGCATTTGTGACACAGCATGAGGAGCTGCACAAATGCCCTGGCAGAAAGAAAAAGAAGCTTGGCATCCGCAACAGGCCTTAAAAAGATTTGCTGTGGATATAACTTTTGGGTTGAAAAGGTGTTGATTAGGATTTTGTGTCAAAAAACTGATACAAATGTCCCCAGACATCCAGAACTGTGCCATCATTTATCATCCACCTTTCTTCTATCATGTGAGCCCTGTCCTTCTCAGGTTTACAGCTGCCAGGAGTGTCCTCCACCAAGTGTGACTCTTGTCTTGGCCCAGAAAGGAGGCAATGTGTCACAAAACATTCTCCAGTTGTGCCCCCCTCAGGGTTCTCAAACTTTGTGTCTCTGAAAGGGCTGGGGGGACCAGCAGCACCTTCTTGATAGGGCCCTGGGCAACCTGGTCTGGTTGAGGATGTCCCTGCTGACTTCAAGGAGGATAAACTAGATGACCTTTGGATGTCCCTCTGGCCCAGACTATTCTATGATTCCATGATCCTATGACATCTGTGTTAGCCAAAGGGAGCTGGTAGCAAAACACCTGGAACTGGTGTGGAGAAACTGGATGAATCCCAGGTGCTCAGGCTCTAAGCAACCTGATCTGGCTGAAGATGTCCCCTGCTGGCTGCACTGGGGTTGGACTAGATAACCTTGAAAGGTCCCTCCCAACTCCAACTGTTCTATGATTCTGGCCTGATAATTACTCATCATTCAAATCAGGTCCTGCCTGAAATGAGTGCTGCTGAGCAAGGGACCTCAACGTGGGTGGAAACAGCAGAGAAGTTTAGCAAGAGGTAGCCTTCCTGCCAGGCTGCTTTGGTTCCTCACTTGATCACAGAATCATAGAGTCACAGAATCATAGAGTCACAGAATCATAGACTGGTTTGGGTTGGAAGGAACCCTCAAAGATCATCTTGTCCAACCCCCCTGACCCATTTGGATTGGGCTCCTCCAGTGTTATATTTTAGAATCACAGAATGATTTGGGTTGGAAGGGACTCTTGAAGGCCATCCTGTCCAACCCCCCCTGACCCATTTGGGTTGGGTTGAGCTCCTCCAGTGTTGTATTTTGGCAAAGCCCTTCTAACATTAAATAATACAAAGGAAATGTGATGCTTTTTTGCAGCAGTTGCTGAGCAATTAAGGGCTCAGCTCTTCAAGGGACTGTAAGCCTGTGGGTGGTCTCCTTGAGTTGGGGAGTATTTGTGTGTTTAAAACTGGCCATGCATTTGTGTGTCTTGTTCAGCTGCAGCTGAGATTTCCATCTGAGAGCCACTTTACAGCTTCTAAAATTATTACTGGAACTGCCTCCTCCCCTGGGCATCGCACACACCAGCAGCCTGCCTCTCTCTTCTGGCCCATTTAATGCCACCACGCTGAGGCACAGGACCATGGCAGTGTTGCTGTTAAATCCACTCCACTCTGCACGTTTCACATTATTTATCATAGATCCATAGAATGGTTTGGGTTGGAGAGGACCTTAAAGATCATCCAGTTCCAACCCCCCTGCCACGGGCACAGACATCAGCCCAGGTTGCTCAAACCTTCATCCAACCTGTCTTGAACACTTCCAGGAAGGAGGCATCCACAACCTCCCTGGGCAACCTGTGCCAGTGTCTCACCACCCTCACTGCAAAGAATTTCTTCCTAATCTCCAGTCTAGATCTCCCCTCCTCAAGCTTCAATCCATTCCTTCTCCTCCTATCACAACAAGCCCTTCCCAAAAGTCCCTCCCCAGCTTTCCTGTAGACTCCTTTCATGTATCAGAAGGCTGCTCTGAAGTCCTCCCTGGAGCTGCCTTTTCTCCAGGATAACTTTTCTCCACTTATCATTTAATTACTGCATCCTTTCCAGACTATGAAAAGAAATGCTGAGACCAACTTCTTCAAAAACACACAACCAAACAACTTGTTTTTTCATTTTTCTTTTTTTTTTCTTTCTCTTTCTTTTTATTTTTTTCTTTTTCTTTTTCTTTCTTTTTCTTTTTCTTCTCTTTCTCTTTCTCTTTTTCTTTCTTTTTCTTTCTTTTTCTTTTTTTTTCTTTTTCTTTCTCTTGTCTTTCTCTTTTTTCTTTTTTTTTTTTTTTCTATTTAATTTTTCTTTTTTTTCTATTTAATTTTTTGTCTATTTCATTTTTATTTTTCTTTCATCTTTTATCTTCTTTGTATTTATTTAATTTCTTTTTTCCTTTTTTTCCTTCTCTTTTCCTTTTTCTTTTTCTTTCTCTTTCTTTCTCTTTCTTTTTCTTTTTTTTTCTATTTAATTTTTTCTATTTCAGTCTTCTTTATTATTTTTCTTTATTCTTTATTTCTTTCTTTTTTTTTCTTCTCCCTTTCCCTTTCCCTATTCCTTTTCCTGTTCCTTTCCCTTTCCCATCAAGCAGGCGTGAAAATCTGCATGCATGAAGTGAAACAAACGATCTGGCAAACCTCTCAGAGAAGCGAGCTGCAGCTAGGCAGAATTGCTCTGTGGTAAGCGTGTGACAGGGCTTTAAATCGGAGCAGATGGAAGGGTTTGCTGAGCGGCAGAAGCAGAGAGCAAAGGTTGGTTGCACATGCTCAGCTGGTAATGCCTGCTCTTCTGCTTGCCCGGGTCCTGCTGGCCTGCTAAGAACATATTTACAAGATGCAAACAAAATGGGACTGGAATCACGTTTCCGCACAGCAAAACGAAGGAATCAAACCCAAAAGCTCCTGCAGCTTTTGCCAGGCTGCACCAATGTGGCCTTATGATCCTCCAGGACCTTTCCTTGCACAGAGAGCTGGTTACCTGAACTGTGCTACTGAGCCTTCTGCCTACTTTGTTTTCCTCTTTCTTTCTGTTATGTTTTTGTTTTCCTTTTTGCTTTTAAACACACATTTGCAAGGTCAAGGATGCAACACACAGCCTTCAGGTTTTCTCTCTTCGACATCTGGCTTTCTGTTTCCCACAGGTGCTTCTTATCTGTTCCACACTTTGTTTTCTGACAGCATAATAAAGAAAATAAACGAAAATAAACTAAAACAGAATAATAACAAAAAGCCCCACAACAGCAAAAAAAAAACCAACCACACCCCAAACAAAGAAAGAAATAGAAAAAATTAAAATTACCTGAATAAGAAAGAAGAAATCAAAGGAAATAAGAAATAGAAACATATTAATAATGTAAATTAAAACATGTTGATAATATAAATTAAAAGACATAAATTTTAATAATAACAAATAAATGGAAAAGAAAAATCAATCAAAATAGCTAAACATAAAAAATGAAATCAAATTTAATGCAAATAACAGCATAAAGAAATAAAATTAAATACAAATAACAATATTAAGAAATAAAAATTAACAGAAAGAAGAAAGAAATCTTAAAAAACACTAAATAAAAAGAAATAATTAAAATTTAATTGAAAGAATAAATAAATAAAATGGATTTATAAATAAATAAAATTAAATAATTAAAAGTCAATACATGGATTAAAAAATAAATACAAAGAAATAATTAAAAGTTAATTGAAAGAATAAATAAATAAAATGGATTAAAAAATAAATAAAAAGAAATAATTAAAATTTAATTGAAAGAATAAATAAATAAAATGGATTAAAAATAAATAATTAAAATTTAATAGAAAGAATAAATAAATAAAATGGATTAAAAATAAATATAAATAATTAAAATTTAATAGAAAGAATAAATAAATAAAATGGATTAAAAATAAATATAAATAATTAAAATTTAATAGAAAGAATAAATAAATAAAATGGATTAAAAATAAATAAAAATAAATAATTAAAATTTAATAGAAAGAATAAATAAATAAAATGGATTAAAAATAAATATAATTAAATAATTAAAAATTAATACAAAGAGTAAATAAATAAAATGGATTAAAAATAAATAAAAATAAATAATTAAAAGTTAATATAAATAAATAAATAAGATTGATTAATAAATAAAAATAAATAATTAAAAGTTACTACAAAGAATAAATAAATAAAATGGATTAAAAAACTAAACAAAAATCAATAATTGCAATTTCATGCAAAGAATCAATAAATAAAATGGATTAAAAATAAAGCTAAATAAAATACTTAGAATTTAATACAAACAGGAAATAAATCAAATCAAGAAAGTTGAATATCATTTAAAAGAATTATTTTTTTACATTTAATAAACATAAAAAGCAATAAATAGGATGGCATTAAAAATAAAAGAGAAATGTAATCCAATAAAGACATAAAAGTTAATAAACATCAAGAAATGAGGTGAAGTAAATCAGTACAATGATCCAAAGCATCCTCCATCCCTGTTTAGTAGCTGTCCCCTGACCTAACACTAAAGCTCCTTCTGAGTGCAGAAATGTGTTGCATGGCTGCTCCAACATCTCTGCCCCCCAAGGGTGCTGCTGCGGCTGCTGCTTGCTTTTGTACAGCTACAGAGTCACGTGCTTGGCCCTCAGCATGGAGGAAGATGCGACTGAGAGGCGGTGAGGAAAGATTTGACCTATTTAAAGCAGCGGGGGAAAAAAAGATGCAGTGCTTAGGTCTTACACCTCATGATCTCTTATTTACAGCGTGCTGGGCTGTGGAGCATCTGCTCCTGTTCCTGTGGCTCCCATGTGGAAGCAGGCGTGGTCCCATGATCAGAAACCAGGTCTTGCCACAGCCACAAGGAACCCACTGCTGCCTTCTGCAGTTGAAGATTTGTTTTCCTGCAGCAGCTTTTGCCATCTCAGATCTGCTGAGGTGCCCAAGTGGTGTTGGAAAGGACCTCTGGAGACTGAGTCCAAGCCTGCTGCCAGAGCAGGTCATGCAGGAGCACATCCATGTGGGTTTGGAAGGTCTTCAGAGAAGGAAACTCCACAGCCTCTCTGGGCAGCCTGCTCCAGGGCTCCAGCACCCTCACAGCAAAGAAGTTTTCACTCATGTTGAGGTGGAACTTCCTGAGTTCCAGTTCTGTCCATTGCCCCTTGTCCTATCACTGGAGCACCCTGAAAAGAACCTCACTACTTTCTGATACCCACCCTTAAGGTATTTGCAAGCATTGATCAGATCCCCTCTCAGCTTTCTCTTCTCCAGGCTGAACAGCCCCAGGGCTCTCAGGATTTCCTCCTGAGAAATGTTTGATTTCCTGAATTCCACAGCTCTCATACCAGCAGGGTTCTGAGCACAGAAGGGGCTGCAGGTCTGGAGGTGTGGGAAGTGATCAGAGGCTGTTTCAGAAATGGGGACTGGCCTTCAGCACCACGCAGGCAGGGGAAGAAGGGCAGTGAAATGCCCATTGTGCCATGGCAGCTTCGCTGTGGGTGCTAGCCTGGCTCTCCCCTCTTGGCAGCACACCTTGAAAACTTCCACTGTCATCCTGTGGCAGCAGCATCTGTCCCTCAGCCTGCAACCCTTCCTTCAAAACAGAGAACCAGAGAATGCCTTGCGTCTGATAAGGACCTTAGAGGTCATCCAGTTGCAACCCCCGTGGCGACTCCTCCCACTAGAACAGGCTGCTCAGAGCTTCATCCACAGTGGTCTTTAATACTTCTAAGGAGGGAGCATCCACAGCTTCTCTGGGCAACTAGTTGCAGTGTCTCACCACGCTCACAGTCATGAATTTTTACCTAATGTCTAATTTAAATTTACCCTGCCCTAGCTTAAAGCCACCTCCCCTTGTCCTATCACTACAACCCCTGTAAAAAGTCCCTCTCCAGCTCTCCCGTAGCCCCTTCATGTATTTGGAAGGCTGCTCTAAGGTCTCCCCAGAGGCTTCTCCTCTCTGAGCTGAACAGCCTTAACCCTTGCAGCTTGTTTCTAACTGGAGGGGTGCTCCAGCCCTCTGATCAGCTTTTTGGCCTCCTCTGGACCTTCTCCAACAGATTCCTGTCCTTCTCGTGTTGGGGGCCCCAGAGCTGCATGCAGGACATTGAGAGTAGTGAAAGAGTGGAACAGGTCGCCCAGGAATGTGATTGAGACTCCTGTCCCTGGAGACATTAAAGGTCAAACTTGATGGGGACCTGAGCAACTTCATCGAGTTGGAGATGCTCACAGCAGGGTCCGGGGTGGGGGGCGGGGAAAGGACAAGATGACCTTTGAGGGTCCCTTCCAACCCGATGCAATCTGTGAATCTGTGATTCACAAACGAGTTTTGTTTGCTCATTCCCCTTAAGGAATCACTTCTTTTCCAGCGCTCCTTCGTACATCGGTGGAGAGCCCGGCGCAGACCCAGTCGCTTGCAGGCTTGGGGAGGGTCTCCTTGCTTCACAGCCTGCACTTGCAGCGCAGGACGGAGCCGTGCCGGGCGCTCGGGGGGCGTGTGGGAGCCTGCCGCGCTGCTGCATCGCGGCCGTCAGTGAGATGGCGCCGGTGCGGTGCTGCGGCCGCCCTGCCGCCGTGCGGGGAGCCAGGGGAGCCAGGCGGACCCAGGGGCCGAGCCTGCTCCGCACCGGCCTCGGCTCCTCCAGCTCCCGGCCAGCTTACGTGGCTCTGGGAAATGGAAAGTCCTTGTTTACTTTTGGCTGCGATGGGGCTTTCATGTTCCTAATGAGACAAATTTCTCCCTCTGCCCGGCTTTAAACTCGCTTGATAAAGTCGGAGCGGGCATGTTTTCCAGGCTAAAAAATAAACAGTTAAAGCAAGCTAAACAAACAGAAGGGAGAGAAAGATCTCCTTCCTGTTCTCACAGCTAATCTCTGCCAAATTTAAACACGCTTATCAGCCAGCTGTGCTTCGTTATTATCTGCTGCTTCCATCTTTTGTCCCAGTCTGCAGCGGATGCAGCCTGTCTGGTTTGTGTCATCCAGCAGTTTGCACTGACTGGTTCTGATAAAGGAGCCATCGGCTTCCCAAGGGGGGGTAAAGAAGGAAAAAAAGGAAGGTATAAGGCTTGGAAAAAGGGTAAATGTGACAACAAAAAGCCTGCAGCAGAGAGCAGAGAAGTCATGAAAGACATCCTCGCTTTGGCACTCCAGAGCATGGGAGGTTCCCAGCTAGGTGATCAAGAGCAGTGCCTTACATGTTTGCTCAGGCATTAATCCTGCCACTACATTAGAAAGATGTGCTGGGGTATGTGAGGATCATGGAATCACAGAGTTGTTTTGGGTGGAAAAGACTTCTAAGATCTAGTCCAACCCTCAACCCAACACCAACATGGCCATTAAACCCTGCCCCCAAGTGCCATGGCCACAGGTTGAACAGCTCCAGGGATGGCGATTCCACCACCTCCCTGGGCAGCCTAATCCAGTGCCTGACCACTCTTGCAGCAAAGAAATGTTTCCTAACCTACAACCCAAACCTCTCCTGACACAATTGCAAATCACTTCTTCTCCTTCTGCCACCTGATACTGAGGATAAGAGGTCAAAGCCCAATCTCACTCCAACCTCCTTTCAAGGGAGTGTTAGAGAGCAACGAGGTCTCTCCCTAGCCTCCGCTTCCCCAGACTAAACAATCCCAGGATCTCAGAACCTGGCCACATCTGGCTACACTGTTCATGCCAAAGTGTTCCAAGCTCCAATGGAGAAATGAAATCCCAAGCAAGTGATGGAGAGCTCTGTGTTTCTACCACCCCAGCAGAATGAAGGGACTTGAATGGCTTTTGGTGGTGGCTTTTGGTGATTCGTGCTTGGATCAATGAAGGGAGCATGGGGTCCTGGACAGGATGCACAGGGAAAATGTCCCTTGTCCAACACCTTTTGGTTAGGGACTTGGTGAGGATCATACCCAGGTGGGAAGGGAGCTGTGCATTGAGTGTTCTTGGCTGCTGCAAGGAGCAGACTAAAACAACTGTGTAAATGCTCTGATTTACAGCGTGGTGATGCTGCCAGGGAAGTGAGGAGATGCAAAGGTGTGCTGCAGGCACTGCTGCTCTGCTCCATTGCTCCTTCCTCCCCAACCCTGCATGCACATGCTCTGAGTCTCTTGTTCCATACCTCCCTGGAAAGAAACAGCCACACACGTCAGGGGACCCTCGGTTATTAGAGAGCAACATGAAAGCTGCTCAAATGTCATAAAGGAGTGGTGTGACCAGCTGCAGCTCCTGTCTGCCCAGGACTAAGGCATGGATGCAGGGTGGAGTAGGGAAAGTCTCTTTTGGAGTGGGACACAGCACGTTTTGTGTGATCTCCTGCTCGGGATGGAATTCGGGGGGAGGGGGTGGGCTGGCAGAGGTAGCCCACCCCGTCCGCAACCGCACCGGCGCTTTCCAGCTGTACTGCGCAGGACATCTCCAGCCACCAAGGGGCGATGTTGGGGCTCGCAAAGGCACCGCCGACGCCGACAGCAAATTCTGGGGAGTCCTCGGGGCGGGGGGGAGATAAGTAGACCAGTTCTGAATTTCTGAAGCTGCAAGGCAGTTCTCAGGCAGCCTGCTTGGACCAGAGCAGCCACACTCAGGCTTGGCCCTGCAGAAGTGTCTGGAGTGGGGAGGGGATCCTTTCTATTATTACTTTCTATTATTACTTTTCTTTTCTTTTAACCCTACGTTTGAGGGTTAAACAAAACCAGAACTCTAAAGGAAAAGCAGAGGGGGAGGAGAGAACATAGATGTTGATCCAAAGAGAAGAGAACACTTCCCTAAAACCCAGGACCACACAGCTGTGGTGTCCCAAGGAACACCAAGGTCTCCCAGCTGGCTGCAGCACCTACTGCAATGAAGCTGTGGGAGCACAAGCAGCTTAAGGGCTGGAGGCCAGGAGCAGCCAGTCTCTAGCACAGAAGCTGCTGGACCATGAGCACCAGGACATGCTCATTACATGCTGGTTCTGCAGGGCACTGAGCAGAGAGCTGTGGGGGTCCTCCCTGTCCCTACATCCCTGGTGTCCTCTCCAGCTGTTTGATGTCCAGCTTGGGGGGTCCAAGACTGAGGTCAAAAATTACAAGCATTGGTATCTGAGCTGTACACTTACTCTTGCAGGCAGAGCTCTCAATCTAGTCTCAGAAAGCTTTTAAGTGAATTTCCTCTGTGTTTTATTCTCTGACTTCTCCAGCTGCCTGGTTTTACCAGCACTGTAACTTCTGCTGTCCACAACCTTCCATGTCTTTTATATTAGGCTTTGTAGTCACCACATGACACAGAAATACTGTTGACCACTTGCAGCTTTCAAGCAAGCTGGATTGCATTCACCATCCTATTCTGGGAAGATCTGCAGACTGGAAAGGTCAGACAAAGCCTCACAAATGCTCACTGTTTGGAAGCCTGTCCTACCACTGCTTGGGATAGAAAGGGATTGTTAATATACCACAGAGCAGGGACTGGAAAGAATTGTGCACGAAATGACAGAGGAAGGTTCCTGATAAATTGCTGCCCACGGTATGACTTCTGGACATAAATATGATGGGGTGGTTTTTTTGAGGGGGAGAATAGTCTTATTTTGTATTGTTCCATGTATTCAGCTTTGGAGGGGTTGCACACTACCACTTGCATTAGTTTGCAGCTGAAATACAAATGGAAATAACAATGATAATAATAACACAATACAAAAGGCTCTGGAATTCAACATTCAGTTCTACAAATCCAATCCTCATCATACCAAACCTCTGTTTTCACTGTGCTGCTAGAGGAGTTGAAACCCAAGCTTGTCCTCTCTCCCTGCATGAGGAGCTCTGTTCTCTTCCAACAGCTGCTAGCAGAAGCTGAGGGGCGGTCATGTTTATCTTAAGAAGAAGTTTTGGCAGGGCTTGCTCCAAAAGTTTGGGTTCAAGCAATCCTCTGTCTCAAAAAGTGTATCTGCCTGTGTGGAAGTGTGGTGAGAATCTGGTGAGCCCACCTCAGGGACCTCTGCAAAGTAGAAGTTTGGGTAGCTGGGGAGTCAACTGAAATTAGAGACCTAATGACAAGAGGATCATCCCAGGAGGTGGCTGCTGGAGAACTGGACCCTCAGAAAGATGATCTTAGGAGCTGGTTCCAACTGAAACAATTCTATGACCCTATGTGTTGTGCAGAAGGGGAGAACTCTTTACAGATGGATGTTGGGAAAGCTCAGTGATCAGAATGGGCAGGGATAGATATTGCTGTCCTAGGCTGTAGGTGCTCCACATCCATGGTTGTGTGGTGTGACTGGTTCAATGTTCATTGAGCCTAGAGAATGAGTCTTATGAAGAGTGGCTGAGGGTGCTGGGACTGTTCAGTTTGAGGAAGAGGAGGATTTTCAGGGCAGACTTTATTGCCCTCTACAGCTCCCTGAAAGGAGCTTGGAGTGAGATGGACATTGGTCTCTTCCTGCATTCAACAAGTGACAGGATTGTGATTCTATGCTGGCTGTTAGGAGCACATTCCCTGCTTCCTTGGCTGACTGAAGTGTTAGAGCAGGATGTTTCCTGAGGAGCAGTCCCAGACATTCCTGTGGGGGAGCTGAAATGCAGGGAGCTCTCCCTGCTGCACTCAACGTTGCAGCTCAGCTGGGTCAGCCCAAAACCTAGAGCAGAAGGAAAGGGCTTCCTGACAGGTGGCACAGCAGCAGCAGAGCCAAACTTCTGTTCTGTAACTGCCAATGGTGCCCAAAACCTTCCCAAGCCAGGCAGTGAAATGCACTCCTGCAGTCAGTTGTTTGAAGAGCTAGCAAAAAAACCCCAACAAAAGTATGAGCAGGATACAATATGTCTGAACTGCAGAAATATTTAGGTTGTTAGTGTCTGTCTCACTCTCTAAACACATTGGGAAGCACAGGACCAGCTTTCATATTATTGCTGTTTGGGTTTTGTGACAGACAAAATACAGCCTTTGTACAAATGGCATCTTCTAGTAAATAAATAGAGCTTCTCCAAAACACTGAAGGCATTACCTCCCTTTCAGTGTTCTTCTCCTCATGCCCCTCAAACAGAACCATAGAATTGTTAGGGTTGGAAGGGATCTCAAGGATCAGCCAGTTCCAAGCCCCCTGCCATGGCCAGGGACACCTCACACCACAGCAGGTTGCTCACAGCCACCTCCAGCCTGGCTGCAAACACCTCCAGGCATGAGGCTTCCACCACCTCCCTGGGCAACCTGTGCCAGGCTCTCACCACCCTCATGGGGAACAACTTCTTCCTCACAGCCAATCTCAATCTATCCATTTCTACTTTTGCTCCATTCCACCCCCCCCCCAGTCCTATCACTCCCTGATACCCTCAGAAGTCCCTCCCCAACTTTCTTGTAGCCCCCTGCAGATACTGGAAGGCCACAGTTAGGTCTCCTCAGAGCCTTCTCTTCTCCAGACTGCACAGCCCCAACTCCCTCAGTCTGTCCTCACAGCAGAGCAGCTCCAGCCCTCTGCTCATCCTCGTGGCCCTTCTCTGGACACCTTCCAGCACCTCCAATCCTTCCTGGAACAGAGGCTCCAGAACTGGACACAGAGCTCCAGGTGGGGTCTCACCAGGGCAGAGTAGAGGGGGAGAATCACCTCCCTTGACCTGCTGGCTCTGCTTCTCTTGCTGCAGCCCAGGCTCTGCTTGGCTCTCTGGGCTGCAAGTGCTCACTGCTGGCTCCTGTTGAGCTTCTCCTCCACCAGCACCCCCAGGTCCTTTTCTTCAGGGCTGCTCTCAAGCCAGTTCCTGCCCAGCCTTTATCAGTGCCTGGGATTGCCCTGACCCAGCTGCAGGACCTTGTGCTTGGCCTTGTTGAACCTCATGAGGCTGTCATGGGCTTACCTCTCCAGCCTGTCCAGGTGTCTCTGGATGGATCCCTTCCCTCCAGCTGTCTGCTGCACCACACAGCTTGGTGTCATCAACAAACTTGCTGAGGATGCACTCAGTGTCACTGTTCATGGCACCAACAAAGATGTTAAACAAGACTGGTCCCAGGACTGATCCCTCAGCAGCCATGAGCTGCAGCACCCAGCCTTTGACTTGCTCCCTTTCTCTCAGTGGCTTTTGACACAGCTGGAAGAGAGTTGGAGAATCTCAGACTGCCTCATGAGTAGTTCTCTGCCTCTCTGCCTTCACTCTCTCTTTTGCCATAGCCAGCTTTGCCTCTTTTGCAGTTCAGTCTGTGCCTGCATCTGCAAGAATAAATCCAGGGACAGAAAGGTAGGATGGCTTTGATTACCTTCACCACCAGCCATCTGCTAGGGTCAGCTCAGCTTGGTCCAAGTGGACATGTCAAATATTTCAGTAATAGAACAAACTTTTAGACATCAGAGTGGGCAATTAGCAGCTAATTCAATGTTGCAGTTTTAGAATCAGGCTGGAATGTTGCTTTTAATGTCTTCAAGCCTGTCTGTAATGTCTCTCTGTAATGACCACCCATCTCCAGTGCCTTCTCAAAGAGCAATCAGATTGCTTTCCTAGAGCCTTTCTCTCAGCCTCTCACTGATGGGGACCTTACAGCTGCTTCAAGAAATGTTTTTTCCACCCCAGAACATAGGAAAACATCTAGAATTTCTCAAGAGAAAGGAGAAATGTGTCTGCCTTCCCCAGTGGCACTTTGTGTTTACTGAATTCAGAACAGTCTGGAATCTCTTGAGGAAACTAAACTCAGCCTGAGTGGCCTTTTGCCATTTCTTTAGACATTACTGAAGGCCTAAACCTTTCCCTCCAGCAGAGAGGCTTTCCATAGCTGTGCTTCCTTTGCTGAGATTTCAGCACAGGGCTGCAGAATGCTGAGGGTCAGAAGAGACCTCTGGAGATCATCCAGCCCAACCCTCTACTGAAGCAGGATCACCTAGGGCAGGCCACACAGGAACATGTCCAGGTAGGTTTGGAAAGCCTCCAGAGAAGACTGAACAATGTCTCTGGGCAGCCTGGTCCTTTGCTCTGTCACACTCACTGCAAAGGAGTTTCTCCTCGTGCTGAGGTGGAACTTGCTCTGTTCCAGTTTGTGTCCATTGCCCCTCATCCACCACTGACAAGAGCCTGGCCCCTTCTTGCCCCCCACCCTTCAGGTATTTGTAAACATTGCTCAGGCCCCCTCTCAGCCCTCTCTTCTCCAGGCTAAACAGCTCCAGGGCTCTCAGCCTTTCTTCATTGCACAGAGGTTCCAGGCTCTTCAGCATCCTTGTAGCCTCTATTGGACTCCCTCCAGCAGTTCCCTGTCCCTCTTGACCTGGGATGCCCAGACCTGGTCACAATGCACCAGATGAACTGACAGCAAGTGTAAATGATGTCTTCCTCTCTGGTGCCTGGCAAACCTCATGTCCAAGAAGAACAGAGCAATCCTGCATGAGCTTCTCAGTGAATTCGGTCCAAATATCTGTCTCTGGCCCCTAGGGTGGGTTGTGCTTCGGATTGCCCCTTTTTGCTGCTGTTCCAAAAAGGGTGGCTGTGGGGCAGAAGGAGGAGGAGAGTGTTGCACATCATAGGTGCCCACCAGCCTTGGAGCCAGAGCTCTTCCCATCAGCAGAGAAGGAGGGAAGCGAGGGCTGGTGGGCGACAGGACCTTGTCCCAACCTGCAGTCAGGAGACATCGTCTGGGCATGCATTTCAACCACGAGTTTGGAAAGTGCCTGCTGGAGCTGCCAGCCAGGGCTAACCACTGCCTGTCTGGGAAGGAGTGTGCACATTTTTAGGAGGGAGCTGGTTGATTCTGCTTCAGCCACGGCTCACGGATGGGAAGCAGCAAAATAGCACAGCGTGGCCTAATTGCTGACATCTGGATCCCCACTGACAATGCACAGTGGTGCCTTTGCAGTTCCAGTGGAAGAGGCATGATTTACTGAGCTGTTCTTGGAAGCTGCAGAAGGTTAGTAAGTACAAAGCAGGCATAATCCAAGTAGTAACTATGCAGATGTAATCCAAGCAGAAACTACAGCCCAGAGCTCCTCTCCACCCTTTTGTTCCATGCACACTCGCACACGTACACGCAGGCATGACTGAGCTGTCAGAGGAGTGCTGCTTTCACTGATTCACAGCTTCACAGACTGGTAGGGGTTGGAAGGGACCTCTGGAGATCATCCAGCCCAACCCCCCTGCCAGAGCAGGATCACCTAAACCAGATCACACAGCAACACATCTTGAAAGTCTCCAGAGAAGGAGACTCCACCAGCTCCCTGATCAGCCTGTTCCAGTGCTCTGCCACCCTCAAAGTAAAAAAGTTCCTTCCAGAGCTTTGTTGTTAACATAAAAGTAGAAAAGGAAGCCCCTGTGTGAAGGCTTTCTGGTTATCCATCAGAGCCACCTCCTTCTGAATCCTGACATTGAAATGGAATGAAGATAAACCACAGCATGCTTCCTGCTTCTGCAACAAGGATAACAGCAATGGCCGACCCCTAGCTCGTTGGTTTTGGGTAGATTTGGACAGAATGTTAGGAAGAAATTCTTTCCAGTGAGGATGGTCAGACACTGGCACAGGCTGCCCAGGGAGGTTGTGGATGTCCCCTCCCTGGAAGTGTTCAAGGCCAGGTTGGATGAGGCCTTGAGCACCCTGGGCTGGTGGGAGGTGTCCCTGCCCATGGGAGGAGGAGTAGAACTGAAAGATCTATAAGATCAGGGTCCAGGAAGTCACCACCCCTGGATGTGTTCAGGAAACATGGACATGGTGCATTCCCTCATTCTGGAATCCAATTTAACAGTGTAAAACCTACAGCCCACTCTCTCTACTACCTGATTGCTGCCATCCCTCCTTTGTCCTCACACATAACAATTTCTTCTTACACATCTCACTGGCACCAACTGACCCACTGCCAGATTAATCTTTTTCAACTAAAAACCTGGGAGAGAATTTGTTTCTTGGGGTTTTTTTTTTGGTCTATATATTCTGCTGAAGATCCTCATGACAGGCATCCATGCAGCTTAGGTAGGTTACTTCTTCTTTTTGTTTTCTGCAGACAGATCCTGCCACAGATCTTTTCAGCTCTCCTTCCTGCTCTCTGAGTTTATTTAACTTGCAGATCTGCCAGTAATTCCTAGCTGGAATGGATGTAGACAGCTACTTCTGTTATTGCCAGTTCTTGTACTGAAATAGAAAACCATTGACTTGGGTTGCTGTGGAGGGGACCCCTCCTTTTGCAAGGAGCTCACATCTTTTAAAGGAGAGAAAAAAACCCAAAGCAAAACACCAAACGCAAGTGAGGTCAACATTTTTGTCTGAAGTCATCACAGCATGATATTTACACTGCAAAGCTGTATCTAGAGATGAAAGAAATGATGTTGGAATGTGATGATGAAAGAAATGGTGCTGGAGGGTGTCCAGAGCAGGGCCACGAGGATGAGCAGAGGGCTGGAGCTGCTCTGCTATGAGGACAGACTGAGGGAGTTGGGGTTGTTCAGTCTGGAGAAGAGAAAGCTCCAAGGAGACCTAATTGAGGCCTTCCAGGATCTGCAGGGGGCTACAAGAAAGTTGGGGAGGGACTTTTGAGGGTACCAGGGAGTGATAGGACTGGGGGGGTGGAATGGAGCAAAACTAGAAATGGGGAGGTTGAGATTGGATGTTAGGAAGAAGTTCTTCCCCAGGAGGGTGGTGAGAGCCTGGCACAGGTTGCCCAGGGAGGTGGTGGAAACCTCATGCCTGGAGGTTTTTGCAGCCAGGCTGGATGTGGCTGTGAGCAACCTGCTGTGGTGTGAGGTGGTGCAGGTTGGACTTGATGATCCTTGGGGTCTCTTCCAACCTTAGTTATACTGTGATACTGTATCCCTGCCCATGGCAGGAGGTTGGAACTGGCTGAGCCTTGAGCTCCCTTCCAACCCTGACAATTCTTTGATTCTATGTTAGTTGCAATTTAAAAGCTCTTTTAATCTTGTCTTGGTGGTTGCTTCACCCTTGATCTTCCTGTGGGAGCAGGGAAGCTGCAGGCTGCAAACCAGGGGGGTTGGAACTGGATGATCCTTGAGGTGCTTTCCAACCCTGACAATTCTGAGTCTATGGCTTTGGAAATGGAGCTACAGTTCTGGAGGTGGCTGCAGGATGAGTAACCAGCGGTACCAAGGGACCAAACTCAATGACCAGAGCAGATCCTTCCATTCTTCCTCCCTTTTCCTTTGCCCTGTCAGTTGCAGACTGTTTGGGCCAAAAGAAAAGCTCCTAAGCAGCAGGTCTAACAGTGCCATGTAGTTACAGAGTGAAATGCCACGACAGTGTTCCAGAAATAGCACTTTTCAGTCTTTATAGGCTCTCAAGGGCCCTTTAAACAGTACCACAGAGGACGTTAGTCACCCTGGGCTGTGGCAGCCTGACAGTTTTCCAGCTACAGGCCTTCTTGGCGCTTAGCTGACAATGATCATCCAAGGGCAGGAGCTCTGCCTCTGCCCAGCACAGTTACTGTCTGCAAGTGTTCCCACATCTTGTTTTCTTCACATGTGGCTTCCTGATGAACATGTCCCATTTGGCAAGAGGGGGAGCAGAGGTGAGCTCTTGTGATGCCAGCTGAGCAACAGAGAATACAGACTTGCTTCACATCAGACAGGACAGCTCTGGCCAGCCTCTGGCCTGGGGTTTTTTTCTTCCCCTCCTTTTTTTTTCTTTCTTTTCACATTTGGAAAAAAACCCAAAACTTCTTCTTTGTCTTCAGAGGCTTCAGGAAATGAATGCTGTAGTATTGGCTTGGCTCCTGGGACTGGATTTTTGCAGTATGAACTGCAGAGAGAGATAATCCAGCTGAAAAGCAGCCTTCCTGCAAGATTAAAACCAAATTAGGAGCTTCGTGGACTTGTTTCACTTGAATCACTCACAGAGACCCCTCCTCAAATACTCTGTCCACTTCTGGGGTCCCCAGCAGGAGAAGGACACAGCTGCTGGGGACAGTCCAGAGGAGGCCACAAAGGTGATCCAAGGGCTGGAGCAGCTCTGCCCTGAGCACAGGCTGAGGGAGCTGGGGCTGTGCAGCCTGCAGAGGAGAAGGCTCCAGGGGCACCTCAGAGCTGCTGCCAGGACCTGAAGGGATCCTGCAGGAAGGCTGCAGAGAGACTTTTGCTGAGGGTGTCTGGAGCCAGGCCAAAGGGGAATGGTTTGAAGCTGAGGCAGAGCAGGGTTAGACTGGAGCTGAGGAAATTCTTCAGCAGGAGGGTGGTGAGACTCTGGAATAGGTTACCCAGGGAGGCTGTGGCTGCCTCCTGCCTGGGGGTGTTCAGGGCCAGGCTGGATGAGACCTTGGGCAGCTGAGTCTAGCTGAGAGGTGTCCCTGCCCATAGCGGGGATGTTGGAGATGAGCTCTGAAGTCCCTTCCAACCTGAGCCATTCTATGAGATGTATCAGGACTGAATGCTACTCTTGGGCAGGAAGACAGAGAATTGATGAGCTAAGTATGATCAGCATATCTAAAAGAGACCAAATCTCCTAATCAGTGAGGACAAGTTCATCAGTTGCTCTTACAAGTGGCAGACTTTCTTTCCTCTTGTCCTCCAACAGGAAAAAGCAAAGCAAAGAAGCCCTTCTTCCACCCAGTGTTGTCAGATTGAAGGCATTTGCTTCTTGAAGCAGAAAGTTTTTCAGCTCTCAGACCCTTCCAAATATCACATTCCACATGGGTAACAACCACCAAAATTGAATTACTGATATTTATTCAAGAAACCACAAAGATACTCAGACCTTTCAACCGAGAGTATTGTGAGCAGTGTGACTCCTATCCGAGCGCTGAGGGTGACAATGATGACTTATTTAAGAAGAGCAGAAGTAACATTCCAGACACTCCCATCCTGCTTGAAAACTGAAAAGAAAATAATAGTAAAAAAAAAAATAAAAATGCTGCTTCAGGAAAAGCTTCAGTTCAAAATAAACCTTCACTTTCTTACCATTAAAGGCAGCTGAAGCATTTCTGAAGTGTCTTAAATGTGCCGGGTTTGTAACTTTATAGTTTTGTTGTTCTTATGCTTTCTTTTTGCCCCCCCCTTCTACATCTTCTTCCAATTATTGTTATTGATATTAGTATTCTCTTTCTTCTTTTTCTTAATCATCTCCTTCTTCTTCTTTCTCCTTCTCTCTAATTCTCCTTCTCCTCCTCCTCCTTCTCCTTCTCTCTAATTCTCCTTCTCCTTCTCTCTAATTCTCCTTCTCCTTCTCTCTAATTCTCCTTCTCTCTAATTCTCCTTCTCCTTCTCTCTAATTCTCCTTCTCCTTCTCTCTAATTCTCCTTCTCTTTCTCTCTAATTCTCCTTCTCTCTAATTCTCCTTCTCCTTCTCTAATTCTCCTCCTTCTTCTCCTTCTCCTTCTCTCTAATTCTTCTCCTCTTTCTCCTTCTCTCTAATTCTTCTCCTCCTTCTCCTTCTCCTTCTCCTTCTCCTTCTCCTTCTCCTTCTCCTTCTCCTTCTCCTTCTCCTTCTCCTTCTCCTTCTCCTTCTCCTTCTCCTTCTCCTTCTCCTTCTCCTTCTCTCTAATTCTCCTTCTCCTTCTCTCTAATTCTCCTTCTCTCTAATTCTCCTTCTCCTTCTCTCTAATTCTCCTTCTCCTTCTCTCTAATTCTCCTTCTCTCTAATTCTCCTTCTCCTTCTCTAATTCTCCTCCTTCTTCTCCTTCTCCTTCTCCTTCTCCTTCTCTCTAATTCTCCTTCTCTCTAATTCTCCTTCTCCTTCTCTCTAATTCTCCTTCTCTCTAATTCTCCTTCTCCTTCTCTCTAATTCTCCTTCTCCTTCTCTCTAATTCTCCTTCTCTCTAATTCTCCTTCTCCTTCTCTAATTCTCCTCCTTCTTCTCCTTCTCCTTCTCCTTCTCCTTCTCCTTCTCCTTCTCCTTCTCCTTCTCCTTCTCCTTCTCCTTCTCCTTCTCCTTCTCCTTCTCTCTAATTCTCCTTCTCTCTAATTCTCCTTCTCCTTCTCCTTCTCCTTCTCCTTCTCCTTCTCCTTCTCCTTCTCCTTCTCCTTCTCCTTCTCTCTAGTTCTCCTTCCCCTTCCCCTTCTCTCTAATTCTCCTTCCCCTTCCCCTTCCTATTAATGTCATTGGTACAGTTGCTAAAAAATCTTCTGGGAAGTGGCTGTCAGGAGGATGGGACTGGTCAGTGTGGTCCCTTCCAACCCCTACTATACTGGGAAGTGAAAAGAGGAATATAGTGCCATGCATTTCAACTGGGTGGCATTTCTACTAAAGAGAAGATGAAACAGAGACACACAGAGAGAAGGAGGAACTTCTCCCCAAGTCGCCTGCAGTTGTGGGCTGGAGGTCATTGCAGTACTCAGCAGGTATGTGGCAAAATGGGCTTGCCCAATCAGGCAGAGTAAGAGCTTGAGCTATGGCTTTGTACACCCAATTACACCCAATCACACCATCTCAACTTGGTCTCTAGTTGTCTAATGCAATTAATGTTTAGTTGCTGAGAGGAGGTAAATCTACTCCAAAAAGAGAGGGAACTACAAGTCCAATATCGTCACTTAGACCTAAGCAAGAGTTCAGCTCTCCAAGCCAAGACATCCATGGAAAGCAACTGCATCCAGCAGCAGCCCAGGAGAAGCCTCATCTGCTATCACTTTGGGTCTGCAGTTTGGCATTTCCAAATGGTGAGAGATGGTTCATGCATTAGTGGTGAGGAGGCTGATGTGAGGTTAAACCACAGGTCAATTAGTGAGAAACTTTAGGCTAATTTATCCTGGGAGACTGTGGGTAGCAAATCTTCATCCCAGTGGGTGATGTGGAAACATCTTGCTGACTATCTAGGCATAGGCAAAATTACAGACTCATAGAATCAGTCACAGAATGATAGGGGTTAGAAGAGACCTCTGGAGAGCATCCAGTCCAATCCCCCTGCCAGAGCAGGATCACCTAGGGCAGGTCACACAGGAATGCACCCAGGTGGGATTGAAAGTCTCCAGAGAAGATGACTTTACAGCCTCTCTGGGCAGCCTGCTCCAGGGCTCTGTCACTCCTACAGGAATGAAGTTTTTCCTCATGGTGGAATTAGGTGGAATTAGCTCTATGAGATGTCCAGAAGAAAGTCTCTAGACTGCTGTGCAGCCATTTCAGTGTTTCTTACAGTATTGAGTTCAGTATTTCAGTCTCTTTCTCTGTTTGTTTCAGTATTTCATGAGTGGAATTAAAGATCTAGGATGAACCAGTCAGAGGACACAGAAAAATTAGTCACAAAATTGCATATAAGGGCAGGAAAAAGAATATTAAAAAAAAGACAGAGAGAAAAATTATTCAATTACAAAGGTTTTGGAGGAAGGCAAACAAAGAAGGGTCAAAAGAGGCTTTCCCCTAAGGACTCAAAAGGATTCGGTGAAGTTCAGCGAGCACTTGCAGCCCAGAAAGCCAATCACCACCTGGGCTGCAGCAAGAGAAGCAGAGCCAGCAGGGCCAGGGAGGAGATTCTCCCCTTCTACTCCACTCTGCTGAGACCACACCTGGGGTACTGTGTCCAGTTCTGGAGCCTCTGTGCCAGGAAGGATCTGGAGGTGCTAGAAGGTGTCCAGAGAAGGGCCATGAGGATGAGCAAAGGGCTGGAGCTGCTATGAGGACAGAGTGAGAGAGTTGGGGTTGTGCAGTCTGGAGAAGAGAAGGCTCTGAGGAGACTTAATTGTGGCCTTCCACTATCTGCTGGGGGCTACAAGAAAGCTGGGGAGGAACTTTTCAGGGTGTCAGGGAATGATAGGACTGGGGGGAATGGATTCAAGCTAGAGAAGGGGAGATTGAGATTGGATGTTAGGAAGAAGTTGTTCCCCATGAGAGTGGTGAGAGACTGGCACAGGTTGTCCAGGGAGGTGGTGGAAGCCTCATCCCTGGAGGCTTTTGCAGCCAGGCTGGATGTGGCTGTGAGCAACCTGCTGTAGTGTGAGGTGTCCCTGCCCATGGCAGGGGGCTTGGAACTGGCTGATCCTTGAGGCCCCTTCCAACCCTGACAATTCCATGATTGCAAAGTTGGTGGTCCCTGAGGTGATGTACTAAGATCTGAAAGTCAAAACCTGCCCGTCAAGGAGTAAGTGGATGGAGAAGAGATTTCTGCTCTTCTAATTCTGTCCTCTCTCTTCAGAGATTATTTCAGGCAAGGTTCATTTTGAAATGCCCATAAAGTTATTGTGAGTTTTAAAGTCATTCTGATGAGGCTTCACTTAGAGAAGAAGTCACAGCCCCACCTTGCTGACTGGCTAAGAATCAGCAGCAGTGTCAGCAACAATAACAACAAAGTAGGAAAGACTCCTCTTCAGAATATTCCTTTTCCAATGGCCATGAAAACAGGCAAACACTGATGTCTGACTGATGTTTTTCTGCATCTGAAAGTGCCCAAGCCATTTCATTTTCATCACCTGCAGAGCTGTGCATATTTGAGAAGTGAAAACACGAGAAGGCAACTGTAAAAATAATGGAAATGTTGGGAATCAGTTTTTTTCCTACCTATTTTTCATGTCTCAGGAAACCACAGAAGGAATCTTTGATCCCAGCTGGTTTAGTGATGTGATAAATTAGGTCTTCATTAGCTCTGGCAGTTCTGTGGGCAAATGGAAAACACCTAGCAAGCCAAATAGTTTGGTCTGTGAGGTTAAAGGCAGAAAAGGGATGTGCAACGCTGCAAAAGATTGCTGTTGTTGTTTTGTAGAATCAGGGAATAGTTTGGGTTGGAAAAGTCCTCTAAGATCACTGAGTCCAACCAGCAACCCAACACCACCACGGCCAATAAACCACATCCCAAAGTGCCATGGCCACAAATTCCATGAACACTTCCAGGGATGGGGACTTCACCACCTCCCTGGGCAGCCTGTGCCAAGCCCTGAGCAATTTTAGGCTGCTGTTATCTGCTCCTTTTTGGTTTTAGCTCAAAACCTCCTTTGGGGATTTCTTGGGGTCTTATTTAACTTGTGATTATTTTTTTTTTCCCCAAAGGGACATTTTAAAACTAAAAACATTTTGGAAAAGCTTTTTAAATGGGACATTTTCCAAGGGTTTGTAGAGACAGGATGAGAGGGAATGGATTGAAGCTGGAAAAGGGAAGACTTAGGCTGGAGATTAGGAAGAAATTCTTTCCAGTGAGGATGGTGAGATCCTAGCACAGGTTACCCAGGGAGGTTGTGGCTGCCTCCTCCCTGGAGGTGTTCAAGGCCAGGTTGGATGAGGCCTTGAGCATCCTGGGCTGGTGGGAGGTGTCCCTGCCTATGTCAGAGGAGGTGGAACTGGACAATCTTTAAGGTCCTTTCCAATCTAAGCCATTCTATGGATCTATGAATCTGAACACAACAGGAGTTCAGATGCCAGTGCTCCCATTCCGTGGGCACACAGGTTGCTCAGGGCCTCATCCGATGTGCCCTTGAACATCTCTAGGGAGGGACATCCACAGCCTCCCTGGGCAACCTGTTCCTTTGTCCCTCCTCCCTCACTGGAATGAATTTCTTTTCAAAGTCTAGTTTAAATCTACCCTCCAGCAGCCATTCTTGTTAGACCACAAGGCAAGCAGGGTGACCTCCTTCACCATTACATGGTGTGGAGAAGTGTTCGAGGGTGACCCAACCTGGACTTCAGCTGCTTCTGTTCATGATGTAAGCTTAAAGGTTAAAAAAAAAGTGCTGCAGCTGTCATAACCTTTAGAGGCTTCCAAGAGTACCCAGTCAAAGATTTGAAGCATCCTCACTTAATCCATCCTTTATAGGAGGAAAATGAAAGCTGTGTTTCCACCGAGTTCAGACAAGGTCTGGGGAAAATATTGTGCTTGTAAACAAAATGACAAAGATTCCTCCCTCCTGCTCCTGCTTTCACTCCTGATTAAACCCTAAGGTCAACTATTTGACAATCTGGGGAAACTTTTTTGAGCCAGGCCATCAGATTCCAGAGTGAGAAGAAATCCAAATGGGGAAACAGCAACCACCAAAAAAAAAAACCAACCCCAAAAGAAACAGAAAGAAAAAGAAATTGCAAAGCTGAGGCAAAGCTGTTAGTGTTGACAAATAGGTTGGGCTCTTTTTGAATGTCTTCTGTCAAGTTAGGACAGGGAAATTGTGAGGTAATAGGAGCAGAAGCTGGTGGTGGTTATAATACAACCTGACATTTATTTCAGATGGATGGAAAGTTTCACAATAAGCACATTTTATACACACCCCCCCGCCCCCCAACTGCATTCTTAATGCAGTGCAAGAATGTTAAGGCCTTTTCCTCTTCTTGTTGAGTAAAAAAAGTCCTTCTCTTTGCTTTTCAGTTCATAAATTAACACCTCTCTGTGCTAAAATCCAGGAATAAATATTGTGATCGAGGGTAATGAAGCTGGGGAAGGGTCTGGAGAGCAGGGCTGGGGAGGAGCAGCTGAGGGAGCTGGGGGTGTTCAGCCTGGGGAAGAGGAGGCTGAGGGAGACCTCATTGCTCTCTACAGCTCCCTGAAAGGAGGTTGCAGTGAGGTAGGGGTTGGTGTCCTCTCCCTAGTCTCAGCTGATAGGAAGAGAGGAAATGGCCTGAAATTGTGCCAGGGGAGGCTTAGGTTGGAGATAAGGAAAAATGTCTTTGCTGCAAGAGTGGTCAGGGATTGGCAGAGGCTGCCCAGGGAGGTCATGGATTCCCCATCCCTGGAGGTGCTCCAGAAACCTGTGGCCATGGCAGTTTGGAACATGGCTTAGTGGCCATGGTGGTGTTGGGTTGCTGGTTGGACTGGATGTTAGATGTTAGGAAAAAGTTCTATACAGAGAGAGTGATTGCCCATTGGAATGGGCTGCCTGGGGAGGTGGTGGAGTCACCATCACTGGAGGTTTTCAGGAGGAGACTTGATGGGGTGCTTGGTGCTGTGGGTTAGTTGTTTGGGCGGTGTTGGATTGGTTGATGGGTTGGATGCGTTGATCTTGAAGGTCTCTTCCAACCTGGTTTATTCTATGTATTCTATGTATGTATGTATCTTGGAGGTCTTTGCCAACCCAAACTGTTCTGTGACTCTATGATTCTAAGATCATCCATCTCTGCAAAATGGAACACTCAATAAAAAAACCCAAAACACTTGGAACAAAAGGATACTGCAGTTTGAATATTAAATGTGGAGTTTACAGTGTTAGAGCCAGTTTATGTTCTTGTTCACAGTGGCATGATCCTCACAGATTGGGGCTGCCATGGGAGGTGGTGGAGTTCATCATCCCTGGAGGTGAAACATTTGGCCATAGCACTTCTGGGCATAGTTTAATGGCCACGGTGGTGTTGGGTTGATGGTTGGACTCCATGATCTTAGAAGGCTTTTCCAACCCAAACAATTCCATCATTCTATGATCTAAATTTTCAGACAGGCTTGACTTCAACTGCTTTCCCTCTTTCTCCTGTGCTGATGCAAACTTACAGAGGTGCTAAGCTTGGGAGTCACCCTGCTGGTTTAGTCCTGAGCTCTGCTTGATGAGGGGAAATAAATGCTTCTGGCCTGCTCAGTGTTGTAGCACAAAAGGAAGAGGCCAAATCCAGCAGAGATAAGAGGAATATTGAAGACATTCAGTGAGGCAAAGTAATAATATTCCAAATTAAGTCAGTGAAATGGAATGTATGTCATGAGAGAGAAAATGTCTGAGGAAAATGAAGAGGATTTAAGAAAGTTATTGAAGACACTCAACCAAAATATTTCAGTCTCAGAATCAGGAAGTCTGAGAGAGAAGAGAATTGGAGCCTCAGGAATCTTAATAATCATTTAAAGAGGGAACCAAGTTTATGGGTTTGATAGGTGGCTTTTAAACAGCTGCTTTTGCCAGCAAAAATCAGTTGGGATCGATCCTGAGACATGCAGTTTTAAGGGAATGAGATCAATGGTGTGCAAAAGAAGTACTGGGAGGAAAGAAAAAGAGCAAGTTAAGAGTGATAAACACTTAGGAAATGTGGAAGAGCTGCCCAGTGGATTTTGTGAGCTGCAGACAGAGCAGTAACAACAAAAGCTGCATAACCCCAGCTGCTACACTGGGAAGCTGGACTGTGGCAAAGATTTTACTGACATTTAAAAAAGGTAAATAAATGTAAATCTGATCCCAAAGGAGTAAGATTTTAAGATCTTGCAGATATTGGAAAGAATAAGATTTTTAAAGGCAAAAGCTTGGTGGTTTTTTTAATGATGGAATCATAGAACAGTTTGGGTTGGAAGAGACCTGAAACATGATTGAGCTCAAACTCTCCTGCCATGGGCAGGGACATCTCCCATCAGCCCAGGTTGCTCAAGGCCTCATCCAACCTGGCCTTGAACACCTCCAGGGAGGGCACAGCCACAACCTCCCTGGGCAACCTGTGCCAGTGTCTCACCACTCTCACTCATCTCCAGTCTAAATCTCCCCTCTTCCAGCTTCAATCCATTCCTTCTTGTCCTAACACTACAAAACCCTTGTAAAAAGTCCCTTCTAAGCTTTCTTGTAGCCCCTTTCAGGTACTGGAAGGCTGCTCTAAGGTCTTCCCTGAGCCTTCTCTTCTCCAGGCTGAACAAACCCCAGCTCTCTCAGCTCTTCCTTGTATGGCAGGGCTGCCACTCCTCTGGCCTTTTCCCTGTCTGTAGTGTCATCAGTGAGGGAGAAAGCAGAAAATCTGAAGAAATGAAAGGGCAGAGCAGCTCCTTAAAGGAATTCTGGGCTCATCTCATCGAAAGCTGGATTAACCTTCAGCAAACGAGAGTGGAAACTGGGATGTAGTTCCAAGAGCAATAGAAATGTTCTGGATGAAAATGTGTAGCATTTAGCAACCCAGCCTTCTTCTTACTCATTGTCTCTGCATTGCTTTGCTCCCCAGGGAACACATTCCTTCTCTTTTTTCTCCATCAAAGCCAGATTGCAACTGTTCCACGTGAAACAAGGCAGTACTGGAAGTGAAGGAGCAGATGGTTCATGCTTATAGAACTCTCCCTCCCCTCCCCATCCCTTCCCATCCCTTTCCTTCCTGTCCCTTCTTCTTCCCTTCCCTTCTCTCCTTTTCTTCTTCCCCTTCCCCTTTTGTCCTTCCCCTTTCCCCTCCCTTTCATTTTGGGACCTCAGTGAACTTTTTGCTGGCAGTTTTGGGAGCTTTTTGTTGGAAAGCAGAGACAGAGCAGGGGAGATAACAAAGCTGAGCAGAACTCTACATGCTGTACACAGCTCCTTTTGCTCTGGAAGTGATACAAGCTTTGTGCTAGGAAATGCAGCTTTTTATCTCAGAGGTCATAGGAGGTGGGATGTCACCTAAATCATTGAGTGTTCTGGGGCTCAGGTTGTTGCATGCATCCTCCTGGAGATGCAAAATTGGAGAGGAAGTTGGCTTCTAAACGTGCTCTGGGTGCTGGGGTTTGGCTGCTGTGCACTGGGGATTCACAGTGCTGGGGCCCAACCGTGTGCTAAAATTGGATGGGTTAAAATCAATTCCTCCTTGACATACCTTTCAAGTCTGAACAGATTGGAAGCCCTGGGGGGGGGTGGTTCTGAATGTGACCTTCTCTGGAAGCACTTTATGAGATTAACTCTCAAAGCACAGCTGGTCTCTGTCTCCTGTTATGCTGCATATTAGTGCTGCCATCAAACTCTATTTGGAAAAGCAGAAAAATCAACCCAAAGCTGACTGAGGAAAGCTTGCTGCAAATTCCTTCTGTTGCTTTTCTCTTTATTCAGTCTTTCATGGAAACAGCTTCCAGAAAGAGTCCCATGTGTTAATATCATCTTAGATTACATTGCAGGTGGAGGAAAAAACAGATTCCTTATGACAGCCCTGGAGAGATTTTAGAGTTTCTCTAATGTACAGTGAGTCTCTCAAAAGCACATCTCCCCCCTCCATTTATACAGAGCAATTTTCTTCAGAGAGCTCTGCCTCATAATACTGAGTGGTTGTTAGGAAATAGGATTCAGCAGCTAATCTAAAGAAACGTGAAGCAGAAGCTCCCTCCTTGCTCACAACCTGTGATTAACTGCCAGGATCAATCCATGTGGCTCTCTCAGATATGAAGGACTTGGGGTTGTTCAGTCTGGAGAAGAGAAGGCTCCAAGGAGACCTAATTGTGGTCTTCCAGTATCTGCAGGGGGCTACAAGAAGGCTGGGGAGGGGCTTTTGAAGGTGTCAGGCAGTGACAGGAGTAGGGGGGAATGGAGCAAAACTAGAAATGGGTAGATTGAGACTGGATGTTAAGAAGAAGTTGTTCCCCATGAGGGTGGTGAGAGCCTGGCACAGGTTGCCCAGGGAGGTGGTGGAAGCCTTGCCCCTGGAGGCTTTTGCAGCCAGGCTGGAGGTGGCTGTGAGCAACCTGCTGTAGTGTGAGGTGTCCCTGCCCATGGCAGTGGGGCTGGAACTGGCTGAGCCTTGAGGTCCCTTCCAACCCTGACAGTTCTGTGATTCTATTCAAATTTCTGCTATATAAGCAGCACAGAAAGAATGAAGGCTCAAACTTTGTTGGTTACAAACACAGTCAGAGGGAGTTTGTGGCTGATAGAACCAGAACAAAATACAGCTTCATTTGACTGCTGCAGCTGGACCAAAATGTAGTGAATCAGACCCAAATACTTGCCAAGCCCTCCCTCTTTCAGCCATGGCTGCAGAAAAGGAAATTCCTCGCTGGCTGCTTTCCAGCATGTCCTTTCATCTTGTTATCAGCTTTGGGATGGAGCTGCTCTGGCAGTTGTGCTCCTACAATGGCTGCAGCTGTTTTAAACATTGAAGTAGGTCTGGAAACTTCCAGAGAAAGCCACAGAGCCATCGACAGTCATGGGGCAGAAACCTCCTGATAAATGTTCTTTATAACCTTCTTCTAATTTGGGGCTGTGCGACAGAGCAAATGAATGACTGTGCTGGAGGAAGAGGACAATCAGCAAGGATGGGAAATTACTCTTGGCACAGTTTGCTTGGCCTCAGAGCTTTCTAGAGAATCACTCTTTCATTTTACCATTTGACTTTTTTAACAGCCTTTAGCTTTTGGGGCTGGTTGCAAGAAATGTGGGCAGAGAGGAGCTTTGAAGCACAATTCACAGCTACGTTTCCAAAACCTCCACCAGGCTGTCAGTTGTTCGCTTTCCTGGGGCAGGGGAGAGGAAGAGAGGGAAATGTTGAAGGTGAATGTTTGCTTCTTTGCAGTAATAAAAGATGCCAGATCAAAGAGGTCCTTTGTTAACAACTTCCAAGTCGAGCCTCAGCTGAAGACAAACCCGAGTGGTGTCCTTTTGATCTCGTTATGTTTCATTCTTGAAACCACTCCCATGTTGTGAAAGCACAAGAGGGAATGGCTTTAAGCTGGAAAAGGGTGGATTTAGGCTGAAGAGTGGGAAGAAATTCTTTCCAGTGAGGGTGGTGAGACCCTGGAACAGGTTGCCCAGGGAGGCTGTGGATGCCTCCTCCCTGGAGGTGTTCAAGGACAGGTTGGGTGAAGCCTTGAGCAACCTGGGCTGGTGGGAGGTGTCCCTGCCCATGGGGTTGGAACTGGATGAGCTTTTAAGACCCTTCCAACCCAACCCATTCTATGATTTCATGATTCTGCTTCCATGGCTCTGTGATTTTATTTTCTTATGGTTCTGCTTCCATGAGTCTAATTCTTTCTATCATTCCCTCATTCTATGATGCTCTGCATGTCTTCCATCATAGAAGCTTGGACATAGAATGTCCCTGTTTTCAAGCAGGTGCTGATCAACCCTTCTTGGGGCCAAAATGAGTAGCAATGTCTTTGATGGTCTACATGTTGAGCAGCCTTCACCACTCCTCCCTCTGTAAAGTCAGCAATCTGGAGCAAGAGGGACCAGCAGCCTTTGAGTGTACCAGGAACTGCTGAAGTTAGCCCAGTGGGCTGACTAAGCAATCTGCTTCCCAGGTTTTTGTGGCATATCTGCACCCTTTCTTTATCTGCATCTGCACTTCTGTCAGCTGGCTCCTTGGAGTTAAATCCTCTCTGTGAGCAGGGCCTTTCTCTGCCCTGACCTTTATTTAAGGTATGTAAAATTGGCTGTGGAATGGTTGCTGTTTTCACATGAAAAACCAAACCGAACCCAAGGCTGTGTTATGTGAACAATTTAACTGCAGAAGCCTTTCATGTTTGCTGCAGTGGTAATTAGGAGCTGCAAGCAGACATTTTTTCAATCATCCAACTGCAAGGAAAATGTAAAACAAGAGAGAAGGCAGTGAGGGAATCATACAAGCAGAGCTTTTGCTTCCAGTGCAGGACATAAATCTACCTCAGCAGCGTGGCAGCTTCGTGTTCCTCACAAAACCTGGGGGTGTAACCCTCCAGGGAATACATGCTGAATATTTTTGTTCCATAGAACCATGAAGGCTGGAAAAGACCTCTAAGATCATCAGGTCTAACCTTCTATCCAGCACTTCCATGGCCACCAGACCCTGTCCTGAAGTGCCACATATACTCTTTTTTTGAGCAGCTCCACCAGCGACTTGGGTAGCCTGTCCCAGTGCCCCACCACTCCTCCAGTAAAGGAATTCTTCTTCACATCCATTGGGACATTAGGATATTGGTTTGCTTTTGATTTATCCTGGTTTGCTATTTCCCTGCAGGTGTTTGAAAGTCCTCTAGACCTCTCCACCTCATTGGGGAGCAATACTGGAAGTAGCTTTCTGAAAGTAACTGGGGTGCCACAGCTGTGAAATCAGAAGCATAGAATCATGGAACTCTTTGGGTTGGAAATGACCTCTAAGGTCATCAAGTCCAACCACCACCTTGGCCATTAAACCATGTCCCAGAGGGCCATGGTCACAGGTTTCTTAAACACCTTCAGGGATGGGGACTCCACCACCTCCCTGGGCAGCCTGTGCCAGTCCCTGACCACTCTTTACACAGAGAAATTTTTCCTAATTTCCAACCTAAGCCTCTCCTGCTCATTTGAAGCAAGGTGTTCATGATCTCTTCCAGAAATTAGATCACATCCACTGTAGAAACATGGCTTGATACATTGCCCTTGGTATGAATGAAGGGGTGAGTGCCAGGACATGAGGGAATGGGCCCCAGAATATGTAGATGTGTACAGACACACACGGTGAGGCTACACCACAAATGCTGTGTTCAGTTTTGGGAGCCTTACTACAAGGACATTGAGGTATTGGAACATGCCCAAAGAAGAACAACCAAGCTGGTGAGGGACCTGGAACACAAATCTGATGAGGAACAGCTGAGGGAATTGGGGCTGTTTAGCCTTTGGAAGAGGAGGCTGAGGGGAGAGCTCATCACCCTCTACAGCTCCCTGAAAGGAGATTGGAATGAAGTGGGGGTTGGTCTCTACTCATGTGCAACAGGACAAGAGGAAACAGCCTCAGGTTATGCCAGGGGAGGTTCAGGATGGATAGAAGGAAAAAATTCTCCAGAGAAAGTGTTCTCAAGCTGCCCAGGGAGGTGGTGGAGCCACCACCCCCGAAGGGATTTAAAAGCTGCGTGGATGTGGTGCTGAGGGATGTGGTTTAGTGGCAGTGGCTTAGCAGCAGGGGTGGGGTTGTGAGCTCTAGGCAAGCAGTTGGACTTGATGGTCTCAAAAGTCTCTTCCAACCTCAAGAGTTCCATGAGTCTGTAATTCCATGAGATACTTCCACTTTTACAGCTATGAGGAAGAGAAACAAGAAGTTAAACTTATTGCAAATGTGAGGGGACTGAAACTGACTTTGTGAAACTGAGTGAGCTCCAAAGGAATATTACTTCTTTAAGGCCAATGTTTTCAGACAAGGAGGAGCATCAACAGTGGTTAATGTAATGAAGCAGCTCTTGGGCTTGTGCTGTGTTCCAAATGAGTATCATGATCACAAGTTCAGTTGAATCCTCACTGAGAAAGGAGTCAAGATAACAGCACTGCTACCAGACTCGAGTTTGCTGCTCCAGAGGAGATGGATTTGCATTCTTGTGGCAAAGAAGAAAGCTATTAAAGAAACTTACAAAGTAAGGCCAAGGGCATTTTTGACTCTGTGGGAGGAATGACAACCACTGGCTAAGCCTCCTACCCTCCATGCCATAACAGTCAACTTTGGTTTCCTTTGCAGCTACCTCAGGCTTCATCTCTAATTGCACAAGCTTTTCTTTTGCCTTTCAGAAATGAAACATCATGTTTTGCTTAGAATGCGAACTGAGGAGAAAGCAGCACTCTGATTGCTTTAAAATGCTTCCTGAAGAAGTATAAAGACATTTTGTGCCTCAGTTGCATGTGTACAGTGCTCATTGCTTTGATGAGGAAGATTAGAGGGCTGGAGCACCTCTCCTATGAGGACAGACTGAGGGAGTTGTGGCTATTCAGTCTGGAGAAGAGAAGGCTCTGAGGAGACATAATTGTGGCCTTCCAGTATCTGGAGTGGGCTACAAGAAAGCTGGGGAGGGACTTTTGAGGGTACCAGGGAGTGATAGGACTGGGGGGGGATGGAGCAAAAGTAGAAATGGGTAGATTGAGATTGGATGTTAGGAAGAAGTTGTTCCCCATGGGGGTGGTGAGAGCCTGGCACAGGTTGTCCAGAGAGGTGGTGGAAGCCTCCTGCCTGGAGGTGTTTGCAGCCAGGCTGGATGTGGCTGTGAGCAGCCTGCTGTAGTGTGAGGTGTCCCTGCCCATGGCAGGGAGGTTAGAACTGGCTGATCCTTGAGGTCCCAACCTCAACAATTCTGTGATTCTATGACTTTGATGTCAGAGGATTTTCTGAACAGCTGTCATTTGAAGAGCATAAGAGAAGACACTCTGAGTGAAGTGATACCTACAGACAAAACAGGCAAAAAAAGGTTATTCCAAATGGAACTTTCAGCTGATTCTCAAATATCCATGGTAGCAGTTGGATCTGCAGCTGGTCAGTAGACACAAAGGCAGAAAGTGCTGGAAAGGCAGCAGCAAAGGCAAAAAGTTCCTTGTAACCCCAGCATTACCTCCATGTTTCTTTTCTCCATTCAACAAGCTCTTCTACCTAACCAGGGGGGCACCAGGCCTTTGTCCCCCACCCTGCTTTACCTGCTCAAAGCAGCTCCTGCTCCACCACCCAACCCAAAGCCAGGGGCAAGACCCTCAACCAGCCAAGATACCACCCAGGGGAGCTCAGCCCCACGAGGAGCCCCAGCCAGTGCCCATGGAGGATATCGGAGCAGTCATCAATGTTGGCCCTAACAACCGGGGGGCCACCAGGCCCCCCGGCCTTTGTTGTCACCACCACCAACACCCAGTGTGTGCCAGGGGCACTCACCAGTGATGAGAGGAGGATCCTCAGCCCAGATGGGCTCAGCTTAGGGCTGCTGCCTCTCCTGGAGGGGATTAAATAGGGGAGTGGGTGGGGAGGGCCAAGTGGCCACACCTGGGGTGGGAGGAGACTCCAGCAGAGCCCAGGTGCTCTGGGTTGTGGGGATAAAAGGGGGCAAAGGGGCAGATCTGGTGGGGAAGGAGAGGATTTTACAGTAACTGTATTTTCCATAAGTCTTTTGTAATGCACAGCTGCAGCTCCTGGTTTGCTTTGCCTCCATGCAAAAAGAACAAACTCCTCAGGATACAGAAGCACAGTGGTGGCTGGGACAAAGACAGCTTTCCATCATCATCATTTTGCTTGGTGGGAAAATCTGTGCTTTGCAGAGCAAGAGAAGAAGCTTTTTCAAAACAAAAACCTTCTGCAATGTGATTTTTTTCCCTGGATAGCAGCAGCCAACAGCAGGATGAGTGAGGGACTGGAGCACTGCCCTGGGAGGAGGGGCTGAGAGCCCTGGGGGCTTTTTAAATTGGAGAAGAGAAGGCTGAGAGGGGATTTAATAAATGTTTGTAAATATCTGAGGGTCAAGAGGGAGGGAACAGGCTCTGCTCAGCTGCAGCCTGTGATAGGACAAGGGGCAAAGGATATAAACTCCAGCACAGGAGGCTTCACATCAATGTGAGGAGGAACTTCTTCATTGTGAGGGTCACAGAGCCCTGGAGCAGGCTGCTTAGAGAGGTTGTGGAGTCTCCTTCTCTGGAGCCTTTCAAGCTCTATCTGGTTGTGTTCCTGTGTGACCTGTGCTGGATTCTATGGCCCTGCTCTGGCAGGGGGGTTGGACTGGATGATCTTTGCAGGTCCCTTCCAACCCCTAACATCCTGTGATCCTATGATTATCCCAAGCCAAAAGCAGAAATATTCTGTGCTCACTCCTTATGCAGCACTTCAGCTCTTCAGAAAAAGCCAAGTAGTGCTGTGGTTCAGATGCTGCACTGTCATCAGCCAGCTCGGTTTGCAGAGGTTTGGATGCTGCAGACAGGGAGGGTCTGCTGCTGGGTTTTGTCAGAATTGCCTCTCATCTGTGAAGGCTCTGGAGAACAGGGCTGGTGAGGAGCAGCTGAGGGACCTGGGGGTGTTTAGTGTGGAGAAGTTCAAGCCTGCAGTGGGCACTAGTGTCCTCCCTACTCTAGTCATGAGGTCTGTGGTGACAGGTTGGACTCGATGATCTTTGAGGTCTCTTCCAACCTTAGTGATACTGAATACTGAGAAAAGGAGGCTGAGGGAAGACCTCAATGCTCTCTGAAAGGAGGTTGGAGGGAGGTAGGGCTTGGTCACTTCTCCCTAGTCTCAGGTGATAAAAGGAGAAGAAATGGCCTGAAACTGTGCCAGGGAAGGGTTAGGTTGGAGATGAGGAAAAATGTCTTTGCTGCTGGAGTGGTCAGGGATTGGCAGGGGCTGCCCAGGGAGGTGGTGGAGTCCCCAGCCCTGGAGGTGCACAAGAAATGTGTGGCCACAGCACATGGGGCCAGGGTTTGATGGCTGCTGTCAGGTTGATTGTTTGACTCAATAAACTTGGAGGTCTTTTCCAACTGAAACAGTTGTCTGATTCCCTGATTCTGTGACAGCTGCCTGCTGGCAGAGAGTATCCCTCCCAACCTATCCACAAATTGCATAATTCCTGCCATATTCTTCCATCCTAAACTGATGATTCCAATCTGTGTTATTCCTAAGGAGCTTTGTTACCATGGTTTCTTTCCTTTTCCCTCATGGTGCTGTGTGACTACCCTCCTTACACTATGGCACTATTGAAATAATTGCATGGTGAAAAAGGATCTCAAACTATCTTTGCAAGCAGTAGGGTACAGGGGGAAAAAAACCCAACCAACAACCAACCTCTAAACCAAAAGCCTTCTCAGGCCTTTCAGAACGATTTGCAGAAGTGAAAATTGTTTGGGGAATAAGAAAACAGCTGACAGAGGAATTCCAACAAATAAATTCACCAAAGAATCCCTCTGAGAGAACTGAGAAGTTTAAGCTTCTTAGTTTAAATAGAATTAATTCATACAGAGTGCAAAATTAACCAGGTTGGAAAAGACTTTTGAGATCATCCAGTCCAACCTATCACCCAACACCATCTAATCAACTCAACCATGGCACCAAGGGACTCATCCAGGCTCTTCTTAAACACCTCCAGGGATGGTGACTCCACCACCTCCCTGGGCAGCACATCCCAATGGCCAATCTCTCTTGATGGGAAGAATTTCTTCCTAACATCCTTCCTGAACCTCCCCTGGCACAGCTTGAGACTGTGTCCTCTTGTTCTGGTGCTGGTTGCCTGGGAGAAGAGATCAACCCCCACCTGGATACAGCCTCCCTTCAGGCAGTTGTAGAGAGCAAGGTCTCCCCTGAGCCTCCTTCTCCAGGCTAAGCAACTCCAGCTCCCTCAGCCTCTCCTCCCAGGGCTGTGCTCCAGACCCCTCCCCAGCTTTGTTGCCCTTCTCTGGACACCTTCCATCACCTCAACATCTTTCCTGCACTGAGGAGCCCAGAACTGGACACAGGGCTCAAGGTGTGGCCTTAGACACATAGAATTTTAGCTATTCTATTACTTTAGCTTGTAGCAGGCATGGTGAGCAAGAGTGGATTCATATATTAATATTTGTTCCTGAGATGTTCACAGGATCACAGAATGCCAGGTTGGAAGGGACCTCAAGCATCATCTGTTCCAACCTTTCTAGGTGATAGTGGAGTGGAAATGAGCTGGCCCAGCACCCTGGCAAGCTGAGGTTACAAACTGTCCAGAGTAGGGGAATCCACCACTTCCCTTGGGAGATGATTTCAATGTCTGACTGTGCTCATGGTGAAAGAATTCCTCCTCTTACCAGATCACCACTTTAGCAAATTCTTCAGCTTAGCCTAGCATGATAACCTGCAGAAGCAGCAATGCCAACCTTGGTGATTCTGTGGCCCCTACCAGTTCCTTGAGGGATGCAGTGAGGCCACCAGCCTAGGTGTGGGGCAGATACAGGCTTCTATTTAGCATCCAGGAGTTACAGTACACTTAACACAGAGATGCATCTCTCATCTCCTCGAGGTGCTGAGTGACCTCCTCACTGCTACAGCATAGGTGAGAGCACAGCAGTGGTGGTTAATCACAGAATCAATTCCATTTGGAAAAGACCTTCAAGACCATCAAGTCCAACCATTAACTAATGACCAAAGGCAGTACATGAGATGTGGGAACTCCCCATGCTGCCTTTGCCACTGTAGCCAGCACCTCCTGATGCCCCCTTAGGACACTTTGGCCTTAATGCTGTCCATGTCTGTTCCCCTCTCTCCCAGTGCAGACCTCAAGTGCCCTATGAATATTTCCTGGCACAGAGCAAAGCTCCCCACATGCTGTCACTGCTAATTAAAAGAAGATAAGCCTCTTCTTTCTTTTTTTTGTTGTTGTTGTTGGGTTTTTTCCCCCCCAAAGCGAAGCCAAGAATGCATCCTGCAGCTGCTGATATTCCAGTTTCATCCAAAGGAATAAACAAATAAAGCATGCATGCATGCCACCACTCACTTCAGCCCATGTCCTTTGCATCGATGCACAACCCATCTGTCATTCAAACCTTGAATTTTCTTTCCAGTCATCCCTGGGATTTCCCTCTGCCCTGTCCCCCCATGTCTGAGCCCCCAAACCTCCCAGCCACAGCTGCAGGGTCGTTTTGAGGAGTTTTCTCCTTGGTTGTTTTTAGGTGTTAGGTACAATTCACACCCTGAATGTGGACATGTTCCTGCAGGGAATAGTGTTTTGAGTGTCTGTGAGATATGAGAGAGATTAGGGTGGATTTCCCAGGTGATGGTTGGAGTGTGCAATCAAAAGTAATTATATTAATTACATTACCTTTGGGTCTAACACGCTGGAAGCAGAAGAATTTGGCCACAAGTGCTGTGCAGGGACAATCTGGTCATGGTTTGGCTTCTGGAAGAAAGGCAAAGTTGATTGCTGTAGGTTGGGATTTTCAGAAGCTGTGAGACTCTAAATACAAGGAGCAATACGGAAAAACTAAGGAATCCAAGTGTCAGCATTTAAGGTGATAGCAATCCTTTAGTGTGATAAGTGAATAAAACTGGTACACTGTAGCTCTTGTGCTCCCCTCCCTTCTTCTCCCTCTCCCTCCCTTCCTCCCTCCTTTCCTCTCTCCCTTCCTCCCTCCATTCCTCTCCCACTCCCTCCATTCCTCTCTCTCTCCCTGACTTCCTCCTTACCTCCCTTCTTCCCTTGCTTCCTCCCTGCCTCTCCCTCCTTTCCTGTCCCTTCCTCCCTTCCTCTCTCCCTCTTTCTCTCTCCCTCCTTCTCTCTCTCCCTTCCTTCCTTCCTTCCTTCCTTCCTTCCTTCCTTCCTTCCTTCCTTCCTTCCTTCCTTCCTTCCTTCCTTCCTTCCTTCCTTCCTTCCTTCCTTCCTTCCTTCCTTCCTTCCTTCCTTCCTTCCTTCCTTCCTCTCTCCCTCCATCCCTTCCTTCCTCTCTTCCCCCTTCTCTCCCTCCTTCCCTCCCTCTCTTCTTCTCTCCCTCTTTCCCTCCCTCCCTGCCTTCCTGACTCTCTCCCTGCCTCCCTTCCTCTCTTCCTTCTAAATTCAACCTGTCAGCCCTACCCCACCCTGGCCATGACACCATGTCCCCAAGTGCCATGTCTGCACCTTTTTTGAACCTCAGGTTGGTGGCAGGGTCAGGGAGGGAGATGATCATTTGGAGGGAAATACTAAGTAGAATGAGAAAGGGGACAAGGAAAAGAACAGAAGCAGAGTAAGAAGAAAAGGCCAAAGGAAAGGCAGCTGTGGCTTAGATGGAGGTGAGGCAACACATGGTGATTACAGGTCCAAATGTCCCTGAGGTAGCAAGCTCCCCATATGCTCAATGAAGCCTCCTTAGGTAACATTTGGACCTGCCCTTGTAGTTGAAGTTTCTGTCTTGATCTCCTCTCTGAATTTCATTCTGGAGGATGGGGAGGAAAGGAGGAAGATAACCTGGATTAGGTTTCCCCAAAACTCTCTCTCACATGATTGTGGGATCAGAATCATACCTGGGAGAGCAGGAGGTGCAGCTGGGCCCTGTCTTACCCCTTCTCCAGGAAAGCTGCTCAAGCCATCTGGTAGAAATGTGGTTTCTACCTCACACAAAGTCTCTCTCTCACCACACAATTACATGCTGCAGCATAACTCCCTCCATTGTGCTTTTCTGTTCCCACCCATCATTGCCTCCTAACAGCTGACATCATTTCTGGACAAGCCTGTGGTGAAGGTGTCCTCAGCCTGTGTAAAAGCTCTAAAGCATGTGAAGAAAGTCCATTTACAGACTGCTCACATTTATTAGCCTAGGTTTGTAAAAAGCCCTCCCTCTCTGCCTTTTATTGTTTCCTTTTGCTTTCCTTCCAAATAACAAAGCCTACAACCACGGAACCAGGATCTTTAGGACCCCAAGCTCTCCAATGTAATCCTTGCCTGTTCATTTTTCTTTATGGAAAGCCAGGCTGTGATTAGACATGAAATAACTGGAGCTCATAAATCTGCTTCCAAGGACTGAGTAATCTCATTACAAGTGGGAAATGAAGGTTTCTTCATCAACATATGGAGTGCTTTAGAAATGCTGGAAGAGCCAAAGCAATGTGGAGGGGCAGGGAAAGTCAGCCTGAAGGAAGGAAGTAAGCTCTGCTGATGTTTTACACATGTAGAGACTTAGGTGGGAGAGATGAACAACATCTCTCATGTCCACCCTGGAAAAGAGTTCAGGCTCATTGGAAAAGCCTAAATCTTTGGGGTGCAGAAAGGTTTGTGCTCAGTGTAATAGGTTACTTAGAACCAGAAATGTTTGTGATCAGTGGGAAAGGTTAGTTTGAATCAGAAATGATTGTGATCAATGTAATAGGTTAGTTTGAATCAGAAAGGATTGTGATCAATATAATAGATTAGTTTGAATCAGAAATTATTATGATCAGTGTAACAGGTTAGTGTGAATCAGAAATGTTTGAGATCAGTGTAACAGGTTAGTTTGAATCAGAAATGATTGTGATCAGTGTAAAAGGTTAGTTTGAATCAGAAAGGATTGTGATCAATATAATAGATTAGTTTGAATCAGAAATGATTATGATCAGTGTAACAGGTTAGTTTGAATCAGAAATGTTTGAGATCAGTGTAACAGGTTAGTTTGAATCAGAAATGATTGTGATCAGTGTAAAAGGTTAGTTTGAATCAGAAAGGATTGTGATCAGTACAATAGCTTCATCTGAATCAGAAATGTTTGTGATCAGTGCAACAGGTTGCTCTGAATCAGAGCTGTTAGTGATCAATACAATAGGTTAATCTGAATCAGAAATGCTTGTGATCAATATAATAGGTCAATTTGAATCAGAGACATTTGTGATGAATCTAAGAGGCTGCTCTGAATCAGAACTGTTGGTGATCAATCTGATAGGTTAATTGTGATGTTCTTAATAGAGGCAAGAAGATAGATGTGGTGGAAAGGAGGTCTAAGTGTCACTTGGAAGTGCATGTTCTTTCTGCTTGGGGAAGCCCCCAGAGCTCTTCCCTGGCAGTGCTGTGGCAGCCTGGTGTTGTGTGAGAGGTAAGAGTCACTTCCAAAGCCAGACAGAAACACAGAGAAATGGGCTCTCTTGTCAGCTAATTGTGCTTCTGCTGACTTTGAATTCCGTTTGGGAGGGGAAAAAAACCAAACCCAACCAACCAACCAAAAAGCAAATAAAAGAAAGCTCTGCATTTTTTGTTTTCCAGAGAGAGAATCAATCCTTCCTCACAGTTCATTTCTTCCCTTCAGGATTCACTACCATGTCTAGCATGCCAGCTGCAGCCACAGAGGTGGAGGCTGCAAGATCGAGCCAAAAGAACTTGTGGCTGTTGACCCTCATGGTGACTTGATGGACCTTGAGTGCCACAGCAGAAGGTTTCATTCTAAGCTTTGTTTCCCCCTCATTTTTTTCACCTGTGTGCAATTTTTATAGCTGCACAGTGAAATCTGAGCAAAACTCCAGCCCTAGCTGCCTTTTGTCTCTCTTTAATGCCAGGCTGTGGGGAGGGGTTTGCTTTTTGGGGGTCAAGGTGGGTGGGTGGGGGAGATGTTGGCTCATCAGCTGTGCGTGAATGGAAATGTTTAACTTTTCCAGAGGAAAGCAAAGTGCTGTGAACATCTCCCTTGGAGCTGAAGCAATTGTCAGCTTTATACCTGTCAACCTCCATCCCTCAGACACAAATCACAAAGATGCTCTCTGGAGGGCTGCCAGCCAACATGTTTAGAAACCAGGCACTGTTCTTCATTCTGGCCCAACAGAAGAAGCTGCTTGAGCTCCTAGCCAGAAGAAGATGACTGACACCCTCCAAGCCAGAGCTGCAAGTGTGGGCCACGGCTCAGCAGCAGTTGTGTAACGTGGGTGGAGCTGAGTCCACAAAATGGGCATTTTTTTGGTTGAAGTTGGCTGCTTTGGCTGAAGCAGGCAGGAATTGGAGTCTGGAAACAGTAAGAGAAACATGTGTGGCCCTGAGAAGGTGGTAAGGAAGGCTGGAAAGGACTTGGAAAAATCAAACAAGGAAATAGTCTCCATCTACCCTCTTCTTTTCCAAGCAAATGGGACTTGGTACTAACTGTAAACAGCCTAGATTATGTCAAAGACATTTGTGTCTCATGAAATCACAGTCTCTTTATTGGAGGGGAAAAACCCATCCATTCAGAAGTGCTCAAACCCCTGAATGTTGGCTAGCTGCTAAGAGCTCAGGAGACAGCAAAGGTTTATACAGAAAGTGGTAGAACAATGGAATGTTGTCTACATTTGTGGACAACACTTCTTTTGCTACTTGAATGTGGAAATAAATTGACTATCATTAGCCCAATGAAATTTAGAGAATCTTAGAACCATGGATTGGTTTGGATTGCAAAAGAACTCTAAGATCACCAAGTCCAACCATCAAACTAACCCCACCGTGGCCATTGAACCACATCCCCATGTGCCATGGCCACATTCCTTGAGCACCTCCAGGGATGGGGACTCCACCACCTCCCTGGGCAGCCCCTGCCAATCCCTGACCACTCTTGCACCAAAGACATTTTTCCCATCTCCAACCTAACCCTCCCCTGGCACGATTTCAGGCCGTTTCCTCTCCTTCTATCACCTGAGACCAGAGAGAAGAGCCCAACCCCCACCTCAGGGATCTGTAGAGAGCAGTGAGGTCTCCCCTCAGCCTCCTCTTCTCCAGACTAAGCAACCCCAGGTCCCTCAGCTGCTATCCAGATCCTTTTCCAGATTCATTGCCCTTCTCCGGACACCTCTCCAGGAGTTTCATGGAATCATAGTGTCATTTTGGTTGGAAAAGAGCTTTAATATCATCTCATCCCATTGGACTCATGTAAATGCCTGTAGGTTTCTAAAGTTGTAAACAAATAGTAGCCTGAGGAATCTTCCCTATGGGGAGAGGGTGCAAGAGTTGGGGCTATTCAGCCTGAAGAAGAGCAGGCTCCAGGGAGACCTTAGAGCAGCCTTCCAGTATCTGAAGGGGTTCCAGGAGAGCTTGGAAGGGACTTATTACAGGGTCTTGTAGTGATAGGACAAGAAGGAATAGATTGAAGCTTGAGAAGGGCAGATTTAGACTGGAGATTAGGAAGAAATTCTTTCCAATAAGGGTAGAGAGACACTGGATCAGGCTGCCCAGGGAAGCTGCCCCCTCCCTGGAGGTGTTCAAGGCCTGGTTGGATGGAGCCTTGAGCATCACACGTATCTATGCTATACAGACAACTGAGCATTCAAAACTTATACTGGGTGATTAAAGGGTCTCTGCAAGCTCTCACCACACCAGTGCTCAGCTCATGTCTGATCTGAATCTGTCTTGCTGCAAAAGACCCCAGTGTCTGCACGTCCTCTTATCCATGATGCAGGCATCCCATCAGTCACTGTCTTCTGTGGAGCTCTCTTGGCATACCTGTTATCATCTGCCTTTTCAGCTCCTCACTTGCAGACTAAACAAACCCAGCTCTCTCCCTCTCAGCTTTTCCACACAAGTCTTATTTTCCAACTGTCTGTTTTGTAGGAAACCACAGGGCAGCTTACAGGCTTAACTTGGAAATCCTGGAGCGAGCCACTACCATCTCTGTACTGCAAATAACAAGGAAATAGCAAATAATGCAAGATAACAGACAGGACATTTCAGAAGGGGGCTTCATAGCTTGATAGCACCTGAAAAAAGCTCTTGTGTGTAAAGGGTTTCTGGTGCTCTGGATACTCTCAGCCTGGAAGATGGCTAACATGCAAGGGAACTCTGGAAATACCACATTGACTAAGCTGAAAAATAATCTCCCCTTCCAGATTGCTGCCCAGACAGCTGCAGCTGCACAAAGCAAATGTAGGTCTTCAAGCAGAAAGCTGCAAAGTTAGAGGAGCTCACAGGCTCCTCCTCAGCCTGCCCTGACGTTCTGCACGCTGCAGCAAGCACCTTGCCCAGCATTTGAAAGGCTCACCTCACCCTTCACAGAATCACAGAATGGTTTGGGTTGGAAGGGACCAAGGTTGGATGAGGGCTTCAACAGCCTGTATGCTCCTTGAGAAGGGCACTGTTGTCTGAATCGGTTTTGTTTTCTCATTCATAGGTTCATAGAATGGTTTAGGTTGGAAAGGACCTCAAAGATCATCTTTGTTTTCTATGGTTTAAATCCACATGGTTTAACCTCTTTGTCCTCTTCCCTAGCCACAATTTCTGACTACACTGGAGACAGGATGAGGGCCCCATTGACCCATGAGCACGTTTTCTAACCCAGAACACATCTGTAAAGGAAGAGCAAAGCAATCTCTGATCCTACCACATCTGATATCCCCCTACCTGTGATCTTCTTTCTACTGCACTGGGCTCCCAGCCCCTCTTTGCCTTCAGACTACTCCCTGACTTCTTATTCCATTCATTCTACTCTACCTCTCTGCAGTCTCTCCTTCTTTCCCAAAGCTGCTGCTTGGTTTCCCCCCAACCTTTCCCACCCAGCATGCACACGTTGCACTTTCTGGTTAGCTAGTAAACTCTGGTTCCATTTCTTACACCCCCCCCTCCACCTCCTTCAGCCAAGCTGCATTTTAGTGAAGTGCCTGCAGACATTTCTCATGTTTCAGCCAAGAGCAAGCTCCAGATTTACATTGCTTGGGTGTGACATGGAATCAGCAACCAAAGTATGTTCCCTTGAGCAACTGAGTTCCTATAACCCCCAGCTCATGGGCAGGTACTTGCTGGGATATTCTGCCTGCCAGTGCTCACTTTAATTCCATTGATGCCTGACAGCTAGGCATGCCTCTCTGCACAGACTAATATCTCTCCCCTTTCCCTTCTCCTCTTTTTTCCCTCACTTTTAATTTAAACCCACACATCTAACTCTTTTTTTTTCCCCCACCATGGCAGCAGCAGGTTTGCAGGGATCACCTGAGAATACCCAGGCTTTGTGACCTTCCACAGGGAGTTTCACAGCTGTCCACATGTCCACAGAGCAGGAGATTTCATCTAAGCAATGGTGTGGGGTTGTTTGATTTTCCAGAAAGATGTTTCTCAAGAAGCTCTTGGCTCATGGAAGCCAAGATCTGGACCACAAAACCCATCCTGCATCATGAGCAGGCTTGTGCAATTCTAGGCAAGACCAGCAAGAGCTTATGGTCTGACATGATAAAAAAACCCTAAAAGCTTGTATATAGAAGGAGTTCTTCCACCTTAGCTACAACAAAGCTGGCAATGTGCTGTAATGAAGCACTCGAGGGCTCTGGCAGTCACAAAGCAGAACCATAACTGCAGTCCTGCTTTGCTAACATGAGCACTTTAAAAACAGCTCTACTGTAATGGGGAAAAGACCTGTTAGAAGAGAGTGTCTTTGATCAAGAGATCTCAGACCGCATCAGCCTACCCCACTGTCTCCTAACAACTACCTCTGGAACACTCAGAACAGGGCCAGCTCATGCCAAGTGCGATGCTCCCCGTGGCCAACCACTGGCACTGCCTTCCCTTTGTCATCTGGAGGAGGCTGGGGGCTCAATGGAGGTCTCTCTCCTCTTAATGACTCACAGATGACTTTGCTGGCATTTCTTGCAGTTCCTCCCAGAAGAAGTTTATGAGGTGCTTAGGGTTCAGTTCTTGCTGAATCAGTGCATCTCCATTCAACAGGAGGAGCAAAATGCACTTCCATTAGCAGCTTCAACTGAGGTTAATTAAAAGCAGCTCTTCAGCTGCTCATAGCCTCTTTGCCACTTTGATTTGGACTCTACTGCCAGTGATATCTGAGGGCAATGGTTCTGCTTCTGCATCAGGGCACACTCCTGTATCTGGCAATGGCAGCTCAGCAGAGCAGGGTTTAAGACAAACATCCATGTCACAGAACCATAGCACCGGTGAGGCTGGAAGAAACCTTTGAGATCACCAAGTGCAACAGCTCACCCAGACCTCACAACCCCACCACTGCTGCTAAGTCACCACCACTAAACCATGTCCCTCAACACCACAGCCATGTGTGTTTTAAATTCCTCCAGGGATGGGGACTCTATGACCTCCCAGGGCAGCCTGTCCCAGTGCCTGAGAACCCTTGCTGGGAAGAATTTTTTCCTAATCTCCAGGCAGAACCTCCCCTGGCACAACTTGAGGCTCTTTCCTCTTGTCCTGTCACTTGTTGCATGTCTCTTCTCTTAGACAACCAGCACCAGAACAAGAGGACACAGTCTCAAGCTGTGCCAGGGGAGGTTTAGGCTGGAGGTGAGGAGAAAGTTCTTCCCAGAAAGAGTAATTTGCCATTGGGATGTGCTGCCCAGGGAGGTGGTGGAGTCCCTGTGCCTGGAGGTGTTCAAAAAAGGCTTGGATGTGGCACTTGGAGCCGTGGTTTAGTTAGGTGTTAGGTATTAGGTAATAGGTTGGACTTGATCTCTGAGGTCTCTTCCAGCTTGGTTGATTCTATGATTCTATGTGAGAAGAGACCAACCTCCACTTCAGTCCAGCATCCTTTCAGGGTTTTGTAGAGGGTGATGAGCTCTCCCCTCAGCCTTCTCTTCTGAAGGCTAAACAGCCCCAATTCCCTCAGCTGTTCCTCACCAGCTTGGTTGTTTGTCTCTGAACACACTGCAGTGCCTCGATGTCCCACTTTGAGTGAGGGACCCAAAACTGACCACAAAGCCAGGAGAAGCTCTCTGTGTGTGTACAGTGGAAATGATCAAATTTTGCATTTAGTGGCAGAAAAACTCTGAATCATTAACCACTACCAACAGTGTTTGGTGTAAATGATGGAACAGTTCACTTCCTATGACACCAGGGCTCAGAATGACAGAATGGGGCAGACCCCTACACCCATGGAGAGGCCAAGTCCTCCTGCTGCTATCCACATATTCCAAACTCCCCCCTGCTGTCAGAAGAGGACAATGGAACCTCTCCATACTTCTGGCTTCAATTTAAATTCATTTCTTTTCTTGTTGTCCAATTTCCTGGCTGCAGTGATGTTTGTATTTATACTCTCTCATGCGTAAATTGCATTCCCCTGCTAAATATTTAAGCAACTGCCATGCTTCCTAGTTGCCTTTGATGACTCCCCATGGTTGAGGGGAGTAAAAACTGCCTTTCCTTTTGCTCTTACTGGTTCCCACATTTCTAGCTTGAGTTTTAGCTTGTCAGCTCTCTGTTCTCCCATGAGTTTGGAGGGGGCACACAGAATGCTAATATGAACTTGGTAAATGCAAACACTAGTGAGTAAACTCAGACAGTTTCCTTTGCTATCTCTTTACAAAGGTTGCTTCCAGAGATTCAGTAGGCTGAGCAACAAAACATTTCCAGAGGAAGTTTGCAATGGTCAAAGATTGCTTTATGTTGGAAGGGACCTTTAAAGACCATCTGGTTCCAACCCTTCTGCAGTGAGCAGGGACATCTTCATAGACTCATGGACTCCTAGTCCCATAGAATCAATCATGGAATCATAGAATGATCTGCATTGGAAGGGACCTCCAAAGCTCATCCAGTCCAACCCCCTCTGCAGTCAGCAGGGACATCCTCTGCTAGATCAGGTTGCCCAGAGCCCTGTTGAGCCTCACCTTGCATATCTCTGGGGGAGCCACCTCCCTGGGCAACCTGTTCCAGTGTTCCACCACCCTCATGGTGCAGAACTTGTTCCTAACATCCGGTCTAGATCTACTGTTTTCTAGTTTGAAGCCATTGCTCGTCCTGTCATTGCAGGCCTTTGTAAACAGTCTCTCCCCATCCTTCTTGTAGCCCTCTTCAGGTACTGGAAGGTCAATATTAGATCTCCCTGGAGCCTTCTCTTCTCTGGTTTGAACATCCCCAGCTCCCTCAGGCTGTCCTTGTAGCAGAAGTGTTCCAACCCCCTGATCATTTCCATGGCCCTTCTCTGGACTCACTCCATCAGGTCCATGTCCTTCCTATATTGAGTGCTCCAGAGCTGGACACTGTACTCCAGTACTCTTCCACCAGCCCAGGTTGCTCAGGGCTTCATCCAGCCTGGCCTTGAACACCTCCAGGGAGGAGGAATCCACAACCTGTTCCAGTGCCTCCCCACCCTCATTGGAAAGAATTTCTCCCTAGTATCCGGTTTAAATCTCCCTTTTCTAAGCTTAAAGAGCAGGGGAAGAACCTTTATACTTTACATTGCATGAAAGGGAAATAAAACACTCTCCAAAGTAATGCTGGAGAGCTTTTATTCCAGGATTAGAATCAGGCTGGATAAAAACCCCGGGCAGTGATCTGATTTTTCATGTTGATAGCAATGTTTCTTATTTAAAACATCACACAGCATTTTCCTTACAAACTACTGGGGAGAAAAATGTCTTTTTTTCCCCCCCCAGTGTTTTCTCATAAAGCAAAAGAAGTAGAAGGGAGGAGGAGAAAAAAAGGAATAAAAGTCAAGAAGCCTAAAGAAAAAAAAGAAGTGGAAGAAGAAAAATGAAAATAGCCTGGAGTCAATGCATTGGAATAATAATAATAATGATATTCAAACCATTTTGATATCTCAGCCTATTAATTCTGGCAGTTTTCTCATGACCTCTCATATAATCTATTTATACTGTGTCTGCCTGAGTAATATGTGACTGAGAACAGTGTTTGTTTTACTTTTACATCATACTGGGAAGCGTTCATTGCCCTCCTTGAGATAAGCATTTGAGAACTTCCTGCTTCTGCTGAAAAATCAAGGGAAAGGGGGAGGAAATAAAAGCAAGCAGCTTGCTTTTTGATTGTGTGCAAAGCTGAATGAGTTTGGAGGTGGTGAGGGGGGAATCATCACATTGAATTACTTACTCAACCACACACTGAATTATTTGCTCTGCCTCCCATTGAATTGTTTGCTCAACCTCCCATTGAATTGTTTGCTCAGCCTCGTGGTGAATAACTTGCTCCAGTCTATAGATAAATATGTAGGTAAATAGAAATTGATATAGAGATAAATATGTGGATAGGTACAAATATATAGCTAAATATGTGGATAAATATAAACATATAGCTAAATATGTAGATAAATACATAGGGAACTATGTAGCTAAATATAAACATAGAGATAAATATGTGGAGAAATATAAATATATAGCTAAATATGCAGGTAAATATCAATGTATTTGGAAATATGTAGGTAAATACATAGTTAAACATAAAGGTAGAGATAAGTAAAGAATAGAATAGAATTAACCAGGTTGGAAAAGACCTTTGAGACCATCCAGTCCAACCTGTCAACCAACACCAATCAACTAAACCATGGCACCAAGCACCCCATCCAGTCTCTTGCTAAACACCTCCAGTGATGGGGACTCCACCACCTCCCTGGGCAGCACATTCCAATGGCCAATCTCTCTTGCTGGGAAGAATTTGTTCTTAACATCCAGCCTAAACCTCCCCTGGCACAGCTTGAGACTGTGTCCTCTTGTTCTGGTGCTAGTTGCCTGGGAGAAGAGACCAACCCCCACCTGGCTACAACCTCCCTGAATGGAATAGAATAGAATGGAATGGAATGGAATGGAGTGGAATGGAATAGAATTAACCAGGTTGGAAGGGACCTTTGACATCCTTGAGTCCAACCTCTCATGCTATGTAGATAAATCTGTAGGTGAATATAAATATGTAGGTGAGTGAGCAGCAAAATTGCTTTGAGTGGTCTCTGTGCCACACACAAACTTAAGTCTAGCGCCCAGTGATGTTCTCCTCATGCTCAATCCACCCTGCCTGCCACTTAGACCTTTATTTGCTCCAAGCCTGCTGTTTCACATGGAGCAGCTTTGAAGAGAGAATTTGCCTCAGAACAGCCCAGGTTCCTCTTGCCAGACAGGACTGGGCAGGGGGGTGGGAAATAAATAAATAAACTAATTCTCAGCATGAGAGAAAGAAGAAAGCAGCAGAACTCTGTGGGAGTGTTCAAGGTACATATTTCTTAAGCCTCCTTGGTGAATAATGGGAAAAGATGTCAGAGAAATATATGAGCTAAGGGAGGAAAACTTTAAGTGATTCAGTCTGGCAAGCAAGAGCTGCAGCTTGAATTTTAACCTTTCTCCATCCAGCACTCTCCTTCCTCCTTTTTCACTTTCTCCCCCCAAATGTTCTCTTTTATATGTATATTATTTTTCTTATTCTTCCTACTCAATCTTCCACAAGTGACATCTATTTATTTCTTCTTCCCCCCCCCAAATGTTCTCTTTTCATCTATATTACTTTCAATTCTTATTCTTCCCATTCCATCTTCCACGAGTGACATTTATTCATTTCTTCATTCCCCCCCCCAAAGTTTTCTCTTTTAATATATATTATTTTTAATTCTTATTCTTCCCATTCAATTTTCCACAGCTGACATGCATTTATTTATTATGTTTTTTTAATATTCTCCTTTAATATATATATATTTTAAATTCTTAGGACTCCCATTCAGTCTTCTACAAGTGACATTTATTTATTTCCTCTTCCCCATCCCCCTTTCACTCCCAGATGCCATTTATTATTTATAGCTGGAGCATACACTTGTATTTTTTGCCTTCCCCCCTCTCCCCCCCAGTTATTCAAGGGACACATTTTTGCATGCTGGAATGTCTCACATTTGGTAGCATTGTGATGAATGGAAGCTCTTTGCCTTTTCCATATCCACCCTCCAAGAAAACCTCTCTGTTGCAAGCTGTCCTTTCAGTGCCAGGAAAGCCTCTGCTGTCTCCATACAACTCTGCAGTGCTGCTCAATGGACAGGGTGAAGGGAGGTGACTCTCTCTTCTCTGCTCCACTTGGCTGAGACCCCACCTGGAGCTCTGTGTCCAGTTCTGGAGCCTCTGTGCCAGGAAGGATCTGGAGGTGCTGGAAGGTGTCCAGAGCAGGGCCATGAGGATGAGCAGAGGGCTGGAGCTGCTCTGCTCTGGAGACAGAGTGAGAGAGTTGGGGTTGTGCAGTCTGGAGAGGAGAAGCCTCCAAGGAGACCTTCTTGTGGCCTTCCAGTATCTGCAGGGGGCTACAGGAAAGCTGGGGAGGGACTTCTGGTGGTGTCAGAGAGTGATAGGACTGGGGGGAATGGAGCAAAACTAGAAGTGGGGAGATTCAGATTGAATGTTAGGAAGAAGTTGTTCCCCATGAGGGTGGTGAGAGCCTGGCACAGGTTGCCCAGGGAGGTGGTGGAAGCCTCCTGCCTGGAGGTGTTTGCAGCCAGGCTGGAGGTGGCTGTGAGCAGCCTGCTGTAGTGTGAGGTGTCCCTGCCCATGGCAGGGGGCTTGGAACTGGCTGAGCCTTGAGCTCCCTTCCAACCCTGACAATTTTATGATTCTATGATTTGAAAGTTCCTTGGTGATTCTTCCATGCCTACAAATCACAGCAGTGTGTGTCCCAGGGTGAGTATGTTCCCACTTCCCCTAACTGGTTCATGATGAAATGAGTTGCTAAAAAACTTTGCAGCCACATTTTTATTGTACCAGTGAAGAGGAAAGCTCAGGCACAGCAGCACTGCAACTTCAGTCCATGTAAGTTTGTACTACAGACTCATAGGAGAGGGCAGGAATCTGACCAAGTTAGATAAACTTCAAGAGCCCAAGCACACACAGAGGTCAGGCTGGATATCAGACACTTCCCTCCAGCCCAGGTTGCTCAAGGCCTCATCCAACGTGGCTTTGAACACCTCCAGGGAGAGGGTATCCACAACCTCCCTGGGCAGCCTGTGCCAGGGGCTCTCCACCCTCACTGTGAAGAATTTCTTCCTAATCTCCAGTCTAAGTGTCCTCTCTTCCAGCTTCAATCTATTCTCCCTCATTCTGTCCCTACAAGCCAAGTCCCTCCCCATTTTTTTTGTAGCCCCCTTCAGGTCCTGGAAGGCTGCTTTAATGTCTCCCTGGATGTTCCCCAGGCTGAACAGCCCCAAATGCAGAGACAGAGGCACAAACCCTTTCCTCATGGTCCTTTTTCTCCTGTTCACTCCTTTTCTTCAGGACTTTCCCCAGCATTACACTCACTAGCTCCCCTTGAAAAAAAAGTTTGCTCTCTGTAATGGCTGAACTGGAAGTGAAGGATGACCTGGCTGTCCCCATGTGTTTCATAATCTGGGAATAGGCAGTTCAGAGCTGGACAGGATGTGTCTCATTTTGAATGCTGGTTCATAACCCCTGAGTAACAGAGGACATGCAAGGAGTGGAGTTCCAACAGTTGCATGAATTACTGTCAGCCTTTTCTAGGGCATTGTGTAATCCAGCTGGGATGATGAAGCTTGTCCAGAGCATGATCTAAGGGCCATCAAACTGAGTATTAAGGGTTTGAGTTTTTTTTAGTTTTGTGTTGTTTTGTTGTTTTTTTCCCCTTCTGGACCTTGCAAATGGTTGGACTCCAACTGGAGATACTGCAACACAGAAAGAAAGGCCAAAATCTGCTGAAGCAGCTGCTCACTTAAAATTTCATCTCCTCTTGCCTGTCTCCTCTGCAGGCATCACTCCCTCCTTAGTGGCTGACACTCCCAGAGTGACAATCTTTCTGGGAATGCCTCTTTCATAGTAACTGGTAGCTTCCTGGTACCTTTGGTGGACAGCATCACAGAATCACAATATTGGCAGGGTTGGAAGGGACCTCAAGGATCAGCCAGTTCCAAGCCCCCTGCCATGGCCAGGGACACCTCACACCACAGCAGGTTGCTCACAGCCACATCCAGCCTGGCTGCAAACACCTCCAGGCAGGAGGCTTCCACCACCTCCTTGGGCAGCCTGTGCCAGGCTCTCACCACCCTCATGGGGAAAAACTTCTTCCTAACATCCAATCTCAGTCTCCCCATTCCTAGTTTTGCTCCATTCCCCCCAGTCCTGTCACTCTCTGACACCCTCAAAAGTCCCTCCCCAGCTTCCTTGTAGCCCCCTGCAGATCCTGGAAAGCCACAACCAGGTCTCCTTGGAGCCTTCTCTTCTCCAGACTGAACAACCCCAACTCTCTCACTCTGTCTCCAGAGCAGAGCAGCTCCAGCCCTCTGCTCAATCTCGTGGCTCTTCTTTGGACACCTTTCAGCACCTCCAGATCCTTCCTGGAACAGAGGCTCCAGAACTGGACACAGAGCTCCAGCTGTGGTCTCAGCAGAGTGGAGCAGAGGGGGAGAATCATCTCCCTGGCCCTGCTGGCTCTGCTTCTCTTGCTGCAGCCCAGGCTCTGCTTGGCTCTCTGGGCTGCAAGTGCTCACTGCTGGCTCCTGTTGAGCTTCTCCTCCACCAGCACCCCCAGGTCCTTTACTTCAGGGCTGTTCTCAAGCCAGTCCCTGCCCAGCCTGGGATTGCCCTGACCCAGATGCAGGACCCATCTGCCAGCACATTCTTTCCTTCATGTGAGAGACTTTTCCAGAGGCCAGGAGACTGCTGACACTCACACAGCAGCCAGGCAGGAGCGAAATGTAATCCTGTTTGTCACCTGAAACACAGCAAATGGGCCACTTGAGTACTGCTGCAGAAACAGTCTGCATCCCAGCATCTATTTCCTTCATTAATTAGTGATCAGCAGAAATGTCAAGAGGTTGAGGATTATCCTTGGTGAGGCCACAGAGCACTGAAGGAAACTTTGATACTCAGAACATCCAGACATGACATTTCTGCTTCTTTAGCTACCTTGTTAGGCTGTGCCTGGGTCAATATTTACCAGCATCGATGTTTACTAAGCTTGGGTCAATATTTACTCACATTTTGAGGAGAGGAACTCCATTGCTATGGTGAAGAGCAGCTTACTACAGGTGACTGGAAGAAATTCTTCTGCATGGAGTAGGAAGGAGAGGGCAGACAGGCAGTGGCATGTAAGAGACTGCAGCAGCCATGGAATATGCCATGCTAGTAAAGCCTAAGCATGAGATAGAAAGAGGAGGTGGAGAGGGCCCTTGAGAGGCAGCCAAAGAGTGGCTCTGATTTCATCCCTTCCTAATGGGGGTTGGCACTTACCTAGCTGGCTCATGAGGACTTTGAGGCAGGTTTGCCTGCCTTTCCTCCTTACCACCACCACCACCACAGTGATAATCAGTCCTTGATCATCAGGGCTGGGATGTGCTAGAAGGCAGCCCAAGAAAAGTGTCTTTTTTCTGTAGTGGAAACTTAGAGTAAGAAAGAAGCTGAATCTCTGGGCCACCAGGTTTTTACAGGACAGATCCTGTCCTCCTGCTTTAGTTTTGGTCATAGATTCATAGAATGGTTTGGGTTGGAAGGGACCTTGATGATGATCTGGTTCCAACCCTCCTGCCATGGGCAGGGACACCTCCCACCAGCCCCGGTTGCTCAAGGACTCATCCAGTCTGGCCTTGAACACCTCCAGGGAAGGGATATCCTCAACCTCTGTGGGCAACCTGTGCCAGAGTCTCCCCACCCTCACTGGAAAGAATTTCTTCCTCATCTCCAGCCTAAATCTCCCCTCCTCCAGCTTCAATCCATTCCCTCTCATCCTGTCACTAGAAGCCCTTGTCAGAAGTCCCTCCCCAGCTTTCTTGTAAGCTCCCTTCAGGTACTGGAAGGCTGCTGTGAGGTGTCCCTGGAGCCTTCTCTTCTCCAGGTGTCATTCTCCAGGTCAGATTGCAGTGCCATTCTGGATTCCCATAAATACTACCCTTTCTTTCCCAAGCTCCTTAAAAAGAAAAGCTTTTATTTCCACCCCAGGGGGGAGATTACGCTGGCTCCCCATTCTTCTGAGCAGTCTGCAACCTGTGCTGGGAGTGCTGGGTGCCTGCTGTGGATATGCCTCTCTCCCAGCCCCGTCTAATGCTCCAGCAGCTCTTCCCCCAGGGTATGTTAGCTCCTTACAGGGCATCTGAAGAAAAGGACCTGGGGGATCTGATGGGTGAGAAGCTCAACAGGAGCCAGCAGTGAGCACTTGCAGCCCAGAGAGCCAAGGAGAGCCTGGGCTGCAGCATACCCACCCTCCAAGAAAACCTCTCTGTTGCAAGCTGCCCTTTCAGTGCCAGGAAAGCCTCTGCTGTCTCCATACAACTCTGCAGTGCTGCTCAATGGACAGGGTGAAGGGAGGTGACTCTCCCTTCTCTGCTCCGCTTGGCTGAGACCCCACCTGGAGCTCTGTGTCCAGTTCTGGAGCCTCTGTGCCAGGAAGGATCTGGAGGTGCTGGAAGGTGTCCAGAGCAGGGCCAAGAGGATGAGCAGGGGGCTGGAGCTGCTCTGCTGTGAGGACTGGCTGAGGGAGTTGGGGTGGTTCAGTCTGGAGAGGAGAAGGCTCTGAGGACACCTTCTTGTGGCCTTCCAGTATCTGCAGGGGGCTACAGGAAATCAGGGGAGGGACTTTTGAGGGTGTCAGGGAGTGATAGGACTGGGGGGATGGAGCAAAAGTAGAAATGGGTAGATTCAGATTGAATGTTAGGAAGAAGTTGTTCCCCATGAGGGTGGTGAGAGCCTGGCACAGGTTGCCCAGGGAGGTGGTGGAAGCCTCACCCCTGGAGGCTTTTGCAGCCAGGCTGGATGTGGCTGTGAGCAACCTGCTGTGGTGTGAGGTGTCCCTGGCCATGGCAGGGGACTGGAACTGGCTGAGCCTTGAGGTCCCTTCCAGCCCTGACAGTTCTATCATTCTATGATCTGCTCCTCTCCTTCCTGCAGAGACTTCCACTGGACCCAGGCAGGGCAGTCAACAGCAGGCAGGGTTCTTATCTTCTCTCCTGCCACTGCCCTTGGAAAGGTCCACACAGCAAGCTGTGAGCAGATGAAGCAGATGCTACCCATCAAAATTTAATAAAGGGACACTTACATAAATAGCATTAAGATGCAGTTGCCTGGAACTCTCTGGGAAGCAGCATTTGGAGCAGCATGCAGCCCTCTGTGTTTGTTGAACTGGAGGAATAGAAGCCTCTAGAAACCAAGACTGTTCTAATCAGCATCTTTTTCAATGATGACTAAGCTGCAATCAAAGTAGGTCAGACCTGGAAGGAGAAGTTATCCATGCCAGGCCCTCTGTGTGCTCATGGGTCTTGAAATGCCAGGCTGGTGTCACATTGCTGGTGGGCTGGTTGGTTGTGTCGGAAGTTGTTGGTCTTCTGAGTGACAGAGCAGGGGGCAAAGAGTGGGGGTGAAGGAATGCTTAGAATCATTGAACTGTTTAGGTTGGAAGAGACCTTTGAGATCATGAAGTCCAACTACTCACCTAGAGCTCACAGTCCCACAAAGCCACTGCCACTAAAGTGTCACAAAGACACTAAACCACAGCCCACAGCACCACCTCCATGCATCTTTTCAATCCCTCCAGGAGTGGAGACTCAACCAACCTCCCTGGGCAGCCTGTGCCAGTGCCTGAGAACCCTTTCTGGAAAGAAATCTTCCCTATTATCCAACCTAAACCTCCCTTGGCACAGTCTGAGAACATTTCTTCGTGTTCTGTCACTTACTGCTGTGAGAAGAGAGCAAACACCACCTTGGTCCAGCCTCCTCTGTGGGAGCTGTAGAAGGTGATGAGGTCTCACTTGATTTTGTATAACTAATGTGGGGGTTGGTCTCTTGCCAAAAGAAGCAGATTGTTAGGTTCCCTTTGTGACAACCCACAGCTACACACGTTGCATTGGGTGGGATGGGACCCTCAGGGGTTGTCTTGTCCAACCCCCCTGCACTCAGCAGGGACCTCTCCAACTAGATCAAGCTGCCCAGGGCTACATTAAGTCTGACCTTGGGTGTCTTCAGAGATAGGGCCTCAACCACATCCCTGGGCAACCTGTTCCAGTGTCTCTCCACTCTCATTGTACAGAGCTTTCTCCTGATGTCCAGCCTAACTCTGTCCTGCTCCAGCTTCATACCACTGCCCCTCATACTATCCCCACAGACCCTTCAAACAGTCCCTCCCCAGCCTTCCTGTGGTTCCCTTCAGATATTGAAGTGTAGCTACAAGGTCTTCCTGGAGCCTTCTCCAGGCTGAACAGCCCCAAGCCTCCCAGCCTGTCTTCATAGCAGGGGTGCTGCAGCCCTCTGATCATCTTGCTGGCTCTCCTTTGCACCCACTCCAGGTCTCTCTTGTGTTGTGGGTCCCAGAGCTGGACACAGTACTGCTGGTGAGGTCTCAGCAGAGCAGAGTAGACAACTAAGCATAGATGTTTTCATCTTCCTGTAAGGTCTTGGCATGAACTTTATGACCAAAAGAAGTAGGAAAATTCTACCCCCATGGACAACAGCTCCTCTGGGAGCTCCTAGTCCACCAAGCAGGCACTCTGTGCTCCACCTGTTCCCACCTCGTTCTTCATGGGTCTTTTTGTCCATCCCCTCCTGTGCCTCCAAAGAAATGACATAGCCAGCAGGTCGAGGGAGGTGATTCTCCCCTTCTACTCTGTTCTGCTGAGACCCCACCTGGAGTACTGCATCCAGTTCTGGAGCCCCTCGTACAGGAAGGATCTGGAGGTGCTGGAAGGATGAGCAGAGGGCTGGAGCACCTCTCCTATGAGGACAGACTGAGAGAGTTGGGGTTGTTCAGCCTAGAGAGGAGAAGGCTCCCAGGAGACCTAACTGTGGTCTTCCAGTATCTGCAGAGGGCTACAAGAAAGCTGGGGAGGGACTTTCGAGGGTGTCAGGGAGTGATAGGACTTGGGGGAATGGAACAAAACTAGGAATGGGGAGACTGAGATTGGATGTTAGGAAGAAGCTGTTCCCCATGAGGGTGGTGAGAGCCTGGCACAGGTTGCCCAAGGAGGTGGTGGAAGCCTCATCCCTGGAGGTGTTTGCAGCCAGGATGGATGTGGCTGTGAACAACCTGCTGAAGTGTGAGGTGTCCCTGCCTATGGCAGGGGGGTTGGAACTGGCTGATCCTAGAGGTCCCTTCCAACCCTGACAGTTCTGTGATTCTATGACTGAGCTCTGAAGTAACAACAGCTTTCAGCCCCAGAGCAGATAACAGAATGAATGCATCCTGATTTTACTGGGCAAGGATATGAATGAGGTTTGTGAAGCAAACTGACAACAAGTTTACCCTGACCTGTTCCTCATCACAAATCTTCCCTTGAAATGTTTTTAAACACCAGATGCAGCTGGTGACCAAGGTTCAAGCAACTGACAGGTCTCAGATGCAGCCAAGATTTCAGCAAGCCTCATGGCAATACTTCTGGACAAAGATAAGGCTTTGTTGTAAGCAGAAGAGCTTTGGAACACCAAAGGAACTGCTAAGAAGAGGCAGGGGAAAGAAGTTAACTCCAGGACTAGGAGTGGAAAAAAATGAGCCTCAGATTTGAGAAGGAACTGCATAAATAAACCATAATTTGTAATATCTGATTCCACCTTCCTGCAACAGTGACCAAACCCAGCAATCAATTATCCTTCCAGGCTTTATTCCACCAAAGGAGAACAATACTAAAGGCTAGTTTGATGGCCCACCTTGAAATCAAATGAGGGAAATAGTTCAGCCTCCCATTTTCTTGTCTTTGTACAAATCCAGGCTTTGTTTCAGCACAGTTTCCCCTTTTTACAGGCTTTAATTTCAAGCTTTGCACCTGGCCTTAGCCTAGGGGCAGAAAGAAAAAGGATACAAGTCAAAACACAGAGAGACACGAGCCTCCAGGATTGAGGTATGACAGCTAGCAGCAGGGGGAAGCCACACGTGCTCACAAGGCGTTTGGGATGGCTGAAGGAAGAGCAGTCACTGACTTTGCTCTCCTTTCAGCTTGCTGGGCTTTCCAAATGCAGGAAATGCAGTGCACTTCCCCTCTTCAATAGAGGAAATGCAGTGCAGTTCCCTTTCAATGGAAGGAATGCTGCTCAGTTCCCTTTTTGAAGAGAGGAAATGCTGTTTAATTTCCTTTTTGACTAGAGAAAATGCAGCTTGGTTTTCTTTTTAAATAGAGGAAATGCAGTTTGGTTTCCTTTTTAAAAGGAGGAAATACAATTTAGTTTCCTTTTAATAGTGGAATTAGAGTCTACTTTACTTTCTAAATAGAGGAAATGCAGTTTGGTTTCCTTTTTAAATAGAGGAAATGCAGCTTGGTTTCCTTTCTAAATAGAGGAAATGCAGTTTGGTTTCCTTTTTAAATAGAGGAAATGCAGCTTGGTTTCCTTTTTAAATAGAGGAAATGCAGCTTGGTTTCCTTTTTAAAAGGAGGAAATACAATTTAGTTTCCTTTTAATAGTGGAATTAGAGTCTACTTTACTTTCTAAATAGAGGAAATGCAATTTGGTTGCTTTTTAACACAGGAAAGACAGTTTGGTTTCCTTTTCCAATAGAGGAAATGAGGCTTAGTTTCCTTTTCCAATAGAGGAAATGCAGTTAAGTTTCCTTTTTAAAAGGAGGAAATGCAGTTTAGTTTCCTTTTAATAGAGGAATTGGAGTTTAGTTTCCTTTTTAAATGGAGGAAATGCATTTTGGTTTCCTTTTTAATCAAGGAAATGCAGTTTGGTTTCCTTTTTAAACAGAGGAAATGCAGTTAAGTTTCCTTTCTAAATAGAGGAAATGCAGTTTGGTTTCCTTTCTAAATACAGAAAAATGCAGTTTAGTTTCCACTGTTATTTGCATCAAAGCAGACATCACCAAAACAAAACATGAGTCAGAGACAGTTTTTCTTTCATGCTAAACCAATCAACCCCCAACCCCAAAACTCCACTGTCTTTAAAAAAAAGAGAGAAAAATAATATTAATAAAAATAATTTAAAAGCCTACCCCCTACCCCCCCCAAAAAAAAAGCTATTTAAGGCTCATTTCCTCTCTGCTTTGTTGTCCTGGTGAGAAAGCAGCAAAAGGAAAAAGAAAAACCCCAGCAAGGTTTACATAAGGCAGTTCTGACCACAAAATGTTAGCAATGGCTCTCCTAATGAAAACAGGATTCTCATCTCTATGAAAACCATGCTGCAGTTGGAAGAAGTACATTTCAACCCCCCCTTTACCCCCCCCCCCTATTATTAGCCAGGATAATTGTAGATTACACTCTAGACTGCTTGGTTTGACAATGATTAGAGCCATAAGCAAAGGCAGGTTGATATCTGTTGAAATAGTTTTAGCTTAAAGTTACTCCTTCCCCCCCCCCCCCCCCCCCCCCCCCCTTCCTGGTTGTTTTTTTAACTCTCTGATATTAACCTCCACTTTAACTAACTCCAAGATGAATTTTTCTATCATTTCCTTGAATTGCAAAGACTTAGAAACAAGAGGAGCAGCCAAATATTTTTTTTTCTCTCAGTAATGAATCAGAAAAAAACCCAACAACCTACAAAACCACAACCCCACGGGGTTAAACCCCCACCCCACCCCCCAAAAATAAATAATCTTCCTAAATCTACATTGTAGGGACATAAATAAAATGAATGAAGATGAATTGTAGGGAAGCATCTGGTTTGTAGTGTAAAAAAAAATAAATAGAAGTAGTTTGGGATTCTAAAAAAGAAAGAGAGCAAAGGGAATAAAGGAGAAGGAGGGAAAGAAAGCAAAGGAAAAGGAGGGAAAGAAAGTAAAAGAAAAGGAGGGAAAGAAAGCTAAAGGGGGGGAAAGGAAAAGGAGGGAAAGAAAGCAGAGGAGAAAAAAAAGGGAAAGAAGGGAAAGAAAGCAAAGGGGGGGAAAAGGGAAAGGAGGGAAAGAAAGCAAAGAAAAAAGGAAAAGGAGGGAAAGAAAACAAAGAAAAAAGGAAAAGGAGGGAAAGAAAGCAAAGAAAAAAGGAAAAGGAGGGAAAGAAAACAAAGAAAAAAGGAAAAGGAGGGAAAGAAAGCAAAGGGGGAAAAAGGCAAAGGAGGGAAAGAAAGCAAAGGGGGGGGAAAGAAAAAGGAGGGAAAGAAAGCAAAGGGGGAAAAAGGCAAAGAAGGGAAAGAAAGCAAAGGGGGGGAAAGAAAAAGGAGGGAAAGAAAACAAAGTTAAAAAAGGAAAAGGAGGGAATGAAAGCAAAAGGGGGAAAGGAAAAGGAAGAAAAGACAGCAAAGGGGGAAGTAAGGAAAAGGAGTAAAAGAAAGCAAAGGGGGGAAAAGGAAAAGGAGGAAAAGAAAGCAAAAGAGCTGATAAAGTGCCTGGCTCCAATACAGGAGACATATCATTACCATATGATCTAATGTGGGTGTCAGCCTGGATTGTGTTCATTGAGAGAAACCTTAGTTTTTAACTGTGCTATGGAATAGAAGCAGGAGGGTTTTCCACCAAGTGACAGTCACTGAGCTGAACTTACCCCCTCCTCCTTTCCACACCTGCAAAGTTCTCCCTCTCCCTCTCTCTCTTTTTTTTTTCTGCCCTTTTTTTTTTTTTTTTTTTTTTTTTTTTTTTTTTTTGCCTGGCTTGAATATTTAGTTTAATTACATCTCAGCTTTGAGAGCTCCTGTTGCAAATCCCTGGATTAAAAGGTATGGTTTTCAGTCATTCTCCTCGACTATGCTGCGCTAATAAAACTTCAGGGCAAGTCTCCGGGGCAAGAAGTAGCTGAGTTTGGAAGGGGGAAAGCAAGTTTCACGAAATCCTGCTGAATGTTTAGCAGCCTGAAGCTTTGCATCCAGCACCTTTGTTCCTCGGGAAGAGGAGAAGGCATTCTCCAGGACTCTGCAGATTTCCTACTGTTTGTTTGCCTGCTCTATCTCTTGTTTGGATTCGTAGAAGCGCTGCTGTAGTCCTTTCTATTTTCCTTACTGTAAACTTTCCTCCTTCCCCCCCCCCCCCCCCCCCTTTGCAGCAGCAGCAGCAGCAGCAGCAGCAGCCCTTACATTCTCTGCTTGCAGAGTGAGGGTAGAAACTGAGTTGTTACGTTCCTCTTTTAAGCTGCACTCTGTGAGTTTCCTCTCCTTTCATTCGGATTTCTCCAGCTAGGTTCTGCCTATGAGTGAATGTATTTAATTTCAGATTAAAACCCCCCATTTCTGCAGCAGATAAAAGGGGCTCAGTGCACGGCTTTGAAATGTTAGCTCCATGCTACAGCCCAGGAACGAGGGGCTCTCCTTTAACTCTCATTTGAAACTCCCATTTAGAGGAAGCTTCTATGAATGGAATAAGCAGAAGAGCAAATTCCTGGAGGAGAAAGCTCCTGTTAGGAGAGTTTGAATCTCCTGGGGCAACTTTTGTGCGTGCATGTTGAGACTTTATTGCAGAAAGATGGGTAAGGTATTAAAGTGTTGGGTAAGACATTTGAATAACGGGTAAGATGTTTTAGTAGTGGCTAAAATGTTTTAGTAGTGCTTGAAATGTTTCAGTAGTGGCTAAAATGTTTCAGTAGGGGCTAAAATGTTTCAGTGGGGGCTAAAGTGATTCAGTAGGGGCTAAAGAGTTTTAGTAGGGGCAAAAATGTTTCAGTAGGGGCTTAAATGTTTTGATAGTGGCTAAAGTGTTTCAGCAATGTCTAGAGTGTTTCAGCAGGGGCTAAAATGTTTCAGTAGTGGCTAAAAAAGGTTCAATAGTGGCTAGAATGTTTCAGTAGTGGCTGAAATTGTTCCATAGTGACTAAAATGTTTCAGTAGTGGCTAAAATGTTTCAGTTGTGGCTAGAATGGTTCAGTAGTGGCTAGAATGTTTCAGCAGTGGCTCAAATGGTTCAATAGTGGCTAGAATGTTTCAGCAGTGGCTAAAATGGTTCAACAGTGGCTAGAATGTTTCAGCAGAGGCTAAAATGGTTAATAGTGGCTAGAATGTTTCAGCAGAAGCTAAAATGATTCAATAGTGGCTAGAATGTTTCAGCAGAGGCTAAAATGGTTCAACAGTGGCTAGAATGTTTCAGCAGAGGCTAAAATGGTTCAATAGTGGCTAGAATGTTTCAGCAGAAGCTAAAATGATTCAATAGTGGCTAGAATGTTTCAGCAGTGGCTCAAATGGTTCAATAGTGGCTAGAATGTTTCAGCAGTGGCTAGAATGTTACAGCAGTGGCTCAAATGGTTCAATAGTGGCTAGAATGTTTCAGCAGTGGCTCAAATGGTTCAATAGTGGCTAGAATGTTTCAGTAGTGGCTAGAATGTTTCAGCAGTGGCTCAAATGGTTCAAAATGGTTCAATAGTGGCTAGAATGTTTCAGCAGTGGCTAGAATGTTTCAGCAGTGGCTCAAATGGTTCAATAGTGGCTAGAATGTTTCAGCAGAGGCTAAAATGGTTCAATAGTGGAAAAGTTGCTTTGATTTTGTTGTCCTTTTTGAAACTGCACACATTGCTTCACTTGGTCTTGGTGGCATTTTGAGAGATTTCTGACAGTAGGTGAGCTAATAAGCAACTAATTGAAACCTCAGCATTAAGCTGAAGTGACAAGAAGACCACCAGTACAGCGGTGACGTGAGCTGCTGAAGCCTGTTGCCAGTGGTATTTGAAACTGGAAATGTGGCCAGATCTATGCTATAGTTTCCTCTGTTTGTGGAAAAGTCTTCCTCAGTGTAAACACATCATTAAAGCAAATTTAACCAGCTAGGTCCTGCAGACATAAATATTGTGTCATAGACCTTTAAGAATTCCCATTTTTCCTTTCCTCTCATACTTTTCCCCCCTCCTCTTATATTTTTTCTCCTTTTACATTTTGCTCCCTTCTTACAATTTTCTCTTCTATTTTTCTTTCTCTTACACTTTTCCCTTCCTTTTACATTATTCTCCTCTTACATTTTTTGTCCCACTTACACATTTTTTCCACTGTTACATTTCTGTCTCCTATATTTTTCCTCCTCTGGCAATTTTTCCTCCTCTAATTTATTTTATTGTTCCTCCTCTCATTTTGTTTTCCTCTTCTCATTTTGTTTTCCTCTTCTCATTTGGTTTTCCTCCTCTCATTTTGTTTTCCTCCTCTTATTCTTTTTTCCTCCTCTTATCCTTTTTTCCTCCTCTTATCCTTTTTTCCTCCTCTTATCCTTTTTTCCTCCTCTTATCTTTTTCCTCCTATCTTTTTTCCTCCTCTTATCTTTTTCCCTCCTCATAATTTTTTTCCTCCTCTTATCATTTCCCCCTCCTCTTATCATTTTTCCCCCTCCTCTTATCATTTTTCCTCCTCCTCTCATCATCTTTTCCCCCTCCTCTCATCATCTTTTCCCCCTCCTCTCATCATCTTTTCCCCCTCCTCTCATCATTTCCCCTCCTCTTATTTTTTTCCTGTACATGCAATGCAAATATTTCTTCCCAGTTCATTTTTGTATGTGTATTTTTCTCTGTTTATGCTCTTTTACATGTGCAAACAATAGGAACAGAGTATGCATAGGAACAAAGATATACAGCACATACCTGTTCCTCTTTCCTGATTAATATGCAGCTTGTGTCTGCTATTTTCTCTGCTTTGTCCTCAGATTAGATCCTTGATAGCCTTTGTTGTCCTACACTTTTCCTTTAGACACAGCTTTTGCTGATTTTGTTCCAGTTTTGACAAAGCAGGGCCCAAAGTAAAAGGCCTGCTAGAGGATTTAACTGAGATAAATGAAGTCATCCAAATTAGCTTGTCCCAGGAGTGTGAAGGCACTTCCAAAATGTCTTTGTGTCATTTTGGGGAGGGTAGTAATTTACCTCCAGGATAAGATCCTGATCATACACTCTTGGGGTGGGCATGCTTGGAAGCATTTGTAAGGGTTTAAAAACATCTTTTAAATATATATATATAAAAAAAACCTAATCCAAAGAGCTGGGGAAGCTCTTTATAAAGTACTGGCTGCCACTGCCACTGCCATGCCAGGTTTGGTGTGCAGCACTGCCACTGTTTCTTGCTGTTAAGGTACAAGGTGAAAAATAATTTGTAGTGGGATAAGGTTTCATTTAACATACTTCTCCCCTCCCACCAGTTGATCTTATTGCAATGAATGGAGATGGTTTAGCTGATTGGTCTTCCCATTGCAGACTATGAATAAACTGCATAGTTATTTTACACTAATTCATGGATGATGATGATCTAGGAGAGGAGAGACCTCATTGCTCTCTGCAGCTCCCTGAAAGGAGGCTGCAGTGAGGTGGGGCTTCGTCTCTTCTCCCTAATATTAGGTGATAGAAGGAGAGGAAACGGCCTGAAATTGTGCTAGGGGAGGGTTAGGTTGGAGAGGAGGAAAAATGTCTTTGCTGCAAGAGTGTTCAGGGATTGGAACAGGTGGTGGAATCATGGGGATGTTGCAGGAGAACACACCCCAGTGTTGATGGGAGGTAGGGGCAAATGTTGGTGGGATTCAGAGGGTAGGTTTAGACTGGGTATTAGGAAGAAATTCTTTCCATTGAGGGTGGGAAGACACTGGAACAGGTTGCCCAGGGAGGCTGTGGATGTCTCCTCCCTGGAGGTGTTCAAAGCCAGGTTGGATGAAGCCTTGAGCAGCCTGGGCTGGTGGGAGGTGTCCCTGCGTGCAGGGATATCCTCAGCCAGATCGGGTTGCCCACAGCCCTGTTGAGCCTCAACTTGAAGATCTCCAGGGATGAGGCATCAGCTACCTCCCTGGACAACCTGTTGCAGTGTCCCACCACCCTCATGGTGCAGACCTTGTTCCTAACATCCAGTCTAAATATACTCTTATCTAGTTTCAAACCATTTCCCCTTGTCCTGTCACTGCAGGCCTTTGCAAACAGTCCCTCTGCAGCCTTCCTGTAGCCCTTTTTCAAGTACTGGAAGGCTGCTCTGAGGTCTCCCTGCAGCCTTCTCTTCTCCAGGCTGAACAATCCCAGCTCCCTCAACCTGTCCTGGTAGGAGAAAAATCATTAATCCCAGCTAGGACCTAGAGAAGACATTTCAGAAGCTGGCAAGTGGACATTTTGCCTTTGTTAGAAGGAGAAACTTCTGATGTCAGGACTTTTAAGAAAAGGCTCCTGACTAAATGAGGAGTTCATCTTTCTGTCACTTGCCAACTTGAAAGCAGCTTTCTTACTGACTTGTATTTTCTGTGGGTTGTTTATGGATCCACGAGGGTTTGCAAAAGATCAGTTTCCTTACAGACAATAAATTAATGCTAAAGGAAAATAATGCTCAGAAAATTGATCTGCACAGCCTTGGTGCAAAACCTGCCAACAGCTGGGGTGCAATTTCCCCTCAGCGAATATACAAGGAGTCAAAATCCATTTAGGGCTAGATCCTGAGAAGACAGCTTGAAGAAGTTGTCCCTGTTAATGTCTATAGCAAAATATACTTGTATGAAGTTGCTCCTCAGCATGAAATCCTGCAGGAGGAAACCTTGAAGTCCCATCAGAAAGTGTGCTGGGAACTCCACAAGCATCAACTAAAACGTGCAAAGGAGAGGATTTTCAGGGTGAATTCTTTGCTGTCATAAAATCCCCTGGCCAAAAAAATGTGGAAAGCAAGCCCAGAATATCCAAGGGAACACAACATTGTATTCCATTTTATTGTGCTGTTTAAGAAGTATAAGTTCATTTCAGCAACCAAAGATTTTTGCCTTCTCTCTCTCTCTCTCTCCACCCTGTCACTAGATCCTACTCTTTCTCAGTCAGGCTATAATTTAAAACACACAGCAAGCTGGCTCTTAAAAATATATATATATAATACATATATATATAAAAATACATAAATACATTTCTCAAGTCATGAAATACTGCACCAGAATGAGTTTGGGAACCTCAGGTTCCTCCCCGGGGGACAACCAGCTCCTTGCTATGAAACAAATGCTAATGAAATGTAATCGACTGTGACGTTGGCAGGACATAGACCCATGGAAAATGTGGCTTATTGTTTTGACTGTTTTGCATGACAAAGTTGTCAGCACTGCCTGTTCTTAATGACTGTTACTCCAAGGATGCAAACAGATGTGTTTAGAGTTGCCTTTAAACTGCTTTGTAAGGACAACAACAACAAACCCCTATTGACCAGCAGTTCCTGAGCTCCTATCACATAACTGTCCTATTTTCCACAGTTCAGTTTTCATTTATTGGAAGGAACAGTTATGCAATTGGTGGATGTGCTGGACCTCCTCCAGCAGGAACTGTGCAGCTATGGGATGCTGCTGCTTTGGTTGTAAATCTGCTGCTTTGATCCCTAGGTCCTGCCCAGAATCGATGAACTAAGCCATGAAGCTGGCTCTTTTCTTCGTCCTGCTACTGCCAACGTGCTTGGCCAAGCCCTTCCACCAGCAAGGCCTCTTTGACTTTATGCTGGAAGATGAAGGCTCAGCTGATTTGCCTTCAACAGATGATTTGGTCATGTCTGGATTTGGACCAGTGTGCCCCTTCCGCTGCCAGTGCCATCTCCGCGTGGTGCAGTGCTCTGACCTAGGTAAGCCCGAGACTATCTCCACAGGATTTGTGTTTGCACTCTAGCCAGGGCTTTGCAGCTGGGATGCTGTGTCTTTAATCTCTCTGGGAAAATTCTGGTGGCTTTAAAAAGCCCAACCCTTGGGCAGCCTCACTTCCTTGCTCAGAGAATTAGCAGCGTTCGTGTGGGGAGCAGGGACTGCTGCTGCTGCTTCCCTGTGCACGGCGAAGAAAGTCAGGTTCTGGAAGACAGGAGAAGATAATTCAGAACCAGATCTAGGTGACCACAGTGAGAGCCAGTAAGTAATTGAGAAGTGGCAGGAAAGCCTCCAAGAAAAGGGGAGATTAGAACATCTGCAGGTGAGGAAAGGCTGAGAGTCCTGGGGCTGTTCAGCCCTGGAGAAGAGAAGGCTGAGAGGGGACCTAATTGATGCTTGCAAATATCTGAAGGGTGGGTGTCTAGAAGCATGGGTGTCAAGAAGCAGGGGCCAGGCTCTTACCATTGATGTCCTGTCATAGGACAAGGTGGAATGGATACAAACTGGAACCCTGGAGGTTCCACCTCAACTTCTTTGGTGTGAGGGTGCTGGAGCCCTGGAGCAGGCTGCCCAGAAGGGTTGTGGAGTCTCCTTTCCTGGTGTGTTTCAAGACCCATCTGAGCGGTTTCCTGTGCGACCTGCCCTAGGTGCTCCTGCTTTGGCAGGGGGTTTGGACTGGCTGATCCCCAGAGGTCCCTTCCAACCCCTACCATTCTGTGATTCAATGACTCCATGTGAGGCTGCTATGCCCTCCCAGTCTGCTACTGGGATTTTGTCAAGGAAATACGCATTCTCTGAACTGGAATGTACTGTTGAAGGGGGCCACAAAGCCCTGACAAGATGGACATTTGTTGTGATCACACACAAAGTTTGGTTGGTGTCTTTAGTGTATATCCTAGGTAGGTGCATTTCATTTCTTCCTTGGAAGGCCACAGATTTCTCTCATAGAGAAAAGACTTTCCAAGGCCATTCCTTCAAATGCCTGTTCAATGAATTCAAGTGAGGTGAGCTGTGTGGATGGAAACACTCCAGATGGTTCTAAACTGCATGGCCCAAGCTGTAAGACTCTTAATCATACTGCCTACTAGCATAGAAATCATCACTTTTCCATTGCAATACAAGAGCGTGGAATAACCAGCTCTGAATCATATATACTGGAACCAGCTCCTTGGAGCAAAGGCTCTGGAAGCACTCCAAAACAATGAACACATTTTGGAGCTCCTTATTAAAAAAGAAGGGAAAAAAAGTAACCTTTCTTAGACACTGTTCAAGCTGAAACCATGAGAACCTTTCTCACAAAGTGCCCTTCCTCCCTCCTCACATCCCCTACCAGAGCAGCAGGCTGCAAAGCCATGGCTGCCATGGCTGTAGTTGACTTTCCCATGCAGAGGGCTCCAGTCATGAAGATGACTTCAGGGGGACTGCTCTTGGTCTAAGCCAGTATTATTCAGTCTAAGCCAGTGTGCAGTACAGAAAATCAGTTCCAGTTGGGTTTGTTCACAAGGAAGGCAGGCAGTTTATTCAGGGGACAGACAAATAACTTCTCTTATGATTTTAGAGAGCAAATTGTGGGTTTTTTTGTTAAGTAACAAGCTTCTCTCAGCTGTTTAAATGTCTAGCTGGGTGTTTCTAGTTCCCTGTGCCATAGCTTGAGCTTTGATAGCTGTGCTGTAGGATTAGCTTTCAGCCTGGTGAGGAGGCTCCGGGAGATCTTAGAGCAGCCTTCCAGTCCCTGAAGGGGCTACAGGAAGGATGGAGAGAGACTGTTTGCAAAAGCCTGCAGTGACAGGACAAGGGGCAATGGCTTCAAACCATTTAGGTTGCATGCGAGGACAATATTTTTTACTGTGAGGGTGGTGGAACACTGGAACAGGTTGCCCAGGGAGGTGGTTGAGGCCCTACCCCTCAACAGGGCTCTGGGCAATCTGGTCTAGTTGAAGATGTCCCTAGACACGGGGACACCTCCCACCAGCCCAGGTTGCTCAAGGCCTCATCCAAACTGGCTTAATCTAGATGAGGATGTCTCTGCTGACTGTAGGGAGTTTGGACTGGATGAGCTTTGGAGGTCCCTTCCAACCTAGATCATTCTGTGATTCTATATTTACTGTAGATCAGGGACCTGGATGTCATTGTGATGGATGTCATCTAATCACAGAAATGAGGGAGAAACATCAATTACAGCCCTAGAAACTCGTGTGAATTTATCAAAGCAAGCCACATCATCACCCAGCAGATATGTTTGGCAAAGGCCCCATGAACAATGCAAGCCAAGCTGCACAACTGAGCAGGGGCTAACCTAGACATGCATCCACAAAGCTCTCTCAGTGCTGTCCCTGGGGAAAGATGCTGTCATTTTTATTTTCTTTTACCATTTAGAGTCACAGAACTGTCAGGGTTGGAAGGGAGCTCAGGAACCAGCCAGTTCCAGCCCCCCTGCCATGGGCAGGGACACCTCACACTACAGCAGGCTGCTCACAGCCACCTCCAGCCTGGCTGCAAACACCTCCAGGCAGGAGGCTTCCACCACCTCCCTGGGCAGCCTGTGCCAGGCTCTCACCACCCTCATGGGAAACAACTTCTTCCTAACATCCAATCTCAATCTCTCCACTTCTAGTTTTGCTCCATCCCCCCCAGTCCTATCACTCCCTGACACCCTAAAGAGTCCCTCCCCAGCTTTCTTGTAGCCCCCTGCAGACACTGGAAGGCCACAATTTAGGTGCTAGACAGTAGCAAACAGGGAGCAGGGAGTGGGGAAGAGGCTGCTCCACATGCCATGAGAGCATTAGGTTTGATTGTTGTTAAACTGGCTCATGCTGATGGAATTCAAGTTATTTGGGGAACTTGTCCCCAGTCTGCTTCAATTCTGCAGAATGTAAGGAGCTAAGGAGCTTTCACTTGGTAAAAAAAATGTAGAGATAGCCACACAGGGACCCTTTGTTGCTCCACAGCCTACTGCTTCTGTGCTTCTGGAGTCCTCATCCTGGTGAAGAGACCCAGAAAATGCAGCAATTAAGCCCCCAGGACTGTGTTTCTCTGCTAATTTTGAGAGGGCTGATAAGAAAGAGATCTATTTTGAGCTTAGCTGAAAGCCAGAGGCTGCAGACACTGCAATGAAAAGGTTGTGCTTTTTGAAGTGGCTGGGATGATAACATCCAGCCTCTGGGCATGAAGGAAGAGATGATATCTCCCAGGGCTTAAAATATGCAGCCCTGGAATAAAAAAAGAAAGCATATTTCCCTGGCAGAGCTCAAGCAAGTAATAACCATGTGAGTTCCTTACCATGGAGGGTGGAGAGACACTGGAATGACTTGCCCAGAGACTTGTGGATGCCTCTCTCCCTGGAAGGGTTTTAGAGCAGGCTGGATGAGGCTTTGAGCAACCTGGGCTGGTAGAAAGTGTCTAGTGGAAGGGGTTGGAACTACGTGGTCTTGAAGGTTCCTTTCAACTCAAGCCATTCTGTTTATGACTCTCTGTTCTATGATTGATTCAGAGTTCACCAGCCTTGCTGTGAGGTTTGATCCATCCTTGTCAGGTGTGACTGTGGCAACTCCTGATGGGTTGTGGCCCAAGTGGGAGGCTCACCAGGGTGCAGGTTCCGTGGCCACTCCTGTGGGCAGGGACAGGACAGCTGTGTGTGCAGCCTTCTTGCAGGCAAATCTGCCCCCTGCTCTCCCCTCTGCCCCCTGCTCTCCTCTCTGCCCCCTGCTCTCCTTTGTTCTGCCCTTGAGTTTATTTCTGAGTGTCTCAGACAGGGGCAAGGTCAGATTTACCTACTGACTTGAGGAAAGCCAGGAGCTGGCCCCAGGAACTCAAAATGTTGTTGAAGGCTGTGGAGGTCCTGCCAGGATGACCCTAGCATGCTCCTGGGCTGTGGGGTGAAGGGTGCTTGGGAAGGCAGTGTGCACACAGGAGCCATGAAACCAATGACAGTTCCATTTCTCTGCCAGCCATCACCTCTCCATTCAGCTCCAGGCACTTCCAACTCAACTAAATTAGCTTCCCCCTTCCCCAAAAGGGATCAGATTTGGGCACCTAGTCCCATGGGCACTAACTGAAGGAAACTTGCAGGCAATCAGAAGACTCCTCCCAGGGATATGTTAAAAGCTTACTAAAACTGAGTCCCACGTAGGGAAGTGGAAATCTGGATCTCCCTTACACAGTTTCTGGGGTGGAAGGAGAGCTCTTTGCAGCCTCTAGCCCCTGGATACAGAGGGCATGCCCAGAACAAGGCAGGTGAAGGATCCTGACGTGGTCTGCTTGTGTCTCCTCTTCCTCACCGTGCTTCCTTTTGTGCCCAAAGGGACATTTGCTCCTTGTAAAGCCCTGCTGCTTCAGGCAAATGCCAGGGGAGTTACAGGAATAGACACCAGGGGAACCATCACATCCAGGGGCCAGAGATCAGCTTTAGCCCCTTGTGTGGTGAGCACTGGAGGGGAAGAATAAAAGCAAATAACAACAACATTTAATAAAAACACTGAGGGGAAAAAAAATTTGCCCAGTGGTCCAATTACAGCCTTGTCAGCTGAATTCCTGTGCTGCTGAGCTCCAGCCCCATCTTCCTAAGCACATAGCTCAGAATTCATTTCTTGTGCCTCCAAGCCAAGAGCTGAGTTAGCAGGAAGCAGAACGCTCTCTTCTCACACCCCAAAGAAGAATCCTCTCTGAGCTGTGGTTACTGACAGCTCCAGAGCAGAGCCCCAGGTGCCTGCCTGCTCTGAGATGCATTGTCTTGGTGCTACAGGCTCAAGGGGCTCAGCAAGGAAGGCCACCACAGTCTCAAGCTGTGCCAGGGGAAGTTTAGGCTGGAGGTGAGGAGAAAGTTCTTCCCAGAGAGAGCAATTGGCCATTGGGATGTGCTGCCCTGGGAGGTGGTGGAGCCACCATCCCTGGAGGTGTTCAAGTAAGGCTTGGATGTGGCACTTGGAGCCATGGTTTAGTTGTCAGGTGTTAGGTATTAGGTAATAGGTTGGACTTGATGATCTCTGAGGTCTTTTCCAACCTGTTTGATTCTGTGATTCTATGATCTTTATTGTTGCCTCTTCTGAACCTGCCTCCTGTTGCTAAAAGGGAGCCACAGCTTCACTTTCTGATCATGGCTCAGCAGAAGGCATTGTTGTGCTAGAGCCAGACTTTATCCACAGGGACCACAAACATCCACAGATTGCATCAGGTTGAAAGGACCCTCAAAGGTCATCTTGCCCAGCCCCAACTTGCAGGGAGAAGGGAAACCTCCAACTAGAGCAGGTTGCTCAGGATCACATCAAGTCTGATCTTGAGTGTCTCCAGGGATGGAGTCTCAACCACCCCTCTGGGCAACCTGTTCCAGTGTTTCACCACTCTCATTGTGGAGAGCTTCCTCCTGATGTCCAACCTAACTCTGTCCTGCTCCAGTTTCAAACTGTTGTCCCTGGTCCTATCCCCACAGCCCCTTCTGAACAGTCCCTCCCCAGCCTGCCTGGAGGTCACTCAGATACTGAAATGTAGTTATAAGGTCTCTCCAGAGCCTTCTCTTCTCAAGGCTGAACAGCCCAAACTCTCCCAGCCTGTCTTCATAGCAGAGATGCTGCTGCCCTGTGGTCATGTTCATGGCCCTCCTCTGGACCTGCTCCAGCAATATCCTCTTCTGCAGGGGTCCCACAGGTGGACACAGTACTGCAGGTGAGGTCTTACCAGAGCACAGGGGCAGAACCACCTCTCCTGTCTTGCTGGCCACACTTCTTTTGATGCAGCCCAGGCTGCCACTGGCCTTGTTGGCTGCAAGTGCCCACTGCTGGCTCCTGTTCAGCTTCTCACCTCCCAGCACCCCCAAGTCCTTTTCTGCAGGGCTGCTCTCAACCTCATCACCCCCCAACCTGCCCTAGGTGCAGGACCTTGCACTTTGCCTTAGTGAACCTCAGGAGATTCTCCTCAGCACATGTCTCCAGCCTGTCCAGGTCCCTCTGAATGGCACCTGTCCTGTCCTTCCGTCTTATCAAGTGCACCACTCAGCTTGGTATCATCTGCAAACTTGCTGAGAGTGCAAGCATCTTCTGTATTTATTAGCACCCACTGCAGCTGGGGAGGAGCTGATCTAGCTGGTCAGGGGCAGCTCTTCATGTTCTAAACCAATAAATACAGGGAAGAGGAGCAGTCTGTTGGCCAAGCCTTGGAACAGTCCTAGCAAGGATTAATTGTACCATTTAAAGATTCATCCTCCCAAAGGGAGGCTCAAGACAAGGTTCCTCCCAGAGCTCTCTGGTAGGCAGGAGGACACATGAGTGATTACTCAACCCTGCAGCAGATGCAGAATGCTCCAGAAGTACATTCAGAGGAGGTGATCAGGGCTTTGTTTCCACTTCAGAGAACTCTGCCAGCCCCTTATGAAGTGAGCAGTGTTCTGCAGGGTGCAATGAGATCACCTCCCCTGGAGGCTTCGCAGGATGCAGGGAGGTCTCTCCAGCCCTCTCGCTCTGAACATCGATGGAGGTTTTGTGGTCTCCCAGAGGTGTGTGAGAGATGGATGTCAGTAACCAAAGTTCAGTGTTACAGCTCAAATTCGGCTCTCAGCTCAGAAATGCAGGGGTTCTCCAGCTGTGAAAGGAAGGAGGGTGCCTTACAGCTCAGCATGGGTGTTGGAGGGTGTGCTGGAAAAGCACTTGGAGGTCGGTGGGTGAGGAGCTCACAGACATGTAAAGAATAAAGGAATGAAAGGTAAAAAATGTGGCAAAAAAGTGAAAGGGATCTGGTATCCTGAGGCCTATCTGAACACAGGCAGTGTCTAACCTGGATTAACTGCTGGCTGTTCAATACCTGACCCATTGATTTGTGGACAAAAGCTGATGAATCTCATTGTCTAAAAGCTGCCAGAGACACCTGCAAGCTCAGCTTCTGATCATGATTCCATGTGGGAACCTCAAGTCTCATCACACAGCAAAATATCTCCTTTAGGATCTGCCTTGATTTGAACTTCTGCTGTCAACATCAAATCTCTTTAAAGAGAATAATGTGAACCTCATTGGTGATCAGTCTCAGTTGTTTCATGAGTTCAAGAGAGCAGAGAGGATTACTTAATATGGTGCACTTAATTTCAGGATCCTTGCCATGGTATGAATCATGGAGAGGTGGGGAATGGAAGGGATCTCTGGAGATCACCCAGTCCAACCCCCCTGCCAAAGCAGGATCTCCCAGGGCAGGTCACACAGGAACACATCCAGGTGGCTCTTGAGAAGGAGACTCCACAGCCTCTCTGGGCAGCCTGCTCCAGGGCTCCAGCAGCCTCACACCAAAGAAGTTTTTCCTCATGTTGAGGTGGATCTTCCTGTGTTCCAGTTTGTGTCTACTGCTCCTTCTTCTATCACAGGACACCACTGAAAAGAGCCTGGCCCCTTCTTGACACCAGTCCTTCAGATCCCCTCTCAGCCTTCTCTTCTCCAGGCTAACCAGCCCCAGGGCTCTCAGCCTTTCCTCATCACTCAGATGTTGCAGTCCCTTCAGCATCCTCACAGCCTCCATTGGACACTCTTCAATAGTTCCCTGTCCCTCTTGACCTGGGAAGCTTCAAGAGAAGGCTGGGAGCAGATCTGAGCAATGTTTACAAATATCTGAGGGGTTGGAGTCAAGAAGCAGGGGCCAGGCCCTTGTCACTGGTGTCCTGTGATGGCACAAGGGGCAATGGGTACAACCTGGAACCCAGGAAGCTCCACCTCAACATGAGGAAAAACTTACTTGACTTTGGCACTTTGGAAAATGGTTTAATGGCCATGGTGGTATTAGGTTGACTGTTGGACTTGATGATCCTGGAGGATTTTTCCAACCAAAGCAACTCCATGATTCAATGAACATGGAATGGAACATCTTGGGTTGTCAAGAGAAGCTACAACAGAGATTCCTTTTACAAGGAGAGAAACTTTCAGATTCAGGAAAGGAAGAAAGGGAGAAGCAACTTAAGAACTGAATGAAAATCTTACTGTGTTTTCAAGGCTAGGGGGTAAAATTTATTCTCTGTTCTTTGAGTCTGAGAGGGCTGGGTTTGGTCAGCCTTGAGAAGGGAAGGCTTAGGGGAGACCTTATTACTATGGACTTGTGCATAAGAGGTGGCTCCCAGGAGGATGGAGACTCCCTTTGTACAAGGAGTCCCATGGAGAAGACAAGAGGTGATGGGGACAAGTTACTGCTGGGGAGATTCCCAGTGGGCTCCAGAGGAAAATTTTTCATCATGAGAACAGTTAGAGAGTGGAATCATCTCCCAAGGGAAGTGGAGGATTCCCCTACACTGGACAGATTTAAGACTTAGCTTGACAGTATGCTGAGCCAGCTCACTGCAACTTTACTCTCACCTAGAAAGATTGGACCAGATGATTCTTGAGGTCCCTTCCAACCTGGCATTGTGTGAACCCTATGGCAGCAAGCTTAGATCTTCCAGTCTGGAACTGGTTATTGCAGTGAAGGCTGCCCTGGGGAAGGTCTATCCCTCAATAACTAACAAAATAAACAGGCAGCAACCCCAAAAGTATTTAAGAGTACAAGGCTATATATGTATCACACATCATCTAGCAGGAAGAGAGAGTGACAGATCTGCAGACTCCTCCATTCCCTCCCAGTGGCTGTGAGGAGAGGCTGAGGGACCTGGGGTTGCTTAGCCTGGAGAAGAGGAAGCTCAGGAGAGACCTTCTTGCTCTCTACAACTACCTGAAGGGAGGTTGTAGCCAGGTGGGGGTTGGTCTCTTCTCCCAGGCAAGCAGCACCAGAACAAGAGGACACAGTCTCGAGCTGTGCCAGGGGAGGTTCAGGCTGGAGGTGAGGAGAAAGTTCTTATCAGCAAGAGAGATTGGCCATTGGGATGCGCTGCCCAGGGAGGTGGTGGAGTCACCATCCCTGGAGGTGTTTAGGAAGAGCCTGGATGAGGCCCTTGGTGCCATGGTTTAGTTGATTAAATGGTGTTGGGTGATAGGTTGGACTTGGTGATCTCAAAGGTCTTTTCCAACCTGGTTAATTCTATTCTATTCTATTCTAGTCTAGTCTAGTCTAGTCTAGTCTAGTCTAGTCTAGTCTATATATTCTTCACTCTGTGAAGACGCAGTCCCAGCAGCTCCTTCCGTTGTTTGCTTGCAGGAAAGCAGGTTGGAAACAATCCTACATGTAGGGGAGAAAAGAAAAGCAGAAAACCAAACCCAAAAGTCCCTGTTATGTTTAGAAGGACCCAAAATAACCAGAAACATATCTCTGCCCTCAGGTCATAATCAAGGCAGGGCTGTGCAATGACCATGTGGTCAGAACAGGAAGGGGTAAGTTTACATGAAACCAGAGAAGATCTCTCCCCCTACCAATGACTCTTCATGGCTGCTGCAAGATGTTAGTGCTAATTAGGGTAAATGTTAGAGATTAAGGGAGCCAGCCTGAAATGGTCATCTGTTGCCTGCTGCTTGAACTGCAGATCAGGCAAACATCAACTGATCAAAGATGATTGGAGGGCTGGAGCACCTCTCCTACGAGGACAGGCTGAGAGAGCTGGGGCTGTTCAGCCTGGAGGACAGAAGGCTCCAGGGAGGGCTTAGAGCTGCATCTCAGTATCAGAAGGGACCTACAGGCAGGCTGGGGAGGGACAGTTGAGAAGGGGTTTTAGAGGTAGGACAGGGGGCAATGGTTTGAAACTGGAGCAGGGCAAATTTAGGTTGGAAATTAGGAGGAAGTTCTGCAGAAGGAAAGTGGTGAAATACTGGAACAGGCTGCCCAGGGATGTGCCCTGGAGACATTCAAGACCAGACTTGGTGTATCCCTGTGCAGCCTGATCTAGTTGGGAGGTGTCCCTGCTGACTGCTGGACCAAGAGGAGCTTTGAGGGTCGCTCCTAGCCCACTGCAATCTGTGAATCAGTTTCTATTACTCCAAAAGATCATTCAAAACAGAACTTGTGAAAGAACTTTGACTTTTCCTGGGCACTGGAAAGCTCTCTTCTGACTGCTTGTAAAACACTTGTAAGAAACCAATGTTTCACCTTAATGCATGAGTACTCAGGGATAGGAAGGAGGTCTGCTTTGCATCCTCTCTGCCTCCAGCCATTCTGCACAGGGTGCTGGCAGACTGCAGGTATCACACAGGACAGCTGCTGCTCTCCAGTGGAGATGTTTTGTGTTTGTAACCATGACAGTGGGAAATGCAACACTGATGACACTAGGAGTGGAGGAAACTCTTACTTGGTTCTTTGCCTTTAATATTTCAATCTCTGAAGTCTGCTGTTTATTTTAGAATATTTATTCTGCCTTCCTAAAATGCTTCAGTGCCCCTTAGGAAAGTATTAACTAGTGGACAGCAAGTCCTCCACGGGACAGCAATGTGCCCTTGTGGCCAAGGGCATCCTGATATGCATTAAGTGTAGCCAGCAGGTCTAAGGAGGTTCTGCTGCCCCTTTGCTCTGCCCTGGCAAGACCACACCTGCAATATTGTGTCCAGCTTTGGGCTCCCCAGTTCGAGAAAGACAGAGACCTGCTGGAGAGATTCCAGTGGAGAGCTGTGAGGATGATGAAGGGACTTGAACATCTCTGCTATGAAGAAAGGCTGAGAGCACTGGGGCTGTTTAGCCTGGAGAAGAGAAGGCTGAGAGGGGAACTGCTCAGTGTCTCTAAGTGGGTGGGTGTCAAGGTGAAGGTGCCAGGCTCTTTTTCAGTGGTGCCCAGTGGTAGGACAAGGAACAATGGGTACAAACTAAAACCCAGGAAGTTCCACCTCAACATGAGAAGAAACTTCTTTACCATGAGGCTGCTGGAGCCCTGGAGCAGGCTGCCCAGAGAGGCTGAGGAATCTCCTTCTCTGGAGGCTTTCCAAACCCACCTGGATGTGTTCCTGTGTGACCTCCCCTAGGTCTGCTTCTGCTTTGGCAGGGGGGTTGAACTCAATGTTCTCTGGAGGTCCCAGCAACAGAACAAGAGGACACAGTCTCAAGTTGTGCCAGGGGATCTCCAGGCTGGACATTAGGAAGAAGTTTTTCATAGAGAGATTTGCCATTGGGATGTGCTGCCCAGGGAGGTGGTGGAGTCACCATCCCTGGAGATCTTCAAGAGAAGCCTGGATGAGGCACTTAGTGCCTTGGTGTAGTTGATTGGGTAGGGCTGGGTGATAGGTTGGACTGGATGATCCTGGAGGTCTCTTCCAACCTGGTTGATTCTATGACTCCAACCCCTACCATTCTGTGATTGCAAACCTTTAAAATCAAAACTCAGAAAGGACACAGCAGTTGCCTGCTTTTCAGTTTCAAGGACTGACCAGAAGTTGTTTGATTTTCAGCTTCAGGAATAGACCATTACTGTTAGGAATTAGGTTTTGGAGCCAGGAGGCTGCATCTATCTGTACCCAAAAAAAATGTGACCAGGGCTCCAAAGTAATTCATAACATCTGTAGCTTGCAAGGATCTGTTGTGCTTTGAAATGTGTGCTCATGACACAGAGTGGGTGGAAGTGGAAAAGAGCAGCTCAAGCTGTCCCTTCAGTTTGAAACCTTTGCTGGGGATTCCAGCCCAATGCAATCTGTGAATCTCTGCTTTTATACTTAATAATAATCCCATAAGAGAGAATTATGCCACAATTATCGTGCCTGAATTTCACACAGGATGCATCAGGGTGGAAGGGACCCTCAAAGGTCATCTTGCCCAACACCCCTGCAGTGAGCAGGGACATCTTCAACTAGATCAGGTTGCTCAGGGCCACATCAAGTTTCACCTTGAATGTCTCCAGGGTTGGGGACATCTCCAGGGATGGAAACTTGTTTCTGTTTTCCCCTGTTCCTCTCTCTGTGCTAATGTCTGAGGGAGCAAAACCAGTCCAGTGTAGCAACGTTATCAGTAGCTCTACCTTTGTGAGAGGCCACCTCAGCAGGGGAGGGAGATCATTTTCTCATCCTTTCCTGTGGGAAGGGTCAGAAGCCTACAAAAATAACAATCTGTGGTTAAAACAAGTCCAAAATGGATCTTAATGGCAGATGAGACCAAAAAGCAAGGGGGGGGGGGGGGGGGGGGATAAAGGTCTGACAAATGGCTGTGAATCATCTTTAAGAAGATGTATTTTAAGGGTTTTGTGGACTCCAATGGGCACAGCTCTTTTTATACCTCTTAGGGGGAAAACAAACAGCACTGCTGATTTCCTAGCAAGCAAGGGCAAGGGGGAAAACAAACTCTTACTTTGAAAGTGGGAGAGAGGAGGCAGCTGTGTGGCTGTTTCTCTGCAGAGAAAGACAATTGTTTCTTATTTTATGGATGGTAGGATGCAAATAATGAACACTGCTATTTGAAAATCTCACACACACACACAGAGCAGAGGACAAATTTCCAGTAAATACTGAAGCACATAGCCTGGGAAAGCTTCAGGGAACTTTTCTAAGTCAAAGCATTCAAAGTTGAATTAAGCTCCTTGCTCTGCTTCCAGAAACCAGCCCCTGAGTCCTGTTATTTTCCATGACTTAAATATCCCGGCTCCATCAGCTTGCCATCTGCCTCCTTCACCCCAGAGTCCACTCAGAGCCTTGCTAAGGGCTTACACCCCCAGGAGGGTTGCTGCCTGTCGGTGGGATGAGGCAGAGCTGGGCTTTGGAGCAGGGGAGAGCACCCAGCAGCGTGCAGAGGCGATGCAGGCAGCTGCTGGAGAGGCTGCTCCACTGATGATCAGGGTTGGGAATTACAAGCAGCTCAGCCCAAATTCCTCAGCTGGCAGCAGCTGTTTGTGGAAACTGAAGGAGTCTTGAAAAGAGCCCCATTTTATGGCCCCTGTGATAATAATCCTGAGTGTTGCAATATAATAACACATGTAGCTGAGCTACGGTGCTCAGATGTCTTCCTGCCTTTTGGCCCCTTCTCTCCAGCTGGGGAAGGGAAGGTTTCTCCAGAAGAATAAGCCCCATCCCTGCTTGTTGTAAGCTGGATAAATAGAGGGAGGGGGGTGGGAAACACCCAAAATACCAAAATACTCCAAACAAACAAAGAAAGGGGGAAAGAAAAAAATATCAAGCCACAAGCTGCGTTGTGTTGTTGAAGTTGTTTAGAATTGGCACTGCTCACATAGGATTATTTTGACTCTGTGGTCTCAGAGCCTTGCAAAGATGCAATTCTCAGAGAAGTGTCCTCATCTCTGGGCTGCAGACTCAGACTCCCATTTGCTTAGTCTCCCTCCCTGGCCCCATAAATCTTGCATTCCTTTTCTGCCTAGTCGTATGGCTCCAGCAGAAGGATGGCTCCATGCCAAGCTGCAGAGGAACTTGTGCCTCTCAATTCTGAGAAACTGGAGTAAAACCCCTTCAGAGCAAGGAGGGTTCTAAAGCCACCCTCACCCTTCTCCTTTTGTAGGTTAAACAGTTCCACAGCCACTTGGTCACAGCTCCTGCAGCTGAGCGAGCTGCTCCCTCAGCTGCAAAAGTAAGAAAGGCTGTCTTGTACCCCCAGACCCCAACCTCCCTCAGTCCCTCACACTGCTCCCAAATCCTTGCTCCATCTCCTACACCTGTTTGGCTGCCTCAGTGGCAGCCTGCTGCTCGGGCTGGTGCTCCACAGATGGCTAGCCATTGAGTGATAGTCTCTCAGGGACTGCAGAAGGGCTGAGTGATACCAGCTTTGTCTCTTGCCTGATTTCCAGCCTCATACTCCCAGAGTATCACAGAATTGAGATCATTGAGTCCAACCAGCAATCCAACACCACCATAGACATTAAACCCTGTCCCCAGGTGAAGACCTCCAGGGATGGGGACTCCACCACCTCCCTGGGCAGCCTCTGCCAATTCCTAACCACTCTTGCAGAAAAGACATTGTTCCTCCTCTCCAACCTAAGCCTCCCCTGGCACAATTTCAGGCCATTTCCTCTCTGTCTGTCTCCTGATACTAGGGAGAAGAGCCCAGCCCCCACCTCACTGCAACCTTTCAGGGAGCTGTGGAGAGCAATGAGGTCTCCCTCAGCTGCTCTGCCCCAAGCCTGTAGTGTTGCTTGTGTGGTTGTTGTGAGCCAAGTGCATATCCATCAGCCTGCTGAGCTCTAGAGCCTTCTCTCCTCAAGTGCTTGGTTTGATCTCAAAGGTCTCTTCCAGCCTCAACAGTTCTTTGCTTCTGTGAGGTGAGGCTGTCACAGCTACCCAGCCTGACACCCTAATTTCCTTAAGGAACTGGTGGGGGGAATTACACTCCACACAGAGAGGATCCCACAGAGACCAACCTGATTTCTGCAGAGGTACTTTCAGCACAATCCTCCCATTAAGGATGGATTCCAAGGTCTTTTAACCTCTCTCCACTAAACATCTCCTAGGAGACTGTAGATGAGCCTCTCAGTGCTGCCACAAGTGAGCCTGAGCTCTTATCTGTAGGAGGGAAATCTGTTGATGATCCAGGGATGAGCAGGGACACCTCCAACTGGATCTACTTGCCCAGAGCCCAATCAAGTTTAACCTTGAATGCCTTCATGGATGGGACCTCCCCTACATCTCTGGGCAACCTCTTCCACTATTTCACTACCTTCATTGTGAAGAACTTCCTCCTTATGCCCAGCCTGAATAAATCTGGGCTTTTAAGTTCCATAATTTCCATTATATTGCCATAATTTCTAGGCTCTGTCTAAACATGGAATTGGGAGGGGTAGAGCTTTACCATTTCTCCTTATTTCTCTACAAGCAGTGGATTTTAAAATGCATTTACCAACTGAAATAATAACTGACAACAGTTTTGTTCAGCCAACATAGCCAGGGAAAACAAGCATCTTCAATTTAACAGGCAAGGGAAAAGCAGAAGGATTTAAGTCTTTAATCAGTTCTAAGTTAATGTTTCACAACCTGAAATATCAATTCTAAGTTAATCTTAGGAGCCTGAAATATCAGTTCTAAGTTGATCCTAGGAGCCTGAAATATCAGTTCAAAGCTGATCTTAGGAGCCTGAAATATCAGTTCTAAGTTAATGCTTCACAACCTGAAATGTCAGTTCTAAGTTAATGCTTCACAACCTGAAATACCAGTTCTAAGTTAGTCTTAGAAGCCTGAAATATCAGTTCTAAGCTGTTCTTAGGAACCTGAAATATCAGGTCTAAGTTAATGCTTCACAACCTGAAACATTTCCAGGAGCCTGAGTTTATTCACAGAAAAAGGCAGACAGCTAGGAGAGATTTTTTTTTATATGGCTTTTTTTTTTAGAAGGAAGCTTCAATGAGTAGAAAAATCACAGCCAGGAGCTGGAATCCATGAGTAAACTGTTCTTCAAATGATTGAGAAGTGACTCAGTTGACATTTCCCAACACCACTTCCCCTTCCAGTTGGTATTGCATCAACTTCACTGGAAAGCAGAGGCAGGCACTGGAAGGCAGTCATACTGTACAGGATGGTTTCAGAAGCGTGTGGCACTCCCAGGGCTTTCTCAGAAGTGAGTAGCTCCTCTCCAATCTGCACAGTCTCCCAGACAGAGGAATCCAAGGATTCTCCTGGGAATCAGTAATTCTATCCCAGGAGCCAAGAGCCATTTCAGCTTCTAGGATTACAATCTTCTAGACTCAGTTCAAACCCTGTCATGCTCTCACGTTAGTTCAAGCTCCTCCATTCATCTCAAGTGACTGTCTGCTGACCTGTCCTGACCTGAGCAGTTTGTTTGCTCTGCAGGCACTGAATCTCCAGCACAGGAACTGATCTGCACTGCACCAATGCTCCTCCTACCTCTTTCCATCTGTAAATGCACCTGGACCTGCAAGCTGAAGCACAGCTCTTGAAGCCAACACAGATGTGACAAGTGGTGAAACACTTGGATCCAGTCCACCCCTCCAAAGCACTTTAGTCCTGCTGATGTAACCAGACAGTGTTCAGGTCCATCCACTTGTAACCCCTCCCTCCACTGGGGAGCTGGTGCAGCTTTCAGCTGGAGGATGTACTAAACACTGCTCATTGCTCACCCTGACCTCTCTAGAGTGTATGGTCAAGTTTTATAGTAGTTAACTCTAGAATAGTGCTCTTTATGTAGGTGTAAAGGGTTACAAATGCCTCATTGCTATCTACTACTCCCTGAAAGGAGGTTGCAGTGAGGTGAGGGTTGGGCTCTTCTCACTAGGATCAGGTGATGGAGAGGAAATGGCCTGAAACTGTGCCAGGGGAGGGTTAGGTTGGAGATGAGGAAAAATGTCTTTGCTGCAAGAGGGGTCAGGGATTGGGACAGGCTGCCCAGGGAGGTGGTGGAGTCCCCATCCCTGGAGGTGTTCAAGAAATGTGTGGCCGTGGCACTTTGGGATGTGGTTTAATGGCCATGGTGGTGTTGGGTTGCTGGTTGGACTGGATGATCTTAGAAGGCTTTTCCAACCCAAACAATTCTCTGATTCTCTGATCATGGCTTAAAATATTAGGAAGTGCACATTAGTGGACATCTAATAATTAGATATCTAATAATTAGAATAATTAGTGGACATCTAATAATTAGATGGTCAGGGCACAATTCTATGATTCTATCTGAAGCTTGACAGGCACAGTTGGAAATGTAGTTTGAAGATTAATCTCTGGCAAATTGTCCCTTCAGTGGCAACACAAAAGTGTACTCCAAGAGCATCACATGAGGCACAGCTCTCCTGCTCTGGTGTGCCCTAATTTCTGCTGTCAGCACTTGTTTACAGGCACCAGGCTGACAATATGAATGCTCTGACAGTCAGGACTGAGTGATGTTACTCTGTACACAAATAACTTGCAGCTGGTTTTGTGTTTACCTGTGGAAAATGCTCTACAAGTTGCTAGACTGTAAGAAGTCCTTGTAACAAAGTGATGGCCTTGAGGAAAAAAAGAAGTGGTGCTTTGGGGGAAGGAATTTTTAGCTGCTGACATAATTCCTGTCTGCTGAGGACAAAAACATGTCCAAAGGCAACCAACATAGGAATTACACACTATCATGTTTATACATATCTGGAACTCTAGTCCTACACTTTGGAGGGTAAGGAGAGTTTTGCAAACAGCCTTCAGAAGCAATGAAGTCCAGGAGGAAAAGTTAGTTTAAGAAAATGAAGAAGCTTGGTCTGTATCACATCTTCCTGCACTGAACATCAGGAAGGTAAACAGGATGAGAGATGAGCTTTAGCTTTTGTCATTTTATGTTTGGTAGGAGCTTTTACTACTTCTTCCCAAAGTGGATGCTGATGTGATGAAAGCTCAGCCAGGTTAATCTGTATGTGCCCTCCATGGAGGTGTTCAAGGCCAGGTTGGATGAGACCTTGAGCAACCTGGGCTATTGGAAGGTGTCCCTGCTCATGGCAGGGGGGTTGGAACCAGATGATCTTCAAGGTCTCTTCCAACCCAAACCATTTTATGAGAATGGAAAGAGAAGGGAATTTTCCTAACTGGAGAACCACAAAGATGCCTGGGGGGCTGGAACACCTCTCCCATGAGGACAGGCTGAGGGGGCTGGGGTTGTTCAGCTTGGAGAGGAGAAATCTCCAGGGAGACCTTAGAGTAGCCTTCCAGTGCCTGGGAAGGGGGATATGAGAAAGCTGGAGAGAGACTGTTTGCAAAGGCCTGCAGTGACAGGATGAGGAGCAATGGCTTGAAATTAGAGAAGAGTAGATTTAGGTTGGACATTAGGATCAAGTTCTGAGCCATGAGGATGGTGGAACACTGCAGCAGGTTGCCCAGGGAGGTAGATGAGGCCTTGTCCCTAGAGATATTCAGACTGGACAAGGCTCTGAGCAACCTGATCTAGTGGAGGATGTCCCTGCACACAGCAGGAGTGGTAGACCTTTGGAGGTCCCTTCCAACCCAAACCATTCTGTGACTCTACAATCTCCCAGGATGGGGACTCCACACCCTTTGGGGGCAAAGCAGATCTTCTCTCAGGGCAAGCACACCTCACTGTGTTTGCAATGCCATGTATCAGCTACAAATATTTAGGTTTCAAAAGATTATAGATAGATAGATAGATAGATAGATAGATAGAGATAGATAAATAGATGGATATATAGAACCATAGAACTGTTGAGGTTGGAAGAGACCTCTGAGATCAAGTCCAACCACTCACCTAGAGCTCTCAACCCCACCACTGCTAACCCACTGCCACTAAACCACAACCCTCAGCACCACATGAAAACAGGATCATGGAGTCCCCCATCACAGTGGGGAGACACTGGTGATACTTGCAGAGAGACATAGAATCATAGAATCAACAAGGTTGGAAAAGACCTCAAGGATCCTCAAGTCCAGCCTGTCACCCAAGACCTCATGCCTACTAGACATGGACTTGGTGCCATGTCCAATCCCTTCTTGAACACCTGAACATCTTTCCCACGAGGCTTCAAAGAGAGCTTTAGTGGGGCTTGTTAAAAACTTTACTGGCAAAAAAGCTTCTTCTACCCAGAGAAGTCCACTTCTGTCCATCTAGAGAACTTTTTAGCATCTGTCAATTTTTTTCCCTACCAACCATTCATTTAGCACTTCACATTAAAATAAATTAAAATGAGTAAAACCCATAGTTAATCAAAAAGATTACTTAGGAAAGAGAGTGTTAATTTTGTGGCAAATCAGAAGGACTCTAAAAGGTCTCCTCTGTTCCAAGTCCCAGTATGAAAGGCAAGCTGGGTAAGGCAAGTGTTATTTAACACTAAATAATTTCATTTCCATGACTTCATCGGACTTACATATCAGCTAGTCAAGAAAATAGTCCCAGAGAGAGTCTTTAATTTAAACTGTCTGATGTTCTTTTGGCAGTTGTAGTGAAACCAAGAGATTTGTTCTCCAGAAAGCTTGGACACAGTTGCAGATGAAAGGGGAAAAAAAAGGCAAGAGGGGAGGTGGATTGTGAGGTTGTTAAGGAGGACTTCAAATCCTGCAGTCAAACAAACTGGTTTGGGGTTGTTTGGTGGTTTTTCCACTCCCCCCCCTCTGGAAATGATTATCATTAACTATTGTTAATGCCTCCTACCTTTTAAATAGCAGGAAATGTTCCCTGTCCACAAAAAGCTAAGAACCTAGTGAAATTAATAAATCCCATACTCCTTTCTCAAAGCAATATTGTTTTATCCACACAGTTCAGTGGAACGAAATGGCTTGGATATTATTTCCCCACCATCACCACCCCCCCAGCCTCCCAACTCAACCCTTTGCTTCAAGCTCTAACTCAGCCATGTTCTCAGGAAAACCAAAAGGGCATAATGGTGATGTGGATAAATAACTTTTGCTTTGACACAGCAAAACAAAACTCCCTTTGACTGGCTGGGGACAGAAATACTTCCAGATAAGTCTCCGTAAGCTTTGTCAGGAAATGAGTTCTAGAAGCGGTGTTTACCGAGAGGTGAATGCTGCTAAGCAACAAAGTGCTGACCCCCCCCCCCCCGTGAAAACTTTCAGTCAAAGTCAGATGTCTTCATTCTCTTCCCTCTCCCTAGGTCTGGAAAAAGTGCCAAAAGATCTCCCTCCTGACACGACTCTGCTGGACTTGCAGAACAACAAAATCACTGAAATCAAGGAAGGGGATTTCAAGAACTTGAAGAATCTTCACGTAAGTGTGGAAACGAAGCAGCCTCTGCCAAAACAAATGGGGGGGAAGCGTGGCTTTGGCCTGGCACTCAGGGGCTGAAGGCAAACTGATGAAATGCTCTGTGATCTTCCTCCACCAGCCCAGACTATTTGTTTGCTTTCCCATTCCTCTCTTGCAAACTCTCTTCTCACACCGCAGAACTTTCTCAGCCCTTTTCAGCTCCCATCCATGCAGTCTCCTGCTCTCCACCACAGCTTCTCTTCACCTCTTTATTTTTCAACCCTGTTGGTGCACTGACTTGGTTACTCCTGTTTAAAAGGCAAAACCACCTCATCCCTGCCACCTCATTCAGTTATTCCTGTGTTCCTTCCCCTCCCACCTCTGAGCTCATGGAGATCTCTGGATATTCCTTGTTTGCCAGCAGTTTTGCTGTGCCAATTTTAGTTCCAGAATCTTATCAGAACAATTTTCTGCACCCCTGTGCTGCTGTTTTAGCAGAAACCTTCTCCTAGCAAAAGTCCATCCTCATCCTCCTCTACCTGCCTGTCTCTTCCAAGGCTGTGGTCTGTTTTCCTCTCTGTTAAATATTTTCCTTCCCTGGTTTCTGTGACTGCCTTTTCCCCTCGCCTGGTTCACCTCTTCTTGTCCAAGTTTCCATCAGACAGCTACCTTCCTGCGTTTCCAAACCTTTGTTGCTCTGTCTGAGGTTCTCCTCCCAGATTTCTATACATTTTATTGACATCTTAAAGTTCACACCTCATAGTCAGACCTCACTTTTGGTGAAGAATCTCTTTCTTTCCAGATCAGAAAAAAAAAAAAAAGACTATTAACTTCTCTGCCTTTGAAAGTAATGCCCCAAATTCAGGCCTGTTTCTGAAAAGATCCTTTTCCATGCCCTTCACCAAGCCATTTCTTCTCTGTATCAACCCATTTGCTCCTTTTTGATTGGAACCAACCTAAACTACTTGATTTTGCTCTCCTGGCCCCTCACAGCCTCCTTCTGTTCTGTTTTCTTCATTCACTACCAGGAAGGCAGCTCCCTCTTTTTTATCCATTTATGATGCCAATCCCATCACCCAAACAATCATCATTTGCAAGAAGATTCTGCATTCAGCCACTCATGCTGGGGGCAGAACAAAAGTAACAATCCTGTAGAGATCGCCTTCATTGCTTCCAAATTTCCTCTTAAATTCTTGTTTGAATGCAAGATCCAGAAGAAAAAGGTTTTTAACATGTCTAGCAGTGGGCACAATGCCACTCTGTGGCTGCAGGAATAAATCATAGCATCATGGAGTGACACAATCATGAAACCATAGAATTATAGAGTCATAGAATGACAGAAACATAGACTGACAGAATCATAGAATCACAGAATCCTTAGAATCATAGAGTCATAGAACCACAGAATCCTAGACTCGTGGCATGATAGGGGTTGAAAAGAACCTCTGGAGCTCAAATCCACCCCTACTGCCCTTGCAGTATCACCTAGGGATCACAATAAGATAAAAAGTAAGATAAAAACCATGATGAGATGCATGTCATCTAATTTTAGTAGAGCTGTCTGAGCTATTCACATCGCTGTCTAAGCTCTCCAATCAACAAAGAGAAGTAGGTCCTTCACATCACTCTTCATCTGATTTGGTTTTGAATGGGAGGACTTGTGCCCCAGAATGTTTATTTTTCCCCTTCTGCTTGGCTACTGAACTGATTTGAAAGCCCAGTTCCTGCCCACTTAGATTGGTTTTCTTCCAGCCTGGAGAGAAGTTGCTGCGTTTTCAGTGAAGATCATCTGCCAGGTGTTCAAGGCCAGAAAAGTCTTGTCAGAGAAATTAATCTTTCACAATCCTTCCTCATGACACTGCAAGAAATGAGTCTGAGCAGGGGAAGTGGTATTGCAGATGAAGAGCACTGTCCTCAGTGACTTCTGCCTTCTTGACCCCCACCCTTCAGGTATTTGAAACCATTGCTCAAATTCCCTCTCAGCCTTCTCTTCTTCAGGCTAACCAGCCCCAGGGCTCTCAGCCTTTCCTCATCACTCAGATGTTGCAGTCCCTTCAGCATCCACATAGCCTCTATTGGACTCTCTCCCTGCCCTTCTTGACCTGGGAAACCCAGAACTGGACACAGTACTCCAGATGACATCTCTCCAGGGCAGAGAAGAGAGGCAGGAGAACCTTCCTTGACCTGCTGGCCACACTCTTCTTAATGTGTCCCAGGATACCATTGATCTTCTCGGCCACAAGGGCACATTGCTGTCCCACGGAGAACTTATTGATGTGTTGCCTTTTTTGGTCACCAGAGGACTTCTGAGAATAGGGGAGAAGAAAAATTGAGACAATCTAGGGCTGAGGAATGAGTTTTGCAGTTTCAGAAACCTGTCTGATCTTGTGTAAAAAAAAGAACTTGCTTAGGGTTTAGACCTGTGGCAAAGCAATCAGAGAGGCACTACTGGAAAAGCCAGGAAAAAGGAAAAAACCCACATTTTCTATGAAACTCTCAGCATTTTCCAGGCAGACTGACACTTCTGGATAGAGTACAGTACTTAGACCTCATGCACAGGAATAAAATCACCCCATGAGTAAGCTCTCATGCAGGGTGTAAGGAGGAGTCTACAAAAACAGCCACAAGGAGGTGGATGCAGTGTGGTAAAGCCAAAGCAAACCAGCAGAACGCCTGGCAGCTGGAAAGAAAAAGAGGTAGAAGAGGCTGCTTTGGGTTAGATCACTGCAAGAACAGCACAAACAGCAGGAATTGATCCTGTTTTTCCAAGGGGGATTTGTCAGTGGCAGGGTTTGAGTACAGCAAAAGGAGGCAAATGCATCACTGGCCTGAAATGAAACGGAGCACTGCTGAGTGTGAAGCAGCAGAGCTCTGCAAAGCCATGGCAGGAGAGACCCTGCACAAAAGAGAGGAAAGAATTAAACTTTTCACTCATGACCAAATCACAGAATGGGTTGGGTTGGATTAAAGATCATCCAGTTCCAACCCCCCTGCCATGGGCAGGGACACCTCACACTAGAGCAGGTTGCTCAAGGTCTCATCCAGCCTGGCCCTGAACACCTCCAGGGAGGGGACATCCACAGCCTCCCTGGGCAGCCTGTGCCAGTGTCTCACCAACAGCTGGAATTCTGTTCAGAGACCTACTGGAATTCAGGGGCTCTGGGTTCCTTGAAGGTTAGCAATGCCTATGATGGTTTAAAATGCATTTCAAACTGAAGAGTCCTTTTGTAGCATTCTGCCTCCCAGTAGAACATAACTGGAGCAGAAATTCAAATGCTGGTTTATAATTTTTTGTGTTCTTTGTTGATTTTTTCTCCCCTTCTGTGTACATAGAGTTGTTCCAATCCCTGACCACTCTTGCAGCAAAGAAATTATTCCTCATCTCCAACCTAACCCTCCCCTGGCACAATTCCAGGACATTTCTTCTCATTCCATCACCAGCCCCCACCTCACTGCAACCTCCCTTCAGGGAGCTGTAGAGTGCAAGGAGATCTCCCCTCAACCACTTCTTCTCCAGACTGAACACCCCCCACTTCCCTCAGCCCCTCAAACCTTGACTTTATATCCAGGTTCTGAGTCTGACTCAACAACTGAAAACATAAGGCAAACAAAAAGGCTGAAATTTATCCTCATGATCATTTGGAAGCCGGAGCCCTGAGCTTGCAATTTCTAAAGCATTTGTGTTTGTAGAAGAACTTTAATAAACCCCAGGTAATAATGCTGTGCAGAACCCAGGAAATTAAAGAAATTCCACTGGGGCAGTGGATTGACTTTTCAGTTTCAACCCTGAGGGACACATACATCATTAATGACTTGGCTTAGATATTGAGTACCATCCCCAGCTGGCACTCCAGATGGATCATCCTCTCTGATGGCTTCAGACTGTCCTAAACTAAGAACAACAGAAGTAGAGATGGAAACCCCTCACAGAATCACAGAATGATAGGGGGTTGGAAGGTGGGGGGGTTGGTCTCTTCTCCCAGGCAACCAGCACCAGAACAAGAGGACACAGTCTCAAGTTGTGCCAGGGGAGGTTCAGGCTGGATGTTAGGAAGAAATTCTTCCCAGCAAGAGAGATTGGTCATTGGGATGTGCTGCCCAGGGAGGTGGTGGAGTCACCATCCCTGGAGGTGTTCAAGAGGAGACTGGATGAGGCACTTGGAGCCATGGTTTAGTTGATTAGATGGTGTTGGGTGAGAGGTTGGACTGGATGATCTCTGAGGTCTTTTCCAGCCTGGTTAATTCTGTATTCAGTATTCTGTGTTTCTGTAGATGCTGCCTCAGAGCAATCCTCTAAGCTTCTCACATAATGGAATTACACCCAAAAAATCCACCATAAAACACCATCCTCTGCTGCCCATCCCCAGCCAGGGCAAAGACTGCAAGCTTTGATAACCCCAAGGAGAGCAGCTCTGGGGTAGCTCCTGCCCGGCTGCCACACGCTCCCTCTGCAGCATGTCAGGCTGTGGTTGGACAAAAGTCTGCCAACAAGTGTTCCAAAATTTCCCTGAATTGTGAATCCTCCTTTTTGTTTTGGGAATAAATATTTGAGGCAGAAACCAGGCCAAAGGGAGCTAAAATGGCAAGAGTCCCACTGGCTGCCCCGAGCAGAGCCAGCATCTATTCCTGGCGTACAGTGAGTTTTTACTGCTCTATTTTCCTGACTACACTAATGCCAGAGGTGTTGCAGTGAAAAAACAGCTTTGCAGCAAAGCTTGGATTGCCTCTTTTTTCCCTCTCTCAGCATGGCTTAACCTGCTGGTGGTGGCAAGGTGGTCTGCAGGTGTTACCACAGTGCTATATTATAATAGAGTCACAGAATGGTAGGGTTTGGAAGGGACCTTCGTAGAACACTGAGTCCAACTCCCCTGTCAAGGCAGGGTCACCTAGAGAGGGTCACTCAGGAGCATGTCCAGGAGTGTTTTGAATGCCTGCAGAGATGGAGACTCCACCACCTCTCTGGGCAGCCTGCTCCAGTGCTCCATCACCCACAGGAACACATCGAGGTGTGCTTTGAATGCCTGCAGAGATGGAGACTCCACCACCTCTCTGGGCAACTCTGTTTCAGTGCTCCATCACCCTTAAATTAAAAAAGTTCTTCCTCATGTTCAGATGGAACTTCTGTTCCGGTCACACAGTCTCAAGCTGCACCAGGGGAAGTTTAGGCTGGAGGTGAGGAGAAAGTTCTTCACAGAGAGAGTGATTTGCCAATGGGATGTGCTGCCCAGAGAGGTGGTGGAGTCCCCAACCCTGGAGGTGTTCAAAAAAGGCTGGGATGTGGCACTTGGAGCCGTGGTTTAGTTGTCATGAGGTGTTAGGTATTAGGCAATAGGTTGGACTTGATGATCTCTGAGGTCTTTTCCAACCTGGTTTTCTACCCCCTACCCCCTGTACAAAAGAAGGGAGAAAGAAGCAGAGAAAGTTGCTGTTAGACTTAAGCAAATCAATGCAGCCATTGATTTGCAGCCAGTTAGGATCTCTCCAGAGTGAAGAAGCAAGAAGAGGAGGAAATTGTTTTGTTACAACCCATCTTATGGTAGATTTATTTCCATTTTACTACTTTTCTCCTCAAGATCTGTGACAAAAATTTAAAGGCACAGCCTCAAACTACCACAGGGGGAGAGGAAGGATGCAAGGGAAGTACATTTATTTTAGAAGACAGAGATTTTTTATGTCCACTAAAAATGGAAGTCTTTCCCCCTCCCCCGCTGTACAAAACCTTTAGCTGCCCTTTGATAAGATTGAATCTCCTGCCCCATGATGGCATCTAGGCTTTATTCAGGGTAGCCAGGCCATGTGGCACGGTGGCTTGGTTTTTTTTGGCCTGACATCCTTTTGTCAATAGCTCTGCCTTGCAGATGTTTTCCCTGGGTTTTTCTCCTCTGGTTCCTGTTTTCACTGACCTCTAAATTCCCCTGAGCTGCTTTAATTTTCTCTTTGTTTTGGTTTGGTTTAAGTTTTGTTACATGCAACCCATAAGGGGCACATTCTGAGGAAAGCAAACAGCATTGCTCCAAGGCTAATAACTTGGGTCTGTAAGGCTTGCATATAATGGAGTTATTGTGAGGTGGGAAAGGAGCTCAGGGGGGTATGGCTTGGCCAGGTGCTCTGCTGGTTTGTTATCCTCATCATTTGCTGTTGCTCCAGGAGACAGCAGAACTCCTCTTGCAGATTCTGATGTGAGGGGGTTTTATTATGTTATTATTTGTTTGCTGCTTTACAGCTGCACAGCAGTGCAAAATGTTTGTGGGTTTGTGCCTTTGGCTAGCCAGGTTGCAATGAAGGCTCTTCCTCTTCCACTACTTATAGAATCACAATGGTCTGGGTTGGAAAGGACCCTCCAAAGCTCATCCAGTCCAACCCCTGTGCACTCAACAGGGACATCCTCCACTGGATCAGGTTGCCCAGAGCCCTGTCCAGCCTCACCTTGAATATCTCCAGGGATGAGATCCCAACCACCTCCCTGGGCTACCTGTTCCAGTGTTCCACCACCCTCATGGTGCAGAACTTGTTCCATTTGCATGATCATAAAGGCTCTTCTTCCCTCTCTCTGTCCCCACCCCCCTTTTCTTTTAATGAATCAACTGTCCTGCTCTGTCCAGCCTCACCTTTCATATATCTCATCACCTGCTGTTGCTCCAGGAGACAGCAAAACTCTTGCAGATTCTGATGTGTGGGGTTCTCAATTTGTTGGCATTTTTTTTTTGCTCCTTTACAGCTGCACAACAGTGTGGGAAAATTATGCAGGTTTAAAATACCAGGAGCAGGGCTTTGCAGGGCAGGGTGGAAGTGGGAAATGGTAATGAGGTACCAAAAAAATATGTGAAAGCTGTAGGCTTGTGATACCTTCCCACCCTGCACCACCACAGAATCACGCTGCGAGGCAGGATTTTTGAAGGTACCTTTGACAGATGCCAGCATTTCTAAGTGAGACACTTTCTGAATGTCTGAATCAAATAAAAGTTCTGGATATCAGAGGATCAAAGAATCTGAGATTCACAGAATGGGTTGGGTTGGAAGGGACTTTTAAGAGTTCTAAGGCTCCTGCCATGGACCAGCCCAGGTTGCTCAAAGTCTCATCCAGCCTGGCCTTGAACACCTCCAGGGAGGAGGCAGCCACAGCCTCCCTGGGCAACCTGTTCCAGTGCCTCCTCACCCTCACTGCAAACAATTTCCTCCAGTCTAAATCTGCCATCTGAGAGCTTATCCCTATGAGCTCTTGTGAAAAACTACCTGCAGTCTCTAAGAGTAGCAAGAAAGTGGTGATGATGTGGATATATTTATTAAGCTGGGATGCACTGAGATGAAGAACTTTCTGTTCAGGAGAAAGTGGTTAAGATGGTTGTGTGATGGGGGTGGGGGGGCAGGTCTAAGATTATCCTCAGAATAAATAAAGTAGGAAACAAAATGAAATAAGCTAAAATAAAGTGTTTTTTTAAAAAACAAAATAAAACAAAGCAAAATAAAATAAAATATGGAAAAAATGAAATGAGGAAAAATGAAATGAGGAAAAATGAAATGAGGAAAAATGAAATAAGAAAAAAATGAAATGAGGAAAAATGAAATAAGAAAAATGAAATAAGAAAAAAATGAAATAAGAAAAAATGAAATAAGAAAAAATGAAATAAGAAAAAATGAAATAAGAAAAAATAATGAAATTTAAAAAATGAAATAAGGAAAAATGAATAAAAAATGAAATAAGAAAAAATGAAAGAAGAAAAATGAAAGAAAAAATGGAACAAGAAAAAAATAATGAAATAAGAGAAAAATAATGAAATTAAAAATTAAAAGAGAAAAAAGGAGAAAAATAAAATAAGAAAAAATGAAATAAGGAAAAATGAAATAAGGAAAAATGAAATAAGGAAAAATGAAATAAGGAAAAATGAAATAAGGAAAAATGAAATAAGGAAAAATGAAATAAGGAAAATTAAGCAAGAAAAAATGAAATAAGAAAAAAATTAATGAAATAAGAAAAAATAATGAAATAAGAAAAAATGAAATAAAAATGAAATAAGAAAAATAATTGAATGAAGATAAAATGAAATAAGAAACAATGAAATAAACCAAAGTCAATTTAAATTAAAATAAAGCCAAATAAACCAAAATAAATCACATGGAACTGATACTGCTCCTCCTGTGTGACTGTTTTGTTCTTCACAGCTTTCAGCTGGGAGCTTTGTGCTGGTTCTTGGTTATCAATGCTGGATGTTAAGAGGAGTTGCAGCTGCTTCAGGGATGAAATATTGGTCTTTGTGATGGGGGGTTTGGTTATCTTGCACTGCTTCAGAAGTCCTTAAGCTGTTTTATTACTGCATTGCATTCCAGCTCACTAGATGGACCATCAAAAGACACTAAAAATGAATCATGCTTTTCAGCTCTTTCATTCCTAAAGTAATTTCCCCACGGATCACTTGAACTCTGTCTCCTTTGTTATTGCTCCCCAGGCTTTGATCCTCGTTAACAACAAAATCAGCAAAATCAGCCCCATGGCTTTCGCTCCTCTGAAGAAACTGGAAAGACTTTACCTGTCCAAGAACAACCTGAAGGAGCTCCCAGAGAACATGCCCAAGTCTCTGCAGGAAATAAGGGCTCATGAGAACGAGATCTCCAAGCTGAGGAAAGCTGTCTTCAATGGACTCAATCAAGTGATTGTCTTAGGTATGAGCATAAGAATCTAAAGCAAAATCAACTCAATCTCCCCTCTCTTCTCCCTCTCTTCTCCTCCTCCTATTCTTCTCCTTCCTTTCTTCTCCTCCTATTCTTCTTCCTGTATTCTTCTCCCTCTCTTCTCCTCCTCTTCTTCTTCCTGCATTCTTGTCCTCCCTCTCTTCTCCTCCTATTCTTCTCCTTCCTGTTCTCCTCCTATTCTTCTTCCTGTATTCTTCTCCTCCTATTCTTCTCCTATTCTTCTTCCAGTATTCTTGTCCTCCCTCTCTCCTCCCTCTCTCCTCCCTCTCTCCTCCCTCTTCTCTCTCTTCTCTCTCTTCTCCCTCTCTTCTCCCTCTCTTCTCCCTCTCTTCTCCTCCCTCTCCTCCCTCTCCTCCTCCCTCTCCTCCTCCCTCTCCTCCTCCCTCTCCTCCTCCCTATTTCCTCCTCCCTCTTTCCTCCTCCCTCTCTTCTCCTCTCCTCTCTGTGGTTTTATATAGAAAGCCAAGAAGTGCTCCAATACAGTGTACCTCCCCATTAACTCTGAGCTAAAGGAGGTGGGTCCCCCCACTGCAGCACAGCTCACCACCCTGTTTTGTTGGCAGAACTGGGCACCAACCCCATCAAGAGCTCAGGCATTGAAAATGGAGCTTTCCAGGGGATGAAGAGGCTCTCCTACATCCGCATTGCAGACACCAACATTACCAGCATCCCCAAAGGTGAGAAACTCGATTTATATTCAGTCACCCCAAGGGAGGTGATTCTCCCCCTCTACTCTCCTCTGCTGAGACCACACCTGGAGTCTTGTGTTCACTTCTGGAGCCCTTATTACAGGAATGATCAGGAGGTGCTGGAAGGTGTCCAGAGAAGGGCCACGAGGATGAGCAGAGGGCTGGAGCTGCTCTGCTATGGAGACAGACTGAGGGAGTTGGGGTTGTGCAGTCTGGAGAGGAGAAGGCTCCCAGGAGACTTAATTGTGGTCTTCCAGGATCTGAAAGGGGCTACAAGCAAGCTGGGGAGGGACTTTTTAGGGTGTCAGGGAGGGATAGGACTGTGGTGGATAGAGCAAAACTAGAAATGGGGAGACTGAGATTGGATGTTAGGAAGAAGTTGTTCCCCATGAGGATGGTGAGAGCCTGGCACAGGTTGCCCAGGGAGGTGGTGGAAGCCTCCTGCCTGGAGGTTTTTTCAGCCAGGCTGGAGGTGGCTGTGAGCAACCTGCTGTAGTGTGAGGTGTCCCTGCCCATGGCAGGGGGGTTGGAACTGGCTGATCCTTGAGGTCCCTTCCAACCCTAACAGCTCTGTGATTCTGTGATTCTATGTATAACAGAGTGACATCTAGCCAACTGGAAACAGATGATTATGGAAGCTTTTTGCCTCAGTCCTTAGCATATCCATTACTTTACTGCTTTATTTGATGCTCAGTTGGGTTTTATTGCCTTGGAAAATGTTGGTTTCCTTTCATGAGAAGCTCTGCATGAAAGGCACTCTCCAAAGTAAGCCATTTTCTGTCATTTTGCTTTCAAGTCTCATAGCTGAAATACAAAGCTGAATAATTTCCTTTTTTCACCTCCCATCTCTGGTTGGTGAGGCAGATCAACATTACACAGATGGAATCTCAAGTAGGATTAACTGAGGTTCTACAAGCAGCAAATCAACCATCCACAAGCCTGTGACATGGGAGCCAAAAAATGCTCTTGCTGTACAAAAGAGAAATGTGCTGGGTTTTAAAATACTTCATTCTAAGCTGCTAAAAGTACTTCATTCTAAGCTGCTAAAAGTGAGAACAAATTCAGCACAGAATCACAGAATTGTTTCAGTTGGAAAAGACCTCCAAGGTCATCAGGTCCAACCATCAACCCAACAGCACCATGGCCATTAAACCATGTCCTAAAGTGCCATGGCCACAGGTTTCTGGGACACCTCCAGGGGCGGGGACTCCACCACCTCCCTGGACAAGATTAGAACTCAAAAATGAACCCAAAAAAAACCCAACAAAAAATAACCAGAATGGTTCCACTTTGGAGGAAACCATATTGAATGTATTTGTATTGCAGCCAGCAGGTTGGTTTGAAACAGCTGAAAACCTCTTGACAGTTAATATTAGTTATGGTTTCTTTCTTTCCACATTTCCTGCTTGGGATTGTTCCTTTGAGGGACAGCAGATAAGAAAGAATTTTTGTTCCCCCCCCCTGATAAACAGAATTTGCAAGCTGGTATGTGCCTTACCTTAAATAGCATTCCAATGATTCTCCTTCATCTTTATGAATCTCATTTTCTTCTGCTGCTACTTGTTAAATATCTAGGTGCAAAATCATTTCCCTTCATCTTTGTGAACCTCATTTTCTTCTGCTGCTACTTGTTAACTATCCAGGTGCAAAATGTTCGTGGGTTTGTGCCTTTGGATAGCCTGGCTGCAATGAAGGCTCTTTCCCTTCCACTAGTTATAGAATCACAATGGTCTGGGTTGGAAGGGACCCTCCAAAGCTCATCCAGTCCAACCCCTGTACACTCAGCAGGGACATCCTCCACTGGATCAGGTTGCCCAGAGCTCTGCCAGCCCCACCTTGAATATCTTCAGGGATGGGACCCCAACCACCTCCCCGGGCAACCTGTTTCAGTGTTTCACCATCCTCATGGTGCAGAACTTGTTCCATTTGCATGATCACAAAGGCTGAGAAGAATCTGATTTACCTCTTTCCCCCCCACTTTTCTTTTAATAAATCAACTGTTCTGTGATGACTTTAGGAGCTTGCTCTTACTTCATGCCAGATGAACTGTTCCTAGCTGTTCTGAGTTTCCCTGACTGTGAAAGTTCCTTGTTTCATTCACTGAATTGCTCTTGGCCATGCCTAAGTAAAAAATGCTCTTGTCACTGTGAAAAAGCCTCAGTAGGACACAAGTACAATATAATTATATATATGTATAACATGTAATCTAATATATTATGATAAATACAACAACTAAAGCCACTAATAAATATACCTAATAAATATACCAATAAGTATACATAATATATACCTGTATTAGATGCTAATAAATGTAGTAATGAATATGAATAATAGAAAATGTACTCTACACTGATAAATATAAATAATAACTCTAATAATAAGTATAAATCATCTGTAATCAATGTATTCTATACTAAATATAAGAAGTCTAACAATTCAGCTTTCTCCCAAGGTGATTTGATGACCTTCTCTCTTTCAGGCCTTCCCCCATCCCTTACTGAGCTTCACCTTGATGGCAACAAAATCAGCAAAATCGATGCTGAAAGTCTGTCTGGACTCACTAACTTGGCAAAGTAAGAATCAAAGCCTTTTCCTCCAGCCTTAGTTGAAATTGTAACCACAACACAGAGAGTTAGGAAACAGAATTCTAGGTTTTATTATTGTTATTATTGAATAAACTTCCTCCCCACTTCAAGAGGGACAGGGATCTGCTGGAGAGTGTCCAAGGGAGAGCTCTGAGGATGCTGAAGGGACTGCTGCACTGCCTGATGAGGAAAGACTGAGAGCCCTGGGGCTGGTTAGTCTGGAGGGAAGAAGACTGAGAGGGGATCTGATCAATGTCTATCAATATCTGAGGGGTGGGGGTCTGAAAGGAAGAGACAGGAACAGGCTCTGCTCAGTTGCACCCAGTGATAGGACAAGGGGCAATGGATGGAAACTCCAGCACCGGAGGTTCCAGCTCAACACAAGGAGGAACTTCTTCACTCTGAGGGTCACAGAGCCCTGGAGCAGGCTGCCCAGAGAGGTTGTGGAGTCTCCTTCTCTGGAGACTTTCCAGACCCATCTGGAAGTGTTCCTGTGTGACCTGTGCTGGTTCTGCTCTGGCAGGGGGGTTGGGCTGGATGATCTCCAGAGGTCCCTTCCAACCCCTAACATCCTGTGATCCTGTGCAGCAGTACCTAGCAGGAAAAGCTTTGAAGGGCTTGGGTGTTGATTTAAGAGAACAAAACACTTTGGGTCTTTTCTAACAACACTTTCCAGCTGTTTCCACTTGTGAGTAATGTATGCCCAGGACAAGTGTTCCTCTGATTTGTTTGTTCAAACAAAGAAAAGGGAGAGATAAAGACAGCAATCAGAGTTTTAAATCGTTCCATGCTTCTTGCATTGCATTTCCATCTTTGCTTTAGGTCATTTCCTTGGGACACTTCATTGCTCATGCAATTTGCCTTGGGAGCTGAGGAATAAAAGCAGATGGGAACCAAACCTGCTTGCAACAGTTTCCTTTGTTGCTCAAGGAAGGCAAATCTGCAATGAGTGTCCAGGAAGATGACCAAAAAATGATCAGAGAGTACAAATGAAAAAGCGCCAGTTTTGTTCAGATTGGCTGCAAAGTGTGAATCTGTGAACAGATTGCTGAGGAAGTTTCACTGAAGTGTAGGGAAATGTAAGGAGAATTCCCAAAGGGGAGTTGTAAACTTTCAGAGTGATTGGGAAATTAGCTCAAACCAGATGACATGCTAAAATGTTATCCAGGTGGTGTAATATTGGACTTGGGATCAAAATAGAGATGTATTTGATTTAAAAGGTCACTCATCAGATTACTGCACCTAACCACTCTGCTTAGCATAATGAAGGAAGAAATCATAATCAAAGAAACATTACTGAGCAACAGGAGTTCAGTTGAAGACTGGTTCTATTCATTCCATTCCATTCCATTCCATTCCATTCCATTCCATTCCATTCCATTCCATTCCATTCTAGTAGCTTGGGCAGCAATTTAGTGCAATAGGACTCACAGAATCATAGACTCACAGAATAGAACCATAGAATTGTTTGGGTTGGAAAAAACCTCTAAGATCACCCAGACCAACCATTAACCCAACCCCACCATGGCCATTAAACCATGGCCCCAAGTGCCATGGCCACAGGGTTCTTGAACACCTTCAGGAATGGGGACTCCACCAGCTCCCTGAGCAGCCTGTGCCAATCCCTGACCACTCCTTCCAGGATAGATATTTTTCCTCATCTCCAACCTGGCACAATTTCAGGCCATTTGCTCTCTTTCTCTCACCTGAGACAAGGGAGAAGAGGGGGCACCTCACTCCACCTCCTTTCAGGGAGCTGCAGAGAGCAATGAGGTCTCCCCTCAGCCTCCTCCTCTCCAGACTAAGCAATATATATATAGTTATGCTCATATAAGCAAGAATAGTTTTTAATTCTTCCTTTTTTCCCCCCTTTTTTTCCCTTTTTAATTCCCATGGGAAAAAGCAAAGGGATAAAGCCCACATTCTTTCCTAACACTCTTAATCCCCCTGCATTTTACACAGTCATATTCACGGAGTGCATCAGTTTGGAATCACAGAATGTTAGGTTCTGGAAGGGACCTCTGGAGATCATCCAGGCCAACTCCCCTGCCAGAACAGGATCACCTAGGGCAGGCTGCTGTAGTGTGAGGTGTCCCTGCCCGTGGCAGGAGGGTTGGAACTAGATGATCCTTGAGGTCCCTTCCAACCCAGGTGATTCTATGATTCTAAATACACAGGTAGCAGGGCATGGGTTGATGGCCATGGTGATCTTAGGTTGATGGTTGGACTTGATCTTAAAGGTCTCTTCCATGGTTCTCTGATTCCATAGGACCAGATTTGTTCCAAAGTGAACACAAACCGTGCCAGCAAACCCAGGTTGTGGATGATGATTTTCATGATGAAAGCTCTGGGCTGGACCCTAGGAGCAAAATGTATGCTCCACCCCTGTGTCCTGCTGAACAAATCATCCTGCATGACTGCCATGACTCATCTCCTGTTTCCAGTCTGTAACGTGGCTCTAACTACTTAACTGTCTCAGAAGGATGTGGTGAAGATTTCAGCTTCACAGCTCTGGTCACGCTGGGTTGTGTAGTTTGGACACACAAAAAAAGAGAGTTACAGCCAGTAACAAGCTCCTGAAGTCATGCAAGAAACTCTTATTCAGCTTTTAAAGGCAGCCTGGTGCCATTGGAGGTTCACAGCAGGTTTTTACAGTGGGGCTAGTCATGTAGCTCGTGGAAGCAAGCAGTACCATGGGCACAAGGAGAACAGTGGTAATTAATATAGTTGGGTTTAGCTGTCAGATGTTTTGAAATATGTTTATCTAAGCTGCTTCTCCATGGTGACTTTGAAGCCCATGTATAATTCTGCAAAGCAGCCTGATCTGCTCTGCAGTGGTAGTGCAGAGAAGCAAGGAACCCAAGGCAGGAGGTTATAGAATCACAGAATGGTTTGCATTGGAAGGGACCTCACCCATTCCAACCCCCTGCACTCACCAGGGACATCCTCCACTGGATCAGGTTGCTCAGAGCCTTTTTGAGCCTGGTCTGGAATATCTTCAGGGATGTGGCCTCAACCACCTCCCTGCTCAACCTGTTGCAGTAGTCCAGCACCTTCATGGTGCAGAACTTGTTCCTAACATCCAATCTCAGTTTGCTGTTCCCTAATTCCAAACCATTGTCCCTCGTCCTGTCACTGCAGGCTTTTGGAAACAGTCCTTCTGCAGCCTTCTTGCAGCACCTTCAAGTACTGGAAGGCCACTCTGGGGTCTCCCTGGAGCCTTCTCTTCTCCAAGCTATACAACCCCAGCTCCCTCATCCTGTCCTCACAGCAGAGGTGCTCCAGCTGCTCCCCCCCCCCCAGAATGTGGGCAAGTTTAACACTGTCTGCTTGTTTGTTTTCAGATTGGGTCTGAGCTTCAACAGCATCTCTTCAGTGGAAAATGGCTCTCTCAACAATGTTCCTCATCTGAGAGAGCTCCACTTGAACAACAATGAACTTGTCAGAGTACCTGGTGGGCTGGGTGACCACAAATACATCCAGGTAAGGTTTGTCATACAACTGGTGTCTGTGTTGTGCTTATGCAGCCTCAAGCAGAAGCATGTTCAGAGTCTGTGCAAAAGGTGGATGGGTGCAGGGCTGATAAACTCTTGAACAGGCAGGGGAAAGCTGCATGTCACAGGAAGGCTCTTACTCTGATTACTGTTTGGATGTGGTTATGGAGGTCTGCTGATAGAATTGTAGGACTGTTGAGGCTGGAAGAGATCTTTGAGATCATCAAGTCCAACAGCTCACCCAGAGCTCACAGCCCCACCACTGCTGCTGAGCCACTGCCACTGAGCCACATCCCTCAGCATCACATCCATGTGGCTTTGAAATCCTTCCAGGGATGGTGACTCCACCATTCCCTGGGCAGCCTGGGACAGTGCCTGAGAAGCCTTCCCTGGCACAACTTGAGGTCATTTCCTCTTATCCTGTCTCTTACCACATGGGAGAAGAGCCCAACCCCCACCTCACTCCAACCTCCTTTCAGGGAGTTGCAGAGAGCAATGAGGTCTCCCCTCAGGCTCCTCTTCTCCATCCTAAACACCCCCAGGTCCCTCAGCCATTCCTCACAAGACTCTCCAGCTCAGTTGCTCTGCTTTGGACATGCTGCAGCAGCTCAATGCCTTCCCTGTAGCGAGGGACCTGAAACTGAATCCAGTATTCAAGGTGTGGCTTCACCAGAGCCCAGCACAGGGGCACGATCCCTGCCCTACTCCTGCTGGCCACACCATTGCTGATCCTGGCCAGGATGCTGGTGGCCTTCTTGGCCCCCTGAGCACACTGCTGGCTCGTGTTCAGCTGGCCATCAATCAACACCTCTGGGCAGCCTGTTCCAATGCCTGACCACCCCTGCAGTAAAAATACAGTTTCCTAATATCCAAACTAAACCTCCCCTGGCAGAATTTCATAATCCATACTGAACTTTGGACACCAAATCATTTCTCTCCTTTGCCACAGCTTTGCACAGATTCACAGACTGCATAGGGTTGGGAGGGAGCCTCAAAGGTCATTTTGTCCAAAACCCCTGCAGTCAGCAGGGACACCTCCAAACAGATCAGGCTGCTCAGGGCCACAGCAAGTCTGATCTTGAAGGTCTCCAGGGACAGTGCCTCAGCCACATCCCTGGGCCCCCTGTTCAGGTATTTCACTAACCTCGCTGTGCAGAACTGCTTCCTGATGTCCAACCTAAATCTGCCCTGCTCCAGCTTCAAACCATTGCCCCTGGTCCTATCCCTACAGACCCTTCTAAACAGTCCCTCTGGAGCATTCCTCTAGGTCTCCTTCAGGTACTGAACTGCAGCTCTAAGGTCTCCAAGGAGCCTTCTCTTCTCTGTGCTGAACATCCCCAATGCTTTCAGCCTGTCCCCACATGGAGGTGCCCCAAGCCTCTGTGCGTCCCTGCGCTCCGGCAGGTCCTCCACGCTCCGGTGTTTCACTTCTGCACCTTCTGTCCTTTCCCCAGGTGGTCTACCTCCACAACAACAAAATTGCTTCCATTGGCATCAACGACTTCTGCCCCCTTGGCTACAACACCAAGAAGGCCAGCTACTCTGGTGTCAGCCTCTTCAGCAACCCCGTGCAGTACTGGGAGATCCAACCCTCTGCTTTCCGATGTATCCACGAACGCTCCGCAGTACAGATCGGGAACTACAAATAGAGCTCTGAAGATTGGGGTTGGGGGGGGGGAGGAGGTCGGTTGGTGTTTTGCAGCTGAAGTCTCTCTTCGTAGGCCTGTCCAAAAATAAAGGAGAAATTGTTGCTAACAAGGAATGCCAAGCACCAGGAGCTCCACTCTAAAGTGGAGGCGAATCCATTGATGTAGAATAAAGGAATCGTTGCAGGTGAACAAAAGGTCAAGCATACCATAACAAAAATACCCCAAAACAACCCAATTGCCAACTGTGCTTTAAACTGACTTATCTCAGCCTTCTTGTGTTTGGGTTTTTTTTTTCCCCCCAGCATGCTTTCTGTGGTGTTTGTTTTGTGGTTTTGTTTTTGTTTCAGTTTGCTGAACGCTACAGGTTTCTCAGATGCCAATGTATATGAGATTCGGAGTAAATATTTGTCCAAATATGATGTAGAAAGAAAAGAAAGGAAAAGATAGTGATTGAGGTTATTTTTCTAGCCACACACACACACATACACAAAAGAGTAGAGGGCAAAAAGACTCTCAGATCATCTTCAGACTTGAGAAGGTGAGAGTGACCTCCTCAAAGTTTGTTTCAAGCCCTGGAGGTTTAAGTATCCAGCTAGAACACTAAGCTAATTCTGAATGCAATCTATTTAGCAGAGGCAAAATCAAGTTGTTGCTAATGGCATTATCTTGGGGAAGAAGGAAAGGAATTCCTGTTGTGCACATCAATAGTTCTTTAAAGTTTGCCATTCTTCTAGAGCAATGCTGTCCAGGGTTAGCCTAACATAATCCTAGGGAACAAAGGAAGGAGTAGTCTGCAGTGCAAAATAAAAAGGTACCAAACCTGTAACCTATGTCTGGAGCTTGGCTCTGGAAAGGCAAATCCCTCTATCCCCTTAGTCACAAGGGTAGTTGTGATGGCTTCAGGGAGGTTGCCTTGCAGAGTATGGCATTAGGGTTTAGTCATTGGTCTGAAGCCGTGCATGTATCTAACCCCAAACATCACAGCAGTTCGCTGGTCCCTTCTTTCTGCAGTGCCCCTTTGCCAGCAGCCCTGACTGCTCTGGGGTTTTAAACAGAGTTTTCCCCCTCAGATGAATTAGTGGAGCGTAGATTCTAAGCAAAATCCTAAGCTTAGCGAAATAGGAAGTGAAATAACTGCAAGGCCTAGCTGGACATAGCTGGGACACGATCTATGCAAAGCGTCTCCTTAGAGTGACTTGAAGCCCTCTGCCAACTGGGATTCTTCAAGACATACCATTGGGTGGCAAAGCACATCACCAAAGGTAGGCTTGCCCATTCCTACTGTCAACCTACCAAGCTAAACATATACTCAATAATCAAAAAATAAAATGGAAAAAAAGACAAAAAAAAAGAAAAAGACAAAAAAAGGTCACCTTCAAAGAATCTTCTGCAGCCTCTTTAATGCTCCAAGGGCAGTCTCTCTAATTTGTAAAACTTATATGTCATTTATATTAAAGACTAATGTAATACAGGCAACCCCCCCCAGTGTTTGTCTCCTTTTGTTTTGATAGCACAGCCTTGGGTGGTGATTCAGCCTTCAGAATTGACCACTTGGGGCATGGCAGGAGATCCAGTTCTGGGCCCCTCAGTTTAGGAAGGAGGTTGACTTGCTGGAAGGTGTCCAGAGAAGGGCAACGAAGTTGGTGAGGGGTTTGGAACACAAGCCCTATGAGGAGAGGCTGAGGGAGCTGGGGTTGCTTAGCCTGGAGAGGAGGAGGCTCATGTTGAGGCTCTTCTTTCAAATCAGAAGCAACTGTGCGTCCAGCAGAAAATAGCTGAGCTTGGTCCTCCTGGGTAATCCCCATGGTGTGTCCCATACCTAACTTTCTGCCCTCTGTGCTAAAGCAGAAGCTATTCCTCATGAAATACACTCCCAGTAACAACCGAGGGCTGCAGAGACCTCAGGACTTTGCTTATTCCCAGCCCTGTGCAACAGCACAGAATGAGCAAATCCTGTAAGATGAGAGCTCGGCAGGACCATGGCACATTCCAAAGGTGAACACGCTGCTGGATTTCCCTGAGCTCTGCAGCCAGACCTGCAGTGCCTGACTGACAGCACCCCATCCTCACACAGCATCTGCAAGGACTTCAAAGCAGCTTCTCATAGAAATGCAGAACAGATGACTCTGCCTCCTGCTAACAAACCAACCAAAAACATAGCGGGAAAAGAGAGAGAGAGAGAGAGGAAGACGCAGGAAGGGAGAAAGAGAGGGAGGGAGGGAGGGAGCAAGAGGGGGAGGAGGGAATGGGAGAAAGGGAGGAAGGAAGAAAGGGAAGGAGAAAGGGAAGGAAGAAGGGAGGGAGGAAAGAAGGAAGGGAGGGAGGAAAGGAGGAAGGGAGGGAGGGAGGAAAGGAGGAAGGAAGGGAGGGAGGGAGGGAGGGAGAAAGAGGAAAGAAGGGAGGTAGGAAGGGAAGTAGGAAGGAAAGGAAGAAGGAAGGGAGGGAAAAAGGAAGGGAGGGAAGAAGGAAGGGAGGAGGAGCAAGAAAAGAGAAACCAAACTCAAACAAACCATGAACAGCTGGGCAGAAGAAATGAATTTTGAAGCAGAAAGCCTTTGGGCCCAACACTGCATGTCCATGAAGTATGAAGACATTTTAGAGTTGATAAAATCAATAGAATCAACTCCCTGCTGCAGCCTAAGGTATCTTAGCCCTTCCCACAACCTTGGGCCACAGAGGGGTTACTGTAAGCAAGGGTATGAGGATAGAATCTCTCTTCCTCCCTCTCCATGTCCCTTTTCCCTCCCCTCTCCTCTCCCTTCCCCTCTCCTTCCCCTTCCTGTCTCCCTTCTCCCTCTCCTCTCCCTGCCTCCTTTTCTGTGTTTCTCTGTTTTCTTATGGTTTGTCCTAATTTATTGTATTTATTTTATTTATTGTATTTATTTTGCCTTATTTTATTTTAATGTCTTAAAGCAATGCTGCCCCTCAGGTTTAGGCTTCCCCAACGTGCATACACTTTTTTGTTGTTGTTGCTGTTAGCAAAATGCTATACTCCTAAAGAATGTCATGTTTCAACCCTAGACCACAAATGCATCAGGCCCTTTCTTGACCCTTGTCAAAATGTTCAGGTCAGAAGGGAGCTGCCTGGCTTCCCCCAGAGTGCACCAGGTCCTGGCCAGTCAGCTTTGGTTGCTGCTGGATAAATTGCAGCAAATCTAATTCCATTTCCAGGAAAAGATCAACCTTTAATCTCTGGGTTTAACCTATTGCTCTGGTTTCCAGGCTTATAGATTATTATTTTTTCCCAGTTCCCTCCACCAACTGCTCCTCAAATCCTCTGCACACAACATTTAGCAACAACCCTTTAGCTGATCACCTTTTCTAACATTTTTTTTTACCTAATAGTGAACCACTTTAATCTTTCTGCTCGGTTGTTGCTTGTTTTTCAAAGCAGGTCGCATTCTCTACCTCTCAATCATCCAAATTAGCAGAGGCGAGTGCTTTAGTCCTCTGCAAGGGTTAATTTCATGCAGCCCCTTCACAGCAGCTGCAGAGGAGCTGGGGACGCCTCGCAGCAGCCTCGCTGACGCCGCCGCTGCTCCAGAGCGCCATCTGGTGGCGCTGAGCTACACCAGCGACCTGCGCTGCTGCCCCAAAAACCAGGAGCAAAGGTCTCAGAGAACCACAGAATCAACCAGGTTGGACAAGAGCTCAGAGACCATCAAGTCCAACCTAATACCTAACACCTCCTGACAAGTAAGGCATGGCTCCAAGTGTCACATCCAAGCCTTTTTGGAACACCTCCAGGGATGGTGACTCCACCACCTCCCTGGGCAGCACATCCCAATGGCCAATCTCTCTTGCTGGGAAGAATTTCTTCCTAACACCCAGCCTAAACCTCCCCTGGCACAGCTTGAGACTGTGTCCTCTTGTTCTAGTGCTGGTTGCCTGGGAGAAGAGACCAACCCCCACCTGGCTACAACCTCCCTGCAGGGAGCTGTAGAGAGCAAGAAGGTCTCCCCTGAGCCTCCTCTTCTGCAGGCTAAGCAACCCCAGCTCCCTCAGCCTCTCCTAGGAAGCTTTATGCAAAAAGGTGACATAAATTCATATCCTTACTCTGCTGCTTCACTTTTGTGTTGGATTTTGTTTCTGGGGTTTTTTTGTTTGCCTTTTAAATATTTCCCCCCTTTTTCCCCCCCAGCTTTTTTCCCCCCTCCTTAATTTTTCATTTTCCCCCCCCTCCTTCTTAAAAAATCATTTTATTTTCTCTTCCCCCCTCCTTTTCTTGTTTTTCCCTCCCTTTTATTTTTTCTACCTTTGTCCTCTTCCCCTTTTCAATTTTTCCTCCTTTTCTTTTTTCTATTTATTTTTTCTTCCTATTTTCTCCTTTTTATTTCCCCCTTCTTATCTTTTTTCTTCCCTTTTCCTCTATAAGTTTTTCCTGCCTATTTTCCCCTTTTTATTGTCCTCTTTCCCCCTTTTCTTCTTTTTTTTTCTTTTTACTTCTTCCCCCCCCACCATTTTCCCTGTTTTTTTTCTTCTATTTTTCTTGTTCTTTTTTTTACCCTCTTCCCCCTTTCCCTATTTTTTCATTATTTCCTTTTTTATTTTTCTCCCTTTCCCTTATTTTTTCCTTTCCTCCCCCCCCATTTTTTTCATTTTTTGATTTCCCCTCTTTTTCCATTTCCCCTCTTTTTCCTTTTTTAATTTCCCCCTATATTTTCCTTTTTTTCTTTGTTGTTTCCTTTTTCTTTTTATTTCCTTCTTTTTTTCTTTATTCCACCTCCCTGCCTTTTTATTTCTGTGTATCTCCTGAAAAAGGCCAGGCCCAAGACCAGGACTGCTTTGGTATCTGAATTAACCTGACACAAACACTCAAAAAGTTGGATGCAGCAATAGGCACTTTTAAAGGTGGCATCAATCTGCCTTTGGTCTGCTGCTCTGGAAGTTCAGGGCTGAACCACAAGGCCTTGAGGCTCAGCCTGGATGCAGGCACTTCAGAGGTTGTTAAACTCCACATTTTCCTTTCTGAGCCATCCAGAGATGTAGCTTCCTGAAAACTGCTTTGTCAGGCTCTTTCCTCCCTCAGTGTGTACATTATGCTGCTGGAAAGCTTTGGGGGATTACCTCCATGTGGGTGTCCCAGAGCAGAAGAATGTTAATGGTCTGTTCCTGCCTGCTTCAAGTGAGATTTAAATCTGGGGGGAGGGAACCCAAGAATGGGCAAAGCTCTGAGAAACAGGAGTGTTTGAATGATCTCTATGAATAGAAATATATGCACACAGCTTCTTAGATCATCAGTTAATACTAAAAAAATAAAGAGCTTCTATCCAAGTCAGAGAATCTGCACTGTGAGGCTCAGGTTTCTGAATGCACACCTGTGGCTGTAGCAAGCAACACGGCAAAGCCTTTGGGGAATGGAGTTTGTACCTGCAAACACAGAATCTCCTCCAAGATCATCCACTCCAACCATCAACCAAAGACCACCACGGCCACTAGATCACATCCTCAAGTGCTTTGTCCACACAATTTCTTTCACAGAACCACAGAATTGGTTTGGTTGGAGAAGACCTCTAAGAACATCAAGTCCAGCCATCAACCCAACACAACCACGGACACTAAAGCACACCATGGCCACAGGTTTCTTGAACACCTCCAGGGGTGGGGACTCTACCACCTCCCTGGGCAGTCTGTGCCAGTCCCTGACCTCTCCTTCCAGGATAGAAATTTTTCCCCATCTCCAACCTAACCCTCCCCTGGCACAATTTCAGGCCATTTCCTCTCCTTCTCTCACCTGAGACTAAGCAGAAGAGAGCAACCCCCAATGCTTGACCAACTGTTTACACACATGGAAGGCTCCAATGTCTTCAGACAGAGGAAGTGAAAGCTACAGAGGGCCACTTAATTTGGAAGGGGAATTAAACAGAAGATGCCATCCACTGTCTACACACACATTAAAAGCCTTCCTAAACCACCTCCACCCAGAACAGTATCATCCAAAGAGCTGTCCTTGGTTCACACTTGGGTGGAATCACAGAATCATAGAATCAATAAGGTTGGAAAAGACCTCAGAGGTCATCAAGTCCAACTTATCACCCAACACCTCCTGACTAACTAAACCATGGCCTCAAGTGAGACAAACACTTGCTAATGATGATTTCTGGTGATAAATGGTTGATACACTCAGGTATTGACGGGCAGCTTCTGTTGCTCCCAGCAGCTGGCAGAATGGGCAGCAGAATATGTCCAGCTCTACTCTGTATCAATGGTTACAGTTTAGGAACTTTTTGGGGTTGTATCTAACATGAAATGAAGCAAAATTCCAGGGGGGAGTTGTTTGTTGGTTTGGGTTTTTTCCCAGCTTTTTTTTTGTTATTGACCCAACAACACTGAAGTAGAGCAGCTCTCTTATCAGGACAGGCTGACAGTGTTGGGGTTGTTCAGCCTGGGGAAGGAAAGGATTCAGGGAGACCTTAGAGCTGCATTTCAATGTCTGAAGGGCAGCTACAGGAAGACTGGGGAGGGACTGTTCAGAAGGGCCAGTGGGGATAGGACCAGGGGCAATGATTTGAAACTGGAGCAGGACAGATTTAGTTTGGACATCAGGAGGAAGTTCTGGACAGTGAGGGTGGTGAAATATTGGTTGCCCAGGAATGTGGTTGAGGCTCCATCCCTGGAGACATTCAAGATCAGACTTGGTGTGGCCCTGGGCAGCCTGATCTAGTTGGAGATGTCCCTGCTGACTACTGAGGAGCTGGACAAAATGACCTTTGAGGATCCCTTCCAAACCAATGTGATCTGTGAAGCAGTGAATTTGAGCTCAATCCTTCTCACAGCTTTTATCAACTTTGAATGAGGATTTTAAACATGTTGTACCCAAATGAAAAAGCCTTCAGGATTTTGCTGCTACTTTTGCAAACTTCAGGTTTGGACAAGTTCCATTATTGCTTCCAGATGAAGGCTTTAACTGAGATGCATTAGGCTGGTGCTGTCCATACAGCAATTGTGTGGCAGCCTTCAAATCCCCACCTAAAGCCCTGCAAAATGGGTGCCCTGTGTCTGCTACTAAATCCATGTTAGGAAGCCCTTTCAACAAGAAAACTCAAAAGCAATTAAGGTAATCATGTAGTGTTCTGCTGATGGAGCCTTTCATCTTTTAATGTCAAGGTACTGAATTTTTGTAGGCATCAAGATCATAAAGAATAAGCCAAATTTCAGGGGGGAAATAAAAAAGAGAAGGATTTTCACAATACATAAAATGATCCTGACATGAAAGGCAGAACCATGCTAAATGCTGTTTGTCTCTAGACAACTGAAGTCCTCCCAAAGATTGATTTGTTACTCAGAATAATCCTTCAGAGTTTTGCCACAGATCCACAGAATTCATCAGGTTTGGGGAGAGCCTCAGAGGTCATCTCGTCCAAACCCCTTTAGTCAGCAGGGAGACCTCACAGACTCACAGATTGCATCAGGTTGGAAGGGACCCACAAAGGCCATCTTGTCCAACCCCCCTGCAATAAGCAGGGACATCTCCAAGGAGATCAGGCTGCCCAGGACCACCTCAAGTCTGATCCTGAATGTCTCCAGGGATGAGGCCTCCAGTACACCCCAGGGCAACCTGTTCCAGTATTTCACTACCCTCATGGTGCAGAACTTCCTCCTGATGTCCAAGCTAAATCTGCACTGCTCCAGTTTCAAACCACTGCCCCTGGTCCTATCCCCACAAGCCCTTCTGAACAGTCCCTTCCCAACCTTCCTGTGGCTCCCCTTCAGATACTGAAATGCAGCTCTAAGCTCTTCCTGGAGCCTTCTCTTCTCCAGGCTGAACAGCCCCAACTCTCAGCCTGTCTTCATAGCAGAGGTTCTCCAGCCCTCTGATCATCTTTGTGGCCTCCTCTGGACCTGCTCCATCAGATCCATATCCTCCTTGTTGCCCAGGGCAACATCAAGCCTGATCTTGAAAGTCTCCAGGGACGGAGCCTCATCCACATCCTTGGGCATCCTGTCCCAGTATTTCCCCACTCTCCTGGTGCAGAACTTCCTCCTTGCCCATGCTCATCATTCTTGTAAGGAAGGAGAAAGCGAATATGTTGCAATAAAATCTTGAACTGAAGCACTGCCTGTGAAGTGTTGGCTAATGGAGAGCAATCCAGGGGGCTCCAACCTCAGGGCAGTTAACTTTTCATTGTGCCATCAATGAAACAAACCCAGACTAAACTTAGAGGTGTTTTCTCTCTTTTGTCCCTTACTGCTGATCTCCAGCACCAAGTTCTTTAATAACATTCCAGCCATCTCTGGGATGTAGTAGGAACCCCTGCATGTGTAGGTTCATAGAATCGTTTGGGTTGGAAAAGATCATCCAGTCCAACATAAGTCCACCATGGACACTAAACCATGTCCCCAGGTGCCATGGCCACAGCTTTCTTGAACACCTCCAGGGATGGGGACTCCACCACCTCCCTGGGCAGCCTCTGCCAATCCCTGACCACTCTTGCAGCAAAGACACTTTCTCCTCATCTCCAACCTAACCCTCTCCTGGCACAATTTCAGGCCATTTCCTCTCCTTCAATCACCTGAGACTAGGGAGAAGAGCCCAACCCTCACCTCACTCCAACCTGCTTTCAGGGAATTGTAGAGAGAAACATTAGCATGCCTAAAAAAACAACAAAACCAAAGCCACTTCTGATAAGTCTCAGAAAGGGGGAAGAACAGCCTTCAGTAGGACAGGAGAGAAGCAGGAAAGCCTCACCAAAACTCTTTTACAGAAGGTGTGACTCTTTCTGATCTGATAGCTGGGTCCCCAGGCTTCTCTGACATCAGGCATTCTCAGGGCTGGTTACTCAGTTCCTGTGGTGCTAAAAGTTCTATAATCAATGCCAAGATTTAGCTGCTAGTGCAAAACTCATGAGCAAAATCATTGCAAAGGTGTGGTGCTCAGCTCTGGAAACTAGAAGGTCTCATTTAGCCTTCCTGAGTTCGGATTGGGAGGAATCACAGAATTGTCAGGGTTGGAAGGGACCTCAAGGATCAGCCAGTCCCAACCCCCCTGCCATGGGCAGGGACACCTCACACCACAGCAGGTTGCTCACAGCCACATCCAGCCTTAAAAGCCTCCAGGGATGAGGCTTCCACCACCTCCCTGGGCAACCTGTGCCAGGCTCTCACCACCCTCATGGGGAACAACTTCTCCCTAACATCCAAACTCAATCTACCCATTTCTAGTTTTGCTCCATCCCCCCCAGTCCTATCACTCCCTGACACTAAAGAGTCCCTCCCCAGCTTTCTTGTCGCCCCCTGCAGATCCTGGAAGGCCACAATTAGGTTTCCTGGGAGCCCTGGGAGCCTTCTCTTCTCCAGACTGAATTGCCCCAACTGCCTCAGTCTATCCCCATAGGAGAGGTGCTCCAGCCCCCTAATCATCCTCATTTAATGGATTTTGCTGTGCCACAGCCATGATACCAAAGTTCTCTAAGGGACAGGAACACGACCAAGCATTGGCACAGGCTGCCCAGGGAGGTGGTGGAGTCCCCATCCCTGGAGGTGTGTAAAGGTTGCCTAGATGTGGTGCTTAACAATGTGATTTAGCCGTGAACTTGGTAGAGTAGGGTTAATGGTTGGACCTGAGCCTCTCAAGGGTCTTTTCCAACCTGAATGATTCTATGATTCCATGATCTAAATTACAGTGTTGCTCACCAGTGGTGCTGCAGCTGAGTTTGTGTCAGCAGTTCTGTGCAAAACCAGCAGTTCCACTTCCAAATTATTACTCTGTGATCTGATTCCAAGCTTCAACATTTCTGGAACCTTTGCTTCTCTTTTGAAAGTAATAATAATGAAACAGTCCATATACAGGATCACAGAATTGCTTTGGCTGGAGTGGCCTCCAAGATCATTGAGTCCAACCTTCAGCCCACCACCACCATGGCCACTAATCCATGGCCCCAAGTGCCATGGCCACACCTTTCTTGAACACATTCCAGGCATGGGGACTCCACCACCTCTCAGGGCAGCCTGTTCCAACCCCTGACCACTCTTGCAGCAAAGAAATTGTTCCTCATCTCCAACCCAACCCTCCCCTGGCACAATTTCAGGCCATTTCCTCTCCTTCAGTCACGTAATAATGGCTGAGAGAAGGTTCAGTGTAAAGCTCAGGTGAGACATGCTGACACTCGAGAAAAGGGTGAGAACAGTGAAAGTGTAACTTGATCAAACTGTGGATGAGCTGATGGCAGCACTGCTTTGGAGATGAATTCTTATTTTCTTATAATGCTCCAGAGTTATGAGTGGCTGAGGGAACTGGGGTCACTCAATCTGGGGAAGGGGAGGCTGAGGGGAAACTTCATTGCTCTCTGCAACTCCCTGAGAGGAGGCTGCAGTGAGGTGAGGGTTGTTCTCTTCTCCCTAGTCTCAGGTGAGAGAAGGAGAGGAGAGAAGGAGAAGGAAATGGCCTGAAATTGTGCCAGGGGAGGGTTAGGTTGGAGATTAGGAAATATTTCTATCTGGGAAGGAGTGGTCAGGGATTGGCACAGGCTGCCCAGGGAGGTGGTGGAGTCCCCATCCCTGGAGGTGTTCAAGAAACCTGTGGCCATGACACTTGGGGCCATGGTTTGATGGCCATGGTGGTGTTGGCTTTATGGTTGGACTCAATGTTCTTGGAGGTCCTTTCCAACCAGAACAACTCTGTAATTCTATGAGCTATATAAAGGTGATCTGCACCTCACAGAGAAGTGGAGCTAAACCTAATGGTATAAGTTATGACATAAATAGCTTTTCTAATGGGAAACTGTAGCTGGTGAGGTGCTGCTAGCAGTGACATACAGCCCAAAACAAAGGGTTTGTAGAGGTTGTCAACACCACACAGTTGCCAACAGAAGAGATACTGCATGCAGCACAACACCAGGTGAATCCACTCTGGGCCTCCTTATGATGAATAGAGAGATGTTCATCACTGGATTGGAATCTGGTGGTAGCCAGAGCAGACCATTTCAGTTGGTCAAAAAGCATATTTGCAGTCATTATTTCACAGGAGCTCAATGTCCTCAAACAGGAAAAGGATGAGGAATTCTGTCTGGGAGGAAAAACCTTAGAAGAAAAATAAGAGTAACTACACTTAAAAAGAACTCAAGAGATTGTCCTCAAATAACTTTTTTTTCCCCCTGGTTTTACAACCCCCCCCAACAAAAAATTAGCCATAAGCTTGCCTGCTTCAGTAGGAGAGGACTGGTCCAGAGGAGGGCTATGAGGATGATGAGAGGGCTGCAGCACCTTCCCTATGGGAAGAGGCTGAGGAAATTGGGTGCTACAACAAGATGCAACCACCTGCCCGCAGGCAGTGAAGTACTGAGTGTCCATCACAACCTGGCAGATCCTGGCCAAAGACCACAGGGTTTTGCAGCAAACTGGAAAATTCTCTAACCTTTCATGGCTTAGGTGATGGTTGTGTGTTGTCTGGGGCATGGGGGGGCCAAGGTGTTTTGCTGAACTCAGTACAGCAGCAACAGGATGGGATGGAATGGTTTGTGTCACAGAGCAGCTCGAGACAGGGGCGGCAGCATCCCTTTTAACCTTGAGCAGCAGTGATCTGAAGGCAGCCAGACACTGCTAATGTTTAGATTATGGGAAGAGGTTTAGCACCTAATGGTTTTTAAAGCAGGTCTGTGTTGATCCATGTACAAACAACAGGCAATGAGTTACTCAAGCTTGCCAAGTCCACCTCTTTGTTTTTTCCCCATGAATAATCTCTACTGTTTCAAGTACAGAACTGTTCCTAGCCACAACTTCCCCACAAATCCAACAACTCTTTGAGGTCCTCTCACATTCCTTACATTAGAATCACAGGGTGGCAGGGGTTGAAGGCACCTCTGGAGATCATCCAGCCCAACTCCCCTGCCAGAGCAGGATCCCCTAGGGCACATCACACAGGAATGCATCCAGATGGCTCTTGAAAGTCTCCAGAGAAGGCATCCTTGTAGCCTCCACTGGACACTCTCCAGTAGTTCCCTGTCCCTCTTGAACTTGGGGACCCCAAAATAGTCCAGGTACACAATAGTCCAGGTATGGTTTCACTAGGGCAGAGTAGAGGGACAGGAGAAAATCCTTTGACATGCTGACCACACTCTTCAATGCACCCCAGGATGCATTTGGCCTTCTTGGCCACAAGGGCACATTGCTGTCCCATGGAGAACTTCTTGCCCACCAATAATGATTGAGAATGATTGGAATTGGTTCGTATTCCAGGACCACAGAGTGTTCTTTTATATGTAGGGCAGATGTTTCAAATGCTGTAGCACAGAATCTGGTGTATGAGAATCTGTCCTACAAACAGCAGCTTGCCTCTGTCTGGGCAGTCCTTACAAAAGAGATTTGGGCAAGCTTGGAATCAGCTCAAAGGTATTTTGCCATTGACAGTTTAAATCGAGTGTCAGAGGCATGGGCAGAAGCACCTGGAGCAGGTTTGTGGATGACACCAAGGAGGGTGGTGCAGCTGACAAGCTGGAGGGAAGGGATCCAGGCTGAGAGAGTTGGAGCTGTTCATGCTGGAGAAGAGAAGGCTTTGGGGAGACCTCAGAGGAGCCTTCCAGCACCTGAAGGGGGCTACAGCACAGTTGGGAAGGAACCTTCCACAAGAGCTTGTGGTGATAGGACAAGAGGGAATGGATTGAAGCTTGAGGAGGGCAGATTGAAACTGAAGGTTAGGAAGAAATTCTTTCTAGTGTAGGTGGTGAGACACTGGAACAGGTTGCCCAGGGAGGCTGTGGAGGCTACAAGGATGGAAAATCTGTGTGATGAGGAAAGGCTGAGAGCCCTGGAGCTGTTTTGCCTGGAGAAGAGAAGTTTACTGAGTTTACTGAGGATGGGAGGCAGTGCCTTGAAGTTTGAGGAGGGCAGACTTGGAGATTAGGAAGAAATTCTTTCCAGTGAGACACTGGAACAGGTTGCCCAAGGAGGTCGTGGATGCCCCCTCCCTGGAGGTGTTCAAGGCCAGGCTGGATGAAGCCTTGAGCAACCTGGGCTGGTGGGAGGTGTCCCTGCCCATGGGTTGGAACCAGCTGGTCTTTGAGGTCCCTTCCAACCCAAACCATTCTACTATTCTTCGTGCAGTTTGGCACGATCCCAGCCTGAGGAGCAGCGAAGAAGAGACCAACAATGCTGGAATGTGGACACTGTCAAGCCTGAAAGAAAGCAGGGAGCAATTCTTCAGCATGACAAACCCAAGGATTTATGCTCAGCTGAAGTATCTGCTGCGGTCTCCTAATAGGTTGTAGCCACTTTTACCATTTTTGTAAATTTCCAAAGCTGTCCTTTCCTTTTAAGGAATAAAAGGCTTGGGAGCACCACAAGGTTTGTTATGCTTGCAGTATGTGCCCTAACACTTTCCATTTAACAAGCAGAAGTGCAGCCTAGAGGCTGAGCAAACAACATTTCAGTGTGGAGGAATGGAAGTTTTTCAGCTGAAAAACAAATAATAATAGTAGTAGTAATATTAATAGTAATAATAATATGAGGACAGACTGAGGGAGTTGGGGCTGTTCAGTCTGGAGAAGAGAAGGCTCCCAGGAGACATAACTGTGGCCTTCCAGTGTCTGCAGGGGGCTACAAGAAAGCTGGGGAGCGACTTTTGAGGGTGTCAGGGAGTGGTAGGGCTAGGGGGGGATGGAGCAAAACTAGAAATGGGGAGATTGAGACTGGATGTTAGGAAGAAGCTGATCCCCATGAGGGTGGTGAGAGCCTGGCACAGGTTGCCCAGGGAGGTGGTGGAGTCACTGTCCCTGGAGGCGTTCAACAAAGGCTTGGATGTGGCACTTGGAGCTGTGGTTTAGTTGCCAGAAGATGTTAGGTATTGGGTAATAGGTTGGACCTGATGATCTCAGAGGCCTTTTCCAACCTGGCTGATTCTATACTTCTATGTTTTATTATAATATAAATGATCTTTAATTATTAGTGCAGGCTCGAACTGGCATCAGGTTTGCCAGTTAAACCAAGACAGGTTTGATTACAATACAAATACAGAATCTTTTTTTATATATTATTTTATGATGTTATCAATATATCACCTTTAACTACTTGTCAGTGCAGATTTGTGTCAGCCTCAAGTCTGTCAATGTCTATTTTACCAGAACCATAGAGTCAGGGCATGGTCCAGCCTGGAAGGGACCTTCAAAGGTCATTGAGTCCCTTATATTTTTTTATATATATAAGTATATTTATGTGTGTGTATATATATATATTTTATATGTATATTTATATTTATATATATTTTATATGTATTATATATATTTATATTTATATTTGTATTTGTATATATATTTATATACTTTATATATATAATATATAAATACATATATGCATTTTATATACATAAATACATATATATGTATTTTATAGATGTATTTATATATGTATTTTTATATATACTCATTTATTTATGTGTGTACATATTTATATTTATATATTTTATATATTATATCTTTTTATACATATAAAATCTTTTTACATATAAAATATCTCATATCTATAAAATATCAATATGTAATCTTTCATTATTGGTACAGATTTGGATCAATCTCATATTTTAGCTGTTCTATCAAGATATATTTTGCTATAACATAAAGTCCTTTTTCTGTATTATATTGTGATATATCAATATATCACTTTAATTATTAGTGTAGATTTGGGTCAGTCTCAGATTTTATCAAGTATATCAAGATCTATTTTATTATCATCTAAATACATCCTCTTTTTCTATATTATATTATGATACATCAATATATCATCTTTAATTATTAGTGCAGACTCGACTCTGTCTCAGGTTTTATCAATTATCACAGTAACTAACTAAGGTTGGAAGAGACCCCAAGGATCATCAAGTCCAACCTGTTCCAACAGACCTCACAACTAGACCATGGCACCAAGCACCACGTCCAATCTCCCCTTGAACACCTCCAGGGACGGCGACTCCACCACCTCCCTGGGCAGCCCATTCCAATGACGAATGACTCGCTCAGTGAAGAACTTTCTCCTCACCTCGAGTCTAAACCTCCCCTGGCACAGCTTGAGACTGTGTCCCCTTGTTCTGGTGCTGGTTGCCTGGGAGAAGAGACCAACCCCCTCCTGTCTACAACCACCTTTCAGATAGTTGTAGAGGGCAATGAGGCCACCTCTGATCCTTCTCTTCTCCAGCCTAAACAATCCCAGCTCAATTATCTCAATATCTATTTTATTATCATATAAATATTTCATCTCATATATTACATTATGCTATCTAAATATATAAACTTTAATTATTAGTGCAGATTGGAGTCAGTCTCAGGTTTTATCAAGTATATCAAGATATATTTTATTATCATGTAAATATTTCATCTTTTATCTTCTATTATGATATATCAATATATAACCTTTAATTACTAGTGCAGATTTGGCTCAACCTCATATCTTCTCAATTCTACCAATAGCTGTATTATTACAATATAAATATATTATCTTCTTTATATCATGTCATAATGAATCAACACATAATCTTGTCATAATAGGGACCTCTGGAGATCATCAAGTCCAACCCCTCTGCCAGAGCAGGACCATAGAATCCAGCACAGGTCACACAGCAACACATCCAGAGGGGTCTTGAAAGCCTCCAGGGAAGGAGACTCCACAACCTCTCTGGGCAGCCTGCTCCAGCTCTCCAGGGTGTTAGGAATAGAAATGGAGGAGTGGACAAAGCTGTTCCTCTGCTGCCTCTGGACAACTGGAGACCAGATGGAGCTTCTCAGGCACAGTGTGATACTTATCTGGAAATTACTTCATCAGTTTCAGCAGACCAAGACAAACCTAAATGGTAACCTTGACTTCAAATGGGCAAACAAGCAGAAGCATTCAGCAAGACAGAGTAAAGCTTAGTTTTTTGTACAGAAAGAGATGCTCCTTAAGGAGGGGCTGAGGTTTCCTCTGGGGAGGAAAGCACAGCAAGCTGAGCAATGAAGAGTAATAGTTGCTAATAGTTGCAAAGAGAATTGTCAGCTTCCCAGGAAAAGCACTGGTTGTATTTTGTCTGGTGAAAGATTTGTTTGGCAGGAGAAGCTCACTGTTACAACACACTGGTAGATATTTTGGTCTCTCAGTGTTAGATAGATGGAGTTTTACATGTGAAGCACAAACAGGATTGGGCACTGCCTGCAAGCACAGCAGAGCAAGGGCTGGAGATATTTCTGGCGGAGTTATTCATGCACCAGATGTTTGTGAGAGTGATTTCTGTAGATCTTGTACATCCCCCTTCTCATTCTATCAGCAGAAACACAAAGCCTGCACATCTTTATAACTTGTTCCAAGAGCTGGTTAAGCAAACCTGATGATGTTTGGCAATTAACATATGGTAAAAGCCTGGGTCCCCTACAGTTCAGCTGAGACTTTTCCATTTCCCTAGTTCTGGCTGGCTGAGTGGTTTAAATTAGCTATAGAAGTTGAACAGACAAGATGAAGGCTAGAGGAGTGGGCTAAGGAGAATCTCATGGAGCTCAAGAAGGGAAAGTGCAAGGTCCTATAGGGTCCTGGGTTGGGGCAGCCTAAGATACCAATCCAGGGTGGGGGATGATAAGATTGAGAGCATCCCTGCAGAAAGGCACATGGGGGTACTGGTGGATGAGAAGCAGCCCAGAAGGCTAAGTACATCCTGGGCTGCATCAAAAGCAGTGTGGCTAGTAGGTTGAGAAGGGTGATTCTGCCCCTCTGCTCTGCTGAGACCTCACCTGCAGTACCGTGCCCAGCTCTGGGGCTCTCAGCATGAGAAGGACGTGGACTTGATGGAGTGAGTCCAGAGATGTGCTATGTGCAAGGGCTTGTAGTGATAGGGTGAGAGGCAATGGCTTTCAACTAGAGCAGGGTAGATTTAGATTAGACATTAGGAGGAAGTTTGTTACTGTGAGGGTGGTGGAGCACTGGAATGAGTTGCCCAGGGAGGCGGTGGTGGTCCTGTCCCTGGAGACACTCAAGGTTAGGCTTGGTTGGACTCTGAGCAACCTGGTCTAGTTGGGAATGTCCCAGTTTATTGCAAGGGGGTTGGACTAGATGACCTGTAGTGGTCCCTTCCAACCCACTGCACTCCATGCTTCGTGCTGTGATTCTAAGATTATCTTCTTTCCTAATGTCCAAATGGTTCTCCCACAGCAGGGGGACAGAGCTGATGTGAGAACATCAGAGTACCACCAGTGGCTCTCCCTGGCCAGCAGTCCCACTTGGCACTCTGTCTTGTGCAAATTTGTTTGTTAATGATGTTATTGCAGGAGTTCAGAGATCTGTAATCATCTGGCATTGTTCCTGTTCTCTCTGAAGGGCACTGGATGATGCCAGCCCTTTCCCCATCCCTATGGACTTCACTGGGCATGGAGGCCCGGATTCTGCAGCAGCAGATGACGGGGGAAGCCCACATCCAGGCTCCCCTTCTTAGGAAGCTTCTAGGGTTTATTCAGTTCAGCCATGACTTCATAAAGTTAGAGACTTGATAACAGACACCACCACCACCACCCCAGTCTGCAGCCACAATCACAGCAAAACACAATTGAACACAGAAGACTTTAAAATGGCTTCCTACAGCCACATTTTGCCTTGGTCTCCATCCAACTGTACAAGAAGGAGATGATGTCCCATCGAAATTGAAGACATCCACCATTTGGAGATAAGGGGAGGTTCTTATGGAAACATTAAGACCCACTTTAAACTGTTGCTGTCTTCCTGCATCATTTTTTCTGGCATTGCCTGGTGAAAATAACATCTCATCCAGGCCTTAAGATGCATTCTTGAACTGCATCCATGGAATAAGAAACAGACAACGTAAAGCTGAGTAGTTCCAGATTCTGAGAAGCAAGAGAAAGCTGTAAGTGCAAAAAATGAACAAAAGTATGAACTGAGTTTACAGTAACTGCTGAAAAAAAACCCCAGACCACCAGTTCCTGGGCTGGGTTTTTATTAAGCAAACACTCAATCACCAAAGAAAACCTCCAGACCAAATAAATTCCGAGGCTTGCAGAAGGAACTTTGAGCTGGGTATTTAGTGCTGTGTAAAAGGGATTCAAAGACAATCCCACGTCCTTGGATCTGCTGCCGAAGATAAAACTTTCCTGGAGGATGTTTGACTGTGGCCATAAGACAGTTAAAGGAAAAAAGGCAGAGAAATGAATGAGTCACTTGGCTGAAGCAGCAGAGCAGCCTTGGGTTCGGAGTGCTGTTTGTTAGCTCGTGTCTAGCAGGATAAAATATGTTGGGAAACAAAAGTCTGTTTGCAATTTGGTTTACAACCTACAAGGTTTTTCTCTCTAAAACACACAAACACATACAAAAATCATCCCTTGGTCTAAAGCTCTGATGGCTGCTGGTGTAAACTTTCTCAAGTCTGGGAAGCACTGATCATTCTCTCCATCCCACAGGAATAACAGATGGGTTGTCCTTACACAAAATATGGGATCCACCTGCACTTCATTAGAGCTGCATTTTTTTGTCCATGCCACACCACAAGATCCCCATGATGACATAGCAGCTTCACACAACAGCCTGACTAGGGCTTTTCTTTCCTTTTTTTTTTTTTCCCCCTGCTGTAACACAGAGGATCTGGCAGATTTTTACCTCCTGACACTGTTTACAGCATATATTGGTGGATACAGTCCCCTGTTGCCTCTGCTCTGGGAATTAAGGGAAAGCAGCTTCGAGGCAGGAAGGTAAGTGAAGTGCTGCTGCATGTTTTAACTCTAATGTTCAGCTCTGTAGCTGTAGCTGCAATGGGAACGTGAAAACCTTCTCAGGAGCAGTTTGCCAGTTGGTAAATTGAACAGAAATCAGCAGTTGCTGAGTGGGTTTGCTGGGGTTTTTTTTCCATTTTCTTTTTTTTTTTTTTTTCTCCTGTCTTTTTCTTCCCTCCCTCCCCCCCCAGTTTCCTTCTAACAGCTTCCCATATTTTGTGGCACTTTTGCTCTTTTTTTTTTCACAGCCTGCTTCGTTCCACTTCAGAAAGAGAGCTGATGTAGAGTACAAAGGCATTTGTGTGGCTGCTCACTGCTTGCTTGCTCATTCAGCATCTCTCAGCAAGACCTCCACTGTCTCTAATTGCTAAATCCCTTTAAAAAAAATACATGAAAACTCAATTCTGATATTTAAGTCACAAAGTAAAAGAAAAATGAGAGGAAAATTTCTAGGCACCATGAATTTTTCAGTCCAGTTTAAAGCACGTGTATGTATAATATGTATAAATGGAGGCAGATGGCAGATTGAATATATAAAGACTATGCAAGAATCTATAGATCATCTATTGACTACATGTATCAAATACATCTAAACATATCCAGCATAGATTGAATATATATGCATCAAAGATATGAAAACATATACTGCATAGATCAAATATAGATTTATATAGCACATCTTGACTACATGTCTCAAACAGATATAAATATATCTATCCTAGCTTGATTATGTATCTCAAATAGATAAATACATAGCACATATTGACTATAAATCTCAAATAGCTATAAATATATCTATCCTAGGTTGAATATATATCTCAAATATATAAATACATGTACTGAATATATCAAATATGCATAAATACATCTATCATATATTGAATGTATATCTCAAATACATATAAATATGCCTTATATATTGAATATATCAAATATATACATCTATCACATATTGAGCCCATATCTCAAATGCCTATAAATATGCCTTATATATTGAATATATCAAATATACATCTATCATATATTGAATCTATATCTCTAATATATATAAATATGTCTTGTATATTGAATACATCAAATATATATTGAACCTATATCTCAAATGCCTATGAATATGCCTTATATGTTGAATATATCAAATATATATCTATCATATATTGAATCTATCTCTCTAATACATATAAATATGCCTTATATATTGAACATATCAAACATATATAAATACAGAGCACATATCGAATCTGTGCCTCAAATACATACACATATATATCATATATTGAACATGGCAAATGCTTACAAATACAGAGCATCTATTGGATGCCTATGTCAAATATATATGAATATATCTATCATATATTGAATATACACACATCAAACACCTATAAATACATAAATAACATATGCTGAAACTTTGAAGCCTGCAATCTTTTGCAAGCTAAGATGCTGTGCTGCAGGATTAAGGGATATGTAGTTTAAGGCTGACTGAATGATGAAGCTTCTCTGTATCTGGCTTCACACCAGCACTGAGGCTCAAGGCAGTGCAGGCTAACTCCAAAATAGTTTGAATAGTTTTTCTACCCCACTGTAGGAAGCATTTTTTCCACCACCATGGCTTTGCCATTTAGTAGGTTTTGGCAGGTTGCCTGAAGTGTTTTCACAGACTGTTTGACAACATCACTGATGAGGACAAACAGAGGCAATTAGTTAAGGCATGCTTACAAGATAAACATCAGAGAATGCTTTCTGATTTTTCTCTCTTGGATGAACATGGTTCACAAGCAGCCATCTAGTTATCTTTTACACTTCTGGCAGAGGAAATATTCAGGTACATGAATGAGAAATCCAGGAATAAGTCAAGTTACCAGCACTACTCATGTACCTGACTCTGTTATTTTAGCCTCTTGCACTACAGAATTGCCACCTGCAAATGTGTTGATAAAGTCATTTAAAATGTTTGCTGTCTAGCTTTTTCATTACTCCCAGGGCTCTCCAGAGCAGTTACCCATCACACACTCTTTAAAGGAAGTGTCCTATGATATTGACAGCAATTTAGAAGGATACTGAGAACAACATTTAGCCTTACAAATAGAATTTGAAACTAGAAGAACAACAGAATTTGACTTTTAAATAGGATGTTTGTGTTGCTCTCTCTGTTGATGCAGATATGTAAAAATGACACTGTAAGGTTAAAAAGTATAACCTCAAGAAGCTCATCAGGCTCTGCCTTGTACTTGGAATGCAGAAGCAGTTGGTCCCCCCACTCTTGATGCTTAGCACCTAAACAGGATCAGATTCTGAGCTGAATTGTGTCACTGCAGTGCTTTTGATTTCAGAAGAGCTGGATTTATTCAGACCAGCAGGGGACTGAAGGTTGAGTTTAGACCTTCTCATGCAGTAATGAAGAGCAGACAAAGGAAATTACTCTGATAACTCATATTTCAAGGCTTGCTGTACCCTATGATCAGCACCAGAATAAGAGGACACAGTCTCAAGCTGTGCCAGGGGAGGTTCAGAGTGGATGTGAGGAAGAAATTCATCCCAGAAAGAGAGATTGGCCTTTGGAATGTGCTGCCCAGGGAGGTGGTGGGGTCACCATCACTGGAGGTGTTTAAGAAGAGACTGGATGGGGTGCTTGGTGCCATGGTTTAGTTGGTTAGATAGTGTTGGGTGATAGGTTGGACTGGATGATCTCAAAGGTCTTTTTCAACCTGGTTAATTCTATCCTATCCTATCCTATCCTATCCTATCCTATCCTATCCTATCCTATCCTATCCTATCCTATCCTATCCTATCCTATCCTATCCTATCCTATCCTATCCTATCCTATTCCATTCCATTCCATTCCATTCCATTCCATTCCATTCTCTAAGTAAATGTGATGGACCATGGAAGAGAGATTGCAATCTTCCTCATTCAGGGGACAGCAACTTAACATCTAGCAGAAGGACATTGTGGGTGATTGACTGGAGAGAACATCAGAACAGCTTAAAAACATAATCTTTATGTTGTGCTGCATGAAATCAATTGGCCCTGCCTAGAGGTACTTTAGTTGAGAATTTTTAGCCCTGATGTGGCTTTTGTAGTCAATAAGAGCAAGGAAATTTAGAATTAGGGAAGATTTTCTGCTCTGTGGTAACACTAAACAATGCCCATAGCAAGGCAGGCTTACTCTGCTGGAAGAGTGCCCAGGTCTGAGATCCACATCTGGTGGTTTGATTACAGGCTTCCCATACCTTCTGCAACTGCTTGAGCACATGGAAGGTTCGAAGGATTGCCTTAATCCTCTCACTCTCTGAACAGTAGCTGACAACACTTTGAGCTTGTCTTTTGCTGGTGAAAATCAAAGCTCATTGAATGCAGTGATGCTAGCCTCAACATTTCCACCATGATGTCTACCTAGGGAGCAAGAGAGAATTTATTAGTAATTATATTATTTTATTTTGTTTTGTTTTCTTTTATTTTGTTTTATTTTATTTATTTTGTTTTGTTTTGTTATTTTTCATTTTCATTTAACGATTTTATTTTTATTATTTTTATTGCTTTATTTTTATTTTGTCTCATTTTATTGCATTTAATTTTATTTAATTTTAACTTTTTTTAAAAAATTGTATTTATTAATTTTATTTCATTTTTGTTTTACTTTTTTTAAAAATAATTTATTAATTTAATATTATTTTCTTTTTCCTTTTGACCCTTCTGTGGGAAAATTTCAAAGGTTGCTGAAAGAGATTGGAAAATGAAATGGTAACTTTTGTTTATTTCTTTCTTTGTTCCCTTTCAGCACAGAGGGACAAGACACATTGCAAAGATGCCTTTAAGCTCCCTCCCCATCTTTCTGGTTCTAATTAGTGGTATTTTGGGCCAGTATGACTACGGCCCTGCAGATGATTATGGTTATGATCCTTTCGGGCCATCTGCAGCAGTCTGTGCCCCAGAATGCAACTGTCCTCTCAGCTACCCTACTGCCATGTATTGTGACAACCTGAAGCTGAAAACCATCCCCATCGTCCCAAGTGGAATAAAATACCTCTATCTCCGAAACAATATGATTGAGGGCATCGAGGAGAACGCCTTTGACAACGTTACAGACCTGCAGTGGCTGATCCTGGATCACAACCACCTGGAGAATTCAAAGATTAAGGGAAGAGTCTTCACCAAGCTAAAGAATCTGAAGAAACTTCACATTAACTACAACAATCTGACCGAAGCTGTGGGACCTCTCCCCAAAACGCTGGACGACCTGCAGCTGAGTCACAACAAGATCACGAAAGTCAACCCTGGTGCCCTCGAGGGGTTGGTGAATCTGACTATCATCCACCTCCAGAACAACCAGCTGAAAGCAGATTCGATTGCTGGAGCCTTCAAAGGCCTGAATTCACTTCTGTATCTTGACTTGAGCTTCAATGGCCTCACAAAGCTGCCAACAGGACTGCCTCACTCCTTGCTCATGCTGTATTTTGACAACAACCAGATCTCCAACATCCCAGATGAGTACTTCCAAGGTTTTAAAGCCCTGCAGTATTTGCGTTTGTCTCACAACAAATTAACTGATTCTGGGATCCCAGGCAATGTCTTCAACATCACCTCCCTGGTTGAGTTGGATCTCTCCTTCAACCAGCTGAAGAGCATCCCAACTGTCAGTGAGAACCTTGAGAACTTCTACCTCCAAGTCAACAAAATTAACAGTGAGTTCACTCTGAGTGCTTCCGTTAATGAATGGGATAGAATAGAATAGAATAGAATAGAATAGAATAGAATTGAATTGAATTGAATTGAATTGAATTGAATTGAATTGAATGAATTGAATTGAATTGAATTAACCAGGTTGGAAAAGGCCTTTGAGATCATCCAGTCCAACCTATCACCCAACACCATCTAATCAACTAAACCATGGCACCAAGTGCCTCATCCAGGCTCTCCCTAAACACCTCCAGTGATGGTGACTCCACCACCTCCCTGGGCAGCACATTCCAATGGCCAATCTCTCTTTCTGGGATGAACTTCTTCCTAGCATCCAGCCTAAACCTCCCCTGGTGCAGCTTGAGACTTGATGCTGAGGGTCAGTGCAAGGATCTGAATGAGGTAGATCAACCAGTCCTGAAGGTGCTGTGGTGGTTAAACCTTCAGGAAACTGACATCTCACACAGAATCACAGAATTGTTGGGGTTGGAAGGGACCTTGAGGATCATCCAGTTCCAACCCCCCTGCCATAGGCAGGGACCCCTCACACCAGATCAGGTTGCTCACAACCACATCCAGCCTGACCTTAAAAACTTCCAGGCTTCCATTGGTTCATAGAATGACTTAGGTTGGAAGGGAGCTCAAGGATCATCCAGTTCCAACCTCCTGCCATGGGCAGGGACACCTCCCACCAGCCCAGGCTGCTCAAGGCCTCATCCAGCCTGGACTTGAACACCTCCAGTGAGCAGGGCATCCATGACCTCCCTGAGCAACCTGTTTCTCTGGCTGTTGTCCCACATGAATGTTAAAAGACAGATGTTTAGCTGATAGCTACTCAAATATACCTGGGGGAGAGAATTTTTTTCTTTCAAGCTGTGGGCAGTATTGGTCAAATTTTCCTGTAGAGCAGCTCCACAGAAGTCAATGAAATTCTCTTATACAACTGAGGATAAAAGAGAAGGAGAAGTTTGATCAGTGTGGAATACATTCACAACTTGGAAGGCAAGAAACCCAGACAGATATCACCTGAGGATCTGCCTGCACTATGTGCAACCTTTTGGTAGGCTGATAGGGAAAGTGCTGAATGGAGGAGAGTGGAAGAAGACACAGTGGCACAAGGCACAGTGGAAAAGATACCACAAAAGAGCTTCTTTTTTTCTCTCCCTTAGGTTTAGGTTGGAGATCAGGAAAAATTTCTTTCCCTGCAAGAGTGGTCAGAGATTGGCACAGGCTGCCCAGAGACATGGTGGAGTCCCCATGCCTGGAGGTGTTCAAGGAATCTGTGGCCATGGCACTTTGGGGCCACGGTTTAGGGCCATGGTGGTGTTTGGTTGATGGTTGGACTGAATGATCTTGGAGGGCTTTCCCCACTGGAGCAATCCCATTACATCTCAGTTCCTTTCACTGATGAGGGAAAGCAACGATGCTTCCCACCTGAGACACCACATACAGCGACCTGTAGAACCCTTATGAGATACTCTCCCTAAAAGGTCTAACAATGATGGTGTTTCATTTCTCATGAGATATGAAGAGGCAATTTTCCCTGCTTAGAGTGCTGTCTCTGAGCTTTCTGGAAGCTACCTGGCTACTGGGCATGATTTCTATTCACATTTCCAAGGACTTCTGAATCAAGCCCTGTGACACCAACTGAATTTTGCAGTGAAAGATGTATTTCTGGGCAGCCTGATCTAGTTGAGGATGTCCCTGCTTACTGCAGAGGAGGTTGGACTGGATGACCTTTGGAGGTCCCTTCCAACCCAGACCATTCTCTGGTTCTGTGATTTCCAGAGTCCGGGTAAGCAGCAGAGGGGTGGTGGTGTAAGGAGTTGGTGGGCACCAGCTGCTGCTACTCAGTCTTTGCTACCCCGTGGACTGGTACAAGAGAGCTCTGATTTTTTGGGTTTTATTTAACCAGCCAACTTCAGTAATGAATTTCCTTGACTATCTGACTCCACAGGCATAATATTGTGTTTGCTGTGGGACAAAAGTTCATTAGCAGTAAGCATTTCGATTCAACACAGCATCAGATCAAAGCCTTTGCAACTCACTCTTCATTACTCCTGACCTACAGCTGAGTACTTAGTCTTTCTAAAAACTGAGTTGGTTGACCTTTGAATATTTGAGTCTCAAATTACTGGCTTCTTTATTTATTATTATCAACTAAAATATCCTCATTTGCAAGGGATTTGTGCAAAGATGACTGCAAACAAGCCCAGCTTCCCTTCCGTTCCTTTGGCCCAGGGAACAAATATTCAGTGAGAGACTTCTGTTATTAGAGTTGATGATAATTAGTCCTAAAAGTGCACAAAGGGCATAATCTTTCTGCTTGCATAGCTTGAAGTTTTCACTTATACTGAGATCTGTTTCTTCACAGAATGCCTTAAAGTTGGAAGGGACCTTAGAGATTATCCAGTTCCAACCCCCTCACTATGGGCAAGGACACCTACCACCAGCCCAGGTTGTTCAAGGCCTCATCCAACCTGGCCTTGAGCACCTCTCCCCTTGGGAGATGATTCTCATGGTGAAAAACTTTCTTTTGGAGTCCCATGGGAATCTCCCCAGCAGTAACTTGTCCCCCATCACCTCTTGATTTTCCCATGTGACTCCTTATAAAAAGGGAGTCCCCAATCTCCTGGTAGCCACCCTTCATGTCCTGGTCCATGGCAACAAGGTCTCCTCTAAGCCTTCTTTTCTTAAGCCCAAATTATCTTATTTTTTTGCAGGTGGAAACTACAAGTGGAAAACAATTCTTTTTAGTATGCTTCTGAAACCTGACAGTGATATGAACTGTATAAAAAATTGATACCTAAATACAAACAATGCGAGCCAAATGCTTGGAGCCAGAACCCACTGAAGTCCATGGCAGAGTCCTGAAGTCCATGACAGATTCCCTTGCCTTCTCTGAGGACCAGATTTGCCTCCACTTCCAAAGTGGTTTCAGTCTCACAAACAGTGAGCACAGAGGAGCAGTTGGGCAACACAGATAAATGTCATAGTTTACATGCATGAAGTCTGCATCCTTTTGAGTAGTTAAGCATCTCTTCAACTTGCATGAGCATACTTTGTTTTGCAACCCTGTAGTAGTATTTATGCTCAAAATAAACCATATGGAAAAGCAAAGCAAAGCAAAGCAAAACAAATCAGAACCAAACCCAAACCACCACCACCAATGAACAACACCAAACCAAACCAAAAACTCAAGCAACCAAAGAAAAACAAACCCCAGGAAACCAAAGCAGTAAAATTAGAAAGATTTAGATTCCATTCACCATGTTCTTCAATAACAAGAAAAGTGGGGTGTAAACAAATCCAAAGAGCAGAATTAACGTTCATTTTAATTGTTACCAATTACACCTGAGCTCTCTGTAGAAAACTGAGCCTAAAGAGTAAATGGTGTAGTCTGTAGGCCAAGTAGATGAGTTTTAAATGTCAGGAAGTTCTGTTTTCATGCAGCAAAATTCTACAGATACCTAATCACAGAATGGCTCAGGTTGGAAGGGACCTCAGAGCTCACCTCCTCCAACCTCCCCCACCACGGGCAGGGACACCTCTCAGCTAGACTCCGCTGCTCAGGGTCTCATCCAGCCTGGCCTTGAAAGCTCCAGGCAGGAGAGAGCCACAGCCTCCCTGGGCAGCCTGTGCCAGAGGCTCAGCAGCCTTCTACTGAAGAACTTCTTCCTCAGCTCCAGCCTAGCCCTGCTGTGCCTCAGCTTCAAGCCATTCTCCTTGCTTGTGTCTAGACACTGTTATAAAAAGTCCCTTTCCAACCTTCTTGTAGGATCCCTCCAGGCATTGGAAAGCATCTGTAAGGTCCCCTGGAGTCTTCTCTTCTCCAACTTGCAGGAATCATCAGTTCACTTCAGCTGGAGCATTCTGAATAGGGAGATTTTAGTAGTCATGAGGTCTTGGGTGACAGGTTGGACTTGAAAATCTCTCAGGTCTTTTCCAGCCTTATTGATTCAATGATTCTATGATTATCAGAACATGTTTGCATTCTTAAAGTGATATTAAACTGAAATATGGACTGCCCAATAAATGCACCATGAGGGATGCATCTTCTCTCTCCTTCTTCCCAAAGAGGGCTGTAGGATGTACAAAATCTAGGAAACTGAATTGGTGTCATCAAATTGGTATTCAAGATCTAACATTTGAAATACATTTCTTCAGTCCCTCCCTAAAATAATGCATTGGTAGAAAAAGAGGACACCGTCTCAAGCTGTGCCAGGGGAGGTTTAGGCTGGATGTTAGGAAGAAATTCTTCCCAGGAATAGAGATTGGCCATTGGGATGTGCTGCCCAGGGAGGTGGTGGAGTCACCATCACTGGAGGTGTTTAGGAAGAGCCTGGATGAGGCACTTGGTGCCATGGTTTAGTTGATTAGATGGTGTTGGGTGATGGGTTGGACTGGATGATCTTGAAGGTCTTTTCCAACCTGGTTAATTCTATTCTATTCTATTCTATTCTATTCTATTCTATTCTATTCTATTCTATTCTATTCTATTCTATTCTACTCTATTTTATTCTATTCTATAAAAGTGCAGATACAGAAGTTATTTCCTCAACGTCCTTTAGTACTACATCCTGATGTAGGTCATCACATTTTCTCAGAGGACTCAACAGCCCTGCAGAAAAGGTCAATAATCATCAGTGGTTTGAAGGGTCCCTGCATGACCTCTGACTGGTAGTTAAAATGTCATTTAATTTCTGGATCACTGCCTTCATTTATTGGAAATTATCATAGAACCATTGAATTATTTCAGTTGGAAAAGCCCTCCAAGATCACTGAGTCCAACCATCAACCCAACACCACCATGGCCATCAACCCATGTGCCCAGGTGCCATGGCCATACCTTTCCTGAGCACCTCCAGGGATGGCGACTCCACCACCCCCCTGGGCAACACACCACTCTTTCAGTTAATAATTTGTTTCCCCCTAGTATTTCCTAAGAATTTTCCTTTTCTCCACGTTTCCTTTGTTGCAGAGTTCCCCCTGAGCAGCTTCTGCAAGGTTGTTGGGCCAACGACCTACTCCAAGATCACACACCTGCGCCTGGACGGAAACAACCTCACTCGAGCTGACCTGCCCCAGGAGATGTACAACTGCCTTCGGGTGGCTGCTGAGATTTCCCTGGAGTGAGACAACTGGGAGCATCCAGCTGCCTTCTGGGGGCAGTAGCTAGAGGAATGACATCGTGGTAGCTCTTTAAAATTAGGATATGCCTTAAAGCAAGCAAACAAAGAAGAGTCAGTTTGTATATTATCCATCCTCTCGGTTAATGTCTAGCACACGCTTGGCAGCCTTCAGGAAACCCTGTGTGTGTGTTTTTACTACCTGTTGTACCTAGAAAGCACAAGGAGGACCAAAATGTGGAGCAAAAAAAAAAGAGTATGCCTGCATCTGGCTAGGCAAAGCATTCAGCTTCACAGATAATCTGTGCCCATGGATGCAAGACCTGCCAGCTGGTGCCAGGCTTAGGTGGAAGTCAGCTGGGTTTCAGCACAGTGCTGGCCTGTGTAAATAGAAGAATCCTTTCCAATCCTTCCAGCTTTCTTAATTATTCACACCTTTTTCATATCATTATTATTATTAAAAGGAAAAATAATTATGCTTTATCAAGATTAAGAACAATTTGAAATGCATGAAAATATCTTTTCAGAGCCCCTGAGGTTAGTAAATTAATGGAATGTGTGGAAGGTAAGAGGGAAAGCAACGTTTTGTTCAGGTTCTTTTTGTCCTGCTTTCAGTTAAAGATTCCTGCTAAGGTTTTTATCCATTTCTGGTAGAACTGTTAGTTCAAAGTAAGTCATATATGGAAGTATTTTTCACTCAATTACTTTGCATGCTACTTTTAACCAGATTGTAGAAAAATAAAGCATAGCAAGTAGTCCTTTTGTGTGTGTGTGTGTGTGTCCATATTGTTGTCAACTATGTTTCAGTCTTTTATAAACTGAAAAACAAACCCACCCCAAATATTTCAGGTTAAGGCAAGATAATCTGAGCTGTTCTGTTCTGATTAAAGTTTACTGTAAGGTTAAATAAACTGTTTTGTCTACTTTCAAGTTTCAACATCTTTGTAACCATCATGTGCTGGCCACTGATTAGATTCAATTAGAGAAGTTCTCTAGAAGGAACAGGCAGTGATTCACATGAATTTCTGGGCATACATTGCAAGCAGCAATCTTCCTCCATGCCCTTTGTTGCTTTATAGAGACATGCATAGCCAAATGGATCAAGCAAGGAGTCAGCAGTGGTTGATTACAGCTGTCCTGGTGCAAGGGACTTGGCAAGGGCTACTCACAAAGCTTCAGTTTTACTGGAAGGCAAGAAATAAAGAGTTGCTGAGCACAAATCAGATTGTTTAGAAAACTGGGAACAAGAAGGCAACACATCATTAAGAAAGGCACTCTGAATTGTTAGGCATTCAGCTGCAGCAAGCACAGGCTGAACAGAGCAGAAAATGGGAGATTAAAAAGCAAAGTTATAGACAGATGTCTGAAGATGAGCCAGCAGCGTGCTCGGGTGGCCAAGAAGGCCAACAGCATCCTGGCCTGGATCAGCAATAGTGTGGCCAGCAGGAGCAGGGAAGTGATTGAGCCCCTGTGCTGGGCACTGGTGAGGCTGCACCTCAAATTCTGGCTTCAGTTTTGGGCCTCTCAGTCCAACAAGGATGTTGAGGGACTGGAGCAGGTCCAGGGAAGGGCAATAAAGCTGGAGAAGGGTCTGGAGAACAGGGCTGGGGAGGAGGAGCTGAGGGAGCTGGGTTTGTTCAGCCTGGAGAAGAGGAGGCTGAGGGAGACTTCATTGCTCTCTACAGCTCCCTGGAAGGAGGCTGCAGTGTGATGGGGCTTGGTCTCTTCTCCCTAGCAACAGATGACAGAATGAGAAGAGGTGGCATGTGAAGTACCGGCACAGATTGCCCACGGAGGCTGTGGAACCATCATGCTTCATGGACAGTGCACTGTGCAACTGACCTGGCTTTGAATTTAGCCTTCTTTTTATAAGGAGGTTGAACTAAGTGACCCTCAGATGCTCCTCCAAGTTTATTTATACTTTCTGTGAATCTGTTGTTCTAAGAATGCCAGTAACCAATGGGGGACAATAAATCTCTTAATAAGCAGCTTTGCAGCTGAAGAGTCTTGCACTGAATTCCCGTGGAAACTTCAGTGTTTCAGGTTCCAGTCCGTACTTCAGACTCCCATGACACTCACAAAACCATGGCTCAGCTAACATTTGAACAGAGATTCCATAGGTAAAAACGATGGAAACTTTCCCTCAGTGCCTAGAAGTCTACAACTGTCTGGTGCAAATCTGCTTCTGACACTTGTGAGCTGCTGAGTGCTGACAGCGAGATCCATCCTGTTTAACTCTTCCATGTGGGACTGGCTAACAAGCTTAGGTTTCTACATGAATATGGGAGAGCAACCCATGGACTCCTACCACATGGAAGTGCATGGCAGACATTTCGGTGCTGAACTGTTTTGCAGATACAGATGTTGGGTAAAAGACTCTCAGCCTGTAAGAAAATGATGAAATCAGGAGGCTATGCAATTTCCATGGATACATCTACCTTAAACAATTTCCACTTAGTGTGAGCAGTTCAACAGAGAAAGAAAAGAAGGACAAGATGAGGGAAGACCTCATTGCTCTCTATAACTGCCTGAAAGGAGGTTGCAGTGTGGTGGGGTTGGTCTCTTCTCCCTAGCATCAGATGAAAGAATCAGAAAAGGGTAATTGGCCATTGGAATGTGCTGCCCAGGGAGGTGGTGGAGTCCCCATCCCTGGAGGTGTTCCAAAAGGCCTGGATGTGGCACTTGGAGCCATGGTTTGGTTGTCAGGAGGTGTTAGGTATTAGGTAATAGGCTGGACTTGATGATCTCGGAGGTCTTTTCCAACCTGGTTGATTCTATGATTCTATAAATCTAAGGGGAGGAAATGGCCTGAAATTGTGCCAGAGAAGGATTAAGTTGGAGATGAGGAACAATTTCTTTGCTGCAAGAGTGGTCAGGGATTGGCACAGGCTGCCCAGGGAGGTGGTGGAGTCCCCATCCTTGGCGGTGTTCAAGAAAGCTGTGGCCGTGGCACATGGGGACAGGGTTTGATGGCCATGGTGGTGTTGGGTTGACAGTTGAACTGGATGGTCTTAGAGGTCTTTTCCAACTAAAGGAATTCTATGATTCTGATAACTCTGTACTTCAGGACACTCATCTTGACTGGAAGAATGTCAGCTTCGAGTTCCTGGGTGAATGACACCTTCTTTATGCAAAACAAAGTAGCCTTAAAAGAAGAGGCTGAAGCACCTTTTAACACACCACACTCAACAGCTTCTGAGCTAGAGGTGATGTTGTAGGAGAAACAGGAAACTGTATCCCTGTTCCCACGTGCTGGAATGGCAGGAAGCATCCCACCACCCTCTCTGGGCAGGTTCACAGCAACTATTGTGAGGAGTGGGGAATCATCTAAGACAAGGCTCTTCTCAGCAGTTCCCAGGGGCAGGAGAAGAGGTAAATGGAATAAATTTGAACACAAGAAGTTCCATCTAAACATGAGAAGGAACTTCTTTACTTTGAGGATGACAGAGCACTGGAGCAGGCTGCCCAGAGAGGTTGTGGAGACTTTCAAGGCTCATCTGGATGTGTGATCTGCTTTAGGTGATCCTACTCCGGCAGCAGGGTTGGACTCAATGATCTTCAGAGGTCACTTCCAACCCCTCCTGTTCTGTGAGCCTGTGAAGGGCAGGCAATGCTGGAGCACAACCATGACTAAGGCCTCTGGAGTGCTGCACCCTGCTTGGATAGGCATGGATGTGGGAATTCTCCCTGGAGCCTTCCTGAAACAAAAAGGTGCTGTCAGCTGGACCCAAAGTGCTGAGCTTCAAGGGCTTTATTGTATAAAAGCTTACTTTTAACATGTTCCATCTGAAAGGATAATTAGTGACTGCAGTATTCATTGTGTGTGAGATTCTAGCTGGAAGAAAACTCGAGGGCTTTGGGAAATGCCAGCTCTGGGAAATTATAACCAACATGACAGTTAAAGGGAAGAAAAACCCCAAAGAAAATCACATAGTTCTGTGTGTTTGATTCCAGGGTTTTTTTCCCAGGAATATCTGCATTAAAAATTAGACCTCCCCCTCCCAAATACTACAATTAAGAAGAATTTGCCATTTGGCTTTTCTTCTTGGAATGCTGTAAAAGCACCTACACCTTGAGTTTCTCATCTGGCATGATCCCTGCAGCAGAGCTTTCTTACACAAAGGGACTAAATTAATTCTTGTTACGAAGTTTTGTGAAACTCCTGTTGTGTATTTGAGAGGACAGATTGTTCTAGAAGTCTGAAGCTTCTTAGGATTCATCATCCTGCTATGGGAATGTCAAATGTGCTGTTGCTAAAAAGCAGCAGGAATTCAGTCAGAGTGCTCACTTTGGAGATGCAGAATGGAAGAGGAAGCTTTTGAGTAACTATTTCAAAGTGAGTTTGAAACCCAGAGGTCAGTGCTCAGAGCATCTACAGTTATGGGGAAAGGCTGAGAGACCTGGGGCTGTTTGGTCTGGAGAGGAAAAGACTGAGAGGGGATCTGATCAATGTCTATAAATATGTGAAGGCTGGGGGTCAGGAAGGGAGGGACAGAGAGAGCCTCTGCTCACTTGTGCCCTGTGACAGGACAAGGGGCAATGGATGGAAACTAGAGCCCAGGAAGTTCCACCTCAACATGAAGAATTTCTTTACTGTAAGGGTCATGGTAAATTAAACCATGGATTAGTCACCCAGTGCCCATTCTCTAAATCTGCAAGTTTTGAGATGAAACCATCATGGATTAAATATTTCAAGAGGGCAAAAAGACAGTGAAAACAGGCTGTGAGGTGTCAGTGACACTGATCTGGTATCTTTGGAAGTCCCTTCCAACACAAACCATTCCATGAGTCTATGACTCCATCCTCTTACTTTGCTTTGCCATTAATAAGTCAAAAAATATTTTCATTTATTTCATTTCATAGAATCACAGAATAATAGAATGATAGAGTCATAGAATCAGAGTCATAGAATCACAGAATCACAGAATCACAGAATAATAGAATCAGAGTCATAGAATCATAGAATTATAGATTCATGGAGTCATGGAGTCATAGTCATAGAATCCTAGAATCCTATAATCACATAGAATCATAGAGTCATAGAATCACAGAATCATGGAGTCATAGAATCATGGAGTCATAGAATCATAGAGTCATAGAATCATAGAGTCATAGTCATAGAATCCTAGAATCCTATAATCACATAGAATCATAGAGTCATAGAATCACAGAATCATGGAGTCATAGAATCACAGAGTCATAGAATCATAGAATAATAGAATCACAGAATGAGAATCATAGAATCAGAATCATAGAATCACAGAATCACAGAATCACAGAATCATAGAATGGAAGGTGTTGAAAGGGACCACCTGAAGGTCATTGTCACCAGCTCCCCTTCATTCTACACCTAGCACTTTGAAAATTGGGGCCCTGGGTAGAATGGATTTGTTTCAGTGTTGAAAGCACAAAACCAAATTAAGCTAAGAGACTAGCAGCCACATTTACATAGTAGATAAACTAAATGGAGCTAGCCAAGAGAAATACCAGATCTTGGCCCTGGGATGTGGAATCTTTGTGGTGTCACTGTGGTAAAGAGCTCAGAATACAGAGGGAAAGGGAACAGAGAGCCAAAAAGTTCCTTAATGAAGCATATTCAGGCAAGCCCCACATTTCCCATAAAAGCTGAACCTTTTTCCAGTTACTCTGTCCTGAAATATGTTGCTGTGCAAGGATCTCTTTCAGCTGAGCTACTCAGGTCTCCCTGTGGTGGTTTTTTTTTTCACAAGAGGGCAAAGATGTGCAGAAAGCAAACTGCCAGAACTTTATATCTGGGCTTTTAGAAGAGGCTCTCCTCTTCCTAAACGCTATATAACCAAGGGCTCAGGTGATATTTGCATTTCCCACATTAAGGCAGCTCAACTCTTTTCTTTGAAAGGATATCTCCTAATCCAACCTGAAAGCTGCCCAGATGAAGTCCTTATACTTTAGCTGCCTGCAGAGGCACAGAAATGCCTCTAAATAAGAGATGCAGCTCCTCCCTTGAGAGTTCTAGGAAGGAAATTCTAAGGTTCTAGGAGAGGTGCAGGGTTACTGCTCCTAAATCTCTTGGGGGTTGGGGTTTTTTGGGTTTGTTTATTGTTTGGGGTTTAGGAGTGGGTTGGGTTTGTTTGGTCTTGGGTTTGTTTGGTTTGCTGTTTGTTTTCTGGTTGGTTTTGGTTGGTTGGGTTTTGGTTTGTTTCTTTGGTCATTTTTGTTTCTTTCTTTGGTTCGCTTTTTTTCTTTCTTTGTCTGTTTCCTTGGGTTTGTTTTCCCCAGGAATGATGTTGAGTAAAATGTGTCCATGCAAGCAGGGTCTGGAACATCTGTGCTGGCCTCTTTGATCTCTCTGTACTCTCCCTTTGGGCTAGCCTGAAGGGTTCACTCATCTGCTTTATTTTAGACTCTTTAGTCCTGCTGACCTTTTGTGGTTCCTTTTTGAAGGAATCAGGGAACTGTTTGGAATTAGAGGGTTTGTCTATCTGACTCTGAACAAAACTTACAGCTTCCTACTCTCTGTTTTGAGAAGCAATGTGCAAAAGAGGGGAAGATCATCACTACATGCAAGTCTTCAGAGGTGGAGGAGGAAAATTGAAACCTGAGTAAATGTAAACACCGAAGTGGTCTGCATGGCTGTGGGGAGTGAACAGTAGAGTGTGTGGTGAAGGGTACATAAAGGGGTGTGTGGGGGGGAACTTTTTACAAGGGCTTGTAGTGACAGGACAAGGTGGAATGGATTGAAGCTGAAAGAGGGAAGATCCAGACTGGAGATTAGAAAGAAATTCTGTACATTGGAACAGGTTGTTCAGGGAGGTTGTGTATGTCCCCTCCCTGGAGGTGTTCAAGGCCAGGCTGGATGAGGCCTTGAGCAACTTGGGGTGGTGGGAGGTGTCCCTGCCCATGGCAGGGGGTTGGAAGTGAATGATCTTGGAGGTGCCTTCCAACCCAAACTATTTATGATTCTCTGATTGATTCTCTGATTCTGTGATTCTATGATTCCATGATGCTATGATTCCTTGATGCTATGATTCCATGATTCCATAATTCTATTTCAGGTTTTGAGGCATTGCATTTTCTCTAGTCATCAGGGATGGAGTTTAAGAGCATGTTTCTCATAAACTGCTTGTCCTTTGGAGCAAGACCCCTAGCACTTTAATGAAGGAGTAACTACATTCAACACACTGTAGTGCAGCCTTTGCTAAAGAGCAATCCACAGGGCTGGTGAATTCTCTCTGCTTGCAGTATGCTCCTGGGTTTGCTGGTGATGAACTAGACACATGCTTGATGGTTAACAGATCTTGCTTTGTATTAAATCTGAGACACATGGCAGCCATTATTGAAAGCAAGCAATGCATCTTTTTTTCCCAACTGTCAGCAGCTTTGATGCTGAAACAGAACAACAGCTCTTACAGCATTCCCAGTTGTCCATATCTCCTCCCAGTGGGCCTTTCTAGTCTATATTTTTATCCCTTCTAGTCCCTCTCAAGCTTGTTGGCTGTTCTAGTCTCAAGCATGTACATCACTCTCTCAAAGGAGATGTTACCATCCTCTGCAGTTCTTAGTGTTCCTCACTGATCCTTCTGGAAAACAGATTCTCCTATTTACTAACTTGGACTGCCAGGAGACCTATGGAGCAAAAACCCTGCAATAGCCCGAGAGACCTTCCTCAAACTGGAAGACTCTCAATGGTATCTTTTAAAAGGTCTCAAAAAATCACCATATTTTTTACTGCAATATTTATTCCACTTCCTTTCACTGTCATGCAAATGCCTTGCATGCTGATATGTTTTGGGGAGATTGGTTATGTTCTCAGGAGGAGCTTTTGCTTCAGTGGTCACAGGATGGTTTTGGTTGGAATAGACTCCTAAGATCATTGAGTCCAACCATCAACCCAACACCACTATGGCCACTAAACCATGTCCCCAGGTGCCATGGCCACAGGTTTCTTGAACGCCTCCAGGGATGGGGACTCCACCACCAACCTGGGCAGCCTGTTCCAGTGCTTGACCACTCTTGCAGCAAAGAAATTTGCCTTTGATTGCTTAGCTTCAGAAGTTCAAAGTGACCTCACAAACACAAGATTCTTAGCCATCTCTTACTGAAAATGAGGCCCTGGGAAAAGTCTCAGGTTGGATGCTTGAAGCAAAAAGCTTCTCAAGCCATTAGTCATTTTTGGAAATCATGGCTGTGGCCTTTTATTAGTCTGTAAAACTTTATCAGCATATATTGCACCCTTTAAAGACTAAATAGTGACTCTGGATGATGGAGGACTGAACAAAACCAATGCATGCTGGAGACTACATGGGCAGTCTGGAAGGTTTCATGGAAAGCAGCCCTCTCTGCAAAGCCTGCTTGGGCACCCAAGCAAGCACTTGTTCCTGAAGAGATCTTTCCAGAGTTTTGGAGTGCATGTGAGAACAGAGCCATCACACACTTTATTCCTGGGTTTTGAAAGAAAATTCAGGTTACTGAGAAAGTCCTAGCACATGTTTTGGCTGTTTTCTTCTCCTGGTGAAGAACTGCTCCTTGGAATGTGATGGCAGCATATGTTTGATAAGGTTCAAATGCCTGTCCTCCAAATCCACAGACAGTAGACTGACTACACAAACAGTCCCACTGCTTGTCCCCAAGGTAAGCAGCAAGTCCCTCTGCCAGTGACTTCTCTGACTATACAGTGAACATCTGTACACAATCAGCAGGTTAAAGGGCAACTTCAGCCCCCCACGAGGCATAAGATAAATCAGTCTTGATTATTGTTGAATATAAAGCATCTGGTGTGTCATAACAGATGTCCAACACCTGGACCCATTATTTTGAAACCTTTAGTATAATGTTTGTGAAGGTCTTGGCTTCTCTTTTAATGGTGACCAGACCTCAGTGTCTCTATATCCTCTCTACTCACACTGTACACACTCTACATCCTCTCTACAGACTGCTGCACAAATACAAGCCGGCTTTGCTTTTGCAAGAATCATAGATGCACTTCTTTTGGTGAAGCCTGCTTAAATCAAAGAATCAAAGAGCCAAAGAACCAGGGAACCAAAGAATCAGAGAACCAAAGAATCAGAGAACCAAAGAATCAGAGAACCAAAGAGTCAAAGAATCAAAGAATTAGGGAATCAAAGAATCAGAGAATCAAAGGATCAAAGAATCAGAGAATCAGAGAATAAGATAATCAAAGCATCAGAGAATCAAAGGATCAAAGAATCAGATATCAGAGAACCAAAGCATCAGAGAATCAAAGAATCAACCATAGAATCATAGAACTGTTTGGGTTGGAAAAGCCCTCCAAGATCGTTGAGTCCAACCATCAGCCTAACAGCACCATGGCCCCAAGTGCCATGTCCACATCTCACAACCAACCACACAACTATTTTAACCTTCATACAGTGGTGCTTTGGCCTCTCCTCCTCTGTCTTCTGCAGACTTCAGTTGTTAAACCTCCTCTTGATTACTGTATGATATTGACTTGTGCTGTGGGAGGTCAAAGGAAATGTTTTGGGGCTCGGGCATTTAAAGTCAGGCTCATGATGCAAAGGTTAATATGTTACATCTATTTTTTGTGCTTATAATTCACACATCTGCTAGAACCTTTATGTTTAGATATTGATGTAAATGAATTTCATTTTTTCAGGTTTTCAGCTTATCATATATGAAGGAGTTCATTTTATACCTGGCCCATAAGAAAGCCCTAACTGTCTTTAGCTGGGGTCTGGAGTTCCAGGAGGATGAAACACTTCAGTGTTTGGTTTTAAGCACATATTTAAGCTACTGGTGGCAAAGATCTATTTTTGTCCTCCAGAAAAAAAACCAACCCAAACCAATAAGTAGTACAAACAAATCCTTAGGGGGGAGAAAAAAAGACATGACATATACAACATTAACTTTTCTCAAGTCAGTGGAAGCTGCCTTCTTTAATTGTTTCTTTCTTTGACATTTTAATTATTTATCTTTTTTGTCTACTGCATGGAATCATAAATTCATAACACCACAGAATCACCTGTTTGGATAAGACCTTGAGATCACTGAGTCCAAGCATAGCCTAACATCTCCCTGTACATGACTGTTAGACTTTACAAGCTTCAGACATTCTTAGTTCAGGAAGCAAAGTGTCAATCATGATGAAATAATTTCTTAGAGGTCTTATTGGACAAATAAATGAGACAAAACTAACTTAAATAATCATAGAATTATAGAATGGTCTGGGTTGGAAGGGACCTCCAAAGCTCATCCAGTCCAACCCCCCTGCAGTCAGCAGGGACATCCTCCAGTAGATCAGGTTGCCCAGAGCCCTGTCCAGTCTGACCTGGAATATCTCCAGGAATGGGATCTCAACTACCTCCCTTGGCAATCACTTCCAGCGCTGCACCAACTTCATGGCACAGAACTTGTTCCTCACATCCAATCTAAATCTACTCTTCTCTAATTCTAAACCACTGGCCCTCATCCTATCACTGCAGCCCTTTGGAAACAGTCCCTGTGCAGCCTTTTTGTAGCCTCCTTCAGGTACTGGAAGGCTGCTTTAAGGTCTCCCTGGAGCCTTCTCTTCTCCAGGTGGAACAACCCCAGCTCCTTCAGCCTGGCCTGGGTAGGAGAGGTTAAAATGAAATAAACAAATTTTAAACCTAAGGTAAACTCGTGAAAAGTAACAGGAGAGTTGTGTTTTCAGTGCTCTTTTTAGCTTTTCCCTTAAAAAACTTACACCCATGTTCTGGATTTGAAAGTGGTTAGTTTTCTTGATATGAAATTGTTATTTTTTTAAGCTTGGACTGAAAATTCAAACAGAGCTCCTAAAAAATACTTAATGTGAGAAATATGCATCTATGCGTTGGATAGCAAGCTGGCTGGAGAGCTCACTGATAAACCAACATAGCCAGCAGGTCAAGGGAGGTGATTCTCCCCCTCTCCTCTGCTCTGGTGAGATCCCACCTCTCTGATCTGGTGAGAGCACACCTAGGGTACTGCATCCAGTTGTGGAGCCCCTGTTACAGTAAGGATCTGGAGGTGCTGGAAGGTGTCCAGAGAAGGGCCACAAGGATGAGCAAAGGGCTGGAGCTGCTCTGCTATGAGGACAGTCTGAGGGAGTTGCAGCTGTTCAGTCTGGAGAGGAGAAGGCTCCAAGGAGACCTAATTGTGGCCTTCCAGGATCTGCAGGGGGCTACAAGAAAGCTGCGGAGGAACTTTTGAGGCTGCCAGGGATTGATAGGACTGGGGGGAATGGAGCAAAACTAGAAGCGAGTAGATTGAGATTGGATGTGAGGAAGAAGTTGTTCCCCATGAGGGTGGTGAGAGACTGGCACAGGTTGCCCAGGGAGGTGGTGGAAGCCTGGAGTTGTTTGCAGCCAGGCTGGATGTGGCTGTGAGCAACCTGCTGTAGTGTGAGGTGTCCCTGGCCATGGCAGGGGGGTTGGAACTGGCTGATCCTTGAGGTCCCTTCCAACCCTAACAATTCTATGATTCTATGATTCTATAACTAGTTGGTGCCTTGATAATTAAAACCAGACCTCACTGTAGGAGGCACTGGAAACTATGATAACTTAGCAGAAATATATGCAAATATCTCTCTGAACAAACAAAACAAAAACAACCAAAAAAGGGAAAAGATAAGCTTTAATCTTCCAAGAAATGAAAATTCCCTTTATTACAAAAATTCTTAGCAAATGCTTTTGCTGTCCTTCTCCTCCTCCTCCTCCTTCTCAAGAATTATGTCTTTATGGCATGGCTGCATCTGCATCTGATAAAAATCCAATCAGATGTTTCCGTAGAGACGGATGGCACTGGTTTCAAGACTCTGTGGCCACTTGTGGGTATTTATGAGGATGAATAACGATGCACACGAGCTCTGCATGTAAATTATCTCCTGGCAAGACCCCTGGCCCAAAGGTACGTTTTTGTCTTACCTGTTTCATCTAGACCCCTTGCTAAAAGGTACAAAACGATCTCACGCCTTCAGCTCTGCGGCTGCTTGATATTCAAGTCAGGATTCGCTGCCTTTTCCTCTCTAGGTGCTGAGGTGCCTTAGTTATTGGAGGGGTTAAAAGCTGTAGCCAGTGATGCGTATATATTAGGTTGTATTCATAGAACACAGCTTGTAGCCTGACTCAAGCTATTACAGTCTAACAACAGTGACCAATAGCAAGAGAAGAAGATCCAAGAAAGCTGAGGTAAGCCCAGGCTCTGAAGCAATGTCAAATTAAAAACAATAGCTAACAAGGTGTGCATGGGAATACATCTGGGAATGCTAGCATGGGCTTCAAGTTTTATTATGCTATGAATTCTTAGGAGGACAGGAAGCAAACCCAGGGGTGAGCAGCCAAAGGCTGGGAATTTACAGTGAGTTCTGACTGCAGCTAGCTGCAGGAACCTGACTAACAAGGTAAATTCCTTTCTGTTTTAATTTTGTTGGAGTTATTCATCTTATTAATTTAAGGTGTTCACATTGTGCAGCTGAGTTGTTCATGCCATGAACTTTAGGTAGTAGGACTGTGAATTTAAGTTATGAATATCATGAAACTAAGCCATGAATATCATGACACTAAGCTATGAATATCATGAAACTAAGTTATTCACACAATGAACTTAAGTTATGAATATTATTACATGAAATTATTAATATAATGAACGAAGTTATTAAGGTTATTAATATGAGCTATGACTATTTATTATAAGTTATTAATATGTAACTAAGCTATTAATATGTTGCTAAGTTATTAATATAGTGACCCTAGGTTATTACTGTTATTAAATGAAATTATTGATGTTATTGATACCATAAAAGAAAATTATTAATACTCTGAACTTAAGTTACTAAGATTATAAAATGAAATTATTGATATTATTAAGTTATTAATAGATGGAAGGAAATTATTAACACATTGAACCAAAGTTACCAAGCTTATAAAATGAAATTATTGATACTGTGAATTGAAGTTGTTAATACTATCAAATGAAGTTATTAATACTCTGAACTTAAGTTACTGAGATTATAAAATGAAATGATTGATATTGTGAACTGAAGTTGTTAATACCCTGAAAGGAAATTGTTACTATGATGAACTGAAGTTACTAAGGCTATAAAATGAAATGATTGATATTGTGAACTGAAGCTGCTAATACTATAAAATGAAGTTATTAATATGAACCTGAGTTCCTAAGATTATGAATTTCAGCTGTTAATATTATGAAACTCAGTTATTAAGCTGATGAGCAAAAAGTTACTTAGGTTGTGAATCCAAGCTGCTGATGTTATGAAGATTTACAGAGGGAGAAGGTGCCACTCACCCTGTAAATTAGAGATGTTATTCCTCAGGGAGTTTTTCTTAGCCTTTTGTTTGTTTGTTCAGGGGTTTTTTTGGGGTTGTTTTGTTTTGTTTTGGGATGCTTTCACCCAGCAGTTCTTGAGGCTGGAAGATCTGTAGGATGCTGCACTTGTTATTGCCCAGAACTGTGCTGAAAACTATGAAATGCCTACCTCTGAGCTATTAACCTTCCTGGTGGATGAACTCTATCAGAGAACTGACTTTATTCTTTAAATACTTTCTATTCTTGGTTTTGGCCAAAAACTGACTTCCCAATTTTGGCCAGAAATCTCAGCCAGGAGTCTCTTGCCTCTGCAGAGCGAAATTCTTGCTAATCTTTCTCAGGAAGCAAGCAAGATAACAGATAAGCAAGATGATATTTGTGCTACACAAATATTTCCTTTTGGAATGAATTACTGAGGATTTCTATTCACCACTTAATAGTGGAGGAGGCTAAACAAAGCCAATAACTGCTCAGGTGAAACAGATAGAAGAGGCATGAGTGCCTATGATGCCTATGATTTGGTTAGGTCTTATTTTTGGTACTATTTAAAAGCAGACATTTGGGTTGATTTATTTGATTATTTTTTTTCTTTGCTTTCAGAGAAAGAAATTAATAAATTTGGCTACGAGAGGGTGAATGAGAGAGGGGAATGGATTACTCAAACATATTCCCTCCAAGCTCTTTAAGAACATGCCCAACAAACAGCTGTTAAAACACTCTTTGATCCCTCACTCTTCTGTGATGAGAAAAGACCCTGGAAAATCTGATCCAGATGCCATTAGAATTTCAGAGAGAGGAAAACCAGAAAAGAGGGGATGATTGATTTGAGGAGGAGGAACACTGAGTGAAACAGCATTTATATCACCATGATAGCTTTACTGAACTTAGGACCTTATACAAAGTAGTTTGTAGCTCTTGGTTGGAAAGCATAAACAAGTTTATAAGTAGCATGGATTTAACGACAGAAAGTTGGTCCAGGTTTTGAGGTTGTTTAGCTTGAACATCAGTTAAACTTGTGGCTAATGTTGAATCAGGAGAATATTATCCAGCATATAGCAAGCATAAAGCTTTTTGCGTTACTGTTCAGTTTTTCCTTACCATTCAGTACCACAGAAGGCAGAATGTGGCTGCTCAGGAAGGAAATGTTTGCTGTGCAATACTGCTCTGTTGTGCAGCGCTGCTTCCTTAACCTAACGTGCTGTTGGAGTTGTTCTCTTGAGAGACAGCTAATTGTTTTTCTCCCTTTCCAAGGCACACAATGGCCCTAAAAGTCTGTACAAGCCTTTTGCTCTTATTCTTGGTCGGTTCTGTGTGGACCCGAACTGTGAGACAAGTCTATGATGAGCTGGATCCTGAGCACTGGTCTCACTACACCTCTGAGTGTCCCCGAGAGTGCTTTTGTCCTCCTAGTTTCCCCAATGCCTTATACTGTGACAACAAAGGACTTAAGGAAATACCTCCAATCCCAGCAAGAATTTGGTACCTTTATCTTCAAAACAATCTAATTGAAACCCTTTCAGAGAAGCCTTTTGTGAATGCCACTCATCTGAGATGGATAAATCTGAACAAGAATAAGATCACCAACGGTGGGATTGAGAGTGGTGCGCTGAGCAAGCTGAAAAGGCTGCTTTACTTATTCCTTGAAGATAATGAATTGGAAGAGGTACCTGCCCCACTACCAGTGGGCCTGGAGCAGCTAAGGCTGGCTAGAAACAAAATCTCCAGAATCCCAGAAGGAGTCTTCAGCAGCTTGGAGAACCTCACCATGTTAGATCTGCACCAGAACAGCTTGTTGGACAGCGCTCTGCAAAGCGACACCTTCCAAGGACTCAACAATCTGATGCAACTCAACATAGCAAAGAATTCCCTCAAGAAAATGCCTCTGAGCATCCCAGCAAACACGCTGCAGCTGTTTCTGGACAACAACTCCATCGAAGTGATACCAGAGAACTACTTCAGCACCATACCCAAAGTGACTTTCCTGCGGCTGAACTACAACAAATTGTCTGACGATGGCATTCCCCCAAGTGGGTTTAACGTTTCATCTATTCTAGACCTACAGCTGTCTCACAACCAGCTCACCAAAATTCCACCCATCAACGCTCATCTTGAGCACCTTCACCTTGATCACAACAAAATCAAAAGTAAGTGGGTGCTGTCAATGTGGATTCCTACCAAGATATAATGATTTATTTCATTGTCTATTTATCTCCCCCCAAACCCCCAAAAATTCTCTTTGCAATAGAGTGAAAACATGCTGGAGATTATAGGGAGGTGAGCCAGAAGGCCTCCCACAGGCCAGTTTTTAAGTCAGGTTTAATATATGACAAGCTAATATGTGCATGGGAGGGACACCACATGTGAAATATCTTCCCATGCAAACAGAAAACAAAACCAAACCACTTTGGAAGCAGTTATGAAATGTGAGTGGACTGAGGAGAATTTTGTGCATTCACATTGTGCTAGATACATGCCAGGAACCATTTCTATTTTGGGGGGGGTGGGGGGTGGTGGTGGAACAAATTAAGTTTCCCACAGAAAGGGTAGGAGGAAATAAGCAAGAAACTCCAATAACAAGCTGTATGCAACAAGCTGGGATCACAGAATCACAGAATGCTGAGGGTTGGAAGGGACCTCTGGAGATCATGGAGATATTCAGCCCACATCTGTATGATTTGGATTCTCATAACCCCCTGAGCAATTTAAGGACTAAACTCAGAGAACTGCTCTCCACTCAGTCCTTCTATCTCTCTGCCCAACTAATTTATCTAAGGAGGAGCTTTGGATGAGGCAGGCTTAAAATAGACTAAAATGTTGTCTGTACTCAGCACAGTCTAGTTCAAATATGACTCATTAGAATTGTGAATATTTAACATTTCAGGCTTTGAATATCCTCCCCAACTTTGGTTTGCTGGGCTCAAAATCATAGAATCACAGAACCATAGAATCACAGAACCATAGAATCACAGAATCATAGAATGATAGAAGCATAGAATCATACAATTGTCTGTGTTGGCAAAACCCTCTAAGATCATTGAGTACAACCAGCAACCCAACACTACCGTGGCCATCAAATCATGTCCCCAAGTGCAATGGTGCCACTTGGGTTTGATCATAGAATCAACTAGGTGGAAAAGACCTCAGAGATCATCAAGTCCAAACTATTACCTAATACCTAACAAATCTCCTCATGGACTTTACAATACCTAAGATTTGCCCTTCTAAGACTTAGCTCCTCCAATGTCTTCTAACATTTTCCACTTTACATAAATGAGAGAAAACTTTGCAGCCAAGGCAAGAGAAGCCGTTTGTTATGTCATAGTTGTGCTTCTAGCACTGCTTCCAGACTCATCCAGGTGTAACATGGATGTGGTGGTTAGGGACACTGGGTGAAGTATCTGCTCAGCAGTCCTCAAATCCTTTGTTTCATGCCAAAAGCCAACATTAAAGTCAGGGCTTTCCATTCATCTCTGCACAGAAGGTAACCAAATCTCTACATTTGCCTTGCTGTCAGAATGATTTAGTTAAATAAATGACTCCTTACTCTTGTGTTGTGTTCACAGATCCACTAATAATAATGCTTTGTTTGGCCTCTGAGCGAATCAAGGACATAGCAAAGGAAGATGCTTATTAATAATTTAGGTTAATTGACTGCCTTTGGCACAACAAGTATATGAAAACTTGTAAGGAAACCTCAATTTGTTAGAGCTGGCTCCTATTTAAGTGGCTTAGGAGAAGTCTAACAGTTAATTAGAGTGAGGTGTTGCTATTGAACAGATTTCATTGCCCCCTGGTTAGAAAGGGATTTATTTGCATTGCTTCCCTGCAGGGCCTCAGGTGAAGGCTTTATCTCTTGTCCTTTTAAGTGGACACTATGTTGGAATGCAACCTATCCAGTTTAAGAAGGGTTTTGTGTGTAGGTAGTACTTAAAGAGCTGTCAAAATTTGTTATGTTATAGTCATTCTCCTTCTCTTCTCTTCTCTTCTCTTCTCTTCTCTTCTCTTCTCTTCTCTTCTCTTCTCTTCTCTTCTCTTCTCTTCTCTCCTCTTCTCTCCTCTTCTCTCCTCTTCTCTCCTCTTCTCTTCTCTTCTCTTCTCTTCTCTTCTCTTCTCTTCTCTTCTCTTCTCTTCTCTTCTCTTCTCTTCTCTTCTCTTCTCTTCTCTTCTCTTCTCTTCCCTTCTCTTCCCTTCTCTTCTCTTCCCTTCTCTTCCCTTCTCTTCTCTTTTCTCTTCTCTTCTCTTCTCTTCTCCCTAAATAATATGTTGATATATTCTTATTAATTAATTCATATTCATAAGACTACAAGAATATAAGGTTATAAGAAGGACACAATAATTTAAGAAAATGATATAAATGATATATATATTATATATATATTCTTTTGAATTGTATGATTTCCTTTAAGAAGGTTAAACCCAGGAAAATTGAACCTTAAGTGCATGTGCAGGCTGAAGTCCTCACTTCCAATGACAGGAGCTTCAATCACAGGGGTTTTTCCAAGAGCTTTATGTCTTAACCACTATTCAAAGTCCATGACTGATTTAAGCACAACTGAAATTAATGAATTATTTATTTTTTAATGTTTAATGTCTACCTATAAAGAAGTCCAAACCAAAGCTGACATGTTAAATAAAACTAAGGTATCATGTAAGGAACGTTCTACTACACAGCATAATTGTGGCTGAGGTTATGGATGGTGACATCAGTCCCTGCTCTGATGGGATCTCAAAGGGCCCTTAGGTTCACAACCAAGGAATGTAATTCCATCAGGCAGGAGTAATAAGATGTGGCATTCATTGTGCAGATTGGTTTTGGCTTCTTAAACTCAGGCACAGTTGATGATCAGTGACTGCTTGAAGAGAACCACTGTCAAAGATTTGAAAGCAAAGTAATTGTAGAAGCCTCTTTCAAATTTCTCCACAAAAGAGTCCTCCTGAAAGTTTACCTTTGTGTGTGGAGTACTTCTGAGATGGCCCTGCTCATCCTGCCAATCCACAGAATGACTTGAGCTGGAAGGGACCTTACATTCATCTAGTTTCAATCTCCCTGCAAGGGGCAGGAACACCTCCCACTCGCCCAGGTTGCTCAAGGTCTCCTTCAGCTCTGGTCTCCAGAGGTCCCTTCCAACCCCTACCAGTCTGAGATGCAATGAATTTCTCAGTGTTTCCAAACCACGAGATCTGCTGGAAAAGGACCAGGATTTTCTGCAGGTTTTTAGCAGTCATAAAGTCCATCAGGCAGTAATGAGAAACTCTTCTGCAGCTTTGCCCTATGGGCCCAGCCTCTCATTTTTCAGTATGACACCACTTAACCACTTTGCCTGCTGACAACAGGTGGAATTTGAATCAAACATCCTAGATGTAGTTTGGGTTAGTCTTAAAGACCACCTACACAGCTTGTGGGAAGAGATACACAACTGCAGAGGGAAAACCATCCCATCCTAAGGAGCTGTGAATCACCTTGCAGAAATGTTCATCTCTCTCCAGAGTTTACAAACAGTGTCTGCAGGGTCTGCTTGCACTGGCACTTGCTCTCTTTGTGGATCAGTTTAGGTACGTGAGTTGCAACTACGTAGATGTGGATTGTCCTACTGCTCTTGCTAAAGCATCGTATCCATGAATAGGATTGCAACAGAAAGAGGAGGGAGAAAGGTTTTGACTCCTCCGGCAGTTTGGTTAAGATTTGCTGTTCATGGGAACAGAGCAGTGAAAAACAAACCCAGACCACTTCATACCACACATCATCAGGAAATAACTTCTTCCTAGGTGGCCTGTGGTTAGATAACTGCTGCCTAACTGCTGCCTCACTCTGAAGTTGGAGTCATTAACCCAGGGAAAAGTGGTGTCCTGGGATAATTCCCAGGGCAGGGACTACAGAGATTCAGAACACACCTGAAGCCATCTTGTCCCCAAAGGACAGCAGTGCTGGCCCAAAAAGGCAAAATATTTTCTGCCACATAGTGCTGCTTCCCTTGTAAAACTTTTAAGAACTCTGAAGCTTCCTGTCCCAGAGCTTCCCACATAAAAATAAGTTGCAGCTTGTTTCTCCCAAGGATACCAAGCACTCTGCAGTAGCAATGGAAACCTCCTTGATCTGTTTTCTAGATGATTTTTTTTGTTTTTCTTCATGAACCTTTCCCACAGGAACTACCTAACCTGTTGATCTGCCCTTGCAGGTGTCAATGGGACTCAGATATGCCCAGTCTCAATTGCCCTAGCAGAAGACTATGGGTTTCATGGCAACAGTCCTCGCCTTCGATACCTTCGCCTGGATGGAAATGAAATTCAACCTCCCATCCCTCTGGACATCATGGTCTGTTTCAGATTACTCCAAGCTGTTATCATCTAAAGATCTTGCAGTGTCACCCTTGCTGTTGAGGGTGCTAAGACACAAGTTTTGCTGGACTGAAACTTGTTCTAACTCCTAAACCAAGAAGTAAAAGCTTCACTTGATTTTTTTTTTCCCCCCTCTCTTTTTTCCTTTGCTTACATCTTTCCTGCAGCTGAAGAGATCATTCTTCTTTCAGAGAAGGTTTTGGATGGACAGGAAACATTTGCTTAACACTCCACCCAAGGATTCCTAACACAAATTTATGTGTGTAAGATTCCCAAATATTCTGAAGCAGGTCCTTGTCTACTTCATCTTGCTTGTCAAATGTCTATCCTGTTAACATCATTGCTTCAGACAGATCATATGTCCTTATCTTGTTGCATTGTAACTAACATAAACAATTCTGGGTGCACTTAGTTAAATATATATGCTAGAAAAATCCTGAGTTGCATGAGTGCTAGTTAGTAGAACTGCTGCTGCCCCTTCAAGACAGCAACTAATGGTGAGCGACCACTCAACAGGGAAATAAGATTCCCAGAGGGTTGGGAGGGAAAAGGCCCTCAAAGGTCATCTTGACCAACCCCCCAGAAGTCAGCAGAGACATCTCCAGCTAGATCAGGCTGCCCAGGGCCACATGGAGTCTGATCTTGAATGTCTCCAGGGATGGGGACTTAACCACATCTCTGGGCGACCACTCTCATTGTGCAGAACTTCCTCCTGATGTCCAACCTAAATCTCCCCTGCTCTAGCTTCAAACCCTTGCCCCTCCTCCTATCACTCCAAGATCTTCTAAACAGCCACTTCTCAGCCTTCCTCTAGGTCCCCTTCACATACTGAAATGCAGTTCTGGGGTCTCCCTAAAGCCTTGTCTTCTCCAGGCTGAACAGCCCCAGCTGTCTCAGCCTGGGAGGTGTCCCTGCCCATTGAAGGGGGATTTGAACCAGATGATCTACAAGGTCCCTTCCAACCCAAACCATTCTATGAATATATGAATCTACAGAGAAACAAAACCCAGAAGAGCAAGGTTGCATATTTCACAGCCTAGGTACTTCACAAAAACTAGAATGCCTGATTAACAGAATGGTAATGAAGAGGAAACAAAGACATTAAGAGATGCATCCTCTTCCAGACATTTCCCGACCTAGCCACAGTTTTTGCATAGGAATTGTATCAGTTAGAGATTTCAGCAAACCCAATCCACTCAGAGCAATGTTTGGCTGTATCTGCTGCCAGATGACAACTCTGGATTCGAGACAAGTCCAGCTAGTGAAGCACACACCAAGTTCCCAATTCACTCACCATGGAGGTATCAGTGGACCTCTCCTGATGAAATCTGGTTGGGTTGTGCCTATTTTTGCAAGCTAATACTGGCACTGCAATGAGCAAAGGGAATATTAATAGTAGTATAGTATCAGTCAGGGTTGGAAGGGACCACAAGGATCATCTAGTTCCAATCCTACACTAGATCAGGCTGGCCAGAGCCTCATCCAGCCTGCTCTTAAACACCTCCAGGGACGGGCCCTCAACCATCTCCCTGGACAACCCATTCCAGGGCTTCACCACTCTCATGGTGGAGAACTTATTCCTTAACCTATTCCTTGGGAGAACATGATCATTTGACTTCTGATAGCCAGCTCAAGAGACACTCTACATCAGCCACACTATTTTAGGCTGCTTCTGGTTGTAGGTAGAAGCAATTAGTTGCTCTTTGGTGGCTTTCACCTGCTTCTAACAGTTTAAGACCGGCCTCAGTAACAAACATTTATGGTATATATTTTTTCCTTTGCAGAAGCAGCATTTGCTTAAGAAGTAGGTTTTTTAAAGGGTTGAGAACTGCAATCTCTAACATTCAGACTCTTTGCCTCTGAAAAACCAAGCCTTATTCTGCTCCAGTGCATTTGTGGACATCAGCCAGCATAGAAGTAACCCATTCAGGAAATCCTAACACACACAAAAAAACCCAAACCCAACCATTTATCTTTTACAGCTCTTTGTTTTTTTGACTGAGAAACTCCTGCCCTTCTAGCAAAATATTTTCTTTACCTCTGTGCTCACCCTATATAAAAAACCCCAACATATTCTAAATGCTTGTACAATATGTATGCATGTTTATCTATGTCCTTTACTCACTAATGGCATCATAATTTATTTTGACTTGGAAAAAAAATAAGGATTATGTGACAACATTACTAATTAAATTATAACAATGATTTTGTGCTTGCACTTGGAAATGAATTTCTGCTTTAAACAAAGAGCAGCCCCAGAGTAGCTCTTGGGTTGAGAGTAGCTCTTGGATTTAGAGTAGCTCTGATGGAAGAGCCTTGGGGGTGTGGGTTGCTGAGCAGCTCCCCAGGAGCCAGCAGTGCCCTCCTGCAGCCCTCAGGCAGCTGTGTGCTGGGCTGCAGCCAGAGCAGGGTGGGCAGCAGGGCAGCAGAGGGGATTCTGCCCCTGGGCTCTGCTCTGCTCAGACCTCACCTCCAATCCTGCCTCCAGTTCTGGGGTCCCCAGCAGGAGAAGGACACAGAGCTGCTGGAGAGAGTCCAGAGTGGGGCACAAAGATGATCCAAGGGCTGGAGCAGCTCTGCCCTGAGCACAGGCTGAGGGAGCTGGGGCTGTGCAGCCTGGAGAGGAGAAGGCTCCAGGGTGGTCAGGGACTGGCACAGGCTGCCCAGGGTGGTGGTGGCGTCCTCGTCCCCGGAGGTGTTCAATAAACCTGTGGCCAAGGCACTTGGGGACATGGTTTTATAGCCATGGTGGTGTTAGGTTGATGGTTGGACTCAACGATACAGAGCTTTTCCATCCCAAACTATCCTATCATTTTCTGATTCTGTGATAAGCAGAATGAAAAGCAGTTATGTTGTTGCAGTGAGCTTCAGAGGATAAATCAGCCTTGGCTGGGCTTTGAGCTGCTTTACTGCACATCTACTTCTTTGCCAATATTCTTAAACATGCTGGAAAAGCTGGTGAATTTCCCCCTCCAATTACCACAGCAAGCTTAAAATGCATTATTATGTGGAACTAAACAATGGAGGCTTCCAGCCACATTCAGTCCCTTCATTATGCCAGAAGGCTATGTAAGAAAATCTAAACCACAATTTTCCTTTCCCTATGAAGAGGGTCCCTGCAACAATGCAGAAATCGTTGCTGTGCTCAAAAGTTTGGGGTTAATTCTTCCCAACCCAAGATTGGCCTAAGACTCCCCACTGATATGTTCTTATGTTGATAAAAAACCTGCAGTCTCTTCCATGGCAAGAAGGGAGGACCAGGCCCCTCAGCTGTCCTGTCTAAATCCACAGCTGCCTTCATTCAGCCAACAGTTGCTTTACTTAGTTGTCAGAGCAGATCACAAACAGTTCTGAATGGAATACCTTGGCCAGAAACAAAGATGTTTGCAAACAGGAGGAGTTCAGAACCAAGCAGGTCACCTCCAGCTCTTTTCAGCTGTGGTCATTTGTTAAGCAAACCACAAGCACCTACTGCTCTGCCAGAAGTCCACATTATTTATTATTGTGAGCTGGTTTGAAATTCTGCTCTGTAACACAGATGTGCTCTCTCCTCAGCCTAGGGGACAGAGAGACAGTTGCTCTGGAAAGAAAAGCAAGAAAGTGAGAGGTTCAAGAGCTGAGAAAGTCTCAGATGTTTCTGCCACGACTGCCAGCTTGATTGGAGGCTGGGAACTGGGTTTCTCAGAAGACTCCATGGTTTTATAAGTGGGAGCAGCCCTGCAGAGAAGGACTTGGGGGTGCTGGTTGAGGAGTGCTTGGCATGAGCTGGCAACGTGTGCTGGGAGCTTAAAAAACCAACCATGTCCTGGGCTGCATCAAAAGGTGTCCAGAAGGTCAAGGGAGCTGATTCTGCCCCTCTGCTTTAGTGAGACCCCAACTGCTTTGTTTGTGTAAGGACCAGACTTGGTAAAAACAGATAATGACTGAAGCTGATGACCTTAGAGGTCTTTTCCAACTGAAACAGTTCTATGAACACCTGAGACTGGCTGGGAGGACAGCAACAGCCAATAGTAAGTGCTTAGTATTTGTAATGCTGTCTGAAGCACTGTGATTAATACACAGTCCAACACTTGAGCCCTATCCAAACCCAGAGGAACTGTGCCAGTGGGAAAACAACACCCAAAGAGCTTTCTTCAGATCATGCACTGCTGTATTCTGTGCACTCCTCCGTGCTGATGGGGAGTTGCCTTCCACAATGAGTTCCAGAAGGAGCGTGGTGATGTGCCACAGCTGTGAATTTCAGCAGAGATTTGTTAGAAGCCACAAGAAGAGGCAATGGCAGGTGGCAAATAAGCTCTGCAGGGCTCTCAGGCTTAGCTTTATCCTGTAACCCATATGCTCCTCTGTGTGCTCAGTTTAATCAGTGAGTGCTTGCAGGCGTTGGTTGATATAAGATCCATGGACTACTGATTTCCAGTGGCACACTAATTTAGTGAGTTGCTCAGAAGTGCTGTGGCCCCTTAAATACTTCCAGGTGCTGAAGCGTGGCTCAGATCTACTACAAGTTCAAAAGCAAAGTTTTAAATCTTCACAGAATCACAGAATGGCTCAGGTTGGAAGGGGCCTCAGAGATCATCTCCTCTAACCTCCCCACCATGGGCAGGGACACCTCTCAGCTAGACTCAGCTGCTCAAGGCTTCATCCAGCCTAGCCTTGAACATCCCCTGGCAGGAGGCATTCACAGCCTCCCGGGACAGCCTGTGTCAGAGCCTCACCACCCTCCTACTGAAGAACTTCTTCCTCAGCTCCACTCTAACCCTGCTCTGCCTCAGCTTCAAACCATCCCCCCTTGGCCTGGCTCTAGACACCCTCAGGAAAAGTCCCTCTGCAGCCTTCCTGTAGGACCCCTTCAGCTATTGGAAGGCAGCTCTAAGGTCGCCCAAGATTCTTCTCCTCTCGAGGCTGAACAACCCCAGTTCCCTCAGCCTGTCCTCATAGCAGAGCTGCTCCAGCCTTGCTAGCCTCCACTAAACATCATGCAATGAAAAAGTCCTCTTTTTATTTTTCCTAGGAATAGCAGAAAGAAAAGAGTGCCTGTGCTGAAGGAGAAAAGCCAGCATTGAATGGTTGTAAGAAACAATGCTTAAAGAAGTTCTGACTAGAGTCCCAACATTGGCTGATTGTAAAATCTTTGACATTTTCCTTGGTTGAAAATGGGATGGGGTTTGTAAACTCATCTTTTTGTTTTTCATGAGAGGCAGAAAACCAAACACTTCCTCTTGACCAAGATGGACCAAACTCAAACTCAAGTTCAGGTTGGAGAGTGTCAGAATTCCAGAGCAGGAATTTTGTCACTGGGGAGTAGGTTACTTTGCTTGAGAAGCATTTTTCAGGATTCCTTATTTATTATTTTGGGTTAGCTTTGTTTTGTTTTGCTTTGTTTTGTTTGTAATGGCAGATAAAGGTCTGATCCTACATCCTTTGGGGCTGCAGGAATCCAAGAGTGAATCTCTCCTTACGTGGACAGATAGGGATGGGGTGGTCCCCCAAGGATTCTGCTCAGCACGTCCACAGTAAGACCAGCAGCACTGTTTTGGAATGGTTGTGACAGCAACAGCAACAAAATTCAGCTGCTCTCTCACTCTGCACTATGAAGTCAGTGAAGGAGTCCTTTCCTGCCAGTGAGGGTGACCATATGGACTCAGTTGCACCCTGGGATAGGACAAGGGGCAAACTACAGCACAGGAGGTTCCACCTCAACAGGAGGAGGAACTTCTTCACTGTGAGGGTCCCAGAGCACTGGAGCAGGCTGTCCAGAGAGGTTGTGGAGTCTCCTTCTCTGGAGACTTGCAAGCCCCATCTGGATGTGTTCCTGTGTGACCTGTGCTGGATTCTATGCTCCTGCTCTGGCAGGGAGGGTTGAACTTGATGTTCTCCAGAGGTCCCTTCCAACCTCTAACATCCTGTGAGCCTCTAATCCTGTGATCCTATTAAGAAACATTAAGTCAAAAGAAAGGAAACTGTGTGAATTTCCCCAGGTTCTTTTCTACTCTAACAATATCCAGAGCAGTACAAGACAAGACAAAACAAAACAGAGCAAAGCAAAACAAAGCAAAGTAAAGCAAACTAAAGCAAAGCAAAGCAAAGCAAAGCAAACCAAAGCAAAGCAAAGCAAAGCAAACCAAACTATATTAAATTTAAGGGCTAAAGTTCTGTGACAATCAGGAGAGAAAGCTCAGGAGAAAGGACTCCATAACTCTTGTATCGAATCCTTCTACCCAGAGTATTACTTTTTGGCTCACCCTTAAGAGCATTTTTATTTCAATACATAATCTAGTTAAGGGGTTGGGAGAAAAGTGAGTGTTATTTTGGATCTTGCATCCCTCTCCACATCTCCACATCTCCTTGCCAGGATCTCCCAGTGGTAGGGCTGTTCTCTGTGTCAGCAGCACATGATGGAGTGCTACGTGTGCACCCTTGAGTGTGTTGTCTTCCAATTAAATATATGTCTAGCACGCTGCATGCACACAAACCACTGCATACCTACATATGAGGGCAGAGGAAGAGGCCCAGAAGTGAAGATATTATGAAATGAAGGCTTTTGTGAGACTGGTTTTAGTTAGGGGGGGGAAAAGAAAGAAAATGAAAACGAAGCTTTTTAACCATAATCAATGCTTCAAGCCAGTCTGGAAATAATCCAAGAGAAAATGAGATGAGAATGATGTACATGAAAGCTTCTGGCTGTGCTGCAGTAACAGCTGTGTCTGGAGAACGTGGGCAAAGGGATTTGTTATTCAAATCTGTCTGCTTAAATAGTATTTTCGATTCAGGCATACATCTCTGTCCATTAAAACAAAGAAGAACTCCAGGGTGAAGCACACAGGACAAGCACCACAGGATCTTCAAGGCACAGGCTGTGTAATTAGTGCAGGAATTGAATGCCAGAAATGTTGTGATTCCATAAAATGTGCCCTCAAGGAATTGTGAAGGAAAAAAAAGAGAAGCAGTACAGATATTCTAGGAGCTGTTCCCATTTGTCCCAGTCTGTTCCACATGACAGAAATTACATTAAATCAATGGAATATCTGGAAAGAATTAAATCATCATCTCTCACTGGCAAGCCTGAAGGAAAAACTCACAAGAAAGCACAGTTTTATATAATAAAAGTTCTCATGTTTCATGGAGGGAAAAAAAAGGGGGTGGGGGGGGGGGTGGGGGGTGGAACTAACTGCCAAAGGGAAAGTTTTTGTTGCCTTTGGTTCTTCTTCTTCTTCTCAGACAATATCCTGGGCAGCTCTCCTCTCTGCTCCCTTTTCTTATCTCCATTCACTGATCTAAAGTTGCAGCTACAGGACCCAGAGTCTCAAACAAAGCCATTTCCAACTCAGCTGCAGTGAAGTCCTACAGGAACAAAGGTCTTTCTCTAGCAGCTACAGGGACAGCCATTGGCACCACACCGAGTAACCACACGGAGCAGTCCCCTCCGCAGGATTCCCTTTTAATGATCATAGAATCACAGAATTCCTTCAGTTGGAAGAGAACTTTTGAGATCATCAGGTCCAACCTGCAACCCAACACCACCATGGCCATTAAACTATGTCCCAAAGTGCCATGGCCACACACTTCTTGAACACCTCCAGGGATGGGGACAACCTTGAGGTTGTGTGACGCTACCAGAGTCTGTCTGTGTGTCTGTCTGTACCGGGGTGTGTGTGCACACAACAGAAAAGCACTTTTGGGGAACACCACATACATTGCAACTACAGACTGAAACGTAAGGGTTTCATCTTTCAGCTCAACCAAAGAGAATCACAAAGTATTCATTTAGGTGTCTTTCATGGAGAGCTGTCTGTTGAAGTGTGACTAATGCCTGCTCTGTCAATTGGGAGAGACATTCATGAGTCACCCTTCAATCAACGATGAGTTCCCTTCTTGTCACGCTGAGTAGCAACCTGCACTTCCCAAACTGCTCTCTGATGTTTTCTACAAGTTAATATTGCTTGAAAGATGTTTGCCAAATGTTTATAATCAATTGTTTGGGCTGGAAAAGACCTCTGGGATCATAGATCCCAACCATCAGCCCAACCCCACCATGGCCACTGAACCATGGCCCCAGGTGCCATGGCCACAGGTTTCGCGAACACCTCCAGGGATGGGAACTCCACCACCAAACTGGGCATCCTGTGCCAATCCCTGACCACTCCTGCAGCAATGGAAATTTTCCTAACCTCCAACCTAAACCTTCCCAGGCATCATTTCAGGCCATTTCCTCACAGAATCACAGAATCAACCAGGTTGGAAAAGACCTCAGAGATCATCAAGTCCAACCTATTACCCAATACTTAACACCTCCTGACAACTAAACTATGGCTCCAAGTGCCACATCCAAGTCTTTTTTGAACACCTCCAGGGATGGGGACTCCACCACCTCCCTGGGCAGCACATCCCAATGGCCAATTACTCTTCCTGGGAAGAAATTTCTCCTCACCTTGAGCCTAAACTTCCCCTGGCACATCTTGAGACTGTGTCCTCTTTTTCTATCACCTGGTAATAGGGAGAAGAGACAAACCCCCACCTGGCTACAAGCTGTTTTCAGGGAGTTGTAGAGAGCAATGAGATCTCCTGGTTTGGGTTGGAAAGGGCCATTGAATGGTATCTTATCCATCCTCCTTGTAGTGAGAGGAGAAAACAGATCAGGTTACCCTGCACTAATAATTTCACAATTATGTTCTTCAGGTTCTCTGGATCACTGGAGGTGAGAATTACCTTCCAGTGAGTGGCACTGATGTTGTAAAATGCAAGATGCAGCAAGTCATTGATGTCCTGCACCTTGTAACAAACTCAGCAGAACCAGAGAGCATTTTATGTGTTCCAGCTGTAACAAGAAGGCACTCAAATGCCAGCACTGATGGTACCCTCTTTACAAGCATTTCTGGAGCATTTTGGAAGCACATGCAGGGGGTATAAATCTGCAGTACAGAATGCAAACCCACGAACACACAAGCAATTTCCTACTCAAACTGCATAACCTTTAGGCTAGCAAGAAAAGAATAACAACTTTCATTCCTGACCTCAATTGAACATCGACTCAGGATATTGAGGATATTATGGCTCTCATCATGCTACATAAAACCTTTTACAGCCTCTACCCATGAAATCAGCATACACTGAATAAACAGCTATGTCACCACACAACATCCAATGCAAAGCTTGTGCCCCAGTGAATTTCAAAGCCTTGAATCCTAACTGAACCTTGCTTTTATTTTTCCACCCCAAGCAAAACATCAAATAGCCATAAATATGATAACCCAGCTCTGAACTATATTTATTTAGCTAAGCAAAAACCACTCTGAACTTTCCCATCTCTGAGAAGCTCCATTTTCCTGAAAGGGTCTAACAGCAGCAGTCCACAGGCTGGGCTGGCACAGCAGACAGTAGCCCTGGATGGTAGCAAAACCCATTCTGTGACACCACATTCATGCACACTCAGCAGTGCTATCTTATGTCCAGCTATGATTAAAGAAAGAAGAGAGATTTCTTTCCCAGCTCCTTCTCAAAACTGATGCAAATTACCCCTCTGAAACAGCAAACTGTACATTTGGTTTCAGAAGCATGGCAGGCTGGCTAATGAGAGTGGAGTAGGAGCCAAGTATGTGAGCCCAAAGCTCTGCCTCCCAGCCTTGGCCTCGCTGGGAATTCCTGAGGCTGCTACAGCAGAACCTGTGCAGGTCTGTGTGTGCTTGCCAAGGAAGCACACAATGCAGGTTTGTTGTCACTCTTCATTTCGAAAGTAGGAAGGGATCAGTAATGAGGAAGAAAAACATCTGACCTACTGTAGGCTTGTTCAGCATTCAGAAGAGAAGGGTTACCTTACTACAATAGAGACACAGAATTGTTGGTGTTGGAAAAGACCTCTAAGATCATTGGGTGCAGCCATCAACCCAACACCACCATGGACATTAAACCATGGCCCCAAGTGCCATGACCACAGGTTTCTCGAACACCTCCAGGGATGGGGACTCCACCACCTCCCTGGGCAGCCTCTGCCAATCCCTGACCACTCTTGCACCAAAGACATTTTTCCTAGTGTCCAACCTAAATCTTACCTGGCACAATTTCAGGCCATTTCCTTTCTTTCTATCACCTGATATCAGGCAGAAGAGCCCAACCTCACCCGACTGCAACCTCCTTTCATGGAATTGCAGAGAGCAATGAGGTCTCAGCCTCTTCTCCTGGCTAAACAACCTCAGCTCCCTCAGCCATTCCTCATAATACATGTTCTCTAGACCCTTCACCAGTTTTGTTGCCATTCTCAATCTTATCTCTGACCAAACCAAACCAAAAAATTAGGCTGCACACCCCCAGCTCCCTCAGCCTATCCTCACAGCAGAGGTGCTCCAAGCCTTGGATCATCTTTGTGGCCTTCCTCTGGACTTGCTCCAACAGCTCTGTGGCCATTAAAGGAAAAGAATAACAGCCTCAAAGAGGATGCACATTGAAAGGGAATCTGTCACCCAGAACAGACAAAGTGAGGTGAGAAATGAGGCACTTGAGTTGCTCTACACATAATGACTCCTTAGCTCTTTCTGTGACTCGTTGAAAAGCTGTTCTTTATTCCTTGCATTCCCTCTTTCTGCAGAAATAATTAAACCTAAACAAGACTTTAGTGGTTCAAAACAACTCTAGCTGTCTCATATTTTCTGTTTAACTCTCTTTTTCCCCTCCTGTTTATGGTGATTTGCACAGGGGATGGAACAGTTGGAACCCTCTAAATCCTTCTTTTGTACTTTGTTTAACTCTGATGAGCAAAATAAAAATGCCAATCCCTTCTGCAGACACATGCTTTCCTTCCTTTCTCCTTCTCTCTGAGACATTTATTCTTCTGCTCTCTAGCCTTTGTTTCTTATTCCCAGAGAGGTTCATAAGACGAACTCCTTTGCTCAGGGTCCTAAGGTGAACATGGCTCCACAACCATGGAATGCAAATGATGCTGAGACAGGCAAGGGATCTATCAAAGCAGATTCCTACCTGTCCATCCTCTCACTGTGCCCTTAGAACAAATAAAGACATGAGTGATAGAATCATGGAGTGGTAGAGGTTGGTAGGGACCTCTGGAGATCATTGAATCCAACCTCCCTGCCACAGGAGAATCACCCAGGGCAGCTCACACAGGAGTACACACAGGTAGGTTTGGAAAGACTCTGCAGAGCAGGAGACTCCACAGCCTCTCTGGCAGCCTGCTCCAGGGCTCCAGCACCCTCACACTGAAGAATTTTTCCCTCATGCTGAGGCAGAACTTCCTGGGTTGCAGTTTGTGTCCGTTGCCCTTTGTCCTGTCACAGAACACCGCTGAAAAGAGCCTGGCCCCGTCCTGACCCCCACCCTTCAGGTATGTGTAAACATTGCTCAGATCCCCTCTCAGCCCTCCCTAAAGAGCCTCGGGGCTCTCAGCCTTTCCTGATCAGATGTTCCAGTCCTTCAGCATCCTCAGAGCCTCCCTGGAGGTGTTCAAACAATGGCTAGATGTGGCACTTTGCTACATGGTCTGATGGTCACCCCCTCCAGGGATGATGACTCCACCACCTCCCCGGGCAGCCTGTGCCTGTGCTTGATAATCCTTTCTGTGAAGACATTTTTCCTGATATCCAGCCTGCACCTCCCTTGGCACAGGCAGGAACAACCAGGTAAATTGCTCATTTTGGGGCAAAGCTGGACACTACCTTACTTTTCTTGTTATAAATCAGCACTAGAACTTTGCAGAGCTGATGCAGCAAACTGTAGATCTGTTCTTCCATCCATGCTGGCAGACTGAGAAGGTGCCAAGAAGCAAAGGTGGTGCCATAGACCAACTCTTGATGAGGGGCAGAAGGAATTCTTCATTTTATGGCAAATTTGATATTTATTTTCCCCACTCATTCTTATCAGAAGTTGCTGGGGATGAACCTGTGAAGCCCAAAAGAAAACAAAGCAGAGCTGATAGCTGCATTTGTACCAAGTGGATGCTGACAGTTTGAGTCAAAGGCTGAGTGCTTTATAATCAAGATTTGGGGAAAACAAGAGTAAGACAACCCTGAGGCTTTGGCAAGGAATTCAAGAACGCAGCTGGGAGCATTGCACCTCCAAGAACTGGGAGAACTGAAATGGAAACAAAGCCCACTCAAGAAAAACAAAGGGATAAATTAATTCATTTAGCTCTGCCAGCAATTGTGCAAAGGGAATGCATTCTAGCTAGGAACGTGTTAGGCAGTGGCCACAGCTGGGTATGCTTCCAGCTGAAGTCATGCTCCAAAAACCACTGGATGTGTTAGAACTCTCCATTAACTTGGGTGAGCTTTTAATCAAACCCGAGTTAGTAAGGCAGGCAGCAAAATCAGAGACAACTGAGGAAGTTTGCAAGACAGTAAATTAAACTGCACAAAGCCAGAGCACCTGGAAAAAATCCAAGTGTCAGTGAAGGAACTAATTAGAGGACATGAAAAGCTCACTCCCAAATGTCCTTCTGTCAGGCTGAGGAATTTCATTATCTCCTCTGATAACAGGATTCAGAAAGCACAAAGCAGTGTTTTGGATCAGTCCCTAGCTCAAGTACAGATTTTCTGGGAGCTTTTTTAAACCCTTGCCTTTCTGCTCAGCAGCACCACCAGGCCTATAAGTAGACTACCTTCTTCTCCTTTGTTTTTAAAGACAGAACATTCACAAGCTGTTTCAGCATTGGGTCTCTCAGGTTTCTAGCTAGTCTAGGGTTCATAGCATCCAAGCTGCAGCAAAACACCAACCATAAATTCCAGAATCAACTAAGGTATGTCCCCTAAAGATACACCACAGAGCCAACCCATCACCCAACACCATCTGTTCAACTAAACCATGGCACCAAGGGCCTCATCCAGTCCCCTCTTAAACACTTCCAGTGATGGTGACTCCACCACCTCCCTGGGCAGCACATTCCAATCTCTTGCTGGGAAGAATTTCTTTCTAGCATCCAGTCTAACCCTCCTCTGGCACAGCTTGAGACTGTGTCCTCTTGTTCTGGTGCTGGTTGCCTGGGAGAAGAGACCAACCCCCACCTGGCTACAACCTCCCTTCAGGTAGTTGCAGAGAGCAAGAAGGTCTCTCCTGAGCCTCCTCTTCTCCAGGCTAAGCAACCCCAGCTCCCTCAGCCTCTCTCTCCTCATAGAGCTGTGCTTCAAACCCCTCCAAACCTTGCTTATGTCTCTGGAAAACAAGACCAGAAAAGCATGTTGTGGTCTGAAAGGAATACAGCAAGCCACCAAAATCCAGATTAAGTTAAGCATCAGAGCCAAAGGGCTTCATCTGGCTTAATAAAACAGCAACAACAAAAATGAATCTTATAGGACAAAACATCAAAAGTTTCAGGCCCTAAGTCACAGTAAGCCTGAATCAACTGATTTAAAAATATTATTATGAAGTATTTGATGATTAAAACCTTTTATTATGAAGTAATTCATATGATTTTGAAACTTTATTATGAAGTGTTTGTTGTAGAGAAGATTTTTCCTCCAGTAAAGAAAATAGGACTGGGGGCTTTTTATGAGTGAGGTCAGTGAACACTGAGCCTATTTGGGTTTGGTAAATTAAGAACTGTTAGAAGTGAAGGTTTCATGGAGTAAATCTTAAATATTGGCCAGGGAGATGGTGGAGTCCCCACCCCTGCTGGTGTTCAAGAAATGTGTGGACACAGCACTTGGGGACATGGTTTAATGGCCATGGTGGTGTTAGTTTGATGGTTGGACCTGATGAATGTGCTGCCCAGGGAGGTGGTGGAGTCACCGTCCCTGGAGGTGTTCAAGAGGGGATTGGATGGGTGCCATGGTTTAGTAATCATGAGGTGTTGGGTGACAGGTGGGACCTGATGATCTTTGAGGTCTTTTCCAACCTTATTGATTCTATGATTCAATGATTCTATGATCTTTGAAGTCTTTTCCAGCTCAAACAATTCTATGAATCTGTGAAACAGCCAAGCACAACAACAAAGAGACCTCTAAATCCATACCAGATAATACCCACAAGAGATGGAAATTCATTAAACACTATCATAGAATTGTCAGGGTTGGAAGGGAGCTCAAGGCTCAGCCAGTTCCAACCCCCCTGCCATGGGCAGGGACACCTCACACTGCAGCAGGTTGCTCACAGCCACGTCCAGCCTGGCCTTACAAAATGACCACATCCAATGAGATCCCAAACAGAACTGTTCAAGATAGGAAAAAAATATCCATTACTATTTGCTTAAGGTTTGATTTTGGCTGATAAGCAAAGACAGAAGATGGAAGATATGGATTTCTAGATGAGCAGGGCACTCAAGAGATTGTGTCCAGGGTGTGCCTGAGAATGTTATTGTTGTATATCTTGGTAGGAGGAGTTGGGCTAGGTGATCTCCAGAGGTCCCTTCCAACTCACGCCGTTCTGTGATCCCGTGCTGGTTCTGTGACTCAGAAATTGAAGAGGAAGGTGTGTGAAAAGCTGTGCTGTGAAATAAAAGCCCTCTGCTTACAACAAACCTTTGTTTGACTTTGCACAAGTTCACTTCAGCCAAATCAAATTCAAAGGTGTTTGAAGTCCCAGAGACTTCCTGGGCTGAGGTCTCCAGTTGAGGGTAGGAAGCTGTACCACCTCCCACAGCCCCTGAATAGCACTGCCATTGGTCAGGGTCTAACAGCTGTGGCTCTGCAATCGGAGTAACTCCATCCCACTTGAGAGCCTGGCAGCTAAAGGTAAGTTTGGGCACTTCTCTCTTTGAGCAGTTCATTGGATCTCTTTTTTACAAAGCTGAAAATATTTGGATAGGATTTGTTTCATTTTATCAGGCTTAATACTGATTCAAAAGCTGCAGATTGTGGCACTATTCCTCTTGGGTTTGTTTTTGTTTCTTTTCCCAGGGATATTTCTTAGCTCCTTCCTGTGAGAGGAGTACTTAATCTTCATCAAAATATTTGATCTTACCTAGCTCCTGCAGATGCCAATATCCTTACAGTGTGGCCCAATATATTACACAGAAAGGAAGTACAGAGGCATGCAAGCTCTGCAAATCAGTGCAGGTATCACAGCCTTAGCTAAATACTGAGTTTCTTTTCCCAGAGGTTATCATTAGAGTTGTTGTATTTGTCTCTCTGGATGCAAAATGAAATATTTATCAAGCCTCACATCCTTTCTTTATTTTTTTTACTAGGCAACGTGAAATGAAAATAATTTTGGATAAGGAGTAAATGTTTTTTTCTTCAGTAACTGTTTGGGGTTAATAAATGGCTGAATTGGGTTTTGTATTTAAGAGGTTTTAGGTTAATTGATAACATCATTTATGGCTGGGTCAGATCTTTTTCCATCAGTAATTTTCTGGATTAATAGACAACATCCTTTAGAGATGAAGCTGTTGTTTGCTTTAGTAATTTTGGGGTTATAGATAACATCCTTTAGAGATGAACTATTTTGGGGTTAACAGAGAACATCCTTTAGAGATGAACCATTTTGTGGTTAATAGAGAACATCCTTTAGAGATGAACTATTTTGGGGTTAACAGAGAACATCCTTTAGAGATGAACCATTTTGGGGTTAACAGAGAACATCCTTTAGAGATGAACTATTTTGGGGTTAACAGATAACATCCTTTAGAGATGAACCATTTTGGGGTTAATAGAGAACATCCTTTAGAGATGAACCATTTTGGGGTTAACAGAGAACATCCTTTAGAGGTGAACCATTTTGGGGTTAACAGAGAACATCCTTTAGAGATGAACCATTTTGGGGTTAACAGAGAACATCCTTTAGAGATGAACCATTTTGGGGTTAATAGAGAACATCCTTTACAGCTGAATTATTTGTTTCTTCAGTAATATTAATAGATAACTTCCTTTATAAGTGAATTATTTTTTCTCTTTAGTCATTTTAATGGATAACTTCCTTTATGGCTGAATTATTTGGGATAAATGGCATGCAAGTGAAAGCAAGACCAATAATAATCCTTCCAAAAACTATAATATAAGGACAGGCAAAATGAAAAACCAAACCCCAAGCTCCAGTGTACTTCAGACTATTTCAGAGATTGGTTGCATTTCATTTCAATTTGGGGTAAGGAACTAGAGTACTTCTAGAAGTAGTGGAAGCTACTACTGAAAGGTGCAATTCAACCAAGTCTTCTCAAAGACGAGCCCAAGTGACTGGCTTCCCCCAGAAGCAGCTGAAAAGTCTTTTTGAATGCAAGCAAATGAAGGCAAAATGAACTCCTTGTCTTGCTGTCCATCCCCTGAGGGATTTCAGATCCTCATGCCTCAACCACTTTCATAAAGACCTCTTTTCATGAAGCTTGCTCCTCGGCACACACGGTCAGTACAAAACTGCCTCAAGGATTTCTTAGACTCCATCTATTTTAAATAGCTGCAGTTGAAAACTGAAAGATTTAAGCTGAAAACTGAAATATTGAAGTGCATCTGTTCCAGGGGATATAAAAATGTTATATATTCCAATCAGAGAGAATTCCTCTAGCATACAATATTCCTATGTGTAATACTACGGCATCACATCAGGAGTACAAGTTATAAGGCTCATCACATCAAGAGTACAATCTCTTAGGCTCTCACACTGCTCATCATCACTGCCTGTGCTTTCTGGGGGCTGCAGCTAAACCAAGGTGTGAGGAAAAGCTAACTACAACTTTGTGATGGGCATCTTAGAGGACAAGAGTGACCACCTCACTTAGAAGGAGTAGGGAATGCATAAACACTAATATTCAGTGGACTTTCTACTGTTTTACTGAACCATGGGAATTTTAAATGGATGATAATTGGATTTAAGTGGTGGAGTAACCAACCCTGGAGGTGTTCAAGAAATATGTGGATATGGCAGCTGGGGAAATGGGTAATGGCTATGGGGGTGTTGGGTTGATGGCTGGAGTTGATCTTGTTCCAAGCCAAGCAATTCTATGATTCTATGATCTATGCTTTATGATTCCCTTCCCCATGAAGAGCAGATGACTCTATCATGCTACCATTTTCCACTACCTTTGAAATGGTGTTGGGTGGAATAATAAAGGAATGGAGACCACTGCCACAGGGCTACTTTTCAGAATCATAAAATCATAGAACTGTCAGGGTTGGAAAGGACCTCAAGGATCAGCCAGTTCCAAGCCCCCTGCAAACACCTCCAGGCATGAGGCTTCCACCACCTCCCTGGGCAACCTGTGCCAGGCTCTCACCACCCTCATGGGGAACAACTTCTTCCTAACATCCAATCTGAATCTCCCCATTTCTAGTTTTGCTCCATTCCCCCCAGTCCTGTCACTCCCTGTCACCCTAAAAAGTCCCTCCCCAGCACTCTGGTAGCCCCCTTCAGATACTGGAAAGCCACAATTAGGTCTCCTGGGAGCCTTCTCCTCCCCAGACTCCTCAGACTTTTGCAGAAGTGATGATCCAAATACAGCACACAGCCTTCAGCCAATAAAAATGACATCCTGGCAGAACAACTAATGGATGGAAAGTGTTTCCATTATTCTCATCCAGAGCTAACAAACATTCCAATGTTTTCTAATTTATTTGTGGGTTTGTGTTTTTGGTTGGTTTTGGTTTTTTTTTGTTCTGGTGGAGGAGAAAGAAAAAAAGAGTTTTATTATGATAACAAACACAAACATCCTAATGTTGGCTTATTTTTATGGCTTATTATTTCATTGCAAAGGAGAAAGACAAAAGAGTTTCATTGTGATAGGTACAAATAATATAATGCATTACTTTTTACTAGCTTCTCAAAAGTTCTGTATCTATGGTGGAGTAGGAATAGGTGAAATTAGATGAAAGGGGGAAAAAGATGAATATTTACTGCCCAGCGATGTGGTTTGAGGCCCATCCCTGGACACACTCATTTCAATCCTGATGGGGCCCTGAGTAACCTGATCGAGTTGGATGCTGTCTACAGCTACCTGAAGGCTGGTTGTAGCCAGGAGGGGGTTGGTCTCTTCTCCCAGGCATCCAGCACCAGAACAAGAGGACACAGTCTCAAGCTGTGCCAGGGGAAGTTGAGGCTCGAGGTGAGGAGAAAGTTCTTCACAGAGAGAGTTGTTAGCTCTTGGAATGTGCTGCCCAGGGAGGTGGTGGAGTCACCATCCCTGGAGGTGTTCAAGAAGGGATTGGATGTAGCACTTGGTGCCATGGTTTAGTAGTCAGGAGGTCTTGGGTAACAGGTTGGACTTGATGATCTTTGAGGTCTTTTCCAACCCTATTGATTCTATGTTCTTGCTTACTGAAAGGGGTTTGGGGAAGGTGACCTTGGAGGGTCCCTTCCAACCCAATGCATTCTGTGATTTATCTTTTCACTTTTCCAGGTACTTCTTCTTGAAGTTCTGTTTCATTTTATACCTATAAAGCTCTTTCTTAAATTCTCTAAATGTTAGCATGACCAAAGCTGCCTGCAGACGTTCTCAGATCTGGGGGACTCTCACAGAAGCAACTACTGAGTCAACATGAATAAACTATGAGTTAGGCATCAGAAATACTGCTCCATATCTATAAATACTGCATTTATAAGGTGAAATTTGCATAAACACTGCACTTAGAAGGTGCAGTTTGCACAGGTTCCTTGCAAACAGCCACATTCCTGTCCACTTCCTTCTCTTCCAGGAAAGAAAGCAGAATGCAGCCTTTTGTAAATATTTTCCTGGGATTGTTCCTCTTGGGGCCTCTTGGAGCTGTGCCTCTCACTGACACTGGGATTTATGATTCTGACTTCTATGACCTGCTGCTCGGAGAGCTCTCTCACCCGTTTGACTACGACGAGAGCAAGCAGTCTGACCAACTGGAGGTAAGCAGAACTTCACTGATTCTCTTCCTCCCAAGGGCAGTGGCCTTTGAAATGGTCATCAGCCAAATCCACTCCATTTGGTTGCTGTTTCATTTGGTTCATCAACTTCTCTGTGCTGAGAGCACATCACAGTTCATTCACACTTTTCTAGATCTACAAATGTGGCCAAAATATTTCCTGATTTACTGGGTGTGTGTGGGGGGGTGGATGTTTATTGGGGTTTTTGGTGGCAATCTTTGAGAACAGGTGAATCATAGAATTGTCAGGGTTGGAAGGGAGCTCAAGGATCAGCCAGTCCCAACCCCCCTGTCATGGGCAGGGTCACCTCACACTACAGCAGGTTGCTCACAGCCACATCCAGCCTGGCTGCAAACACCTCCAGGGATGAGGCTTCCACCACCTCCCTGGGCAACCTGTGCCAGGCTCTCACCACCCTCCTGGGGAACAACTTCTTCCTAACATCCAATCTGAATCTACCCACTTCTAGTTTTGCTCCATTACCCCCAGTCCTATCCCTCTCTGACACCCTCAAAATTCCCTCCCCAGCTTTCTTGTAGCCCCCTGCAGATACTGGAAGGCCACAATTAGGTCTCCTCAGAGCCTTCTCTTCTCCAGACTGAACTTCCTCAGTCTGTCCTCATAGCAGAGCAGCTCCAGCCCTCTGCTCATCCTTGTGACCCTTCTCTGGACACCTTTCTGCACTTCCAGATCCCTCTTGATTTAGGGGCTCCAGAACTGGGCACAGTGCTGCAGGTGTGGTCTCAGCAGAGCAGAGTAGAGGGAGAGAATCTTTCCCTCAGGTCTCTTTGTATTGCCACCAATTCTCTTTGGGATTGTCCTGGTGATTTACATGTCTGGAGGAGGCACGGAGGTGGCTGAGATGAGACATCCAGCATGCCCCCTGAAACAAGGCTGCAAAATGCTGTTTCTGGGGGTGATTATAATAATTGAGATGTTCAATACAAGTATTCCAAGCCATACAATGATGGTGGTTGTAATTTGTGTTGGAAAAGTGGGCAGAAGGAGACGAAAAAGAAAGGGAAAGCACAAGAATTAAATCCCAGGACAGTAACAAAGACTACTAAAGAAAAACTGTTCAAAGCTCTGTTGTAAGACCAGGCTGGATGAGGCTTTGAGTACCTGATCTAGTGTGAGGTGTCCCTGCCCATGGCAGGGGGCTGGGAACTAGAAGATCTTTAAGGTCCCTTCCAACCCAAACCATTCTAGGATGCTATAGAATAGAATAAACCAGGTTGGAAGAGACCTTTAAGATCATCGTGTCCAACCTATCATCCAACACCACCCAACCAACTAAACCATGCAACCAAGCACCCTGTCAAGTCTCCTCCTGAACACCTCCAGTGATGGTGACTCCACCACCTCCCCAGGCAGCCCATTCCAATGGGCAATCACTCTGTGTAGAACTTCCTCCTAACATCCAGCCTAAACCTCCCCTGGCACAGCCTGAGACTGTGTCCTCTTGTTCTGGTACTGGTTGCCTGGGAGAAGATAAGAGACAACAAAATGTGTTGCCTATTGTTGTGTTGGAAACACCTTTTGCAGGGCAGGATTGTCTTCCACTCATGACCTCTTCCAGCTGCCTTCTTCACATGCAGCCTTCTTCACCCTTAATGTGGTGAGACCCTGGAACAGGTTGCCCGGATAGGTAGTGGGAGCTCCATCCCTGGAAGTTTTTAAGGGCAGGCTGGATGGGGCTCTGGGAAGCCCTGATCTAGTGTGAGGCGTCCCTGCCCATGGCAGGGGGTTTGGAACTAGTTAATCCCTGAGGTGCCTTCCAACCCTGACAATTCTCTGATTCATCAAGAGAAGGTCATCCATCATAAGCAGTTGGAAGGCAGCTTACTTTGCATATGGATGGACCTCCCTGGGAGATCTTGCTTTTTTTCCCCCCACTAGCTGTTTAGCTCAAAACCTTTTTGCTTACATTCCTCTTGACCATGTACCAAGCAAAAGAAACATCAGCACTGCCAATTTCCCTAAGCCCAAGAGAGGCCAGAGGGGTCAGTGCTGGAGAAATGAAGCAGCTTTTATAGACATGCACATCAGCCTTACAAGTTATCTTTATAGACACCAAACATTATGGATGTCACTCAAGTTTGAAACGGAATACATCTGCTGCCTTGAGGGTGGCTGTGATTTTCTGCCCTGCTATGGTAGGATGGGAGCTACACAAGTGGCTCTGTGTGCATGGCACAGTATTCATGCAAAGACACAGGTTAGTTTTCATTATGCAGAGCTTAAAGGGTGAGGAATACCACACAGGGACCCAGACAAAGAGCAAGACTGCACTGAATCCCAAATCAAACACCACCCATCAACTAGACCATGTTATTAAGATGGATCAAATTTGAATCTGTATTGAATCCCCACTCAAGGCTCTGCATTGACATCTATTAGATCACAGAATTATTGAGGCTGGAATAGACTTCTGAGGTCATCAAGTCCCAGCCTGTGACCTAACACCACCACAACCAACAGACCATGTCACTAAGATGGGTTAAATTTGGGCTATAAAATCTGTATTGAATCCTCAATCAAGGCTCTGCATTGACATCTATTAGATCACAGAATTATTGAGGCTGGAATAGACTTCTGAGGTCATCAAGTCCCAGCCTGTGGCCTAACACCACCACATCAACTAGATCATCACTAAAATGAGTCAAATTTGGGCTCTAAAACCTGTTCTTTCCAAGTTCCCAGATTAGTGAGACATGGAAGGCCTGGCTAAAGCTTGGAATTCAGAGGCAAATAGTTACTGGGGGAAAACCAAACCAAGCCAAGCCAAGCCAAACCAAACCAAACCAAACCAAACCTTAATTAATACACCACTCACAAATAAAAAGTGTAGAGACTTTGGGGACATCAGGACCAAGCCTTTCACAGTTCATGGTGAAATTCCAAGGTCCTAAAGGAGAAAGAGACTACAAAGGGAATGTCAGAGCCAGAGAGTGTACAACTTTCATGTTGGATTTTTGTTCTGAAACCACAGAATAAACCTCAGCTGCACTGCCAGCCTTTTCTTCACACTGAGGTTCATTATTATCTTTTAATGAATATTTATATCACAATAGGGTCCAGAGGCCCCAGCCAACCCTTGGTCTTTATTGTCCCAACTGCTCTGCACAGCTATACACAGTCAGATTTCCTTCTTTAAAGTGGATAGCACCACACCAGACTCTCAAAGGCATTTCTTGTGTAAGCTTCTCCCTGGCAAACACAGAAGGCTCCTTGAAACTAAGACACTGTTTGGATAATGAGTGAGAAAAAACAAATTGTGGAGAGATTCTTGTGTAAATCAACCACTAATGTGTAAGAAAAATCATATTGCAAGCTTCTGACTGCAGTGCCTGTTCCACACCACCATTCCAGCTGCCTTCAGGTAGGAAACATTACTGTCAGAAAAATAAGAAAGGAAAATATAGGACAATTGTGTGGGGTTTAAAAAGGCTAAGTGCCAGCTCATAGCAACCCCAGGCAATGCTACAGGCTGGGGGCAGAGTGGCTGGAAAGTTTGCCCAGCAGAAAAGGACCTGAGGGTGCCTGCTGACAGCCAGATGGACATGAGCCAGCAGTGTGCCCAGGTGGCCAAGAAGGCCACCAGCATCCTGGCCTGGATCAGTAATGCTGTGACCAGCAGGAGTAAGGATTGATCGTGGCTCTGTACTGGGCATTAGTGAGGCTGAACCTCAAGCACTGTGTCTAGTTTTGGGCCCCTCACTCCAAGAAGGACATTGAGGAACTGGAGAGTGTCCAGAGAAGGGCAACAAAGCTGGGAAAGGGCCTGGAGAAGAGGGTTGGGGAGGAGCAGCTGAAGGAGCTGGGGGTGTGCAGCCTGGAGAAGAGGAGGCTGAGGGAGACCTCACTGCTCTCTACAGCTCCCTGAAAGGAGGTTGCAGTGAGGTGGGGGTTGGGCTCTGCTCCCTAGCATCAGGTGACAGAACAAGAAATTGAAATTGTGCCAGGAAAGGGTTAGGATGGAGATGAGGAAGAATGTCTCTGCTGCTGGGGTGGTCAGGGATTGGCACAGGCTGCCCAGGGAGGTGGTGGAGTTCATGAAATGTGTGTACAAGGCACCATGGTTGTGCCAGGTTGATGGCTGGCCTCAGTTCTTTAGAGACCTTTTCTAATCAAAACAACTCCATAATTCTGTTCTATGCTTTCCTTCCCCATCCCCTGGCAACTTTTATCACACTGCTTTCTCTACACCACTTCTTTATGTAGCCCTGTACCCAGAAGTGGCCGTTCACCTGAGCTGCATTGTTCACAGCCTGAGCACTTACTGCATTACCAGGCAGTGCCTCACAGATCTCTCTGGTTTTAAGACAGAACAATGAGAGGGGGGAAAAAAGGACCTGAAATACAAAATTTGAGGAAAACAACCATGAGCCACTTTTGGAAAGGCAAACAAACCCAAACCCTCCACCATAATTAGGCACTTTCTTGTGAGCCTTTGGCAGTTTCTGTCCAGATGTGGGGAAAAGTGGTTCCTTTTGATGGGCCAGCGTGTGGCGCAGCTGCCCCTTTAAGCTTATAAGGTCTCTTTTTAAGAACCAGGCTTTTGTTTGTGTTTTTAAGCATGGTTTCTGCAGCAAAAGGAGCTCTGAGGGAGGACTCACTTCATATTCTCCTGTCAATTTCAATTTATTGTGTGTCTTAGATCAGCTTTGATCCTGAAAGATACAGACATGAAGTAGATAAAACATCTGCCCCTGGAATTACACCACCTCATGGTGCAACTGATGGCTTCCAGCCTTGCCATTTATCTCCATAAATATATCTGTTTTTTGCATTTTATTACTTTAACACAGGAAGTTCCGCTTCACCATGAGGAAAAACTTTGCTGTGAGGGTGCTGGAGCCCTGGAGCAGGCTGCCCAGAGAGGTTGTGGAGTCTCCTTCTCTGGACACTTTCCAAACCCATCTGGATGCATTCCTGTGTCACCTGCTCTGGCAGGGGGGGTGGAGTAGATGAAGTTTGTGTGGAGTAGATGAGGTTTGAAGTAGATGAGTAGTGAAGTTTAGGCTGGAGGTGAGGAAAAAGTTCTTCCCAGAAAGAGTAATTGGCCATTGGAATGTGCTGCCCAGGGAGGTGGTGGAGTCACCGTCCCTGGAGGTGTTCAAAAAAGGCTTGGATGTGGCACTTGGAGCCATGGTTTGGTTGTCAGGAGATGTTAGGCATTAGGTAATAGGTTGGACTTGATGATCTCTGAGGTTTTTTCCAACCTGGTTGATTCTATGATGCTCTATTCTGTGATTCTCTCCAGCATTGGTGTCTCTTCTGCACTGGTATTCTCTAAGTATTAACTGGAACTGGCTGCCCAGGGAAGTGGTAAAATTGCCATCCCTGGATGCATTTAAAAGCCATCTAGGTATGGTGGTCAAGGAGATGATGTAGTAGTGGTCCTGGTAGAGCTACATAATGGTTGCACTTGATGATCTGGAAGGTGTTTTCCAAGCATAGTGACTCTGTAACCATACAGTTCAGTAGCTGCAGGTAGGTGCTGTGAATCCCTTTCAGTGCAGCCTTATGCCAGGTATTAAATCTGGCTTGGGAGGCTGTTCATGATTCCAAGACTTGCAACTCTTGGCAAAGAGGCACACTCTTTATTGTCTTTCTCTGCAATATTCCTTCTCCTCCTCTGTGATTTTTACATGAAGAATATTACTTAGAGTAGGAAAGGAAATCCAGCCCCATCCTCACCCCCCAATAAAAAAAAACCCACAACCCTTATGGAGAATAATAGCATTAAGTGATAGAGAATGAGTTCTGTTTCAGGTTTTATTTAGTGAAGTGGATGTTGCCAAAAATAAACAAACAGCTGGAAGCTGGAGGATCATTCTATACAATATAGAGTCCAAGGAACATCTTTGCCTTGTTACAGCCTTGCATTATTTATCAAACATGGACAAGTTATCCATCTGCAGGGATCAGATGACCAATAATGGGAAACAGACTTTGACTTTCAGGTCACTGGTTCAAGTCCATCCTATGTACAGCAAACAAATACTGCTCATGCTCTGGGTTTGCTACGTGATCCACAACTACCAGGGAATTCCTACTTTGGTACCAGTGTAAGAAAAATGGAAATACCATTAAATTAGTTATCATCAGTAACAGGTTGCCCAGGGAGGCTGTGGATGTCCCCTCCCTGGGGGTGTTCAAGGTTGGATCAGGCCTTGAGCAACCTTGGCTGGTGGGAGGTGTCCCTGCTCATGGCAGGGAGGTTGGAACTGGATGGTCTTCAAGCTCCCTTCCAACCCAAATCATTCTGTGAATGTATGAATAATAGCATGGGGGTTTAATGACTTTAACAACTGGGCAGGAGACTGAATAGATAAAAGTAATTGCTTGGATTGATTGCTCCAGAGCACAGTTTTAGCACATTGGCAAGGAAACTATGGGGAGGCTTCCAACCGGGCAACCCTGTTAGCATCCTGTAACAAGAGAGTGATAACACTAGTAGAAACAGAATTAAAAGAAGCAACTCCTAGAGGTAACTCCTCTGCTTTGGTACCCAGCAGCTACAGTGATGAATCAAGTAAGAGCAGCTGAGAAAGCAGAGAGCAAATCCCAAATCCCAAGCTAGTCAATTCCATAAAGGATGCCCTCAAATACTGAGGGAAGTGGCACCAAGTGTAGACGACCCAAATCCCACCAAGAGGAAAAAGAATCTTAGATCTGGAGTCTGTTTGCAACTTGCATCTTGAAAATGTGCTTCTCCAGAACATTATTTTCAGCAAAACTACCACAAAAGGATTCATTGATAGGTCTCCAAATCACAGAATCGCTGGATGGTAGAGGTTGAGTGCAAACCCCCTGCCAAGGCAGCATCACCCAGGGTAGCCTGCAGAGGAATGCATCCAGGAGGGTTTTGAATATGTCCAGAGAACAAGATTCCACAACCTCTCTGGGCAGCCTGCTCCAGGACTCTGTCACTGTAAAGAAGTTCTCCTGTAAAGAACTTCTCACTGCAAAGAAGGTTGTCCTCATGCTGAGGTGAAATCTTCTATGCTCCAGTTTGTATCCATTGTTCCCTGACTTATTACTGTGCACCATTGAAAAGAGCTTGGGCCCCTTCTCCTGACACCCACCCCTCAGGTATTGATAGACATTGATCAAATTCCCTCAGTTGTCTCTTCTCCACACTAAACAGCCCCTGATCTCCAGATTTCGACCAAAGGTCAGGACAGGGACTCTTATCTGAGCTCCACAACACTGCTGAAGCAGCAGCCAGCATGTGCAAGCACTTTAGTGCAGTACTACCCTGGGTCAATAAAAGCCTGGAATGCATTTCTCCCTCTAGGCTTCCTCCCTCCAGAGAACATCTGCCCCATTTCCTTTGTTCCCAAAGTCTTCTTTTGATTTGTCCCCAACTCCATTCCTGGTTAAGCTGTTTCACTGTCAGTGCTGCAGATGGGAACAATGTGTATTTGTCTGCACGAAGCAGCAAGGTGCATCCTTACTCTTGCTTATACCAGCAGGTTACTCAGTCATAGTTCAGCTGAAGTTCACTACCATGGACCTCAGAATCACAAAATTGTTTGGGTTGGAAAAGACCTCTGAGATCATAGATTCCAACCATCAACCCAACACCACCATGGACACTAAACCATGTCCCCAAGTGCCATGGCCACAGGTTTCTTGAACACCTCCAGGGATGGGGACTCCACCACCTCCCTGGGCAGACTATGCTAATCCCTGACCACTCCTGCAGCAAAGAAATCTTTCCTCATCTCCAACCTAAACCTCTTTCTGGCACAATTCCAGGCCATTTAGCCAGGGATGGTGGTGACTATACCGTGGCATTTCCATACACACCAAAAATAACTGTAGCTTATTGGAAAACACCTCAAGATCACACAGAGAATCTGAAGATCCTCAGTCAAAACCTGAATCTGCAAGGTCCAGTGCTTCCTGGGTTCCCATTGCTTCCATATTTGCTGTCTTCAGGGAAACTAACTGATGTGAAATATTTCAGAGAATCACAGAATGGTTGGGGTTGGAAGGGAGCTCTGAAGGTCGAGTCCAACCCTCCTGCCAAAGCAGGATCACCCAGGGCAGGACACACAGGAGCACATCCAGGCAGCTCTTGAAAGTCTCCAGAGAAGGAGACACCACAACCTCTCTAGGCAGCCTGCTCCAGGGCTCCAGCACCCTCACAGGAAAGAAATGTTTTCCTCACATTGAGGTGGAACTTTCAGTACTCCAGTTTGTATCAGTTGCCTCTTGTCCTATCACAGGACATCAAGGAAAAAAGCCTGGCCCCATCCTCTTGACACCCACCCTTCAGATATTTATAAACATTGTTCAGACCCCCTCTCAGCCTTCTCTTCTCCAGGCTAACCAGCCCCAGGGCTCTTAGCCTTTCCTCATCACACTGAGGTTCCAGTCCCTTCAGCATCCTTGTAGCCTCCCTTGGCCTCTCTCCAGGTAGCTTTGCTTTTGATTAAAGCCCATGACAAACCCCACTGCCAGCACATTAGCAAGTAGAATGTGAACTTAAGACTTCAGGATTCTTAGATAATAACATTTTTAAAGCATGGTGAGACCCCACCTGGAGCTCTGTGTCCAGTTCTGGAGCCTCTGTTCCAGGAAGGATGTGGAGGTTCTGGTAGGTGTCCAGAGAAGGGTCACAAGGATGAGCAGAGGGCTGGAGCTGCTCTACTATGAGGACAGACTGAGGGAGTTGGGGTTGTGCAGTCTGGAGAAGAGAAGGCTCTGAGGAGACCTAATTGTGGCCTTCCAGGATCTTCAGGGGGCTACAAGAAAGCTGGGGAGGGACTTTTTAGGGTGTCAGGGAGTGATAGGACTGGGGGGGATGGAGCAAAACTAGAAGTGGGGAGACTGAGATTGGATGTGAGGAAGAAGTTGTTCCCTATGAGGGTGGTGAGAGCCTGGCACAGGTTGCCCAGGGAGGTGGTGGAAGCCTCCTGCCTGGAGGTGTTTGCAGCCAGGCTGGAGGTGGCTGTGAGCAACCTGCTGTAGTGTGAGGTGTCCCTGGCCATGGCAGGGGGCTTGGAACTGGCTGAGCCTTGAGGTCCCTTCCAACCCTGACAATTCTATGGTTCTATGTTAGTGCTCTGAAAACAAAGCCTGCAAAGCTCCATTGGATTTGATGTCTGCTGGAACAATTTCCAATTTTCTATCCAAAAGACTTGCAGTTCCTTTGGGTTTGGGTTTGGGTTTTTGATGCTTCACAGCAAATTTCCCTTTGTCACGCAGAACAAATCAATTTTTATCACAAATCTAACTGAAATCAGCGTGGGGAAAGCAGTTTGTTAGGACATATTGTGGCTAATGAAGGACTGAAGGGATGAGAGCATACAGCAGAGAAATTAAAACACTGAGAGGAAAAGGGAGCTTGGAGAGTGTCGGAGTTTCCACACCATCAGAATTCATCAGAGCTGCCAAATAAAAGGCAGCTCAAGCACCGAGCCTCAGCCCATCTGTGACCTCTAGTGGGAGAGGAGGAGGATTTGGGAGAGAAAGAGCTGCCAGTGGAAGCGAGCAGTAACATTTCCTCTTCCCTTTCACTTTTCCCCAGACAGAGATTGGGACAGCACTGCCAGCTCTAGTTCAAGAGAGTTATTCTTCTGCACCCCTGATAGAAGAGCCTGAGGAGGAAGCATCGACGCCGAAATTAATTGACGGGGCTTCAGCACAAGGGTCTGGGGTTCTAGGACCCCAAACTCAAGATGGTTAGTAGGGGGGAGAGGGGAAAAAAGAGGTTTGTGTGAGTAGCTTTGTTTTTCAGTAAAGGCCATTCTGCTTCCAGCCTGGCCAGCAGATTGAGGGAGATCATTCTGCTCCTGCTCTGCTCTGGTGAAGCCTCATCTGGACTACTGAGTTCAGCTCTGGGGCCTCCAACACAAGAGAGACATGGACCTGATGGAGCAGGCCAGGAAGAGGGCCACCAAGATGATCAGAGAGCTGGAGAGGCTCTGCTATGGGGACAGGCTGAGAGGGTTGGGGCTGTTCAGCCTGGAGAAGAGAAGGCTCCAGGGAAACTTTAGAGTGCATTTCAATACTTGAAGGGGACCTGCAGAAAGACTGGGGAAGGGCTGTTCAGAAGGACCTGTGGGGACAGGCTGAGGGACAACGGTTTGAAAGTGCAGCAGGATAAATTTTGGTTAGATGTCAGGAGGAAGTTCTGCAGAGTGAAGGTGGTGAGGTGCTGGAACAGGTTGCCCAGGGATGCGGTTGAGGTCCTGTCCCTAGAGACATTCAAGGGCAGACTTGATGTGGTCCAGGGCAGCCTGCTCTAGCTGGAGGTGTCCCTGCTGACTGCAGGGGGTTGTACAAGATGACCTTGGAGGGTCCCTCCCATCCCAATGCAATCTGTGAATTATATGATCACAGCCTCATTGAACTGTTTGGGTTGGAAAAGACCTCTAAGGTCATCAAGTTCCACCATCAGCCTAAGTCCACCATAGCCATTAAACCATGTCCCAAAGTGCCATGTCCACATTTCTTGAACACCTGCAGGGACAGCATCTCCCCCACCTCCCTGGCCAGCCTGTTTCAATGGCTGGTGTGGTGATCAAATCAGAACGAGAGTGAACTCTACCAGTGACAAAATCATAAGTGTGCTTAGGGGGGCATTTCATTGTAGTGATTTGTGTCGTTTTGGTGCTGGTTTTTGGCAACACTCTGTTTGCTTTTCAATTCCTTGCTAGGTCTTCCTACTTGCCTTTTGTGCACGTGCCTGGGGACCACAGTCTACTGTGATGACCACGAGCTGATTGCTGTCCCACCACTGCCTAAGAGAACCGCCTACTTCTACTCCCGCTACAACAGGATCAGGAAGATCAACAGGAATGACTTTGCTCACCTAAGTATGGAGAGCAGTGTTGCTGCAATGGGATTGAGCTAGAAACAACTGCAAGTAAAGCCAAGAGGTTGGAGGACAGGGAGGTGATTCAAGACAGCCAGCATGGCTTCAGCAAGGGCACTAGATGATCCTTGAGGTCCCTTCCAACCCTAACAATTCTGTGATTCAAAGTCCTGCTTGACCAAGCAGCTGTCTGCAATGGTGTGACTACATCAGTAGGCAAGGGAAGGCCAAGAAATGTCACCCCTTGTGTAAAGTCTTTGACACAGTGCCCCACAGCATCCTTCTTTCACAAGTGGAGAGATCTGGATTGGAAGGGTGGACTGTCCAGTGGATAAGGAATTGTTCTGAGGGTCCCTTCCAACCCCACACATTCTCTGTGTGTGAGTATGGATCATTGTGTTACCTATGCACACAGAGCTGTCACCTAGTGAGTCAGGAATGGGTCACACTCAAGACATTCTACCTCTAATTTGAATAACCCATTGGCTTTTATTCTTCTTCTAAAAATTCCAGGCAATACCTGAATACATTCTTACACACTTCCTGCCTCTCCTTTCTCTGCCAGATAACTTAAAGAGGATTGACTTGACTGCAAACTTTATATCAGAGATCCATGAAGATGCCTTCTGGAGACTGCCCCAACTTGAGGAGCTGGTGCTTCGTGACAACAGGATCAGGCAACTGCCCGAGTTACCACCCACCTTGACATTCATTGATGTCAGCAAGAACAGGCTTGGTCGCAAAGGAATCCCTAATGAGGCATTTAAAGTAAGTCTGAGGGTCATGGGAAAAGCTTTCCTGCCTTTCTCCAGGGGATTTGGTCAGAAGAGCAGCCTAAGAGTCCTTCTACAGCAGTAAAACTTTTATGGTCTGGAGTTCATGGCAAAGTCTGTTCTGCCTTTCTCCAGAGGATGTGGTCAGAAGAGCAGCCTGGAAAAGAGGAGGCTCAGGGGAGACCTTGTGGCTGTCTACAACTACCTGAAGGGAGGTTGGAGCCAGGTGGGGGTTAGTCTCTTCTCCCAGGCAACCAGCACCAGAACAAGAGGACACAGTCTCAAGCTGTGCCAGGGGAGGTTCAGGCTGGATGTTAGGAAGAAATTCTTCCAAGCAAGAGAGATTGGCCATTGGGATGTGCTGCCCAGGGAGGTGGTGGAGTCACCATCCCTGGAGGTGTTTAAGAAGAGCCTGGATGAGACAGTCAATGCCGTGGTTTAGTTGATCAGATGGTGTTGGGTGATAGGTTGGACTGGATGGTCTCAAAGGTCTTTTCCAACCTGGTTAATTCTGTATGCTTTTTGTGTCCCTCTACAGTAGTAAACCTTTACAGTAGTTAAGATCATAGGAACCATGACTGTGCTGGAGGTTGGGTAACCTAAGAACTTTGGTAACAGGCACAAATGTGAGCATCAGAAGTTCCATCTAAACACGAGGAGGAGCTTCTGTAATTTAACACTGATCCAGGCTGCCCAGAGGGGTGCTTGCAGTGACGTGGGGTTTGGTCTCTTCTCCCTACTACCAGGCAAAAGAAATCTCTATCAGAAATGGCCTTAAAGTGTGCCAGGGGAGGGTTGGGTTGGAGATGAGGTAGAACTTCTTTGCTGCAAGAGTGGTCAGGGATTGGCACAGGCTGCCCAGGGAGGTGGTGGAGTCCCCATGCCTGGAGGTGTTCCAGAAACCTGTGAGCATGGCACTTTGGGACGTGGCTTAACAGCCATAGTAGTGTTAGGCTGATGCTTGGACTCAATGATCTTGGAGGTCATTTCCAAGGGAAACAATCCTATAACTCTATAAACTGTGTTAGCATCCACTGGTCCTCACTGCAGTTACAGATTCCAAACTGAAGTGCCAGAGGTTTAAATAAGATCTTTTTTCCCCTGCCTTTATTTTTCCCTTCTTCCTCTAGGATCTGCAGCATCTGCAGCATCTTTACATTGCTGACAATAACCTGGACCACATTCCATTGCCACTCCCTGAAAGCCTCCAAGCTCTGCATCTTCAGGTAGGCTACAAAACTAATGGTTCTGTAGATCATGTTCCAATAGGAAGCCAAACTGGAAAGGACAATTATTCTCTTGCTTTGTGCCTTCTGCTTCTCCAGAGGTGTCCTTACTTTTGTCTAGTGGAGGATGACCCTGCCCATGGCAGGGGGGTTGGAATTAGATGATCTTTAAGGTCCCTTCTTGGCCAGCTGAGCATCCTGCTGGCCAGCTGCCAACAATCACCCCCAGGGTTATTTCTGCCAGGCAGCTTTCCAGCCCCTCTGCCCCAAGCCTGGAGCTGTTGTCACCCAAGTGCAGGACCCAGCACTTGGCTTCATTAAACCTCATACAACTGACCTCAGCCTGGCCAGGTCCCTCTGCAGATCCTTCCTACCCTCCAGCGGATCAACACTCCCACCCAATTTACTGTCATCTGCAAACTTGCTGAGGGTGCACTCAACACCTTCCTCCAGATCATTAAGACAGATGGTTCCATGATTTTTGGACTGGCCAAGTGCTGCTTTCCATTTGTATTCATAAAAGTCTCCTCAGTACGACCCTGGAAATGAAATTGCTCTCTACTGATCATAGGAGGGAATCATAGAACCATAGAATCAATCATGTTGGAAGAGACCTTAGAGATCATCAAATCCAACCAATTACCTAACACCTCCTGACAACTAAACCATGGCTCTAAGTGCCACATCCAAGCCTTTTCTGAACACCTCCAGGGATGGTGACTCTACCACCTCCCTGGGCAGCACATCCCAATGGCCAATCTCTCTTGCTGGGAAGAACTTTCTCCTCACCTTGAGCCTAAATTTCCCCTGGCACAGCTTGAGACTGTGTCCTCTTGTTATGTTCTATAAGTCCCTCCTGCAAACTCAGCCTCCACACCATGGTTTGAGTTACTTGGATCTGAAGCTTTGCACAGAGCCAAGACATTCTCTCTCTGCTTGGAAGATCTCTCAGTCACAATCTAGTCTCTTGCTTTAACACATCTCTTCTCTCTAAGCACTGAAAGAGATGAACATGAATGAGATGAAAATGAAAATGCATCCAGAATCTGCTCTTCAAAGAGTGAAACAAAAAACTCCTTTCAGCAACAATTCTGATGGCTTTGGGTGTGTTTCTTTTCTTTCTTTGTTTGGTTTTGGTGGTGGTTGTTTTTTTAGAACAACAACATTCAAGAAATGCATGAAGACACCTTCTGCAAGATGAAAGACCTGACTTACGTACGTCGGGCTCTCGAGGACATCAGGCTGGATGGCAACCCCATCAACCTGAGCAGAACCCCCTATGCCTACATGTGCCTCCCCCGCCTGCCAGTGGGTAACCTCATCTAAGCTTCCTCTGGAGCCAACACTGAAGCCCTACACTATAAGAGCCTTCCCAGAGAAATGATGAACTCACTGCCACAATAAAGCTTTTGTTGTTGTTGTTCCCCCCTCCAAATCTCATTAGTTTGGGAAATATTTATAGCTAATCATGAAATTGATTGGTTGACAACCGTAGAATCACAGAGTCAGCCAGGTTGGAAAGGACCTCAGAGATTATCAGGTCCAATCTATTACCTAACACCCCATGACTAAACCATACAAAGCATGAGAGGAAATGGTAAAAGCCAACTCTGTTATCTTAGCCTACTCTAAGCTAGAGAGAGAGACACCAAGAAAAATATCCTGCTTTAAAAACCGGGCTGAAGGCATTCAATGATCAATGCAAATGCCACATTTTGCGCTGATGTATTCAGGTCCAATGAGTTCTGAAGTGAAATGATCTTGTGTGTTAAACATAAGAGAAAAGCCAAATGTGTGCACAATTGGCTGTTTATCCCCTTTTATTATTCAGAGCTAAGATATGGATGCTAAGGTTAAATAATTTCATGTATTGAAAATAAGACAAGGAAAATGTGTGCACAATTGGCTGTTTATCCCCTTTTATTATTCAGAGCTAAGGTATGGATGCTAAGGTTAAATAATTTCATGTATTGAACATAAGACAAGGAAAATGTGTGCACAATTGGCTGTTTATCCCCTTTTATTATTCAGAGCTAAGGTATGGATGCTAAGGTTAAATAATTTCATCTATTACACATAAGAAAAGCCACAATTGGCTGTTTATCCCCTTTTATTATTCAGAGCTAAAGTATGGATATTAAGGTTAAATAATTTCATATATTGAACATAAGACAAGCAAAATTTTATATGCTAAGCATAATAAAAGCCAAATGTGTGCACAATTGGCCATTTATCCCCTTTTAACTGAGTTATTCAGAGCTGATGTATGGATTCTAAAGTGAAATAGTTGTGTATGTTAAATAAATCTATAACCTAGTAACCAAAATATGTCTCCACAACTGAATTATTGATCCTCTGTTCATCTCTTCCTCAGATCCCATGTATGAATTCTCAAGTCAAATGATTTGTGTCTGCTAAATAAAATGATAACATAGGAAGCAAAATGTGTGCCCACAATTGAATCGTTTATCCTCTTTTCATCCCTTGCTCAGATCCCATGTATGAATGCCAATGTTAAATGATTTTATATGCTAAATAAAACTATAATATAGGAAATGAAAATAAATCATTGTGCCCACAATCAAATATTTATCTCCTTTTTTATCTGTTGCTCAGATCTAAGGTGTGGATTCTAAAGTTAAATGGGTTTGGATGTTAAAAGATAGTAAATACAAATGAAATGTGACCACAGTCAAATATTTCTCTCCTTTTTATCTGTTACTCAGATCTAATGGATGAATTCTAAAGTTAAATGGGTTCATGTGTTAAAACATACTAAATACCAATGAAATGTGTCCATTGTATGTGAAAACAGACTAAATACAAATGAAGTGTGTCCACAATCAAATATCTATCCCCTTTTTACCTGTTATTCAGATCTAATGGATGAATTCTAAACTTAAATGGGCACATATGTTAAAAAAATAGTAAATACAAGTAAAAAATGTCCCTTATATGTTAAAACATGCTAAATACCAATGAAATGTGTCCATTATATCTTAAAGCATAATAAATGCAAATGAAAAGTGTCCACAATTGGATATTAATCTTCTTTTTATCTGTTACTCAGATCTAATGGATGAATTCTAAGCTTGAACAGGTTTATAGGTTAAGACATAGTAAACACAAATAAAATGTGTCCATCGTATGTTAAAACAGACTAAATACAAATGAAGTGTGTCCACAATCAAATATTTACCCCCTTTTTACCTGTTATTCAGATCTAATGGATGAATTCTAAAGTTAAATGGGCTTATATGTTAAAAAAATAGTAAATACAAGTAAAATATGTCCATTATATGTTAAAACATGCTAAATACACAGGAAATGTGTCCACAATTGAGTATTTATCCCCTTTTAATCTGTTACTCAGATCTAATGGATGAATTCTAAAGTTAAATGGGTTCATATGTTAAAACATGCTAAATGCCAATGAAATGTGTCCACAATCAAATACTTATCCCCCTTTTTACCTGTTACTCAGATCTAATGGATGAATCCTAAACTTTAATGGGTTTGCATGTTAAGCAACAGGAAATACAAAGGAAATGTGTCCATTGTAGGTTAAAACATGCTAAATACACAGGAAATGTGTCCACAGTTGAGTATTTATCCCCTTTTAATCTGTTACTCAGAGCTAATGGATGAATTCTAAAGTGAAATTATTTTACATGTCCAAAATATTGCTATAACGTAATAAACAAATAAAATGTGTCCACAATTGAATGTTTATCCTCTTTTGTTTAGTTATTTTGATCTCACACCTTTTTCCTACTTCATTTTTCTTTTTTCCCTTCAAGGCCTCTGGATCTCTGGATTTTGGCAAACCAACAGGGAATACTCTAAAAGATTACGTTTTCTTTAGCAAGCAGAAACTGTTCCTTGAGCCAGTAATGAAATACAGAGCTTCAAGTTGTCTCAGGTTACACCAAAAAAGGACAGAAAAATCTTTGTTTATACTTTTGCAGTAATGATTGCTCTTTGCAATGCTGAGAAGACCCACAGGTGCCTTCTGTAGCGTGGAGAAACTTGCCTGCCAATTTGTCTGTGAATGTATAACTCAGCAGGTCACACTGGGTTGGGAGGGACACTCAAAGGTCATCTTGTCCAACCCCACTGCAGGCAGCAGGGACACCTCCAACTAGAGCCACATCAAGTCTGATCTTGGGTGTCTCTGGGGATGGGGGTCTCAACCAGATCTCTGGGCAACCTGTTCCAGTCTCTCACCTCTCTCATTGTGCAGAACCTCCTCCTGCTGTCCAACCTAAATCTCTCCTGCTCCAGTTTCAAACCATTGCCCCTTGTCTTATCATTATAAGCCCTTCTAAACCATCCCTTCTCAGTCTTCCAGTCTTCAGGCACAGGAAGGCTGCTCTAAGGTTTTCCCAGAGACTTCTCAAGGCTGAACAGCCCCAGCCTCTCTTTGTAGGAGACATGCTCTGATCATCTCTGTGGCCCTCCTCTGGACCTTCTCCATGCCCTTCTTGTGTTGGAGGCCCCAGAGCTTCCAACCTGATACCTTCTGTGAGTCTGAGATCACAAACTCCAGCTGGAATAACAGTTAGGGACACTTTGATTAAGCAAAGCCTTTAAACCTTCCTGTTTTGGCATTTGGGGGTTTGTTTTCTTTGTTTTTTGTTTATTTGGATTTTGTTTGGTTGGGGTTTTGTTGCCTTCCTCCCAGTCTGGGGTATTTTGGGGGCTTTGGTTGTTTGCTTTGTGTTTTGTTTCGGGTTTTTTTGGTTGTCATTTTGTTTGGGGTTGGTTTGGGTTCTTTTTTATTTTGTTTGGGTTGGTTGTTGCTTTTTGTCTGTTTGTTTTCTTTTTCTCCTTCCTCTGTGGAGCTGAGCTCGATAACTGTCAAGATTCCTAAAGAAAAACTGTAGCTGTCTCTAGAAGAAGGAAAAAAGTGAATGAAGAAAGCTTTTGGTTCTCTCCTGTGCATGTGCAGTTCACCATCTCGCAGACCGTTACTGCCATCGTGTGTTGGTGGGTAGCAGCGATTGCTATCAACGCCGAGCGCTGAGGGTCGACGTGACTGCTTCTGTCTGATAAGCTTAACCCCAGGCACAATTAGTTCCCTTTCATCTTTAATGAAAGATGAAGGAATGGGAAACTCAAGGGTGGATTTGTGGACCGTGCATCCCGACCTGTCGCAAATGCTCAAGGTCAAGAGAAAAAGGCTTCTTAAGAGGACTGTCACAAATATACCTATCATTTCCATCTCTCCAGTCCTATCACTCCCTGACACCCTCAAAAGTCCCTCCCCAGCTTTCTTGGAGCCCCCTGCAGATCCTGGAAGGCCACAAGAAGGTCTCCTCAGAGCCTTCTCTTCTCCAGACTGAATAATCCCAACTCTCTCACAGTCTGCTTTAATACTTTTTGCTTTCCTCCTTTGCTTTCTGCTTCACTGCAAATTAATAGAAAGCCTCTCAAAACGCTAGAGCATGAATATTTAGCAGTATGCAAATCTCTTATGTTGCAGAGATCCTTATTTTTAGCTCCCATATCTTGACATAGCCAAAGAGATGATCTCATAAACTGTTATGGGCTAGGGTGGTATACAGAGAGAAGCAGCAAAGCAAGTAGAGATCTGACAGGGCAGAGCATGGTTTAGATGCTGAATTTCTGTCTCCATAGAATCATAGAATCAGCCAGGTTGGAAAAGACCTCAGAGATCATCAAGTCCAACCTAATACCTAATACCTAACACCTCCTGACAACTAAACCATGGCTCCAAGTGCCACATCCAAGCCTTTTTTGAACACCTCCAGGGATGGTGACTCCACCACCTCCCTGGGCAGCACGTCCCAGTGACCAATCTCTCTTGCTGAGAAGAACTTTCTCCTCACTTCCAGCCTAAACGTCCCCTGGCACAGCTTGAGACTGTGTCCTCTTGTTCTGGTGCTAGTTGCCTGGGAGAAGAGACCCACCCCCAGATGGCTGCAACCTCCCTTCAGGTAGCTGTAGACAGCAATAAGGTCTCCCCTGAGCCTCCTCTTATCCAGGCTAAATCTAGCAAAGCAGTTGCTCCTCACCAGCCCTGTTCACCAGCATCACTGCCTGTCTCTGAACATGCTCCAGCACCTCAATGTCCTTGTAGTGAGGGGCTCAAAACCCAACCCAGTACTCAAGCTGTGTGCTCACATGGGGACAATCACTTCCCAACTCCTGCTGGCCACCCTATTGCTGGTCCAGGCCAGGAGGCTGTTGGCTTTCTTGGCCACCTGAGCACACTATTCAGCTGGCTGTCACCAGTATACTTCTTTGGTAGCTATCCAAGCTCATGCAGACTTCACAGGGGAGGAAATCTCGTAGTTAGCTGTTAGAATTTCAGCACAATGGAAGGTGCAGCAAAGTTATGATTATTCTCCTCCTCCTATTTTAGTGACTCCATTGGGAGGCCCTCTAAGTGCCTGCCTATTTATATTTGATCTTCTCTCCCTGCCCCCACAGCCACGACAGGCAGCTTGTTAGCGACATTACAACCACCCCGAAACACAGCAAGTTTGATCCCTCAGCTGCAATGATAAGGATGTCATTTAAATCAGGGGAACTCTTTTTCCCTTCACACAAGATCTATATCTCATCCAGGTTATTTAAAACCCAGAGAGATTTAGCTGGGGCTTGTTTTCACCAACTTTCTCTGCTGCCTTGCCTAATTATCAGAGATGTCTTACCTCTAGAGAGAAAGTAATTTAATATGTGCTGGGTTGGTTTTTTTTATCCCCCTCCCTAGTTGCTACAGTAGCTGAGTCATAATAACATGGTTTGTGAAATTGCATCCTTGCTTGGTTGATGGGCAATAAGATAGAGGGAGCTGCATGAGTTTATAGATATATGTAGGAGAGACTCAGAGAAGAGATGGATTTTGGCAAGGCAAAGCCTGCTTTTGATCCACAGAAGTATATCTAAGTGTGGAAAAGAAAAAAAGAGCTGAAAACTCCGCTGGCAAACCAATGGTTTTGGCAGCACATTGCTCCTGCAAGCATGCTCTGGTGTGAATTGTCTCTGAGGAAAAAAAACCAAGCCCAAACCCTCAGATCCAGTCTTGAGATAAAAGACCTTGGAAGTACTTCTGGTGGATTTTCACATCCCTAAGCACACATTTCATCAAAGCATGGCTTAAGCCCTGGGATTTCTTGAACAAGAAGCTAGCTGATTAAAACAGGAGGGCAGGAACTATGTGACTGCTGCAATATACTGGGGGGGGAATTCAAGGGGATTTTCATATCTTTATTATTATTATTGTTATTCAGTTAGATATTGGAATCATCTCTCAAGGGAAGTGGTGGATTCTCCTCCCTTGGACAGTCTGAAGACTCAGTCTGCCAGGATGCTGGGCCAGCTCATGTCATCTCCACTCTCACCTGGAAAGGTTGCATCAGTATATCCTTGAGGTCATTCTGGGATTCTGGGACTATTTTATTTAATTTCTTTTAGCACTCAATCTTGCAACTGCCTAGGTGATTTAAGAGGGTTACCTTGGCCAAAAGAAGTGCCTGATTGTCAAATTCATAGAATGCTTTAGGTTGGAAAGGACCTTAAAGATCAGCCAGTTCCAAACCCCTGCCATGGGCAGGGACACCTTCCACCAGCCCAGGTTGCTCAAGGTCTCATCCAGCCTGGTCTTGAACACTTCCAGGGAGGGGACATCCACAGCCTCCCTGGGCAACCTGTGCCAGTGCCTCCTCACCCTCACTGGAAAAAATGTCTTCCTAATCTCCACTAAACCTCTCCTCTTCAAGCTTCAATCCATTCCCTCTCATCCTATCACTGCAAATCCTTACAAAAAGTCCCTCCCCAGCTTTTCTGTAGCCCCCTTTCAGGTATTGGGAGGCTGCTCTTAGGTCTCCATTTGAAAACTGTTTACAACTGACATTCATTCACTCAGTGCTCAGAATGAAGGCTGACCAGGGCAGAGTCATGTTTGAGTTATCATTTTACTGAGAAGAATTCTCTGTAAGATTAAGATTACATATCACAGAAGGGTCTGGGTTGGAAGGGACCTCCAAAGCTCATCCAGACCAACCACCCTGCAGTCAGCAGGGACATCCTCAACTAGATCAGGTTACCCAGAGCCCTGCTGAGACTCACTTTGAATATCTCCAGGGATGGGGGCCCAACCACCTCCCTGGGCATAATGCATTCCTTATGTCTTGAAGGAGGTAATAAAAAGAGATTGGAAGACACCAAGCAAGATGAGCAGCATCATAACACACCAGGAGAAAGCCAGGTGCCTTGGAGAAGAATTAAAAAAGCAATCAAACAGAAAGCACAACTGGAGCAAGCCCTGTGACTAGAGGGCTTTCTAATGCAGCACATGTTCCTACCAGTCAGCATTTCCTTTGCAAGGCTGCAACACCCTTGTTTGCTCTTTGGTGACAGATTAAGCACAGATGGTAATTCAGCAGTCTTGTCTGTGCCTGTTGGCCCAGAGAACGTGACCTGCATCTGCTCTAAGCAGCAGACTAATGTGTTTGCTCAAGACAGCAGCAGGCATTGCTGAGTAATCCTTGGATTCACATGAGAGGGAGCCTCATTTCTTGCCTCCAAGACTTTTCCAACATGGAAGAGCAGGTGCTGGTACGTGCTCGTTCTGGGCTGAATGATGGCTTTCTACAGCACTGCTGGAATTGCTGCTGGGAAAGGTTTTTGAGGAGAACAGGAAAATGAACACATTGCCCCTCCCACTACAAGAAGGACATTGGGATGCTGGAGCACATCCAAAGAAGAGCAACTAACTGGTGAAGGGACTTGAGCTCAAGTCTTGAAAGGAATGGCTGGGGGAACTGGGGCTGTTTAGCTTGGAGAAGAGCAGGCTGAGAGGAGACCTCATCATCCTCTACAACTACCCCAAAGGAGGCTGGAGCCAGATGGGATTTTGGTCTCTTCTCACATGCAGCAAGTGGCAGGACAAGAGGAAATGGCTTCACGTTGTGCCAGGGGAGGTTCAGGTTGGATGTTAGGAGAATTTCTTCTCAGGCATTGTCCCAGGCTGCCCAGGGAGGTGGTGGAGTCACCATCTCTGGAGGTAATTAAAAGATGCATGGATGTGGAGCTGAGGGATGTGGTTTAGTGGCAGTGGCTCAGCAGCAGTGATGGGATTGTGAGCTCCAGGTGGGTGGTTGGATTTGATGATCATGAAGGTCTCCTCCAACCTCAACAGTTCTATGGCTCCATGATTCTAAATGAGTCCACTCCAGTAGCCACTAAAAAGTGCATCTATGAATGGAAGCTCAAACACAAACAAGGCTAAATATAAAGGGCTTTCCTCTACTTTAACATGGCAATCAGTGATGGCTTTGTCATCTTCCCATGTCAAGCTCCAGTGTTTTATTTTGGCTATGGCTTCTCTTCAGAGATACCCTGTCTACATTTTGGAGCATCTCAATTGATCTTCCTGCTATAAATCAAGCCTGACAGAGAGGCAATTGATTTTTGGTCTCATCATTGAAATTCTTTCCCCCTTTTTCTTGTCACTCTGAAGTATTGATCCACAAGACAGATATGGCTTTAAACATGTGTCTTAGAAAAGCAGAGAACATTAGTAGCTCATTAGTTCCACCATGTCTTCAGAGACATCTGAAGTACCCCCACAGGTTATTCATGTGCTATTGCCCCATAGCTTTTCCTCACTTCACCTGCCTGCATCCTGCTGCCACTGGAATGTGCAGCTTGAAACATCAAGGCAAACAACAGCAAGGACTGAAACTTGGACTGTAGATGTATAATGACAATAAAATGCCCTTTCAAATTCTAGCAAGAAGCCAAACAGAGCATCTGCCCTTCGAAGAAAGCACAGTGAACAATGGCATTGGAAAAGCCTCCAGCTAAACTCTGTCTTCTGCAATCAGTTCTGTAAGGGTTTATTAAAAGAGAGAAATTCTGTAGTGCACTGCCATAAAAATGCAGCTATAAGAGGCACATCTCACAGCCAGACTTGATGGTTTGATAGTGCTGAGGCTGAAGAATGAATGGTGCACAGAAGAAGGCAGGAAATTAGCTAAATGAGTGAATTGCTCCTGACAGTGCTTAATGTGATAAATATCTCATAGGTCATAAAAGCTTACTCAGAACAACGGAGTAGTTGAATGCCATTCTTGTATCAAATTAATCAAGTGCATTCCATTTGTATATGAAGTTTGCTAAGTACAACTGTAATGTCCAGGAATGCCAAGGAAAGAGATTATCCTTGAGATAGTTATCAACAGAAGAGAGATGAAGACAAGCATAAGCTGTAGCTGAATTAGTTCAATGTATTTACAAGGGTAAGGGAACATTGAGGTGCTTGAATGTGTCCAGAGAAGGCCAACGAGGCTGGGGAGGGGTCTGGAGCACAGCCCCTGTGTGGAGAGGCTGAGGGAGCTGGGGTTGCTTAGCCTGGAGAAGAGGAGGCTCAGGGGAGACCTTCTTGCTCTCTACAACTCCCTGAAGGGAGGTTGTAGCCAGGTGGGGGTTGGTCTCTTCTCCCAGGCAACCAGCACCAGAACAAGAGGACACAGTCTCAAGCTGTGACAGGGGAAGTTTAGGCTGGAGGTGAGGAGAAAGTTCTTCCCAGCAAGAGAGGTTGGCCATTGGGATGTGCTGCCCAGGGAGATGGTGGAGTCACCATCCCTGGTGGTGTTCAAAAAAGGCTTGGATGTGGCACTTGGTGCCATGGTTGAGTTGTCAGGAGGTGTTAGGTATTAGGTGATAGGTTGGACTTGATGACCTCTGAGGTCTTTTCCCAACCTGGTTGGTTCTATGAAGAATGTTTAAGGCTTTTATTCATAAAGCTCCATTTCCAGCTCACTTCCTTCCCCACTGAAAAGTGCTCTTCTGTTGAGTACATGCATCTCAAAGAAATGAGGCCAATAGATTTGCCAAGGCTTGGGTTTCACACCCAATGCTTTACATGTGAGAAGATCTTTTCAAAATAGCTGTCTCGACTGCAAAGAGATTTTCATTTTGACTACCCAGCACTGAAGAGCTGCAGGCTCACATGCAAATTTCTGCTTGCATACTGACACAAAAAGGAAGAAAAGTAGATTCACAGGCAGAGAAACTATGCAATTAGCCCTTCAGTCTCTATATTCCCACTGGATTTCAGAGAGAAAAAGAGGCTGACTCAGTACTGTTGTGAAGTGGAAAATGACTTACCTTTGTGAAGCATCTGTTCCAGTACAGCAGAAGAGTCTTATTTTCCAGTACATTATTTATTAGAAGTCACTCTTCATAGCTTCTCAAAGCAGGGCTGGATAGCAGCTTCACAGGAACAGGTTTGGGGCTGATCTTCTCACTTCAGGGAACTTTTTGGGTTGCAGCTTGTGTCCATTGCCCCTTGTCCTATCATAGGACATGACTGAAAAGAGCCTAACTGCTGCTGCTTCCTCTTGAGGTCCACCCTTCAGGTATCTATAGACATTGATCAGATCCCCTCTCAGTCTTCTCCAGGTTAACCATCCTTTCCTTGTTTTGCTTTCCAGGTCTCTCAGCCTTTCCTTGCTTTGCTTTCCAGGTCTCTCAGCCTTTCCTTGCTTTGCTTTCCAGGTCTCTCAGCCTTTCCTTGCTTTGGTCTCCAGTTCTCTCAGCCTTTCCTTGCTTTGCTTTCCAGGTCTCTCAGCCTTTCCTTGCTTTGCTTTCCAGGTCTCTCAGCCTTTCCTTGCTTTGGTTTCCAGGTCTCTCAGCCTTTCCTTGCTTTGGTTTCCAGGTCTCTCAGCCTTTCCTTGCTTTGGTTTCCAGGTCTCTCAGCCTTTCCTTGCTTTGCTTTCCAGGTCTCTCAGCCTTTCCTTGCTTTGGTCTCCAGGTCTCTCAGCCTTTCCTTGCTTTGCTTTCCAGGTCTCTCAGCCTTTCCTTGCTTTGGTTTCCAGGTCTCTCAGCCTTTCCTTGTTTTGGTTTCCAGGTCTCTCAGCCTTTCCTTGCTTTGGTTTCCAGGTCTCTCAGCCTTTCCTTGCTTTGGTTTCCAGGTCTCTCAGCCTTTCCTTGTTTTGGTCTCCAGGTCTCTCAGCTTTTCCTTGTCTTGGTCTCTATTCTCTCTGACTGGCAGTCTCTGCTTCCCAAACCTTCCTCAATGTGTACCACTGAAGTCTCTTCTGGGGACCCAGATGCTCCCTTTTTGCCTGGGCTATAGCTCTTGGGCAGCTATCTGTAACAACATGGTTGCTCACAACAGAGGATAATGAACCTACTCATTTATACCTTCTGTGTGGCTGCTTAAGTCAGGGATGTTTATGCTCTGTCACCAGTTCCATGTGTTTTCCTAACTTCCAGTAAATAAACATGCCCATGTGTGTCATTCCTTAAGACCTTGTTATTGACCAGTGGTGGTGGCAAAAAAATCACCCTGCTGTAGTCAGAAAAACTAACATTTGATACATCATAGAATCAAAGAACTGTTTAGGCTGGAAAAGACCTCTGAGATTGAGACCAACCATCATCCTAACACCACCATGGCCAATAAACCATGTCCCCAAGTGCCATGGCCATAGGTCTTTCTTAAACACCTTCAGGGGTGGGGACTCCACCTACTCCCTGGGCAGCCTGTGCCAATCCCTGACCACTCCTTCAGTAAATAAATTGTTCCTCATCTCCAACCTAACCCTCCCCTGCCACCATTTCAGGCCATTTCCTCTCCTGTCACCTGAGACTAGGGAGAAGAGACCAACCCCCACCTAACTCCAACCCCCTTTCAGGGAGTTCACAGGATCACAGGATGTAAGGGATTGGAAGGAACCTCTGGAGATCATCGAGTCCAACCCCCCTGCCAGTGCAGGATCATAGCTGTAGAGAGCAATGAGGTCTCCCTTCAGCATCCTCTTCTCCACACTGAACACCCCCAGCTCCATCAGCTGCTGCTCCCCAGCCCTGTTCTCCAGACACTTCCCAGCTTTGTTGCCCTTCTCTGGACCTGCTCCAGCAACTCAATGTCCTTCTTGCAGCAAGGGGCCCAAAACTGAACCCAGTGTAGACCCTTACTTTCTTTAGCCAGTTCTTTCAAGAGCAGTAGTGCACTTAGATATGGTCAGAAAGCACTATCAGAGCTGAACCATTAAAACTTTGATCATGAGTGCAAAAGATCAGTCTTCCAACCCCTAGGGAAAGAATCTATGTGCTAGGTAGCTGGATGAAACTGATTTAGGAAACAGACTTAGTGGCCACAGAAAAAGAGACTGGAAAGGTCACAGTAATAAATGAAATGTTCTCTTTTTCATTTCTGACTGAAGTTATATGTGGAAGTTAAGGGTGAAACTCTGCTTCACTGAAACCAGTGGCCAGGCCTGCAGATAATTTCATTGAGGACTAATTTTGCACACTGTCCCTGCAGTAAATTCAGTGGGAAGCAGGCATGCACATGTCTGCCAGCGCCGAGCTATCCAAGGTGTCGAATCATGGACATGTGCTGAGATGCCTGGCTGCAGGTAGCACTGGATCCCCAGTGGAAAAATGATAAGGAAGATTTTTAGACACATTGAGAAGAGTTTTCTTCTCAAGAGAACAAAAATATGTATGGTGAAGGGAAGGAATGGGAAAGGAGGAGGAAGAAGGATTTGAGGCAGTAAAGGCTGCCAAGATGCAACCATACTAATGGTTGGTGAAAAACTCAGTGAGTGTTTCAGGTGTGAAGAATTGATGGAACATCTTCTAAATGGCCTGAAACTGTGCCAGGGGAGGCTTAGGTTGGGAGACTAGGCAAAGATTGATTTGCTGTATGCCTGGTCAGGGATTGGCACAGGCTGCCCAGGGAGGTGGTGGAGTCCCCATCCCTGGAGGTGTTCAAGAAACCTGTGGCCAAGGCACTTGGGGACAGGGTTTGATGGCCATGGTGGGGCTGGGTTAATGGTTGGACTGGATGATCTTGGAAGTCTTTTCCAACCAAAACAATTCTCTGATTCTGTAATTTGGAACCATTTTTGTTTATGGTAGCATCTCAGCTGTGCACCAGTTACTGAAGACACACCCAAGGAGCAACAACCAACTAATGCACCAGTCTGTAACCTACTCTGATGCATTTTTGCCTGCTCAAGGAAGACATCTCTCTGTTTTGAATACAGGAGGTACAAAAGATTGCACCAGCTGAGAGTGTATTTTGGGATGTGTCATAGTGTGGTGTTGTCACAGAATGCATCAGGCTGGAAGGGACCCTCAAAGGCCTTCTCATCCAAGCCACCTTGCAGGGATCACTGTCCTCACTGAGAAAACTCTCTTTGTGTACTTCCTTACCTTTGGGGAACTGTAGCTTATATTTCATACATGTCCTGAGATACATGAGAAACAGCTTGAAGACAGCACAATTCTGACACTTTTGCCTTAAGCAACAAGCCCTAAGGCTGTGTTAAAGAAAAAGGAGGGGAAAAGAAAGAAACAAAAAAAAAAAGGAAAAATCAATTCCATGTCTGACTGGAGGATTAGGAGAAGCTTATGGAATGACATCTGCTTGACAGAGAAGGTAGCAGTGCATCAGCTGTGGAGCTTGTTCTTTTCTGAAGTTGATGTAGTGAAATCATGTCTACCTAGCTTAAAGCCTGGGGAAAAAGAAGAAGCTATGCACAGAGAGCTGCATGAGTGCTGAACTTGTGTTTCAGACTGAAGTAGTAAACAAGAGTTCCAGTGCTCCCAGGGATCCTCATTATATGCTTTAGGGACTATGTGAGACACTGGAACAGGTTGCCCAGGGAAGCTGTGGATGTCCCTTCCCTGGAGGTGCTCAGGTCCAGGCTGGATGAGGCCTTGAGCAGCCTGGGCTGGTGGGAGGTGACCCTGCCTATGGCAGGGGGATTGGAACTGGATGATCTCAACTCTTTATAAGCTTCTATGGTCTAACTCCTTACCCCATACTATGAACCCTGCCTTATGGCAATTACTGTGGAAGCTAACTTTCTAGTTTGGAATGGAGTCTGAACTCAGCCATGCACACCAATGAGAGCTGAACAAGAAAGATGTTGAGATGCTGGAATGTGTCCAGAGAAGGGCAAGAAAGCTGGGGAGGGGTCTGGAGCACAGCCCTGGGAGGAGAGGCTGAGGGAGCTGGGGTTGCTTAGCCTGCAGAAGAGGAGGCTCAGGGGAGACCTTCTTGCTCTCTACAACTCCCTTAAGGGAGGTTGTAGCCAGATAGGTGTTGGTCTCCTCTCCCAGGCAAGCAGCACCAGAACAAGAGGACACAGTCTCAAGCTGTGCCAGGGGAGGTTTAGGCTGGAGGTGAGGAGAAAGTTCTTCCCAGCAAGAGAGATTGGCCATTGGGATGTGCTGCCCAGGGAGGTGGTGGAATCACCGTGCCTGGAGGTGTTCAAGAAAGGCTTGGATGTGGCACTTGGAGCCATGGTTTAGTTGTCAGGAGGTGTTAGGTATTAGGTAATAAGTGGGACTTGAGGATCTCTGAGGTCTTTTCCCAGCCTGGTTGATTCTATGTGCCTGAAAGTCACTGCCATTCCTAGGTCTCTAAAGACTGATTGCTTTTTATTTTTGTAGTCTTTCATATATGTATTTTAGAGTGGAGCTCCTTAACTCTCCCCTATCAGCTATCATGGATATTTTTGTTGTTTAATAGTGCTCATGCTGGAAAGTCTGTGGGTCTGACATAATTAATAGCATATCCTCAGGGATCTACACAGTAGAAGTACCATGCTTGACCCTGCCAACACTCAGCATTTCAGTCTTCAAACCTCCCTGTGGCTTCTTAACTTCACTTGCTTGTCAAGTGCTTCTGAGGTCACATCTTGATTAATTTAGATGAGAGTTAATTCAAAAGCCTATGGTTTATGATTCTATGGTTCCATGTAACAATTATCTTTTCTTTACTGTTGTTATCCTGCATCACCCATGTTCTTACAACTTAGAAAACTCTAAGCTTTCTCAGCTCAGATCCAGACAACTTAGAAGAGGACATCTGAAATATGTAGTGAGGAAGTAAGTTTTAGCCCAGTGGTAAGGGCATGTTTGGGGTCATCATGATAATGAAGCACTGGGCAATCTGATCTAGTTGAGGATGCCTCTGCTTACTGCAGAGGGGGTTGGACTAGCTGACCCTAACCCTAACCCTAACCCACACCTTTCTATGATTATTTTCTATGATTTTAAAATGATTGTCCTGAAGACTGTGAATTGTGTGACTTGGCAAAGAATGCAATTACTACAGCTTTGCAAACCATTACTTTTCTTTTTTGAGACAGCCAGGAGCTGAGTTGGTGAAGAGGAACCTCTCTGAATGATTATTCTCCTTGCACACAGATTTAATCTACTATTTTCTATTCATCCATCACCCACTTTCTACCTCCCTTTTGCAAGTCTATAGATTCTTTTCCTCCCAACATAAACTCAGTTTGCACTGTGCTTGACACTGGCTCAAAGCCACGGTCTCTTTTGCTATAGGTGGCAGCACTGGCTTGTTATAAACGTTGGTGGGCTTCCCTCTCTTGAAGGAAATCACTGTAAGGACACCTGGGCAGCATTTAGGTTCTCAGTGATGTAATTGTGGTGATAATTTAGAGGGTCAAAATGCAACCTGGGGTTTTTTTCTTCTTATAGGATGGTCTCTTCCAACCTGGTCTGGTCTATTCTATTCTATTCTATTCTATTCTATTCTATTCTATTCTATTCTATTCTATTCTATTCTACGCTATGCTATGCTATGCTATGCTGTTCTATTTTATTCTACTCTATTCTACTCTATTCTATTCTATTATCCTATCCTATCCTATCCTATCCTATCCTATCCTATCCTATCCTATCCTATCCTATCCTGTTTCTATTATTTCCCTCATGTACACTTTCTAATGCCCAGTTAAGGGCAATTATATAGAATCAGAGAATCACAGAAGCATAGAATCAGAGAATAATAGAATCATAACAGAATCACAGTATCATGGAACCATAGAATCACAGAAGCAGAGAATAATAGAATCATAGAATCACAGAATCATAGAATAGAATCATTAAACCATAGAATCATTAAATCATTTAATCATTGAATCATAGAATCATTGAATCACAGAATCATTGAATCATAGAATGGTCTGGGTTGGAATGGACCTCCAAAGGTCACCTACTCCAACCCACTCTGCAGTTAGCAGAAATTCTGAAACCATAGCTGCAGTTTTGGGGCAATTTGTGAAAAAAATGCCCTGAAAATTGTAGCAGAGTTGTGAGCTTGGGACATTATTTGCTTTTCTAATGAGAAACTCCTAAACTCCATTTTCAGCACATCAGATTCTAGTATTCATAGATTCATAGAATGGGTTGGGTTGGAAGGGACCTTAAAGGTCATCCAGATCCAACCCCTCCGACTTGGGCAGGGACACCTTCCACCAGCCCAGGTTGCTCAAACTGGCTTTGAACACCTCCAGGGAGGAGGCAGCAACAACCTCCTTGGGCAACCTGTTCCAGTGTCTCACTGGAAAGGATTTCTTCTTAATCTCCAGTCTAAATCTGCCCTCAAACTTTGAGGCACTGCCTCACATTCTCAGTAAAGTTCTCTTCTCCAGGCTAACCAGTCCCAGGGCTCTCAGCCTTTCCTCATCACACAGATTTTCCAATCCCTTGTAGCCTTCCTTGGACTCTGTCCAGTAGTTCCCTGGTCCCTCTTGAGCTGGGGAGCCCTGACCTGGGCACAATGCTCCAGATTTGATCTCACAGAGTAGATGGTTTGCAACATTGCTTTGATGGGAGGCACAGCTCAGTTACAACCCTATCTAATTGCTAAATATGACAAAAGATGAATCAAAGCAGCAGATTAAGCTAATTTCTCCCCCTCTGCCTTCTTTAAGTGCATTGTTTCAGACAATAATGATTAAAAAAAGCCAAAATGAACCACAAAGCATAAACTTGAGTAGTTCATTTCAAACCTCACCCGAAGATCTGCACTTTCTCCTGCCAAAGTGTGTCCAACTTTCATTTCAAAGAGGCTTTCTGGTTTGTTATTTTCCTATCATTTTTCCCCCTGTACATGCATGTGGTGAGTGGAATTTTTTTGCTATTAAAGCCTGCAGTTGAGAAAGGCTTTAAATACCTTCTGCTCTACTGCACCCCTTGCCAAAGTTCTCCTTTCCAGCTATGTACCAGGCTGCTGCTGGATGAATATTCATCTTGCCTTGTTCCTAAAGCTCTCTCTTACACCAGTTCCACCCCTTGACTCTGCCCACTGCTGTGACAGTTCTTTTAATCACTGTCTCCCTCTCAGGCTTGAAGTAGCTTTTATCCTCCATGAATTTTAGACATTTCCTTCTGTTTGTTTTGGTTTATTTTGTTGCTTTGTTTTGTTTTGTTTCCTCTGTATTTGCCCTAAAAATCCAGCTCCAGCTCCCTTTGCTGTAGTAATTACTTGAGGGGGGAAAAAAAAACCTCACATAAAATAGAGTTCTATTTAGAAAATGATCATTGTGATTATTAGCTAAGGCCTTCCATAGGGAAGCAGGATGTTAGGAGGAGATGAAATAGAGCACTGATAAAAACAGTTAATTAAAAGGGGACTAAAAGCTGCGCTGGAACTGACTGCATTTTAGGTCACAAGTGGGAACTATGCTGACTTTCTTCCTTGCATGTTGTTGTCATGCAGATACTTCTTTTTGGGTCAGCCTCAAGGCTTTAGTCCTAAAGCATCTTCTGTTGACACATGGGTTGGAGAGTTGGTAGCAAATTCAATCCTCTTGCCATTCTGTACTTGTTTTTGTTGAGGTTACAAACACTTTGGAGCAATGTATCTAATAGAATCACAGAATGTTGGGGTTGGAAGGGGCCTTCAAGATCGCCTTGTTCCAACCCCCCTGCCATGGGCAGGGACACTTCCCACCAGCCCAGGTTGCTCAAGGGTTCACCCAGCCTGGCCTTGAACACCTCCAGGGAGGAGGCAGCCACAGCCTCCCTGAGCAACCTGTGCCGGTGTCTCATTACCCTCACTGGAAAGAATTTCTTCCTCATCTCTAGTCTAAATCTCCCCTCTTCCAGCTTCAATTCATTCCCTCTCATCCTATCACTACGTGACCTTGTAAAAGTCTCATGAAGAATGCTGGAGAAAAGGTTCAGGCAGAATCTATAAACAAGTTGTGGGGGTTTTGTTCTCAATCAGAAAACTCACAGAAGCATAGAATGGGTTGGGTTGGAAGGGATCTTAAAGATCATCAAGTTCCAACCCCCCTGCCATGGGCAGGGACACCTCCCACCAGCCCAGGTTGCTCAAAGCCTCATCCAGCCTGGCCTTGAACACCTCCAAGCATGAGGCATCCACAACCTCCCTGGGCAGCCTGTTCCAGTGTCTCCCCACCCTCACTGGAAAGAATTTCTTCCTAACACCTAGACCAAATCTGCCCTCCTCAAACTTCAGGGCATTCCCTCTCATCCTCAATAAACTCAGTAAACTTCCATCCAGATTTAGAGTGCTCTAAAGATCGTAACCCTGTGGAGACCCCCTTAGAATGAGTCTTCAAAGCAGCACTGCTGGCTTTGGCTTTTCTCACAAGCCATTTCCAAAGCCCATGCAAGCAACTTGCTTTACCACCTTTCCTCTTTCTCTTTTAGCAGATCATCACAGGCTGAAGTTTGCCCTCTTTGTGGTCACAGCCTGTGTCCAAAACACCTTGCAGCACGTTCCTAAGTGACACAGAGAGGGGTCCTTGCTTCCCTTAGGGAACACTGTACCCCAATTCTCCTTCATAGCAGCTATTAAGACTGAGAAATGCCCCTGTGGTGCTGCTCTTCCTTACATGTCAAAGGAAGTAGAATGCTTTTTACTCATCACCCTAGGGGATGCTGCTTTGGCAGGGGGGTTGGACTCAATGGTCTCTGGAGGTCCCTTCCAACCTCTAATGGTCTGTGATTCTGTGATCTTGCAAGCTGGAAGCCATCTGAGCCCTACTGGGTGCTCTACACAATATTACTTCCCCATATTCCAAAATAATAGTTCCTATCCCACCAAATTTCTGCAATGTTAGTGAGAAGTCATATTCACATCAAAGATACTAGTAAAACTCTTATTTTCTGCAGTGGAGCCAGGATCACAGGCTCACAGGATGTCAGGGCTTGGAAGGGACCCAAAATGACCATTCCGTCCACCCCCGCTGCCAGAGCAGGACCATACAATCTAGCTCAGGTCACACAGGAGCACATCCAGATGGGGCTTGAAAGTCTCCAGGGAAGGAGACTCCACAGCCTCTCTGGGCAGCCTGCTCCAGGGCTCTGTGACCCTTACAGTGAAGAAGTTCCTCCTTGTGTTGAGGTGGAACCTCCTGTGCTGCAGCTTACATCCACTGCTCCTTGTCCTATCACAGTGAGCAAGTGAGCAGAGCCTGTCCCTGTCCCCTCCCTCCTGATATCCATCCCTCAGATATTGATAGACATTTATTAAATCCCCTCTCAGTCTTCTCTTTTCCAGACTAAGCAGCCCCAGGTCTCAGCCTCTCCTCACCAGGCAGTGCTCAGTCCCCTAATCATCCTCATAGCTCTCTGCTGGACCCTCTCCAGCAGATCCCTGTCCCTCTTGAACTGGGGAGCCCAGAACTGAATGCAGTACTCAGCAGAGCAGAGTAGAGGGGGAGGAGCACCTCCCTCCATCTGCTGGACACAGTCTGAGGATCCTGAGTAAAAAGGACCCTAGAAAAATCAATGGTTTGTTCAGGAAGGAGAAATTACCTTTCCTTGGCTGACCATGGCTGTGTAGGTAACTGATGCTTTAAGCGATGTGGGCTGCAGCAGAGCAGCACTGGAGCATTTCAGTTCAGCTCAGTGGGTAATTCAAGTGTGATAACAGAGTGGATTAGAAGGCTTCCCTCTTGGTCTCTTCTAAGATCTTTCTTCTCAGTTTTGTTACCTTTCCTGATGGAGTATGAAACATCTGTCACTGTGATAAGCTTCAGCTAACTCTCTGTTTCATTAACCATCCCCTGCAAGCAGTAATCTTGACCACTCTAAAGGGTTTTTTCTGCTCTTTTTCACAATGCATGGAACAAAAGGCAGGATTGCTGTGGGGGTTTTTTCCTGTTACAATGTAAAGTGTGACCCAGTAAATTGAATTAACCTTTCAGTATATCCTTGACATTTTCTCTTTCCGACCTTGCTCTGTTTGCTGCCTGTCCTCAAAGGTTTTTAACACCTTGCCCAGGATACTCCACCTGGAAGTGGGGTACAGATGAATAATAGGCAGGCATGTTTATTTCATATGGCTGGAGGAGGATCAGATGGGTGAACTGCTGAGGATCATGCATTTTTTAACAGGGCTGCAAAGGCTATCCAGTCCATGTGGTAAAGAAGGAGCCAACCAAGATGAAGCAGTTATGCATTTTGATCAGCTGCTGAGATTGATCAGACTTACCTGAAAGCCTCACATGAAAGGAAGGAGATAGCAGCAGCCACTTCACAGAGACTAAAAGGTCACTGATTGCAAGAAGGGACAATAAGGGAAGAGTGAGACCCAGCAGAAAAGGCTGATCCTGTACACCTCAGAAGACAAAACCCCACACAAGACATAGTGTGAGGGCCACAAAGATGATCCAGGGGCTGGAGCAGCTCTGCTATGAGGACAGGCTGGGGGAGCTGGGGGTGTTCAGCCTGGAGAGGAGAAGACTCTGGGGGTACCTTAGAGCTGCTTTCCAATACCTGAAGGGCTCCTGTCATAAGGCTGGAGATGACTGCTCATAAGGGTGTCTAGCAACAGGAGAAGGGGGAAAGGTTTGAAGCTGAGGGAGGGTGGGTTTAGACTGGATTTTAGGAAGAAGTTCTTCGGTATGAGGGTGGTGAGACTCTGGAACAAGCTGCCCAAGGAAGCTGTGGGTGCCTTCTCCCTAGGGGTGTTCAAGGCCAGGCTGGATGGAGCCTTGAGCAGCTGAGTGCAGCTGAGTGGTGTCCCTGCCCGTGGCAGGGAGGTTGGAGTAGATGATCTCTGAGGTCCCTTCCAATTTGAGCCATTCTGTGATTCTCTGAAAATAAAGAAGAGGAGGATGTGTGGGTTTTCTGCACTCTGCTTTTGGTCTAACTGTGGAAACAGCAGTAGAAATTGTTGAGCCCCTTGACATGGGCTTCAATTACTCTGTATCCCTGCAGAGGTGCACTGTAAATCATGCCTGGACTTCTGGAAAATGAGTGCCCTCAGGGTATGTGTCTGGAGGAGAGACATTAGTCCTGGGAGCTTGGCAGGAAGATTAGAAATTCCTAATCCTCAAGGCTGATGTTAAACAGAGGACCTTCAAGACACCATATATAAAAGCCCAAAGACAGGCTCCGTGATTGCACTTCACTGAGGCTCCAAAAGCTTTAATACTCAGTGTGCAGTGGGAGAGGCAGCCAAAAGTCAGCCTCCTGAGTGATCATTAAAGGCTGCTCAGTGAGGGCTTGGGCACGAAGAATGCAGTCAGATACCTCTAAGGCAAAGCACAGCAACAGGAACATTATTTTAGGGTGAAAAGCAGCAGCTTAGTCTTAAGACAGAATAACAACGCCCTTAAGCTTTGGGCAGACACCAATGATCCCTGATTCATTTTTGGGCTGTCTACCTTGGATCTTTTTTCTCCTTATTTTTCAAGTTTCAAACTGTCCTGTCTTCTTGTCACTCCGTTTCAGCCACAGCTACTGTAGAAATCATTGCTTCACATAAAGCTCTTCCTGGTGTCTGTTTTTCGCTCCCCCTCCTTCCCTGCCTGCAGAACCATAGAGAAAGCTTTGATGAGGTCATTATGTGAAATAAAGAAGCAAGCCCACATATTTATTTGCCTAATCACTACCTAATAAAGATTGTCCATTCTCACTGTCAGGTAATACCTTCTTTTATGAGATTCCATTTTTTTCCATCTATCTACCTGGCATTTACCAGGGTCAGTCGCAGGCAAAATGTAAAGAGATAGAATCATAGAATCAGACAATTGTCAGGGTTGGAAGGGAGCTCAAGCACCATCCAGTTCCAAGCCTCCTGCCATGGGCAGGGACACCTCACACTACAGCAGGTTTCCCACAGCCACATCCAGCCTGGCCTTCAAAACCTGCAGGGATGAGGCTTCCACCACCTCCCTGGGCAAACTGTGCCAGGCTCTCACCACCCTCACGGGGAAGAACTTCTTCCTCACATCCCATCTTAATCTACTCACTTCTAGTTTTTCTTCATTCCCCCCAGTCTTATCATTACCTGCCCCCCTAAAAAGTCCCTCCCCAGGTAAGCAGTCCAGCTGAAAGCTCTTGATTGGAACTGAAATTACAAAAGGGAAGTGCTTACAGTAAGCACTGGGGACTGGTTCCATTTCTCCCCTACGCCACTGTGATAGCTCTTGGCTGTATGGTAAGCTGCAGGAATGAGGTCTGGGCAGGCATGCTCTGATGGATCAAACACTGGATGGATGGTCAGGCCTGGAGAGTGGTAGGGAATGGAGTTAACTCCAGCTGGTGGCCAGTCACAGGTGGTGCTCCCCAAGGTTCTGTTTTGGAGCCAATTTTCCTCAATATCTTTATCAATGATCTTCCTCAGGAGACTGAGTGCACCCCCAGTAAGTTTTCAGATGACACCAAGCTGGATGGGATATTGATCTGCTGGAGGGTAGGAGGGCTCTGCAGAGGGACCTGGCCAGGCTGCATCCATGGGCTGAGGTGTGATGTACATACAATTAATGAGGCTAATTGTATGAGGTTTAATGAAGCCAAGTGTTGGGTCCTGCACTTGGGTCACAACAACTCCAGGCAACTCTACAAGCTTGGGGCAGAGTGGCTGGAGAGCTGCCTGGAAGAAAAGGATCTGGGGGTGCTGCTTGACAGTGGCTGAACATGAGCCAGCAGTGTGCTCAGGTGGGCAAAGAGACCAACAGCATCCTGCCCTGCATGAGGAATAGTGCAGCCAGCAGGACTACAGAGGTGATTGTCCCACTGTACTCAGCACTGCTGAGGCTGTGCCTTGAGTACTGTGTTCAGTTTTAGGCACTGCACTGTAAGAAAGACATTGAGGTGCTGGAGTGTGTCCAGAGAAAGGCAATGAAGCTGGGGAGGGGTCTGGAGAATAAGTCTTGTGAGGAGCAGCTGAGGGACCTGGAGTTGTTCAGTCTGAAGAAAAGGAGGTTGGGAGAAGACCTCATTGCTATCTAGAACTCCCTGAGAGGAGGTTGTAGAGAGCTGAGTGCTGGTCTCTTCTCACAAGTCACAGCTGTCAGGACTGGAGGAAATGGCATCCAGTAAGTCCAGGGGAGGCTCAGATTGGACATTAGGAAAAACTCACAGACTGGAACAGGCTGCCCAGGGAAGTGCTTGAATCCCCATCCCTGGGTGGGTTTAAAAGCCATCCAGATGTGGTGCCCAAGGGTGTGCTGTAGTAATGGCCCTGGTGGAGTTAGATAATGCTTGGACTTGACCTTAAAGGTCTTTTCCAACCATGGGGATTCTGTGACTCTGTGACTGAGGGCTGTGTGCTCCCCAGGCCTGAGGTGCTGGGGCACTGTGAGCAGAGTCAGTCAGGACTGGGCATGCCCTCAGGGACCTGGAAGGTAAGCCAGATCTGATTATAGGTCCAGGTAACATTTAAATTGGCCACAAAGAGCAAGTACAATAAAATAAAATAGAATAGAATAAAATAAAATAGAATAAAATAAAATAAAATAAAATAATAAAATAAAATAAAATAAAATATTAAAAATAAAATAATAAAATAAAACAAAATATTAAAAATAAAATAAAATAATAAAATAAAATAAAATTTTAAAAATATAATAAAATAATAAAATAATAAAATAAAATAAAATAAAATAAAATATAAAATACCATTAAAAAAGAAATAAAATAAAACACATTAAATAAATAAAATTAAATTCATAAAATGAGATTTAAAAATCAATAACATAACGTAAATTCAATGAACTTTTAAAGCTAAATAACAAAATAAAAGAAAGAAATTCAACAAACAAAATGCAAAAATAAATAACATTTAAAATAAATAAATAGAATTTAAAAAGAAATTTGAAAAGAAAAGGAAAAAAAAATTTTAAATAAAATTAAAAGAAAAGAAAAATAAAAAAAAATAAGAAATAAATAAAAAACTAAACTAAACTTAAAATTAAAATCACATACAATAGCAATCCAGTCCATACAAGCAACACTTGCAAAGTGATTCTGTGCCTTTAATCCTGGTTGTTGGTGTGTTTGTTCTTTCTACAGCTGTAGCATTTGTCTTCTGAATCCTTCCTGCTGCTGCAGCATGCACAGCTATATCCTGACCCCCAATAAGCAGCTGAAACATCCTTCTGAGCACTGGGAGCAATACGTACTGCTGCGTTCTGAGCAGGAGAAATAAAGTGAAATCACCTTATGGAGATGGCAAACTCCAAAAGCCCAAGAGGTTCTGGAGAGCGCACAGCAGTCTGTGTCTCTGTGCTTAAAGAAATAAAAGTAAATGTGAAAAATGAGTTTGTCAAGCAGAGTCATCCTGGATGCCTTACAGGAACAGACTTTCCCCTGTGTTTCAGTCTTTCCTGGTTTAATCTGTTCAGGAAATTCGGAGGCAGAATCATTTCCACTGCATGTCTGCCTGTGGCTCTTTCCTCAAAGCAAAAGCTGAAAGCACTGCAAAGAAGCACCTAAATGGCAAATAAATAAAAGCTCAGCACAGGCACGAGTTTCTCTAACCTCTGGAAAGGGTTGAGGTCGCTCCTCTGTTAGCTGGGTAGCTTTCCCTAGCCCAGGTGATAATTCCTTTAAAAGCTTTTAATGTGAAATAAAGAACCAGCAGGCCATTTTCATTTAGGATGAGGAATTTTCAAGGCAAATATCAGAGTTATTTGTACAAGCTAAGCAAATATTAGAATGTATAAGGAGAAACAAATCCAAGGGAATCAAAGCTAATGTCACGAACCGTCACAAATCTGGAGGGAGTAAGGAGGGAGAAGCTTACAGTTGGAGCTAAAAATCCTTTGAATGTGCTTTTGTTGGACCCTAATTAGCTTAGGGTCTTTCAGGAAGCTGTCATCAAGCCATTGTCAAGAGGAACACAAAGTTTAAAGCGTGATTAGAATGGCTTCATAAAAATAAACAGCAAATGAACAGTGCCAGGTCAAGGTCTAACTTCTGAACACAGTGCCCCTGACCCACCAAGATCTGCATTTCGACTCAGCCACTAAAAGCTGCACCTCAGAGCTGTGTTTATCTTGAGTGAGTAGGTGACAGCTAGAGACATGCAAGTAAGAAAAGCACTGTGAGTATTTAAAGCTTTTATGCCATCACTGTTATTGTCTTTCTGCAATAATTATACATTTCATCCCCCTCTGACATTCACAGGCTGGGGTTTGGATCAGCTGCAGCAGAAATCGCAGCCACAGGACCCTTCTGTGCCTTGACCAGGGCTATTTTAAGGCTTCAGAAGTGGTCAGCAGCATCTCCTCTGGAAAGATGATTTGAGGGTCCAAAGGTGGCACCTAAGACAGAGCTGTGTTTTATGCCCTAGATGTATATTTGGGATTTTGGAAAGCTGAGTAAGTGTCTGCATTTGCATCCCCAGATGAGTCAGACAGAGCAGCACTCAGCATGCACACTCCATGCAGGCTCTGACAGATGAGCTCATGGCCATAGCAGACATCTCACTACATACTCTCAGTGCTGCTGTAAGGTTTTGCAATACATACATTCATAAGTTGGGTTGGGCTGGAAGAGACCTTGAAGATCATCCAGTTCCAACCCACCTGGTACTGGCAGGGACACCTCCCACCAGCCCAGGCTGCTCAAGTCCTCATCCAAAGAGGAGGCATCCATGACCTCCCTGGGCAACCTGTTCCAGTGTCTCACCACCCTCACTGGAAAGAATTTCTTCCTCATCTCCAGTCTGAATTTATCCTCTTCCAGCTTCAACTGAAAGAAAAATTGGATTCAGTCTCTTGCTTTGGCAGCATAAGGTGACAGTATAGGATTTAAGCCACAGCAGAAGGACCTGAGCTGAGACCTAAAAAATAGTGCTGCAGAAGTTATACTCAAATAGGGTTCTCAGAGCAAGCCCAGAGTGCCTAGAGAGAAAGCAGCATCACAACCTGCCTTGTAGAAGTCTTGTGTTGTATCATTCATACAATCTTGGACCGATTTGAGCTGCTCTTTGTGTTAGGACAGTGCAGGACCAGCAATGTACCTCTGTCCTTTCCTGGGTTTAACTCCCTCCATAGGGTAACTCTGCAGAAAACCTTTCTGAAGAGAAAAGAAGGAAGAATTTCCTTACCCTGAGGGTGGTGAGACACTGGAATAAGTTGTTGTGGGAGGCTGTGGATGCCCCCTCCTTGGAGGTGTTCAAGGCCAGGGTAGATGATGCCCTGAGCAACCTGGGCTGGTGGGAGGTGTCCCTGCCCATGGCAGGGGGGTTGGAGCTGGATGATCCCAGGGAGGGTTGAACTAGGTGTTCTTTAAGGTCCCTTCCAAGCCAAATCATTCTATGATTCTCTGGAAATGTGAGGTGGAAAAGCTAAGCTCAGGACCCCCCTCAGGAGACAGCATTTCACTTTGGTTCTGCAAGGGTTGAGATGTCAGCCACAGGCAGCATTTCCCAGTGCTTCGCCCTGCTTGGCTTCCCTTTCCTTGGGTGAGATTTATGGGCTGCTGTCTTCAAGAATCTACCTCTCCTGAGTCTCTCTTTTTTTTTAATGTGAAGGGTCCTCAACACTTAATTCAGGGATCAGAATTCTGCTCAGAGCAGAACTGCAGCACTAATCTGCAGAGATGCTGACATCTTTTATATCTGCCCCTTGACTGTGAAAGATTGCAGGGCTCAATTCTTATCTATTTGGAATTATATGTATGCTTTACCAGGACCTCAAGCAGCTTCACACTGCTTCCACTGTTTGGTTATTTCAGAGTTGTTGTTTGGGGGTTTTTTAAATGAGTTTTCATGCTCTGACAACGCTTTTGATTCTCCACTGATGGATGCTTTGCATCCATCCATCCCCTGCTCCTCCATCCCCTGAGGAGGCTCAGGGGAGACCTTCTTGCTGTCTATAACTACCTGAAGGGAGGTTGTAGCCAGGTGGGGGTTGGTCTCTTCTCCCAGGCAAGCAGCACCAGAACAAGAGGACACAGTCTCAAGCTGTGCCAGGGGAGGTTTAGGCTGGAGGTGAGGAAGAAGAGAGATTGGCCATTGGGATGTGCTGCCCAGGGAGGTGGCGGAGTCCCCGTCCCTGGAGGTGTTCAAAAAAGGCTTGGATGTGGCACTTGGAGCCATGGTTTAGTTGTCAGGAGGTGTTAGGGATTAGGTTATAGGTTGGACTTGATTATCTCTGAGGTCTTTTCCAACCTGGTTGATTCTATGATTCCCTCCTATGATCAGTGGAGAGCATTTTCATTTCCAGGGTCATACTGAGGAGGCTTTTATTGATACAAATGGAAAGCAGCACTTGGCCAGTCCAAAAATCATGGAACCATCTGTCTTAATCAATGATCTGGAGGAAGGTGTTGAGTGCACCCTCAGCAAGTTTGCTGATGACAGTAAATTGGGTGGGAGTGTTGATCTGCTGGAGGGTAGGAAGGATCTGCAGAGGGACCTGGCCAGGCTGAGGTCAGTTGTATGAGGTTTAATGAAGCCAAGTGCTGGGTCCTGCACTTGGGTGACAACAGCTCCAGGCTTGGGGCAGAGGGGCTGGAAAGATGCCTGGCAGAAAGAACCCTGGGGGTGATTGTTGGCAGCTGGCTGAACATGAGCCAACAGGATGCTCAGATGGCCAAGAAGGGACCTTAAAGTTCATCTAATTCCCCCCCCTTCCTGCCATGGGCAGGGACACCCTCCACTAGAACCTCCACTAGACAGAAGTAAGGACACAGTCTCAAGTTGTGCCAGGGGAGCTTCAGGCTGGATGTTAGGAAGAAGTTCTTCACAGAGAGAGTGATTTGCCTTTGGAATGTGCTGCCCAGGCAGGTGGTGGAGTCACCATCACTGGAGATCCTCAAGAAAAGCCTGGATAAGGCACTCAGTGCCACGGTCTGGTTGACTGGTTAGGGCTGGGTGATAGGTTGGACTGGATGATCTTGGAGGTCTCTTCCAACCTGCTTGATTCTATGATTCCAGCAAAGCTGAAGCAAGCTAATAAGCATTAGAATAATTATTTTCCACTGATCCAGAACTTTAAAGTAATTAGCTGAGTTGGGAAGCAAAGTGGAATGTCTCCTACAAGAATCTGCAAACAGAGTCTGCAAGCAAAAGCTGATTACTTGGATATACAGAGGGCCATTTTTCTTTGCACCTCTGGAAAGCTGCCTGACTTGAAAGCCTGATAATCTGATTTTCATAAATCCTATTTAACACATTATTCTTTTCATTTTGTTTTAACAGGCAGCACCTAAAGACACATCACTCTCCTCTGATGCTCCCCCTTCTTTTATTTCATAACAGAACCCCACAGCCCTGCTGAGGCAGAATTGGTGTAATTGCCACCAGAATGCTGTATCAACTCTAACTTTTCTCCATTCATTTCCAATCCAGAACAATCAGAATCGAATGGGGAAGGGTTTATGTTGTTGCTATCACACTGACTCATATTCCACTCAGATTTTAAGGTCCTTGCTCCAGGGAAAAAATCCAATTCTCTTCCAACAACTCAGGAAGATTTCAGTAAATTCAATCTGTGACCCAGAGGGAAAAAGGGAGAGGGAAATGGATTAAGAGTTCATTTTGGCAAGGTCCAGTGAACTGTGTTGTAGGCAAGACACAAAGGACAAGCAAGACAATAAAATACAGCATACAGGAATAACCAGGTTGGGAAAGACCTCAGAGATCATCCAGTCCAACCTCTCACCCAACACCATCTGATCAACTAAACCATGGCACCAAGTGCCTCATCCAGGCTCTTCCTAAACGCCTCCAGGGATGGTGACTCCACCACCTCCCTGGGCAGCACATCCCAATGGCCAATCTCTCTTGCTGGGAAGAACTTTCTCCTCACCTCCAGCCTAAACTTCCCCTAGCACAGCTTGAGACTGTGTCCTCTTGTTCTGGAGCTGCTTGCCTGGGAGAAGAGACCAACCCCCACCTGGCTACAACCTCCCTTCAGGCAGTTGGAGAGAGCAAGAAGGTCTCCCCTGAGCCTCCTCTTGTCCAGGCTAAGCAACCCCAGCTCCCTCAGCCTCTCCTCCCAGGGCTGTGCTCCAGACCCCTCCCCAGCTTTGTTGCCCTTCTCTGGACACCTTCCAGCATCTCAACATCTTCCCTAAACTGAGGATCCCAGAACTGGACACAGGACTCAAGGTGTGGCCTGACCAGTGCTGAGCACAGGGCAGAATGACTTCCCTGCTCCTGCTGGCCACACTGTTCCTGATGCAGGCCAGGATGCCCTTGGCCTTCTTGGCCACCTGGGCACATTCCTGGCTCATGTTCAGCCTACTATCAACCAGTACCCCCAGGTCCCTGTCTGCCTGGCTGCTCTCCAGCCACTCTGTCCCCAGCCTGTAGCACTGCATACATATATGGGTATAGATATAAAACTCAAGAAGGGGAATTCTTTCCAGCAGAAGAAAATTTATCTGATCCTGAAAAGCAATTTCCAGCTGGTAGGTTCCAGAGCTGCTTTATCCAGCTGTATTTTTGATGCAATAAGTAAGTGCAGTGCCCCAGCTTAAATGTGGTGTTATTATGCAGTCTAATGAAAGCTAATGCTAGTAAGTCTTCCTTTATGTCCAGTGTTAAAATCCATTGCTAGAAGTGTTTGTGCAGGACTCCCAGGGGCTTCTAGTTCAGCATTTTGTCTAGCTTGCCATTGCCACAGGCTTCATAGGATTCCACAGATAGATACAGGAAGTTTCACCTTGAATTACAGATTCACAACAACATTCAGGTTGGAAAAGACCCTCAGGATCTGCAAGTCCAACCATTGCCCCTACTCTGCAAGGCTCACCCCTAAACCACATCCCCAAGTACCACATGCAAACCACCTTTAAACACATCCAGGCTTGGGGAGTCCTCCCTGGGCAGCACATTCCAGTCCCTGACCACTCTTGATGGGAAAAAATTCTTCTTAATCTCCAGTCTAAAGCTACCCAGTGGCAGCTTGAGGCCATTCCCTCTTGTTCTGTCACTAATTACCTGTGAGAAGAGACCAGCAGCAGCCTCTCTACAACATCCTTTCAGGAAGTTGTGGAGAGCAGTGAAGTAGACTTTGTACTCACCTGAAGGTCATTGCAAAACTTGTTTCATCTTTACCTTCATTCTTCTTCCCAGATCTGCTTATTGATATTTGTTGTGCCAATATTGTTCTTGGGGCATGTTAATTTTCTCTCCCTGGTGTTTACCTTGCTGCAGTATTTGGGTCAAAGCCTTGCTTTCCCAGGCCTGTGCCTGTGAATCCATTGCTTTTGCCTGGCTGATTAAGCAGCCACTCACGTGGCACTTTGTCTACAGTAATGTGATCTATCAGGGACTGATTGGCAGCAGGCTGTCTTAGCTTGGGCACTAATGGCACAGAAGAGAGAAGGAGACAGACAAAGGGATGCAGAGAGGCAGAAAGAGAGATTTCAGCTGCCAAGTTTGGAGAGTGAGAAGACCTCTGGTCTTAGCCTCTCCTCACATGGCCAAAGGCATCTGTTCTGCACCTACCTTCTCCCTAATGCCTTCCCCTTCCTTAATCCTTCCTTCAGAACAAATTTCTAAGTGAATCCCTGGTTTATTCTTGTGCTCACTTGTGAATGAACTTGTGCCTGTGTCCAGAAAAAAGACAAATAGAAAGGAATTTCTCCCAGAAGAAAAGAGCAGAAATCATAGAATCAGGGTCACAGAATCATAGAATGGCTGGAGGTGGAAAGGACCTCAAAGATCAGCTAGTTCCAGTTCTAGGCCACTCTAGGGTCTCCCTGGAGCCTTCTCTTCTCCAGGTTCAACAGCTCCAATTCTCTCAGCCTGTGCCCATAACAGTGTCGCTTCAGCCCTCTGATCATCTTTGTGTCCCTCCTCTGGACCCTCTCCAACAGCTCCAGGTCCTTCTTGTGCTGGGGGCCCCAGAGCTGGAGGCAGTGCTGCAGGTGGGGTCTGAGCAGAACAGATCAGAGGGGCAGACTCCCCTCCCTGTGCTGCTGTTCTCCCTGCTCTGGCTGCAGCTCAGCACACAGCTGCCTGCTGGGCTGCCAGGGTCCGTTGCTGGCTCCTGGGGAGTTTGTCACCAACTGACACCCCCAAGCCCTTCTCCTCCAGGCTGCTCTCAAGCCACTCCTTGCCCAGGCTGGATTTGTGCCTGGGACAGCCACAACTCAGGTGCAGGACCTTGCCCTTTGCTGTGTTTAAATTATGAGGATAATTTGTGAGCTGAGAAAAATCAGTGTAAATCTCCTCAAAGGACTATGTAAGATTAAAGAAAACAAATACTCTTTTACTTTCCCAACTCTGAATTTTTTACCTTTCAGAAAGAGAAGTGAATGATCTTTCTTGCTCTTGAAGAAGCTGCATTGCAGCCATGCCTCTACCCATCTTCTCCAGCGAGCTGGTTCCAGAACACAAAGCAAGCATTTGTCTTCCTCCCACTGGTTTTGCTACCTACAGGTATTTAGAGCCTCCCCCATTTGCTGTCTGTTTAGTGACATTCACTCCAAGTTCTGTAATGTTAATTTCTTCTCAATCAAATCAACCCAGATGGCAATTATTTATCAATTCCTTAATCTTTTCCTCTGAGCTCCTTCTAACTTTTGATATATATCTTCTTTTTTTTTTCAATTAAGAGGATTTTCATAGGAGGCTTAAAATAGTGACACTTGTATTTGCCAGCTAAATTCTCAGTTAGCAAAGACTCCTTTTCTGTTGACATTGTCCCTGGATTTGTCCAAGAATCCTGTGGCCATGGCACGCTGGGACGTGGTTTAACCCTTGAAGAGCAGTGGGAAAGCTTGTGTCTTGGCCAAGCTTGACCCTAGGTGAAGCCCTGGGGGACAGCTGGGAGGTGGTTCTGCTACAGCTTCCTCCCATGAAAGGACAAACTTGAATCAGGTTGGACTCGATGATCTCTGAGGTCTCTTCCAACCTTGGTGATACTGTGATGGTTTGATGGCCACCATGGTGGTGTTGGGTTGATGGTTGGGCTCGAGGACCTTCAAGGTCTTTCCCAACCCAAACAGTTCTATGATTCTGTGAGCCTCTAAGCTTTTCCATCTTGCAGGAGAAGAAAACCAACCCAAAATCTACTGCAGGAAATCTGAGAGTTTATGATTTTTTTTCTCCTTTGAATGGGCAGCTTCTAAAAGGCACTGAAATAGCCTTGGACTTGGCAAGAAAGCAGAGACATCTCAGCTCCTCTAAACCTACCAAGTGTGACCACAAACATGTCCCTAATTACACCACACAGATTCCTCCTCTCTACTACGTGAACTCTGTTTGCCTCCCCTGTTTCCTCCTCCTGTGTGCCTGGACAGCATTCTCCTGGTGAAACTTCTCAGCCCTGGCTCACAAACCAGCTGCAAACACAGCTGTTCAGCGAAGCCTCTCGTCTGCTGGGATCCTAGGGCAGATCCTCAACTGCTGTAAATTGCCACTTCAGCGTGCAGGACTTGGCTGATTCAACCATCTGCTCCTTCGAGCCACTCGGTCTTTATTTGCATAATTGAACATATTGTTTCAGGCCCTTGCTGGTTAACTGTAGGACTTCCTGGCCAGAGGCTCTCACACCAGCACACTGTAAAGCCTCAAATAAATTTCAAGAACTATATAAATAATCATTGTGATTGTCCATTATCTTTTATTACCTCTTCCTAAGCCTGCCCACTAAGAGCAGGGCTCTCTGGAGCTGAAGTTAGGTTAGACAGACTTTGATTGCCCATTTTCTTTTACAACCTCCTAAGCCTGCCCCCGAAGAGCAGAGCTTTCTGGAGCTGAAGTTAGGTAGGACAGATTTGGGGTGAGTTCTTGGAGGAAAACTAATGGCACAGACTTACTCAGTGCCCAACTGTAGCCTCTGTAGACAATACTCTAAGTACTGTGTGACCATGTGCTTTACCAGGAGCTAGCCAGCCAGACTCCAAATCCACAAGAGGCAATAAATCCACAGGAGGGACTAAACCCCACTGATCCCTCAATTCCCTAGTAATTGGAATGAAGGATTTAGAGCTATTATATTTATGTTTTTAATATGTGCACAGAGCTCCAGCTAAGCTGTCAGTACAGGTTCACAGACTCACAGATTCCTGTGGGTTGGAAGGTTCCCTCAAAGGTCATCTTGTACCACCCCCTGCAGTCAGCAGGGACACCTCCAACTGGATCAGGCTGCCCAGGGCCACATGGGATCTGATCATGAATGTCTCCTCAACTACATCCCTGGGCAACCTGTTCCAGTGTTTCACCACCCTCATGGTGCAGAACTCCCTCCTGATAGAATGGAATGGAATGGAATGGAATGCAAAGCAATGCAATGCAATGCAATGCAATGCAATGCAATGCAATAGAATAGAATTAACCAGGTTGGAAGAGACCTTTGAGATCATCCAGTCCAACCTACCACCCAACACCATCTAATCAACTAAACCACGGCACCAAGGGCCTCATCCAGGCTCTTCCTAAACACCTCCAGTGATGGTGACTCCACCACTGCCCTGGGCAGCACATCCCAATGGCCAATCTCTCTTGCTGGGAAGAATTTGTTCTTAACATCCAGCCTAAACCTCTCCTGGCACAGCTTGAGACTGTGTCCTCTTGATCTGTTGGTTGTTGCCTGGGAGAAGAGACCAACCCCCACCTGGCTACAACCTCCCTTCAGGGAGTTGCAGAGAGCAAGAAGGTCTCCCCTGAGCCTCCTCTTCTCCAGGCTAAGCAACCCCAGCTCCCTCAGCCTCTCCTCCCAGGGCTGTGCTCCAGACCCCTCCCCAGCTTTGTTGCCCTTCTCTGGACACCTTCCAGCATCTCAACATCTTTCCTAACCTGAGGAGCCCAGAACTGGACACAGGACTCAAGGTGTGTCCTGACCAGTGCTGAGCAGAGGGCAGAATGACTTTCCTGCTCCTGCTGGCCACACTGTTCCTGATGCAGGCCAGGATGCCCTTGGCCTAGAGCTACCCTGCTCCAGTTTCTTCAGGACTTGAGGAAAGTTTCTTTGCCAGGAGAATTAAATTGTTCCACATTTGCATTGCAGAGTGTGTCCAGATTTTACTCACAGGCCTATAAAACTTTTTGGGTGAGTGACTAACTTGTTTGACAGCAGCACCATCTCTACTCTATAAAAAGGATTATAATACTTGTCTACCTTATCAAAATTCTGGGAAGATGAATAAATGAATGTTGGAATTACTTTAATGAGAGCCATAGTAAGCCCACACAAAAATCAAAATTTCAGCTTTATATTTATCTTTCCTCTTGTGTATTGAAGCAAACTTGAAGAGAGAATTTTTTTTCTCCCCCCCCTCTGCAGAAGTGTTAGAAGAAATCAGATACTTCAGATGGGAAGAAATTCAAAGAGAAGAACCAATTCTGTCAGATTATGATGGGGAGAGAATAGTTAGAGTCCAAAAAAAACCCCATAAAATAAAATAAAACAAGGAATGCTCTGGAATCTATGAATGCAGAACTAACTTTAAAACCAGAAAGAGATGGTGAACACTGCTTAGATATTTCACATAACAGTTACTCTATCTTCAGGAACAGATTTGGGGCTCTAAAATTGCAGAGCATGGAAGTATTCACCTAAGTAACTACCTGGGTTGCCATGGAAGTATTCACCCAAGTAGCTACCTGGGTTGCCATGGAAGTATTCACCCAAGTAGCTACCTGGATTGCCATGGAAGTATTCACCCAAGTAGCTTCCTGGGTTGCCATGGAAGTATTCACCTAAGTAGCTACCTGGATTGCCATGGAAGTATTCACCCAAGTAGCTACCTGGATTGCCATGGAAGTATTCACCCAAGTAGCTACCTGGGTTGCCATGGAAGTATTCACCCAAGTAGCTACCTGGATTGCCATGGAAGTATTCACCCAAGTAGCTACCTGGATTGCCATGGAAGTATTCACCCAAGTAGCTACCTGGATTGCCATGGAAGTATTCACCCAAGTAGCTACCTGGATTGCCTAAGTACTAGAATGGTGCAGGATTTCAGGCACAGCTTCTATTGGATCTTAACCTGTGAACAGGGCACTTTGAGCCCTGGTTTGATGGCCATGGTGGTGCTGAATTAAATGGTTAGACTCAATGATCCTAGAGGTCTTTTCCAAACCATTCTATGATCCTGTAGAATCTCTCTACACTTTAGTTTTCAGAATCATTAAAAGGTGTTCAAGAGGGGATTGGATGTGGCACTTGGTGCATTGGTTTAGTCATGAGGTCTGTGGTGACAGGTTGGACTTGATGATCTTTGAGGTCTCTTCCAACCTTGGTGATTGTGTGATTCTGTGTGTGATTCTGTAATGTCTGCTCCATTCAGCTCTCCAATCAAGCTCTGAATGCTAAACATGGCTGAGACCCATCCAGAGAAGGTTTCATAACCATCACATGGGAAAGTGTGCTCCATTCTCTTCTCCAATACAGCCTTGAATGCTAAACATGGCTGAGAAAAGACCCATCCAGAAATACATTCATCCATTCATTAAGAAACATTGAGCTTAGGCTGCAGTGTCCACATGTAAGGGTGAAGTGTCACAACTGTGAATCTCATTAATACTGATCCTCTTTGGTCCTACTCTCTGAAGTTAAGCTCTTCTTTATTAGGCTAAAGCTAAGAATCTAAACCAAAAGATTCTTTTCCTTTCCTGAAAAGAAAGCTCAGCAATTTTCTGGTCCATTTTTCTCTCTTGATAGATATGTCTTCCAGAAAGATAGAGATAAAGACAGGTTAGGTTTGACATCCAGGTTGTCTGCTCTATTGTTCATGAAGCTTCAGACAGAACATCCATCTTTATATTTCATAGAATCATAAGGGTTGGAAGGGAGCTCAAGGATCAGCCAGTTCCAACCCTCCTGCCATGGCCAGGGACACCTCACACCACAGCAGGTTGCTCACAGCCACCTCCAGCCTGGCTGCAAACACCTCCAGGCAGGAGGCTTCCACCACCTCCCTGGGCAACCTGTGCCAGTCTCTCACCACCCTCATGGGGAACAACTTCTTCCTAATGTCTAATCTAAATCTCCCCCCCTCTAGTTTTGCTCCATCCCCCCCAGTCCTATCCCTCCCTGACACCCTCAAAAGTCCCTCCCCAGCTTTCTTGTAGCCCCCTGCAGATCCTGCAAGGCCACAATTATTTCTCCTTGGAGCCTTCTCTTCTCCAGCCTGCACAACCCCAACTCCCTCAGTCTGTCCTCATAGCAGAGCAGCTCCAGCCCCCTGCTCATCCTCATGGCCCTTCTCTGGACACCTTCCAGCACCCCCAGGCCCTTCCTGTAACATTTGCCCGTTTTTAACCTGTGACATGTATTGGACGAGTTTTTTTCTTGGACTGAGCAAAGAGATTTCTGGTAAGGTCTTAGAGTTTTAGCTTATTACTTTTTCTAACCATGGATCACAGGCCACTCCTCTGATAGGAAACAGATTTGTGGAAGCAAGCAATCCACATAATCATCAAGGTAAGACAATATTACAGGAAACCAGATTGCTGTTTGTGGCAGTCTTCAACCAACCTGCCCTGTGTTATTGATTCTGTTGAGATAGCATCCACAGAACCACACAGAGATTTATGCTTCCGTCTCCCATCTGCTGCAAAAGCTTGGGAAGACATAAATCTCCTGCTCAAATGCTTACATTCTATGAAGAGCTTAAATAGGAAACAAAAAAGGGACAGGCAGGTAAAGCTTCAGAACTGTGATGGTTAGTTGCCAATTCAGTACTGATTCCTCTCTCTTTCTTTCTTTGCTGTTCTTTTATACAAGCCAACAAATAAAAATGCAAAGATTTGGAGTTACTTTGCAGCTGAAATAAATCTCAATGTTACCAGAGGGCTACCCTAATCACCTTTATTGGTTCATGGCATTCCACTCTCCTTAGCACAAAAAATCTGTCCTGCTGTCCAAAATTTTCTTCAGAATCATAGAGTCACAGAACTGTCAGGGTTGGAAGGGACCTCAAGGATCAACCAGTTCCAAGCCCCCTGCCATGGGCAGGGACACCTCACACTACAGCAGGTTGCTCACAGCCACCTCCAGCCTGGCTGCAAACACCTCCAGGCATGAGGCTTCCACCACCTCCCTGGGCAACCTGTTCCAGGCTCTCACCACCCTAATGTCCTAATGTCCAGTCAAAACCTACCCAGTGGCAGCTGGAAGCTGTTCCCTCTTCTATCACTAATAACCTTTGAGAAGAGACCAGCAGGAGCCTCTTTACATCTTTTTAGGTAGCTGTAGAGAGCAATGAGGTCTCTCCTCAGCCTCCTCTTTTCCAAACTAACCATCCCCAGCTCCTTCAGTAACTCTTCATAAGATTTATTATTCTCCAGTCCCTTCCCCATGAAGGCAATGGTGTGTATTTTTCTGCCTTCATCTCTGTCTGTTTCAAACAGCTCATGGACCAGGCTGGATGAGGCTTTGAGCAGGCTGGGCTGGTGGGATGTGACCCTGCCCAGGGTGGTTGGAACTGGATCCTTAGTCCCTTCCTTAGTCCTGCTGGTCACACCTGATGCAGCCCAGGGCACAGTTGGCCTGGTCTGCAGTCTCACACTGCTGGCTCATGTTGAATGAATGTTGAAATGAATCAAAGATCTGGGTAATTTGTACAGGCCTCCAGTTCAGCATCTGCCTGTAATAAAAGCTTTGAGCAGCCGTGGCTTGGTGCCAAGAGAGACCATTGTTCACAGAACAGGTCTGGTACTTTGTTATGCAAAAAGCTGTCCTACAGCTCTCCTAAGGCTGTGCTGTATGTTCTGGGAGAAAACTGGAATAAATAGAGTGATATGAATCACAAAATCAGGGAATGGTTTGGGTTGGAAAAGACCTCCAAGATCATCCAATCCAACCATTGACCCAACACCTCCATGGCCACTAAGCCATGGCTCCAAGTGCCATGGCCACAGGTTTCTTGAAGACCTCCAGGCATGGGGATTCCACCACCTCCCTGGGCAGCCTGTGCCAACCCCTGACCACTCTTGAGGTGAACACAGAGACTGTAAATGGCAAATTAGAGTATAAACATTTTACAAAGGTAAAGAACAAAGGCTTAAGGCAAATGTCTGCTACGTTGCATCTCTGATAGCAACTGTGGTGTTTGTACCTTTAGAGATGAGCAGGAGGATGTGTCTCAGCAGACAGGACATGGAGCATTTCATCAACATCCAAGCAGTGGGGTTACATCCCATGTCTGGCAGTCATGCTTTTGGCTGGCTGAAGTTTTGTCAGATTTGGCTGATGAAACCCTCCCAGGAACGCTGGCTTAGGATCTAATTTTTTCCTGCTGCAGTATATCCTGAGCACTCTGACACTCTCAGGGTCATGGGACAAATCCAGCTCCCTTTCAAATCCAAGGAAAAGTCCTAGCTAGCTGCAGTAGTGTACCATCAGTACCTGGAGGGAGGGGAAGCCATCCAGAGGGATTTGGATAGCGTGCAGAGGGTGAGCCCAAGCCAACCTCATGAAGTTCAACAAGGCCAAGTGCAAGGTCCTGCACTTGGGTCAGGGCAATCCCAAGCACAAATCAGGGCAATCCCAAGCTGGGCAAGGAGTGGTCTGAGAGCAGGCTCAAGGAGAAGCACTTGGGGGTGTCTGTTGATGAACAACTCAACATTGTGTACTTGCAGCCCAGAAGGCAGCACCATCTCTTTAGGCTGGGAGAGGGGAGATTAAGACTGGAGATTAGGAAGAAATTCTTTCCAGGGAGGGTGATGAGACATTGGAACAGGTTGCCCAGGGAGGCTGTGGATGCCTCCTCCCTGGAGGAGGTCAAGGCCAGGCTGGAAGAGGCCTTGAGCAACCTGGGCTGGTGGAAGGGGTCTCTGCCCATGGCAGTTGGATTAGACCTGGATGACTTTTAAGGTCCTTTCCAACCCAAACCATTCTATGATCCCATGGTTTGAGACTGGAGGCTGCTGCCCTTTGGGTTGTGTCATCAGAGCACAGCCTGCTAAACATTTTTCCTAGGATTTAGTGCAGTTTATTATTCCTGCCATTCATGAAATCCTCTGGTTTCTTTCCAGTCAAAGTTAGACAGCCCCCCTCCCCCCCAATAAAAACCCCACCCAAAATATCTGGAATATTAACACTTTTTGAGCAACTTTTGAAGACTCCTGAGGACATTCTCATTGGTATGATTGCCAAGAAGGAATTCTGAGTTCCAAATTGCTGTATTTTCAGTTTGTCAAACAAACACACAGGGAAAAATAAAGAATTGGCTCAGGTCAACTCCACATTAAATTTCTTCTATTTCCTTTTTTTCTGTTGTGCTGTGATTTATTGCCTGAGAGCAACTGCCTGCAATTGGAAACCACTAATGCTGAGCTGGCTCCAAACACTCCATGTATATTTATTTGCTTTTATACCATTCTGACTTTGTCTGCTTCAGAAGCCTCTTAGGGGACTGAAATGTTCTCATGGCAGCTAATGGAACCTGGTTCAGGGCTGACCTTAAGGAAATGGAAATTCCTAGAGTCATAGAATTGTTTCAGCTGGGAAAAAAGCTCTGAGATCATTGAGTCCAACTGTCAACCCAACACCACCATGGCCACTAAACCATGGCCCCAAGTGCCATGGCCACAGGTTTCTTGGACCCCTCCAGGGATGGGGACTCCACCACCTCCCTGGGCAGCCTCTGCCAATCCCTGAGGATCCTTTCTGGGAAGACTTCTTTTTCCTAATATCCAACCTGAACATCCCATGGCACTATTTGAGGCCCTATGACTTGTTGCATGTGAGAAGAGACCATCCCCACCTTGCTCCAGCCTCCTTTGAGAGAATTGTAGGGGGTGATGAGGTCTCCCCTCAGTCTTCTATGTTTAAGTGAAGAATCTCTTCAAAGAAAACCACTTCTTCTTTAGTTTCATTCCAATGGTTCTCCAGAATCATAGAAGCATAGAATCACAGAACCATGGAAGCATAGAGTCCTAGAAGCATAGAGTCATAGAATCATAGAGTCATAGAACCATAGAATCATAGTCATAGAATCATAGAGTCATAGTCATAGAACCATAGAATCATAGTCATAGAATCATAGAATCATAGAACCATAGAATCATAGAAGCATAGAGTCATAGAATCATAGAATCACAGAGCCATAGAATCATAGAGTCCTAGAGTCACAGAATCAAGGAGTCATAGTCACAGAGTCAGAATGGTCTGGGTTGGAAGGCACCTTCAAAGCTCATCCACTCCAACCCGCTCTGCCTTAAGCAGGGACATCCTCCACTAGATCAGGTTGTCCACAGCCCTGTTGATCCTCACCCTGAATGGGATGGGGCCTCAACCACCTCCCTGGGCAACCTGTTCCAGTGTTCCACCACCCTCAAGGTAAAGAGCTGGTTCTGCCCAAACAGAAATAAAAGTTTAGACACAATTTCATTCAGCATTTACTCTTTTAAGGTTCCTGTGACTGGATCACTCCAGGGACATAGCCATGCTCACAGCCTTGTGTAGGTGATTTCACTGAAAAGCAGGATGAGTTGGCTGTTTAACCTGAATCAAAGTGTGCCCAGGATCACCTATTAGAGTTAATTTTCACTGAAGTCATTCCCAGGAAGAAGTTCTGATTGACTAATCAATGCTAACTGAAGGCTAAGGAAATAATGGTCCATCTGGGTGCCCACAAAAAGCAAGAAACCAGCTGAAGTAAAGATCAAGAGCTACTTTTATTCACACTGAGAAAGTCTTTAATCCATGAGTCATTCTGCTGGTTTCAGGAAAGCTTTTGCTAGAACATGATGTGAGCAGAGGAGGCAGACTTCTGAGTGTGTGATTCAAAGCCAAAGGCAATACCTGAATGCTTCCTTTTGCTGAGGAGCTTCTCTGGAAATTTCCCTTCAGCACTGTGAGCTAAATATTTTGTCAGAATCAAGTGAGACCCAAAAGTAAATAGATTTATTCCCCTTTCCTGTACTTTCAAGCAAATTTTGTTCTGCAAGAATCCTGTTGCAATGTTTGCACTGTCTCTTAGCTCCCAGCATCTATCAACAGCCTGGGAGATGACAAGAGGCAAATGGGAGGTTATTATTAATTGGGTTTTAAATGAGTGTTGTTATTAATTAGTTTGAAAATCTGTGATCTTCCCACAGGATGCTGAGCTTATAAAAAGCTTTCACAATGCACTCTGGGGTAAAGAAGAGTGCAAGTGTGCAAACTGTCAGAGAAGCACAGGACCACAGAATGGGAGGGGTTGGAAGGGACCTCTGGGGATCATCTACTCCAACCCCCCTGCCAGAGCAGGGTCACCCAGGGCAGGTCACACAGGAACACATCCGGGTGGCTCTTGAAAACCTCCAGAGCAGGAGACTCCACAACCTCTCTGGGCAGCCTGCTCCAGGGCTCCAGCAGCCTCACAGCAAAGAAGCTTTTCCTCATGTTGAGGTGGAACCTCCTGTGTCCTAGTTTGTGTTCATTGCCCCTTGTGCTATCACAGGGCTGAAAAGAGCCTGGCCCCTTCTGCTTGACCCTCACCCTTCAGCCATTCATAAGCGTTGCTCAGGTCCCCTCTCTGCTTTCTCTTCTCCACGCTGTGGATTTTTTGGGGACAAAATTACTACTTCTGCCAGATGGCATTACAAAAAACATGAGTGCCAGGAGCCCATCAGATTTTTGTTGAATAACCCCATACCTGGCCAACTGACTTGCAGGTTTGGCAGTGAAGTTCTTTGAAGGGGACACAGCCTTGTCTCACAGAAGCCTTTCTGGGATATTGACATCTGTGACGTTTGAATATCACAGCTGTTGGAGAGGCCAACTTCCTCCCAACATTAACAGCTCAGATGTGGCCTTCATTTTGTAAGGATTGTCCCCACAAAGCCATTGCCAATTTCATGATGGATCTGGAGCAGTTAGGTCAAGTCACATTGTTTATGTGGCTGCATAAGGTCCTTTGTAAACACTACCCTGAGTAGGAGCTGGCAAAGGCAATGGAAACTGTGACTGAGAGCTGTGAAGGCTCTGGGGAGACATCATAGCAGCTTTCCAGTACCTGAAGGGGGCTAGAAGAAAGCTGAAGAGGCACTGTTTATAAAGGCCTGAAGGGATAGGACAAGGAACAATGGTTTGAAATTAGAGAAGAGGAGATTTAGATGGATGTTAAGAGCAAGTCCTGAACCATGAGAGTGATGGAAGACTGCAACAAGTTGCCCAGAGAGGTAGCTGAGACTCCATCCCTAGAGATATTCAAGTTGAAGATGCCCCTGCTCACTGCAGGGGGTTTGGACTAGATGACCCTTTAGAGGTCCCTTCCAACCCAAACCATTCTATGATTCTCACCTTGCTGGGTTTCTATCTCTTTTACAGGTCAGAGAAGTGTAGTGGAGATCTGTAAGAGCAGCAACACTAGCAAAAATGTGCCAGGGACACTCAAAACCTGGTTGATAACTGAGGAGCCTAAATAAGAAGCTGGGAAAATTACAGATGCTGAGGAAAGAACAAAAAGGTTGCTGGAGAGGGGCCCTGTGGTGGTTCAGCATGGAATGTGCACATCCTTGTAATTGTGTTTAATTACCATCTTCTAACAAGCAGTCATTTAAGCCCAGAGAGCAAAACTGCATTTTGAAAGGCATTCAGATATGGAAAGCAACACAACTGTAAGGCACTGCCCTCACAGGCTGCACACAGACAGGATTAGGACCTAGGTTTGGACAAGGCATTTGAAGAGGCACTTGCCATGAGCTGGCAATGTGCCCTGGCAGCCCAAAAAGCCAAACCTGACCTGGGCTGCATCAAAGGGAGATGATTCAGCCTCTCTGGGAAGTCAGCTGGAGCACTGCATCCAGCCCTGGGGCTCCCAACACAAGACAGACATGGAGCTGTTGGAGCAGGTCACGAAGATGATCAGAGGGCTGGAGCACAGGGAGAATAAAAGGCTGTGGGGAAACCTGACAGCAGCCTTGCAGTACCTGAAGGGTCCTACAAGAAAGATGGGGAGGGACTTTTCACAAGGGATTGTAGTGACAGGCCAAGGGGCAATGGTTTGAAACTACAGCAGGGTAGATTCAGGTTGGGGATCAGGAAGAAGTTTGTTGCTATGGGGGTGCTGAGACACTGGAACAGGTTTCCCAGGGAGGTGGTGGAGGCTCATCTCTGGAGACATCCAAGGTCAGGCTCGATGGGACTCTGAACAACCTGATCTAGTTGTGGATGTCCTGCTGACTGAAAGGGACTTGAACTAGATGGCATCTAGATGTCCCTTCCAACCCAGTGCATTCTATGATCTTCCAGAGAGTTGTCTATCTTAGAAACCTTTCAAGGACCTCATCCAGACCTCTGCTGCTGGTTTTTTTTTCCCCTACATGTTTGTAAACTGAACTTTACAGAGTGCACATTACAGTGGCACCAGCTTGTGGAAAATTCCTCTCTGTTTGCACTCTTGCAGATTTCCCAGATTGTGGAGAGTTTGTACCAGAAACATGACTCAGACACAGGGGACTTTTCCAACCCTAGGAAACCAAATATTTATCCTCACCTCAGCAGAAAGATGCTTTTTAGGCATTTCATTTTAAAAAAGAGAAGGATCATGTATACAGATGGGGGGTTTTGAAGCTGCATCAAGATCAGTTGCTCACATCTGAAGTCAGAATTTGGGCAAGGCAGTAGAAGCAATCCAAAGCTGAAATCTGGTTATCCAGGCTCTCATTTTTGCTGCTACTCGAAGGCTTGAGCATTTAGGAGCACTCTCACAAAGTGATTTATGCCCTGTGTTTCTCACCATCACAACCCCTAAGCATAGACATTCAGGGACAAACTTGATGGGGGCCTGAACAACCTGATCATCGAGATGGAGATGACCCTGCTGACTGCAGGGGGGTTGGACAAGATGATCTTTGAGGCTTCCTTCCAACCTGATGCAACCTGTGAATCTCTGGAACTTGAGGGATTGTTTTTCAACCCCCTGAATGTGTTACTCTTCAAGGATCTTAGAACTATAGAGGTTTGAAGAGACTTTTGAGGGTCCCTTCCAACCCCATGCATTCTATGATTCTATTTGCCCGGAGCAGCCTGCTCTAGTGAGAGATGTCCCTGCTGACTGTAGGGAGGTTGGACAAGATGACCTTTGAGGGTGCAAGCTCTGAATCTGTGAAATGCTGAACAGAAGTGGGAGGTTTAAATCCTCCCATAATGAATATCTCATGACTTGTCTTTAGCCTACAAGGAAACAAACATGTCATATTGAAATTCACAGATCCATCCTCTTGTAGTTCATTAAGGCCAGCAATTACTTTCATCCAGTAAAGCTTAGTGTGAAATGCTTTGGAAATCCTTGAAAGTGCTTCCAGATAAGTGTTTGAATCACTGAGCTATAGAGCTTTGACTCCTCTTGCTTGTTCAGTCATCCTGCAAACTTCTGACCTATGATGATGTATTCAGCAGGATCAGCAGGGATTTATATACCCAAGCCTGCTAGAACAGAAACACAGAATCACAGGATGGTAGGGGTGGGAAGGGAACTCTGGAGAGGGCACAAGCCCGATGAGGAGAGGCTGAGGAAGCTGGGGTTGCTTAGCTTGGAGAAGAGGAGACTCAGGGGAGACCTTCTTGCTTTCTACAACTCCCTGAAGGGAGGTTGTAGCCAGGTGAGGGTTGGTCTCTTCTCCCAGGCAAGCAGCACCAGAACAAGAGGACACAGTCTCAAGCTGTGCGAGGGGAGATTCAGGCTGGAGGTGAGGAGAAAGTTCTTCCCAGCAAGAGAGATTGGCCATTGGGATGTGCTGCCCAGGGAGGTGGTGGAGTCCCCGTCCCTGGAGGTGTTCAAAAAAGGCTTGGATGTGGCACTTGGAGCCACGGTTTAGTTGTCAGGAGGTGTAAGGTAATAGGTTGGACTTGATGATCTCTGAGGTCTTTTCCAACCCAGTTGATTCTATGGTTCTATGATCATCAGGTCCAACCCCCCTGCCAGAGCAGCATCACTTACAGCACATTGAACAGGAAAGTCTCCAGAGCAGGAGACTCCACAGCCTCTCTGGACAGCCTGCTCCAGGCCTCCAGCACCCTCACAGCAAAGAACTTTCTCCTCATGTTGCCATGGAACCTCCTGGGTTCCAGTTTGTGTCCAGTGCCCCTTGTCCTACCACAGGACACCGCTGGAAAGAGCCTGGCCCCTGCTTCTTGCCACCCACCCTTTGGGTATTTATAAACATTAATAAGATCTCCACTCAGCCTTCTCTGCTGCAGAAATAAAACTCTTCCTGGCAACATGACTAATTCCTACTTTTACTGCCAGCCTACTGCTTCCTCAAGAAGTAAAAAAACCCAGAAAAAATCAAGGCATTAATGATGTTGTCCATGCGGGAGCTTAATGTACACTACTGAAGGCTGTTATTAAGGCATCTAAAAAAATGATCTAATTACCAAAATTGGCATCAGATCATCAGCACTAGCAGGAAACAGTCCAATGGTTTAGGGAGTGCTGCAAAAGTTATGCACTGGGTGTGGGGAGGGGGGGCAGCAATTGCAGGTGCAAGGTGAACACTTTTCGCTGCGTCCTCGTCGCTTTTGTGGGCTCATAAACAAAGAGAGAAGGCTTTGGAGCCAGCTCATCAGCCAGGGAAACTCCTCTGCACAGCTGCCACCACGAAGCCTTTTGAAGAGAGGAGGGTTTCAGAGGTGGCAGAAGGGAACAGGGCAGGGCAACAGAGCTGGGGAGGGGTCTGGAGCACAGCCCTGGGAGGAGAGGCTGAGGGAGCTGGGGTTGCTTAGCCTGCAGAAGAGGAGGCTCAGGGGAGACCTTGTTGCTCTCCACAACTCCCTGAAGGGAGGTTGGAGCCAGGTGGGGGTTGGTCTCTTCTCCCAGGAACCCAGCACCAGAACAAGAGGACACAGTCTCAAGCTGTGCCAGGGGAGGTTCAGGCTGGATGTTAGGAAGAAGTTCTTCATAGAAAGAGAGATTGGCCATTGGGATGTGCTGCCCAGGGAAGTGGTGGAGTCACCATCCCTGGAGGTGTTTAGGAAGAGCCTGGATGAGGCCCTTGGTGCCATGGTTTAGTTGATCAGATGGTGTTGGGTGATAGGTTGGACTTGATGATCTCAAAGGTCTTTTCCAACCTGGTTAATTCTATTCTATTCTATTCTATTCTATTCTATTCTATTCCATTCCATTCCATTCCATTCCATTCCATTCCATTCCATTCCATTCCATTCCATTCCATTCCATTCTTCATTTCAAACTGATAGCTGGTTGTTTACTGGCAATGACCATGGTCAACCTTCCTGATACTTAAGGTTTAAGCCTAGTGGCTTTTGCAAATATGAGGTTCAGGAAGTCAAGTAATGCTCAGAAACCTTTTGTTTTGTTGTGTTTTTCATTCCCACCTCATCAAGTTGGCTATCCACAGGTGAGTGAAAACTGCTTCTGAACTAGAGCTTGCTGAGGAAAATAATTAGGATTTCTTTTCAAGGCTTATTGAATGTATACATTTTACAGCCCCTGTGCACCAACAGGCTGATTCTGTGGAACCCATTTTATAGAATCATAGAAAGGTTTGGGTTGGAAGGGACCTTAAAGATCATCAAGTTCCAACTTCCCCCCTCCTCCCCCCTTGCCATGGGAAACTTAAAATTAATCCTTTTGGGGTGGCTTTTTCCCCCTTATTTCCTTGTTCTATTGCAATAGGATACAGAAAAGAAGTTAATGAACTGTGTAGGGGTTCCCTCCTCAGGAGAGAAAAAAAAACCTCAGGCTTCCACTGGGAGCCAATTTTGTGATACTGATATAATGATCTGGGCACAGTTTAAATACTTCACTGCTGAATACAGATTTCAAAGCAGCCCATTTCTGATGGGAGCCTGGGGGTCTGAACTACTGGCAGCACTATTTCCCCTTTGCTTAATGGCATTAAAAAACCTCTCCTACAACCCAATACAAAATAGGTTAAGTGTAGGTAGTAAATGCAGGGGGTGGGGGGGATTGTTTTAATTTCCCTTGAGATACCATTGGTTTCCTCCAGGTTGTTTGTAGTTCTGTGTGTGATTTGGAAGGGCTTCTGCTGCTTAGTGGCAGTAATTCCAGTCAAGACACACAGGAACATTTGTGTGATATACTCTTTCATAGCATGCACTGAACACAACTGAGAAACCCATTTCTGCTGAAGAGGGAGCATCAGTCATTGCTCTCCTCCTTCATGCAAACAACAGAAAGGAGAATCAGAACTGCAGAATAATTCTAGTTGAATTAGTTGCATGCCAGATGTATACTTCTAGCTGATACTGGAACAGGTTGCCCAGGGAAGCTGTGGAAACTTCATCCCTAACAGTGCCTAAGGCCAGGCTGGATGAGGCTTTGAGCAAGCTGGTCTAGGGAGAGGTGTTCCTGCCCATGGCTGGGGGGACGGGAACTAGATGATCAATAAGGACCCTTCCAACCCAAACCATTCCATGAAAACTAATCCCCCTGCTTGATCCAGGGTCACCTCTTCACAGCTTCTATCACATGCAAAACCTTTTCTGCCTACAAACATCTTTTAGAGTAGCATGCCCCAGGTCTGGTTACTGTCACTGGAGCAGTCCTTACAGACTGGGAAATATCAATGGACTCCACACATCCTATCTGCTGCTTGTAATCCATTTGAACCCTGCACTAAAAATAGATGATGAAATCATTCCCTGCATTCTCAAATGTTGAGTATGTAGACTAAATCTGTTTGAGATTATTTTCAGGCAAACCAGAGCTATTCTAGAAGTGTATCTCAAGCATCAACCAGTGCTTAAGAGGTTGCTGAAGGTACCTAGGTTTTTCCTTCAGAAGTCTGTAGGAAAAGAAAACCCCAGACAGTCACGTTTTAGAGGTGCCTAACAGTGAAGATAGCTCAGAACCAGCTGCTCAGAAGCCAAGGGGAGGGAAGTAGTCCTAAGAGTTGTCTCCATGCTTCTCACCTTGCCCAAATTAGGGCCCTCCCTAACTTCAGCCTTCAAGCTGTGGTCATCCTGAGGGACTGATGGATTCTTTCTCAAAGAGATCCTCATCCCTTCTTTGTTCCAACCTCACAGTTTGCTCCAGTGTCTGTCATAGGCTTCTGAAATCTTCTAATGAGGAACTGTGAATGCAGTCAGTGAAGCTCCATAAAGATTGTTTCCTTTATGGGCTGCAGAGCCCAGATGATAAATTGCAGAAATCATTCATAGCTGTCCACAGCCTCCTGGCATAAGCTGCTTTGAGCCATATTTTGAAGCCTTTCCAAGCAGAAAGGAATCATTAAACTTTTGTAGGAAAACCAAGAGAAGCCATAGCAAGTAGGGATTTGTGGTCTACAGAGTTACAGATGAAGTTCAGCAGAAGTTCTTATTCCCTTACTTCTGTTCCCCTACTTCCATACCTGGATTAGAATGCCAAAAGCAGAGGAATATCCCTTTTAAACATCCAAAACCTCAGGAGAAAGCTCTATTCTTAGTTTTTATTCTCAATATACTGAGTGAAAAAAACCACTGAGTTCCTTCTTGAGGTGGTACAGAAGGAGAATCTTGGCCTTTGTTTTGTGGAAGCAGTAAGGTTTCTTCAAGGTGAATTGTGTGCTGAGGAAAGGGTCATCCAACAATTACACTGCTTAGTGTTCACCCACACAGCATTGACAGAATGCCTGAGCCAACCCTCCCCTCACTCATGTGTTGGGTAATTGGACTAAGAGATGATTTGTCACATTCTTCTCCAGCTAATAGCATTGCACCAGAAAAAAAACCACAGACTCTCTTGCCAGGTCCTGCCTTGGCCTGGAGCAGAGCAGGAGGCTCCTGAGTGGAAAGAATGAACGCTGTCATTTCTGGTATTATCTCTTAGCTAGGGCAGGAACATCACCTTCAAAGGGCTTGCAAGAGGCTTAAGTTCTAAGCAGAGCTTCACTAAGTAAGACAGGGAGAAAAACCAAACCAACTGCAGCTTCCTGGGGCTGAAGTTTGGACTACCGCTGCTGAGTGTCCACCACATATTTCATCGACAATACAAATCCTGATCCATACTTTTTTATCCCATGCCTGCCATTGAGTTGCCTACCTGACCAAGTCCCAGGCAGTGACACAACCACCAGCTGGCTAACTGCTAGCTAGCCAATTTTCACATTCAAATTCAGAGTGGCTTGTGTTTGTGCCTGTAAAACCAGGCTGCTCGGGGCCCCATCAAGCCTGGCTTTGAATGCTTCCAGGAACAGAGCCTCGAGCATATCTCTGATGATGGAACAGAGACAGAGAAATGCTTCATTTTCCTATCTCTATATATTGAGATTTTAACTCATGGCTTAGTTCAGGTTTGCTTCTTTTGCCAAACACTTGGAGTCGAGCTATGGAACCAGAAATGGGCAATAAACGGATGCTGCTGGAGAGTCAAAATGTTTCCTGTGTTCCCCTTTTGGGCTGCTGTTGGGCTCTGCCAGTTGTGCTTTCTGTGGCATACAAAATGGATTTGCAGAAGCAATGACAAATAACTGCAAGATTTGAAGGGAGCAGCAGGTGCCTATTTTTCTGGTCTGCACAAACCTTATTCTCAGGAAAACTTCACACTTCCAGAGATAATTAACACTGCATGCCACAGCAGCATGTTAACACTGAAATTGTCACAGGATTAGCAATGCCCTTTACCTGAATACTTCTAAAAGCTTGATCAATTTGCAATGCTCTTTAGTCATAGAGCAACCAGACAGCTGGACCATTGTCTTCCCTTGTGGCTAAGTTACTTCTGCAGAAGCAATTTTCTCCTTCCCCCTACCAAGCCTGCTTTTATATCAAACCTGCCCAAAATCTCCAGTAAGCTTTGTTTGTCTTCTAAACTACCTCCCTAACCTTTCCATCCTCAGTTATTGCCGAGTGCCAATCTGCCTTAGTACTTTCATTATTCAGAAGAGAAGAGCATAACACAGAAACAGCCATGGGAACACCTGAAACGTGACTGTTAGGGCTGAATGAAGAGTGGTTTAGGACCTCTGGTGGGTGGATGGACTTTGAAACAATCCCTGGTAGTTTAGATGAAAACTGAAGTTCTATTTTCATATTCTACTCTGCTCTGGTGAGACCTCACTTGGAGTACTGCGTCTAGCTCTAGGGCCCCCAACACAACAAGGACATGCTGGAGAGGGTCCCAGAGGACACCATGAAGATGATCAGAGGATTGGAGAGAACAGGCTGGGACAGTTGGGGTTGTTCAGACTGGAGAAGAGAAGGCTCCAGGGAAACATTAGAGCAGCCTTCCAGTAGCTGAAGGGGCTGCAAGGAAGCTGGGGAAGGACTTTTTACAAGGGCTTGTAGTGATAGGTAAGAGGCAATGGCTTTGAGGTGGAAGAGGGGAGATTTAGACTGGAGATTAGGAAGAAATTCTTTCCAGTGAGGGTGGTGAGACTCTGGAACAAGTTGCCCAGGGAGGCTGTGGATGCCTCCTCCCTGGAGGTGCTGGCCAGGCTTCCAGCAATCTGGTCTAGTGGGAGGTGTCCCTGCCCATGGCAGGGGGCTTGGAACTAGATGATCTTTAAGGTCCTTTCCAACTCAAACTGTTTTATGACTCTGTGAAAACTGAGAATGAGGTAGGTGAGAACAATGCTACAGAAGTAAAACAGAAAGTGGTGAAACACCAAGTCCAGAGATGTATTTTTAACTTGCTGCCTTTTCCATTACAGACAGAGGTCACTGTCAGGTGCATTATTGTTAAGACATTAATTATCTATTTCAAGGTCTCTCTGGTAGATAAAGTTCAGCTTCCAGTGTTTTTAAATAAATAAGGGGAAAGTCAGAGAAGATCAGCAAGAAAGGAAATTTGGAAACAATCTATAGCCTGACAGAACTGGGGGTGTGAAAGCTTTTAATGGCCTGAAACTCTGCCAGGGGAGGTTTAGGTTGGGCAGCAGGAAAAATTTCCTTATTGAAAGAGTGGTCAGGGACTGGCACAGGCTGCCCAGGGAGCTGGTGGAGTCCCCACCCCTGGAGGTGTTCCAGAAACCTGTGGCCATGGCACTTGGGGACAGAGTTTAGTGGCCGTGGAGGTGTTGGATTGATGTTGGACTCAATCTTATTTTTCCCAACCAAAACAAATCAATGATTCTGTGATTCAATGACTCAATAATTCTGTGATTCTAGCATTCTGTAATTCTATGTTTCAATGATTCTGAGATTCTATAATTCAGTGCTTCTTTGAGTCTGTGATTCTATGATGCAATGATTTAATGATTCTATAATTCAATGCTTCAATGCTTCTATGATTCTATAACTCTGTGATTCTATGATTCAATGCTTCTGATTCTATAATTAAATGCTTCAATGCTTCTATGATTCTATAACTCTGTGATTCTATGATTCTATAATTCAATGCTTCAATGCTTCTGTGATTCTATAACTCTGTGATTCTATGATTCTATAATTCAATGCTTCAATGACTCTATGATTCTATAACTCTGTGATTCTATAACTCCATGATTCTATGATTCTATAATTCAATGCTTCAATGCTTCTGTCATTCTATGATTCTATAAGTCAATGCTTCAATGACTCTATGATTCTATAACTCTGTGATTCTATGATTCAATGATTCTGTGATTCTATGATTCTATAACTCTCTGATTCTATAATTCTATAACTATGATTCTAAGCTTGAGAGGAAAAGGTAGGAGGGCAGCATCAGGGAGGAAAGCAGAGCAAGGAATATGTTTCAAGCATGTTAAATGTTATAACAAAGAAGACTGCCATGAGTAACATTCCACAGTTGCAGAGCCTAGGACTAGGGAGTGGGGGGAAGGAATGAGTTTAATTTAAGGTTGCTTCAACAGTTAATGAGATATTAGAAAACATCCTTAATTGTAAGGATTTGTCTAACAGGAGAGGGCATCGCTTGGGGGGCTGTTGAAGCTCTGTGTGAGTGGTTTTGTGACTAACATATGAGCCAAACATCTATCAGGGCTTCATTTATACTTGACTCAGAGCGGGGAAGTGTGGTAGCTCAGTCTGTGATCCTTAAACATGAGCATCCTCAGGACAGGAGCCACGCAGGCTTCCAGAAGCGAGGGATGAAAAAGCCTGGTTTGGTTTTCTCTGTGCAGCTAACAGAGGAGTCATCTACAAGTCATAAAGGGGGGAAAAAAAGAGAACCTCCTTAAAAATGCATGAAGGGCAAATGTGTTTCCTTTATCAAAGCCTCCACAATTTGGTGCACATTCTCATTTCTTTCTGCTGCAGGTTCCAGGGTCCCACTGATCTCCTGCTGTGGGAGGACACGCAGGTGGGAGTCTGTTACACTGAGCAACATGACAGCATTAATTCAGTTGTGTTCTGGGAGAATGAAAGTGGGATGCACTCATGGTTGTTTCTCTGCCAATAAACACAGCAGTGCTGCAAGTGCAGGGTGAAAAGTCCTGTGGGTTGAGGTAGAGAGAAAGCTTTACAGAACAATAGGAGGTATCATGAATTGCCTCATCCTGGCCCTTTGCAGAAAAAGGGGAAGAGAGTGAAGAAGCAAAAATAATCAACATATCACAATTACAAGCTCAAAGTCCCCCCTTTTGCCCTGGCCAGCCCTGCCCTTATATAGCAGGCAAGAGATCAGCATAGTATCAAATACCCTCTGGCTGGCTCAGATGGATGGCTTTGCTGTGTCCTCTCCCAGCTTCTTGTGAAGGAAACCAAAACCTTAACCCTATCCTAGCAGCACCCACACTTTGTATATACTCCAGTGTGCGGGGGTGTCCTTATTTAAACACCTAGGGCTGGGGTTTAGTGGTAGCAACTTAGCAGTGGTGGTGAGATTGTGAGCTCAAGGTGAGTGGTTGGACTTGATGATCTCAAAGGTCTCTCCTGAGCCCAAAAGTTCTATGATATTCTTTGATTCTGTCATATTCTGATCTATGATTCTTCAATTCTATGATTCCTTGATTCTTGGATTCCTTGATTCTATGATTCTTTGATTCTATTCTTTGATTCTATGATTCCTAGATTCTATTATTCATGAATCTTTGATTCTTGGATTCTTTGATTCTGTGACTCTTTGATTCTATGATTCTATGATTCTTAGATTCTATTATTCCTTGATTCTTTGATTTCTTTGTTCTTTGATTCCTTCATTCTTTGATTCTTTGATTCCTTCCTTCTTTGATTCCTTCATTTTTGAATCTTTGATTCCTTGATTCTTTCATTCTTTCATTCTTTGATTCCTTCATTCTTTGATTCCTTGATTCTTTCATTCTTTCATTCTTTGATTCTTTCATTCTTTCATTCTTTGATTCCTTCATTCTTTGATTCTTTGATTTTTTGATTCTTTGATTCTTTGATTCTTTGATTCTTTGATTCCTTCCTTCTTTGATTCCTTCCTTCTTTGATTCTTTCATTCTTTGATTCCTTCCTTCTTTGATTCTTTCATTCTTTCATTCTTTGATTCTTTCATTCCTTGATTCCTTCATTCTTTGAATCTTTGATTCTTTCATTCTTTGATTCTTTCATTCTTTGATTCTTTAATTCCTTCATTCTTTCATTCCTTCATTCTTTGATTCTTTGATTCTTTGATTACTTCATTCTTTCATTCCTTCATTCTTTGATTCTTTGATTCCTTCATTCTTTGATTCCTTCATTCTTTGATTCCTTCATTCTTTGATTCCATCATTCTTTGCTTCAATGTTTCTACAATCTCCAAATTCCTTTGGATATTTTTAAAGCCTGGCTGGATGTGGCTCGGGCCAACCTGATCTAGTGGAAAGTGTTCCTGCCCATGACAGGGGTTTGCAACTGGATGATCCTTGAGGTCCCTTCCAACCCTGACAATTCTGGGATTTAATTCAAATGAAAGAGTCAAGCCTGCTAGCACCTGTTGCTGCAATGAGTGCAGGTGACCTCTATGTAAAGCTCAACCAAGTAGCTCTTAGTTTTGGTACCCAGAGAGAAACTGATTAAAAGAGACATTGCTACATGGAAATATTATTCATTCTAATAATGCCAGAGAGTCTCAGGAGTATGATTGGTAATGGATTCCATCTGTTTTGGTTGTCTCTGTTCTGCTTCAGAATGACTTTATAATTAGCTTTGAATGTATTAAGCTCTGTAATTTCAGCCCTGAAATAAGCTAGGTGGCTTCATAACAGTTTAAAGAGAATAAAGAGGCTTAGACTTTCATTTGAAGAGATGGGCAGAGGAGGTCAAGGATTGGCTTCTGTTTTAATCACACATTCTGATAGTTTATTTCAAAGATCCAGTAAGTGAACTGGGTCTGAGCCAAGGATTAAATTAAAATGTGCAAAAGGATCATTTGGATGTAGTAAATCATAATGGCCTTATCACTGAAGTGTTCCTGATTTATTAGAGCTATGTATTTATTTAGTTCTTTATTCAAATTGCTACTACAGGACTTTTACTAGCAGTTAAGAAGAGAAAAGAAAAAAGAAGAGAGAAACAAAACTCCTTTGTGCCTCTAAAATGTGGCACCAAAACTCACTCTGCTGATTTCACTGATGGTGCCATTAATCAGCTTTCCTTTTGCAGCAGTTCTGCATCTCTTACACAGAGGCTTCTGGTATGTTTTACCCCAAACCCTGATTCATATGGCTACAGAAAGAAACAAACCCTACCAAGACATTTTTAATCATCTTCAGCAGGAACAGTCACCTAAATCAATTTGAATTTGTATCTTGTCTTTAATTAGGCAGTTGATATACACAGCAGTCCCCCATCTTAGCTTCAAATGTCACAGGATGAACACTTTTAAACGAAGTCTTTGCTAATTATGAAGCAAAAAAAGATCAAAGCCAGCTGGACACTGAAGCAAGAGGAAGTAGGAGAGGTGGATCATGAGCATTAAAGAGGTTTGGAGGTGACATTTAATCCTAGAGACACAGAATGGTTTGGGTTTGAAGAGACCTTGAAGATTACCTTGTTCCATTCCCCTGCCATGGGCAGGGACAGCTCCCACCAGCCCAGGTTGCTCAAAGCCTCACCCAGCCTGGCCTTGAACACCTCCAGGGAGGGGGCATCCACAACCTCCCTGGGCAACCTCCCTGTGCCAGTGTCTCACCACCCACACTGGAAAGAATTTCTTCCTCATCTCCAGTCTCAATCTCCCCTCTTCCAGCCTCAACCCATTCCCCCTTGCCTAAACCCTTACATTTTCTAATCCCTGCAGCCAAGAGCATGTCTTGCTGACCCTCCACTATCAAAGGAGAGACCTGGCTGGGATTCAGACTCCTTACCTGCCTTACCTTACTAGACCATACAAAGAAAAACCAATGCAGGTTCTATGTCATTTGGAACAAATCACCCCACAGCTCAGAGCTGTCCAGCTCACACTAGATCAGGTTGCTCAGAGCCACAAGTGGAACATCCTTCACCACTTCTGCTGAAACATTCATTTCTACACATTAGCTCCACAAAATTTGCTCTTTGGTGGGGAGAGGGTAGGAAAGCAGTGAGCAAACTGAGGTCTGACTCTGCAGCCCGGTGATCAGAGCACTCAGCTGGGACTAGGACACTGCTGTGGTTTCTATGCAAGGCTTGGCTTTCCCTGCAGTTGTTAGGAAACTTCACTGGTGAGGTTAAAAATTTTAATTAGCTTGCTAATCCAGGGAGTATTAATGTAGCCTTTTACTTGAGTTTCTGTAATTACATTAATTAAGGCCACATTTATGCTGGCCTAATCACCCAACTGTCCAACTGAATTATGAAATGAGGTTTAAGTACAGATATGCTTCAGTGTAACCCTGAGAGTGCTTCATTTTCTTGGTGGCTGTTGTGACTTAGATAATTATTTACTGGGAAATTTGGAGCTTTGCTGGGAAACTTGGAGAGCATTTCTCATGAGCAGAGGCTGAGGGAGCTGGGATTGTTTAGCCTGAAGAAGAGGAGGCTGAGGGGAGACCTCATGGCTCTCTACAGCTCCCTGAAAGGAAGCTGCAGTGAGGTGGGGCTTGGTCTCTTCTCCCTAGCCTCAGGTGATAGGAGAGGACATGGCCTGAAATTGTGCCAGGGGAGGGTTAGGTTGGAGATGAGGAAAAATATCTTTGCTGCTGGACTGGTCAGGGATTGGAACAGGCTGCCCAGGGAGGTGATGGAGTCACCACCACCATCCCTGGAACTGTCCAAAGAATAAGCAGATGTGGCACTTCAGGACATGGTTTAGTGGTCATGGAGGTGTTGGGTAGAAGGTTGGACTTGGTGATCTTAGTGGTCTTTTCCAACCTTCGTGAGTCTATGGTTTAGTTCTGTAAAGCAGTTAACATATGCCAAACTAATACTACAAGAAAAAGTTTGAAAGTCAGTTATTGGGGGGGTTTATTGCTTTTACTTCCATGTTTTTGCTTCTTTCTCTTGCTAATTCCAACACCATTCCAACACTGAAAGCATTGCAAGCTCACAAGGCCACAAATGCTGGTGATGAACTTAGAATCATAGAATCAAGCAGGTTGGAAAAGACCTCAGAAGTCATCAAGTCCAACTTCCTTCATACTGATAAGGGAAAGTTCATTATAGGAATGATCACTCTTAATGACATGGGTTTGTTATTGGGATAGATCAGAGAACTTGTGGATCACTCTTAGTATTTTATGGAAATATTTATCTAACCCCATTTTAATTTCTATCAGGTTCAGAATAAATTAAAACTCATTTTGGTTTGAGCAAAGTCATATGAGAAGCCAAAATGTGCTCCTGGAAGTATGAGAAACTTGACCAAGTATATTTGACATCAACAAATTATTCTCAAGATGTCTTTCAATCCTTCATTGTGTTCTACAGAGGACATTCTCCTCCCCAAGAGATCTGTGATTCAGAGAGGTTGGAATAGTCATAACCAAGTCTGAATTAACATTAAAAACTAGAAGTGGGTAGATTGAGATTGGGTGTTAGGAAGAAGTTCTTCCCCATGGGGGTGATGAGACACTGGCACAGGTTGCCCAGGAAGGTGGTAGGAGCCTCACCCCTAGGGGTTTTTGCAGCCAGACTGGATGTGGCTGTGAGCAACCTGCTGTAGTGTGAGGTGTCCCTGCCCATGGCAGGGGGGGTTGGGACTGGCTGATCCTTGAGCTCCCTTCCAACCCTGACAATTCTATGATTCTATAACCAAGTCTAAATTGTCACATTTAGGTCTGAGTTGTCATAATTAAGTCTGAATTGCTATATTTAAGTCTGAATTGTCATAACCAAGTCTGAATTGTCATAACCAAGTCTGAATTGTCAACTAATCTCCATGTGAGTTCCTGTGTATTCAAAGGTACCAGAGCAGAGCCAAAATATTCACCATGCTGGAGGACAGAGCAGACCACAGGAGTTGTCTTTATTACTGAATGTTCTCCTGGAATAGCAAATGATGCCTACCAATGGTGTTAGTCAAAACAAGCAGCTTGGCTTTCCTCTCCATTACTTAGCAACTGATGAGTAATGCCAAACAAGCAGTGCAAGTTTGTTCTGTTCTAATGGAATGTCAAGGGTGGTTGATAACATTTGGCACCACCAAAAGAATGCTGCACCAGAAGCTGCTCGAACAAGGACATTATTCAGCAGAGACCTCTATGACATTTCTCCTGCCCCTGTGTGACATTTACACTGCTGGCCAGTTGGGGTTTTCCTCAGGTTTAGAATATGGATTTCCCATTGAATTTGCAAGTAAAAGAAAGGAAAGAAACAGTGAAATATTTGCCAATCTGCTTTGAGCATGCCCTTCCTAAAAGGGAGCATGGGTTTCAGGTTAAAGACAGCCCTGGCAACTAATTTTAGAGAGCCATTTTCTCCCCCAAGAAGAAATTGACCAATTTTAACCACGTCAATAGCTGTTTGGATTATGAAATGAGTAAATAATTGAGGGTCTTTGCCCTCTGTCTCACACTGCAGGCTCTGCATGGTTAGACATCTGTGTGCCACGAGCATGAGTGATTCTGTGCTCCTTTGTGCTTCTGCTTTGTTTAATGTTCCTGTAGCAGTAGCAGTGCAGTTCCTCCTCAGAAGGCAAACATGACTGCAGGAGCTGATCTCTGGTTTTATGAGGGAGGTATCAGGAGTGTGTGCATCACCTCCTCTGATTTGGTTTTTTTCTTTCACTAGTAAACTGAGTTTTGCTGCTTGAGTAATTCTTGATTATATCTTCATGAAGAAACTAAGTGGGGCCAGGCTCAAGAACTGGTCTATGATGAGGAGAGGCTGAGGGAGCTGGGGTTGCTTAGCCTGGAGAAGAGGAGGCTCAGGGGAGACCTTCTTGCTCTTTACAACTACCTGAAGGGAGATTGTAGCCAGGTGGGGGTTGGTCTCTTCTCCCAGACAAGCAGCACCAGAACAAGAGGACACAGTCTCAAGCTGTGCCAGGGAAGTTTAGGCTGGAGGTGAGGACAAAGTTCTTCCCAGCAAGAGAGATTGGCCATTGGGATGTGCTGCCCAGGAAGGTGGTGGAGTCCCCATCGCTGGAGCTGTTCAAAAAAGGCTTGGATGTGGCACTTGGAGCCATGGTTTAGTTGTCAGGAGGGGTTAGGTAGTAGGTTGGACTTGATCTCTGAGGTCTTTTCCAACCTGGTTGATTCTATGATCTGCATCAGGACTCATTTTATTTGCACCTTCATAAGACGTCCACTGATGTTCACTTCCTACTATTCAAAGGCATGATCAGAGAGTCAGAGAATCATGGAGTTGTTTTGGTTGGAAAAGACCTCTAAGATCATCAAGTCCAACCATTAACCCAACACCACCAAGGCCATTGAACCACGTCCCAAAATTCCCTGGCAAGGGAAAGGACAAAGAAGTTTGCTCATCTCTGTCCCAGTTCATGGCAAGACACACACGGGCTGCTGAGAACTCAGCAAGCTGAGACTGTGGGAAGAGGCTAGTGGTGTTATTTCTGGTGTCCTCAGATCAGAAACTGATGCAAACTGACAGGCACTGTGCTTGCCTGTAAGGGCTGAGATCTCCAGGGAGTTTAGTCAGCCAAAGTGAGCTCTCTTCACATATCTGCAGCTCTGTCTTGCATCTTACTTGAGGAGCTCTGGGACACAGATTGCAGAGGTGGCTTCATTAAAGCCTCTGATGCTTCTGTAGGAAACTCACACTGGTACAATATGAAAAGTGAGAGGCTGCTCTCAGATTCAGCCATTGTGTGGCCTCTTGATGAAGCCAATTAATGTGTTTATAATTATGGGAACCAGAACAGATGTCTCTGGCAGAAGCACTGCAGTGCAGGTGTGCTGCACGGTGCTCTTCACAGCCCTGACCCAACAGATACCTCAGGCAAATGATGATGTTGTGGTAAAAACAGCATATGCACCATCCACTGGGCTCCTCTGGAAAAAAGAGAAAGAAAGAAAGAAAGAGGAAGGAGAAAAGAAAGTAAGGCTGGGTGATCAGGGAAGACTGAGCTGGATGATCAGGACATTGAACTGCAGGAGCAGGTCCAGAGGTGGTCACAAAGATGATCAGAGGTTGGAGAACCTCCCCTGTGAGGACAGCCTGGGACGGTTGAGATTGTTCAGGCTGGAGAAGAGAAGGCTCCAGGGAGACCTTAGAGCAGCCTTCCACTACCTGAAGGGTCCTACAGGAAAACTAGGGAGTGACTTCTTACAAGAGATTGTAGTGACAGAATGAGGTGGAATGAGCCTTCAGGAGGGCAGATTTAGACCACAGATTAGGAAGAAATTCTTTCTAGTGAGGATGGTGAGACACTGGAACAGGTTGCCCAGGGAGGTTGTGGATGTTCCCTCCCTGGAGGTGTTCAAGGCCAGGCTGGATGAGGCCCTGAGCAACCTGGGCTGCTGGGAGGTGTCCCTGCCCATGGCAGGGGTGTTGGAACTGGATGATCTTTAAGGTTCCTTCCAACCCAAACCATTCTATGACTCTGACTCTCCTGCTGCTTTGGCAATCGTAAGCAGATAGAAATGGAGGTTGTGTCCATTTCATCTCAGCTAATGGAATGAGGAGCAGAAAGAGAAATAACAGGATATTTTTTTCTCCTTTTTTGTACAAATTTCTTTAACATAATCAGCTCCTGGCACCCTCAGAGAGTCCACACACTGCTAGTGGCTGACACCTTCCATTCCAAACCCTGATGTATGGGGTATGAGAAAAGGTGATTGAAAATTCACACTTTAGTCCCAAGACCCAAATGAAAACTCATTCCCTCTTAAACCACTTGGTTATCTACACACCAAAGTCCATTTGTAATTAATTAAATGGGTTCCAAAGTTTGACCTGCTAGCAGTGATCTGATCTTTTCATCATCATATCAAGGAGATGAAGGAAGAAATACTTTCCTCTTCACTTGAGAAGGAGATGAAGGAAGAAATACTTTCCTCTTCACTTGAGATAGTTCTAACATAGGCTTGAATGGACAGAGAGCTGGACTCCTGAGCTGCTCTCTCCCAGATCTCAGTCCTGAAACCACAACTGGCAATAAGCAGGAGCTGCTTTGGATGAAGCAATCCTTTGAATCACTACCCTGTCCTTGCAAGAAAAGAAAAAGAAAAGAAAAGGTATTGCACCATTTCTTCATGCTGCAAGCATGTTGTAAGTAGCTTCTACTTACTCCTCTTTACATAATCTCTTACAGAAAGCAACATCTTGAGAGCATCATGAGACCAGACAGGCATTTCCAGTGTGGATGGTCCCCATGGATGACAGAACCTGCAGGCATCCCCCTCAGCTTCACAGTACAGATGTGACATTGCTGTCAGTGAGCTGCTGAGCTGGGGGCAGGTTGTAGAATCATAGAAAGATAGAATGGTTTGGGTTGGAAGGGACCTTAAAGACCATCTAGTTCCGACCCCCCTGACAAGCACAGGGACAAGCTCCTGCTCAGGCTCCTTTCTTTCACTATTTTATGGTCCCCAATGGTTTGTCTACCTGCTTCAGTTAAATCTTGTATAGAGACTCATTTCCATTTCAAACACAGGGGAAAAACTTCAATTCCTATCAGCATAATGTTTGCCTAGTGAATGCATCACTACTGAAGGTACTCTGCCCTAGTGAGATCTCACCTGGAATATTGCATCCAGCTCTGGGCTCCCCAGTTCAGAAGGGACAAGGGTCTACTCAAGAGAGTCCAGTGGAGGGCTATGAAGATGGTGAAGTTAATTCAATTCAATTCAATTCAATTCAATTCAATTCAATTCAGTTCTGTTCTGTTCTGTTCTTTCTATTCTAGTCTAGTCTAGTCTAGTCTATTTTATTCTATTCTATTAAGGGACTGGAGCACTGGCTGAGAGCCCTGGGGCTGTTTAGTCTGGAGAAGAGAAGACTGAGAGGGGATTTAATGAATGTCTATCAATATCTGAGGGCTGGGGGTCAAGAGGGAGGGGACAGGGACAGGCCCTGCTCAGTTGCACCCTGGGATAAGACAAGGAGCAATGGATGGAAACTACAGCACAGGAAAAATGTCTCCACTGTAAGGGTCACAGAGCACTGGGACAGGCTGTCCAGGGATGTTATGGAGGCTTTCCAGACCCATCTGGATGCATTCCTGTGTGACCTGTGCTGGATTCTCTGGTTATGTGGTCTGGCAGGGGGGCTGGACTCTATGATCTCTGGAGGTCCCTTCCGACCCCTAGCATCCTGTGAGCCTGTGAATGGGCACCACTTCAGTGAGTAATTTGCATGAGCTGTCCCTGCAAAGGTAAACAAAAACATAGCCCTGTTCAACTGGCTTCCAAAAAAACTCAACCCTGAGGGTGGTGAGGCACTGGTACAGGTTGCCCAGAGCAGTTTGTTCAGGTTTTAACTCTGGAAGTGTTCAAAGCCAGGCTGGGCAGGGCCTGGTCTAGCAGGAGGTGACCCTGCCCATGGCAGAGAGGCTCGAACTAGCTGATCTTTGAGGTCCTTTCCAGCCCAAATCATTCTTTCATTCTTTCATTCTTATTTCACAATGAAGTCTGACTTCAGTTGTTCCTAAACTACCTCCTGTCCTCCTGATCCCTTATGGCACTGTTTGTCCTTTGGGTAAAGCTGGGGTGATGGTGAACCCTCACTAAAATTAGTCCTCTTCATTTGAGTGCCCTGAAACGCAAGCCCTGAATGCTTTCCACGACAAAGCCATTAATTACTAACTCAGAAATAGCTAAAAGCAAAGGGGTACACCACCCCCCTAGCAACTGAAATAATGACTTTTCCATTCAGTTAGATTTGGCCAATTTATGTATTTACTCAGAAACTTCCCTACAGTTTGCAAATAAAGAAGCCATTGCACTCCTGCAGAGCGCTCAAGAGCAAATATAGATAAAGCTTTGACATTCAGTTTGAAAGCAAGAGGCTTTGGCAGGCTGGGGAACTTGCTGCTGGGGGTCATAAAGGGCTGTGAGTGGCATTCTGGATTCATTAGGATATTTACTGGTTTCATTTGGGCATCTCAGGGCTCGACTCGAGCTGTGCATTGCACCACTTAAACCACTGGAAACGCAGTCAAGCAGTTAAGCACCGGGGCTGGAGCCCAAACCAAGCCTTTTATTTGGAAACCTAGGTAGCTCCTTCCATCAAAATGTAAAGCCTGCCTCCCTTTGCAGCTTTCCAAAAGTATTTCATGTGCTGCTATTTCCCATCACGGAACTTGTCTGGAAAATTAAAGCAATAAAGCCTTCGTTTCTTGCTTGTCTGGATGGTAGCTGTGAGTGCCTCAGCAGGAGGCTGCAGATGCTGGAGGAAAGCAAACTTCCTTGCAGAGACATGCAGAGACAGCAACTTGTTCATTATTGGGCACTAATGAGTGAGTACCCTGCACTGTGTGGTTTTAGGCTGTTTTTCAAGTGAAAATAACAGAACCCTTTGTGGCTAACTATGGGCAAAAGTAGGTTGGGGTAGGAACTAGGTGATCTTTAAGGTCCCTTCCAACCCAAACCCTTCACTAAGGTCACAGAGAACTGAGGCTGATCAGAACTCCTCAACATTGCATTTTTTTCAGAGAGAACTTTTTCCTGCTTTGCCCACCTGAACCTCCACAATCTTTTCCTTAGCTAAGTAGCACTGACAGTGCAGCTGAAGAATTGCAGGTTTTGAACACCACTCGAAGAATTAGGAGGAATGGTAACCTCTTGAAGGAGAGTGAAGTGAAAGACCAACATCCCAGCACCACAATAGCTGAGTGAAAGTGTTTGATGACCTTGTTAAATCATCAGGGCAGCTGCTGCCTTTTTCTAGACCAGTGCTTGTCTCATCCTGCTCTCAGTTCCTGCAAGAACCATAGGACCTTAAAGATCATCTAGTACCAACCCCCCTGCCATGGGCAGGGACACCTCACACTAGAACAGATTGCTCATGGCCTCATCCAGCCTGGCCTTGAACACCTCCAGGGAGGAGGCATCCATAACCACCCTGGGCAACCTGTGCCAGAGTCTCACCACCCTCTCTGGAAAGAATTTCTTCCTCATCTCCAGTCTCACCCTCCCCTCTTCCAGTCTCAACCCATTCCCCCTTGCCTAAACCCTTACATTTTCTGATCCCTGCAGCCAAGAGCATGTCTTGCTGACCCTCCACTATCAAAGGAGAGTTCTGGCCTGGGATTCAGACTCCTCACCTGCCTTACCTTACTAGACCATACAACAAAAAACCATTGCAGGTGGAGAGCAGTTTCTATGTCATTTGGAACAAATCACCCCACAGCTCAGAGCTGTCCAGCTTCCCTTCCCTTCCTTTACACATCTCCTGCCCTAATGAGTCTATTAATAGATGGTCTTTCAATTTAATTAGTCTTTCCTCCAGGACACAAGGAGAACATCAGCCTCACTCTTCTCTTCACACTTTGCAACTCTTAGGTACCCTGTTAATAGGTTTTTAATGAGGAGGAAAAAAAAAAACTCCAAGTCTTTCAGGGTGTACAATTTTCAAACTAGGTTGGGATTTTATTCTTTTTAAAGCTTTCCCCCCCCTTTTTTTTTTCTCTTAAAGGCAGATGAGGGTTAATTTCCCTTCATTAACATGTTAATGAAATGCTGACAAGTGTTTGGTATTTTTAACATCATTAACTGTAAGGTTATTTCTGTTCTTTTCAAGCTATTTCTCTGTTGTTGTTGTTGTTCCAATGTGCCTTTTCTTTTTTGAGGAGCTCATCCCTTGACTAAGAATAATGAAACAACTCAGTTCCAAAACCACCACCAACAAAACATTCAATCAAAACTCAGCCCTTAGACTCTCCTCAATCATTTGACAGGGGGAAAAAAAGTCCCAAAACAAAACCAAAACACACAAAAACTCACAAAGAAAGAATCTGATGATACAGGCTGGGAGGTTGTCTGCTGGAGAGCAGCCCTCTGGAGAAGGATCTGGGAGTGCTGGTGGACAAGAAGTTCTCCATGGGACAGCAATGTGCCTTGGTGGCCAAGAAGCCCAATGGGATCTTGGGGTACATTAAGAAGAGTGTGGCCAGCAGGTCAAGGGAGGTTCTCCTCTGCCTCTACTCTGCCCTGGTGAGACCTCACCTGGGATATTGCATCCAGTTCTGGGCTCTCCAGTTCAAGAAGGACAGGGATCTGCTGGAGAGAGTCCAATGAAGGGCAATGAGTATGAGGACGGGACTGCAGCACTGCACTGTGAGGAGAGGCTGAGACCTGGGGCTTTTTAGTCTGAGAAAGAGAAGACTGAGAAGGGATTTAATCAATGTCTATCAATATCTGAGGGCTGGGGGTCAGGAGGGAAGGGACAGGTTCTGCTCAGTTGCACCCTGTGATAGGACAAGGGGCAGTGGATAGAAACTCCAGCACAGGAGGTTCCACCTCAACATGAGGAGAAACTTCTTCAGTGTAAGGGTCACAGAGCCCTGGAGCAGGCTGCCCAGAGAGGTTGTGGAGTCTCCTTCTCTGGAGGCTTTCAAGACCCATCTGGATGTGTTCCTCTGTGACCTGTGCTGGATTCTGTGGCCCTGCTCTGGCAGGGGGGTTGGACTCGACGATGATCTCCAGAAGTCCCTTCCAACCCCTAACATCCTGTGATCCTGTGTGATGCTGTGGTTTGTGAGTAAGGTTAGAATAAACATTATACAGATTAGATTCAGGCATTTCAAGAGGAGCTGATCCTGATGTAGGATATCAAGGATTCTATTTTGGGGAAGAAATGAGCTTTTCTGTATCTACCCCTTGAAGTGAACAGCCAAAAAGCTCCTGTTGAAGACTGCTAAAGGTAAAAGATGGAGAAACCCTTCTGGAAAGAGATTTGTAGCAGTCTTTGACATTCAAGATTAGGAGGTGGTAAACCAATATATTATTGAGGGACAGAGGAACACAGTTTGAGCCAGCTCATGTTTGGTTTCAGGTCTGGGTGAGCAGTGGGAGGTGTGGGGGGTGGAACCACTGTGTCTGATTCTGAACACAGCATTTGTGTACCTGGCTGTGCTGCTGATCACCTCTGAAATGTGTCTTGCAGAATCACAGAATGGATTGGGTTGAAAGGGACCTCAAAGATCATAGAATGGTTTAGGTTGGAAGGGGCCTTCAAGATCATCCAGTTCCAACCTCCCTGCCATGGGCAGGGACACCTCCTGCCAGCCCAGGTCGCTCATCCAGCCTGGCCTTGAACACCTCCAGGGAGGGGGCATCCACAACCTCCCTGGGCAGCCTGTGCCAGTGTCTCACCACCCTCATAATAAAGAATTGGGATGATTATTACTTCCTTGAGCTCTGCCAGGGAAATGTTATTTATTTATTTTGGACTTTGTTCTGCAGAGAGCAGATGGACTGAAGCAGCAGAATCAAAGAAGCTGAGCAAACAGCAATTCCTGAGAATTCAGTAAAGGTTAAGTGTGCTCAATAAGATTCCTTTTAATATTTGTTTCATGCTCTTAATTTACATGTTTAATCCTCAAAATTGAACATTATGAACTCAAGCTTTTGCCTGGGGCCATGAAACTAGTTGATGGAGGTGGAAGTTTTGGGTTCTCTGCTGATTTCGTGTGTGTGAACAGCTCCTCAGACTCTCTGAGTAATCGTGTTTTATCTCTGCACTGTAAGCTACAACTTGAAGTTCCTCCCTGGGCCAGATGGTTAGATGTGCTGTTATTAATTGTTTGAGGCTGCTGGTATTTCAGAAAGAAATATTTTGCCTTTGAACATTTGTGGCAGCAAATGAGAACAGAGGATGAAATTTGAGAACTTCAGAGGTTTGCAAAATTGAGGAACCCCAGAAACAAAGTTCCCCAAAGAACGTCTGTGAGTGTTGTCTTAGCTGAGGAAGAGCCTTCTTAAGCCCCATCCCTGGGTGCTTTTCAAGCCAGGCTGGATGTGGCTCTGGACAACCTGACCTAGGGGGTTGGAACTGGATGATCCTTGAAGTCCCTTCCAATCCTGACAGTTCTGTGTGGTTCTTCTTGCTTTGAGTTTTCTGTTAGTGATTGTATTCATTAGACAGTGCCAGTCATGCACTCACAAATACAACTGACAGATTGAGTGACATTCACCAGCAATCTCCTTCCTATTTTCCCTGTCTTTCCAAGAAGTTTAGTGTCTCTGAAACTGGTGATGTAAATAGTTAAGTGATATTTATACGAACAGTTAAGGGACAGTCATCAGGTGATATAAAAAAAGATAATAAATCAGATGTCAAATGGATTATTCTCTGCTGATATCTTTTTACCTTTCAGACTGCTCCAGTCAAGAGCAGAGCTTCTCAGGGAGTACTTCACATTAATCACTTCCTACAGCCAAACCACAGCAAAATCATAGAATGGGCTGAGCTGGAAGGGATCTCCAAAGTTCACCTAGTTCAAGCCCCTTTGCATCCTCATCTAGATCAGGTTGCCCAGAGCTCTGTCAAGCCTTACCTTGAGTACCTCCAGGGAAGGGGCCTCAACCACCTCCCCTGGGCAACCCATCCCAGCCCTCCACCACCCTCACGGTAAAGAACTCTTCCTAGCATCCAGTCTGAGTCTGCTCTTCTCCAGTTTGAAGCCGTTGCCCCTGGTCCTATCACTGCAGGCTTCTGTAAGCAGTCTCTCTGCATCCTTCTCTCCAGGTACTAGAAGGTTGTGCTTAGGTCTCCCCAGAGCCTTCTCTTCCAACATCTCCTTTCTCTCCTGCAGTTCTCCACACACATTCTCACACACAGACTTCTACACACCACGATTTCTTTCTCCTTTTTGTAAATGCATAGAAGTCCTGAGGAATGGAAAAGACATTCAGTGTTTCTCAGCAGATGGCACTTCAGGGTGGGAGTTGCTTAATAGCGGGGGGGGGGGAATGAAAAAAAAATTCATTTTAACATTGCAGTCAAAATTGAAATGCTAAAATAGGGTCTTAAAAAAACCACCAACCCAGTTGCCTTGGCAAAGCCAAGACAGCTGGTCTTCTTTGACTAATCATTTTGCATCAAAGTTTCAGAAAGAAGGAGAAACTATGAACCAGCATCCTGCTTCCTTTCGCTCTAGTGGCTCCCAAAATAAATTGACACAGAATCACAGAAGGGTAGGGCCTGGATGGCACCTCCAGAGATCACTGAGACCAACCCCCCTGCCAAAGCAGGGTCACCCAGGGCAGCTCACACAGGAACACATCCAGGTTGCTTTTGAAGGCTTCCAGAGAAGGAGACTCCACAGCCTCTCTGGGCAGCCTGCTCCAGCACCCTCACAGCAAAGAAGTTTCTCCTCCTGTTGAGGTGCATCCTCCTGGGTTCTAGCTTGTACCTCTTGTTCCTTGCCCTATCACAGGACACCACTGAAAAGAGCCTGGTCCCTCCCTCTTGACACCCCTCCTTCATGAGCTCCCCTCTCAGCCTTCTCTTCTCCAGGCTAAACAGTCCCAGGTCTCAGTCTTTCTTCTTTGACCATGCAGTCACTTAAAACACTTCAGAGGATGTTATGGGAAATGTGGACTCAGTCATCAGTGAAACCACTCCTGATCTTGAACCAAAGCAGAGCTGATTTGCTGAAGAACTCCAACCTAACCCTCCCCTGGCACAATTTCAGGCCAGTTCCTCTCTTTCTATCACCTGATACTGACTGCCTCTTGTCACCTTCCACATCTCCCTCTTGCAAGGAAAGATTCATAGATTGGTTTGGGCTGGAAGGGACCTCAAAGATCATCTAATTAACCTAAGCATTTCAGTTAGTGGCCAAGAAAATCACCTTGTCCATTATAGCTGTCTCCAGCCATCTCATCTACGAAGAGTAGTGGTAGCTGCCACAATTCAGGGGAAAAAAGATGAGATCATAAAAACTAATACCCACCACATGAAACTGATGTGATTTGTAATTATAGTTTCAAATTAATCTTACTGTGATCTCCCCTGGATGCACTGAGGGGATCAGAGCACATGTGGCTTCATAGGGAATTTAGAAGACTTTCAGTGATGTCTAAATCTGGTGCCACCTCTTGGTTTTTTCATTGCCAACTGGCCTGGAGGAGAGAAGGGTTAAGGGAAGACTCACTGCTCTCTACAGCTCCCTGGAAGGAGGTTGGAGCGAGGTGGGGGTTTGGGCTCTTCTCCCTAGGATCAGGTGATAGAAGGAGAGGAAATGGCCTGGAATTGTGCCAGGGGAGGCTTAGGTCGGAAAGGAGGGAAGATTTCTTTGCTGCAAGGGATTGGCACAGGCTGCCCTGGGAGGTGGTGGAGTCCCCATCCCTGCAGGTGCTCATGAAGTCTGTGGCCATGACACTTGGGGCCATGGTTTGATGGCCGTGGTGGTGTAGGGTTGCTGGTTGGACTGGAAGATCTCAGAGGGCTTTTCCAACCAGAGCAGTTCTATGATTCCATGAGGTATTCATACAGATGAAGTCAGAGCAAGGGCTTTCCCTTCTCTCTGGTTGTGTGTACTTGAATCCTGAAGGATATTCTGAGGGAAGCTTCCACTGTTCCTCTCTTAAATGGCCTATTGATCCCTCCAGCTGTAAACAGCCACAGCATGCTCAGCTAGCAGGGGCACAGTTTTAGCTAGAAAAATGAAAGTGGCATAAATGATCCATCTGGAAATGACTGTCTTCTTGCCAGAACACCATTTGGGATCCAGCCCATCCAGCCTGGCCCAAGCCACTGACACCACACACACACAAAAGTCTGGGGCATGTATTCATTTTAGTGTGTCCTATATTATGCCACCAAATGAGTCACAGCAGCATTCATCTACAAACAGATAACTGGGAGCCATGGAGTGTATCTGCATCATGGACCAGCTGGGCAGCTGAGGAATCTTTCCCCAGAGGGACAATAGCTCCAAGACAGCATTCAAGGCAGTCTGCCTGACTCCCATCAAAGACTCCCACCTGGGGCTTCAAAGCCTCAAGTGTGCCCCTGATAATCTCTGTCTGCTCTTGTGCAGAAGTGTTTATCTGTGGTTAATGCTTAGGAAGAGTTGAGAGATTTGTTTTCAATTAGAAAAATCAAAGGATCCAAGAATAGCTCAGGTTGGAAGGGACCACAGAGATCATCTCCTCCAACTTGTCTGCCATGGGCAGGGACACCTCTCAGCTAGACTCAGCTGCTCAGGGCCTCATCCAGCCTGGCCTTCAACACCCCCAGGCAGGAGGCAGCCACAGCCTCCCTGGGCAGCCTGTGCCAGAGGCTCAGCAGCCTCCTGCTGAACAACTTCTTCTCAGCTCCACTCTAACCCTGCTCTCCCTGAGCTCAAAACACAGACTCAGTACAACAAGCTAAACCCAGCCCTTAATTCAGGAAAAATGTTTTCATCTCTGTTGACTTCAGAAGGCTTTAAGCTGAACATTAACTGCTGTCTAAATCTCTCCCCAGAGACTCTGGAAGCTGAACAACAGCCACAGGCAATGCCTACTCAAAGCTTCCTAGCAGGAGGGTAGGCAAAACTGAAAGCTACTGTCCCAAGGATATGGATGAAATTAGTCAGCCCTGGGGGGACAAGCTTGCTGGGTTTGTTTTCCCAAGGGAATGGATGGTTTGTTTTCACAGCAGAGGCTGTTGTTTCTCTTAAGTCCCCTGCCTTGTCTTAGCAGTGGCCACATCCTTGCACAGGGACCCAATCATCAGTGGTGCTAGTGACAGAAAAATTCATTCTTGGGAGATCCAGCACAGGGGAAGCAGGCAGCAGGCAGCTGCTGAAGGGTTTGAACTTCCAGCTTCACCAAAGTGGAAAGCTTAGAATCACAGAATGGCTCAGGTTGGAAGGGACCTCAGAGATCATCTACCCCAACCCCCTGCGGCGGGTAGGAAGTCCTCTCAACTGGACCAGGTTGCTCAAGTCCTCATCCAATCTGACCCTGAACACCCCCAGAGATGGATCATCCCCAGCCTCCCTGGGCAGCCTGTGCCAGAGCCTCACCACCCTCCTGCTGAAGAACTTCTTCCTCAGCTCCACTCTAACCCTACTCTCCCTCAGCTTCAAATCATTCCCCCTTGTCCTGTTTCTAGACACCCTCATGAAAATTCCCTTTCCAGCCTTCCTGTAGGATCCCTTCGGGTATTGGAAGGCAGCTCTGAGGTCCCCCAAGGTCTTCACAACCCCTGCTCCCTCTGCCTTTTGTCCCTGAAGCTCCTATAGGAGGTTTTCTTGTTGTCAGATGTCAGAGCTATCAGAGCTTTAGCTTCCCTAACCTGATCCCTGGCTGCTCAGGCAGTTTCTCTGTATTCCTCCTAGGCTGCCTGGCCTTGCTTCCACCTTAAGTAGACTTCTCTGTGATGTCTGAGTTTGGCCAGGTTTGTGCACCTCCCGAACCCCTCTCCTTTATTCCCCATGCTCACGTGTTTGCACGGAGCCTCTTGTAGTTAGTCAGCGCTTAACTGCTTCTTAGCAAACTATTTAGGGGTAAGTGACTGCAAAAGAAGTTTGAATCACAGCAGAGAAAGCAACTTCAGAAGAAAACAAGCACAAATGATAGAAGTGGTTGGCCTTTGGAACTCGAAAATCCAAACAAGTGAGGAAGGCAGCCGAAATAGCAAGAAACAGTCACGACAGTGTTTTACACAAAGGCATAGTGGGGATTCTCCTGCAGCATGCTATTAGACAAGGTCTTGGAGGTTTCCTGAGAATGAAATCGTGCCCATATGGTTTGGTGGTGGCCTTTATGCTTTCCTGGGAAATGCTCATTCTGCATCAAGTCATTCACAGCTGAAAGGCATCTCCGGAACGCCGCCACGTTCCAGGCAGAATGCTCTCTGTGGGTTTATTTTTATTCGAGTCTCAGCAAGGCCTAGCACAGTCAGCTTCCCAGCAGCTGTAGTCTAATATAAAGAGGGGGAAAGCAGATAGCTTCACTTGTCAGAAATATTCCCTTTGGATGAGCTTGCTTCCCTGCTGCTGCCAGGACAGGGAGTTCATGTATTGATGTCCAGTTCCTGAAGGACATGGTGCTGTGCCCCGGTTGCTCCTCAGCAGCCGTTTCAATGAACATGGTACCTACACAGCTGCCTCTGATCTAAATGCAGTGCCTTTCTCTACCCTCCTGCTTCTCTTTATCACTGCCCCTTCAAAGGCACAAGGCAATTTTGCTCAGAAACTCACAGAATCACAGAATGGCTCAGGTTGGAAGGGACCTCAGAGATCCTCTGCTTCAACCTGCCGGCCATGGGCAGGGACACCTTTCAGCTAGGCTCAGTTGCTCAAGGCCTCATCCAGCCTGGCCTTGAACACCCCCAGGGAGGAGGCATCCACAAGATCCCTGGGCAAGCTATTCCAGAGTCCCACTACTCTTGTACTGAAGAACTTCTTCCTAAGATCCAGTTTAAACCTAGTCTCCCTCAGCTTCAAACCATTCCCCCTTGTCCTGTTGCTAGACACCCTTATGAAAGTCCCTCTCCAGCCTTCCTCTAGGATATATTCAGGTATTGGAAGGCAGCTCTAAGGTCTCCAAAGAGTCTTCTCTTCTTCCCAGCTCCCTCAGCCTATCCTCATAGCAGAGGTGCTCCAGCCCTTGGATCATCTTTGTGGCCATGCTCTGGACTTACACCAACAGCTCTCTGTCCTTCTTATGATGGGGAACACCAGAAGCCATTCTGCCATGGGGCTAAGAATATCCCTGCTAAAGTTACCTCAGGTAGTCCTAGATATTGGTGAAGGAATTTGTTGACAATATTGTTTTTTGGATGCCAGAGAATCACACCCAATAGTGATTTATTTATGTTTTCCTACTTTTCTGCTTGAAATCTGGAACTAAATTTTACAGGCATAGCCTAAAACCACCTCAAAGTTCAATGGGGACAAGTGTAGGGTCTTGCACCTGGGAAAAGAGACCCCAGCAGGGCAGCTCAGGCTGGGATCCACCTGGCTAAAGCAGTTGCACCATTGTGTGTCAACATCTGAAGAGATTTCCCCTCCAATGCACATTCCATTGCTGATGGAGCTATAAAAAGAGTCTGAGGCTGTTGCCAGGAACAAGATGGAAATGGAAGTTGCTGCTGTTGTGTTGTGTCGCTGTGCTTTAATCTAATGTGCAAATCAGATCACCGTCAGCAGAGCAGTTTTAGCCTGAAGATTGTCTCGAGAGTGATGCAGGATGACAGACAGCAGCAAAAATTCAATGGTTTGGAAAAACAGCCTGAATCTGGTTGTCATTAAATAAAGCTGAGGACATCCTGACCTTCCACGCAGCCAGATGTGGAACGTCCTCACCTTTCCATGCAGCCAGATGTGGGAAATGTACCTCAAAGTCTTTGAGGCAAAGCTAATGGCTTGCAAGATGAATGGATGCTGCTCCTGAAGCAAATAAGGAGCCTTGGGAGCCCATGCAAACCAGGCCTGCAGCTGAAGTGCAAACTGATGTTTTCTAAACACCCTGGGAGAAATGACAGTTCCTACCTGCAGCTGGGCAGAGGCTTTACAATAAGTTACTGCCTGTTGGGTTAGTGTTTTAATTGATTTAATTTAGCACCAGCTGTACCTTTCCCTGAGATCACTGGGTGTTTAAATTCCACCCAAATAAACTCCTTCTAAATAAGGGCTTTTAAAAGGTGTATGTTGAAACAGCTCCAGAGCTTCCATTATTTCAGCCTTATGCACAGGAATAATAATTTCAGCTTACATGGGTGCTAATTAGACTACTCAAAAGTTCATTGGCAGTAAGAGGGAAAGAATCCACGGTGGCATATTTATCCATCTCCACTGGAACTGATGCTTCAAGTTCTAACTGCTAATACACACTGAGACTTTGATCATGCCAGGCCAGCATTTGAAGAACATATATTGAATCAAAAAATATCTGTTTTATACCTTGTTTTATATGACTTCCTTCCATAAGGATTAAACTCGGTGTAATTTCCTGTTAGAAATGCCTTTTTTCAGCTCTTATTTGATTAGAAATTGGTTGCCCAGGGAGGTGGTGGAGTCACCACCCCTGGAGGTGTTCAGGAAATGTGCACTTTGGGCCGTGGTTTAATGGCCATGGTGGTGTTGGGTTGCTGGTTGGACTCAGTGTTCTTAGAGGTCTAATGATGCTGTGAGAAAAGGCTGGCATTGAGTGGGATATTCACCATGACATCATATAAGCCCTGTGTTTGATGCAGTGCTGGTTTTTCCTTCATCTCTCTTTCTTTCGCTGAGTGGAGTCACCTCAGCCAGAAATGACCACACAAAATTCCCTCTTAAATGGAACAGTGTGGAAAAGCACAGAGGTACATCACAACTGCTCTGCACAGAGAGGCTTTTTGACATCAAACATTCAGCATTTGGTCATAGATTCATAGAATGGTTTGCCTTGGAAGGGATCTTAAATATTGTCTAGTTCCAAGCCCCCTGCCACTGGCAGGGACACCTTCCTCTAAACCAGGTTGCTCAAGGCCTCATCCAACCTCACCTTCAACACCTCCAGGGAGGAGGCATCCACAGCCTCCCTGGGCAACCTGTTCCAGTGTCTCCCCACTCTCACTGAAAGGAATTTCTTCCTAATCTCCAGTCTAAATTTGCCCTCCTCCAGCTCCTATCCATTCCCTCTCATCCTATCACTATCCTTCATTTTTCCTCTCAGAAGAGAAAACCCCAAACTGTCACCACAGCTCATATCCAGTTAATTCTACTCTATTCAACAGAATGGAGGAGCAGATGGCTTGAAGAGTTGGGAACAAGACATGAAGCCTTTTATCTCCATGTCAATGATTTAAACACAGTTTAGGTTAATAGCAACTGAAACCTGTTCCCAGGAGACTGCTCCTCAAGTGAAAAGCCTGTGGGCTGGTTTGGTACGCTCTCAGCACGCTGCAGAAATGAAATGCATCTTAACAATGAGCATCACAACTATAAACACGGAGGTGAAGCTTTCACTGTGACTTCTCCTGCATGTTTATTTGCCTGTACACACAACTATTTGCCTGGTTTGGGTCTAAAGCAGGCCTGAGGGTGCCAGGCACAACAAGGAGGTCCAATCAAGTCAGCCAAGGAGCGCTGCATTAGGTGAACTTTGCTCAGGGATAAGCTTTTAGCGATTCCAGTCGTCAGCACACGTTTCCATCCCACCATTTATCCTGTCTCCAGCAACACTAAACAAACAAATAAATAAATAAGGCACTCACTCCTCAACCCCACCTTGCCTGTACTTAAATAAATGAATTCCAAACAGAATTACTGTCAAACAACTCAGCAGTTCTCTAGTTTTAATGAAAGCTTCTTCCCCTTGGCCCCTTCCTTGCAAACACTTAAGTAAATTAGCCCAGCACAGACAAAGTCATGCACAGATCAAAGGAGTAAATCACACTAAATGGCATAACAGAAAAATGAACTTTTGCTTCTGTTTTCCCAAGGTGTGGTCCTGGCAGATCAGGGTCAATTAGCTCTGCGCCTCTCAGAGGATCTGTGCATCAGCTCCTCTCCAGCAAGACATTTATCTGGCATGCAGAAGCAGAAGAAGTGCTCTAATCTGGCCTTTCAAATCTTAAAATGGTTAGAATTCCCTAGTCATGATGCCAAGTCCTTTCCCACCAGCACCTACCCACTTCCCCTCTATCTTCTCAAGAGGTTTTTCTTAGCTCTGTCTTCTCCAGAGCATCTTATTCAGAGAATTCCCAAGGTCTGCTGATCATTTCTGTGCTGGCTTCTTGCTCCTTTTCCTGACCATATCTACTGCCCCTCCACCAAAAAAAGCCCTGGACCTCTGGCTCCTTTCCCTGACCATTTCTACTGCCCTTCCACCAACAAAGCCCTGGACTTCTTAAATAAAAGAGGTTACAACTCTCCCTGCTCCTCTCTTTATGCCTCATTTTGGCTTTTTCAGATCAATTGTGCTCCTTTTGCTGTCTATAGTTCTGAAACTTCAGAATCTAACATGGTTTATTGCCTAAATATGGATCAAATTGATAGCCAGTAAGGAATAAACCAATTCATTAGCTGCTCTGAAAAGTCCTTCCCAGTAAGAGGAGCAAAACCAGGATTGCCCTCTTATGAAATGTTCATGTGAGGGTACAGCACTGAGGGAAAAACCACTCAGAAGTGAGGCTTTTAGATCTGGGAGGAGCAAATCCTTTAGGAAAACACAGATTTGGCAGGCCAGAAAACCCTTAGCACCAACAGAGGCACCCCCAGGAGAGAAATGCTCCCCTACAGCCCAGCAGCAGAATTCATCAAGGTGGAGCATTTCATCAAGTGCTTGGTCACCCCTTCTTAAGCCCCTTTTTAAGACCCAGCCCAGAGCCTTACTGCTTCCATCTCCAGGAAGCAGTGCATGAGGATGGTGCTGGGGATGCATGCAGCAATGCATGGGCAGAGCAATCACATCCTGTGGAAGAAGATCAGTGCCCTTCCCTGCAACAGAAGAGGTCAAGCTCCTTCAGGCCAGAGGAAATAGACGTCACTTGATAAAGAGCCCTTCAGCTAAGGTTCATTAAGGAAGCAGATATGAAGAAGATGACAATGGCTTGGGGAAAAGTGTTTCCCATCTTTCTCTCTGTGCTGTGCTGGAAGGGACTTTGCTGGACTCCTGAGGCAGCTTCTCACCTGGAGCTGTGCCAGAAAAGCAGCTCTGCCTCCTCAGCCCAGTCAAATGGGCAGCTGATTTACATTGCCCCAGCTAAGAGAGCTCCAGACAGGGACCTGATTTAATGTCAAGGCCTCAGAGGTTTTGCAGCTTAGAGGAATGGCTTGTCTCGTAGGAGCAAAAAGGGAGGTCAGAGGAGGGTTTGCATTGCACAGCAGGCTTGAGGACATTTCAATGCTTCACTGTTTTATTTAATCCTGCACTTCTTGCTGCCTGATGAGAAATCAGTCCAGACAAAGCGAGGACACTTTACAAGCGCTTGTGGTGGTAGGATGAGGGACAATGGCTTTGAGCTGGAAGGGGAGATTCAGAGTGGAGGTTAGGAAGAAATTCTTTCCAGTGAGGGTGGTGAGACACTGGAACAGGTTGCCCAGGGAGGTTGTGGATGTCCCCTTCTTGGAGGTGTTGAAAGTCAGGTTGGATGAGGTTTTGAGCAATCTGATCTAGCGGGAGGTGTCCCTGCCCAGGGCAGGAGGGTTGGGACCAGTTCATCTTGCAGGTCCCTTCCAACCCAAACCATTCTGTGATTCAATGGCTTCTCACAATAACTTCAGCAGCATCTTCTAAAGGAATGGTCAGGAAGCTTCCTTCCTTTTTGTGTTTTTCTGTTTTCCCCCTCAGGCCTTTGCCAGCCTTAGTGTTTGCTAAGTTGGTGGCACAAGACAGGTGGCTTCAGACTGGTGCCTTTTGTGCAGAACTGTGAAATGTCAAAAGCTAAGATGCTGGGAAATGAACATCTGTTGTTATAATTTATATTGCTCTCCTCAAAAGGTTTGCAGCCCAGAAAATAATCAAACAAGACAGCCAGCCAAGTCCACTGTCATCTGACTTCAGCTCACAAGAGGCTGGCACTAAATCATCCCCATCCTAAATCACTCAGGCTAGACCATTTTCTTTCTTGGTCTCCTTATTTTGTGCTCCCCTTGAATTACTTTTCTTTCAGCACCCCACTGTTGGCTGTTGTCTTTGGGAGGCAAGGAATCTTTTCTTCTTTTCTTCTGGCTCTGTGTGGCTTCAGCAGAGATCTTTCTTTGAAAAGACACCAGATGGCTGGTCTCCTTTTCTTTGCATGACTGATTTCTTGTGACATGCATGACATTTGTCAGCACTCGCTGGGGAGATACAAGTGAGCACTGGAGACCTTGAAAAGGTGAAAATAAGTCAGCTTCAGGGAAGGACACCCAAATCCCAGGTGCTGTTTGCTCACAGAATGCCAGTTTGGAAGGGCCCCCAGGGATCACCTGTTCCAACCTTTCTAACTGATAGTGGAGTTGCAATGAGCTGGCCCAGCACTCTGCCAAGCTGAGGCTTCAAACTGCCCAATGAAGGGGACTCCACCACTGCCCTTGGGAGATGATTCCAGTGCCTGACTGTGCTTGTGGGGAAACATTTTCTTCTGGAGTCCAATGGGAATGTCCCCAGCAGTAACTTGTCCCCATCACCCTTTGTTTTCTTCATAGGAATCCTCCTTAAAAGGGAGTCTCCATCTTCTTTGTAGCCAACCTTTATGTCCTGGTCCATAGTAATAAGGGTCTCCCCTAAGCCTTCTCTTCTCCAGGCTGAACCACCCCAGCTCTCTCAGCCTTCCTTCACAAGGCAGAGCTGCCAGGCCTCTCATCATTCTCCTGCCCACTGGGCCATTCAAGATTTGAACAGCAAAGTGAAACCACCTCATCCTCAGCCTTCCAATTCCCACATTTGTCTTTCTGCTCCTATTAAATCCAAACGAACAGCAGCTGTTTGTCAGCTCATCGTTTGCTTTGCTGAGTGTGGGTTTGGCAGGCGAAGGAGATTTCCCCTTTTTGTGCTTTCCACAGTTCTCTCAGAGGGGTGGAAGAGAGCTGAATATTAATTCCAGCCACTGGGTTGTAAAGTTGTACCTGGCACTCCTGTTCAGATGCATTAACATTCCAGTTCAAATACATTAACATTCCTAGGCCCTGCTCTGCCCTCACTTGTGCTGATTTTACACTTACATAACTGCTGACTGCTAAGGAGTTGTCCTTAATTTACACTGCATTGCTTCTGCTGAAGATTTTGCAAGTCCATTTGCAAATGCTTGGTTATTTATTGTACTTCTATTTATAATCTCATTTGGCACAGCAGAAGGGTTTTCATCATCCCTCTCAGGAGGCTGTTGCATGCGTGCAGCACCACGGCCAAACTGCCATCGTTTTTCTTAGGGTTTAATTGCTTTTAATTCTCTCTGTTAATATTCTTCCTTTCATCATCCCTCTTAATCAAAATCCCCACCATTTCTGTGAAACAGTTGTTCACAGATGCTTAGGGTGGTTTGTGTTGGAGGGGGCCATGAAGATCTTCTATCTCCAACCTCCCTGGCACTGGTAGGGACACCTCCCGCTAGACCAGGCTGCTCAACTTGACTTTGAACATCTCCAGGGATAGGCTGCACTTCCTTCAGTGTGGATCCCTTTCTAGCTGTGGTAAAATATTTGTTTGGATTATGATCTGGTAAAATATTGTGAGGTTATTCTCTGCCTCTAATCTGTGCTCTTGAGACCCCCCTTGGAGTGCTGCATCCAGTTCTGGGGCCCCTAATGGAAGGGCTTTGAAGTGTTGAAGAGGGTCCAGAGGAGGGCCACAAACATCATCAGTGGTCTGGAGCAGCTCCCTTATGGGAACAGGCTGAGAGAGTTGGGGCTGTTCAGCCTGGAGAAGAGAAGGCTCCAAGGAGACCTTAGAGCATCCTTCCAGTACCTGAAGGGGGCTATAAGAGAGCTGGGGAAGGACTTTTGACAAGGGCTGGGACTGATAGGATGAGGGGCAATGGATTGAAGCTTGAGAAGGGAAGATTTAGACTGGAGATCAGGAAGAAATTCTTTCCAGGGAGGGAGGTGAGACACTGGAACAGGTTGCCCAGGGAGGTTGTGGATGTCCCCTTCCTGGAGGCGTTCAAGGCCAGGTTTGAGGAGGTCTTGATCAACATGGGCTGGTGGAAGGTGTCCCTGACCATGCCAGGGGTGGTTGGAACTGGGTGATCTTTAAGATCCTTTCCAACCCAAAAATTCTCTGAGTCTATGAATATTTTAGAGAAAGCAGAGGAAGCTTGGCCTAGTGTGAGGTGTCCCTGCCCACAGCAGGGGGGTTGGAGCTAGATGATCTTTAAGGTCCCTTCCAACCCAAAGCAGTCTGTGATTCTATGATTTTATATGCAAAGCCCAGAAAAATTCAGTGGCTTGTTTCAGCCTCCATGAAAGCCAGCAGCAGAATGGAACCAGCCTGCTTCCCACCCCTGAGCCAGAGGACCACATGTCCCTGAATTTCTCTATTCACATCTTGGCTGCTTGGAATCCTCTGAATTTCTGAGTTGAATAAGTCATTTGCTAGCTACTGATGAATAAATCTAATGAGTGTTCCTGTGACCAGTCAAATGTGTGTGCTCTTTGCTTTCTCTCCATTATGCATACCCAGGGGGAGTAAAATTACTGGTATTTGAAGTTTCCAAAGCAAATTAAAGGTCATTAACAGCACTCTGCTGTTTACTACTGACGATCATTGAATGAGGAGGAAATGAACTGAGGAGCAATGTTTCTAGACTGATCAGCTCTAGCTTCCATTTTTCTCCAGGGTCTCAGGGTAGGAGAGGTGAAGAAGGGGATTTATTAGCTTTTTGCAGTCTTTAGTTGAGAGAGGAGGAAAAAGAGAGAAGGTGATTTGTCAACAGCCTCAGGGCTTTGGTACCAAAGAGCAGCAGGAAATAACAAGCCTCATGCCTGGAGGTGTTTGCAGCCAGGCTGGATGTGGCTGTGAGCAGCCTGCTGTAGTGTCCCTGCCCATGGCAGGGGGGTTGGAATAGGATGATCCTTGGGCTCCCTTCCAACCCTGACAATTCTATGATTCTAACAACAAAAAATCTGGGACAAAACATTAGAGAGCCCTTGGAAGTGATTCCCTCAGAATCAGACAAGTTATCCCAACATAACTTTTCTCTTGTTTACCCTTGGCACGTTGGTAGAATTAAACACAGAACCATAGAAATGTTGAGATTAGTAGAGACCTTTGAGATCAAGTCCAGCTGCTCACCCAGAGCTCACAACCCCAGCACTGCTGCCCAGCCACTGCCACTAAACCACCTCCAGCAGCACCACAGCCATGTGGCTTTTGAATCCCTTCAGGGATGGGGACTCCAGCACCTCCCTGGGCAGCCTGGGACAGTGCCTGAGAACCCTTGCTGGGAAGATATTTTTCTGCTATCCAGCCTGAGCTTCCCCTGGCACAACTTGGGGCCATTTCCACTTGCCTGTCACTTGTTGCATGTCAGAAGAGACCAACCCCCCCACCCCCCCACACCTTGCTACAGCCTCATTTCAGGGAGTTGTAGAGGGCAATGAGGTCTCCCCTCAGCCTTCTCTTCTCCAGGCAGAACAACCCCAGTTCCCTCAGCCATTCCTCATCAGATTTGTGTTCAGAGCCCTTCACTAGCTTGGTGACAACACTCCATCACCTCAGTGTCCTTGCAGTAAATGCCCAAAACTGAGCCCAGCACTCGAGGTGTGGCCTCACCAGTGCCAAGCAGAGGGGGACAACCACATCCCTAGGCCTGCTGGCAGAAATTGTCTCTGTGCAAATGCTATTTCAAGACAAGAAGTATAAGAAGCAGTGATATTCTTATCATAGCCCTGTGTTGCCTTGTCAGCTGCTAGTACTACTCAGGAATACCTTTTTCTCCCCCTTTTTGTTGTGTAGTGATTCAAACCCAGCTACTATTCTGAGCTGCTTCGTGATTTGGGTTTAAATATCCTCAGCTGATACCCATCAGTTTACAAAGGCAGGAATGCTGATTAGAATCACCAAAATTGGAAAGCATCTTGCTCCAGCACGGGGAGAAACTAGCTTGTCTTTTTAGAACTAGTTGGAAGATTTCCCATGAACTGGATCAACACAGCTGAGGCTTTCCCTGGGATCATGATGCCTGAATGGCAGCTATGAAGACCTGGAGGTAGGTAGGTTGTCAACTACCTCCACACCTACCCCTCTGAATCATAAAATCATGGAATCATGAAGATTGGGAAAGACCTCTGAGATCATGGAGTCCAACCATGGACCTCAGATCACCATGGCCATTATCCATGTCCCAGGTGCCGTGGCCACAGGTTTCTTGAAGACCTCCAGGGATGGGGACTCCAGCTCCTCCTTGGGCAGCCCATTCCATCTTGCAAATGGCCATCATTTGCCAGTCTCCAGTCATCTGGCACCTGGCTGCTAGTAAATCATAGAAAGTGGCTTGGTGAGCACTTCCAGCAGCTCCCTCAGTACTCTTGGGTGCATGCCATCTGGCCCCAGAGACCTGTGTATATCTAAGTGGTAGAGCAGCTCACTATCCATCTCATCTTGGATCGTGGAGGCTTCACTCTGCTCACCATCCCTATCTTCCAGCTCAGAGGGCTGAATATCCAAGTGAACAACTGCTCTTACTACTAAAAGCTGAATCAAAGAAGATACTGAGCCACCCTGCTCCAGCATGGCTTCTCTTACCAAAAAGAAAGGGAAAATGAAAAGAAAATAACCCCAAATCTCATTTTTTCCGTAGGATGGGCACACTGATATCTGTGCAGCTTTATCCACTCCTGCTTGGAAATTCCACTCAGCACAATTCCCAGCCTGCCACCATCCATAGCTCTGCAGTCAGCTCTGAGCAGTTACAATTAATCCAGTATTTCCCATCTGCCATTTGCAAATAGCAGGGCTTGGAACTGGAGAAGCAAACACCAGCTCTGCTGACACAAATGGAATGAGGTGAATTGTAGATTGGAAGGGTTTGGAAGGGACCTCTGGAGATCATCAAGTCTAACCCCCCCTGCCAAAGCAGCATCACTTAGGGCAGGCCACACAGGGACATGGAAAGTCTCCAGAGGAGACTCCACAACCTCTCTGGGCAGCCTGCTCCAGGGCTCCAGCAGCCTCACAGCAATGTATTTTCTCCTCAGGTTAAGATGGAACTTCCTGAGTCCCAGTTGTGTCCATTGCCCCTCATCCCATCACAGGGCACCACTGAACAGAGCCTGGCCCCTTCTTGACACCAACCCTTCAGATATTTATAAAGATTGCTCAGATCCCCTCTCAGCCTTCTCTTCTCCAGGCTGACCAGCCCCAGGGCTCTCAGCCTTTCCTGCTCACACAGAGGTTCCAGCCCCTTCAGCATCCTTGCAGCCTCCATTGGACTCTCTCTAGTACATCCCTGTCCCTTTTGAACTGCCCCTTTTGAACAATACAGCAGATGAGGCCTCACTAGAGTAAATAACATCAATTATTGACTCCAGTGCTGTCCTGCTAAAGCCTTTAGTATCCATCTACCAGCCACTAGCAGGCACTTGTGACTTCTATCAGATGTGACAGGCCTATATATTAGAAGAGCTGCTTTCCATTTCCAAGGCATTAAAGTGATCCAAAAGCTCTGTCCTACGATCCCCAAGCATCCCATTGCTATTCTTGCCACTGCTCTTAATTATTGCTGTTCTTACCATTGTCATTAATTATTGCTGGGTTTGCCATTGCTATTAATGATTGCTGTTCTTCTCATTACCATTAATTAATTATTACTATTCTTCTTATTACTATTAATTAATAACTGCTGTTCTTCTCATGGCTGTTATTGCTGTTCTGATTGCTGCTGCTCCTGCTAGGGTGTTGGGTTTTTTTTTCCCCCTCTAATTTGTTGCAAAGTCATGCACACACACCAAAGAATTCATTATTTCCTTTGTCTTGCCACTACTGCTAAGACTGACAGCAACTTCTTTTAAATCCCAAGAACAGCCATTTCCCTTTGAGAGCTCCTCAAGGATAGCAAGCCCTGAGAAGTCAACGCTAATAATTTGGATTCACTGGGGAAATTGGTGGTTAATCAAACAAATCTCATTGTCTATAAACAGTTTTGACATTGTTCAAAGAAACAATACTATCTTCTTTCAAGGCATTGATTCAGGGGCTCAGGGAAGGTTTATCTACCAGCTTTTATCTCTTCAGCTGCCAGGTGAAAAGCCAGGCAATCTCACTTGTCTCTGGAAGGTTTGTTTTTGCATGAAAGTAAGGAAATAATTGTTTAGTAGAACACCATGGCTTCTATGTCTGCTCAGGCCACACCTTGACTCCTGTGTCCAGCTCTGGGCTCCTCAGTTTAGGAAAGATGTTGAGATGCTGGAAGGTGTCCAGAGAAGGGCAACAAAGCTGGGGAGGGGTCTGGAGCACAGCCCTGGGAGGAGAGGCTGAGGGAGCTGGGGTTGCTTAGCCTGGAGAAGAGGAGGCTCAGGGGAGACCTTCTTGCTCTCTCCAACTCCCTGAAGGGAGGTTGTAGCCAGGTGGGGGTTGGTCTCTTCTCCCAGGCACCCAGCACCAGAACAAGAGGACACAGTCTCAAGCTGTGCCAGGGGAAGTTCAGGCTGGAGGTGAGGAGAAAGTTCTTCCCAGCAAGAGAGACTGGCCACCAGAATGTGCTGCCCAGGGAGGTGGTGGAGTCACCATCCCTGGAGGTGTTCAGGAAGAGCCTGGCTGAGGCACTTGGTGCCATGGTTTAGTTGATTAGATGGTGTTGGGTGATAGGTTGGACTCAATGACATCAAAGGTCTTTCCCAACCTGATTAATTCTATTCTATGCTATGCTATGCTATGCTATGCTATGCTACGCTATGCTATGCTATGCTATTCTATGCTATTCTATCTATAGTCTTTACTGCTGAAGAAGGTGAGGAGGTTCCCACAGCTGATGCATCCTCCAGACAGGTTAGAAACCAGTTTGAAGGAAATACAGGAAGTATTGGACCAAATATTAAATATTAATAATATTAATATTAAATATTAAATATTAAATATTAAATATTAAATATTAAATATTAAATATTAAATATTAAATATTAATAAACCACCAGGACCAAATGTTATTGAGTCATGACACTCCAGGACTGCATTGGCACAGGCTGCCCAGGGAGGTGGTGGAGTCCCCATCCCTGGAGGTGTTCCAGAAACCTCTGGCCATGGCACTTTGGGCCATAGTTTAATGGCCATGGTGGTGGTGGGTTGGTGGTTGGATTTGATGATCTTAGAGGGCTTTTCCAGCCCAAACAATTCGATGGCTCTATGACTACCAGCCAAGCTGTGTAACCTGCTATTGCAAGCAGCCCTTGGACTGATGATGAATGACAAATTTAAGTCTTACCTAGAGAAAGAATTAATGGAATCACAGAATGGTTTGAGTTGGAAGGGACCTTAAAGATCATCTAGTTCCAACTCCCTGCCATGGGCAGGGACACCTTCCACTAGACCAGGTTGCTCAAAGCCTCATCCAACCTGCTCTTAAACACTTCCAGGGATGAAGTATTCACAACTTCTCCGGGAAACCTTTCCCAGTGTCTCACTGCTGTCATAGTAAAGAACTTCTTCCTCAAATCTAATCCCTCTCCTGCTCTTGTACCAAACCATTTAGAAGGCATCCTGGGAGTTAGACATCAGTGAAGCTGATTTCCACTGCGCCTGATTTCCACTCTGTGACAAGGAGTAAGAGCTTTGTGCTCTTATCCTCCTCAGAGAACACTGAAGACTTAGTGAATTCTCTGCATGGTGTGGGGGAGTTAATGTATGAGGGATGATCATCATGCAGGGCATTGCTTAGTCATTTGCTTCCATTTGCTCTGACAATTTGTCATGGAAACCAAGACCTAAACCCCAGTAAATGTAGAGAGAATAATAAACTGCAGCTTAATTTGGGCTTGATAAGCACTTTATTTACTATTTTCCATGTTGTTTCTTCTGCCTTTTGAGTTATGAGAGTAAAATCAGTCCTCTTTAGTGCTCTATTTGTATGGTTTTTAGACAGATTTGCTGATGTCACATTGCACCTAAAAACCATGATCCTGCAGAGAACTTCCCTGGGCCTTCAGTTCCTCAGAGTCAAGCTTCATAACTACTGCAGTTCTTCAAATATGTGCCAAGAGTTGCCACTGATACAAAGGGAGGTCCTTTGTTCTCAGACCCTTTGTAGTCAACCCCAGCTCCCTCAGCCTCTCCTCCCAGGGCTGTGCTCCAGACCCCTCCCCAGCTCTGTTGCCCTTCTCTGGACACCCTCCAGCAGCTCAACATCTTTCCTAAACTGAGGAGCCCAGAACTGGACACAGGACTCCTGGTGTGGCCTAAGCAGTGCTGAGCAGAGGGCAGAATGACTTCCCTGCTCCTGCTGGCCACACTGTTCCTGATGCAGGCCAGGATGCCCTTGGCCTTCTTGGCCACCTGGGCACACTGCTGGCTCATGTTCAGCCTACTATCAACCAGTACCCCCAGGTCCCTTTCTCCCTGGCAGCTCTCCAGCCACTCTGTCCCCAGCCTGTAGCTGCATGGGGTTGTTGTGGCCACAGTGCAGCACCCAGCACTTGGAGTTGTTGGCTGCCATTTGAGATACATCTGGGTGAAATGCTGGCTGTTATGCAATGGGCATTCTGCCTGGCACACCCAGACAAAGCTCATACATGTTTTCCTTCATTGTAATTTGATGTGCTGAGCTTGGAAAAGGCAATGCTGGGTGTTGGGTTGTTTTTTTTTCCATTGGGCTGAAATATTCATGAGGAAAAACAACAGCAAAAGAAAAATTGGAAAAATTGCATTTTTCTATCAGCTAAACAAAGTGAAAACCTAGCAAATGGCTCAAGCTATTAACTATTAATCAAGTTGATAATTGGACATTATACTGCTATGAAAATAATGTTCTTCAGTCACCTGAGGTGACTCAGTCCTGGAATAAAGCATGGAACTTCGAAGTGATGATATTCTTTCTGGGTCTGGATGCTGATGGAGATCATTGTGATGAATGGCTATCAAAATTAACACCCAATGGATTAACAATGACTTCCAATTCTGCACTAAAATGCTGGAGATCAGGAGCAGTCTGTGTCCACCAGGCATCCATGTTTTAATGCACACCATTAAATGATGTGAAACTGCCATTCTTCATTCCTTTTGGAAACAAATGTTTTGTAGTTTGCTGTTGATTAGGTAGTAAAAGCTCACTAGATTGGGAATTTTTGCAAGGGGAGTGCATAGCCTTCTCTTCTCCAGGCTGAACATCCAAAAAATCCCTCAGCCTGTCCTCCTTGGAGAGGTTCTCCAGCCCTCTGATCATCTTTGTGGCCCTCCTCTGGACCCTCTCCAACACATCCGTTCCCTTCTTGTGTTGTGGGCTCCAGAGCTGGACACAGTACTCCAGGTGGAGTCTCACAGGAGCAGAGCAGAAGGACAAGTCATAGAATCATAGAATCGACCAGGCTGGAAAAGACCTCAGAGATCATCAAGCCCAACCTGTTACCTAATACCTAACACCTCCTGACAACTAAACCATGGCTCCAAGTGCCACATCCAAGCCTTTTTTGAACACCTCCAGGGATGGGGACTCCACCACCTCCCTGGGCAGCACATCCCAATGGCCAATTTCTCTTGCTGGGAAGAACTTTCTCCTCACCTCCAGCCTAAAATTCCCCTGGTGCAGCTTGAGACTGTGTCCTCTTGTTCTGGTGCTGCTTGCTTGGGAGAAGAGCCCAACCCCCACCTGGCTGCAACCTCCCTTCAGGGAGTTGTAGAGAGCAAGAAGGTCTCCCCTGAGCCTCCTCTTCTCCAGGCTGAGCAACCCCAGCTCCCTCAGCCTCTCTTCCCAAGGCTGTGCTCCAGACTTCTCCCCAGCCTCATTGCCCTTCTCTGGACACATTCATGTGTCTCCTTCTTAAACTGAGGAGCCCAGAACTGGACACAGGGCTCAAGAATTCATTGTGGTTTTTCTTATCTGCACAACTCAGCAAGCAATTTTGTACTGCTGTGGTCTTCCAGAGCAAAATCCTGCTTGGCACAAGAGATAAAAGCCAAAGTGGCACAGCTTTGCTGCTCTTAAATTCAGTATCAAATCATTCCCATAAGAATTAGTGATCTCACATTTTGGTTGGAAGTCAAAAGTGAAGATGAAAGGCAGCAGGAATGAGCCCAGAGAAATCTGCTTCAAAATCCTGGCTGGCTCCAGTGGCAGAGCAATTTCTTCATGCACTGTATTAGTAAGAAAGGCTTCATGTGAACTTCTCCTTTTCTACAGAGGTGAAATTAGGATGAGGTAAACTGGAAGTTTCTGAAGTCTGAGTGGAGGCCACAGGTGTCAAACTTCTTACCTTGCAGGCTTCCAAAGGTTAAAATCCAGAGGGTCTCATCCCTTGTAAATCAGATCTTGACTGGGGAAAGGCTTCACAGAATATGCTGAAGAGTGCAGGATTGCACTGGGTGACCTACATGGCCTTTGCTGGCTTTAAATGAGGTAATTCTCCTTAATACTATGTTAAGGTTCTGAGGCAAAGCCAAAGTCTCATAAAAACATTTGCCAATCCTTTTAAGACAGAAGGCTAAGTAAGCACTCAAAGATCCATGGCTGGTAGAGGAGAGAGGAGTCCTGCAGGGAGGGCTTTCTTTTCCTCTCTTTTTCCTGAATGCTTCCTCTACAATGCACCTAGGGCAATATTGTCTAAATGCAACCTCTCTGCAGGACTTCCAGGTCCCCAGCACAGCTGGGAGGACCTGAGTGGGGAGGCTACAAACAGATGCCTGCAGTAGTAGTGGCTTGGAGCAGCAGCAGCTCCCCTCACAGGGTGCAAGCACAGCAGGGGGAAAGGAGCACAGCAGCCTGGAGCCAAACATGGGGCGAGGTGGTGGGGAAATGGTAGAGGAATGAACCTGGGCCATTGTGTCAGGAAGAATCACAGAATGGTTTGGGTTGGATAGGACCTTAAAAGATTGTAGAATCATAGAATGGTTTGGGTTAGAAGGAACCTTAAAGAATCATAGAATGGTTTGGGTTAGAAGGAACCTTAAAGAATCATAGAATGGTTTGGGTTAGAAGGAACCTTAAAGAATCATCGAATGGTTTGGGGTGGAAGAGATGTTAAAGAATTGTAGACTTATAGAATGGTTTGGGCTGGAAGGGACCTTAAAGAATCACAGAATCATAGAATGGGTTGGGTTGGAAGGGACCTGAAGGAATCATAGATTCATAGAATGGATTCAGTTGGAAGGGATCTTAAGGAATCATAGATTCATAGAACGGATTCAGTTGGAAGGGATCTTAAGGAATCATAGAATGGATTGGGTTAGAAGGGACCTTAAGGAATCATAGATTCATAGAATTGTTTGGGTTGGAAGGGAAGTTAAAGAATCATAGAATGGGTTGGCCTGGAATGGACCTTAAGGAATCATAATTCATAGAATGGGTTCAGTTGGAAGGGATCTTAAGGAATCATACAATGGTTTGGGCTGAAAGGGACCTTACAGCATCATGGAATGCTTTAGCTTGGAAGGGACCTTAAATAATTATACAGTCATAGAATGGTTTGGGTTGGAAGGGACCTTAAAGATCAATGGTCCCTACCATTCCATCATTCCCTGAGTTATGGAACACCACTCAAGCTTGTTTGCATATTGCCTGGAGAAAGGCTCAAATGTACACAATCCCTGCATGTTTCTGCAACCAGGTAAAGAGCTGCATCCCAAATGAGCCCTTCACAATCCCTGCCTTGTGGTGTGTGGCTTCATTAAAGCAGCATGCAGCACTCTCCCATAATGAGGTGTGTGTTCTGCTGTGGGTAATGGAATCTATTTTGTTTTGCTGTTGAGCTGTGCAAATCAGGAGACATGAAATTCAAAGAGGCTTGTTTCCATTGCTCTTTCATTCCCCTAAACACTGCATTCCTCTAGGTCACCACCCTGCTAAACCTGAAAAGGAAGCTTTCTCTGAAGGGCAAAAAGAAAAGAAAATGGAATTGGAGGAAAATAGATTACACCATCCCTAGGCCCTGCTAAATTAATAATAAGCAAATGATGAACACACAAAAAAAATAGAAGAAAGATAAATTGTGATTCATTATGCATTCTAGGACAAAAAGAATAATTTATACATTTCCAAGTAATGTTATTTCTGCTGTAATAGCAAAATGAATCATCCACCAGCTTTTTATTTTCTGCCATAAGTCTCTAAACCCTTTCAACAGGAGGTTTGTCTGGCTCCTGATGTGCCTAGCAATGCCTGATGAAAGTTAGAATAGAAGAGAACAGACTTAACCAGGTTGGAAAAGACCTCTGAGATCATCAAGTCCAACCTATCCCCCAACACCATCTAATCAACTAAACCATGGCACCAAGTGCCTCATCCAGGCTCTTCCTAAACACCTCCAGGGATGGGGACTCCACCACCTCCCTGGGCAGCACATTCCGGTGGCCAATCTCTCTTGCTGGGAAGAATTTCCTCCTAACATCCAGCCTGAACTTCCCCTGGCACAGCTTGAGACTGTGTCCTCTTGTTCTGGTGCTGGGTGCCTGGGAGAAGAGACCAACCCCCACCTGGCTGCAACCTCCCTTCAGGGAGCTGTAGAGGGCAAGAAGGTCTCCCCTGAGCCTCCTCTTCTGCAGGCTAAGCAACCCCAGCTCCCTCAGCCTCTCCTCCCAGGGCTGTGCTCCAGACCCCTCCCCAGCCTTGTAGCCCTTCTCTGGACACCTTCCAGCATCTCAACATCTTTCCAGGATGCCACTGGCCTTCTGGAAGTTCTGGAAGTTTACAGTTGTGTCACTGAAGTACCAGCCAAAACCAAACCAACCAACAAAAACCCAAACCAAACCAAACCAAAACCAAACACAACACACAAAAAACCCAACCCAAGGATCACCTAATTAATTGCTTTCCAATTCCATAATCTCTTAATTCATTATAATCATTGTTGCATTATTCCCTCAAGGTCCATCCGAGGTGTTTGTGTGTGTCCAAAAGTGTTTCAGCTGCTGGGGTTAGTGGTGTCTGCCTCCCAGAAGCAAGCAGTTTGCAGCAGCTTCAGACATCTGTTCTCTTGTGCTTCCTAGCAAATTGTTACTCTGAGCTGCAGCCAGAGGAGCATGGCCAGCAGGCCAGGAGAGGGGATTCTGCCCCTTTACCCTGCTCTGCTGAGACCCCACCTCAAATACTGCATCCAGTTCTGGTGCCTCCAGCATAAGGACGCAGAGCTGTTGGAGAGAGTCCAGAGAAGGTCACAAAAGTGATTCAAGGGCTGGAGCAGCTCTGCTATGAGGAGAGGCTTAGGGAGCTGGGGGTGTTCAGCCTGAAGAAGAGAAGACTCTGGGGGGACCTTGGAGCTGCCTTCCAATATCTGAAGGGATCCTGCAGGAAGGCTGCAGAGGAACTTTTCCTGAGGGTGTCTAGAGACAGCTCAAGGGGGAATGGTTTCAAGCTGAGGGTGAGAATAAGTTTAGACTGGATCTTAGGATGAAATTCTTCAATATGAGAGTGGTGAGACTCTGGAATAGGCTGCTCAGGGAGGTTGTGGATGCTTCTGCCCTGGAGGTGTTCAAGGCCAGGTCAGATGAAGCCTTAGGTAACCAGGGCTGGTGGGAGGTGGCAGGGGGGGGTTGGAACTGGGTGATCTGTAAGGTCCCTTCCAACCCAAATCATTCTGTGATTCTATGATGTGATGTGACAGTGAGGCTGGGATATGTACCCTAACACTCACAAGGTTTTACCTAATTTTAGCCTTGGATCTTGAAACTAAATCTCTTCATTTCTGATGCATTTTCTGCCTGTGTTAGAAATCTTATTGCTGAGTTTTGACTGAGATCATAATTTTACAGCAGACCAACGTGGGAAGATGCTCCCTCTCTGGTAGGACTATTAGTACCTTTGAAAGTGGGGAATGAATAAGCTGTCTAGAGCATGATGTGCTCTCTCCTTTTGTATTTGCAGTGTGCACTGTATACTAAAAGCTTGGCTGAAGAGTTCTTCAGTGCACTCCTGGCACAAGCAATGCAGAAAATCCCACTGTCTTCCTCCTCATCTCTCTGTCTTCACTGGCAAGTATTGAACATAAGGTGGGATATACTTTCCATCTACTCTACCCTGCTGAGGCTGCATCTGGAAGATTCTGTCCTGTTCTGGACCCTTCAGTTCAAGAAGGACCTCAGGGAAATGAGCACAGAGCCACAAAAATAATGAAGGAAGTGGAACATCTTCATCACAAGGAGAGCCTGAGGAAGCTGAGAGCTCTGGAGCTTGAAGAGGAGGAGACTAAGGGCTGATCTCATTGTTGTTGATAAAGATGTGCAGGGTGAGTGCCCAGAGGCTGGAGCCAGGCTCTGCTGGGTGATGCCCAATACCAGCACAAGGGGAAGCAGTGGAAGCTGAGGCATAGGAAGTTCCATGGAAACAGGAGGAAGAATTTTCTTCCCTGTGAGGATGGCAGAGCCCAGGAACAGGCTGCCCAGGGGGGTTGTGGCATCTCCCTTTCTGCAGATATTCAGGACCTGCCTGGATGCATTCCGGTGTCACCTGCTCTAGGTGCTCCTGCTCTGGCAGGGGGGTTGGACTGGATGAGATTTTGAGGTCTCTTCCAGCCCCTGACATTCTGTGGTCCTGTGATTTTGTGATTTCAGCTCTCTAAACATTAGGAATCAAGTGCAAGTTGATTGCCCAAGATGGCCTTCAGTCAGAGGAGAAAGAAAGGCTTCTCCAGACAGCAATTCTTTCCAGCCTGCTGTTGGAATCCGAGTGAACAGCCAAGCTCAGGCAATTTCCCTCTCTCTTGTCCTCCTTCATAATGAATTCAAAGTGACTGCTGTAAAATACATATCTTAGCCGAAAACTTTATTTTTAAATCTTACAAAATGATTAAAAAGGAGAGAGAGAGAGACCCTGTTGTGGTTTTCCATATCTCTTAGCTTTAGAGCTAAGTTTCTTTAAATAGATTTCCTTTTTCCTTTGTATGACTTTTTGCATTTGACAAAGTGACTCCAACTCTATTCTTCAGCCCTGCAATAGCTGAATAGGAGTTTTTTTCATTTACAAAACTTTCCTCTCCATGTGCCCATGTTCAGAATGGTTAAAATGGGCTCTTCCAGACATCAAAGAGCTTTACTGGTAATGGTCTCCTGAAATCATAGATTCAGAGAATGGTTTGGGTTGGAAGGGAGCTTAAAGGATGGAGGGACCCAGATGGGTGCCAGAGAGGCCCTGCTGAGGGTTTCCATCCCCAGATAATTCAACCACTTCATGAGTAGGTCTAAACCTGTCCCAGCAAGTGGTGCTTTGGCCTAACGTGGCAGGGAAAGGACACAGAGAGGAGTTGCATGCTTAGGATATAATTTCTCAGCTAATTTTATTTCAAAGATTGCTTAGGCATTTCAAAGTATCTCTCTTCCCCTTGGGCAGCACTGCCAAAGAGCAGTTTTTGGGCTCCTTTACATTTATCACTAAACTAAAACCAGTGTCAGCTCTGAATTTTAATGAGCTACTTCTCTACTCTTTCCCCAGCTTTGTTTACTTTCATCACACAATCACAGAATGGGTTGGATTGGAAGGGACCTTAAAGATCATCCAGTTCCAAGCACCCTGCCATGGGCAGGGACACCTCCCACCAGCCCAGGTTGCTCAAGGCTTCATCCAGCCTGACCTTGAATACCTCCAGGGAGAAGGCATCCACAGCCTCCCTGGACAACCTGTTCCAGAGTCTCACCACCCTCACTGGAAAGAATTCCTTAATCTCCAGTCTAAATCTGCCCTCTTCCATCTCAAAACCATTGCCTTTCATCCTACCACTACAAGCCCCCCTAAAAAGTTCTCCCCAACTTTCTTGTTGCTCATTCAGATACTGGAAGGCTGCTCCATGGTCTCCCCAGAGCCTTCTCTTCCCCAGGATTAAATTTCTCCTAGACTTGAGTTTGAGCTGGTTATTATGAAAGTGAAGTGCATTGTATCTTTGTGAAGCTATAGCAGGACTGGCAGTTCCCACAGTTTTGTGATTTCTCTACTACCTAAGCAGGTTTCTGAGGTTTCACTTCTGAACATTGGCTTTCATTACACTACAGCAGCAATCAACAACTTCAGTAAGTGTTCCCTTCTCCCAGCTCATGTCTCACTCAAAGGCTTGAAAATGTTGCCTAAATAAGTGTCGAGAGTATACAACCCAGAGATAAATGGGAAACCGAAATACCTTAGATATGTATTGTTGCAATAAAAGGGGAATGAAGCTGGTGAGGAGTCTGGAACACAAGGCCCAAGATGAATGCCTGAGGGTGCTGGGGGTGTTCAGCCTGGAGAAGAGGAGGCTGAGGGGAGACCTCATTGCTCTCTACAACTCCCTGGGAGAAGGTTGGAGTCAGGTGGGGGTTGATCTCTCTGCTACCAAAAGATAGCACCAGGGGAAATGACTCTAAGTTGCACCAGGGTAGGCTTAAGCTGGATATTAGGAGAAACTTCTTTGCTGCAAGGGACTGGCAGAGGCTGCCCAGGGAGGTGGTGGAGTCCCCATCCCTGGAGGTGTTCAAGAAACCTGTGGCCATGGCACTTTTGGCCGAGATGACCTTCAAGGGTCCCTTCTAACCTGATGCATTCTATGACCCTGTGGAACCACACTGGAGGAAACTAAGCTGCTTTTCTCTCCCACCAGCATTCCCAAGTCCTATTTCCCATCCGTATCCTGCTTGCTTTCAGCAGCTCCCCCCTAGTGTGCGATTCATCTGCCTTGGCAGCTGCTCTGCCCTGCTCTACGTTTCAAGAAGGCAGGGGCCAGGAGCACAGGCAGGCTTCCAAGAAAGCAGATAAACTGCTTTGGTGTCACTGACTTGAAAAGTGGGTTAGTCACACTCTCCAATACTGGTCTCCCTGATCATTTTCACTCACCCAGACCAGCACACATCTGTGCTAGCTCACCCCTCAGCTTGTCAGTCAGCAGCTCTTCTCCTCCCCTGGGAGTACAACAATGAACCCAGAATCTATTCTGGAGTTTACCATTTAAATGACACAATGAATTCCACTTTTCTTCTCCTCCTCCTTTTTTCTTTTATCTAAGGCAGCATGTAAAGCTGATTTGGGGATTCGGGTTATGTTGCTTCTCTTTTTTTAGATGCACTAAGTATTTGTCTATACATTTAAACCTTTATCCAGACAGAGAATAGATAGGGAGATTAGATGACCATCAGCTAATGATTTTCACTGTTCCAAGGAGAAAAAAAAACCAACATGATTCAGCTGATGGATTAAGAGCAAGCTGGCAAGCTCATGACAGAATCATAGAAACATAGAATCACAGAATCAGGGAATCACAGAATCAGAGAATCAGAATCACAGAATCACAGAATCACAAAATCATAGAGTCATGGAATCATAGAATCACAGAATCAGGGAACAATAGAATTGAATCAGAATCACAGAATCATAGAATCACAAAATCATAGAGTCATAGAATCATAGAATCACAGAATCAGGGAATCATAGAATTGAATCATAATCACAGAATCACAAAATCATAGAGTCATAGAATCATAGAATCACAGAATCAGAGAATCATAGAATTGAATCAGAATCACAGAATCATAGAATCACAAAATCATAGAGTCATAGAATCATAGAATCACAGAATCAGGGAATCATAGAATCAGATAATCATAGAATCAGAATCACAGAATCATAGAACCAGAGAATCATGGAATCAGAGAAACATAGAATCAGAATCACAGAACCACAGAATCACAGAATCAGAGAATCATAGAACCATAGAATCAGAGAATCAGAATCACTGAATCATAGAATCACAGAATCATAGAACCATAGAACCATAGAATCAGAATCATTGAATCATAGAATCACAGAATCAGAGAATCAGAGGATCAGAGAATCAGAGAATAACAGAACCAGAGAATCCCAGCATCACATAATCATAGATCTAGAGAAGCAATTTCAGTTTAATGGTTTCTGTTGGAAGAGACCTCTGTGATCACTGAATCCAACCATCGACCTGAGGCCACCGTGGCCATTAAACCATGTCCCAAAAAGGTTAATTGGAAATGAGCTTTTTGTGATTCACATCAGCCAGTCTACAGATGGCAGGTTTCTAAGACTGTGGTATGAAATGTGCATAGCCATGTGCTGAAGAGAAGAGGAGGAACATGAATGGTAATATTTGGAGGGCCTGAAATTGAGAAGTGGCTGAGGGCACTGGGATTGTTCAGCCTGGAGAAGAGGAGGCTAAGGGAGACCTCATTGCTCTCTACAGCTCCCTGAAAGGAGGTTGCAGTGAGGTGGGGGTTTGGCTCTTCTCCTCAGTACCAGGTGGTAGAAGGAGAGGAAGTGGTCTGAAATTGTGCCAGGGGAGGGTTAGGTTGGAGATGAGGAAAAATTTCTTTCCTGTAAGAGTGGTCAGGAATTGGCACAGGCTGCCCAGGGTGGTGGTGGAGTCCCCATCCCTGGAGGTGTTCAAGACATGTGTGGCCATGGCACTTGGAGACATGGTTTAATGAGCATGGTGGTGTTGGGTTGAAGGTTGGACTCAGGGGTGTCTTCCAACCACAACAATTGTATGATTATATGCCTTGAGACCCCACAATATTTTCTCAGCCATGGCCACAAGCTTAATCCTGAGGACAAAAGTTTGTAAAGGGTGAGCAGGAAAGCAAACAGAAAACAAGACAGTTCCTGATGCCTGATGGAGATACTAGGCCTAGTTACATGTTGTGTTTAAGAATGATTTTGGTTTGTTTCCAAGCCAACACTACTGCTGATGCCCCTTAAGTGGCAGCAGGTTGCATCTGTAGCTGAAGCAGCCAAGATCCTCCTGAAGACAGTGGTTATTTTTAACAGCAGGTAATAACCTGTGGCTTTGTTCACATTAGCTACAAATTCTTACTGGGAGCCTTTGTCAAGCTAGAGGGGGAAAAAAATGTTACAGCACAGTGGCAGGGAATTTATTGAAGACTCTTTTCAAATGGCTCTTTAAACTTGTGGTGATTTTCTACTTAAAGAGCACCTCACCCAATTTTCCTTTCTTTTAAGGGGTAACCTTTGTTTCCTTATGAGGAAGACACTGTGAAAGAGCTTTTGCTTTCCCCTTCTAAAGGCTTTCATTGCTGTTGTTAAATCTTAAAAACAGCAGCAATGTCCTCTCAGTTTTGGAGAAATGTTCATTAACAGCTTCCCCCCTTCCCCCCCCTACATTCAAATCTCTTTGCTGATTAAACTGAAAGGGAAATCATTAGAGATATTCACACACCTTTTCATTCCAAGTATTGATGTGTAGACAGGTGCTGAAAGGAAATAATCAGACAAGTTTCATCCATGCAAAGTAAAATCATCCATGCAGAGAAAAATCATCCATGCAAGGTAAGATCATCCATGCAGAGTAAAATCATCCATGCAAAGTAAAACCATCTGTGCAAAGTAGAACCATCCATGCAAGGTAAAATCATCCATGCAGAGAAAAATCATCCATGCAAGGTAAAACCATCCATCAAGGTAAAATCATCCATGCAAAGTAAAACCATACATGCAAGGTAAAACCATCTCTGCAAAGTAAAACCATCTGTGCAAAGTAAAACCATCCATGCAAGGTAAAATCATCCATGCAAAGCAAAACCATCCATGATTAGATGACTTGATTATGTATTTATTTATCTGGGGAGTAACTGTGGGAAAAGCTCTATGTAGGAACAAAGAGATCTGAATTTTCCATTATGGAATTATGTTGGGGGGGACAATTTTCAGCCCACAACAAAAAGCCAAACCCTTACCATTGCTTCTCACCTGCTCTAAGCCTGCTCTGTTAATAACAAGAGGATGAGTTTCTTTTCTTTTCTTTTTTTCCATATAATTTTTTTCAGACCTCTTTTCTGCACTATAAAGTCAGCAGGGACATCCTCAACTAGATCAGGTTGCCCAGAGCCCTGTCAAGCCTCAACTTGAGTATCTCCAAGGATGAAGTCTCAACCACCTCCCTGGGCAACCTGTTCCAGTGTTCCACCACCCTCACGGTGCAGAACTTCTTCCTAACATCCAAAGTAAATCTCCTCTTGTGTAGTTGATGTCCATTCTCACTGCAGGGGAGTTGGACAAGATGACCTTAGAATCATAGACTCACAGAATTGTCAGGGTTGGAAGGGAACTCAAGCACCATTCAGCTCCAATCCTCCTGCCATGGGCAGGGACACCTCGCACCACAGCAGGTTGCTCACAGCCACCTCCACCCTGGCTGCAAAACCCTCCAGGGATGAGGCTTCCACCACCTCCCTGGGCAGCCTGTGCCAGGCTCTCACCACCCTCATGGGGAACAACTTCTTCCTAACATCCAACCTACCCACTTCTAGTTTGCTCCACCCCCCCCAGTCCTATCACTCCCTGACACCCTCAAAAGTCCCTCCCCAGCTTTCTTGTAGCCCCCTTCAGATCCTGGAAGGCCACAATTAAGTCACTTCAGAGCCTTCTCTTCTCCAGCCTGCACAACGTCAACTCCCTCAGTCTGTCCTCAGAGCAGAGCAGCTCCAGCCCTCTGCTCATCCTCGTGGCCCTGCTCTGGACACCTCCCAGCACCTCCAGATCCTGCCTGGACCCTCAAGGATCCCTTCCAACCCAATGCATTCTGTGATCATGGGTGAGATTTTTTTTTCCACACACAATTAGCTATTTCAAAGTAATTATTTTTATTTGAGAATAGCCTTCCAGCATCCTGCTTAAAATAGCAGCACTTAGGGTTTCCATGGCAGTCATCTAAAAGCTGCTTTAAATGTCACTTCATGCAACTGACCATTATCTCTGAGTCAGCAGTGGTGACCTTTAGAAGTGTTTAAAAATTATATAGCATATTTTTCCTTTCTGATTTTTTTTTGCCTATAACAAAAAGCACTTGTGGCAATGATTGCTGTGAATCACAGGAGAAAATGGTTTACTGCCAGAAAAATAAACCAAATCCACAGCTTGGGGTTTTTTTTTTTCCTTTGGAAGTTTGAAACAGGTATCAAAACTTCAGTGGTCAAAGAGCTACTGCAAAGGCTCCTTTGAAAACCACAGAAGCATAGAATCAAGCAGGTTGGAAAAGGCCTCAGAGATCATCAAGTCCAACCTAGTACCTAATCCCTAACACCTCCTGACAACTAAACCATGGCACCAAGTGCCTCATCCAAGCCTTTTGTGAACACCTCCAGGCATGGTGACTCCACCACCTCCCTGGGCAGCACATCCCAATGGCCAATCTCTCTTGCTGGGAAGAATTTTCTCCTCACCTCCAGCCTAAACTTCCCCTGGCACAGCTCAAGACTGTGTCCTCTTGTTCTGGTGCTGGTTGCCTGAGAGAAGAGACCAACCCCCACCTGGCTACAACCTCCCTTCAGGGAGCTGTAGACAGCAAGAAGGTCTCCCCTGAGCCTCCTCTTCTCCAGGCTAAGCAACCCCAGCTCCCTCAGCCTCTCCTCCCAGCGCTGCGCTCCAGACCCCTCCCCAGCTTTGTTGCCCTTCTCTGGACACCTTCAAGTGTCTCAATGTGCATCCTCTAAAAGATGGTTGGCAGTGATCATTCCTACAGTAATTTGTTGGGTTTTTGGTTAGTAAAAGGTGGGAGTTTTTAGATTTTCTCTGCTCCCTTTATAGGCAAAATATTAAATATCATAGAATCAGAGAATTGTCAGGGCTAGAAGGGACCTCAAGCACCATTCAGCTCCAACCCCCCTGCCATGGGCAGGGACACCTCACACTACAGCAGGTTGCTCACAGCCACCTCCAGCCTGGCTGCAAACACCTCCAGGGATGAGGCTTCCACCACCTCTCTGGGCAACGTGTGCCAGGCTCTCACCACCCTCCTGGGGAACAACTTCCTCACATCCAATCTGAATCTCCCCATTTCTAGTTTTGCTCCATTCCCCCCAGCCCTATCACTCCCTGACAGCCTCAAAAGTCCCTCCCCAGCTTTCTTGGAGCCCCCTGTAGATACTGGACGGCCACAGTTAGGTCTTGGAGCCTTCTCTTCTCCAGGCTGAACAACTCAAACTCTCTGTCTGTCCTCATAGAGGAGGGGATCCAGCCCTCTGATTATCCATTTAAACCTTTGTTTCACCTTGCATGCAAGTAGTAGGGCAACACACAACCATTATTACTCTGTAGTAAATCCAAATATCTTATCTCTGTCTCCATTTAAAGGCTGATTTCACCTTGCCTGCAGACAGCAGAGTACACACACATTAGAATTCTGTAGTAAATCAAAACATTTTGTCACTATCCCCGCTCAAACATTAATTTCCCCTTGCATACAAATAGTGGAGAGCACAAAACCATTGCAATTTTGTAGTAAATCAAGATATTTTATTGCCACCTCCATTTAAACATTGATCTCACCTTGCATACAAATAGTAGAGTACACACACATCATAAGTCTGTAGTAAAGCAAAATGTTTTGTCACTACCTCCACTTAAATGCTAATCTCACCTTGCATGCACACAGCAGAGACCACACAACCATTTTACCTCGGTGGTAAATCAAAATGTTTCATTACTGTCTCCATTTAAACCTTAATTTCACCTTCTGTGCAAGTGGTGGAGAGCACACAGACATTATAACCCTGCAGTCAATCACAGCATCTTATTGACTTGTTGTTCTATCTATTTGTTAGCATTAATCAGCCAAGTCATCCCCAGCTGGGATCAATAATAACTGAAAAAATTGAAGGCATTTAAGGTTTCTCTGAGGAAGCAAGGTTTAAAATCTCAGAGACACCAGGCACTGAAAATTCTGTGCCACAAATGGTTTGCAAAATGGAAAGCTCAGCCTGGAGAAGAGAAGGCTCTAGGGGAGTCCTTAGAGAAGCCTTCCAGTACCTAAAGGGGGCTACAAGAAAGCTTGGGAGGGACTTTTGACAAGGGCTGGGAGTGATATGGTGAAGGGAAATGGCTTGAAGCTGGAAGAGGGGAGATTTAGCCTGGAGGTTAGGAAGAAATTCTTTCCAGTGAGGGTGAGGAAACACTGGCTCAGGTTGCCCAGGGAGGCTGTGGATGTGCCCTCCTTGGAGGTGTTCAAGGCCAGACTGGATGAGACCTTGAGCAACCTGGGCTGGTGGGAGGTGTCCCTGCCCATGGCAGGGGTTTGGAGCTGGATGAGCTTTAAGGTCCCTTCCAACCCCACCCATTCTATGAAATTCTCTAAATGCTGTGAGTGTCTGAGGCCTCTGCTTGGAGCAGCTGCTGGGTGGGATGCAGCAGGGCTGCCAGTACCACAAGAGGTCTTGAAATTGCAGGTGTGTTCTTGAAAATCCCTGTGATCAGGGCTGCTGTTAGCAAGAAGATTCTGTCAGAAATTCAGGTCTACACTAACCCTATTTTTTTTAATTTATGTATTGTTTTAGATCTCTATTAATGGCTCAAGAGTTCAGCTCCACCTTGGTCCTGCTAAAATACTCCAGGCAGCGGTGGGCTGCTTCCTCTCGCTGCTCCGTGTGGCTGCCTTGGCTCAGCAGCGCTAACAGGAGGAGAAGGCAATAAAAGTTTGTTTGGGTTTTACACAGTGTAAGGCAATCTGTCCAGGGATACACACAGAGGGCTGTTACACTCTTTAACAAGGTGCCATTTTTACATGGTCACTTCCCTCCCCCCCACCCCCTTCCCTTTGAATAATAACTACATTATGCTGCTGGATGTGCCAGCTAACATAAGTTTTCTTTCCTCTAACTAAAGATCACACTGTGAGGACTTTCTCTGCCAGCAAATGGGATTATTTATATCTAGTAAGAACTTCTATGAACTAGTTAGCATTGCCAAGTGCTTACTCTTTTGCTGCAGATGGTTAGGGTAGGGCTGAGTTACTCTTTTAGAAGTTGCTTCTAGACTTGGAAATGCACACTGAGAAGAGAATACAAATTAGAGATAAACCACAAGCGTCCTCCCAGTGCTGCAGTCATCCAGTTCCTGAGGGAAATCTCTGTGTTTCTGTGAAATATAAGAGCCATGGAACTGCTGAGGTTCCTTTGGGATCACCAAGTCCAACTGCTTGCTTAGAGCTTGCATTCCCACCACTGCCACTAAACCACATCCCTCAGCACCACATCCCTATGTCTTTTAAATACCTCCAGGAATGGTGACTCCACCACCTCCCTGGGCAGCCTGCACCAGTGCCTGGATGGCCTTGATTGGAAGGGACCTCCAAAGATCATCCAAGCCCCTCTGCAGTCAGCAGGGACATCCTCAACTAGATCAGGTTGCCCAGAGCCCTGCTGAGCCTCACCTTCAACATCTCCAGGGATGGAGCCACAACCACCTCCCTGTTCCAGCATTCCACCACCCTCATGGTGCAGAACTTGTTCCTAACATCCAATCTAAATCTGCCCTTCTCTAGTTTGAAGCCATTGCCCCTGGTCCTGTCACTGCAGGCCTTTGTAACCAGATCAACTCCATGCTTCTGATAGGCCTCCTTTAACAGCAGAATATCTAAATGCAGTATTAAACCACTTTTTTTTCAGAGATGCATGGAGTATACCCTTGGAGTAAGTCTCAATTTAAGTAAGTGCTTCACGAGAGCTGATTTCTCTGCAAGTGAGTAGCAACAAGAGCTTCCTAATGCTCATGGCTGCCCGTGGTAAGAGTGCTCAGCACACAGATTAGAGCCTGTAGAGGCTATCAGATTGAGTTTTGAAAAACAACAACAAAAAAGCTACCTTGTCTCCTCCTCTGTGTCCTTTTGATTTGCTTCATAATCACATCCTCTCTTTGACTGCTCTTTGTAGCTCCTCCATCTTAACTGATCTTTTGCATGCAGTGCAGTATCATTTCCTCTTTGAACCCTTTGATAAGCTCCACTTATCCTTCGACATCACATTCAGGCTGCTTACCCTTGCCCTTACCTACACTGTACTATCAATACTGATCTCTTATTTCCTCCTTTTCTCTTAAATGCTTTTTATTCCACAGGCATTTCTTTCTCTCCCTCCTGCTCCTCTTATCACTTGAGCAAGAACTTTCATTGTTTGTTTAATGCCTCAGCCTTCACTCCCCTTGCATATTTATTTCATCTCTGTACTTTTTCTCTTCTCTCATCATAAAACCCATTCTTGCCCAGTTCCCTCTGTCCACTCAGATCAGTGCTCCTACTTCAAACACTTTTATCAAAGTATCAGAGAAAGGTTTAGGATGGAAGGGACATTAAAGCTCATCTAGTTCCACTCCCCCCTGCCATGTGCAGGGACACCTCTAGGTCTCATCAAACCTGGCCTTAAACTCTCCTATTAGCTGTCAGCCATCAGCTGGTTGCATGCTAGAAGATGACTAGAGATTCTTCTACCTCCTGTCTTAGGCAATCTCATGTTTCTAGGACAATGGATAGCTCCAGGAGGGTTTTCTTCCTCTAAGCTCTGGAAATTTGTCTGGAGGACAAATTTTAAGGGCACTTCCCACATCTACATAGATCAATGTGATCTGAACCACAGAATCATAGAAGCATGGGAACAGAGAACCATGGAATCAGAGAAATATTGAATCACAGAATCATAGCAACATTGAAGCACAGAATCACAGCATCATGGAAACACAGAATCATGGAAACATAGAATGATAGCATCACAGAATGATAGCATCACAGACTCATGGAAACAAAGGACCATGGAAACAGAATGATAGCATCACAGAATGATGGAAACATTGAATCATTGAATCAGAAGTATAGAATCACAGCATCATAGAATCATGGAAACACAGAATCATAAAGAATCATAGAGTCATGGCAACACAGAATGGTTCAGCTTGGAAGGGACCTTATATGCCACATCAGTTTCACCTAGCAGGCCATTCACTGCTAGAGTTAGTTACGGGGTTCAGATCATTCTTATTTCTTTTTTCACTTTTCATTCTGGTCCATTGCTAGGGAACAGTTTGAAGCTGGGCACATGCTTTAATGCTTCTTCAAGCAGAAGGTCTTCTCTTGAACAAAGGAAAAGCTGACCTGAAGTCATGATACAAAGTCAGAATGATAGAATTGGGTTGGTTGAAAAGGACCTCTAAGATCACTGAGTCAGCTGAAGGCCACCATGGCCATCAACCCAAGTCCCAAGGTGCCACGTCCACACCTTTCCTAACCATCTTTTCCCATTTCCCTTTCATTATGCAGAACCCAAATAATTTCTGCATCTTCCCTAAACATTAAGTGCATTCAGAGACAGATGGACCTCTCTTATCCACATGAGCTTTTTGTCTCATCTCAGCTGCAAGCTGTTCAAGCCACTTTCCAGTAAGACCATTAGACCTCTCAGCTGGCAGTGCTCTCACTTATCTTCTACATCCTCTAGTCCTGTTCCAATGTCTCTGATCTATTATTTAATTTGGCAGACAAACACACCCAACTGGCCCAAATACATTTTCTGGCCTCCCAAGCACTATTGGCTGCCAGGATGTGAGTATATCCCTCAGCAGAGGAAATAAGAAGGACTTGTGTTCTCATTCATTAATCTACCGAGGAGTTTTCTTGTTTCCTTCTTAAACAACGGATTGTGACTCCTTCCACATGTTCCATAGCTTAAAGTAACACCCACTTCTTCATTTGAAAAGCTGACCTAGAAGATTGTAAGGACCTTGAGACACTTGAACGTGTCCAGAGAAGGGCAATGAGGCTGGGGAGGGGACTGGAGCACAGCCCTGGGAGGAGAGGCTGAGGGAGCTGGGGTTGCTTAGCCTGCAGAAGGGGAGGCTCAGGGGAGACCTCATTGCTCTCTCCAACTCCCTGAAGGGAGGTTGTAGCCAGGTGGGGGTTGGTCTCTTCTCCCAGGCAAGCAACACCAGAACAAGAGGACACAGTCTCAAGCTGTGCCAGGGGAGGTTCAGGCTGGATGTTAGGAAGCAATTCCTCCCAGCAAGAGAGATTGGCCCTTGGGATGTGCTGCCCAGGGAGGTGGTGGAGTCACCATCCCTGGAGGGGTTTAAAAGATGCATGGATGTGGTGCTGAGGGATGTGGCTTAGTGGCAGTGGCTCAGCAGTGGTGGTGGGGTTGTGAGCTCCAGGTGAGCTGTTGGACCTGATGATCTCAAAGGTCTCTTCCAACCCCAGCAGTTCTACGATTCTGCCAAGGCAATACCAAAATCTGCTGCAACATTTCTAAGGCTCATAGTAAGAAAGACTCACATTGTGGTAGAAAAGAGTGTCTGACATGGATTTATGAAAGAAAGAGGAACAACAAAGCAAGAAAAACACCACTTTGGCTTGCAAAAGGTGGCTAATGCTAACTTCTTAACTACCTACAGCTTCTGTTCCAAACCATAATTAGAAAGTCTCATCAGAAGCTCTGTAAATTAGCACTGAAACTAATTTTGTCCTGTGGCCAAATGCCTGGAGACTGATTCAGACCTGTAAGCCAGCCTGGCAGCCAGCAGCCTGTCCTCACTGCCCTGATGGATTGCAAGCTGCATTCTCCCTGCTTCCACGCTGTGCTATTCTTTCCGTGTTGTTGTGAACCTTCTCCTCACAAACTCATTTACCACTAGATGCCACTAAAGGTCAAAGAGGCTGCACAGGAGCCACCCCTAGACAGTGTTGTACTGATTACTGTTGGAGTCACTTCAATCACAGAACAGGAGGGGTTGGAAGGGACCTTAAAGGTCATCCAGAGTCTCCTTCTCTGGAGACTTTCAAAACCCTCTTGGATGCATTCCTGTGCAGGCTACCCTGAGTGATGCTGCTTTGGCAGGGAGGTTGGACTGGATGATCTCTTGAGATCCCTTCCACCCTCTAGTGTACTGTGATGCACTGTGATCCAGTTCCAACCCCCTGCCATGGGCAGGGACACCTCCCACCAGCCCAGCTTGCTCAAGGCCTCATCCAGCCTGGCCTCGAACACTTCCAGGTAGGGGACATCCACAGCCTCCCTGGGCAACCTGTGCCAGTGTCTCTCCACCCTCACTGGAAAGAATTCAAATTCTCTGCTTGAGAACCTTATAAAGAACCTTTCAAAGGTTCTCAAGCAGCCTCTGAATTGCACAGCTGTTTCTCACAGTGATCTCTTCAAAGACAAAAATCCACATTTCCTCCATCTCAGCTCCTATCAATGAGATATCAATATCTATCACATATTAAGAGGCTATATCTACTCTTCTCTTCCCAGTCTAATGAGGTCATACTTTGATTGCAGAAAGTTTGGCAGGCATCTATAAAATTGTATCTATGGCAATCACAAAGAAAATAGAGCCTGAGGTGGTCCTGCTCTCAAAGCATCTCAACAATTGTCTCAGGTTAGCAGAGGTAAAAGATCTCATGGGAAAAAAAATTGAAAGCAAAGGCTGTTTTATGTCTCTGGAAAGGAATAACAATTCATCCCCACACTTTCATTTTAGGTTCTGTGATTATAGCAAAGTCATGGGTTGGTTTTAATGGTTGACCTGTAACACTCTAGAAAGAATCCAGGGGGGTGCAATGAGCATGGGCTGGAATCTAAAGAATAAGAAGGACCAGAGGAATTGGATTCATTTTGTCCATTAAAGAGGCAGCTGAGTTGTGGGAGGGGAGACAGGCTACCAATCTTCACTTGGCTGAAATGCAGTTGCCAAAGAAGCAGAATCATAGGGTCACAGAATTGTTTTGGCTGGAGTTCATCGAGTCCAACCATCAACCTCACACCACCAGGGCCATTAAGCCCCAAGTGCTGTGGCCACACAGTTCTTGAACACCTCCAGGGATGGTGACAGAACACGAATTAAGGCCCTTGTTCTCTGAGAACAGGCAATGAGCACAGATCATAGCAAGGAAGATTTCTAGCAGACACTACCAGAAAGCAATACCAACTGTCTGACATCTGCTGGGATAGTTTGCCCTGGATTGTGGAACTACTATCTCTGATTTGGTTTAGGAACCAAGAAAATGGCCATCTTTAGGAAGAAGTTCTTTCCAGTGAGGGTGGTGAGGCACTGGAACAGGTTGCCCAGGGAGGCTGTGGAAACCTCCTCCCTGGAGATCTTCAAGGCCAGGCTGGATGAGGCCTTGAGCAACCTGGGCTGGTGGGAGGTGTCCCTGCCCATGGTGGGTGGGTCAGAACTGTATGGTCTTCAAGGTCCCTTCCAACCCAAACCAATCTATGATTCTATGAACTTTAGTTAGAGGCTGAATTAGGATGAAGGATGTTGCTGTTGGCAGAACTACTCCATCCCTTCATGTCCTGCAGAGCTTGGACACACTTCTGCCAACTCAAAGGAGCTTTTTCTTTTACTTCCTCTACTGGAGGGTGCAGCATAGCCTCAGGGGGCAGTTCACTTGATGCTGCTGACAGCATCACTCTCATACCTTGGTGCAGGCAGTGCTACAACTGATGTATGCACTCATGCATATTCAACTGATTAACTGTGCCTCCACTCACTTCTCTATTTATTTGTACACAGCTAACACAAACACAATAAAAATGCAACATTCATTTCATAGTCACACTTTTTATCCCTGCCTGATCCACCACTCGTATTTCATGCCAAGGAAGGGAAAACAGAGGTCTCTGTGCCAGCAAAAGCTGGAGGTATAACAGCACCAGTGCTCCCCAGAGGGGAGAAGATTCAGCTGCCACTGCTAGAGACATTTGGGAAAGCATCTGAGAGATACAGAATAGAACACAGAATTAATCAGGTTGGAAAAGGCCTCTGAGATCATCAAGTCCAACCTATCACCCAGCACCATCTGATCAACTAAACCATGGCACGAAGGGCCTCATCCAGGCTCTTCCTAAACACCTCTAGTGATGGTGACTCCACCACCTCCCTGGGTAGCACATCCCAATGGCCAATCTCTCTTGCTGGGAACATCCAGCCTGAACCTCCCCTGGTGCAGCTTGAGACTGTGTCCTCTTGTTCTGCTGCTGGGTGCCTGGGAGAAGAGACCAACCCCCACCTGGCTACAACCTCCCTTCAGGGAGTTGGAGAGAGCAAGAAGGTCTCCCCTGAGCCTCTTCTTCTGCAGGCTAAGCAACCCCAGCTCCCTCAGCCTCTCCTCCCAGGGCTGTGCTCCAGACCCCTCCCCAGCTTTGTTGCCCTTCTCTGGACACCTTCCAGCATCTCAGCCTCTTTCCCAAACTGAGGAGTCCAGAACTGTACACAGGACTCCAGGTGTGGCCAGGCCAGTGCTGAGCACAGGGCACAATCACCTTCCTGCTCCTGCTGGCCACACTGTTCCTGATGCAGGCCAGGATGCCATTGGCCTTCTTGGCCACCTGGGCACACTGCTGGCTCATGTTTAGGCAGCTGCTAACCAGTACCCCCAGGTCCCTTTCTGCAATGGATTGAAGCTGGAAGAGGGGAGATTGAGACTGGAGATGAGGAAGAAATTCTTTCCAGTGAGACACTGGAACAGGTTGCCCAGGGAGGCTGTGGATGCCTCCTCCCTGGAGGTCTTCAAGGCCAGGCTGGATGAGGCCTTGAGCAACCTGGGCTGGTGGGAGGTGACCCTGCCCATGGCAGGAGGGTTTGGAACTGGATGAGCTTTAAGGTCCCTTCCTAGCCAACCCATTCCATGGTTCTCTGACTTTTTTTCCATTGCAAAGCATGCTTCTGGGGCAACCAATATTCACTGTGCATTTAGGTCAATCAATACCTTCTCATAATTTCAGCCAAAAGAAAACTTTGCAAAATGCTTTTTAAGTACAGTTCATGTTGGGTTGAAAGGTATAGTTCAGAGATATTGAAGCCAACTGTTCCAGCCTTTTCCAGCAGATTTCATTTCCAGCCACTTGTGTCAAAAATGAAAGACACAAAGCACAGACTTAATAAAGTATGGGCAGAAAGGAGCACTATTGCTTCTGAGCAATGCTTCACTGCTTGGAATAGAGAGAGGTGAGAGGCAAGTGTTCAATTCACTTTTTGCTTCAAATCTCATCTTTCCGTGCCTGAGAAAAGTACATCAGGGGCTGCGCCAGACAAAAGTGTTCTTCACTCCTCTGTTGATGATAAAAGGGCAATGAAGGTGGTGAAGGGTCTAGAGAACAAATCTCATGAGGAGAGGCTGAGGGAGTTAGGGTTGTTTAGTCTGCAGAAGAGGAGGCTGAGGGGACATCTCATCATCCTATATGACTCCCTGAAATGAGGCTGGAGGAAGGTGAGGCTCAGTCCCTTCTCCCTAGTATCAGATGATAAAACAAGAGGGAAAGGCCTGAAATTGTGCTGGGGGTGCAGGGGATTAGATTAGATATTAGGAAGGATTTCTTTGCTGCAAGAGTGGTCAGGGATTGGCAGAGGCTGCCCAGGGAGGTGGTGGAGTCCCCATCCCTGGAGGGGTTCAAGAAATGTGTGGGCATGTCTCTTGGGGCCATGGTTTGATGGCCATGGTGGGGTTGGGTTGATGGTTGGACTCAATGATCTTAGAGGTCCTTTCCAACCAAAGCAGTTCTGAGATTCTATGATTCCATGCTATTCCATTCTGTATGGAATGCTAACTTGTTCATGGACAAACACACTGGCATGACTCCAGAGCCTCTGTATTTGCAGCAAGCATGCTGTCTCTTGCTGGGTGACTGGACATGACTGCATGAACAAGAAAGAGATGAAGACAGCAGACCCTGGTGACAAAGAGCTCAAGTCACACCAGGGTAGATTTAGGTTAGGTATTAGGGAAAAATTCTTCACAGAAAGAGTCATTGGGCACTGTCCCAGGCTGCCCAGGGAAGTGGTGGACTCACCATCCCTGGAGGTGTTCAAAAGTGGTTTGAATGAGGAGCTTAGGGCCATGGTCTAACAGTTGTGTAAGAGGGAGATGTTAGGTTATGGTCAGAATTGATGACCTTCAGGTCTTTTCCAACCAGGTGAGTCTATGATCAGATGAAAAAGATGCCCATGCAGAGCTCTGGGACTGCCTCTCTCCTGCCTTACACTCTGCAATGATTATCCAGCAGAGAAACTTGGAGCAGGGTAAAAAGCAGCCCTGGTAGTATTGCCAGAGCTGACCAGCAACCTTTTCTGTGTGTCCATCACACATGCTCTGTAAGTGGACTCTACCACACTTCATAGTTCCCAGCTGCCACACGTGTCCTTGCTACTAGTGGTTGCCTGCAATGCTCCTGAGATCCTTCTAAGGCAGTTTCTGGAATGGTAATCTGCAAGCAAACTGAGCTCAGAGTGAATGCTGACTGCTTGCAAGGACAAGGTGAGCAGCCAAGGTAATTTTGGTGGACATCTGTCATGTAAATGTCCACAGCTGAGTTGTTCATCCTAAGTTTCCATTACAAGGAAAGGAGATAAATAGGCATAGCCAGAGCACAGCTCACCTAATTTATCTCATGCTTGAGTGCATGTCTGAAACAATCAGCTTCATTCAGCCTATCTAATGCCATTTCTCCCTGTTGGCCATAAAGGGAGTCCAGATGACTACTGCAATACAGAAACCTCTTTTGTTGGAAGCTGGAGAGAGGACAAATCTCACTTCAAATCTGGACTGATCTGTGGCCTTCTAGCAGACTTGGTAATAATCTGACCAAGTAGCATTTAGATAGAAGCTTGTTAAGACTTACTCTCTCCCAACCAAGAGCCTCTGAACTCTGGACACAGAAAGACTGGGAGGGAAATTCCAGTTTTCAAGTGAGTGTGGTTACTTTTTGCACTCTGATTCTAACTCTAGAGGGCTGGTTTGCATCTGCTGCACCTGGCCAACAACATGGTGCCAAATAGAATTAGTTTAACTCTGCCCTAGTAAAGCCCCATCTGGAGTATTGAGTCCAGTTCTGGACTCCCCAGTTCAAGAGGGACAGAGAAATAATGGAGAGAGTCTGAAGGAGGCTGCAAGGGTGCTGAAGGGACCGCAACATCTGTGTGATGAGGAGAGGCTGAGAGCCCTGGGGCTGTTTACATTGGAGAAGAAGGGATCTGATCAATATTTACAAGTACATCAAGGGTGGGTTCCAGGCTCTCAATTCAAACCATTGCCCCTGGTCCTATCACTGCAGGCCTTTGTAATCAGTCTCTCTCCATCCTTCTTCTAGCCCCTTCAAGTACTGGAAGGGCACTACTAGGTCACCCCAGAGCCTTCTCTTCTCCAGGCTGAACAACCCCAGCTCCCTCAGCCTGTCCTTGTAGCAGAGGTGCTCCAACCCCCTGAGGATTTTTGTGGCCCCTCCTCTGCACTTGCTCCATCAGGTGTTTGTCCTTCCTATATTGAGGGCTCCAAAGCTGGACACAGCACTCCAGGTGAGGTCTCACCTGAGCAAAGCAGCAGAATCAGCTCTCTCCATCTTCTGGCCACACTTCTTGTGATGCAGCCCAGGCTGCCACCAGCATGTTCTGTGATTCTGTGACTTGGTAGAACTGGTTCAGGCTGGATGTAAGGAAGAAATTCTTCCCAGGAAGAGAGACTGGCCTTTGGGATGTGCTGCCCAGGGAGGTGGTGGAGTCACCATCCCTGGAGGTGTTTAGGAAGAGCCTGGATGAAGCCCTTGGTGCCATGGTTTAGTTGATCAGATGGTGTTGGGTGAGAGGTTGGACTCAAGGATCTCTGAGGCCTTTTCCAACCTGGCTACTTCTGTATTCTATATTCTGTACTCTGTGTTCTGGTAAAACTGTCTGCCTTAACAGAGGAAAAAACCCCAAACTCTTCAGACATGTACCAAAGGCACTGAACACACATCCCCCCAAAAAACCCCTGTAGAAACTATCATTAATATTTTGTATTTTAAATGATGCTGGTGCAGAACCCCAGAGAATTCTCTTTTACCTACACACAATCTGCCTTCTCTTATTTTATTTTATTCCCCCCCCCCCCCAACTGATTCTTTCTGTGATTTGATCTGGTTTGGTTTATTTATTTATTTATTTATTAAACTTCTGAATTTTTTTTTTCCTGTTTCCATGGCATTTCTGATCCAGGCCTTTGCTTTTCTATTCTAGGTTGAGCACAGGATAAAAAAGCACCAAACTTGAGTGCTGAGGCTGGATTACTACTTGCTGTAAATCAGGGCAGTGGCATCAGCTTCAGTGAAGTCAGTGCTTATTTATATCATCTGACCTTTCAAACTGGAGGGCTGCAGAACATCACCAAGGAACCTTGGAGAGGAAGTCCATTGGGTTGTGTGAGGCAGCTTTTGTGTTGGCTTGCATTCACTTCCCCAAAATAGATGGATAGTATAGGGCTACCAAAGAATGACAATAATAATAACAAATAAATATATAACTAAACCAAACCCCTGTTGTGCTGCCAGGATTCAGTCACTTAATGCATTACACACACACACACACACAAATATGAGAGGGAAAATAAGGACAGGCTGGACAGCTCCAGGCTCATTGAACAAATGGCAAATGCAGGGACACAATGATGCCTTTGTTTGCATAGAATTCACTGAGAGTTTCAGCATTTTTCTCCCTTTTCAGTGGAAGATGTAGGTCCTACAGCTTAAGTGCTGCATCACTCAGCGTGGGCAGTAGCTGTGTCCCTTTTTGGGTGGAAGATGGATGGAGGGCATGGATGGAGCAGGTCCAGAGGAGGGCCATGAGAATGATCAGGGGGTTGGAGCAGGATGAGGGAGCTGGGGGTGTTCAGCCTGGAGAAGGCTCCAGGGACACCTCAAGGCAGTCTTCCAGTACCTGGTGGGGGCTACAAGAAGCATGGAGAGAGACTGATTAAAAAGGCCTGCAGTGACAGGAGGAGGGGCAGTGGCTTTAAGCTGGAGAACAGCAGCTTTAGATTGGATGTTAGGAGCAAGTTCTTTACTATGAGAGTAGTGAAACACTGGAACAGGTTGCCCACAGAGGTGGCTGAGGCTCCTTCCCTGGAGATATTCAAGGTGAGGCTCGAGAGGGCTCTGTGCAACCTGATCTAGTTGAGGATGTCCCTGCTGACTGCAGAGAGGTTGAACTGGAGGAGCTTTGGAAGTGCCTTTCAACCCAGACCATTCTATGATTCTGTGTAGGTCCTACAGCTTAGGTGCTACACCATGCAGCACCTGTGAAAACCTGCACCCAGTGGTTTCACAGAATCACAGAATGTTAGGGGTTGGAAGGGACCTTGAAAGATCATCCAGTCCAACCCCCCTGCCAGAGCAGGTAGATCACAGAGGAACATGACCAGGTGGGTTTTAAATGTCTCCAGAGAAGATTCTGGGCAACCTGCTCCAGTGCTTTGTCACCCTCACAGTGACTATTTTTTTTCCTCATGTTCACATGGAATCTTCCATAGGATCATAGAATTGTCAGGGTTGAAAGGGACCTCAAAGATCATCCAGTCCAACCCCCTGCCTTGGGCAGGGACACCTCACACTACAGCAGGTTGCTCACAGCCACCTCCAGCCTGGCTGCAAAAACCCCCAGGGATGAGGCTTCCACCACCTCCCTGGGCAACCTGTGCCAGGCTCTCACCACCCTCATGGGGAACAACTTCTTCCTCACATCCAATCTCATTCTCCCCACTTCTAGTTTTGCTCCATCCCCCCAGTCCTATCATTACCTGACACCTGCTCCAGCTCACACCCATTGTCCCTTGTCCCATCAACTGCACTAAAGAATTTCTCTTTATTATTTTTAACCTTCCCTCTCAAAAAACAAAAATAAAAACAAAACCAAAGAAACAAACAAAACCCAAACCCACCCAAAAAAACCCCTCCACCCCAAACCCCAAACTCTGGGCTATTTCTTCTTGGAGACCCACTGAACCGGACAGCTTGCCCACCCGCGTGCTTATTTACCACCACGTGAACCGCTTCCCATTTGTGATGTTTGAAAATCCCTATGGCAACTGCAGCACTTGCTTGCATGGGAAAGTCATTTTAGGAAAGTATTGAATTTATTTTTAGCTGCTTTTAGTGAAATCTAGCAGCTGGAACTGAAGTGAGCCAGCAGCACGTTACTAGCCAGGGCAGGAGAAAGGACTACTGGCTTCAGTCATCCTATTGTCATTGCTGCTTTGCTGTGCAAGACCTCTCCGTGCCCTGCTTCAGCCAATAAAATCAATGTAGATTTTATTACAGGGCTGCTTAACACTGAAATTGGAATTTAAGAGGCTGTGACACTCCCATCACAGTGATTTATATTCTGATGTTGGTTATTGACTTTAATTCCAAGATCCTTGGTCCTAACAGTTGGGAAAAAAATCGTTACTGAAATTGTGATAAATATGATTGAGTGGGGAAAAGTTGATAAGGATAAGGATGAGTGCTTGTCTTGTGGGAAAGAAGATGAATTCCTTCAGCTGGAGTCTCTATCACAGACAGGGAATGGACTGAAGCTTGAGGAGGGCAGATTTAAACTGGGGATTAGGAAGAAACTCTTCACAGGGAGGGTGGGGAGACACTGGCACAGGTTGCCCAGGGAGCTTGTGGATGTCCCCATCCCTGGAGGTGTTTAAGGCCAGGTTGAATGAGGCCTTGAGCAACCTGGGCTGGTGGGAGGTGTCCAAGCCCATGGCAGGGGGTTGGAACTGGATGCTCTTGAAGGTCCCTTCCAACCCAAACCATTCTATGAATTCTGTGAGTCTCTGAATTTGCAGGCTCCAGAACAACAAAGCTATTTAGGAAGGACACTGAGACACTTGAAGGTGTCCAGAGAAGGGCAGCAAGGCTGGGGAGGGGACTGGAGCACAGCCCTGTGAGGAGAGGCTGAGGGAGCTGGGGTTGCTTAGCCTGGAGAAGAGGAGGCTCAGGGGAGACCTTCTTGCCCTCTCCAACTCCCTGAAGGGAGGTTGTAGCCAGGTGGGGGTTGATCTCTTCTCCCAGGCACCCAGCACCAGAACAAGAGGATACAGTCTCAAGCTGTGCCAGCGGAAGTTTAACCTTGAGGTGAGGAGAAAGTTCTTCCCAGCAAGAGAGCTTGGCCATTGGGATGTGCTGCCCAGGGAGGTGGTGGAGTCACCATCCCTGGTGGTGTTTAGGAAGAGCCTGGATGAGGCACTTGGTGCCATGGTTTAGATGATTAGATGGTGTTGGGTGATAGGTTGGACTGGATGATCTCTGAGGCCTTTTCCAACCTGGTTAATTCTGTATATGACTTCTGTATATGAGGTTGGACTGGATGACCAAGAGGTCTTTTCCAACCATAGTGATCCCATGTTTGTGATCTACCCCTGTCACAGTTCAACTCATGTTGGCAACTCAACCTTTTTTTGCTACCTCCTTACCTGTACAAACTTCTTGGTCTCTGGCTTTTGAAGCTCCACTTGCATTTCCTTGCCTGGCACTCAATCCACACTTGTTTTCCCTCATGGAAAGTCGACTTTTCAGCACACTGCTTCATTTATCACACTTTCATCACATAAGCTCCAATTTCTTTCCCTAATTATGATTTCTCCCACAGCAGAACACCTGAGTTTTCTGCTTTCCTTTTGCTCCAAGCTGCTGTTAATTAGGCCAGACTAATCCCACCTAATTTTAGCTATCTAAAAGCTACCACACAGCCTGAGCCCTTCATCCTCTTTTTTAATTCTGAAGTTAAGGAAAAAAACCACAAGGTAGGCAGTTCCAGAGGCTGATTCTTGATGCTGCTGTTCTCTCAAGATGAGAGGACATCAACTGCAGAGCTGATCACTTTCTGTCATAACTCTCAGAGGTGTTTCCACAGCTAATTGAGATCACACAATTATTTTAAACACATTAAAGTTTATTGATTCCCAGAAGGGTTTGGGTTGAAGAGAGCTTCACCTCCCCCTCTACTCTGCCCTGCTGAGGCTGCATCTGGAATACTGTGTCCAGTTCTGGGCCCCTCAGGTCAAGAAGGACCTCAGGGAACTGCTTGAGAGAGTCCAGCACGGAGCCACAAAGATGCTGAAGGCAGTGGAACATCTTCCTTGTGAGGACAGGCTGAGGGAGCTGAGGCTCTTCAGCTTGGAGGAGAAGAGCCTGAGAGACAACCTCATTGCTGGGGATAAAGCTGTGCAGGGGTAGTGCCCAGAGGCTGGAGCCAGGCTCTGCTGGGGGATGCCCAATGCCAGCACAAAGGGCAGTGGTGGAAGCTGCGGCAGAGGAAGTGCCATGTGAACATGAAGAAACATTTTTTTCCCTGTGAGGGTGACAGAACATTGGAACAGGCTGCCCAGGGGGGCTGTGGAGTCTCCCTCTGGAGATATTCAGGATCTGCCTGGATGCATTCCTGTGTGATGTGCTCTAGGTGCTCCTGCTCTGGCAGGGGGGTTTGGACTGGATGAGCTTTTGAGGTCCCTTTCAACCCCTAATGTGTGATTCTGTGGTTGGAAGGCACTTCTATGACCATCTACTTCCAACACCCTCACCGTGGGCAGGGACACCTCCCACCAGCCCAGGTTGCTCAAACCCTCATCCAGCCTGGCCTGGAACACCTCCAAGGAGAGGACATCCAAACCTCATGGGGCAACCTGTGCCAGTGCCTCACTGCCCTCACTGTAAAGAACTTCTTATGGCCAACCACACAAGGACCTTTTTGTGTCATTCTGAATGTTCAGCTTGTCTCAATCACTTAAGCTAAAGGCCCTTTTGGAGCCTCTCTCTCGGATTTAAGGACCAACAAGCTCCTCAAGCAACGTGAATGCTTTGCTGAACGCTTGCCAGCGTGCTCAGAGCCTTGCTTATTGTGCATAAAACAACCACAATGATTTGATCTACTTGAACTCTAAGAATAAATACACTTTTTTCCCTGATTCTTCTCTAAGCACTCTCCATGTATAGCTGGAATGTTTCATAATGCTTGCAGCTTTTTGATGGCAGCTGTGCTCCAGAGCATTTTTGGCATGAGGACTGACTTCTTGGCAGCAATACAAACTTTTATTGGACTATATATATATATAAATAATTTCTATTTAATTGTCCTGATTCACTCTATAAATGTGTGTGTCCCTCCCAGATGTCTTTCAGGGGATTGTAGGCAAGATGCTTAACTTCTTGTGTTAATAGGCAAGGAGTTTCCATGCACATGCTTGTCTTGCAGTCAAAGATCTGCACATTTGTCTCCTCTAAGGTTTTTTTGTCTCATAGAAACTAAAGCAATCCTGAGAACACTCTTGTTTTTTTCCCCAACTAAAGTGCCCCAAGAAACTTTTTCTCTCTGCTTTTCATAGGATCATAGAATCATAGAACTGCTGAGGTTAGGAGAGACCTTTGAGATCAAGTCCAACAGCTCACCCAGAGCTCACAACCCCAGCACTGCCACTAAACCACATCCCTCAGCACCACATCCATGCATCTTTTGAACCCCTTCAGGGATGGTGACTCCACCACCTCCCTGGGAGGGCAGCCTGGGACAGTGCCTGAGAACCCTTCCTGGGAAGAAATTTTTCCTAATACCCAACCTGAATGTCCCTTGGCACAACTTGAGGCTATTTCTTCTGGTCCTGTCACTTGTTGCACATGAGAAGAGACCAACCCCCCTCTCACTGCAGCCTCCTTGGCAGCTGTAAAGAGCAGTGAGGTCTCCCCTCATCCTCCTCTTCACACTGAACACCCCCAGCTCCCTCAGCTGCTCCTCCCCAGCCCTATCCTCCAGACCCTTCCCCAGATTTGCTGCCCTTCTCTGGGCACATTCCAGTCCCTTGATGTCCTTCTTGTAGTGAGGGCCCCAAAACTGAACCCAGGATTCAAGGTATGGCCTCACCAGTGGCCGGTCCAGGGGCATGATCATTTCCCTCCTGTTATTAGCCCTTAGTAAAAGCTGAGTCCCAAACCGGTCTCTTTACTTCTAGAACTCAGTGTTCTAGGTGTGGTCTCACCACTTTACCTCTACTAAAGAATGAGCTGCTGTGTACAGCTCCTGCTTTGGGTGGGTTGGGAAGTTTAGAATTAACTTTCTTCATTACTTTATCACAATATACATTGAAGAGAGAAAATAGAATCACAATAGTGTTATGATAGAGTCAGAGAAATGTTTGGGTTGCAAAAGACCTCGAAGATCATCCAGTCCTATCAGCAACCCAGCACCACCACGGCCATCAAACCATGGCCCCCCAGTGCCATGGCCACAGGATTCTTGAACACTTCCAGGGATGGGGACTCCACCACCTCCCTGGGCAGCCTCTGCCAATCCCTGACCACTCTTGCACCAAAGACATTTTTCCTCCTCTCCAACTTCACCCTCCCCTGGCACAATCTCAGGCCATTTCCTCTCCTTCTATCACCTGAGACTAGGGAGAAGAGACCAATCCCCAACTCACTTTCAGGGAGCTGTAGAGAGCAATGAGATCTCCTCTCAGCCTCCTCTTCTCCACACTAAACATCCCCAGGTCCCTCAGCCACTCCTCACAAGCCTTCTTCTCCAGACCCTTCACAAGCTTCATTGTCTTCCTCTGGATGTGCTCCAGCACCTCAATGTTGTTCTTGCAGTGAGGGGCCCAAATCTGAACCCAGTGTTCAGCCTATTAAATAAAGAGGAAATAATCCCCACTGGAACTGGGAAGCAGAGTTTCAGCTTGTGTAACACAAGTACCTGTAGGTCCCTCAGCTGCTGATCTCTTCAGAATGTCCTGAGAGCTCATTCCTGAAAAGAAAAAGTGTTTCTATTGTCTGCTGTCCTACTTTTTACACAACCTAATTGAAGAAAATAGCCTGAACTGAAACCAGCTCTTCCTGGAGAGCAGAGGAGAAGCATGCTAGATTGCTGTCAGGCAACCCTTTCAATGACTTCAAAAGACCTCCTCATGTCATGAGCATTGTGACATGGTTGCAATTAAATGTTCCACACCCAGCCTGCCCTTCCATGGACTGACAAATTTACAGATGAGCGATGGCTTCAAGTTCCTAGCTGGTTCTTAGATTTTATGGCTGGAACTTACATAGGAAGGGTTAGGTTGGAGATGAGGAAAAAATGTGGTCAGGGACTGGCAGAGGCTGCCCAGGCAGGTGGTGGAGTCCCCACCCCTGGGGGTGTTCAAGAAACCTGTGGCCATGGCACTTGGGGATGTGGTTTGATGGCCATGGTGGGGTTGGGTTGCTGGTTGGACTTAAGAGCTCCTTTACAGCCAAAGCCACTCTGTGAGTCTGTGACCTCCCACACAGTCCACAGAGTTCTGTACAAAACACTGTTTTCAATCTATAAACTAAGAACTACAAAGATAATTGCAGAGGCCTTCTCCAACCCAAACAATTCTGATTCCATCATCTTGCCTATAGATAAAGCCTGGGTTCTGCCACATCACTCAGAAGTACCTGCAGGGTAAGCACTGCAGGCCCTAGCAGGGCAGGTTTTCAGCACTCCTGGCTGGAGAAATCTTACCATTTATTAGAGTGCATCCCCATGGTCACTAACCCATCAGTGTAATTCCAATTTTTGCCCAGCTAGATCCTTTCCTTCTGTTCAATCTTAGTTCTTGCCACTTCACATTCAGGTCTGCTGCTACCATTCCTATTTGCTGCATTATTAAGTGCTTAATGCACTGTCAGGGCAGACATGCAAAAAAAATCATCAGCCAGCAAGCATGCAGCACATAGAATACACTTAAATTCCTTTTTAGAAGGGCTTCTCTTCACTGACAGGAGAAATAAAACAGAAAACAAAACAGCCACCCCCCCAAAACCAACACAACCAGAAAGCACCTCCTACCAATGTACAGACAAAATGGTTAAGCTGAGTTCTAACAGCAGCCCTTATTGCAAGAAGGATCTCTGTGGGAAGCTAATTTTGAGACAGAATTAGGAATTCTAATTCAATTTGTGGAGAAACAAAAGAGATATTTGGTGAGGTGAACAAAGTGGCATAAAGAAGGCTGCTGGCAACTGGCAGTTTAAAGCTGAGCCACAAACTGCTGAGCTGGAGGATTTGTGAGAGCATCTTCCTGATTTGCAAAACAGCCAACCTCGAGGGATGCCTTCACAGGCTCCTGCTCCAAAAGGAAGAATTGTAAGTAACTTTTTGCTGTAGATGTTTAAAACAGAGAGGTAGTTGGACAAGGTTGCTGATGATACGAATCTGGAAGGAGTGGCTGACACCCCCACAGGCTGTGCTGCCTGTCAGAGAGACCTGGGCAGGCTGGAGAGCTGGGCAAAGGGGAACATCATGAGGTGCAACAGTAAGAAGTGTAGAGGCCTGCACCTGGGGAGGAACAGCCCCATGAACCAGCACAGATTAGGGGTTGATCTGCTGGAAAGCAGCTCCATTATTAAAACCCCTCTCAGGCTTCTCTTCTCCAGACTAAAAAGCCCCAGGTCCCTCAGCCTCTCCTCACAGGGCAGTGCTCCAGTCCCCTAATCATCCTCATAGCCCTCCACTGCACCCTCTCCAGCAGATCCCTGTCCTTCCTGAACTGGGGAGCCCAGAACTGGATGCAATAGTCCAGGTAAGGTTTCACCAGGGCAGAGTAGAGGAGGAGGAGAACCTCCCTGCATCTGCTGGACACACTCTTCTTAATACACCCCAGGATCCCATTGGCCTTCTTGGCCACCAGGGCACCACTTGATGATCTCAAAGGTCTTTTCCAACCTGATCCTATGTCTCTATGATCCTAGAATGGAATAGGATAGGATAGGATAGGATAGGATAGGATAGGATAGGATAGGATAGGATAGGATAGGATAGAATAGGAATTAACAAGGTTGGAAGTGACCTTTGAGATCATCCAGTCCAACCTATCACCCAACACCATCTAATCAACTAAACCATGGCACCAAGTGCCTCATCCACTCTCCAAAGCTGCACCAGGGGAGGTTTAGGTTGGATTTGGGGAAGCAGTTCCTCAGGGAATGGGGAATCAGACACTGGAATGGGCTGCCCAGGGAGGTGGTGGAGTCACCTTTCCTAGTAGTGTTTAAGGCAAGATCGGATGTGGCATTTAGTGCCATGGTCTTGTTGGTGCAGTGCTGTTAGGTCATAGCCTGGACTGGATGATCTCAGAGGTCTGTTCCAGCCTCAATGATTCTGTGATGCTGTGAAACAAACAAATCCACAATGAATTAGGAAAAAAGAAAAGGAAAGAAACCCAAAGCAACAGAAACCAAGCACATCTCTATGTATCCTCCTTCTTGCAGTGCCTTCTGAAGTGATCTCAGGGAGGCAGGAGATTAAAGATCTCCCTACAGTTCTGTGTGCCAACCAGCTTGTGCAGAAGGGTCACAGTGGTAAATGACATGAAGAGCAAATCATGAATGGGTTCTGCCCTCGCTGTGCAGCGACTGGATAAAGCCATCAGAACAATCACTGCACACTTTGCTGTGGTTCCTATGTGGTCTTTGAAATGACCTCTGCATACAGCAACAACAACAACAAAGAACCCCAGAAAGTGCCTAATATTCTTTGGGAGAGAGAGAGAGAAGTAATAGTAAGCCATGGAAAGTGATTTCCAAGCAGAAGGCAAGAGAAGATCACATTTTCCAGACCCAGAAATAGCAAATACTGCCTGATTTAATCTGAATTCAGGGAGCCACAGGAGAGGTATTAATTCATTTAGGTTTTTTTCCTGCAAATGCTGCTCATCCAGTAAAAAAAAAAAAGGAACCAAGCAGCTGTGAGCTACTGCAGGAACCTGTGCAAAAAAACCCTCTGAACTCAGGCCTTGTCTAGATAATAGCAGAGGATGGTGCTGCATAGGAGATAGGTTTCAGCCTCTCCTACAAAACAGTTTAACAGAGTTCTTTCAGCATGCTTAAAGAGGGGCAATGTGTGGAGGATGCTACAGCAGGAGTGTGTGCAGAATCATGGAATCAGGGAATTGTCAGGGCTGGAAGGGACCTCAAGGCTCAGCCAGTTCCAACCCCCTGCCATGGGCAGGGACACCTCACACTACAGCAGGTTGCTCACAGCCACATCCAGCCTGGCTGCAAACACCTCCAGGCAGGAGGCTTCCACCACCTCCCTGGGCAACCTGTGCCAGGCTCTCACCACCCTCATGGGGAACAACTTCTTCCTCACATCCAATCTGAATCTACTCACTTCTATGTTTTCTCCATCCCCCCCAGTCCTATCCCTCCCTGACACCCTCAAAAGTCCTTCCTCAGCTTTCTTGTAGCCCCCTGCAGATCCTGGAAGGCCACAATTATGTCTCCTGGGAGCCTTCTCTTCCAGACTGAACAGCCCCAACTCTCTCAGTCTGTTCTCATAGCAGAGCAGCTCCAGCCCTCTGCTCATCCTCATGGCCCTTCTCTGGACACCTTCCTGCACCTCCAGGTCCTTCCTGTACTAGGGGCTCCAGAACTGGATGCAGTTCTGCAGGTGGAGAAGAATTGTTTGCATTTTAACAGATTCAAGTGACTAAGTATATGCAAAAAAATGTCTCTTTTTCCAGTCCTGGGGATAGTTGAAACAAATCTCTCTCTTGAATAACAGCAGGACAATGAGCTGGAGCAAGATGTTGAGACAGATTGCAGAGAGAGGCAATGTAAAGCATCTGTATAGAGCTGGCAGTGGCTTAGACTATGGGAGAGCAAGAGATTAGCACCTCTCTGCCCACAAACATTTAAAACTAATGGCTTGCAGTATGTGGCATAGAATCACAGAATTGGTTCAGTTGGGAAAGACCCCTAAGATCAATCCCAACCATCAACCCAACCCCACCATGGCCATCAAACCATGGCCCAAAGCGCCATGGCCACACATTCCTTGAACACCTCCAGGGATGGGGACTCCACCACCTCCCTGGGCAGCCCGTGCCAGTCCCTGACCACTCTTGCAGCAAAGAAATTGTTCCTCATCTCCAACCTAACCCTCCCCTGGCACAATTTCAGATCACTTCCTCTTAGTCTGCCACCTGATGCTAGGGAGAAGAAAGCAAACCCTCCTCACTGCAGCCTCCTCTCAGGGAGCTGTAGAGAGCAATGAGGTCTCCCCTCAGTCTCCTCCAGATTAAACAACCCCAGTTCCCTCAGCTGCTCCTCCCCAGCCCTGTTCTCCAGTCCTTCCCCAGCTTTGTTACCCTTCTCTGGACACACTTCAGCTCCTCAATATGTGGTGAGGGGTCCAAAACAAATCCAGTACTTGAAGTGCAGCCTCACAACTGCCCAGTACAGGGCACAATCACTGCCCTGCTCCTGCTGGCCACAACATTGCTGATCCAGGCCAGGATGCTGGTGGCCTTCTTAGCCCCCTGAACACATTGCTGGCTCATGTTCAGCTGCTGTCAACAGCACCCTCAGGTACTTTCCTGCTAGAGAACTTTCCAGCCACTCTGCCCCAAGCCTGTATCTGAAGCATCTGTCCCTTCTGTGAGGCTCTGTGTAGGTGCTGTAGTCCTCTCATGTACAGCAGACTGCAGCTAAACCAGTCAAAAGCAGCAGCAGAGAATGTGCAAATGAGCACACAACTCCCACTTACAGCTTGTGTTAATTCAGCTGCTGCTTGGAGGAAGAATCAGCAATCAGTGGTGTGTGCTCTGTCTTGTTAAACAGCCAGGGCCACAGCACAGCTCTCTGAAAGCCTGCAAAAAGAAGCAGCACCTGATGTGCACTTGGAGCAGCAGGCTGTGATGTAATTGAATCTATTATGAAACATAGATGCACCAACATGGGCCAGCCAGGGGCACTTACAGCACAGAAAGCCAATGGCATCCTGGGCTGCAGCAGAAGAAATGTGGCCAGCAGGTGGAGAGAAGTGATTCTGCCCCTCTGCTCTGCTGGCACATCTCCTGGAGTGCTGTGTCCAGCTCTGGAGCCCCCAGCACAGGAAGGACATGGAGCTGATGGAGCGGGTCCAGAGGAGGGTCACAGAGATGCTTAGAGGGTTGGAGCACCTCTGCTATGAGGACAGGATGAGAGAGAGAAGAGAAGACTCCAGGGAGACCTTGTAGCAGCCTTCCAATATGTGAAGGGGGCCTACAGAAGGCTGGGGAGGGACTCTTTAGAAGGGGTTGGAGTGACAGGACGAGGGACAATGGTTTGAAACCAGAGCAGGGGAGATTTAGGTTGGACATCAGGAGGAAGTTCTGCACAATGAGAGTGGTGAGAGACTGTACCAGGTTGCCCAGGGGTGTGATTGAGGCCCCATCTTTGGAGATGTTTAAGGTGAAACTTGATGGTGCCCCGAGCAACCTGCTCTAGTTGGAGGTGTCCCTGCTGCCTGCAGGGGGGCTGGATGAGGTGGCCATTGAGGGTCCCTTCCAACCCATTGCATTCTGTGATTGTGTGGTAAACATCAATTAACAAACTTCCAGAGAAAGCAACAGAGCAGGAATAAAGGAGCAACTGGGATTGCCCCACAGGGAACATGCATCATTCCACAAACTCCCTCAGCACTGTGATCTGAACAGATGTGTGTTTCAGCTCTGTTTCCTTGGCCTTCTCTAAAGTTCATTTACTCCAGACAGGCTAAAATAAATTTGCCTTTGAGTGAGCCAAATGGATGGACAGGGACTGGAAAGAGTCTGTCCCTTTCCCAGCTGGCAGTTTAGGGCAAGGATTCTGAGCACAGCAGTGTGCAGTCCATACTGAACACCTCTCCTGGTGATGTTGATAGCCAAAGACTGATCTCCTCCTTGTTCCAGCAGCTGATAAGTAGGTTGCTGGATCATTGCCTAGCTCTGTATTGCTCCACAGGGTGGACAACTCAAAGGTACAAACTGGAGAATAAATCCTATGAAGAGAGACTGAAGGAGCTGGGGATGGTTGGTTTGGAAAAGAGGAGGCTGAGGGGAGACCTCATTGCTCTCCACAACTTCCTTAAAGGATGTTGTAGAGAGGCTGCTGCTGGTCTCTTCTCACAGGTAATTAGTGACAGAACAAGAGGGAATGGCCTCAAGCTGCCACTGGGTAGCTTTAGACTGGAGATTAGGAAGAAATTTTTCCCATCAAGAGTGGTCAGGGAGTGGAATGTGCTGCCCAGGGAGGTGGTGGAGTCCCCAAGCCTGGCTGTGTTTCAAGGTGGTTTGGATGTAGTGCTTGGGGCTCTGGTTTAGGGGTGAGCCTTGCAGAGCAGGGTTCTGGGTTGGGCTTGGTGATCCTGAGGGTCTTTTCCAAGCTGAATGTTGCTGTCTTGGGTTTATAGGGAGCAAGACAGACGCTCTGTTGTGTATGGGAGTAGATGCAGAATTATGGGAACGGAATAACAAAAGACTGCACTTTCCAGTCCAGCCCTGGACCTCTCTGGTACTTGGAGGACTTTCAGCTCCATGGTTTAAGGCATCCCAGTTCTTAAACACAAACCCACATAATGTTCTGAACTCAAGAAACTACACACAGCACCAAACCCAAGAAGAGCTTCAGGCAGACAGCAAAGCAGAACTTTTGCTTTCTAGGCAAGGGTGGTGCAGAGAGCTCAAGCAGCTGTGTTACCTTAGGTGAACTCCTGGGTAGCACTCATCATCAGCTCTCCTGTTTCAAGCAGCAGGAAAATCTTGGTTGGCTTTATTCAGTGCTGTAGAACTCCTCCATAGAATGGGAGGAGCCCTTCTTTGTTTTCAGGCATAAGCATCAGAAGCCAAGCAGAAAGGATGGATGATTCAATCCAGCTTTGTAACCCATCCTTGAAAGTCTTGAACTCACAGAACTCATCTGCTACAGAGCTCTTGAACTCACACTTTCTGCAGACAGGGTCCAATATCTAGATCTGGCACATGCTGGACCCAAGGATCTTCTCTGGTGAGCCCCACCTGCAGTGCTGTGTCCAATTCTGGAGCCTCTGTTACAGGAAGGATTGGAGGTGCTGGAAGGTGTCCAGAGAAGGGCCACGAGGAGGAGCAGAGGGCTGGAGCTGCTCTGCTGTGAGGACAGACTGAGGGAGTTGGGGCTGTTCAGTCTGGAGAAGAGAAAGCTCCGAGGAGACCTAATTGTGGCCTTCCACGGTCTGCAGGAGGCTACAAGAAAGCTGGGGAGGGACTTTTGAGGGTGTCAGGGAGGGATAGGACTGGGAGGGATGGAGTAAACATAGAAATGGGGAGATTGAGATTGGATGTTAGGAAGAAGTTGTTCCCCATGAGGGTGGTGAGAGACTGGCACAGGTTGCCCAGGGAGGTGGTGGAAGCCTCCTGCCTGGAGGTGTTTGCAGCCAGGCTGGAGGTGGCTGTGAGCAACCTGCTGTGGTGTGAGGTGTCCCTGCCCATGGCAGGGGGTTGGGACTGGCTGAGCCTTGAGGTCCTCTCCAACCCTGACAACTCTATGATTCTACCTCTGACTGAAGCTACTCTACTTCATCTGCACTCATTTGAATAACAATTGAGGTGACAACTGAGATTAAAACTGTCTTTAAGCTTATACACTTGTCTGAACATAAGGAGATGTGCATTAAACCTCTTCAACTAATTTGCATCATTTTATTCAAAGGGAAATAGCTTCATCAAATGGGCCAAGAAGAGTCTCCTCCTTCCCACTTCCAGGCTGTGCTGAAGTGCAGCGCTAGGACAGTCTTTGGGGCTATAAATGATTGCTGCTCAAGGCTCCTCAGGTAGAAGAAGGTAATTTGTGGGAAAGGGTTAGACTTGACAATTAGGGAGGTAGACTTAATAATTAGGGAGTCCTTAGGCAGCCTTTCAGTACCTAAAGGGGGTCTGTAAGAAGGATGGGGACAGTCTGTTTAGCAGGGCCTCTTGTGACAGGACAAGAGGTGATGGTTTTTAACTAAAAGAGGGGAGACTCAGACTAGACATAGGGAAGATATTTTTTGTACAATGAGGGTGATGAAACACTGCAACATGTTGCCCAGAGGGGTGGGGGATGCCCTGTGTCTGGAAACATTAAGTTCAAGTTGTCTGGGGCTCTGAGCAAGCTGATCTGAAGACATCCCTGCTCACACTAGAGGGGCTGCACCAAATGACCTTTTAAGGTCCCTTCCAACCCAACCCATTCTATGCTTCTATGCAAGCTCCATCCAGCAGCTTAACCATTTCCTTTCTCTTTTACAGAAAACCTGAGAACTCATAGCTGCAAGATCAGCAGCCCTTGTCAGAACTGTATCCTCAGGCAGCAATGAATGCAAAACCACCAGTCCTTTTCAAGCCTACAGCCTCAGACAGCAATGAGAAGTAAAGGCTCTCCTGGTTTGCAATTCAGGCTTAAAAATAAATACATATACACAGAGAGAGTGTGCTTGCAATCAAGCCCTCCCCCAGGCCTCAAGGAAGAAACACAAAAGAAAGCTTGGCCCATGTTTGGAGCTGAACTTACACTGAACCTTTCCTGAGAAGAAGTTACTCTGGCACCTCTGATTTCCACCAGGGACTGGAGCTGGAAGTGACCCTGCGCTAACAGAAAGCCTTTTCTGCTGGTATTTCCAGCTGAGGTGCCAAGTGGAAGTGCTGGGATCTGATAAGAAAGTTTCCTTTCAGAAATGTTTATCCAAGCCTGACCTGGACTGTGAAAGGTTTGGGCTGGAGCTCCTCCACTGTGAGGACAGACTGAGAGAGTTGGGGTTGTTCAGTCTGGAGAAGAGAAGGCTCCAAGGAGACCTAACTGTGGCCTTCCAGTATCTGCAGGGGGCTACAAGAAAGCTGGGGAGGGACTTTTGAGGGTGTCAGAGAGTGATAGGACTGGGGGGGATGGAGCAAAACTAGAAATGGGGAGATTGAGACTGGATGTTAGGAAGAAGTTGTTCCCCATGAGGGTAGTGAGAGCCTGGCACAGGTTGCCCAGGGAGGTGGTGGAAACCTCATCCCTGGAGGTTTTTGCAGCCAGGCTGGAGGTGGCTGTGAGCAACCTGCTGTAGTGTGAGGTGTCCCTGGCCATGGCAGGGGGGGTTGGGACTGGCTGAGCCTTGAGGTCCCTTCCAACTCTAACAATCCTATGATTCAGTGCTTCTGTCTCTTTACCAACTGACACTCAATGAGTTAACAGAGCAGCCTTCACCATTGGTACTCCAGCATGCATCTGTGATTTTCACAGGAAACTTACAGCATTTCATAGACTCCAAAGCAGTGAAATCATCACCAGTGTGGATCAGTACAGTGGGGCCAGTTCTCTTCAGTGCCCTTATCGATGATCTGGGTGAGAGAACTGAGTGCACCCTCAGTAAGTTTGCAGGTGTCACCAAGCTGGGTGGGATGTTGATTGCTGGAGGGCAGGAAGGCTCTGCAATGGGACTTAGCCGGGCTGGGTCCCTGGGCTGACATCAACTGTGTGAGGTTTAACTAAGCTAAGTGATGAACACTGGAGACTTGGTGGAGAGTGGCTGGAAAGCTGCCTGGCAAGGAGGACAGCTGCTCAACAGCCAGGGAAATGGGGGCTAGCACTGTGCCCAGGTGGCCAAAAAGGCCAGCAGCAGCCTGGCCTGGATCAGCAATGGTGTGGCCAGCAGGAGCGGGGAAGGGATCATGCCCTGTACTGGGCACTGGTGAGGCTGCACCTCAAATCCTGGGTTCGGTTTTGGACCTCTCACTCCAAGGAGGACATTGAGGTGTTGAAGAAGATCTGGAGAACAGCAACAACATTGGGGAAGGGTCTGGAGAACAGGGCTGGGGAGGAGCAGCTGAGGGAGCTGGGGGTGTTCAGTGTGGAGAAGTGGAGGCTGAGGGAGACCTCATTGCTCTCTACAGCTCCTCAAAAGCAGGTTGCAGTGAGGTGAGCATTGGTCTCATCTCCCTAGTCTCAGGTGAGAGGAAATGGCCTGAAATTGTGCCAGGGGAGGGCTAGGCTGGAGGTGAGGAAAACTTTCTTTAGTGCAAGAGTGGTCAGGGACTGGCAGAGGCTGCCCAGGGAGGTGGTGGAGTCCCCAGCCCTGGAGGTGTTCAAGAAATTCGTGGCCATGGCACTTGGGGCCATGGTTTGGTGGCCATGGTGGGGTTGGGCTGCTGGTTGGACTGGATGAGCTTGGAAGTCTTTTCCAACAAAACAATTCTCTGATTCCATGATTCCGTGATAGTTGAGCAGCAGCTGTTGGCAATGCAGCCACTCTCTACAAGACCTTCCAATCAAAAGGAACACATTTGAAATGTCTGTCTTGCCTCCTCATGCTTTTGAATTACAGTGAGGGGGGGAGGAAATAAAAGCACCTTCATGAGGTTTTCAGTTCTGTGCCTTGACTTCACCCTGCACAGAGTTATTTTCTCTATTTACTCTGATTGTATCCTTTCTTATTTATGACTTTTGCATGCAAACAGGCTTTTTGGAGAGTTCATCAGTCCCAGCTGGCTGCTTTCCACTTGATGTCAATAATTCTTCATTCAGCCATTTATCAGAGCTCTTTTCACTTGCATCCAACAGATGATGTCACCAAGAAAGAGTTACAATTGCAGGCGTGAAAATGAAAAGGAGAGCAAAAAAGCTTTCAAGCAATAAAAAAAAACCCCTCTGCTGTTCTAAGAGACAAAAGTGGCCATAAGAAACAAGAAGACAACACAGCAGGATTCCAATGGGAGCAGAATTATGGCTCCACACACCTTAATGTTCCAAGCTGTCAGCAGGTGTTTCAGAAACTCATGCTCCTGAAGCTGCAACTGTGGAATCATGAGCCATGGAACCAGGGAATGGCTCAGGCTGGAAGGGACCCTGGAGATCACCTGCTCCAACCTCCCTGCCATGGGTAGGGATTCGTCTCAACTACATCACTTTACTCAAGGCCTCATCCACCCTGGTCTTGAACACCTCCAGGGAGGAGGCATCCACAGCCTCCCTGGGCAGCCTGTGCCAGAGTCTCCCCACCCTCATATTGGAAAAACTTCTTCCTAATGTCCAGTTTAAATCTAGTCTCCCCCTCAGCTCCAAACCATTCCCCCTTCTCCTGTCTCTAGACATCCACATGAAGAGTCCCTCTGCAGCCTTTCTGGGGGATCCCTTCAGGTCCTGGCAGGCAGCTCTAAGGTTCCCCTGGAGTCTTCCCTTCTCCAGGCTGCACAGCCCCATCTCCCTCAGCCTGTGCTCACAGCAACGCTGCTCCAGCTCTTGGATCATCTTTGTGATCTCCTCTGGACTTGTTCCAGCAGCTCTGTGTCCTTCTTATGGTGGGGACACCAGAACTGGAGGTAGGATTGGAGGTGGGGTCTCAGCAGAGCAGAGTACAGATAGAGATGGAGATGGAGATAGAGATGATAGAGAGTGAGAGAGAGAGAGATGATAGAGAGAGACAGAGATAGAGAAAGAGATAGAGATAGAGATGATAGAGATGAGAGAGTGACAGAGATAGAGGTGATAGAGATAGATATGATAGAGATAAAGAGAGGTACATAGAGGTGATAGAGAATTAGATAGATATAGAGATGACAGAGAAAGAGAAAGAGAAAGAGAGAGAGAGAGAAAGAGATGATAGAGGTGAGAGAGATAGAGACAGAGATGATAGAGATGAGAGAGAGAGATATGATAGAGATAGAGATATAGAGATGAGAGAGATAGGGATGAGATGAGAGAGAGAGAAATAGAGATATATGTATGTGTGTGTGTATAAGAATTCTTATTTCCCTTTCCCAACTCAGATGCATGGACTATTGTGCCTGGGATCAGATTCTAATATGTTTGCATCTGACAGTTCCCATTTAGGATATTTAAGCAAGAAGTAGAAGGGAAATGTGGCATAAATGAAGGTGGATATGAAAGATTCTTTTCTTTATTAGCTGTAAACTCATAGAAACTGTATGAAGACCTTTTCCTTATAAGCTTTCAATTACTTCCACGTCGAAGGAATGCCAAATTGCTCTGAAAGTGAGGTTTTTCTGAGGCATTGGTTGCTTTAGAGCAGTCATGGTGCTCTTGAGTTGCAGGATGTGCCATCCAACTCCCTCTCCATGTTAACTGCTGCTGACCTTCAGCCAGGGAAGGCAGCTAGTAAGGTGATGTAATCTGGCAGCTGCTCTGGGGCTTTCTGAAGAGCTGAAGCCAAATGCAATCCATATTTAGGTGGCCCAACTTGCTCTCAGCACTTACTGGGTTTAATGGTGGATTTGCTTAGGAGATTGTAAGGGTGATGCCATATGGGAATTCCTGAGTGTTGCCTTTCACTCCTCCAAATGCCAAGTGTGAGGCTGTTTTCACCTACATCTTTCCTGTGGCAGGGGTGGCATCCATAGGAGAAGTTCCTCCTGTACTGCCAAGCACTCTCCCAAAACACCTCATGGGAACACACATTTCTTGGGAACTGGAGAGGAAGGGAGACTATTACCCAAGTGGAAATGTGATCCTGTTTCTGATGCACATTGCCTGGAATCTTTTGTTATTTTTTTCCCATTTCTTGAGGAAAATCACAGGAAGAGTGTGGGTGGATTGGCTCATGTCTGAAAAGACTTCTCTCAGTTAAAGGCAAAACCAACAGCATTTGAAAGCAAGGGCAGCAACAAAGCTGAGGAAGGGCTAGAAGAACAAACCCTCTGAGGAGTAGCTGAGGGAACTGGGGCTTTTTAGTCTGAAGGAGAGGAGGCTGAGGGAGACCTCATTGCTCTCCACAGCTCCCTGAGAGGAGGTTGCAGTGAGGTGGGGATTGGGCTCTGCTCCCTAGCATCAGGTGATTGAAGAGAGGAAATGGCCTGAAATTGTGCCAGGGGAGGCTTAGGTTGGAGATGAGGAAAAACTTCTCTGCTGCAAGGGATTGGCACAGGCTGCCCAGGGAGGTGGTGGAGTCCCCATCCCTGGAGGTGTTCCAGAAACCTCTGGCCATGGCACTTGGGGATGTGGTTTGATGGCCATGGTGGGGTTGGGCTGATGATGGAGTGCAATGGCCTTAGGGGTCTTTTCCAAGCAAAACAGCTCTATGATTCTGTGCTTCTGTGTTTCAACAGCAGGCTAAACACAGGACCAAAGCAAGGAAATAAAGTGGAGCCTGCTCTTACACTTGACTAGGCTGACATTGTTCCACTTGCAGTAAAAAGGCCAAAGCCTTTTTCAGTTTCTGATTGTGGAATTGTATCATCCTGTATACCTATGAGTCTATAATCCCATGATACTATGATTCCATTATTCTGTGATTCCATGGTTCTACCATTCCATGATTCTATGACTCTATGATTCCAGGATTCCATAACCCCATGACCCTCAGATTCCCTGTGTGTTATTTTTCTTGGTGTGATTCTTCACAAGCAATGATTCCAAATCCCTCCAAAGGCTTTTACTTGACCAGGATGACAAAACAAAAATCACCACAACGACCTCAAGAGCTGGAATGGGCTCAAAGAAAATCAAATGGGAAGGGGGACAAAACAAGTGACATCCCAGAGCTCCAGGCAGAATTCTTCCATGAGCAGTCTTCTACCAAGGTGCAGCAGATGAGGACACAGTCTACTATTTTTAATCACTTGAACACAGAGAGGATGAAAATGCCTTTGTTTATTTGCATTTTCACAGCTATGTGCAGCCTGTAACTGTGCACAGAAAGAAAGAGCAAAAGAAAAAGACAGGCATGATCTTCAGAGGCATGAAAGGTGACAGCTTGGGAGCTTATTCCCCCCCCCCCCTTTTCCTGTACCATTTTTCACTCCAGCACAAAACCTTCTTGAGCCAGCTGGTTGTTTTGTTCACACTGGCTTTCATTGCCTCATCGAGCCAGTTCATTACAGCTCCTTGCCCCAGGGCTCAATTTTCAGCTGCACTGAGCATGACCCACATCAGCTGTGGGAAGAAGGCAGCAAAGGCTCCGTGGGTGCCTCAGACCCCCTCCCCCACGTCCCGAGGATGCCATGGGCTGACCCAGCAACCCTGCTGCCCCAGCAGCCCTGGCTGTGTGCCGCTGGGGCTTGGGGCTTTGCTCGGCCAACAGGAGTTGGCTTGCCCCGACGTGAATCCTGCGAGAGGGCAGAAGAAGCTGCCGTGAAACAATGCTGGCTCTGTCAGGGCAGGACTCTCCCACACGGGGGGTGGGGGGGCTCCTCAAGATGCTCTTCCTGGGAAGTGCTTCAGGGGCTGATCTTGCAACCCACAGAGAACTTTCTGGAAGCAGGCCCTGGAGCGGGGCGGTGCTGTTCCTAAGGTAACCAGGCTCCAAAGTCATCTCACTGCTTGCTCACGGGCTGGAGATGCAGTGCTGGAGAGGAGCTGTGTGGCAAATGGATCCTATTTGCTCCTCTGCTCCAAAAGGACAAACAGTTCTCTGTTTTTGAAGCTTTTTGGACGAGATTAGTGGTTGTGGAGACGGAGCTGTGTCCATTTTCTCCTCAGCAGCAAGTGGGTGGCTGCCTCCCACGCTCGCGACGCTGCCACATTTGGCAGCACAAACACTCTGGCAGCAAGAATTCCTCTAAGAGGTCTCGGCACTCTCAAGTAGCCTCACTGCTCCCTAAAACAAAAACTCCTTGGAGGGGGGCAGTTCTTTCCTTACCTAGCTCTGGCAGTCCGCTGAGCTGTGGTCGCTGCTTACCTGCGCCAAGCCAGCTCCTCAACGCTGTTGGCAACCCAAAACCTACCCCAATCAGCAAGGCAGAAGGGTCCTGGGCCAGGGAAGAGGAAGAGCAAGAGAGCTGAAAGCGTCATGAAGACCCCAGGCTGGCACAGCACGCTCTGACTCACACTTTCCACTTTTCAATGTCATCCATTAGGTTAAAACCCCAACAACAACAACAACAATAACAATAAAACCCGGTCTCCATTCTGGGTTGGGGGGGTGGGGGGTTTTGGGGGGGGGGGGCTGTTTGTGGTTTGGGGGTGTTTTTCATTGCCTGCTTTAATAGCTGTGCTCTTCATCAGCTCCAGTGTTCAGCAGCTGATGCCTCTCTTCCCTTGCTGAGGGCACGTGAGAGTTTTGCTGAATAGCTGCAAACATGCTCTCTGCTGGGTACTAATAGCTGGCACATTAGGCTGCTTGGCCAAGTGTAGCAGCCAAACAGAAATGCTTTCAATAGTCTGATTTCAGTCAAGAAGCAGAGGGTTGGATTTTTAGGTTGGGGTTTTTTTTTCCCTCCCCTTTACCCACTCTGCTTGGTGCCAGAGCGCTTAAAATAGTTCTCTCAGAGTTTTCTTGTTACCCAGTTTGGAGCCCAGATGTAGGAAGCAAGCCAGCACAGCTGGTGAAGCCTAAGTGTCTCACAGATAGGGAAGGGCTTGCATGGTCTCAATTTTATTCTTAACTCTTATGCTTTGCTTTCTTGTTCTTCTTTTATTTTATTTTAGGTTTTATTTGCTTTTTTTCCCCCATTATTGTAGAAGTGAAAGGGTCAAGCAGCTGAAAGGAGACTTGACAGGGTGCTTGGTTGCATGGTTTAGTTGATTAGGTGGTATTGGATGATAGGTTGGACATGATGATCTTGAAGGTCTCTTCCAACCTGGTCTATCCTATCCTATCCTATCCTATCCTATCCTATCCTATCCTATCCTATCCTATCCTATCCTATTCTGTTCTGTTCTGTTCTGTTCTACTCTATTCTGTTCTGTTCTGTTCTACTCTATTCTATTCTACTCTATTCTATTCTACTCTGTTCTATTCTATTCTGTAAGACCTTCCTCTCCCTCCTCTCTTCATCACCTGGGGAGTCCTGGTGACCAAAAGGATGACAGGTTGGACTTGATGATCTTTGGAGGCCTCTTCCAGCCTGGGTGATTCTGTGATGATGGTTTAGTTGGTCAGGAGGTGTTGGGTGAGAGGTTGGACTCGATGATCTCTGAGGTCTTTTCCAACCTTATTGATTCTATGATTCTATGAACCAGCAATGTGCCCTTGTGGACAAGAAGGCCAATGGCATCCTGAGGTACATCAAGATGACCTGTGGCCAGCAGGTGAAGGGAGGTTCTCCTACTCCTCTTCTCTGCCATGGTGAGGCCACATCTGGAGAGCTGTGTCCAGCTCCCTGGCTCAAGAAGGACAGGGAGTTGCTGGAGAGAGTGCAGCTGAGGGGACTGGAACATCTCTCTTGTGAGGAAAGAGGAGAGAATTGGGACTTTTTAGTCTGGAAAGGAGCAGACTGAGAGGGGATCTCACCAATGCTGATCAACACTTCAAGGGTGGGTGTCAGGAGGATGGGACCAGGCTTTGTTCAGTGGTACCCAGGGACAGGAGCAGGGGCAATAGGCACAAACTTGAACATCAGAAGTTCCATCTGAACATGAGGAGGAACTTCTTTAATTTAAGGCTTATAGAGCACTGGGACAGGCTGCCCAGAGAGGTCATGGAGTCTCTGGAGACTGGAAAGTCTGGATGCCTGCCTTGGGTCACCTGCCCTGGGTGATCCTGCTCTGGCAAGGGGGTTGGACTGGATTGCATCCAGAGGTCCTTTCCAACTGCTGCTGTGATTCTGTGATCATTAGGCTGCTCAACTTTGCCATTTTTAGTACTTCCCTCCTCGTTTCCCTCATCAGGAACACAGATTTAATTAGTTGTTCCCTCCTGAGCACACACTGATACCTGTGCTGAGCTAGAACGAGGATGCTGTGCTGTGAATTCATCCTCTCAGCAGGCTGGGTATAAAATCAGCAGTCTTCTTCTACTGAGGAGTCTGTGCTGGATTTCTAACACCTTTCTGAGGAGAAAAGGAAGAGATGGAATGGTCCCAGCCTTCTTAACTGCAAGGAACTGAGAAGGGATGATATGCCAGCCAGTGGAGCTGTCTTACAGGCAGAAAGGGACCTGGGGGTGCTGGTGGATAGTGGGCTGAACATGAGCCAGCAGTGTGCCCACGAGGCCAAGAAAGCCAATGGCATCCTGGCCTGCATCAGGAACAGTGTGGCCAGCAGGAGCAGGGAGCTCATCCTGCCCTGTGCTCAGTGCTGGTTAGGCCACACCTGGAGTCCTGTGTCCAGTTCTGGACCCCTCAGTTTAGGAAAGATGTTGAGTTGCTGGAAGGTGTCCAGAGAAGGGCAACAGAGCTGGGGAGGGGTCTGGAGCACAGCCCTGGGAGGAGAGGCTGAGGGAGCTGGGGTTGCTTAGCCTGCAGAAGAGGAGGCTCAGGGGAGACCTTCTTGCTCTCTCCAACTCCCTGAAGGGAGGTTGTAGCCAGGTGGGGATTGGTCTCTTCTCCCAGGCAAGCAGCAGCAGAACAAGATGACACAGTCTCAAGCTGTGCCAGGGGAGGTTTAGGCTGGATGTGAGGAAGAAATTCTTCCCAGGAAGAGAGATTGGCCATGGGAATGTGCTGCCCAGGGAGGTGGTGGAGTCACCATCCCTGGAGATCTCCAGGAAAAGCCTGGAGGAGGCACTTGGTGCCATGATCTAGTTGATTGGTTAGGGCTGGGGGATAGGTTGGACTGGATGATCTTGGAGGTCTCTTCCAACCTGGTTGATTCTATTCTGTTCTACGCTCTAGCAAGGACCAGGCTGGCCAGTCCTGGAGACACAACAGCTTTCTTCCCCTAGGGATGCAAATCCTTAAGGGTTGGACTAGATGATCATTAAAGGTCTCCTCCAACTCAAATCATTGCAGGACTCTATGAAATCAGATTGCTGGAAGCCTAGTCACTTCTCTGGCATATTTTTTTCCCCTGTTGGAGATTTGCTCTCACCTTAGCACCCTCATGGGATCTTTCCCCGTGTAACATATGACAACTCCTACCAGCCTTGAGTTACTTCTAATGGCATGGTTCCTACAGGGAGGTTTTTGAAGGCAGACCAGTCTGGGACATTACCATTATAGACCACAGAACTCCATGTTCCTGCTACATCTGTGAAAGCAGTTGGAGGAACAGCAACACGGGTGGAAGTAGCACTGATTCATTCTGTCTTCATGTGAAAACAGAGGGAACAGTTGGCCTCTCCAAACTGGAATGCTAGCTGCAGAGATCTGAATATGCAAAAATAGCACAGCAGTTTCTAAGAGAAGATTAAACACCTCTCAGAAATGTCTTGCTAAAAAAACCCCATGCACCAAGGTCCACAGGGAAGGGTTGGAGAGGTGCAGAGGGCAACACCTAGTGTGACACTAGGTCACACTGGAAGTCATCAGGAGACAGATATTTACATCTCATTTATGCCTTTACCTTTTGTCTTTCCAGGCCACAATGGTTTTTACATGCAGAATTCAGTTGCAGAAGCTCCATCAGGTTTGCTCCCTGCTGTACCAAAAGCATGCAGACAGTGTCCAGAGAAGGGCTGTGGGAATGAGCAGAGGCTGAGAGAGCTGGGGTGGTTCAGCCTGGAGAAGAGAAGGCTTAGGGGAGACCTTATTACCATGGACTAAGACATCAAGGGTGGCTACCAGGGGGCTGGAGACTCCCTTTGCACAAGGAGTCCCATGGAGAAGACAAGAGGTGATGGGGACAAGTTACTGCTGGGGAGATTCCCAGTGGGCTCCAGAAGATTCCCCTGAGTACAGACAGACACTGGAATCATCTCCCAAGGGCAGTGGTGGAGTCCCCTCCACTGGGCAGTTTGAAGGCTCAGCTTGGCAGGGTGCTGGGCCAGATCATTGCAACTCTACCACCCTGTGCCTGCTTCTCGAGGGGAAAGGAACAGCCCAATGCCTGAGACTGAAGTCGTGCAGGTACCTGCTAAGCTCTGGCATCAACTGCAACCAGCTGCTTACAGGATCTGCAGGTTTCTCTCTCCCCTTGGAGGGCTCCTTTGGATGCTTTAAGCCAAGCAGAGAGAGCTTTGTTGCATTCCTAAGGTGAGACTGATGTAATTGCCCCAAGTAACTAGAGACAGGACAAAAGGAAATGGGCTCAGGATGTACCAGTGGAGAAACCTCCAGACTGGATACTAGGAAAGACTTCTCTTCTGAAAGAGTGGTGAGGCACTGGAACAGGCTGTCCAGAGGGGTGTTGGAGTTGCCATCCAGGGAGGTGTTAGGAAGTGTGTAGATGTGGTGCTTCAGGATATGCTTTAGTGGCCATGGTGGTTGGCTTATGGTTGGACTTGGAGACCTTGGAGGTCTTTTCCAACCTTGGTGATTCTATTATTCCATTAATTATTCTTTCATTCTATTATTCTATTAATTATTCTAGCATTCTATTAATTGTTCTATTGTTCTATTGATTATTCTATTGCTCTGTTCTATTCTTAGTCATTTTTAAGTGTCTTATCTAAGACATTCCTTAGGCACTCTGTATTAATTGGAGGGGGATAAGCCCCTTCACAAGTCAGATGTGCACAGGATAGGACAGGGGTGTAAGATTCATTGCCATGCTCATCCAGGTTCATTTCCATGCAGCATTGCTAGAGAGAGCCCTGGCAAGTGTCTGCCACTGCATGCTCAAGCTTGTGTGACTCAATTTGTGTGAGGTAAGCCCCTTTCTTCTGTAATCCTTCTGTCATGACTGAGCCCACCCCAGAGACACCACACCGAAGCCTCTCTGCACCTTCTCTCCTGATGGCTTTCTGCAGAGATCCTCATTAGTTCAATTGGCCATTAAGCTGCCCTGCAGAAAGGAAAAGAAAACCACCAAAAATATCTTGGAAGTGTTAACAGATGCACTTAAGAGTTACATCTTGTGATGAATGAACACCAAATCCCAGCTTCATTACAGCCAGCCCACACAGTCACATTTTTTATTGCTCATATGTAATGATCAACAATCATTTGGGACGGGGCGGGGGGGAAGGGGGGAAATAAACTCCAGCAGAATTTTAACACAAGCTCAGAAAAGGAAGTTAAATTAAATTGAGTTGCATTAAAGGAGATTAGATTAGAAAAACATAAAACAAAATGAGAGGAGAGGGAAGGGAAGGGGAGGGAAGGGAAGGGGAGGGAAGGGGAGGGAAGGGAAGGGGAGGGAAGGGGAGGGAAGGGAAGGGAAGGGAAGGGAAGGGAAGGGAAGGGAAGGGAAGGGAAGGGAAGGGAAGGGAAGGGAAGGGAAGGGAAGGGAAGGGAAGGGAAGGGAAGGGAAGGGAAGGGAAGGGAAGGGAAGGGAAGGGAAGGGAAGGGAAGGGAAGGGAAGGGAAGGGAAGGGAAGGGAAGGGAAGGGAAGGGAAGGGAAGGGAAGGGAAGGGAAGGGAAGGGAAGGGAAGGGAAGGGAAGGGAAGGGAAGGGAAGGGAAGGGAAGGGAAGGGAAGGGAAGGGAAGGGAAGGGAAGGGAAGGGAAGGGAAGGGGAGGGAAGGGAGAAGAGGAAATAAAGAAAGGAAAATAAAAGAAAAATGAAGAGAAGAGGAGAGAAGAGAAGAGAAGAGAGAAGAGAGAAGAGAAGAGAAGAGAAGAGAAGAGAAGAGAAGAGAAGAGAAGAGAAGAGAAGAGAAGAGAAGAGAAGAGAAGAGAAGAGAAGAGAAGAGAGAAGAGAAGAGAAGAGAAGAGAAGAGAAGAGAAGAGAAGAGAAGAGAAGAGAAGAGAAGAGAAGAGAATAAAGGGAAAGAAAAGAAAAGAAAAGAAAAGAAAAGAAAAGAAAAGAAAAGAAAAGAAAAGAAAAGAAAAGAAAAGAAAAGAAAAGAAAAGAAAAGAAAAGAAAAGAAAAGAAAAGAAAAGAAAAGAAAAGAAAAGGAAAGGAAAGGAAAGGAAAGGAAAGGAAAGAAAAGAAAAGAAAAGGAAAAGAAAAAATAAAAGAGAAAGAAAAGAGAATGAAAAGAGAAAGAAAAGTGAGGAGAAAGAAGAAAAGAAAAGCAAGTTAAATTCAATAAAGTGAAATCAAATAGCTCATTTTTTAAATAGAAATTGTTTGCAATTTCTGAATCACCCAGAAGTCCTCTGGCTTGCCCCTGCCTGCTGGCTAATCTCTCCTTGGCTGCTGCTCTCAGCAGACCTCTGGTATTTTCATCTTCCCCTCTTTGTTATTGCTGCCTATACCTGTTCCAAACCCCACACATCCTCCTCAACAAGCTGATGTTCCTTCCACACTATCTTTAGCTGGAACTGCTCTGTTCTTCACCCAATCTAGCTTCCTGGTTTTGTGTACAAAGTGTGTGATAGCCCTTGGGCTCACATGGAATTATTTCTGGTTTGGGTTTTTTTCTCTGTTTGGATGTGCTCTTTTTTTTCCCCTTTCTTTTCCCAGCAAATATTTCTCTTTCCCTTGCCAAGTTACCTTTAAATATTTGTCATTGCTATATAAATCCTCCTGTGTCCTTTGTATGGTGAGCCTTCCTTTGCTCCAGATGGCACTGCCTGCACAAAGACATCAACCAAAGCCTAGAATCTCTTCTGCTTCCATTTGACTTGTCCCAGTGATGCAAGTAAACAAATCTAGCACACATCCTCACAGACAGAATCAGAGAATCACAGCAGGGCTTGGGCTGGAAGGGACTTTAAAGATCATCTCATTCCAATTCCCCTGCCATGGGCAGGGACACCTCCCATCAGCCCAGGTTGCTCAAGGTCCTGTCCCACCTGTCCTTGGACGCCTCCAGGGAGGAGGCATCCACAGCCTCCCTGGGCAACCTGTGCCAGTGTCTCACTACCCACACTGCAAAGAACTTCTTCCCAATACCCACCCTAAATCTGCCCTCTTCCAGCTCAAAGCCATTCCCTCTGGGTCCTGTCATTCCCAGCCCTTGTCAAAAGTGCTTCCACAGCTCTCCTGGAGCCCTTTCAGGTACTGGAAGGCTGCTCTAAGCTTTCCCTGGACTCTCCTCTTCTCCAGGCTGGACAGCCCCAACTCTCTCAGCCTGTCCCACAGGAGAGTTGCTCCAGCTCTCTGATCATCTTTGTGGCCTCATCTGGACCCCCTTCAACAGCTCAATATCCTTCTTGTGCTGGGGCCCCCAGAATTTCTTGCACCTTCTGTATCTTGACATCTCAAAGTTGTTGAGGTGGAGCAAGTTTATCAGATGTCAAATTTTGGTGGCAATTATGAGAGACTTTGGTATTTTTAGCTTACAGCCATTCTAGAGCCACCATTGCACAGCAAAGGTAGGTTAGAGGACACAGTCTCAAGCTGTGCCAGGGGAGGTTTAGGCTGGATGTTAGGAAGAAGTTCTTCCCAGCAAGAGGGATTGGCCATTGGGATGTGCTGCCCAGGGAGGTGGTGGAGTCCCCATCCCTGGAGGTGTTTAGGAAGAGACTTGATGGGGTGCTTGGTGCCATGGTTCAGTTGATCAGTGGTGTTGGGTGATAGGTTGGACTCGATCTCAAAGGTCTCTTCTAACCTGATTAATTCTATTCTATTCTTAAGCAGGTAAAGGTGACTCGTTTCAGTTCTCACTGGTTTAAAGCAACACCTGAACTGCCACATGGCAGTGAAGAAGGGACAGTGCTGGTCATGGAGCACCAAGGTAACGCTCTCTGGGGCTCACAAAGAGGCCATCTCTATTTTGCACTAGCATGTGAGCACTAAACAGCTTGGCAGATGGTTCCCATGGAGCATATTCTGGGAGATTAATTCACAGGTAGAAAAGGCCTGGGAAGCTATAAGATGATCTGCATCTACCAAAGCAATGAGAGACACAGGGTTCCAAAGAGCAGCAAAGAGAAAACCGGTCAGAAGGTGAAGCACTTGGCTGCAGTGGTTGCTTACTTAATTAGCAATGTCCCTGATCTAATCAAATCATCACACTCTGAATCATCTTGCCCCAGTTTGCTCAGCAGAGATGTCCATTACACCACCAGTGGACATCTGTGCTTCTTTCCCCTTAATTCACAGAATCACAGAATCCAGCAGGTTGGAAAAGACCTCAGAGATCATCAAGTCCAACCTGTTACCTAATGCCTAACACCTCCTGACAGCTAAACCTTAACAGTGTTTCTCTATTTGTGTTTTATTTGTTCATTACTTTCTGGGGACCTGAGCAGCCCAGCTGACAATGACAAACCCTCAGTCAAGCCCTTGTCCAGAGAAGGGCCACAAGGATGAGCAGAGGGCTGGAGCACCTCTCCTGTGGAGACAGACTGAGGGAGTTGGGGTTGTGCAGGCTGGAGAAGGCTCTGAGGAGACCTTATTGTGGCCTTCCAGGATCTGAAGGGAGCTACAAGAAAGCTGGGGAGGGACTTTGGAGGGTGTCAGGGAGTGATAGGACTGAGGGGGATGGAGCAAAACTAGAAATGGGGAGATTGAGATTGGATGTGAGGAAGAAGTTGTTCCCCATGAGGGTGATGAGAGCCTGGCACAGGCTGCCCAGGGAGGTGGTGGAAGCCTCATGCCTGGAGGTGTTTGCAGCCAGGCTGGAGGTGGCTGTGAGCAACCTGCTGTGGTGTGAGGTGTCCCTGTCCATGGCAGGGGGGCTGGAACTGGCTGAGCCTTGAGGTCCCTTCCAACCCTGACAGTTCTCTGATTTGAATAGAGGATCTCCTTGGCTCCCAGGCAGCTGCATTGTTTTCATCTAATAAAAAACACTTGGTGGGGGGAGAGGGAGGAAGGGGGGAGAAAAAAAAATCCACACTATACAAAAAGCAAATAACTTGCAGCACTTCTAACAATTGTGCTGCAGTGCTTCAGGAATAACTGCTGAGCAGTCTGAGAGGACTGCAGGACTATGCCATTATTTGTGACAGGCTCTCACCTTTTTCCTAATTAATTCATTTCTTTTCTCCTAAGTGGATGGTGTCAGTTGAAGGCCAAGGGAATGCTGTGAAAATGAAGGAAGGGAAGCAGCAGGATGCTTCTTTACAAGACAACTGGCCCTCCATCCTCCCTCACCCATCAGCAGCCATAGGAAGCCTCTCCTGGGAGGACCATTATTCAGAGGTGTTTGGACTTCTGCAATCTATGGCTGGAAATAGAAAGAATGAGGACCCATGAATAGAAATGAGTAGGAAACTGTTTATTCCCATTCCCAGAATATGTTCAAGGCAGGAAAGAGTTTTCCACTCCATATTGGGATGAAATTGAGGCCATTCAACATTTTGGTTTTTTCTTTTGAGCAAGAGAAAGCTTTAGCTTCCCCCAGCCCCCACCCCCTTCTCCCCTGTCCCACATCCTGCTGCTCCCCTGCATGTCCTCCAGGAGAGCTTAGTGATTTGGGTGCCATCCCACAGGGACAAAAAGCTGGATCTGAAGCCCAGCTCCAGCAGCCTGATGCATTCACAGGCATCTTCTCAGTACTTGACAACCTTGCCACACATTACAGCAGCGTCCAACCTGCAGGCTGAATCTGAGGTCAGATACGATTACAGTTACAATTACAATTGGAAGGGACCTCCAGAGATCATCCAGGCCAAATCCCCTGCCAAAAGCAGGGTAGTCCACACAGGAGCACACCCAGGCAGGTTTTGAAAGTCTCCAGAGAAGGAGAATCACAGAATCAACCAGGTTGGAAAAGACCTCAGAGATCATCAAGTCCAACCTATTACCTCACACCTCCTGACAACTAAACCATGGCTCCAAGTGCCACATCTAAGCCTTTTGTGAACCCCTCCAGGGATGGTGACTCCACCACCTCCCTGGGCAGCACATTCCAGTGGCCAATCTCTCTTGCTGGGGAGAACTTTCTCCTTACTTAACTTGTTAGCAACAAGTTCTGCACTATGAGGGTGGTGGAACACTGGAACCAGTTGCCCAGGGAGGTTGTTGGGTCCCCATCCCTGGAGATATTCAAGGTGAAGCTCAACAGGGCTCTGGGCAACCTGATCTAGTGGAGGATGTCCCTGCTGATGGCAGAGGGGCTTGGACTGGATGAGCTTTGGAAGTCCCTTCCAGCCCAAACCATTCTATGATTCTACATAAACTGCTCTGACATTCACTTTACAACAGAGAATGGAAATGGAATCATAGAATTGCTAGGGTTGGAAGGGATCTCAAGGCTCAGCCAGTTTCAACCCCCCTGCCATGGGCAGGGACACCTCACACTACAGCAGGTTGCTCACAGCCACCTCCAGCCTGGCTGCAAGAGCCTCCAGGAGTGAGGCTTCTACCCATTGGGAGCAAAATGTCCTAGTGCCACAGGATCAGAAGCATCTGACCAGACTTGTGTGCTGCTGGGAGAAGTGAAATTGTTGTAATGCTGAGGAAAATAAGCTGTGAACACGAGCAGGTGAATCACCACTTCATCCCTCTTGTGTTTCAGATCAAGCTTCTGGAACATTTTAATCCAGGCAGTGCAGACAGCCTTCTCTGCATGCAACTGAAGCCAAGTGGAGCATTTGCAATGCCTGCAAGCAGGGACAAAAGGAAACTGTTGACTTTCTTCCACACCTTGCAAATGACAAAGGAGCAGAGCAAATCCACTGAGTGAAGTTCAGGACCTGAGGAAGATTTCAGGTGCCTGCATCCAAATCCTCCATCAATAGGATTTGTAGGTATGCCTTGGTGCCTAATTCCTGCTCACTTTACACAAAGTGCCTTCACAAACCTGGTCCAGGAGCTGGGATTTCCTACTGTGCTGCCAGGCAGAGCCTGCTTTGAGCAGGGTTTTGTGGCTCAGCTTTCCTGATGCTGGGTTTGCTCCAAGGTGTGTTTGGAGGAGGCTGGGAGTGGGAGAAGCATGTTGCAAAGGTGAAGGACCTGCTTTCATCTGCAATCAGTTTTGCCTCTGTCAAAGTAAGGCCAGCAATGGAGAGTGGCCTTGTTCTGCTGAGTGCACTCAGTGGATTGTGCCTCACATGGCAGTGGCCAAGGAGCCAGGGAAGAGTCCTGAGCATGAGCATGAAGGTCTTGGTGGCTTCTGGCATGACAGGGGCTGGCATTTTTTTAACTGCTGGACCTCTCTGTGGCTGCAAGAGCCACGTGAGGCATGGTGGCCAAGAGAAGCTTGAAACTCTTTCTCCTCATACAAATCCAAGTGTAAATATGAGCAGTCAGCACAGCAATCTGGAATGGCAGTGCTCACAAAATCCACAGAAGTCTCTTGAGACTTGCAACAGATGTCCACAATGAACAACTGTTCCTGAGGTCATCAGCTTCGCCAGGACATTGCTATGTCTGCTCAGATCAGAAGCTGAAGCAGGAATGAACCAAGGAACTTTGTCCTGCTGTGCCTTCAAAGAGATCTGAATCACAGTGCCCAGCAAAGGCATAGAAGCACAGAAGCATAGAATGTTTGAGGTTGGAAGGGACCCCCAGAGCTCATCCAGTCCAATCCTCCCAAGGAAGCAGCAGCACCTAGGGTAGAACACACAGGAATGTGTCCAGACAGCTTTGGAAAGTCTCCAGAGAAGGAGACTCCCCAACCTCTCTGGGCAGCCTGCTCCAGGGCTCCAGCAGCCTCACTGTAAAGAAGATTCTCATGTTGAGGTGAAACCTTCTCTGTTCAAGTTTGCATTCATTGTTCCTTGGCTTATTATTGCACACCCCTGAAAAGAGCTTGGCCCCCTCCACTTGTCTCTCACCCCTCAGTTATTGATAGTCATTGATCAGATCCCCTCCCAGCCTTCTCTTCTCAAGACTCAATGGCCCCAGGGATCTCAGCTTTTCTTCATAGGGGAGATGCTCAAGTCCCCTAAGCATCACTGGTGAGAGCTTCTGGGAGTGGAGAGTTTCCAGGGATGGAGAGCTTCCACCCTTACTCCTGGAGTTTCTCACAGTGGGACAAGTATCCTTCTGGAGAAACTGGCTGCTCGTGGCTTGGATGGGTAAACACTGGGGGGAAAAATCCCAAACCCTTCTCTGGGACAAGAGGTCTCAGCACTACTGCCCCTCTGTGCCTTTGCCTAGCTTCCATCATAGCCTACCTGGATTATTTTGTACAGCTAAGGGAAAGGAAGGAGGGAAAGGGAAGGAGGTCATTAGAGAGCCACAGCTAGAAACCCTTTGGGTTGGAAAAGACCTTCAAGTCCATTGAGTCCAAGCACTGTGCAGCATTTCAAACCAATCCCAAGTGTTGCATGCAGGCTGCAGGCTGCAGATCCCACGGCTGAGCAATATTTTTGTTCTGAGAACCACAGTTTAACTTTGCTAAAAAAAAAATATCAAAGACAAAAGAGCAGAGCCATTAAACAGACTCTGAAGTTTATTTGGTTTTGGGGTTTGTGTTTGGTTGGTTTCTTGGTGCTGTTTTTTTTCCCTCCAAGGTACAGCAGCTGTGGAAAAGAACATTTCAGTGTGCAGAACAGGCTGATTCACTGTGCTGCCTCTGAGTACAGATTGTTGTCTTCTCCCACACACTCTTCACAAATTAGGAAGGAAACTTGAAAGGCACTACAATATATGAGGGATTTTATTGCTCCTGGCTTAGCAGTAGTTCACAGAATCATAGAATGGTTTGGGTTGGAGGAGACCTTAAAGATCATCTGGTTCCAACTTCCCTGCCAGGAGCAGGGACAGCTCCCACTAGCCCAGGGTGCTCAGGGCTCATCCAGCCTGGCCTTGAACACCTCCAGGGAGAGGACATCCACAACCTCCCTGAGCAACCTGTGCCAGAGTCTCACCACCCTCACTGGAAAGAATCTCTTCCTAATCTCCAGTCTAAATCTCCCCTCTTCCAGCTCAAAGCCATTGTCCCCCATCCTAGCACTACAAACCCTTGTCAAAAGTCCCTCCCCAGCTCACCTGTAGCCCCCTTCAGGTACTGGAAGGCTGCTCTAAGCTTTGCCTGGAGCATTCTCTTCTCCAGGCTGAACAGCCCCAACTCTCTCAGCCTGTCCCCATAGGGGAGGTGCTCCAGCCCTCTGATCACCTTCCTGGCCTCCCCTGGAGCCACTCCAATAGTTCCATGTCTTTCTTATGTGGGGGGCCCAGAGCTGGACACAGCACTCCAGGTGAGTTCTCATGAGAATTGAGTATGACCTTGAATTTCCACTCTTTATCTAAAAGGTAATGGCTAATAAAATGTAAAAGATGAAGACAAAGCTGCAGTTTGAGATGCTTCCAAGCAACCCTGGAGTCGTGGCATGATTTAAACAGGACATGCAATGAGTTCCCTGTCAGAGGTTCAGCTGCCCTGGGTAAGGCTTGAGGACACACAGTCTTGAGACTTGGTCCTGGGCTCCTGCTACATAAAGGCAGAGGAATATAGGAGTGTGTTTAACTCTTGTGTTCACATGGACTAAGCTATGAGCTGCTTTAACTCACTGCTTCAGCTTCACCCAAGCAACACTTTAAACATCTATGAAACTGAAAACAAAGTCACCTACAAAACCACCCAGCCTCCCATGTGTAATTATCTGCAAGAAGCAGCAGCACAGAATCACAGAGTGCCAGCTTGGAGGGGACCCCAAGCATCACCTGGTCCAACCTTTCCAGGTAACAGTAGAGTTGACTTGAGCTGACCCAGCACCTTGGCAAGCTGAGTCTTAAACCTGTCCAGTGGAGGGGAATCCACCACTTCCCCTGGGAGATGATTTCAATGTCTGACTGTTCTCCTGGGGAAACATTTTCACCAAAGTAAGAAAGAGCAGCAGAGACCTCAACATCTATACCAGGGCTTCTTTTGCTCTCCTCAAACTTTGGGGTGGGTTGTCTTTTTTCCCCACACAATGTCTATTTAGTGCAGGAAACCAGCTAGGAAAGCTTGCCTGAAACGAGATTTGGTTCCACTGTTTCAGATTACAAGTCAGAAGTCAGCAGTAATCCATTCAGGAGGTGGCAGGATCCCTCCAGGTTTGGTCAATCCCCAGTTAAAATAATAAATCAATAATAAACCAATAATCCCAAAGGCTTTTTGGTTGCTTGGTTGGCTGGTCTTGGGGTTTGGTTTCTTTTTGGTGGTGGTGGTGGAGGTTTTTTTGTTTGGTTGTTGTTTGGGGTTGGGTTTTTGGTTTCTTTTTCTACAGGCAACGTGAGAAGGTTACCAGGAAATTGCCCTCATAAAGTGCATCTTTTCCTGATTTCAAAGGTAAATTGCAATGGCTCACACTGGGATTCTGTCAACAACCACTTTGAATCATTCCTTGAGACTCTTAGACAATCAAACCTGTCTCTCCCCTACAGAAAAACAAAGATAGCTGAAGCAAAACACAAGTTTGCAGCGAAATGCATCTCTGTTAGCCATAGATGAGAAGCTGGCCTGCACCTGGGTGATCTACAGGCTCTTAGTGCTCAAATCCACTGAGATTTCTTACTAGGGAACAGTTGCACCATAGAATTATAAAGGCTGGAAAAGACCTTTAAGACCATTGAGTCCAACCCATAGAATCATAGAATCACAGAATTGTTTGAGTTGGAAAAGACCTCTAAGATCAAGTCCAGCCATCAGCCTAACACCACCATGGCCACTAAACCATGTCCCCAGGTGCCATGGCCACACTTGCCTTGAATACCTCCAGGGATGGGGACTCCACCACCTTTCCTTTTTCTCTAGAGAAATCTGATATCACATAAGACCCAAAACTTCCTGGTTTTATTAGGCATGCAGGAGTTGAGGAAGCTGAAGCAGACACCACAAGCAACACATCCTTGTGTCTGCAGCCATCCTGAAAGAGCCACGTGTAGAAGCCACCAGCCGCTGCCAAGCAAGTACAAAACTAGCTGTGTGATCTCTCTGTGAGGGCACATTTGTAACACTCCATCAAAAGCAGCATTTATTCCACTGGCACAGGTACTGCCAAGGTGCTCAAGATCATCTGGGATTCACAAGTCTTCAAAGGAATACCAAACTCTGAGGCTTGGTGAAGAGAAGCAGGAGGAGATCGACACCACTGTGAACCTTGGGGTTGAGTCCCAGGAAGGAGCTTAAAGCAAGAGCAGCTGAAGCATCTTGTAATTGGAAAAGACCTTCAAAGTCATTGACTCCAACCCATGGAATCATAGAATCATTAAGGTTCAGCCCCCCTGCCAAACAGGATCACCTAGGGCAGGTCACACAGATGGCTCTTGAAAGTCTCCAGAGCAGGAGACTCCACAGCCTCTCTGGGCAGCCTGCTCCAGGGCTCCACCACCCTCACAGCAAGGAATATTTTCCTCATGTTGAGGTGGAACTTCCTGGGCTCCAGTTTATCACCACTGCCCCAACTTTGTGGTCTACAGAAGGTCTTCTCAAGGTCAAACCACAGACATTAACCACCAGATGAGCTGAATATAGCAAATAGGATTTATTTGGGTATCAGCTATCACCTCAAAATAGCAGAAGGCAGGGTTGCTGAGGGAAAGAGATACAAATATAGTTTAGAAACCTTATCTAGTTCTATAAATAACCAGGTAAAGTTATATATAGACAGCTATTAAATAGATTGGTCACTATAAGGAGCTGTGTTCCTCTTCATATAGAGGGCAATGTCTGGGAGCCAGCCCATTGGTGCAGGGCACTCATCTCATTTTAATGGTCTGTATCTGAAGTCTGTTCACCACTCATCACAGTTCTGGCATTAGTGACTTAATTGGCCTTCCCAAATGGAGCACACCAGCTCTCCAAGTTGTCACTGTCACAGTGGAGGGGGGTTGGACTAGGTGACTCTCAGAGGTCCCTTCCAATCCAGACTATTCTATGGTTCATCCTCAACACAAGGAGGAACTTCTTTACTGTAAGGGTCACAGAGCCCTGGAGCAGGCTGCCCAGAGAGGTTGTGGAGTCTCCTTCTCTGGAGACATTCAAGCCCCATCTGGATGCATTCCTGTGTGACCTGCACCATATTCTATGGTTACATGCTCCTGCACTGGTGGGGGGGGAAGGGGGTGGACTTGATGATCTCCAGAGGTCTCTTCCAACCTTTAGCATCCTGTGAGAGGGAGAATCAGGATCCTCACAACTGTGGTGATAAGACAGTGAATCAAAGTGTTAGGCTGATGGTTGGACTTGATGATCTTAGAGGTCTTTTCCAACCAAAACCATTCTGTGATTCTCTGATTCCTGTCTTCTTGCTACCACAGGAGAGAAGTGACAAGCTGCCCTCCTGCATGCCACCCATGCTTCCAAAGCTGAGACCCCTGCCCTGCAAGACAAAAAGCAAACCTTACACAACTGAGCTCCACAGACTGACCTGGAAGAATCCCTTCCATTTGCATAAGCCTAATTAAAAAAAAACCCTTCCTTTCTCTTCCTGGGGGAAAGAATAAATCACTGCCCAGATGAAGAAGCACTGGACTTTCTTAGAGACCTTGGAGGTTGGCTTGGGTTCTTTTTGGAGGTAATTTACCCAGAAACATAGTTTCCTAAACATGGAAAGTTTCTCCAGGCTCTTTGACAAGCAGGTGACCCGAAAATAAAGAAGCCATAAAACTGAAAGCAGTGCTCTTCAGTCAGCCATGGGCTCGAGCCTTCCCAGTGGCTATCCACAGCACCACTGCAACTCCATTTCTCCAGTGCTGGGCAATGAAAGGAATTCTGCCCTGTACTAAGAATGTGTTGCATTTAAAAAGACATTTCCTGTGATCCTAGGCTGTATAAGTGTAGAAATAGTGTCTTAATTACTCACAGAGAACATAACCTCCTTAATTAACTTAGCTCTTCAACTTCCTTATAACTTATACTGGGGATGGCATCGAGTTCTAATGTGCTATATTTATAATCTGTTCTTTTTCTGAGACAAAAATAAAGGAAATAAAATAAAATGAGACAAGTAGCATTTAGGGGATGGAGATTTGCTACCAAAAAAAAAAGAAGCCAGCTAGCTGCAAAGCTTCCCCTGCCACAATATGCCTTTGACTTTCAAGCTCTGGCCTCCCTTTCCAAAAAGCATATGCTGGGATTTGAAACTACTTCAGGGCTCTTGGGGAGTCAAGTGAAAGATTATTTTAGGATCTAAAAAAATGTCAAGATATCCTTTCCTGATTTTTCTGTACCCTAAATCAGTGCAAGGGGAAAGATTCACAGCTGCAGCAGTCGTAAACCAGGGCAGCGACACAGAGTCCGCAGGGGTTTTCCTTCCCCCTCCCCTTTTTAAACTTCTTCTGATTTTAATAGAAAGCATTTCATAGACTCATAGAATTGTTTGGCTTGGAAAAGACCTCGAAGATCATCCAGTCCAACCAGCAACCCAACCCCACCATGGCCATCAAACCATCTCCCCAAGTGCCGTGGCCACACACTTCCTGAATACCTCCAGGGATGGGGACTCCACCTCCCTGGGCAGCCTCTGCCACTCCCTGGCCACTCTTTCCATGGGGAAATTTTTCCTCATCTCCAACCTAACCCTTCCCTGGCACAATTTCAGGCTAGCTCCTCTCCTTCTATTCCCTGATACAAGGGAGAAGAGACCAACCCCACCTCACTGCAGCCTCCTTTCAGGGAGTTGTGGAAAGCCTCCTCCACATTACAGACCCCCAGCTCCCTCAGCTGCTCCTCCCCAGCACTCTTCTCCAGACCCTTCCCCAGCTCTGTTGCCTTTCTCTGGACACTCTCCAGCCCCTCAATGTCTTTCTTGGAGTGAGGGGCCCAAAACTGAGCCCAGGATTCAAGGTGCAGCCTCACCAGTGCCCAATCTCTCCCTACTCCTGCTGGCCACAGCATTCCTGATGCAGGTCAGGCTGCTATTGACCTTCTTAGCCACCTGGGCACACTGCTGGCTCATGTTAAGTGGTGTGATTTGTGAAGATATTCTTTTCCCTTTTCCAACTGTTCTGCAGTGGAACAAACTTTTGGTCTTTTCCCCTCCTTTGCTTTACAGAAAGCAATGGAGTTGCATTACACGGAACAGAAAGTGCTCCAAGTTAACATTACACTGCCTGGCTGTGGGGCAGGGGACAGAGGAGGTGGTAGGTTTCATGAGAGATTAAAAGCTTTTCAAAAAGCAAAGAGCAGTGAAGAACTGAGGGGTGAGTCCATGCTGAGCCCCACACCGCTGCCATCCCAGCAGTGGGGTTAAAATTAACCTTGCTGGATTCGGAGTCTATACATAACAGCAGAGAAAACAAAATAAGTTACTGCTGTTTAGACCTTTAGGATCATTGAGTCCAACCCATAGAACCATAGAAATATTAAGGTTGGAAAAGACCTTTAAGATCATTGAGTCCAACCCATAGAATTATTAAGGCTGGAAAAGACCTTTAGGATAGGATAGGATAGGATAGGATAGGATAGGATAGGATAGGATAGGATAGGATAGGATAGGATAGGATAGGATAGGATAGGATGGGATGGGATGGGATGGGATGGAATAGAATAGAATAGAATAGAATAGAATAGAATAGAATAGAATAGAATAGAATAGACCAGGTTGGAAGAGATCTTTGAGATCATGAAGTCCAACCCATCATCCAACACCATCTAATCAGTTAAACCATGGCACCAAGCACCCCATCCAGTCTCTTCCTAAACACCTCCAGTGATGGTGACTCCACCATCAGTGGGTCCAGCCCATAGAATCATACAGTCATTAAGGTTGGAAAAGACCTTCAGGATCATTGAGTCCAGCCCATACTGCTGTTCAGAATTACACTCTGGGTCAAAGGAAAAGGAACTCATTCTTCTAACAGAAAGCAACACAAACATGTGTTCAGAGCTAAGGTAATGCAAAGCCACTACAAAGATTTTTATCCCTTCTCAAGGTGAGAATGGGAAGTTGTCATGGATTTTATTATTAATGTGTTTTTTTCCCCAGAGCTGATTCTCTATTCCATGACCTGAATGTACACAACAGAGCTATCAGAGCACAACTGACTGAACACAGAACCTACATTTTTGCAGCATGCAGGACAAAATTTAGACCAACTCAGTAATAACTGCTCCTTGTGGGGATAAAATTTCCCTGTTTCAGTGAAATTAAAGCACATTCCTCTTCCCTTTCACATCACAGCAAAAGGACCTGGTGGTTTAGTTTGCATTTGCTAGGCACCAAAGTGACCCTTTCATAAAGTCCATGCTGAAACCTTCATCCAGAACATTGTCAGCATTCTTCTCTTTTCATCTGAGGCTTTCAGTAAACACAGTCCTTGCATTGATCTGTCTGCACCACTTAATAACTGCCTAATTAGTTAGGCAGTTACAAGGAGATATGACACACAAAAAAGTAGAAGTCTCAAAGATATCATGTTCCTCTGTATTCTGTAAAGACTGGTGGCTAGAAAGGAGGGAGGGACCCAGATGGGCACCAGAGAGGCCCTGCTGAGGGTTTCCATCCCCAGATAATTCAACCACTTCATGAGTAGGTCTAAACCTGTCCCAGCAAGTGGTGCTTTGGCCTAACGTGGCGGGGAAAGGACACAAAGATTGCTTAGGCATTTCAAAGTATCTCTCTTCCCCTTGGGCAGCACTGCCAAAGAGCAGTTTCTGGGCTCCTTTACATTTATCACTGAACTAAAACCAGTGTCAGCTCTGAATTTTAATGAGCTACTTCTCTACTCTTTCCCCAGCTTTGTTTACTTTCATCACACAGTCACAGAATGGGTTGGATTGGAAGGGACCTTAAAGCTCATCCAGCTCCAAAGCCCTCCTGCCATGGGCAGGGTCACCTCCCACCAGCCCAGGTTGCTCAAGGTCTCATCCAGCCTGGTCTTGAACACTTCCAGGGAGATGACAGCAACCATTTCCCTGTTCCAGTGTCTCACTACTCTCACTGGAAATAATGTATTCCTAATCTCCAGTCTAAATCTGCCTTCTTACAGCTCAAAACTATTGCTCCCTGTCATGTCACTCCCAGCCCTTGCCAAGTGTCTGCCTGCTGGGCTGTCAGTGACCATTGCTGGCTCCTGGGGAGTTTGGCATCCCTAAGTCCTTCTCCTTGAGAATGTTCTTAAGCCACTCCTTGTATAGCCTATATTTATGCTTGGGATTGCCCCAAGCCAGGTGCAGGACCTTGCACTTTGCCTTGTTAAACTTCCTGAGGTTGGCTTGGGCCCCATTTCATTCTGCAGAACTTTATTAATAGGTGCTGAGCATGATGCCTGACAGACAACAGTGGCCACAGCCAGAGAGCTTGAGTCCTTTGGAACAGACAATGTTCCAGCAAGTGCTTTTACTGAACATGGAAGAATATTGAAGGGAAGGGGTCTGTGCTGTTGAGTCAGTGGGACAATTTGATGGAAAGCAAGAGCAGGTCTCCCATTTGCATGGAATCATAAAACTGTGGAGGTTGGAAGGGAGGAGTAGAATAGAATAGAATAGAATAGAACAGAATAGAACAGAACAGAACAGAATAGACCAGGTTGGAAGAGATCTTCAAGATCATCAAGTCCAACCTATCCCCCAACTCCACCTAATCAACTAAACCATGGCACCAAGCACCCCATCCAGTCTCCTCCTAAACACCTCCAGTGGTGGTGACTCCACCACCTCCCTGGGCAGCACATTCAAATGGCCAATCTCTCTTGCTGGGAAGAACTTCTTCCTAACATCCAGCCTGAACCTCCCTCCACAGCTTGAGACTGTGTCATCTTGTTCTGGGGCTGCTTGCCTGGGAGAAGAGCCCAACCCCCACCTGGCTACAACCTCCCTTCAGGGAGCTGTAGAGAGCAAGGGCTCCCCTGAGCCTCCTCTTCTGCAGGCTAAGCAACCCCAGCTCCCTCAGCCTCTCCTCCCAGGGCTGTGCTCCAGACCCCTCCCCAGCTCTGTTGCCCTTCTCTGGACACCTTCCAGCATCTCAACATCTTTCCTAAACTGAGGAGCCCAGACCTGGACACAGGACTCAAGGTGTGGCCTGACCAGTGCTGAGCACAGGGCAGAATGACCTCCCTGCTCCTGCTGGCCACACTGTTCCTGATGCAGGCCAGGATGCCATTGGCCTTCTTGGCCTCGTGGGCACACTGCTGGCTCATGTTCAGCCTACCATCAAGCAGTACCCCCAGGTCCCTTTCTGCCTGGCCACTCTCCAGCCACTCTGCCCCCAGCCTGTAGCACTGCATGGGGCTGCTGTGGCCAATGTGCAGAACCCAGCATCTGAAGCATTGCAAAGAGGAGCTGTAAACACATCAGAGAGCTGAAAGAGATTTTCTGCATAAAAAGGACCCTTTCCAGACAAATAAACATTGTCTCCTGCTCCTGGAGCCCTTTGGGTTTTTTTTTCTTCCTTTTTTGCACAGGAACCTGAAGAACTCTGTGAGTCTGCATAAATATATTCATGAAAGTTTTGCTGCAGCTTATATAAAGATCCTTCCATTTTGACACAAATCAAATTAATCCTCTTTGAATCTTCACTGAAACGATGATGCCAGGCTAAATAAATCTCTTTGAATTCTCATTAACTGTTAGTACAGCTGATTCTTTGACTGCTTCATTAGCATACTTGGTGGCATATGCTCAAAAAGAGGAAAGGGGGGGGGGGAAAAACCCCCCACATATAAAAGAACCCTACAATTTAATGCAAAATAGAACAAAGCTGTAGATTTCAGACTTTGCCTTCCACAGGCTGGAAAGTGCAGGGAGCAATGATCCAACATGAGCATTGCAGGAGGTTCTTCTGAATTGCCATTCAAACTGTTTCTTAATTGTGACAAAGTATAAATTAATTAGTCAGCTGTATGCAGATTTTCATCTGTCATAATGAATTAAAGCCATGGAGGGGGCTGGGGGGGAGAGTGCCAACATGAGAAGGACATCAAAGTGTTGGAGCTAGTCCAGAGGAAGCTATGATGATGAGCAGAGGGGTGGAGAACCTCCTCTATGGGGACAGGATGAGAGAGTTAGGGCTGTTCTCTGTGGAAGAGAAGGCTCCAGGGAGACCTAAGAGCAACTTTACAGTACCTGAAGGGGGCTACAAGAAAGCTGGGGAGGGACTCTTTGCAAAGGCTTTGTAGTAATAGGATGAGAGGGAATAGATTGGATGTGGAAGAGAGGAGATTTAGGCTGGAGATGAGGAAGAAATTCTTTCCAGTGAGGGTGGGGAGACACTGGGGAGCTTGTGGCTGCCTCCTCCTTGAAGGTATTCAAGGCCAGGTTGGATAAGGCCTTGAGCAACATGGGCTAGTGAGAGGTGTCCCTGCCCATGGTGTGGAGGCTGGATCTAGATGATCTTTAAGGTCTCTTCCAACCCAGACCATTCTAACCTTCTGTGTTACGACTCTAAGATAGGGTATGAAAACATCCCCGGTGTGACATTAACAGAGAGATAGCAGCAACTGCATTTGCTGCTTCACAACACCACAGCTTGCTAATTCATCTCTCATGATTCTTAGAAAGAAGAAGTTGTGTCTTTCTCCCATGACCATCTCAGTCAGAGAATTTCACATTGCAGCTTTCAAGAACTGGAAGCTTTCCCCCAGTTCCCTGTTAGTCACAGAGATACTGAAGCTATTATCTGCTAAAGAGGATTCATGATCTGGGTAAAAAAAAAACGACTACTCTGTTTAATAACCAAGTCTCCACTGAGAAGCTGTGTAGCATTAATGAAATGCCACTGCAGACCTCAGGAGGAAGCAATGTGCAAGACCTTGAAGGAAAGAGAGCAATCCACAGCCATTTTCCACACCGTGTGGCAGCAGCAGCAGAGCTGCTCGGAGCTCTTAGCATTCCATTTCCATGATCTAACGCTGCTCCATGGAACAAGCTCAGCTCCTTGGCTTGTGGCAAAGGTGGGTGGGATTTCCAAGAGGTCTCCATTTACATCAAACCCCTGCAGAGCCCAAACTGAGTCTCTGTGATTGAATGTGATAGCCTGCACCACATCAGGCGTGGCCACAGGCATCAAGCTCCCTGCCCAGGCTGCCAGGAGGGCAGGGTGCTGTATTATTTAATCAATCATTAATATGTTCCATGCTAAGCAGGATGCCTGCTGTCATGTTGCTTGACTTCCACAAGCTAATTCAAGTTGCTGCTCCTTATTACATAATTGTACTGCAATGCAATCCTAGAGGCAGCTTCAGGATGTCTCTTACAGCTTCCCATCATTTATGTAACGTCCCAGAAAACCACTCCAAAGGCTCATCTAGACCTAAGATTTACTGGCTCTTCCCAGCCCAAATGAAGGAAAATTGCTTGTGGAAAGTCTGTCTTCACTGTAAAGCTGAGGCCCTAACTTCCACAGGGTTAACAAACTTGTGTTGGTCCTGTTAATGTTACCTTGGAACACAGCTACTGCTCTACTTTATTATCCTTCTGTGATCACAAGGAGACTCCTTGTCCTCCCAGGACAGCCTTCACAGGCTGATGATGCCTGGAGAGATCTCTGACAGGAGACAGTGATGGAGTGTGGTGGAGTCCAACTCCCTTTCCTTCCATGTCCCCCCATTCTTACTCAGATTCCTCTGTCCACTCAGTGCTCCTACTTCAACTACTTGTGTCATAGATTCATAGTGTGTTTTGAGTTGGAAGGGATCTTAAAGCTCATCCAGTTCCAACCCCCTGCCATTGGCAGGGACAGCTTCTGCTAGACCAGTTTGCTCAAACCCTCATCCACTGTGGTCTTAAACACCCCCGGGGATGAGGCACCCACAACTTCTCTGGGCACCCTGTTCCAGGGCCTTAACACCCTCATAGTCAAGAGCTTCTTCCTAATGTCCAATCTAAATCTACCCTACTCTTGGTAAAACCATTGCCCCTTGTCCTGTCACCACATGCCTTTACAGAAAGTCCCTCTGCAGCTTCCATGCCAGCTGCATTGCTGCCTGAGACACAGAAACATTGGAATGGGCTGCCCAGGGGGGTTGGTGGAGTCACTGTTCCTTTAGGTGTGCAAGAAAAGCGTGGACATGCCACTTAAGGACCTGGGTTGATGGCCATGGTGGTCTTAGGATGATGGTTGGACTTGATCTGAGAGGTCTTTTCCAGCAGAAAGAGTCCTTTAAGTCTATGCAAAGCCCAGAACCACGAGACAAAATCCTATTCCACAGGCTCTCCCTCTCCCAACACAGTCAGAAAGTTCTCTGTGGAGAAGTTGGCTTTCTCTTTGTCTCTCCTTCCCATCCTTAGCTCGGGGAGGAGGCACAGCAGCCGCAGTGAAGGGAAGTGAGAGCAGTGTACCAAGCCCCGTGGAAGCAGAGAGGAAGCAGTAGATCATTTCAGCGAGAGCTGCATGTCTTGGCGGCGTTCCTTGCCACCACCCCCTCCATCCTAGCCTCCTCTGCCCCTCCCACGCTCACACATCTCAAAAGCAGATGGAAAATACTCTGCCAAAAGACATTGAAACACAGTGTTAGAAAGTTACTCTCTCCAGGCTGGAGAAAGTGATGGAGAACTCTGGCAGGCGCATTAAATTATTCATAGTCGGTGGCATTTTGGAGGGGAAAAGCTGGAAGGGAAGAGGAGACTGGGAGAAGTTGAGGGGGGATTGTACAGGAGCCATCTGGAACACAGGAGGCAGCTGCACTTCAGCTTGCTGCCCTTCAGAGAGGGACCTGTGTGGCTAATTCTGGGTTCAGGAGCCATTCCCAGGCTTCAGGAACTGTTTTCAAAGCTGAGAACACCGCAGCGCTGCCGTGGCCCGATGGTTATAGCAGAGCTGAGGCTGTCAGATCCTGGCCCCCTGCAGGGATTCTGTAGTCCCTGGTGCTGCTCAGACCCTGCAGGGACTGCAGTTTACTCATCTGCTGTGTCACTTTTTACATGTTGCTGGTTTCACTTGGATTTTAAAGGTGTGACACGGAGAAGAGCTGCTGAGAGGTACCAGCCCCAGCCCTGTGGGGATGAAACTTTCCTGAAGTTATTTTCTCTCCGTTTCTTCTTTCCTTATCTGACTCTGACCTGATCTCACAAGAGCTCAGCTACTCTGCTTTCAAAAACCAAAGTGCCTTCTCCTGGTATGACTTCATTGCTCATGAAGGGGCAAAAACTTTGTTCCATCTCCAAACTCTTGCATGGGAAGAGAAGGGAGGAACCACGTGTGAGAGAGAACAGAGACCACAACCAGTGTTGTGATGAACATGTTGAGAGACTATGGTGATGAGCACAGGAGAGCAGCCTGGAAAGGGTGGGGGGGTTTATTTGGGTTGCTTCCTTTGAGCTTTAGACAGCATGATGTTGGCAAACATCTAATGCATTTGCCACGTATCTCTTTGAACCAAAGAGAAGAGAAACCAGATGGAATTTGTCCTCATAATACATAGAATCATAGAAACACAGAATGCTTGGGGTTGGAAGGGACCTCTGGAGAGCATCAAATCCAACTCCCCTGCCAAAGCAGGAGCACCCAGGGCAGCTCACACAAGAGCACATCCAGATAGTTGTTGAAAGTCTCCATAGAAGGAGACTCCACAACCTCTCTGGACAGCCTGCTCCAGGGCTCCAGCACCCTCACAGCAAAGTTTCTCCTCGTGTTGAGGTGGAACTTCCTGGGTTCCAGTTTGCACCTGTTGCCTCTTGTCCTGTCACAGGACACCACTGACAAGAGCCTGGCCCCTGCTTCTTGACACCCCCCATTAAAGTATGTGTAAGCATTACTCAGATCTCCTCTCAGCTTTCTCTTCTCCAGGCTAACCAGCCCCAGGGCTCTCAGCCTTTCCTCATCACACAGATGTTGCAGTCCCTTCAGCATCCTCATAGCCCCCATTGGACTCTCCCCAGTAAGGTAAGGTTTCTCCTTACTTCCAGCCTAAACTTCCCCTGGCACAGCTTGAGACTGTGTCCTCTTGTTCTAGAGCCATAAAATCATAGAGTCATAAAATCATAGTCACTGAATCATAGAGTCATAAAATCACAGAATCAGTCATTGAATCAGAGAGACATTGAATCATTGAATCATTGAATCACAGAATCAGAGTCATTGAATTATAGAATCATGGAGATATTGAATCATAGAATCATTGAATCACAGAATCAGAGTCATTGAATTATAGAATCATAGAATCATGGAGATATTGAATCATAGAATCATTGAATCATAGAATCAGAGTCATTGAATTATAGAATCATGGAGATATTGAATCATAGAATCATTGAATCATAGAGATACTGAATTACAGAGTCACAGAATCAGAGTCATTGAATTATTGAATCATTGCATCATAGAGATACTGAATCATAGAGTCAGAATCAGAGTCATTGAATCATTGATATTGAATCATAGAATCATAGAGATATTGAGTCATAGATTCATAAAATCTCAGAGTCACTGAATCATAGAGTCATAAAACTATACAATGATAGAGACATTGACCCCCAGCATCACACAATCACACAACCATAGAATCATTGCATCATGGAATCACAGAATGCCCTGGGTTGGAAGTGACCTCTAGATGTTCTGTGAGCTCTTCCCTTTCTTGCCCACTCCTGTTAATGAAGCAGTCACCACGTGTTGCAGAAACATTCCAGGCATTGTCATTTCCCCATCCTCACAGTCTCACGTCACAGGAAACCAGCTGTTTGGGTTCTTTTGGTTGGAGTTTGCAAGTAAACCAGCACCTGCCAATCTAATAACCTGAAGGAACTGCTACATGATTAATCCTTCTTGAGTTATGTAGCAGGAGTCAGTGAAGTGCTTCAGCATCCTGTGGCTTATTAGCCCTGATATTCTTCTTCAGCAAGCAGATTTGTTGGGCCAGAGATCAGGCACTTGGTTTTAAATCACTCAGCAAACCTGAGAGCGAAAAATCATCGTGAAAAACAGCAACAATCAACTTAAAGCACCAGAATGGAGCCAGCAGGGAGAAGATAAATGGTTGTCAGGAGGAATGTGAGGCATGTGTGGCTGGATGTAGATAAGCACCAAGCAGATTGCTTGTTTCAACTTGATTTTGGTTTGATTATTTCTTTTTGCCTGAGGGACACCGAGTTTCCCTCAAGATTGGTTGTAAGGAATGTGTTTGGCATGAGAGGGTTTGCTGCTTGGGATAGGGCTTCCACAGGAAAGTCATTCAAATGAGCCTTCCAAAAGAGTGTTCCATTAAAACAAGTACTGAAGAGCTCTTTCCTTCTGAGCTGGCACAAATATGTGCCACAGGAACTCTGAGCAAAGAAAAAGGGAAAGGAAAAAGAGAGAAAATCTGCTTGTTTCACCAGAATCCAGGGGGCTGAAATAGAAAATTCCTCCTCTTCGTCCTAAAACATAGGTAGGGGCTTGAGGTGACAAACAAACACAACCCTAACCAAACCCAGGAGGAGAACTGGGGGGTTTGGAGGTTTTATTATACTTAGGAGGAAATATTTTAAGATATAGATAGATATGTAGATAGAAGATAGATAGATATAAGATAGATGGATAAGAGATAGATATATAAGATAGATGATTGATAGATAGATAGATAGATAAGTACATAGGTAGATACACAGATAGGTAGGTAGGCAGATAAGATAGGTAGATAGATAGGTAGGTAGGTAGGTAGATAGGTAGGTAAGTAGATAGGTAGGTAGGTAGGTAGGTAGGTAGGTAGGTAGGTAGGTAGGTAGGTAAGTAGGTAGGTAGGTAGGTAGGTAGGTAGGTAGGTAGGTAGGTAGGTAGATATCACAGTGTCACAATACATTAGAGGCTGGAAGGAACCTCCAGAGATCATCCAGTCCACCAACCCCCCTGCCAGAGCAGCATCACCCAGGGCAGGTCACACAGGAATGCATCCAGGAGGCTTTGGAAAGTCTCCAGAGGAGACTCCAAAATCTCTGTGGGCAGCCTGCTCCAGGGCTCTGGCAGCCTCATTGTAAAGTTCTCCTCATGCTGAGGTGAAATTTTCTATGTTCAACTTTGTCTCCATTGCTCCTTGGTTTATCACTGTGCACCACCCAAAAGAGCTTGGCCCCCTCCACCTGACCCCCACTCCTCAGCTATTGATAGACATTGATCAGATCCCTCTCAGCCTTCTCTTCTCCAGACTCAACAGCCCCAGGGCTCTCAGTCTCTCTTCACAGGGGAGATGCTCAAGTCCCCTAAGCATCCTTCTGGCTCTCCCTTGGCCTCTCTCCAGCAGGTCTCTGTCTCTCTTGAACTGGGGAGCCCAGCACTGGACACAGGATTGCAGCTGTGGTCTCAGCAGGGCAGAGCAGAGGGAGAGAAGAACCTCCCTGGCCCTGCTGGCTGCACTTTTCTTGCTGCATCCCAGGATCCCATTGGCTCTCTTGGCCACAAAGGCACATTGCAGTCCCAGGCAGAACTTGCTGTCCACCAGCACTCCAAGGTCTTTCTCTGTGGAGCTGCTTTCCAGCAGGGCAGCCCCCAGCCTGTCCTGGTGACTGTTGTTATTTCTCCCCAGATGCAGGACCCTGCACTTGTCCTCACTGAACTTGCTGAGGTTTGCCTGCACCCAGCTCTGTATATCAGTAGTTAACTGCTTCAAACTCTATAAATTCTATAGATTTATATAAATTAACCTGGAAAAGCTGAGATCATGTTTTGAGCTTTGTGCCTTGCTGAATCTCAGGACTACACAGGACACCAGCAGGTTGAGATCCCTTCTTGCAGTGGTGTTCTTGGACTCAGGGTCCTTCCCTTCTCCTTTGGAACTGCCTCCATATGAGTCCTTTCCTCTGACCCTATCAACAGAAGATTTATGGCTCCTTATCAGGAAGCTACTGAGTCCCACTCACTTTAATGACAAAAACCTCCCCCAGCTTCACCCTGCCTGCCCAGGCTGGAGAAGTCTCAGTCGTGCTGCAGACATTAGGCTGCAATATCATCCAAATGACAAAACCAAACCAAACCAAATCCCTTAACCAGAGGAAGCAGGAGCACCACTGTTTCACATCCAGCCCTGCTGTGGTCTCAGCTCCTTCTCCCCTGCCAGCTCTTTCAGCAGAGGACACATTTGGACTAAGGAGGAGCCAGTCCTCCTGATTAAAGCTTGGAAAATCTCTCCCACACTTGCCTCCTGCAAGGCACAGTGGCACCCAGATGAGCCTGGCCCACCCACTCTTCCGCCCTCCTTTTGAGCTCCACACTAGCACACCTGCTCTCAGCAAAATGCAGGCTGCCAGGGCAGCTCCAGGAGTCTGCTCCTGGCAGTATAATCCAGCAGAGATGCTGAGCTTGCCCACAGTGCAATTCTGATGGATCTGCACAACAGCAGGACACAAAGCTGCTCCACCCCACGAAGTTACCCCCATGCCTCATGGACAGGAGACCACTTGGAGTGAGATGAGAAGAGATGCTCACAGAGATGCTCATGGAGCCTCCCCTACAAGCACCTGCCATAGGCAACCTAAGCATGTGGACCATCTGCTTATCCTGTCTTTTGTAGCCCAAGCAGTGCTTGATGCCCTTTGTAGATAAACCCAGTATCACAAAGGATTCAAGGCAGAGGGGACTGGAGATCTCTAGTCCAACACCTTCCCCACATTCTTCCTAATCTCCAGTTTAAATCTCCCCTCTTCCAGCTCAAAGTCATTGCTCTCACAAGTCTTCACAAAATTTCCCTCCCCAGCTCTCCTGTAGCCCCCTTCAGGTACTGGAAGGCTGCTCTAAGGTTTCCCTGGAGCCTTCTCCAGGCTGAGCAGCCCCAACTCTCTCAGCCTGTGCCCACAGGGGAGGTGCTCCAGCCCTCTGATCATCTTCATAGCCTCCTCTCGATGTGCTCAAGCAGTTTGATGTCCTCCTTAATGCCCTACAAAAGCCTCTCTGCTCAGTTAAGATCTTAGGTAAGCTGTATCCTCTAACAGCAGATTTCTCTGGCAGCCCAGTGGGCTGAAAACCAGCAGCAGCAGCAGCAGATGATTTCACTCCAGCAGAGCTGCTGCTTCTCACAAGTGTTGAGAGTGGATGCCTGCAACTGCCCCATTTCCTTTTTACCCATCTCAAGCATATGTGAGCTGGAGAGCTGGTAGAAGAGGCTGTGTTGCAGGTATCTCCTCCTACATGCAGCTATTTGGAGGAGACCATGGAAAGAGAACAGGCACCATGGGGAGGGCAAGGCAAGCAAAAAGCAGATTGCCCCAAACCTGTTATATCACCAGGCAGGGAAATGAAGCAGTGACCAGGTATGAACTGAGACATCCTCTTCCCTTGTCAGATGTGCTGTGGTTTGTGGTGCTGCAGCTTCATGTACAAGCTCTGACAGCACAGGCAGAGCAACTTGATGTCAAATAAGAACTAAATAGACTTGCAGCAGCACCACCAGCAGCAGGTCTTTCATCAGTGCCACAGTACAAGCCCTACTTTAATGAGTTCAGACATGCTTTGTCTTTGCCACAGCAATATTGACTGAGCCTCTCTTTTAATTAAATAAGTGCAGTACACAGAGAGAATTAGCTTCATGGAAACCTCTGCACCAGCAGCAAAAAAGAAAATCCTCCTACTCAAGCCCCCATAATCACTCTGATAAACTGACTGTTTCTTGCTTAAAAAAACACCCAACAGAGAGTGTGCAAAGAGTGCAGAGTCATTCTGTCTTCAGGGGCAGAAGATCTCATGTGCCACCTTTACATCAATGCTGACTGGAACTGAGGAGTCAGTCTGATTAAGGAAAGAGAACCTCTGTGTGATGAGGAAAGGCTGAGAGCCCTGGGGCTGGTTAGCCTGGAGAAGAGAAGGCTGAGAGGGGAGCTGGGCAATGGATCCAATAGCTGGAGGATGGATGTCAAGAAGAAGGAGCCAGGCTCTTTTCAGCAGAGCCCTGCGATAGGACAAGGGGCAACAGGCACAAATCGGAACCCAGGATGTTCCACCTCAACAGGAGGGAAGAGGACACAAACTGAGGCACAGAAAGTTCCTCCTCAGCATGAGGAGAAACTTTGCTGTGAGGGCTGGAGCCCTGGAGCAGGCTGCCCAGAGAGGTTGTGGAGTCTCCTGCTCAGGAGACTTTCAAGACCCACCTGGATGCTTTTCTGTGTGACCTGCTCTAGGTGATCCTATTCTGGCAAGGGGGTTGGACTGGATGCTCTCCAGAGGTGCCTTCCATCCTCCACCATTCTATGATTCTGTGATTATTTCTAGACTTTGATATTTAATTCCCTTTTCCCAGCTGTATTTGGAAGACCTGTGCATACTGATAGGGAGGTGGTAGGTGCATATAGACATGTTAATAGATACTGACAATGGAAGAGATTAGACAAAGGACTTCTGTTTGTACAGTGCAAAGGAATACTAACCACCATGAAATGAAGTGCACATGAATTCATAGAGTCATGCAATTGTTTGGGTTGGAAAAGACCTCTAAGATCATCCAGTCCAACCATCAACCAAACACCACCATGGCCATCAAACCTGTGCCATGGCCACAGGTTTCTGGAACACCTCCAGGGATGGGGACTCCACCACCTCCCTGGGCAGCCTCTGCCCATCCCTGACCACTCTTGCAGCAAAGAAATTTTTCCTCATCCCCAACCTAATCCTCCCCTGGCACCACTTCAGGCCATGAGCAGACTTGATTCCTCTGCCACTTTGTTCTTGAAATGCTTCCTTTCCAAGGGGTCCCTCACAAGTGTTTTATGTGCCTAGAACACCCTTGCAGTCTGCTTCTTTCCTTATCAAGCACAGCTCGGGGTGTGCTTGGCTTTCTGCACAGCAGCTCTGTTACAACATCCATCAGCTGAGGCAGTCCAGAGCCCTGCAAGCCTCTGCTGGTTCTCTCACACACGCTGCTCTCCCTGCCTTGCTCAGCTGCGTGACGTCAGCTCCCTGGAGGCTAACAATGTCATTATCATTACCAGACAAAGACAGTTAGGTAATTTTGTCTGATGGCAGTGCAGATATTGACCTGAACTAATGTATCCTTATTTCCCAGAGAGATGCTGATCGTAGCAATGTGACAGAGCAGGGTTTGCTAACGTTAATCCAAAGGCTGTGTTCTTGTTCAGAAGAGAAAAAGCTTTTACATTCATATTCAATTTCATCACTTGACATGTCTCTCTCTCTCTCTCTCAACTCACTAGGCTTGAAATTCTTTGGCTGTATCAAGACAAGTGCAAGGTCTCAGCCTGTGTGAGCCTGTGGAGTATTTTTGTCAGCCTCTAATTTGTACATCTTCTGGCCCTGCAGAGAAAACTACTATTCAAAAGGCTTCTATTTCCCCCCCCCCTTCAGGACAGCCTATAGAAATACCTTCAGGGAAAGGAGGCTTGTAGCAGGGATGCCATCTGATGCCCCTCGTGACAACACCTTCCACAGACCTGCCTCTGGGTTTTGTGCTGCTGGCTGCTGGCAACGCGCTCGGAATGAGAAGTCCTTAGCCTTAAAGAGATTACAATTCCCACGTTTTATTGCAGCTGCCTTGCAAAGCAGAGGGATGCTGTGCATAGAATAGCCATTACATAAACAGATTGTGGAAACATGCAAGTTTAAGAGCCCTTCTGGAATATTCTGTGATTATTGTAGCAAACACAGGTCTACATGCCAGCAGAATGATGTATGCTGGAGCTGCAGTCAGTAGAAAGCTTGCTGATAAATACTGGAGTGGAGCTATTTAGTGCTGCAGTCTGGGCTTGTGTGCAAGAGCCTCAAAGCCAAACTTTGCTGCACAAATACAAATTGCTACGCTGCACGTTGCAATAAAGCTGATTTATGCTGGAGGTGGGATCATATAACACTCCCTCCAGATGTTAGGAAAGCGAAGAAAAAAAGCCCCAAACAACCTAGCCAGCCCTGAAAAGGCAATCAGCCTTCCCTGAGACACGGAGCTTAGGCAGGGTTTATCATCCTCTCCTAGCTAGGCTGGAAAAAAAAACCCACAGAGACTGCTCAGCTGAGAAAAACAGACAAGCAGCCACTGCCACCAGTGGAAAACACCACTTTCCAAACACTGATAAACTTGTTGGGATTCCATGACAGCCTTCCCACAACAAAACCTTCTCATTTTAAGGTCACGTTCTCCATTTACACAACAATGAAATGAAATGAAGTGAAACAAAATGAAATGAAATGAAATGGAGTAAAATGAGAAGGAGAAGGAGAAGGAGAAGGAGAAGGAGAAGGAGAAGGAGAAGGAGAAGGAGAAGGAGAAGGAGAAGGAGAAGGAGAAGGAGAAGGAGAAGGAGAAGGAGAAGGAGAAGGAGAAGGAGAAGGAGAAGGAGAAGGAGAAGGAGAAGGAGAAGGAGAAGGAGAAGGAGAAGGAGAAGGAGAAGGAGAAGGAGAAGGAAAAGGAGAAGGAGGTAGGAGAAAAAGGAAAGGGAGAGGGAAAAGGAGAGGGAAAAGGAGAGGGAAAAGGAGAGGGAAGGGGAGGGGAGAAGGGAGGGCAGGGGAGTGGAGGGGAGGGAAGGGCTGAAGGGAAGGGTTGAAGAAAAAGCTCAGCCCTTTTTTACTTGTGTTTCAGCCACCAGCAGTCTGTGTGTGGAGGGGATGTAGTCTGACAATGAGCATCACAGGCAGAAGATAATTAAAAATAAACTCTCTGTAAATAGCATCTTGCCTGCAGTCATCGAGCTCTAGCTCTTCTCTTGAAATGCTGTGTAATGAAAGGTACATGCAAAGCACATTTCCAACAGGAGGGACACTGAGCTGACTTCTCTTCAGCCAGCAAGCTGCAGGAGAATTAAAGCTGCACATCAGTGGGGCACCTAATATTGATAAGGAGCTTGGTATACACACACACACACACAGAGAAATCACAAAGGGTTTTTTTCACTCCAAGAGCAGCCATAAAAAGCATGAAGCCTTGGGCACTTGGGGCTGGGTCTGAATCCCCTGCTGACCAAAAGCAACTTAAGCAAAAAGGCAACTGGCCAACAGCTACCTTGCTGAATCATTCCAGTTCCCCACTGCTGACCTGCCTCTACTTCAGAGCCCCAGTCTCTTTTCACACACAAGAGTTCTTAATAAGAAGGTACAAATTAGGGGCTGACCTGCTGGAAAGCAGCTCCATGGAGAAGGACCTTGGAGTCCTGGTGGACTCCTGGGACAGTAATGTGACCTTGTGGCCAAGAAAGCAAATGATATCCTGGGATGCACTGAGAACAGTGTGGCCAGCAGGGCAAGGGAGGTTCTTGTGCCACTCTGGCCCAACCTGGTGAGACCACATCTGGAGTATTGAGTTCAGTTCTGGGCTTTCCAGTTCAAGAAGGACATGGAACTACTGGAGAGAGTCCAATGCAGGCTGTGAGGATGCTGGAGGGACTGCAACATCTGTGTGATGAGGAAAGGCTGAGAGCCCTGGGCTGAGAGGGGAGCTGAGGGTTGGTGTCAAGAAGGGGCCAGGCTCTTGTCAGTGGTGCCCTGTGATAGGACAAGGGGCAATGGACACAAATTGGACCACAGGAAGTTCCACCTCAACAGGAGGAGAAACTTCTTTGGTGTGAGGGTGCTGGAGCCCTGGAGCAGGCAGCCCAGAGAGGTTGTGGAGTCTCCTGCTCTGGAGACTTTCAAAACCCACCTGGATGCTTTCCTGTGTGACCTGCCCTGGGTGATCCTGTGTTGGCAGGGGGTTGGACATAGAATCATAGAATCAAGCAGGCTGGAAAAGACCTCAGAGATCATCAAGTCCAACCTATTACCTAATGCCTTACACCTTCTGACAACTAAACCATGGCTCCAAGTGCCACAACCAAACCTTTCTTGAACACCTCCAGGGATGGGGACTCCACCACCTCCCTGGGCAGCACATCCCAGTGGCCAATTCCTCTTTCTGGGAAGAACTTTCTCCTCACCTCCAGCCTGAACTTCCCCTGGCACAGCCTGAGCCTTGATCTCTGGAGGTCGTGAGGTTTCCCTGTTATCTGCAGAGGACACAACTCCACTGTCCTGGACAGCAATGCCTTTGAACACTGCTGTGAAGTTTTACAATGCTCTGTTCCACAATCTTTTGCCTAACTTTTCCCCAGCTGGAGCAACATTCTGCTCATTGCAACCACCCAGGCTGACTGTATGGACAAATCATGCCAACAGCAATGAATCTTCAGGATATTTATCAGCCTTGTGCAGGCTTAACTTGACATTTAAAACTAGGGAAGGTTTTACCAATAGTGTTGGGCTGTTGTATTTCTTTCCTTTGTAGCTAATACAGAAAGCATAATTAATGATCATGTAGCTGAGCCTCTGTAGCATCTTACAATTGATCCTCTATTACACTGGCAAAGTAAGAGGATAATGTGGCCAGCATTTAGTGAGCTGGCAGGAAAACACTTGGCACATCATCCCACTTGGGTTTCATTTGACAGAATTTGCTGAAATGGCCTTGTTTGGGCATAATCTGGTCGAGTGGTTTGGGTTTAATTAAAACAAATTCACATTCTTCTCCTTAGCTCTTAATATGGTTAAAGATAATTGTATTGCTCCTTTTCCTGGTGTGCCTGGATTTCAGGGAGCCTCAGGAGCTCACATCCTTGAAGGACAAGGGGGCAAAGTAATAGATGATGGAGCTGGGCTTCTCCTCCTGGTCACTGGCAGGATGAAATTGCCATTGAGCACAAGGAAACTCTTTGAGTGCTGTGAAACTGGTAGGCTGTTTTACCCTCTTTGCTGGTGTCCAGGGAGAAAATGAGATGGCCATGTGCCAGAACTTCATTGGGAGTCATTTGTCAACCTGAGATTAACAAACACATGCAGACATACACAGAGTCAGAGAACTCTTGAGGCTGGAAGAGACCTATGTGGTCATTGTGGCCAGCTGCTCTCCTAGAGCATCTCCAACAACCATCTTAAAGATCATCCAGTTCCAACCCCCTGCCATGGGCAGGGACACCTCCCACCAGCCCAGCTTGCTCGAGGCCCCATCCAACCTGGCCTTGAGCACCTCTAGGGAGAAGGAATCCACAACCACCATGGGCAGCCTGTTCCAGTGTCTCCCCACCCTCACTGGAAAGAATTTCTTCCTAATAGGGACCTACAGGAAAGCTGGGGAGGGACTTTTTACAAGGGCTTGTAGTGCTAGGATGAGGGGACATGGCTTGAAGCTTGAGGAGGGCAGATTTAGACTGGAGATTAGGAAGAAACTTGGAGAAGAACAGCGCAAAGCAGTCAACTCTGTAGAGCTGTTTCTAAATCAAGGCCATTTTTCAACAGTAAAGACTCCATAGGCTGTTAGCAGAGGTGGGCAGGAGCAAAAGGATTCTGAATCCTCCAGGTCAGTAGCACAGGTTCAGGTCCAGTTTCAGACTGAGGGAATATAGAATCATAGAATTAACAAGAGAAACTCATTATTTCCCATAGACCTTGGTCTCAAGGCTGCACCCTCTGGAGTTTTACTTTGTTTATCCACCTAAACATGAAGAAAAACTTTGCTGTGAGGGTGCTGGAGCCCTGAAGCAGGCTGCCCAGAGAGGTTGTGAAGTCTTCTTCTCTGCAGACTTTCAAGACCCACCTGGATGTGTTCCTGTGTGGCCTGCCCTAGGTCATCCTTCTCTGGCAGGGGTTTGGGCTTGATGATCTCTAGAGGTCCCTTCCAACCCCAACCATTCTATGATCCTGATGCAGCAGACCTTGCTCCACTCAGGCTCTACGTAAGGATGTGCTCCCTTCAATGACTTTTTGTTCCCCCCACAGGGCTTTTGGTGGATGAATCAACCAAAAACCTTCCACAAACCATACAAGCACCTTAGAAGAAAACCAAAATCCTCAAGTCTTAAAGATCAGTGATCCTGACACCTTCTCAAAGTGCTCACCAGCTTTCTGCCACATTTCTTGCATGGTTTAGTTGATTAGGTTTCTTTGCATGGTTCAGTTGATCAGGTGGTGTTGGATGATAGGTTGGACACAATGATCTTGAAGGTCTCTTCCAACCTGGTTTATTCTATTCCATTCCATTTCATTCCACTCCATTCCATTCCATTCCATTCCATTTCATTCCATTCCATTCCATTCTACTCTACTCTATTCCATTCCATTCCACTCCATTCTACTCTACTCTACTCTACTCTACTCCATTCCATTCTATTCCATTCCATTCCACTCCACTCCATTCTACTCTACTCTACTCCATTCCATTCTATTCCATTCCACTCCACTCCATTCTACTCTACTCTACTCCATTCCATTCTATTCCATTCCATTCCACTCCATTCCATTCTACTCTACTCTATTCCATTCCATTCCATTCTATTCCATTCCATTCTACTCTACTCTGTTCCATTCCATTCCACTCCATTCTACTCTACTCTACTCTATTCCATTCCATTTCATTCCACTCCATTCCATTCTACTCTACTCTACTCCATTCCATTCTATTCCATTCCATTCCACTCCATTCCATTCTACTCTACTCTATTCCATTCCATTCCATTCTATTCCATTCCATTCTACTCTACTCTGTTCCATTCCATTCCACTCCATTCTACTCTACTCTACTCTATTCCATTCCATTTCATTCCACTCCATTCCATTCCATTCCATTCTACTCTACTCTATTCCATTCCATTCCATTCCAGGCCTCCCCCTTTGCTTTTGCCTATTGATTTGCCTGTGAGGATTTGTTTGGTGCTGCCATCTTCCAGGGAAAATAGAAAAGAAGAGAGGGAAAGCTGAGCCCCACACATCCCAACTGGTGTTGCTATTTTTATTCCTGGGATTATTCCTTTCTCTCCCTGGATGTTCCATCTTGGTTGTTCCTGTGCAGGGTGGCTGCCTGGGGATTTCTTTCATTCATTGTTGGGTTTTTTTTAGTCACTTTCCTTTTCTGTTTAATTTCATTTTTATTTCTCAATTTGCTGCTCCAGTGCCTCCTTCAGCTCTGAATCTCCTCATTTCCTTCAGCCCCCATTTATTGTTGGTTTTTTTTTCTGTTTCTCCATTCATTTTCACTCTTATTGCTTTTTCCTCTGTTTTTTTTTGGTTAATTATTAGTCCTCTTTATTTTGTCTCTTCCTCCCTGTGTTTATTTTCCATTTTCTTCCCTTTATTGCTTCTTTTTGTTTTCATGCTAGCAGCAAAAAAATCTTTATCCCCAGCACACTTAGGATCATAGAAACACTTCCACTATGGTAGTATCATAGTACCATAGAATCAGTCAGGGTTGGAAGGGACCACAAGGATCATCTAGTTCCAACCCCCCTGCCATGGGCAGGGATACCCCACACTAGATTGCTTATTGCTACTCACTTACTACTTAGTATTAATTAATAAGTAATTAATATTAGTAAATCATATTAGCAATTAATTGTTAGTAATTCATTATTATTACTCAACAAGTAATTCATATTATCAATTAATAAGAGATATCAGTAAACCATATTAGCAATTAATTGTTGGTAATGCCTTATTAATAAGTAATTAATATTAGTAAATCATGTTGTAATTACTTATTAGTAATTAATTAATGTTAATGAATGCTATTCATTAGCTACAGTAAGTAGAAATAAGTAGTAAGTAAGTAAGTGGAGGTGGCAAAGCACTGAAAGGAAGCTCTCCGGATTGGATTCGGTGCTTAAGTGAGGTCCACCCCTTTCATACCTGAAGGCTGATGGTAAGGGTCCAAAAGAGACCACCAAGGTGATCAGAGGGCTGCAGAACCTCCCCTATGGGGACAGGCTGAGGGAGCTGGGGCTGTTCAGCCTGGAGAAGAGAAGGCTCCAGGGAGACCTTAGAGCAGCCTTCCAGTACCTGAAGGAGGCTACAGGAGAGCTGGGGAGGGACTTTTGACAAAGGCTGGGAGTGACAGGATGAGAGGCAATGGATTGAAGTTTGTAGAGGGGAGGTTTAGACTGGAGATTGGGAAGAAATTCTACCCAGTGAGGGTGGGGAGACACTGGAACAGGTTGCCCAGGGAGGCTGTGGATGTCCTCTCCCTGGAGGTGTTCAAAGCCAGGCTTTGAAACACCTGAGCTGGTGGTAGGTGTCCTTGTTGTGGTGGGTTGAAATTTGCCCCCCAACATTAAAACTGCCACACCTGTCTGTGGCAGAGGGATTGGAAGCAGATGACCTTTAAGGTCCCTTCCAACCCAAGCCATTCCCTGATTCCATGGTTTGTGCTGGTGCTTCGCACGCAGGTGAGACTGCAGCTCCTCTAGGAGATGGAACTTATCTCTCTGTATAGGAAAAGTCAGTATCCACCCTGAGAGAAGCAAGCACAATGCTTACCAGACTGGAGCCCTTTGACCAGCACTAATTAAGAGACACAAGGTTCTGAGTTACTGGATGTGCTTCTGCCATTGCTGTGTTGGCTTTGGTACGTGGTGATGCTGTAAGCTGCAGTTATAAGTGAGTTATGAAAGAGTTTCTGCTTCCTGGGGGACTCATAGTTTGGAGACTGCATCATAACCTACCAGAAAGCAAGCAGACAACTCCAAACTGTCTGGAAGGCATCATTTATTCCTTTCTATTTTTGTTTTTCCTCCTCATTTTAAGATTAATTTTGTGTCACATTACTTTTATTTCCCCCCCCTGCAGTTCTGACACCATAATCTGCTCTGAGTATAATGCTGAGCCTGTTATGAGGAGGAGACTGGACTCAACTCCTTTCTAACCTGATTGGTTTTTTTTCTCTGATTCTTTAATTCCATGCATTATTGAAAGTCAAAAGACTGTTTACAATGAAAAATCCTGGGGAAAGAATGCCTCCAATATATCATATATATAAAGCCCTCCTCCCAACCCCTGCCCCAAGTTTCAATGAAATCAGCAAACTGAGCTGGTTTTGCTGTCATCAAAACTCTATTTTCCAATAGGAAAAGATCATAGAATTGTTAGGGTTGGAAGGGACCTCAAGGCTCAGCCAGTTCCAACCCCCCTGCCATGGGCAGGGACACCTCACACTACAGCAGGTTGCTCACAGCCACCTTCAGCCTGGCTGCAAACACCTCCAGGCAGGAGGCTTCCACAGCCTCCCTGGGCAACCTGTGCCAGTCTCTCACCACCCTCATGGGGAAGAACTTCCTGACATGCTGGTGCTGGTGGAAGAGAAGCTCAACAGGAGCTCTCAGTGTGCACTTGCAGCCCAGAAAGCCAATCAGAGCCTGGGCTGCAGCAAGAGAAGTGTGGCCAGCAGGGCCAGGGAGGTGATTCTCCCCCTCTGCTCAGCTCTGGGGAGACCCCACCTGGAGTTCTGCATCCAGTTCTGGAGCCCCTATTACAAGAGGGATCTGAAGGTGCTGGAAGGTGTCCAGAGAAGGGCCACCAGGATGAGCAGAGGGCTGGAGCACCTCTCCTATGAGGACAGACCGAAGGAGTTGGGGCTGTTCAGTCTGGAGAAGAGAAGGCTCTGAGGTGACCTCATTGTGGCCTTCCAGTATCTGAAGGGGGCTACAGGAAGGCTGGGGAGGGACTGCTCAGGCTAGTGATAGGACTAGGGGGAATGTAATGAAGCTGGAGGTGGGGAGATTCAGGCTGGAGGTGAGGAGGAAGTTCTTCCCCGTGATTGGAATGGGTTGTCCAGGGAGGTGGTTGGGGCACAGTCCCTGGAGGTGTTTGAGCCCAGGCTGGATGAGGCTCTGGCCAGGCTGGTCTAGTGTGGGGTGTCCCTGCCCATGGCAGGGGGGTTGGAACTAGATGATCCTTGTGGTGCCTTCCAACCCTGACTGATACTACTATGATACTACATCCAATCTCAATCTACCCATTTATAGGTTGTTTTTCCCTTCCCCCTAGTCCAATCACTCCCTGACACCCTAAAAAGTCCCTCACCTCCACAGCTTTCTTGTATCCTCCTGCAGATACTGGAAGGCCACAAGTAGGTCTCTGATTAGAGCCTTCTATCCTCCAGACTGAACAGCCCCAACTGCCTCAGTCTGTGCTCATAGCAGAGGGGAGCTGCTGCTGCAGTGCCTCATGCAATAAAGAGATAAATTAAATAAAATAAAATACAAATAAAAGATAATAATAAGAAAATATATATAAATAAAAGGAAAAAACTAATATTGAAGATTAAGTGGTAAACCCACTCTGCCTTTCAATTTCTAGTGCATATAAGCCTTGCAATCGGTTTAATGGAAGGATATTCTGGAGGGCATGGAATTCTGCCAGATAGGGTCTGGGACATGATGTGAGATGGCCCTGCAGCAGTTTATTTCATTTTCCTTAATGTTTCTTTTTTTTGTTTGTTTGTTTTTTTAGAACTAAACCCAGCTGAAGTGAAGCTAAATCAGCAGGGCTCTGCTGCAGGGTCGAGCTGATGCTCAGGTTTACACGTGTCAGGCTGGGCTGCCCTGGCAGTTTGGAGTGCAGCCCTGGGAGGAGAGGCTGAGGGAGCTGGGGTTGCTTAGCCTGGAGAAGAGGAGGCTCAGGGGAGACCTTCTTGCTCTCTGCAACTCCCTGAAGGGAGGTTGTAGCCAGCTGGGGGTTGGTCTCTTCTCCCAGGCAAGCAGCACCAGAACAAGAGGACACAGTCTCAAGCTGTGCCAGGGGAGGTTCAGGCTGGAGGTGAGGAGAAAGTTCTTCCCAGCAAGAGAGATTGGCCATTGGGATGTGCTGCCCAGGGAGGTGGTGGAGTCACCATCCCTGGAGGTGTTTAGGAAGAGCCTGGATGAGGCACTTGGTGCCATGGTTTAGTTGATTAGATGGTGTTGGGTGATAGGTTGGACTGGATGATCTCAAAGGTCTTTTCCAACCTGGTCTGTTCTTCCAACCTGGTCTGGTCTGGTCTGGTCTATTCTATTCTATTCTACTCTACTCTACTCTACTCTATTCTGCTCTATTCTATTCTAAATGAAGTCTTGAGGCTCAGGAGAGTACAGAATATCACAGAAACATTCAGGTTAGAAAAGACCTCCAGGACCACCATTAACTCTACTCTACAAGGCTCTCCCTTACACCATATCTCCAAGCACCACATCCAAACCACCTTGAAACACCTCCAGGCTTGGAGACTCCACCACCTCCCTGGGCAGCACATTCCAGTGCCTGACCACTCTTGCTGGGAAAAAAATTCCTCCTGAAGTCCAGTCTAAAGCTGCTCAGTGACAGCTTGAGGCCATTCCCTCTTGTTCTCTCACTAATTACCTGTGAGGCCAGCACCAGGAGAAGCTGAACCACCCAGAGTGCTGCTAGATGTAAAGCAAAAGCCTTCTACTTGTTTATTGAGGGTTCAGAGGGCAGAAGAACTCCCCAGTTAAATTTGCAAGACATCAAAGAGTCAAGTAAGTAATTCTCCAGTAGCTACAAGGATTGAAACTCCCAGTCCTAAATTAAAAGGCAGCATCCTCCTCCCTCCTCCTCCTGTCATCTAAAGTCTGTTGGCTGGAGTGGTGGAGTGGTGTTGGGGAATCCTGAGCAGTAGTTATCAATTTCACAGCATCACTATGGTTGGAAAAGACCTCCAAGACTACAAAATCCAACCGTTATCTAGCTCTACCAGGGCCACAGCTATTCTGTATTCTTGAGCACCACATCTAGATGGCTTTCAAATCCATCCAGGGATGGGGATTCAACCATATCCCTTGGCAGCCTGTTCCAGTCTTTGAGAACCCCTTTGGTATGGAAGTTTTAACTAATGTCTAACCCAAAACCACCCCTGGAATGACTTGATTCCATTTCCTCTTGTCCTATCAGTTGTGCCTTGTGAGAAGACACCAACCCCCACCTCATTCTAACCTCCTCTCAGGGAGCTGTAGAGAGCAAGGAGGTCTCCCTTCAACCTCCTCTTCCCCAGGCTAAATACCCCCAGCTCCCTCAGCTGCTCCTCCCCAGCCCTGCTCTCCAGCCCCTTCCCCAGCTCTGTTGTCCTTCTCTGGACCTCCTCCAGCCCCTCAATGTCCTTCTTGGAGTGAGGGACCCAAAACTGAACCCAGTAGTCAAGGTGTGGCCTCACCAGAGCCAAGTACAACTGGGCAATCACATCCCCAGACCTGCTGGCCACACTCTCCCTGATGCAGCCCAGGATGCTGCCGGCTTTCTTGGCCACCTGGGCACACACTGGCTCATGCCCAGCCAGCTGTCCACCAGCACCCTCAGGTTCTTCTCTCCTGGACAGTTTCCAGCCACTCCTCCCCAAGCCTGGAGCCTTCAGGGGGTTGTTGTGACCCAAGTGCAGGGCCCAGCCCTCGGCCTTGATGAAGCTCATCTGATCACCCTCAGCCCACCCACCCAGCAGGTCCAGGTCCCTTTGCAGAGCCTTCCCACCCTCCCGCAGGGGGGGGAAATGACCTCATCCCAGCAGCGTGCAGAAGGGGGGCAGGGAGGTGCTCTCTCAGGGTCCTCATGGTCGGGATTGATGGCTGCTTGGTGCCATGTGGTGGCACAAAGAGGACGAGAGATGTGTCCCCTAGGAGCTGTAAACACTTCTGCATGAGCCTGAAGTGTGCTGCCTGTCAGTGCCTGTGCCAGCAAAGGAGATTGCTGAAAAATCTCCCGAGGTGACGCAAGCAGCAGCAGATCAGCGCTGAGACGGAGGGAAACAAGAATATCTGAGGGCTCTGCTGTAATCTCTTTACAGGCAAAATTCCTCCAGCTGAAAGGGGAGCTTTATCCCCCACCCAGGCGAAACGCAGAGCTGCGTGCCTCTGACCTTCTTTATCCTGTGTCTTTCAGCTTGGCTGTTGGCTGGGGGGAAGGGGATGGGGTGGGGGGAAGAGGATGGGGGGAAGGGGATGGGGATTGGGGGAAGAGGAAGGGGATGGGGATTGGGGGAAGAGGAAGGGGATGGGGATTGGGGGAAGGGGATGGGGATTGGGGGAAGAGGAAGGGGATTGAGGTTGGGGGAAGGGGATTGGGGGAAGGGGACTGGGGATTGGGGGAAGGGGGAAAAGGATTGGGGTTGGGGGAAGGGGAATGGGGGAAGGGGATTGGGGGAAGGGGGAAAGGGATTGGGGTTGGGAGAAGGGGACTGGGGAAGGGGATTGAGGTTGGGGGAAGGGTATTGGGGTAAGGGTATTGGGGGTTGGGAGAAGAGGATTGGGGGAAAGGGACTGAGGCTGGGGGAAGGGGACTGGAGGAAGGGTTGTTTCTTTTTGGAGGAGTCAAGGGGAGAGGTGGTGAATTGGGATGATTGTTTTTGATTATTGTTGTTATTTTTGCTTTAATGGCAAGTTTTACCCCAGCCTTCTGTGCTCTTCTCTGCAGGTTTGCTGTTTCAGTAATTCCTCTCCTTTGTCATCTTGCAGGGCTGGCAGTGCAAGATTGATGTCATAAAATTTCGAGGGCACTAGTTCACTTGCTCAGCTGGAGCGTGGATTTCAGAGGAAGAGTCAAGCTAATGCAGCTAGCTAAGAGCTGAATAATAAAATGTCCCTTCATCTGGGTACTTAATTAGCTGCTTGCCTTATGATTACAAAGATCAGTCCCCAGGAAGAGAGAGGCTTTTAGGTCTCAGCAGGTTAACTCCACACCAGAGGGATTAGACAGGGCCCAAACTGTGTTGCTTAGTGTTGTCATTTCCAGGACAGTGCTGGCATCCAGGATTCATCTGCTCTGCTCTGCAGTGAGGTGAAACATTCCTGGGCCTGAAAGCTCTGACTTCATCCCAAAGAATTAAAAACAACAATTAAAATAAGAAATGTTTTTTAAACCCCCCCCTTCCTCTTGGGTAGGCTTTGGCAGGGTGCTGAGTTGAAGCAAAGGCAGAGATGAATATGCAATGAATGCTAAGTTCCTGCCTCCTCCTGTGTTATCAGTGGGGACTATATTGCTTTGTCATACAACTGCTGCCAAAGGCTAATCCTCCACACTTGCAAAATCTTCTTATTCTAACTGCCACAGCCCTGCTGAAGCCCAGGGCTTAGGGCCCTAAAAATAGGAGCAGGATTACTCTGGGTTGCAGCCCACTGAAGTAGTTTAAAGGTTTTTCATATGAGGAATGGGGGAGGGGGGTGGGGGGGGATCCAAAGAAATTTCTTCTTCTAAACTATCAGAGCTGAAAATTTCCCATTTTAATCAGCTTCAATTAAAGGCTTCATCCATGGCCAGTACAAAGGCTTCCAGCATCAATGGCTGCCTGCTGCCTGATGGAAACAAACCACCAACAAGGTATTGGTTTGAGCTCCTCTCTCTCAGACCCTCCTGGCTTCATGGCATCGATTTCCAACCTTACAGCAGCCCGAGTGGGGGCTTTAAGGAGGCCCAGCCAGCATGGATCTAGGAAGGGCAGGTCCTGCCTCACCAACCTGATCTCCTTCTATGCCCAGGTGACTGCCTGGTGGATGTGGGGCAGGCTGTGGATGAACTCTGCCTGGACTGCAGCAAGGCCTTTGACACCGTCCCTCACAGCTCGTTAGGATCCCAAGAGCACAAAACCCCTCCAGAAATGCCAGGTCCAACCCATGCAGTGCTGGGGTCAGAGTGGCTGAGAGCTGCCAGGCAGAAAGGGACCTGGGGGTACTGGTTGACAGCAGCTGAACAGGAGCCAGCAGTGTGCCCAGGTGGCCAAGAAGGCCAATGGCATCCTGGCCTGCATCAGGAAGAGTGTGGCCAGCAGGAGCACGAAGGTGATTGTGCCCTGTGCTCAGCACTGGTTAGGACACACCTCAAGTCCTGTGCCCAGCTCTGGGCTCCTCAGGTTAGGAAAGATGTTGAGATGCTGGAAGGTGTCCAGAGAAGGGCAACAAAGCTGGGGAGGGGTCTGGAGCACAGCCCTGGGAGGAGAAGCTGAGGGAGCTGGGGTTGCTTAGCCTGCAGAAGAGGAGGCTCAGGGGAGACCTTCTTGCTGTCTACAGCTACCTGAAGGGAGGTTGTAGCCAGGTGGGGGTTGGTCTCTTCTCCCAGGCACCCAGCAGCAGAACAAGAGGACACAGTCTCAAGCTGTGCCAGGGGAGGTTCAGGCTGGATGTTAGGAAGAAGTTCTTCATAGAAAGAGAGATTGGCCATTGGGATGTGCTGCTCAGGGAGGTGGAGGAGTCACCATCCCTGGAGGTGTTTAGGAGGAGACTGGATAAGGCACTTGGAGCCATGGTTTAGTTGATTAGATGATGTTGGGTGAGAGGTTGGACTTGGTGATCTCTGAGGTCTTTTCCACCCCGGTTAGTTCTGTATGAAGGATGGGAAGTCACTTCTCACAATGTCCATTTCTCAGGGATTCTTTCTGTACAGAAGTGTGACTGAGATTTCCAAGCCAGCTTTGAACTATTTTTCCCCCCCCTGCATTCACCACCATGAAACATAACCACAGTGGAGAAGATGCAGTCTTTTCCTGCCTGGATTTTTGTGTTGTGATTCATATGAAGTGGTTCTCACTTTCCACCCTGCCCCTCTTCCTGAAGGCTTCCTGGTCAGAGCTGTTGATAAGTGAATGCATCCTCCACACATGCTTTTTCCCCCCCTTCTTCTTTCCTTCCTTATTTCTGAAAGGAAATAGGAGGAAGAAATGGTCTGCAAATGAGGCACAAAAGCAGAGGTTTATTGAAGGATGAGAGCAGACTCAAGGAGCCTCCAGGTAAAACCAGTGCAATTAGCACAGTATCATCTGGCTCAACAGCTCCTGCTCCACCACCACCATGCTTGCACCCATCCCAGAGCCAGGGGCAAGACCCTCACCAGCCAAGATAGCACCCAGGGGAGCTCATCCCCACGAGGAGCCCTAGCCAGTGCCCGTGGAGGATATTGGAGCAGTCATCAATGTTGGCCCTAACAACCGGGGGGCCACCAGGCCCCCCGGCCTTTGTTGTCACCACCACCAACACCCAGTGTGCGCCAGGGGCACTCACCAGGGAGGAGAGGAGGATCCTCAGCCCAGATGGGCTCAGCTTAGAGCTGCTGCCTCTCCTGGAGGGGATTAAATAGGGGAGTGGGTGGGGAGGGCCAAGTGGCCACACCTGGGGTGGGAGGAGACTCCAACAGAGCCCAGGTGCTGTGGGTTTGAGGGGAAAAAGGGGGAAATGGGGTGGGTGAGAGACTTTCAGGGTGTCAGGCAATGATTGGACTGGGGGGAATGGAAACAAACCTATAAAAGGGTAGATTCAGACTGGAAGTTAGGAAGAAGTTGTTCCCCAGGAGGGTGGTGAGAGACTGGCACAGGTTGCCCAGGGAGGTGATGGAAGCCTCCTGCCTGGAGGTGTTTGCAGCCAGGCTGGAGGTGGCTGTGAGCAACCTGCTGTAGTGTGAGGTGTCCCTGCCTGTGGCAGGGGGCTTGGAACTGGCTGAGCCTTGAGGTCCCTTCCAACCCTGACAGTTGTATGATTCTATGATACCTCTGCTGGTTGCAAGTAGATTTGCTCAGAGAGTATTTTTCTCACCAGCCAAGCCCTGTGCTCTGACCTTAACTTGGAGCTTGGTTGTCCTTCACAAATGTCCTCCATCAACCAAAGTCCATGCTAAACCTCAGCTCCCTTTGATGATTCCTTCCAGTGGGACAGGTCCTGTCCCACCCAGCATTTCCACCTTTCTCTCCACTGCATTCAGCCTTTCTGCCATGCTTGTGTCACTTGATTCTCACCAGAACTGACAGAGCAGTGGGGAAGGTCTCGGACACGATGGGGGCTGGCTGGAAAATGTAAGCCATGGATTGGCAGCCAGGCAGGAATTCTCAACTGGGAGCCCAGTAGGCATCAAGATATAAATAGTCCCATGCTCCAGGCCAGGTCATATCTGATTCAGGCACTCTATACTTGAGCAGTGAACAAGAACATAACTTTGAGCTCCACACATTCCTGGGCCTGGCAAGTGCCAGGAGCGCTTCTGCAGAGCAAACTCAAACACCATTTGCCAGAGGTGAAGCAAACAAGTGTGGGGGGATGCTAGAAGGCATTAGTGTAAATGGAAGGAAATTGGCTCTCTCCCAGAACTTCAACACATTTCAAATCTTCTTTTTCTTCTTTTTTTTTCCCTTCAGGTTGCTATTCTCTGGGCTGTCTTCCTTACATGAATCATACCAAAGAAACAGAAGCCAGTTTGTAGCAGATTAGTGGCACAAAGATAATGACCAACCACATTGCATGCAAATAAGCTTTCATATTTGGGCTGGATGTTAGGAAGAAGTTCTATACAGAGAGAGTGATTGCCCATTGGAATGGGCTGCCTGGGGAGGTGGTGGAGTCGCCATCATTGGAGGTGTTCAGGAGAAGACTTGATGGGGTGCTTGGTGCCATGGGTTAGTTGTTTAGGTGGTGTTGGATTGGTTGATAGGTTGGACTCGATGATCTTGAAGGTCTCTTCCAACCTGGTTTATTCCATTCCATTCCATTCCATTCCATTCCATTCCATTCCACTCCACTCCACTCCATTCCATTCCATTCCATTCCATTCCACTCCACTCCACTCCACTCCACTCCACTCCACTCCACTCCACTCCACTCTACTCTACTCTACTCTATTCTATATTTGGAGTGTGGACAGAGTCCTTGATCTATAAACAAGACAATGCACAAGCTAGACAAGGGATAGCAAAACATATTGACCACCATGGCCGTTAAACCATGGCCCAAAGTGCCATGGCCACACCTGCAGGGCTGGGGACTCCACCACCTCCCTGGGCAGCCTGTGCCAACCCCTGACCACTCTTGCAGCAAAGAAATTGTTCCTCATCTCCACCCTCAGCCTCCCCTGGCACAATTTCAGGCCATTGCCCCTCCTCAACTGATACCAGGGAGCAGAGCCCAACTCCCACCTCTCTGCAGCCTCCTTTCAGGGAGCTGTGGAGAGCAATGAGGTCTCCTCTCAGCCTCTTCTGCTGCAGACTTTCAGGTATAATTTATACAAAGTATTTTTAACTCCTAGGTTAGAGTTCTGAGTGCTCACAGGCTGGCAGAGAAGAGGTGAAGACCAAATGTTCTAATCCACATTTCCAGCCTCTTCTGATTACTGTTATTTTCCAGCTCTGAGCCCTTAGCACTGTGGCAAACACCAAGTGGCTTTTGTCCTTTTTAACCTCTTCAAGCTACTGACAACAAAAAAAAGGGCAATAAGAATTCTGTTTGCACACACTTCCCATTTCTTTCACCTTAACCCTAAATGAGCAGCTGAATTTTGTTCTTTCACCCTGTTTTAATCTCTGTGAGGCATCTCAGGCTCCATACTGGGATCAAGAGTTCTTGCTTGCATTCTCAGCTGATAGAATGCCTCATGCTCTCCAGCTCTTCAGCATATTCCCTTTCCCTTTTCTTTTTCACACCCTCTGCCACTCAGCTGAGAAGTGACCCTCTGGTCAGCAGGGTCAACCTGCAGCCACATCCAGAACCTCCACGTGCCAAAAATCCTATTAGATGCTCTTTTTGGGTTTTTTCCTTTCAGGAAAAAAAAAAATATGATCTAGTGATGGGATTGCAAGCAGTGCTAGGGGCTATTTCATTCATCACTCTGTCCAAAAGTAGGATTCATTTGGTTTATGATGCTTGAAGTAGATGTTTGTCTAGCAAGTTCTAAGAGATCTCCAATAATGGAGCTGCAAAGACTTGCCAAGAAACCTATCCTGATGTTTTAATGGACACTAATGGGGGGGGAGGGAAATGGAAGCCAAAGCTCTAACCTGATGATTTCTAAGAGATTCAGGAGGTTATCAGATGACTGCAGGTACATTCCAGTCCTCTCTGAACACATGAGAATGTGCTTGTGTTTCACAGCAGGTCTGCAGCTCCACAGCTTGCTAAAACTGAGGGCACAGAGGCTGTGGTCATGCATTTGAGAGAAATCACAGGATGCCAGGCTGGAAGGGACCTCAAGGACCATCTGGCCCAACCTGCTTGGAAGGGACCTCAAGGACCATCTGGCCCAACCTGCTTGGAAGGGACCTCAAGGACCATCTGGCCCAACCTGCTTGGAAGGGTCCTCAAGGACCATCTGGCCCAACCTGCTTGGAAGGGACCTCAAGGACCATCTGGCCCAACCTGTTTGGAAGGGACACCAAGGATCATCTTTTTAGACCACAGTAAATTTGTAATGATCTGGTCCAGCAGCCTGTCCAGATGAGTCTTAAAACTGTCCATTGGAGGGGACTCCACCACTGCCCTTGCTCAGGGGGAACATTTTCTTCTGGAGTCCAATGAGAACCTACCCAGCAGCAAGTTGTCCCCATCACCTCTTGTCTTCTCCATGGGACTCCTTGTACAAAGGGAGTCTCCATCCTCCTGGGAGCCACCCTTGATGTCCTGGCCCATAGTGATAAGGTAGTCATGAGGTCTTGGGTGACAGGTTGGACTTGATGATCTTTGAGGTCTTTTCCAACCTTATTGATTCTATGATTCTATGATTGTTTCTAAGGTCTCCCCTGAGCCTCCCCTTCTCCAGGCTGACCAACCCCAGCTCTCTCAACCTCTCCCCACAAGGCACAGCTTCCATTCCTGTGAGCATTCTCCTGGCCCTAAACCAAAGGAGAAATATTCACAATAGAAACTTTTCTTTTAAAAATCTTATTTACTTCTCTTTCACTACTTACAATATTAACCCCCTCACCAAAATGATTAGGTGCAGCTCATCCTTTGGACCTATAATAGTTAAGCAAAGAGGGGGGGGAAGTGGAAATGTGTCTTTATGGTTTTTTTCACACAATCAAAATTGGATGTTAGGAACAAATTCTTTACCATGAGGGTGGTGCAACACTGGAACAGGTTGCCCAGGGAGGTGGTTGGGGTCCCATCCCTGGGGATATTCAAGGTGAGGCAGGACAGGGCTCTGGGCAGCCTGATCTAGTGGAGGATGTCCCTGCTGGGTGCAGAGGGGGTTAGGACTGGATGACTTTCGGAGGTCCCTTCCAACTCAGCCCATTCTGTGATTCTGTGATCCTTTTGAGCTTAGGACCACATGCAGCAGGATGATATCTCTTGGACATGAAATAAAAGGCTGAGTGTAGTGCAGCTTTCATGGAGAGCAGATCAGATTCTGGAAGCAAAACAGCAGTTAAAAAAAAAAAGAGAATGTTTGCCTCTGTGTGAATTTGGAATAAACCTTGTGAAACCAAGAGGGTAACAAAAGCAGCATGCACCTTGCATGTGTGCAACAAGGCAGCTCTGCTACCTTGCTCAGCCTGGAGCAGTTTCAACCTGAAAGAAGAAGAAACCAAGCAAAACAAGAAGGCATTCAGCTTTCCCAGGGTGTCCTCGCTCTTCTGGCAGCAGTTTAGCAATAATGAAGTCTCTGCTGGTCAGGGCCAGGAGCAGATTTTTCTGCAGAGCAGAAGGATAGATGGAGAAAATTCTCGTAATCCCTTCCTCTGTGGGGACAGGCTGGGAGAGCTGGGGCTGGTCAGCATGGAGAAGGCTCCAGGGAGACCTTAGAGCAGCCTGCCAGTACCTGAAGGGGCCACAGGAGAGCTGGGGAGGGACTTTTGGCAAGGGCTGGGAGTAATAGGATGAGAGGGAATGGATTGAAGATGAAAGAGTGGAGACTGAGATTGGAGATGGGGAAGAAATTCTTCCCAGTGAGGGTGGGGAGACATCCTGAGAAGTCCCTCCCCAGCCTTCCTGTAGCCCCCTTCAGATACTGGAAGGCCACAATTAGGTCACCTCAGAGCCTTCTCTTCTCCAGACTGAACAGCCCCAACTCCTTCAGTCTGTCCTCATAGCAGAGCAGCTCCAGCCCTCTGCTCATCCTCATGGCCCTTCTCTGGACACCTTCCAGCACCTCCAGATCCCTCTTGTAATAGGGGCTCCAGAACTGGACACAGTGCTCCAGGTGGGGTCTCAGCAGAGCTGAGCAGAGGGGGAGAATCCCCTCCCTTGCCCTGCTGGCCACACTTCTCTTGCTGCAGCTCAGGCTCTGGGTTGCAGGCTTTCTCAGGCTTTCTGGGTTGCAAGTGCACACTGAGAGCTTCTGTTGAGCTTCTCCTCCACCAGCACCAGCATGTCAGGAAGTTCTTCCCCATGAGGGTGGTGAGAGACTGGCACAGGTTGCCTAGGGAGGCTGTGGATCTCCCCTCCCTGGAGGTGTTCAAGGCCAGGCTGGATGAGGCTTTCAGCAACTTGGGCTGGTGAGAGGTGTCCCTGCCCATGGTAGTGGTGTTGGAACTGGCTGATCTTTAGTGTCCCCTCCAACCCAAACCATCCAATGATTCTATGATCTTTAGGGGAGGCAGACTTCATGCAGCACTCTGAACAATGAGCCTATACCCTGAAAATATTCAGGCTGTGTAAAACTCATCCAGATGATTTCTTTCTTTTTTAATCACTATTTGAGAAACACATTCAGAATAATTTTGTGGGCAGAAGGAGTTCAGCAGAAAGCAATTAAAATATCACATTGATTTTAAGAAATGCACTTGGGAACCTGAGGAGTACAACTGATAAAGAAAGAGAGGAGCAGGAGCACTTGTAGGAAGAAAAAGCACAGTGCTTTTTGGTGATTAAAATGTAAATTAGTTAAGACTTCTGAAAGCAGTAAGTGCTAATAACAGGGTGGTTAGAGATAGGAGCTGCTTGTAAGAGCCACTGCTTTGGATGGGGTATCCCAAGTGCAGGGAACAATAAACTCACTGAAGAAAAACAAGGGAAAAAAAAAAACCAAACCCCTGCCATTTATTTCTGATGCATTTAATGTTGGCATTCATTTTCCTCTTGCTTTAAGTTATGGTTCAGTGGCAGAAATTTAGTTTTCATCAGCTCTAAACTGGTCTAGAGGGAGGTGTCCCTGCCCATGGCAGAGAGGGTTGGAACTAGATGGTCTTTAAGGTCTCTTCCAACTCAAACCATCCTATGACTCTATGATTCTATGATTCTGTGACTCTATGTTTCTATGATTCTATGACTCTAGGACTCTATGATTCTAGGACACTGTGACTCTATGATTCTAGTACTCTATGACTATGACTCTATGATTCTAGTACTCTAGGACTCTCTGATTCTAGGACTCTAGGACTCTCTGATTCTATGATTCTATGACTCTAGGACTCTATGATTCTAGGACACTGTGACTCTATGATTCTAGTACTCTATGACTGACTCTATGATTCTAGGACTCTGTGGCTCTATGGTTCTATGACTATGATTCTAGGACTCTGTGATTCTAGGACTCTGTGACTCTATGATTCTATGACTGATTCTCTGACTCTATGATTCCATGACTCTATGACTATGATTCTATGATTCTATGATTCTGTGACTCTATGACTCTGTGGCTCTATGATTCTAGGACTCTGTGATTCTAAGGCTCTATGACTGATTCATGATTTTTCTGCAGGATTATGTCGTTCTGTCAAAGCTTTGGATCAAAAGAAGGCAGCCCAGGAGAACCTCTGCCCCACTCACTCACCTCTACCTTTCCCTGCCCCACTTGGAGCCCAGGGGGTTCTGTACCCTGCCATTTTCCCCCCCAAATTACCAATACTTCTTTCTTCTGACTTGCAAGGCTTCCAGCTCCCCACCAGCCTCACAAACAGCTCTGAAAGGCAGCTGAGACTGTGAGTCCTCCAGCTAGCTGCTCCTCACACCAGCAGTCCACCTCCACCCCAGTGCAGGTGTGGGCAGCTGCCTGGCCAAAGGGGTTACCCACACTGGGAGTCTGCTTTTAGGGTTGTCTGAATTAAACTTCTGGAGGCTTAGTTCCCTTGAAATATTATCTCAACCAGAGTGCTCATCAGAATGAACAGAGAAATTAAATGATATGCTTTTTCCTGACCAGTTGTAGTTTAGTCTCAGTTGCTAATCTAGAGGGAGGGTTTGGTGATTCATAGCAGGAGAATAACTCTTTAAAGTACATTTTGTACTGCAAAGAACCAGGATAACCTTTAATTTATAGTATGAATCACCAAAAGACATATTTCACAGTTAATGTATCACACTTCCACTGTGTGATCCTCTGGGCTGGAGGTGTGTCCTGTGCCTGTCTCCCATCAGCAGCTCTGCATTTACAGTGGCACACTGTCATCACTGAGCTCATGCTAGGATTGACCTCCTACCAAGCTGGTGAAGGGTCTGGAGAAGAGGGCTGGGGAGGAGCCGCTGAGGGATTTGAGGTTGCTTGGTCTGGAGAAGAGGAGGCTGAGAGGAGACCTCATTGCTCTCTGCAGTTCCCTAAAAGGAGGATGGAGGTGGAGTTAGGTCCTTCCTCCACAGAACAAGCAATGGAATGAGAGGAAATGGCCTCAACTTGCACCACAGGAGGTTCAGGTTGGACATTAGAAGAAGCTTCTTCACTGAAAGGGTTCTCAAACCCTGGAACAAGCTCCCTGGGGAGGGAGGGAGGGAGGGAGGAAGGAAGGAAGGAAGGAAGGAAGGAAGGAAGGAAGGAAGGAAGGAAGGAAGGAAGGAAGGAAGGAAGGAGGGAAGGAAGGAGGGAAAGAAGGAAGGAAGGAAGGAAGGAAGGAAGGAAGGAAGGAAGGAAGGAAGGAAGGAAGGAAGGAAGGAAGGAAGGAAGGAAGGAAGGAAGGAGGGAAAGAAGGAAGGAAGGAAGGAAGGAAGGAAGGAAGGAAGGAAGGAAGGAAGGAAGGAAGGAAGGAAGGAAGGAAGGAAGGAAGGAAGGAAGGAAGGAAGGAAGGAAGGAAGGAAGGAAGGAAGGAAGGAAGGAAGGAAGGAAGGAAGGAAGGAAGGAAGGAAGGAAGGAAAGAAAAGGAAGAAAGCAAAAACCCCAGAAGGATGCAAGGGTGATAGATTCACAAGCTGGCCCCTGAAAGCCAGAGCTAGCAGAGGCTTCACTCCCTTGTGGATCTATCCCAGAGGGATCACTGAGCAGCACACCTGTTACAACAGCTGCTCTTGGCTAGATCCAGTTTCCAGAAGTCCTTGAAAGCTTCTGGAGTGCTTGGAGCTGCCATGGGCTCCTCTGGGGAAGCTCCCTCCAGCTGGCAGGTTATGTCATCGGCAGGCCTGACTCTGCATGCTGTGACTTGGGCGGTCACACCAGCCCTGCACTTAAAGGACCTCTGAGGGGGGTGGGGAGGGATCTCATTTTCCCAGGCAGTCTGGGAATGGAAGACCTTTTTTTTCCTATATTTGGTTAGCATGCTTTGCCCTCTACAAATGTTAATTAATTTCTGGGTTTGTTTTTTTCCTTAATTATCTCCTTCCCTGGAGTCCTTCTCCAGCAAGCAGAAGGTGTCCCTGCTGTGCCTTGCTCTTCTTCCCATGTAGGGCTCCAGTGAGCCCAGCGGACCAGCACCTCTCTTCCTTCTTGCCTGGCTTTATCTATGGCAGCACCCTCGGGCTTTCACACCAATGACATCAGCACACAGCTCTGCTTTGTCAATATTCTTGCAAATGGAGATGAACTATGACTGATTGATAGATATGGCAAGGACTCAAAAACTAGTGCAGCTTCATTAGCTAATCTGCTCCTTGCTGTGCATCATATCCTCCCCTGGAGCACAAAGCAAAGGCTGAGCAGGCACTTTGCTTTAGCAGGGTGTGAAGCACTGCAGCCTGCCCGATTTTGCTTGCTTGATGCCTTTGCTTTCACGCTCACCAGTCCTGTCGCTTTAGCCTGCTTGCCTAGCAGCTGCACCCTGCTCTTCAAAGTGTTACATGACACCTGTGGCTTGAAAATAAAATAAGGAAGGGGGGGGAAAAAAAGGCTTGACTCATGAGTTTTCCATGCTTTCAGCCTGCAAGAATTTCATTCATTGCAGGATGCAAAGAGGAGAGGATTTTGCAGCCTCACCAATACCTTGTGTCAGCTTCTAGCACTTCAGTCTTGCCTGGGTTTTGAGGCAGCTTTTTAAACACACTCTTGTTTCCATTTGTTTTCTCTCAAAGAAATACTGAGCAGCCAACCTTCAGCACCTGCAGGGTTCTACCTTCCACACACAGCATGGTCACAACACCTCCTGCCACAAAGACAAACTCTACAGTTGCCAGAACCACAGCAAACCAGCTGGCACTTGATGCTTTCCTCTTCCCTCTTCACAGCAGACAGAGGAGCAAGCTGCAGAGATAACTGCTCCCTGTGTGCCTCTGGGAAGGCATTCTTCAGGTTTAGCAAGAGAGAAATGGCCAAAAACAAAGGTGAATTAAATTGGCCTTTTATTGCCAGCACTCCAAACTGCACAAGGTTTAACAGCACTGAGGAATGCCCACTCTTAGCCACAGTTTCAGCCCTAAGACCAGCACTGCTGGAACAGAGAAATAAAGGACTTCAGTCTTCCATGAGTATTGTGTTCTCCTCCAGCACAAGAGTTTTAGTTGGCCCTTCAGGGTTCCAGCTAAAACCCTGTGGGTTTTGCTCCTGTGAATAGTGTGTAACACTCACAGAATCATACAATCACAGAGTGGTAGGGGGTGGAAGGGACCTCTGGAGACTATCAAGTCCAACTCCCCTGCCAGAGCAGGATCCCCTGGAGCTGGTCACACAGGAACACATCCAGACAGGTCTTGGAAGTCCCCAGAGAAGGAGACTCCACCACCTCCCTGGGCAGCCTGTTCCAATCCCTGACCACTCCTGAAGCAAAGAAATTGTTCCTCATCTCCAAGCTAACCCTCCCCTGGCACAATTTCAGGCCATTTCCTCTCCTCAGCTGATACCTGAGACTAGGGAGAAGAGACAAACCCCCAGTTCACTGCAGCCTCCTCTCAGGGAGCTGTCGAAAGCAATAAGGTCTCCCCTCAGCCTCCTCTTCTCCAGTTCCCTCAGCTGCTCCTCGCAAGACTTTTTCCTCAGATCCTTCCCCATCTTTGTTGCCCTTCTCTGGACATGCTCCAGCCCCTCAGTGTCTTGAGTTGAGACCTGTAAAGCCTCACAGTGAACTCCTCTGTATTTTAGACTGCATTTGTTCTCTGGGTCCTTCACCAGCTGTGTCTGCTCTTGCTGTGGAGGACTCACTGCAAGCTCCTTCTGAACTTGGCTAATCTTTCTCTTTGGGCATTTGTAGGAAACATGTCCCTTGCTTTCCTTCTTGTGGTTTCCCTCCTCTGGGCCATGCTGTCTGAACTGCTGAGCTAAGTTCCCCACAGATGTACATGTATTTTTGCTTTATCAGCTTTCAGGGTGGGAGGCTAATTCAACAGCAAAGTTGATGCTATGGGACACAGGTTTCCATCTGACCCCATCCCAGGAGAAATATCTATCAACATTTCCCTGCTTGGGGCTTCACAGGCCACAAGAATGAGAGCTTCTGCTTTCCAGCCCCAGTTGATTACCACCAAGATATTCTTAGCAGATAAATGCTGATCATCTGTGCAAACAGGAAGATACCTGTTTACACTGAGTACATCCAGCTAGCACCAAAATACTTCCTAGGCCTGGATTTTCCCCTCTGAACCAGATTGCAATTCCTTTTCAGTGATTTAATTGCTTCCTTTGCCATTTAATTACTTTGAGGATTAACTGCAGGCAAGTGTATTCCAATAATAGGCTCATCTACAAAGAGCAGGAAGCTTTCCCTGTGGTCCAGGGAATTCACCACTTCCGACTGCAGCTCAGCTCCACAGCTATCAGGTTTCCCTTTGCCCCTGGGCTCTATATGTCACCTTGTCTGCTTCAGCATGAGGAAATGTCATGGGATGAGCTGCCTGCTCGTGGATTCACTCACACAGCTCCTGACAGGAAACAGCAAAACCCTTCTGCTCATTGCAGGGGAAAAGGTGCAAATGTCTGGGGCCCTTGCTGTTGTTAATGATGTGTCATCAATATTAATGGGGTCTAAGATGGTTTCCATCAGTGCAGTTGTGATAATCTGAAAGCTTTTGATTTCTCTTGGTTAGGGAGGATTTACAACTTAATCATTTCATCTTGGTCACACCTTGAGAATACTAAGAGAAAGCAAACCTTTAAAGACACCTGGGAGGCGTTGGGGGTCACTCGTTGTGGCCATCCTGGAGCAGAGGGTTTGGTTTGGGGTCTTGGCCCAGGGTGTCTCAAAGATGCCTTCATCAGGGAGATTTTGCAAGCAGGTCACCATCATTAGAGGTGTTCAGGAGGAGACTTGACAGGCTGTTTGGTTGCATGGTTTAGTTGATTAGGTGGTGTTGGATGATAGGTTGGACACGATGATCTTGAAGGTCTCTTCCAACCTGGTCTGGTCTGGTCTATTCTATTCTATTCTATTCTGTTCTGTTCTGTTCTGTTCTGGTGAGGCTCAATGAAAACTTGCAACTCCAGATTTCCAGTCTTCTCTTCACAGTAGTAACAAAGGATGAGACTCACACAGCCTACGTTTGGCAACCTAAGAGTTAGTTGCCTGGGCTACAGTAACCATGCAGACTGGGTTCTGGGCAATGGAGCCAAACTGACAGCTCCTGCCTGAAAGTGCTACAGGACAGAGGGGATGGCATGATGGCATTCAACAAGTCCAAGAGCCAGGTGCTGCACTTTGGCCACAACAACCCCATGCAGCTACAGGCTGAGGACAGAGTAGCTGGAGAGCAACCAGGCAGAAAGGGACCTGGGGGTACTGGTGGACAGCAGCTGAACAGGAGCCAGCAGTGTGCCCAGGTGGCCAAGAAGGCCAATGGCATCCTGGCCTGCATCAGGAATTGTGTGATTGGCAGGAGCAGGGAGGTCATTCTGCCCTGTGCTCAGCACTGGTTAGGACACACCTTGAGTCCTGTGTCCAGTTCTGGGCTCCTCAGGTTAGGAAAGATGTTGAGGTGCTGGAAGGTGTCCAGAGAAGGGCAACAGAGCTGGGGAGGGGTCTGGAGCACAGCCCTGGGAGGAGAGGCTGAGGGAGCTGGGGTTGCTTAGCCTGGAGAAGAGGAAGCTCAAGGGAGACCTTCTTGCTCTCTACAACTGCCTGAAGGGAGGTTGTAGCCAGGTGGGGGTTGGTCTCTTCTCCCAGGCAAGCAGCACCAGAACAAGAGGACACAGTCTCAAGCTGTGCCAGGGGAGGTTTAGGCTGGATGTTAGGAAGAAGTTCTTCATAAAAAGAGAGATTGGCCATTGGAATATGCTGCCCAGGGAGGTGGTGGAGTCACCATCACTGCAGGTGTTTAAGAGGAGCCTGGATGAGGCCCTTGGTGCCATGGTTTAGTAGTCAGGAGGTGTTAGGTAGTAGGTAATAGGTTGGACTTGATGATCTCTAAGATCTTTTCCAACCTGGTTGATTCTGTGATTCTATGTCCCTTGCATCCTCTCTCACTCAGACTAACACGAGTGGTGCACACAGGGTTTGCTAACTGCTTTAGAAAGGTGCTGAGGAACACAGGTGATGGTTCCCACAGCAAAGCTGGAGGCCCTACACTGGAATTGTAGCTACTACCTCCAGAGTGTGAGTCTTGACACTTGCGCTGATGTCTCTGCTGATGAGCCTCAGGCGGAGGAAACTTGCCACTGTCAATTCTCTTGCTCCTCCTTGGTGTCTCTGAGTGCAGACACACTGACAAATTAATTTTCATTGCTCTGTGAATCACAGAATTCACAGAATCACAGAATTTTTCGAGTTGGAAAAGACCTCTAAGATCACCAGGTCCAACCATCAACATAATGCCACTAAACCATGTCCCCAGGTGCCATGGCCACACACTCCTTGAACACCTGCAGGGATGGGGACTCCACCACCTCCCTGGGCAGCCTGTGCCAATCCCTGACCACTCCTGAAGCAAAGAAATTGTTCCTCCTCTCCAACCTAACCCTCCCCTGACACAGTTTCAGGCCATTTCTTCTCCTTCTATCACCTGAGACTGGGAAGAAGAGACCAATCCCCACCTCACTGCAACCTCCTTTCAGGGAGCTGTAGAGAGCAGCAAAGTCTCCCCTCAGCCTCCTCTTCTCCAGGCTAATCAACCCCAGTTCCCTCCTCTGCTCCTCATAAGACTTGTCCTCCAGACCCTTCATCATCTTTGTTGCTCTGTCCACCCCTGTTTGTCTCCCAGAGTGAATCAAGTGATCATTAAGGTCCCTTCCAGCTCAGGCCATCCTGTGACTGCCTGATGAACAGAGGCTTACCCATGTCTGCACCATCCACTCACTTCTCAGCTCTGTGTTGTGTAAGGCTACTGTGAGCTGCTTCTAAGGAGATCTGGTTCTAAATGAGAGATGTAAATGTATGTGTATAAATATATATATGTATATGCATACAGAGCCACATACATGCACACTTGACATTTAAGCTGCACTGCTTTGAACTTCATCAGCTGAGAGCCCTCCTCACTGCTAAGCCTTAACTGATTCATAGCCAGAAGTGGTGCCACAAATCAGCTTCTGCCTTGCAAAGTCAAATAGCTACCAAGAGGAAAAATCCTTCTGTGTTGCCTGTGGGACAAAATCTGTTTGTTGTTCACGAATGTGAGCATGAATTTGACATCATGGAATGAGAATTATTCAAACTCTACGGTTTACCTCCTTACTCTTAATGCCACAGCAGATCTAGTCATGCTAGCACCATGTATAGTCTCCAGGAAAACAAAACTGTTGCTGCAACAGTCATCATGACTAAGAGAAAGCAGTAAAATCTTCCTCCCTTTCCTCTTCTTGTGGATGTTCCCTCCCTGGAGGTGTTCAAGGCTAGATTTGGGTTGGAAAGGAGCTTAAAGATCATCCAGCTTCAAGCCCCTTGCCCTGGGCAGGGACACCTTCCACTAGCCCTGGTGGCTCAAGGTCTCATCCAGCCCGACCTTTAGAACTTCCAGGGAGGGGAAAACCACAGCCTCCCTGGGCAACCTGTGCCAGAGTCTCACCACCCTCACTGGAAAGAATTTCTTCCTAATCTCCAGTCTAAATCTGCCCTCCTCCAGGGTGACATTGAAGCCTCAAAGTGTTGCTCTGTTGCCTTTGTCTGTGGCACTTTTTCATCAGCTCCTGGCTGCAGTTGCAAGCCAAAATTAGCTTACATAAAGCAGATTCTTGCAGAGAACCTCAGGCAGAGCTTCTGGGAGGATGTCTGCCTAGGTGAACCAGTTGGAAAGGATTCCAGGAATTAAAAGGAAGCATTACTCCTGCCTCCCCATGTCTCCCCATCCTCTCAACAGCAAACCTGTAGAGCAGAGAAGGTGTTTGGGAGCTGCTGCTTTGCTTAAGAACAGCAAACAGCTGCCCACAGCTTCACTGGGTAGGAGAGGAGAACACTGCTCCAGCTTCAGCAACCAGCATGCTGGGCTGAGACCTGGCTGCCCTACCTGGAAGTGCTCACACAAGCCTGTGGCACCTCCATGTTCTTGGGCTCTCTCTTTCTTACCACATAAGCACACAAAGCACTGGGCTCATGCCCTTTAGGCCCACAAAATTTCCTGGCCATGGTGGTGTTAGGTCAGTGGTTGGACTCAACGAGCTTAGAGGCCTTTACCAACCCAAACAATTCTGTGATGCTGTGAAAGTGTTGATACCTCCTGAGTTTCTAGTTGCAGTTTTGTCAGTGTTAAGAACTGAGGGGAGCACCAAGCCAGAAAAGTTTGCTAGGGAAACGTGTTTTAAAATGCTTTTAATGGTTGTAGCCAGCTGGGGGTTGGTCTCTTCTCCCAGGCAAGCAGCACCAGAACAAGAGGACACAGTCTCAAGCTGTGCCAGGGGAAGTTTAGGCTCAAGGTGAGGAGAAAGTTCTTCACAGAGAGAGTTGTTAGCTGTTGAAATGTGCTGCCCAGGGAGGTGGTGGAGTCCCCATCCCTGGAGGTGTTCAAGAGGGATTGGATGTGGCACTTGGTGCCATGGTTTAGTAGTCATGAGGTCTGTGGTGGCAGGTTGGTCTTGATGATCTTTGAGGTCTGTTCTGACCTTATGGATTCTCTGATTCCTCTTTTAATCTTCAGAATGAGTGGAAAAGGAGTTCCCATCCTCAAAAGTAAGAGAGGTGCAACTTCCAGGCACAAGAAGGGAAACATCACATCCTATATATTCTAAAGTGCTGACAGGACTGCTCCAAGGTTGTCTCATCCACTGGAGCTCGTCCAGGATGATGCTGCAGGTGACTAATGTCATAGATAGCCACAGACTGAGTAACTCCATGATTTACATCAGCTGGACCTCTTGGGCTTGCAATGAAACAGATTGTCCTGTGCTCCACACAGATTAATGGGGTCCTGTGATGCCAGCCAAGGAATTGATTTGCAAAGTAGTGCACACACACACACACACACACACACAACCCCCCAATCATCCCAATAGGCATCAAACCAGTAGGAAAATGTCTCAGCTGAAGTTTATGCAGTCTGCAATCAGAAAAAGAGGGCAGAGGGCCTCTGAGGTAAGTGTGATTAATTTCAAAACCTGCAAGGTCTACAGCATCTTCTCATTAGCTGTTCAATCATTAATGACATTCAGAAGGCCCTGCCAGCATCCAGACTGAGGCACCAGCTACACTGAGCAGGCAGAAGCTTGCTAGGAGAGCAGCTCCCAGCAAAGAACAGGAATAAAAATCCACCTTCAGGTAGGAGTTCTCTTAATTCCAAGTGAGAATCCCTTCCCATTGTTGTGAAGAGCCTGCTGTGTGTCATTGAACAGAGAAAATGACTTTGGAAGTCAGTATTTCCCATAGCTCCAGGGATGAGTTGATGTCACTTCAGGGAGGTAGTGGAGTCCCCATCCCTGGAGGTGGTCAAAAAGGGATTGGATGTGGCATTTGGAGCCATGGTTTAGTTGTCAGGAGGTGTTAGGTATTAGGTAGTAGGTTGGACTTGAGGATCTCTGAGGTCTTTTCCAACCTGGCTGATTCTATGATTCTATGACATGAGGAAAAGCTGCTTTGTTGTGAGGGTGCTGGAGCCCTGGAGCAGGCTGCCCAGAGAGGTTGTGGAGTCTCCTGCTCTGGAGACTTCCAAGACTCACCTGGCTGTGTTCCTGTGTGACCTGCTCTAGGTGGCCCTGTTCTGGCTAGGAGGTTGAACTGAATGGTCTCCAGAGGTCCCTTCCAGCCCCTGCCATTCTATGATGCTATGACTCCATGACTCTGTTTCAGTCATGAGGAAGGAGCTGGTCAGATGTTCCAAGTCCAGGCAGTACATCAGGGTCCCATTGCAGCACGGAGGGACTGTGCTTCACGGAGGTGCCAGCCCTTCCTATTCTACTGGCTACCTGTGCTCAGAGGGGACCTTCTGCAAGCACAGTTTGTAGTGTGCTCAGCAACTGGGGAAAGGTAATTTCCAGGAAGGCAAATTAAAGTTAAGAAATGCTTTGTGGGAAAGAAATAGAATCACAGGATGCTTTGGGTTGGAAAGGACCTCGAAGAACATCTAATCCCAACCTCCCTGCCATGGGCAGGGACACCTCCCACCAGCCCAGAGTGCCCAAGGCCTCATCCAGCCTGGCCTTGAACACTGCCAGGGAGGGGACATCCACAGCCTCCCTGTGCAACCTGTGCCAGTGTCTTCCCACCCTCACTGGAAAGAATTTCTTCCTCATCTCCAGTCTCAATCTCTCCTCCTCCAGCTTCAATCTATTCCCTTTCACCCTATCACTGCAAGCCCTTGTAAAAAGTCCCTTCCCAGCTTTCTTGTAGCTGCCCTTCAGGCACTGGAAGGCTGCTCTAAGGTCTCCCTGGAGCCCTCTCTTCTCCAGGCTGAACAGTCCCAACTGTCCCAGCCTGTCCCCACAGGGGAGGTGCTCCAGCCCTCTGATCACCTTCCTGGCCTCCCCTGGAGCCAGAGGTGCTCTCTTTCATGTAAGTGGCCGTTAGGAAAGCCAAGCTATAAACTGACAGGGTTATGCCAACAGGCAGAGTTAGTCACAGTGCATTTGTCAGCCCTGACCATACCTCTGCCGTTTGATTCCACTGTTGGTTTTTCCTTCAGGGTTTCAGATTACCAACTCAGCTCTGCAGGCAGGATGGGTTAGGAGGCTTAAAAGTTCTGAATTCAGACCTTCTGACTTCAGATGTGGAACATGCTCAGTGGCACTCCTCCCTCCACTGCCTGCTTTTAGGAAGCAGCCTCGCTTTCCAAGCCTGCCCTGGGTGTGAGGACAATTTGAACCTCCATTTGCCATTTCAACCTGGTTTATTCTATTCCATTCTATTCTATTCTATTTCCTACTTCTGCTGATGGTGGTTTTTTTGCCTCCTCCTTTCTGGTAAATGGTCAGGAGATGAACATGAGCTCAGCCTCTAGGTTTTCAAATGCAGAGCAAGTGGCTTTGGTTACCCTCCAGGTGTCAGCACAGATATGGAACAAAGTTCTTCAGCAGTCCATCAACTTGGCTGGAGAAACTGATTTATGTGTTTTCTTCCTCTGAATGTGAACTTTTGGCAGCAAAGTGGCAACAGCAAAGCTAGCAGAGAGAGGAAGGCTGACTGAGCCCTGCTCAGGATGTCTCTAATTGTGCAAGTTAAAAACCTCATGCATGCAAAACTCCCAGCAAAGGAACAGGAGGGAAATTGCCTTTCACACAGTGGCACCAAAGGGCTCATCTGGGATGCAACATTGAGAGAGTTGAGCTTCTAATTGTTATTTAATATAACAGAATGAGGCTCTTCAAAGCAGAGGTTTGAAGTGCCATTATTTTAATTGATAAAGGGGAAAAATAAACCCCACACACATGTTAAGGACTTTTTGCCACAAATCAGGAGGTGCACATTTCCAACACCATGAAACCTGGAATCACACAGAGGTTTGTATGGAGATTTCATGTGGACAGCTGCCACCTCACATAGAGAAATCATTGAGCAACCTGGTCCAGTGCAAGGGGGAGCTGGGGGAGGGGAGTGGAAATAGAAGATTCAGAGATTCATAGAATGGTTTGGGCTGGAAGGGATCTTCAAGATCATCCAGCTGGAAGAGGGGAGATTTGGGCTGGAAATTAGGAAGAAATTCTTTCCAGTGAGGATGGGGAGGCACTGGCACAGGCTGCCCAGGGAGGCTGTGGCTGCCTCCTCCCTGGAGGTGTTCAAGGCCAGGATAGGTGAGGCCTTGAGCAACCTGGGCTGGTGGGAGGTGTCCTTGTCCATGGCAGGGGTTTGGAAATGATTGATGTTTAAAGTCCCTTCCAAGCCAAACCATTCTGTGATTCTATGGTTCTATAATTGATGTGAAATGTACTAAGAGAGAGTGCAAAGTCAAGTGAAGGTTGGACTCAATGATCTTAGAGATCTCCTCCAACCAAATCAATTCTGTAGGGTTCTAAGGGAACTGAAGAGCAGAACAGTAAATGAAAAGCATTCTAGACTCTCTCTGTGTGCTACCTTCAGTGCTAGTATCTTCCTCCATAACTGATGGAAACTATTCAAACTTTGTTGGGTTAAGGGAAAAGAAGGGCCACAAGGATGAGCAGAGGGCTGCAGTGCCTCTGCTATGAGGACAGGCTGAGAGAGTTGGGGCTGTTCAGTCTGGAGAAGAGAAGGCTCCCAGGAGACCTAATTGTGGCCTTCCAGTGTCTGCAGAGGGCTCCAAGAAAGCTGGGGAGGGACTTTTGAGGGTGTCAGGGAGTGATAGGACTTGGGGGAATGGAGCAAAACTAGAAGTTGGGAGACTGAGATTGGATGTTAGGAAGAAGTTGTTCCCCAGGAGGGTGGTGAGAGCCTGGCACAGGTTGCCCAGGGAGGTGGTGGAAGCCTCATCCCTGGAAGTGTTTGCAGCCAGGCTGGAGGTGGCTGTGAGCAGCCTGCTGTAGTGTGAGGTGTCCCTGCCCATGGCAGGAGGTTGGAACTGGCTGAGCCTTGAGCTCCCTTCCAACCCTGACAGTTCTGTGACTCTGTGTGACATGCAGGTCAGTTCCTCCAGTGACTGATTTTCTTTCTGGTGACTTTCCCAGGAGACAGTTGAGGATCTTTTTCCTTCTGCCTAGGAGCAGGATGTTCTGCAGGTTTATCCTCTGAAAGATGCAGTGATTCACAAATGCACCAGCAGAAATGAGAGCTACACTGAAAAATTGCTCTGTGAGATTCAAAACAAACAACAAAGCAACAACAAAACCACCAAAGAAACAACCCCAGAGCCCAAGGAGAAGCTGCTTGGCTTTGTTTTAGCACCACTCTGCCTGCCACCATAAAAGCAGCAAAAGGAATAATGCTGTTGGGGGGATAAAGAGACATTTATGAGACTTCAGGAAAATTAATTGTATCAATTTAGCAGCACTGAATGCCTAATAATGGTGAGCAGCTGAGAGTGACTCAGCAGTGCATCAAGCATGCCCATTCTCTCAGGAAGCTTTTCAATTCAACAGGAGAAGCAGAGAGTAACTCTTTGGTGATTGACAATGACTAAGACACGTGTTGAGATGCTGGGGGATTGAGTCATTCTTCTTGTTTTTCTCCAAGTGAGAGCAGAAGAAATAGTTCAAGGAAACAGCCCCAGTCAGATGCTCCAACTGAAGCCAATCATGTGTTAAGACTTCAGGTGGAATCATAGGATCACAGAATCAGCCAGGTTGGAAAAGACCTCAGAGATCATCAAGTCCAACCTGTTACCTAATGCCTAACGCCTCCTGACAACCAAACCACGGCTCCAAGTGCCACATCCAAGCCTTTTTTGAACACCTCCAGGGATGGGGACTCCACCACCTCCCTGGGCAGCACATTCCAATGGCCAATTGATCTTTCTGGGAAGAACTTTCTCCTCACCTCCAGCCTAAACCTCCTCTGGCACAGCTTGAGACTGTGTCCTCCTGTTCTGGTGCTGCTTGCCTGGGAGAAGAGACCAACCTCCACCTGGCTACAGCCTCCCTTCAGGTAGTTGTAGAGAGCCATGGGGTCTCCTCTTCTCCAGGCTAAACACCCCCAGCTCCCTCAGCCTCTCCTCCTCAGGTGTTTCTCTAAGATCCTTTTTGCTGCCCCTTCTTTTCATCATTGTTATTTCTGTATTTCCAGAAGGCAGTTAGTTGTCTCTGCCATTCATCTCTGGAGCTTGTTCCACATACTTGCAAGCTGTTGCTGCCTCTGGTGTCGTCAGAAAAGCTTTGCCTGGCTCTGTGTTTCCTGAGCACAGGGTCCCACGATTCCTTGACCACTGCTGGTTGCCCAGAGTTTGTGTTTGTCCTGGTAGCCACTTTGACAAAAGAAGGGATTGATTTCTTGCCTGCTTTCAAGCCTCTGCCATACCTGCTGCTGCTGCAGCCTCCTGTTTACCAGGAATTGCTTTGGACTACCAATGAGTCACAAAATCACAGAATGGTTGGGGTTGGAAGGGACCTCTGGAGATCAAATCCAACCCCCCCTGCCAGAGCAGGATCGCCCAGGGAGGTCACACAGGAAGTCATCCAGGTGGGTCTTGAAAGTCTCCATAGAAGAGACTCCACAACCTCTCTGGGCAGCCTGCTCCAGGGCTCCAGCACTCTCACACCAAAGTTTCTCCTCATGCTGAGGTGGAACCTCTTGGGTTCCAATTTGTGTTCATTCCCCATAGTCCCATCACAGAACACCACTGACAAGAGCCTGGCCCCTTCTGCTTGCACCCCACCCCTCAAATATTGATAGACATGGCTCAGAGTCCCCTCTCAGCCTTCTCTTCTCCAGGCTAACCAGCCCCAGGGCTCTCAGCCTTTCCTCCTCACACAGATGTTCCAGTCCCTTCAGCTTCCTCACAGCCTCCATTGGATGCTCTCCAGCATTTCTCTGTCCCTCATGAACTGGGCAGTCCAGAACTGGCCACAATATTCCAGATGTGGTCACTGTCAGTGAAATGATGGAAGGAAGAATGAAAAAGCAACAATATCCTGGCTGGAACAAAGTGGTTGGAAACAGTGCAGTGAGATGGGAAGAGCTTCTGCTTACTCTGTGAGCCCAATCTGCCCACTGAAAAGTTATCTTCCTGGCATGAGAAGGAGCAGTAAGAGGGAGTTCTCGGGTGTTTTATTTTCCCTTCTGATTTTCTCTGGTTGCTTAGCCTCATCTCTTCCATGCCCTGCATATTCCCACCATTATTATCCTTTCAGCATCAATAAATAGCCTTTGTGTCAGAGGCTCCCTGACAGGTTCCTCTCCAATCCTCTGAAGTCCTAGGACTGCCAGAGCACCTAGATCAGAGACAGGACTGCCAGAACACAAGATCTAGTTAGAGGGAAACAGAGATTCCTGGGATCCTGAAATCACAGAACCATAGGGTTGCTTTGGTTGTGAAAAAGCCCTCCAAGATCCTTGAGCCCAACCATCAACAACAACAATTCAGTGAAGGAAAGACAGCAGCAATAGAAAAGTGTGGCTGCAAGCCAGCAAGGACTCTGCCATACAGCTCCAACTGCCAGGGGAATTTTGTGCTTTTGTGGCTGCTCTGTCTCATACTTGGAGAAGTTGTCACCTGCTGTCAGCACCAACTGATCCCCAGTTGGTGTTTCCAAGAGCAGCCCATCTGAGTCATTGAAGTGGACTTAGAGGCAGAGAGATTTTCCCAGTGGAGCTGCATTCTCCTTTGCCATCTGTTCCTTTCTAGAGAGGGAAAACAAGCCAAAATGGGGATCCCTTACCTCACACCTGCTGAACCAAAAAGGTCTTTTGCAACACAGGGATGTGTAACAGGGCCTTAGCAGGAAGTTCTTCACAGTGAAGGCAGTGAAGTCATAGCATCATAGAATTCTTTTTGGTTGCAAGAGACTTCCAAGATCATTGAGTCCAACTGCATCAACCCAACACCACCATGGCCCCAAGCGTCATGGCCACAGGTTTCTCCAACCCCTCCAGGGAGGGGCACACCACTACTTGCCTGGGCAGCCTGGCCACTCTTATAGCAAAGACAATTTCCCCAGTCTCCAGTCTAGGGTACTGGAACAGGCTGCCCAGGGCTGTGGTGAAAGCCTCATCTCTGGAGACATTCAAGGTGAAACTTGATGGAGTCCTGAGCAACCGGATCTAGTTGGAGATGTCCCTTCTGACTGCAGGGAGGTTGGATGAGATGACCTTAGACCAACCTGATGCATTCTGTGATTCTCTGAAGATGCTCCACTGCTGCTGCCCATGAGCTCATTGGCAAACAGCTCTGCTCCCCTGCTATGACAAAGAGTTAGTCAGATCCCTCACAGTCACCGCTGAGCTGCGCTGAACCCTGTGTGAGTCACAGCTCTGTCAGCACAGCTACTCTTAGAAGCGAGGCTGGCACCCTTTCCTGGGGCTGTGACAAGCCACACACCACAGTTGGGTTTTGCATTTCTCACCTGCATGCCTCACTTTTCATGCCAAGCATGGCCACTTCGGTGCTCCACGGGTGCAGCTCCCAGCTAACCACAGAATGGCTGGGAAGGGACCTCGAAAGATCAGGCAGGCCAACCCCCATGCCAGAGCAGGGTCACTGGGGGCAGGACACACAGGGACACACATATGTGGGTTTGGAAATTCTCCACAGAAGGACACTCCACAGCCCAGCTTCTCTGGGCAGCCTGCTCCAGGGCTCTGTCACCCTCACAGTGAAAAAGTTTGTCCTTATGTTTCTGTGGGAGCTCTTCTGCTCCAGCTTGCACCCTTTGCCCCTTGTCCTATCTCTGGGCATCACTGAGCAGAGCCTGGCTCCATCCTCCTGACACTTGCCCTTTAGAAACATGAATGAGGTCACCTTCAGTCTCCTCCAAGCTGAAGAGAATCATCTCCCTCAGCCTTCTGCTGAGCACAGCAAGGCACTGCTGTGCACATTTCCCTGTTTACAGCAAGCAAACTCAGGCAGCAAGCTCTGGAGCCAGATCTCCAGCTCTTTTATGACCTCTTTAGTTTCATCCTCATTTGCCATCTGCCAAAGCCTGGGCCTGCATGAAGGAAACTCTTTAGCTTTTCAGAGATGAACTCATTCCATAAGTCACTCCAGAGCTTTGGCATGCACAGACCCCAAAAGTTCAGGGCATCCAGTTCCAACCCCCTGCCATGGGCAGGGACACCTTCCACTAGCCCAGGTTGCTCCAGGCCACATCCAACCTGGCCCTGAAATAGATATATTTGCAGCTTCTGATCTCCCATTTTCATTATAGCTCACAACATCCAGGAACTTCTCTCTATTCCAGATGTGCTTTCCATCCAAAGGTGATTTTAATATGAATGATTGAACCAGAAGGGCTCTTGGGGTTTGTTTGATTTGCTTGGAGTTTGAGGAGGATGAAGGGGAAAAAAATTAAGGAAACAGAAGATTCAGTTGTGTGCTTTGGTCATGGGCTGATGAACTAACTAACTAAATAAATGAAAGGCTTTGAGTCAGCCTAAATCCACCTGCTTGCTGCGGGGGTGTGCCTAGGGGGGAGGCAGCAGCAAGGCTTCTGTTGTAACAGCTTCCAACCTATGTGCATCAGGGCTTCACTTGTGTACATTAGCTGAAGGCAGGGTAAAAAATAGCTCTGCCAGGGAAGAATGAAAGAAGTGAGGTCAGCCTGAGAAAAAAAACCCAAGGCATGTGTGTGAAGAAGGGGAGTGTGATGTGCTGGAGCTGGGGACATCCCCTGGAAAAAACCCATGAAGGCAGGGAGGGAGGACAGAAGGGTGAATTATTCATATCCCTGATCCAAAAGGCATTACTATCTTTTAGTTGCTTTCTCCTTCTTCTCACCACTTCTTGTCAGTTCCTTGCCTCTGGGAAGGCCCTTGGCACCACTTCTTATTTTGTTCCTGTGAATGTCTTTCTGTCAGCTTGTGGTGAACATTCCTTGCACTCCTTCGCTGGGTTCCTTGCAGTGCTTCTCCATGGGCCACAAAGGTGTCACAGAGACAGGGATTTGTTTGGGGCTGCCAGCATCACCTGCACTGACTCATCCCTCAGGGAACACAGGATCAGCTTTGGTTTCACTGCTGTTTTTCTTGTGCAGTCATAGAATCACTGAATCACAGAATGGTAGGGGTTGGAAGGGGCCTCTGGAGAGCAGCCAAAAGCCCTGCCAGAGCAGGATCAGCCAGGGCAGGTCACACAGGAGCACATCCAGAAGGGTCTTCACAGCATCCAGAGAAGGAGACTCCACAACCTCTCTGGGCAGCCTGCTCCAGGGCTCCAGCAGCCTCACAGGAAAGAATTTTCCCCTCAGGTAGAGGTGGAACTTCCTGGGTTCCAGTTTCTCTCCACTGCCTCTTGTCCTATCACAGGACATCATTGACCAGAGCCTGGCCCCTTCTTGACACCAACCCTGCAGGTATTTGCAAACAATGATAGATCCCCTCTCAGCCTTCTCTTCTCCAGGCTAAACAGCCCCAAGGCTCTCAGCCTTTCCTCATCACACAGATGTTGCAGTCCCTTCAGCATCATCACAGCCTCCTTTGGATGCTCTCCAATGGTTCCCTGCCCCTCTTGAACTGGGGAGCCCAGAGCTGGACACAATATTCCAGATGTGGTTTCACCAGGGCAGAGCAGAGGAGGAGGCTGTGAGCAGCCTGGGCTGGTGGGAGGTGTCTCTACCCATGGCAGGGAGGTTGGAGCTCCATGAATCTATGATTCTTTGATTCTGCAAACCAGAAGCATTAGACAAAAGAGTGATTTATCTCCACAATAATTACTGGTTTGGAGAAAGAAGACAGAGCAGAGCCATGGATAACCCCTTCATCATCACTGGGTCAGGCTTTGGATGCCCTTCCTCCCAGGGTGTTTTGTCAGTGATTTTTTAAGGAGGGAGACATTTTGCTGTTGATGTCAGTAAAGCATTAAAAGAAGGAATGCTGTCAGGAAATGTATTTTAAAAGCATTTCCTGCACCCTTGAAGAAGGTGGTTGAAGAAGGTGAAGAAAGTGGATGGCATTTTAGGTGCAGTTCTGCGTACACAAGAAGGGAGTGACAAGAACTTTTGGGTTGTGCTTTAACTGCCCTCCACAGATAAAGGAGGGCAGTTAATACTTAATTCTTAGTAGACCCAGATGGAGCCTAGGGTGTTGCAGATGAAGGGAGGGTTGCTAGCTGATAGAACAAGGAGTCAAGGTGAAACTCCATCTCTTTCTCTTTCCCATCCCAGGCATTTGTGATCCTGCTGGCTGCAGCTCTTGGTATATGAGATAGAATAGAATTAACCAGGTTGGAAGAGACCTTTGAGACCATCAAGTCCAACCTAGCACCTAGCACCATCTGATCAACTAAACCATGGCACCAAGCACCCCATCCAGTCTCCTCCTAAACACCTCCAGTGGTGGTGACTCCACCACCTCCCAGGGCATCACATTGCAATGGCCAATCTCTCTTTCTATGAAGAATTTCTTCCTAACATCCAGCCTGAACCTCCCTTGGCACAGCCTGAGACTGTGTCCTCTTGTTCTGGTGCTGGTCTGAAATGTTAGAAAGCACCTTGCCTGCATTTTGGCTCCCCTCACCCCCTGGCCTCTTTAATAAAGGTCTTGCTGAAAGCTGTTAAAGACAAAGAAAGGTTTCATTTCAGGGATATGGGTGGAATCTCCAGGGGTTTGGGTTTGTTTGGGGTTTTTTTTGCATCTGACAGATGGAAAATGTTTCCAAGGGAAGTCTGCACAAGTGGCCGCCAAGAACTCCACGTGCGAATGCGCTTGGCAAATGCAGGAGAAAGAAAAACACCTCAGCTTCCTGCTTCAGGACTCTCTGCTTCATACCTCCTCCAGCACATGACATGGCATTCAGGCTTGAGGGGGGTAGATTTAGACTGCAGATCAGGAAGAAACTCTGCACAGTGAGGGTGGTGAGACACTGGAAGTGGTTGCCCAGGGAGGCTGTGGATGTTCTGTCGCTGGAGGTGTGATTAGAGGGCTGGAGCTGCTCTGCTATGGGGACAGGCTGAGGGAGTTGGGGTTGTGCAGTCTGGAGAAGAGAAGGCTCTGAGGAGACCTAATTGTGGCCTTCCAGTATCTGCAGGGGGCTACAAAAAAGCTGGGGAGGGACTTTTTAAGGCGTCAGGGAGTGATAGGCCTGGGGGGAATGGAGTAAAATGAGAAATGGATAGAGTCAGTCCTTATGTCAGGAAGAAGTTGTTCCCCATGGGGGTGGTGAGAGACTGGCACAGGTTGCCCAGGGAGGTGGTGGAAGCCTCATCCCTGGAGGTTTTGGCAGCCAGGCTGGAGGTGGCTGTGAGCAACCTGCTGTAGTGTGAGTTCTCCCTGCCCATGGCAGGGGGTTGGAACTGGATGCCCTGAACTTTTGGGGTCTGTGCATGCCAAAGCTCTGGAGTGACTTATGGAATGAGTTCATCTCTGAAAAGCTAAAGAGTTTCCTTCATGCAGGCCCAGGCTTTGGCAGATGGCAAATGAGGATGAAACTAAAGAGGTCATAAAAGAGCTGGAGATCTGGCTCCAGAGCTTGCTGCCTGAGTTTGCTTGCTGTAAACAGGGAAATGTGCACAGCAGTGCCTTGCTGTGCTCGTTAGAAGGCTGAGGGAGATGAGTCTCTTTAGCTCCCATGGCAAGGAGGTTGGAACTGGCTGATCCTTGAGGTCCCTTCCAACCCTAACACCTCCATGATTCTGATTCAAGACCAGGTTGGATGAGGCCTTGAGCAACCTGGGCTGGTGGGAGGTGTCCCTACCCACGGCAAGGGGGTTGGAACTAGATATGTCTTTAAGGTCCCTTCCATCCCAAACCCTTCTATGCTTCTATGTCTCTTCATTTTGAAAATGTCTGACAGCAAGGCCAGGTCTCACTGCTCAATCAGCATGGGGCACAGCTGAGATGAGATTCTGATGTCTGACTTGCTGAAGCCTGAGGCTTTTCCTTCTCTGGGTCAGGTGTTGGAATAGGGTAGTGCAGGGAGTCACACTACCTGGAAATGATAAGAGCCATGTGGACATGGCACTTTGGGTTATGATTTAATGGCTGTGGTGGCACTAGATCAGTGGTTCTGCTTGATGCTCTTGTCCCCTAATCATCTGAGTGGCCCTGCACTGGACTCTCTCCAGTAGTTTTGGTCCTCCTTGAGCTGGGGAATCCAGAACAGGACATGATACTCCTGATGAGGCCTTACCAGGGCAGAGTAGAAGGGCAGGAGAACCTCTCTTGACCTGCTGACCACACTCTTCTTGATGCACCCCAGGATGCTATTAGCCTTCTTGGCCACAAGGGCACATTGCTGGTTCATGGTCCTCCTATTGTCCACCAGGACTACCTTATCCCAAGATCTGCTGTCCAACACAGCAGCCCCCAACCTGTACTGGTCTATGGAGCTGTTCTTCAGGCAATGGGAATGTTAAAGATAACTTGGGGGGAGGGCAGGGACTACAGTAGGGTTTGCATTTTAATTGAACTGTAGGTTTAGTCACCAACATACCAAAATGAGAAAGGGTTGGAATTAAGCACAGCCTCACTGCAAATCATAGATTCCTGGAATGGTTTGGATTGGAAGGGATCTTAAAGATCATTCAATTTCAGCCTCCCACCAGCCCAGGTTGCTCAAGGCCTCATCCAACCTGGCCTTGAGCACCTCCAGGGAGAGAGCATCCACAACCTCCCTGGGCAACCTGTGCCAGTGTCTCACCACCCTCAATGGAAAGAATTTCTTCCTAATCTCCAGTCTAACTCTCCCTTCTTTCAACTCAAAGCTGTTGCCCCTCATCCTATCACTCCAAGACCTTGTGAAAACAAATCCCTCCCTAGCTTTCTTGTAGCCCACTTCAGGTGCTGGAAGTTCTGCTCTAAGGTCTCCCTGAAGCCTTCTCTTCTCCAGCCCCAACTCTCTCTGCCTGTCCCTGCAGGAGAGATGCTCCAGCCCTCTGATCACCTTTGTGACCTCCTCTGCAGCCACTCCTGCCCATGGCCACGTCTTTATTCCATGGCAAAAACCATGTTCCAAGGTGCAAGAAGACACAGGGTGCTGATGCTGCTCCTGAAGCCTCACTTCATTCTGTGGAACTCATTTGCTTGTCCACATCCTTTGCCCTGTTTACTTTGAAAGATGTGTCAGGACCAAAGGCCCAGGGGACACAGCCACAGATCTGGCAGTGATCCCTGGAACAACCACCAGTACACAAGGGAAGGAAAACAGTGACTGGCCAGGAAATTAGAGCTGTTTTTATTAGCACTTTATTCACCCCAATCCACCAAGTATTCCTTCTCATAAGAATTTAATTACAAAGTCAAGAAGCAGTTGGGGGGAAGTGTCAGGCTTCATTTCTCCAACTCATATCTGGGAAGCACCCAGAGACCTCAGGACAGTTATTTATTATTTGTCCTAAATGCTAGCAGAGTTCTGCTGCCACCACCAAAACACCAGATGTGTGTCATTTTGAAGTGAACATGCAGCCTAAAAGCACATTAGTGCACAAGGGGACAATTCCCCTCCTCCAGACATGTTTGGAATCTACCCTCAGTAAATTAAGTGTCCATGGAAAACTTCTCCTGAAACCCAGCGAGCAAAGGGGCTGCCAGAGCCATCTGAAAGCGGAGTTAGTGCTGTCCTGTTTGAGTTGTTTGTGCAGCTCAGCCAGGAGTTCTACAGGCTCCCTCTCAGCAGAATCACAGATCCACAGAATGCATCAGGTTGGAAGGGACCCTCAAAGGTCATCTTGTCCAACCCCCCTGAGGTTAGCAGGGACACCTCCAACTAGAGCAGGCTGCCCAAGGTCCCTTCAGGTTTGACCTTGAATGTCTCCAGGATCTGGGCCTCAATCACATCCCTGGGCAACCTGTGCCAGTCTTTCACCACTCTCATTGTGCAGAACTTCTTCCTGATGTCCAGTTGAAATCTTCCTTGCCCCAGTTCCAAACCATTGTCCCTGTCCTATCACTCCAAGCTCTTCTAAACAGTCCCTCCCCAGCCTTCCTGCAGGTCCCCTTCAGATACTGAAATGCAGCTCTAAGGTCTCCCTGGGATGAACAGCCCCAATTCTCTCAGCCTGTCTTTGTAGATGATCTTTCTGATCACCTTCATGGGTCTCCTCTGGACCCACTCCAGCAGGTCCATATCCTTCTTGTGTTGGGGGACCCCAGAGCCAGCCACAGTACTCCAGGTGAGGTCTCAGCAGAGCAAAGTAGCGAGGCAGAATCCTCTTTCTCACTCTGCTGCTCAGAATTCATTTGGAGCAGCAACATTTTATGGTGTGGTTTTATTCATGCCAGAAGGGAGATGGACACTAAAAGACCTACAAATGTGCTATCAACACGAGTGATCAATACAGAAATGCATGGAATCAACAGTCATAGATCCACAGAGTCCTAGATCATGGAAGTCATCTTCCTGTAAGTGCCTGTATCGAATCCTGCTTTCTGTTCACGTGCATCTGAAACAAAGATGGAGTTAGCATTCATTTTAATTGTCTCTTGAACAGCTTTGATGCAAGCCCAACTGCTCCAGTCCTCACAGGTTCCACTAAGCTTCTTTTGCAACCCCAGTGGCAGACAATGCATATTTTCAAAAGGCCAGGAATGCTTTTCCTTCCCAGTTCACTGGAAGTAAACAATGTTTTGCTGACCTTGGGAAATCTAACTTCCAAGGAGTCTCTGTTGAAGAGGAATTAAAAGGGGGGGGAAAAAAAGAGCCAAGATAACCCTGGAATTTAACCATACTTCTAGATAAAGGATGCAATGACTCAGAGAGCAATGCCAGGAAAGCACAAACATCCCTCTGCAGATATGGGAGTGCTGAACTTAATTTGTTGTATCTCAGCTGCTTCAGTCCCAAAATGCGTTTCCTTTTCTCCCAGATAAGAACTTTGCTTCCCTCTCTTATTCTCTAATGCTGTTTGTCAATCCCCTGTGCCCTTGTGATTGTTCATTACAAGACAAAACAATTGGCATGAGATGGAATCAAAGACAAAACCCCAGTGTAGCTTAGCACATTCTAGAGGCTAATTCAGACGCTCTGCAAAGCAGAAGTCCATTTGTTTTGTGCCATCGGGTCTGCAGGTTAGGGCAGCACCTTCAGGCAGAAGCTAAGGTGCAGGTTGCAGTAGCCCCCAGGTGTCACTATCAGATTTGACAATCCCGTGGCATGGCTGTGGTCACACAGCTAACTCAGCCTTCTTCGGGCCCCAGTCTGTCCACAAGCTTCAATTCACACAGAAGCTGAGAGGAACCAGCCTGCACCACAGACCTCAAAGGAAAAAGATCATCGTGCAGCCAGCACAAGGCCACAGCAAGCTGTGCACTTGTGCCCCGTGGTCTAATCATGGATTCACAGAACGGTTTGGGTCGGAAGGGACCTCAAAGATCATCCACTTCCAACACCCCTGCCATGGGCAAGGACACCTCCCACCAGCTCAAGGCCTCATCCAGCCTGGCCTTGAACACCTCCAGGGAGAAGGCAGCCACAGCCTCCCTGAGCAGCCCATTCCAGTGTCTCCCTACCCTCACTGGAAATTATTTCTTCCTCATCTCCAGTCTAAATCTGCTGTTTCAGCTCAAAGCCATTGCCCCTCCTCCTGTCACTGCAAGATGTTGCAAAAAGTCCCTCCCCAGCTCTCCTGTACCCCCCTTCATATATTGAAAGGCTGCTCTAAGGTCTCCCTGGAGCCTCCTTTCCTTCTCCAGGCTGAACAGCCCCAACTCTCAGCCTGTCCCCACAGGGGAGGTGCTCCAGCCTTCCGATCACCTTTCCTTGCACAGCCTGCTGCACTTTATAACAACAGAAAGAGAGAGAGTAGGAATGTCAGAGAGTTGTCATAACCAGTTCAGGAGCCACTTGACTTTCACAGTTTCTGGTTGTGAGCTTCAAATTAGATTTGTCCAACTTAATTTTCTATTCATGTTGCATGCAGCTCCTTGAGGTGGAAGGCTACCAGCTGAGGGCAAGGCGAACAAGACCTCCTGAAGAGCAGCTGGAAGGGACGTCCTTTCCCCTCCCGTGTGTCATTCCTGCACCCAGCACATCCATATCCCCCGTGAGTGACATCAGGGAGCGTGTAAATGTGCAGTAAGCTGGGGGTGGGGGGAAGAGAGATTAAAGCAGCCCCCAGCCTCCCATGCCAGGGAAATCTGTGACTGCCTGGGTGACTAAGTGGGTATTTATCATTTCCTGAGCTCCCTGCTGGCAGGCAGCCAGCAGAGTGTGTACATTGAAATTAGAATAGATTGGGAGGCAGGACTTTGTTCCAAATTGATCTGGATGACGATAGCAATGCTGAGGGCAGCTCCACTTTGTCTTCTTTCCTTTTTTTTTTCTTTAAAGGTTCATTGTGTGGTGCTAAAAAGGGAGGGGGGTGGGGGGAGTAAGAAAGGTTTAGGAAAATAACAGGAAGGAAATCTAAGGCCAGGATGTATACTTTTTTATTATTATTATTATTACTATTATTATTTGATTCTCTTGCAGCATTGTTTTGTTATCCCCAGCAGAAAAGCTGGAGCTTGCTCATGTTCCATGCAGCAATATGTGGAGCAGGAATGAAGAAAATGCTCTTCCTAGCCATCTGTGTATGGTTATTCAAGATTATTCATTGCAATTCAAGATTATTCACTCCAGATCAGACTTCATATGACCCTTGGAAACTATACTTGTGTATCATTATTTATTATTATTCATAGTATCATAGAATCAGTCAGGGTTGGAAGGGACCACAAGGATCATCCAGTTCCACCCCTCCTGCCATGGGCAGGGACACCCCACACTAGATCAGGCTGGCCAGAGCCTCATCCAGCCTGGGCTTAAACCACCCCCAACCACCCCCCTGGACAACCCATTCCAGGGCTTCACCACTCTCATGGTGAAGAACTTCCTCCTCACCCCCAGCCTGAATTTCCCCACCTCCAGCTTCATCCCATTATTATCATCATTATTATTATTATCATTAGATGCTCTTACAGCATTGTTTTCTTATCCCCAACAGGAAAGCTGGAGCTTGCTCATGTTCCATGCAGACATACGTGGAGCAGGAATGAAGAAAATGCTCTTCCTAGCCATCTGTTTATTGTTATTCAAGATTATTCATTGCAATTCAAGATTATTCACTCCAGATCAGACTCCATGCAGCCCTTGGAAACCTGATCCCGTTGGAGGTGTCCCTGCTCACTGCAGGGGGTTGGACAAGAGGACCTCTGAGGGTCCTTCGTAACCCCATGCAATCTGTGAGTCTATTCAGTAGGTTTTTGTCCTTACTTGCACTGTGAAGACCACGAGGTTTTATCAATTTTGGCATCTCCAGCAAGGGAAAAAATGATTACAAGCCACTGTTAATGAGAGTAAGCCAGTTTTGCCATGGGGCTGGCAGGTCTTCACGTGTCAGTGTACTCTTGGGTTTTACTCTACCTTTGCAAATCGGTTCATAGATGCATAGAATGGTTTGGGGTGGAAAGGACCTTCAACATCATCCATTTCAAACCCCCCTGCCATAGGCAGGTTGCTCCTCAGCAAACCCTCCCCAGCATTTCTATGGAAACACATAATCACCTCCTTTTAATTGTTTTTAAGCTTCCAGGGGGAAGTTTAGGGCTGGAGGTGAGGAGAAAGTTCTTCCCAGAAAGAATAATTGGCCATTGGAATGTGCTGCCCAGGGAGGTGGTGGAGTCACCATCCCTGGAGGTGTTCCAGAGGGGACTGGATGTGGCCCTTGGAGCCATGGTTAAGTTTCCAGGAGGTGTTGGGTGATAGGTTGGACTTGATGATCTCTGAGGTCTTTTCCAACCTTATTGAGTCTATGGTTCCAGGGAGGCTGGATGCCCACCAAAGCTGCTCTATCACTCCCCCTCTTAAATGGACAGGGGGAGAAAGGAAAAAATACACCAGAAGCCAGTAATAAGATAGAAGTGATTTTAATAAGAATGATGAGGAAAAGCAACAGGCTGTGTAGAAGCAAAAGCAGAGAGAGATCTTGGTCTCTACTTCCCATCAGCAGGACGATGGTCGGTCTCAGGCAGCAGGGCTCTCTAAGCTTGGTGGTTGCTTGGGAGGACAGACACCAGGGACCAATCCCCCACTTCCTTCTTTCACTTCCTTCTTCTATCTGAGCTGACCTCATCTGGCATGGAATACTCCTTTGGCCAGTCTGGGTCAGTTGGCTCAGCCATGCCCCCTCCCAAGATCTTGCCCACCCCTCAGTGTGCTCTTGGGGCAGGGAAAGGTTGAAAGGACACAGCCTGGATACCGTGGCAGTTTAGGCTGGGTGCCTCCTGTTCCTGCCACAGAAGTTATACCTCCAGTGTCCTGAGGGTGCAAACCTGTAGGTGGACATAGGAAACAGCCTGTTTCATACCCATAATGTCCTGTGCCCTCTAAATGCATCTGCAAAGTCTTTCTCTTCCTCTTTCTTCCCTCTCTGCTCCCCTGGGAGATGCTCCCTATTGGGTAATGGTGGGGGAGTATCTCGAGGCCTCTTAAGGTCTAGGTCTAATGCCAGGAGCAGAAGGGGCTGGGGCAGTCTCAGACCTGGCCAGCCTGAGACTATCCTAGCAGTGGGGGGGAAAGAAAGAGCCCTGGGGGGTTTTGGGTATACCCTCAGGCAGGGAGAAGGGAAGTGCTGGAAGGCTTCTGGGTGTGCTGTAAGGGACTCTATGGTTTGGGATTCTTTTGTCACTATGCTTGCAGCTTCTGTAAAACACTTGCTGCTTTCCCTGTTAAACTTCCCATCACTTTTGCAACCCATTTGTGTGATGAGTGTCATTCTTTTGCCCCTTTCAGGGGCAAGAGAGGATCTGCCTGGCCTCAAACCAGGACAGATACTTATTCAACAGCAGCAAGCACACTGCTGTGTTATCAACTACTGCTGCAAAACACCACACTAGAAAGATGCTGTGAGGAGAATTAACTCCAGCTCAGCCAAACCCAATACACACTGATAATTTCTTGCACTTTGAATGCTTGCCAGAGGGCCAGAGCAGGCCCACAGCTCACCAAGCAGCTGAGCACTCTGGGAGTAAGTGCTTCAAAACAAGACCTAATACAATGGGGGGGGGGGAGGGGAAAATATAACTCCTGAGATGACAGACTCCTAAATTACTGCAGCAGGAGCTGACCTTGTGGCACTTCTTGTCTTTTTTGCTCTTTTTTTTTTTCATTCCCTATGACTCAGTACAGAAGATGAGATAAAATTCACTGGAGCCATTCTGGTTTCACCAAGTGCCAGAACTCCATGGATGTGGTCCTTAATGTCATTCCCAAACTGCTGTCTCTAAGTGGTCTGGGCAATCACTGACTCAGCTCCAGGCTGGAAGAGGAGGACTGCTGCTCTGAGTGTTGAATACACAGATTTGCACCTGGGATCTGACCACTAAAGAGCATATCTGAGACATTCCCCCAGGACATCCCAAGAACTAGATTGCCACCCATGACTAGTTGCTTTGAACATGTGCTTGCCAAATGCCACATACAAGGTGCACTTAGTGACACCTTTGGCTGTCATGGAATTATGCAATCCCAAAGTGGGTAGGGGTTGGAAGAAACCTCTGGAGATCATCAAGTCCAGGCCTCCTACCAAAGCAGGATCACCTAGGGCAGGTCACACAGGAACACATCCAGGTGTGTTTGGAAAGCCTCCAGTGGAGGAGACCCCACAGCCTCTCTGGGCAGCCTGCCCCAAGGCTCCAGCATCCTCACAGCAAAGTTTCTCCTCATGCTGAAGAGGAACTTTCTGTGCCCCAGTTTCTGTCCTCTGCCCCTTGTCCTATCAGAGGACACTAGTGAAAAGAGCCTGGCCCCTTCCACTTGACACCCACATTTCAGATAGTTTTAAACATTGTTCAGATCCCTTCTCAGCCTTCTCTTCTCCAGACAAAGCAGCCCCAGGGCTCTCAGCCCTTCCTCCTCACACTGTAGTCCCTTCAGCATCCTTGCAGCCTCCATTGGACCCTCTCCAGCCGTTCCCTGTCCCTCTTGAACTGGGGAGCCCAAAACTGGACACAATGCTCCAGATGTGCTCTCACCAGGGCAGAACCTTCCTTGACCTGCTGGCCACACTCTCCTGAGTGCATCCCAGGATACCATTGGCCTTCCTGGCCACCAGGGCATGTTGCATATCCTTTCATAGGACTCATGTCGTGTAATGTCTTTCTTCAAGCATAAGTCGCTCCTGCAGGCCTCCAGTCTTCTTTTTAAAGTACAAGTGGTTTTACTGCACAGCCTTTAGCCCTGTCATTTCCATGCTGTCAGGGAAAACATAAAACTGAGGAAAGCTCTTGTCCTCTTCAAAGCAACACCACTTCTGTGCAGTGCCAGAGCAAGCAGCCAATTTCCAGCCTTTTCCATCATCAGGGAGCACTGAAAAAATCCTCAGTCGAAAGAATCGGGTGCTTCACTTCCTTCTTCTTCAGAGCACCACAGAAGAGGGCTTTCATGTTTAAAGCCATGCAAAGCACCCTCAAAAACCTTTGGAACAATAAAGTCAGGAGCTGGGCAGTTTAAAGGAAATGGCTTCCTCAAAACTGGAATCCTCTTTAGCAGGGGCAGCTGCTTCTCCATGCAGCGTGGCTTCCCGTCCTACTTGCAGCACACAAATGTTCATTGCCTTTGATCTGGCTCCCCTCGCAGCCGCCCAGCAGCAGATCTAGGAGCTCCAGAAGGATGTGATACAGCTCTGAGCTGTGTCAGTGCCTGGCCTGACTTGTCCCAGTTTCCAGAAATGATCTGGCTAGTCTGAAATCAACAGTGCAGCAGAGCACAGTATTCCCTTTCTCTGCCCTTCGTGCGCCGATGCTGAACCCATAAATCTCCACGGAGCTCTGACTCAGCTGAGATCCTCAGAGGAGGAATTTCTTATGTACAGCCCAGAAAGAAACATCAAATGGAAACAACAGGGCCTCTGCTTGGAGCAGGTGTGGTTGTACACACAAAAAATACAAGAGAGCAGTGTACCAAACAGATGCTTCACACAGATTCCTGTGGAGTCAAGGAGGGCAGAATGCAACTGGCAGGCATCTGACGTGCTCTGAAGCTTTGCAGGGCTAGAGTCAGGACATCCTAAAACACAGATTTGCAGGTATGGAGCTAACTGCATGTTGCTGAGCTCCAGCTAGGCTGTTACAGTGCTCATTTCTCACAGGCACACAGTTTGCTGCATAGGGCAGTCCCTTTCCTTTTCCTTCCATGACCTCAGGACTTACTGCCTTGTTGCATAACACCATGGAATCAGAAGGGGAGAAATAAAAAGGCTTTGGATAGTAAAATCTTCTATCATCAACCACTGAGTTGGCCTCATGGCCAAATAGGTGAATGGCATAGACATATTTTGGTAGTCACAGAAGGATTTGGGTTAGAAGGGACCTTTAAAGATCATCCAGCCCAGCTCCACTGCCATGATCAGGGATATATTCAGCTGGATCAGGTTGCTAAGAGCCCCATCCAACCTGACTTTGAATGTTTCCAGGGATGGAGGTTCACAAAGGACTGCAGTGATAAGATGAGGGCAAATGGCTTCAAGATGGAGAAGAGCAGATTTAGATGGGATGTTAGGAATGAGTTCTTTACCATGAGGGTGGTGGAACACAGGAACAGGTTGTCCAGGGAGGTAGTTGAGGCCACATCCCTGGAGATATTCAAGGTGAGGCTGGACAGGGCTCTGGGCAGCCTGATCTAGTTGAGGATGTTCTTGCTAACTGCAGAGGAGGTTGGACTGGATGACCTTTGGAGGTCCAACCTCATCCATCCTTGCCTTGAACACCTCCAGGGAAGGAGCATCCACAACCTCCCCGGGAAACCTCTTTTCACCACTTCCTTTTTCCCGTGCTCCAACTGCCCATGGGCACAGGGAAAAGTTTTCATTCAGTATTCCAAAGGATTTGAATTCTCTCTTTTGAATAATCTGTGGTTTCTTGTGGGTACTGAATATTCAAACCTTCAATTGTGCTCCTAGTTCTGTTGCACAGATGAGTCACATCCTCGGGTACTCCTTTCTCCTGCCTGGAGAACGCTCTCATTGCAATCACTGCCCCAGCGATTGCTGAGTGAATCTCTCCATTTCTCAGGAAGTTGGAAGATTTTGTTTTTAGGACTTTTGTTTTGGGTTTTTTTTTTTTCACTAGATCAAATACTTATTTCCTTTTTTATCATTATTATTTAATGATCAAAAGCCATCTCTCCACATTTGCCTGAAAGCAGCTGAGCCTCAGAAATTTCATGCATATCGGTGGGAAGCAAATCCCACGCAGTGTGCAGGCACAATTAAACACTGGAAACTCACTTGGATCTTTAATAGATAACTGAATATTTATGGATTGCTCTTTTTTTTTTCCACAGGAGCTATGCCACATGACTTGTCTAAACAGCTTCTTAAAGCTGTTCCTCTCCTATCTGTCTGTATGATAAGGGGTCTGGAGCACCTCTGCTACGAGGACAGGCTGAGGGAGCTGGGGCTGTTCAGCCTGGAGAAGAGCAGCCTCTGGGGAGACCTTAGAGCAGCCTGCCAGTACCTGAAGGAGGCTACAAGAAGGATGGAGAGAGACTGTTTGCAAAGGCCTGCTGTGACAGAAGGAGGAGCAATGGCTTCGAAGTAGAGCAGAGCAGATTGAGATTGGGTGTTAGGAACGAGATCTGCACCATGAGGGTAGTGGAACGCTGGAACAAGCTGTCCAGGGAGGTGGTTGAGGCTCCTTCCCTGAAGATATTCAAAGTGAGGCAGGACAGGGCTCTGGGCAGCCTGATCTAGTTGAGGATGTCCCTGATGACAGCAGAGGGGGCTGGACTGGATGAGCTTTGGAGGTCCCTTCCAACCCAGAGCATTCTATGGTGTTGTGATTCAAAGATTCTATGACTCTGTGATTCTGCAAAGGTTCATACAGAGAAATGTCATTTATTCAATCCTTGGCTTATTTAATGTGATCCCAGATCCTTTTGATAGCTCTCTTTTTATGATTATTCTTCTCACTCCCCCATAGCTTGTGCTGGCTTCCCCCAAGTAATAACCCAGGTATCCTTTGATGCAAGGTTACACAATGGCAGGAGACAGGGAATCTGTAGTGCCATGTGAAGATGTATATTGGCTTTGCATTATGAAGTTTCCTCCCTTTGAAGTTCTAAGGAAACTACAATTTCCTCTCCCCTGCTCACAGTTAAATACATCTCCCAGCACAATTCATTTCCCAGGGCTCATCAGTACTTAGGTGCAGTTCAAACAGCACTTTTCATCTGCACACAGCTCCTTACAAAATAAAGAAAGAACAAATCTTGATTCTCCCACCCAGATGATGTGGAATCCTACCAAGAAATGGCTTCTAGCATCTCACTCAGTGAGACCACTGTCATGGAATCAGAGAATGCCAGGTTGGAAAGGACCCCAAGGATCTTCTGGTCCAACCTTTCTAGGTCCTAGGGGAGTTGCAATGAGCTGGCCCAGCACCCTGTCCAGATGAGTCTTAAAACTGCCTAATGTAGGGGACTCCACCACTGCCCTTGGGAGATGATTCCAGTGCCTGACTGTGCTCATGGAGAAAAGCTTTCTTCTGGAGTCCAATGGGAATCTCCCCAGCAGCAACTTGTCCCCATCACCTCTTGTCTTCTCCATGGGACTCCTTGTACAAAGGGAGTCTCCATCCTCCTGGGAGCCACCCTTTATCTGCTGGTCCATGGCAATAAGGCCTCCCCTAATCCCTCTGTTCTGCAAGCTGAACAAAGGCAGCCCTCTCAGCCTTTCCTCACAGGGCAGGGCTGCCAGGCCTCTGATCCCTCCTGTGGCCCTTCTCTGGCCACTTGCCATCCTGTCTGCACCCATGACATGAATGGTGTCACAGACTATGACAACCAGATTAAAAATAGTAGAAAGTCTCCTTTGGGATGCAGCCAGGAGGCTCCAGAGTGCTCTTCCTCTCTCCATCACTGTTCTGGACACTTTCCAGCCTGTTCATATCTTTTTTTTCCTGTATGTGGGACTGGACAACCTCTTCTGTGAAGGCAGACTGAGAACATCAGGGCTGTTCAGCCTGGAGAAGAGAAGACTCTTGGGAGACCTTAAAGCAGCATTTCAGTATCTGAAGGGACCTACAGGAAGGCTGGGGAGGGACTGTTTACAAGGGCTTGCAGGATGAGAGGCAATGGTTTGAAACTGGAGCAGGGCAGATTTAGGTTGGAGAGCAGGAGGAAGTTCTGCACAGTGAGAGTGGTGAAATACTGGAACAGGTTGCTCAGGGATGAAGTTGATATCCCATCCTTGGAGACATTCAGGATCAGACTTGATGTGGCCCTGGGCAGCCTGATTTAGCTGGAGGTGTCCCTACTGACTGCAGAGGGGTTGGAGAAGGTCACTTTTGAGGGTCCCTTCCAACCCTGTGCCATCTCTATGAATTAACATAAAGATGAAAGTCCACTTGGCTGATTTATTTGCACAGTGTGGAACACTGTGCTTGGTTTGCCCAGCAGAGAAGACAAATCTCAGACCCATTACTCCATTAACAACCCTGTGCATCACACAAAGCAGTTTGCCATGCATCAGATTGTACTCTACAACAGCAGTAGGCTGCTACTCTTGGGAGTCATCACATTAAAAAGAAGGCCTTTTGAGGCCAATGTGCTGCAGTGCAAAAGGTGGTTGCATTTTTATGCCTGAGTTTTTGTGTCTAGGTGGCTCACCTTGCAAGCACCAGCCTCTGTAAGCCATGCACAGTGTGAGTATCTATGCAGAGCATCCCACTGAGTTCAGTGAGGCTCTTCATGGGTGCTCTCCAAAAACAGCAGCATGGTTCATACAGCACAGCCCTCAGCATGCGTCTGAGGCTGCACAGAGCTCCAGAAGTGATGGCCCAGCAATCTGCTGGCTGCAGCCTGTGGAGGAGGCAAGCAGAGAGCAGTAAATTAGAGCTGCAGTTCAGAGCTGTGCCATCATCACTTACAAGCACTTATAAATTGTTTATCCTCCCCCCTCATGCTGGAGCTATAGGCTTTCATGTTCCTACATCTGCTAAATATGACTGCTCTGCTTACTTACCTATCTCACAGGGAGGCAGGGAGGCTCAGTTACAGCTTCCATCACATGCTGCAGGGGAAGGCACGAGCTTTCTGCTGAGTATTGCCATCTGCCTTCATTCTGATTGGTTTCCTTTTGCCTGCATTCCAGCAGGCAAACATGGGTTAAGAGGAACAACGTGATGAGAAGGAATTTTCCTTCCCCGTGGATGTGAGTGTAAGCTGGCATTAAAAGGTTTGGTTCTCATTCCCATACCCCTTTGGCTCTTCATCACAGCACCCTCCTTTGGCTTGCCACAAGATATCTCTTTCCAGAAGCAGCTATGCAGACCAAGAGCATATGAATCATAGAAGCAGGGGATTGGTTACATGGGAAGAAAATATCTTCTAGTCCAACTGAAGTCAGTCTCTTAGTATAGAATCATAGAAGAGTCATAGAATTTTATGGGCTGGAAAAGACCTCTCAGATCATTGAGCCCAACCATCAACCTAACACCACCATGGCCATCCAACCATGTCCTAAAGTGCCATGGCCACACATTTCTTGAACACCTCCAGGGATGGGGACTCCACCATCTCCCTGGGCAACCTGTGCCAATTCAGGACCACTCTTGCAGCAGAGACATTTTTCCCCATCTCCAACCTAACCCTCCCCTGGCACAATTTCAGGCCATTTCTTCTCATTCTGTCACCTGGTATTAGGAAGAGCCCAACCCCCACCTCACTGCAGCCTCCTTTCAGGCCGTTGTAGAAAGCAGCGAGGCCTTACCATTCACCAGTAAATCAGTCAGGTGAAAGGATGTGTTTTGCACACAAAAGTAGTGGTGGCCTGGGTTGAGACAGCACCATCCAGTCCCTGTCACCAGATGGAACTGGCAGTGTCTGCTCCTCAGAGCCATTGCTGTGTCCTCACCTCCAGGTGGTGGTGCGAGTGCAGATGAGCTGTGGATCAGTGTAATCCTACTGCCTGGTTAAGAAGAATCAATGGGAACTAAAGGAGGCAAAACCTCATACTTACAGACAGCCTTTCATCCAAAGTGCTCTCCATGCTTTGCTCTGTGTGTTACTCTCTGTGTGCTTAGGGAATTGTGATCAATGTAAGGTGCAGGAGGGACTGGCTTGGTCACTTCAGCTAAAGGATTCATGGCAAAACTGAGATTCAGAGAATGGTTTGAGGTGGAAGGGACCTTGAAGATCATCCAGTTTAAACCCCCCTGCCATGAGCAGGGACACCTCCCACCAGCCCAGGGTGTGCAAGGCCTCATCCAGCCTGGCTTTCAACACCTCCAGGGAGGGGACATCCACAGCCTCCTTGGGCAACCAGTTCCAGAGTCTCACCACCCTCTCTGTGAAGAATTTCTTTCTGGTCTCTAGTCTAAGGTCTCTACATCTTTCTTCCCAGCCCTTTGCTTTGGCCACTAGATGACGTTGAGGACTAGATTCATAGAGGTTATATCAAAGCTTGCTCAGACACCTCCATTCCAGTGGCAGAACAAGAGGACACAGTCTCAAGCTGTGCCAGGGGAGGTTTAGGCTGGAAGTGAGGAGAAAGTTCTTCCCAGAAAGAGTAACTGACCACTAGAATGTGCTGCCCAGGGAGGTGGTGGAGTCCCCATCCCTGGAGGTGCTCAAGAAAGGCTTGGATGTGGCACTCGGAGCCATGGTTTGGTTGTCAGGAGGTGTTAGGTTGGACTTGATGACCTCTGAGGCCTTTTCCAACCTGGTTGATTGTGTGTGATTCCCAGGCAACATCCACGAGCTACCTCCTTTCCTTTAACCTGACTGTGATTGAAATACTTCCACCAGCTCCACTTAGTGTATTGCCAAGCTGCCACAGAGCTTCAAATTCACTCTGGGAAGTCTATTTTTTATTTTATTTTTTCAGAGCAGAAGCTCTTCAGTCACTGAGAAAGACCTGAAAAGCTCCTGGAGTCTGGCAGGGAGTATTAACCTCTGGGGATCTGTCTTAATACATCAGAGAACAAGGGTCAGCGGAGTCCGACAAGAAGCATGAGGGATTAGCAGAAGGAAAGAGCCTCCTAATAGCCCGGGGTATAAACACGGTTATAAGGGAAATTTATCATCTTTACCCAGCAAATTTTGAGCCAAGCAGCCAAGCTGCATTAGGATTTTTAATGACATTTCCCTCTCACTCCCGAGGAGGCTGTGCCAGGAGCCCTGGGGCCTGCCCGCAGCCATCTTGCTCTCCGCGCAAAGCACATCCTGACCCTGCCGCAGCCTATTTCTGTCACAGATTAAGTGACCTCTGCACCTTCCTTTCTTTTCCTTTTCCCCCTTTCTCTCTTTTTCTTTTCCTCCTCCCCCCTCTTTTGCATCTAGCTGTGGAGAAAGCTGCAGGTGGAGGAATGCTCCCGGCTGGGGGGAAGCTAAACCTTTGTTTGCTGTGTTCTGATGAATAAGTGATGGGGCCCTGGCATGGCGCGGGGCCGGCAGCGCTGACACAGTTGACATGACAGCAGCAGGGACTGAATCCTGATCTGCCCTGCCAGCACAGGATGGGCTGTTTGCTCGGTTCACGTTTCACCAAGCCAGCCTCTTCAACTATTTATAAGATGAATAGAAATTTCCACTGCTTGGGCTGACACACCTGCCTCCACCTAACCGCTCGCTCCCAGGGAGCCAGCTCAGACAGAGGAGGCTTTCAGAGGCACTGCTCTCACCACCCCTTTGCCAGCCCTCTCCACGCCAGCTCTGTCCTCTTGGCAAGAGGGCAGCCCCCTTCTGCTCCCTTCAGCTAGGGCTGTTTGTACCCAGTGTGGTCCAGGAGAGGAAGGACCTCCCTGCGTCCCCTTCCCTGGGCAGTGAGCAGCTTGAGGGCAGCAGGGAGCTCTGCAGACACCTCTGGCGGTGTGGGGCAGCTGTCCAGCCTGGCATGAAGTGACCTTCCTGGTGGCACAGTGCACAGTCTTGTGAGCTCTCTGTGCCAAGTTGTCCTTTCATGGTGGCTGATGGTCCCTGCCAGCATGGGGAGCCTCCCTGGCATCAGGCACAGGCCACTCGCACCCAGCACCTCCTGGGCTTGTAGTGGTTTGACAGGAACAAGACCAAGGCATCCTGGCTTCATCAGGAATGGTGTGGTTGGCAGGTCTAGGGGTGAGATTGCCCCCCCTGTACTCAACAATGGGGAGGCCACACCTCAGATTTTGAGCTCTGTTTTGGGCCCCTCACTGCAAGAAGGTATTGAGGTGCTGGAGCATGTCCAGAGAAGGGCAACCAAGCTGGTGAAGGACCTTGGAACACAAGCCTTATGAGGAACAGCTGAGGGAACTGGGGGTGTTTAGCATGGAGAACAATAGGCAGAGGGGAGACCTCCTCGCTCTCTGCAGCCCCCTGAAAGAAGGTTGCAGTGAGGTGGGGTTTGGGCTCTTCTCACATGCAACAAGTGACAGTACAAAAGGAAACAGCCTCAAGTTGTGCCAGGGCAGGTTGAGGTTGGATATTTCCTCCCATCAAGGGTTCTCAGGCACTGGAACAGGTGGAGGAGTCAGCATCCCTGGAGATGTCTAAAAGATGCATGGATATGGTGCTGAAGGATGTGGCTTAGTGGCAGTAGCTTAGCAGCAGTGGTGGGGTTGTGAGCTCTAGGTGAGTGGTTGGGCTTGATGATCTCAAAGGTCTCTTCCAGCCTCAGAAGTTCTATGATTCTATGACAAAAGACATTGAGAAAGACCACCCAGCCTGAGGCACTGAAACACAGCTTGATTTGCTATGGAATTGCAACCTGACACACAATTAGGGGCCACAGTCACTGAGATTTCATCTTCGCCTCACACTCCTGTAGGCTCTCTCAAATATCCTGTTGCCAGGAGGCTCTCAGCAGCAGAAAGAATGGTTATGACCATGGCAGCACACCCAGGAGCTCCAGCTGCCACAGCTTGGTCTTCCAAAAAGGATTCCTGGTGGGGAGAAGCCACATTAATGGTGATTAAAACGCAGGTGAGCAGGTACAAGCAGAGAAGAATGCCTGGCAAATGACACTTCCCTACTTTCATGCTGTAAATGGGGAGAGGGCCTGATAAAAGCCAGGGGGAAATGGCCCCAGAGCCAGAGGAGAAAGTGGCCATGGCACTGTGGGGGCATGGTTTAATGGCCATGGTGATGTTGGGCTGATGGTTGGACTCTGTGTGATCTTAGAGGTCTTTTCCAACCTAAACAATTCTGTAACTCTATGACTACTCTTTATAGTAACCTAGTCCTAGTTAAGAATAAAGCCTTACAGTGCTGGTGGCTGCAGGAACACAAGCTGCAGGAATGGAGAGCCTTTCCATGGGATGCTGCAGCCAACTTGACAAGGACACTGAACAGACAAAGAGGGGGTGGCAGCAAGGGAAACATGTGCTAGCACAGATTCATCATGCATCCTGTTGCCAAGGTAAGCACATAAGTAAGTAAATAAATAAGATATCCCAAATCAAATCTGTTTGCATTTACAAGGTGTTCCTTCCATGACTGCTCTCTGCAGGAGGCACTGTGTCCAGTTCTGGAGCCCCTATTACGGGAAGGATCTGGAGGGGCTGGAGTGTGTCCAGAGCAGGGCCAGGAGGATGAGCAGAGGGCTGGAGCTGCTTTTCTATGAGGACAGACTGAGGGAGTTGGGGTTGTTCAGTCTGGAGAAGAGAAGGCTCTGAGGAGCCCTAATTGTGGCCTTCCAGTATCTGCAGGGGGCTCCAAGAAAGCTGGGGAGGGACTTTTGAGGCTGTCAGGGAGTGATAGGACTGGGGAAAAAAAATGGAAATGGGTAGATTGAGATTGGATGTTAGGAAGAAGCCAAGATACCACCCAGGGGAGCTCAGCCCCACGAGGAGCCCCAGCCAGTGCCCGTGGAGGATATTGGAGCAGTCATCAATGTTGGCCCTAACAACCGGGGGGCCACCAGGCCCCCCGGCCTTTGTTGTCACCACCACCAACACCCAGTGTGCGCCAGGGGCACTCACCAGGGAGGAGAGGAGGATCCTCAGCCCAGATGGGCTCAGCTTAGGGCTGCTGCCTCTCCTGGAGGGGATTAAATAGGGGAGTGGGTGGGGAGGGCCAAGTGGCCACACCTGGGGTGGGAGGAGACTCCAACAGAGCCCAGGTGCTGTGGGTTTGAGGGGATAAAAGGGGGCAAATGGGGTGGGTGAGAGACTTTCAGGGTGTCAGGCAATGATTGGACTAGGAGGAATGGAAACAAACCTATAAAAGGGTAGATTCAGACTGGCTGTTAGGAGGAAGTTGTTCCCCAGGAGGGTGGTGAGAGCCTGGCACAGGCTGCCCAGGGAGGTGGTGGAAGCCTCCTGCCTGGAGGTGTTTGCAGCCAGGCTGGAGGTGGCTGTGAGCAACCTGCTGTGGTGTGAGGTGTCCCTGCCCGTGGCAAGGGGCTTGGAACTGGCTGAGCCTTGAGGTCCCTTCCAACCCTGACAATTTTATGGTTCTGTGACAGAGGGATTCATCCCAAAGCCAGACTTGGTCCTTTGGGGGAGGCAAGGGCTCCCTCTCAGCAAGGAAAAGGGCTCTTGAAAGGGGCTGGTTTCTTGATTCCTTAAATATTTCCCCCAGTAGTGTCTGCTGTTTTTGGAGAGGGAGGACTGTAACTAAATGTGAAGGGATATTTGACTACATGGTTTTGATGCTGAGGGTGAAAAGAGCCTAACTGCTGCGGGATTGTGAGTTATGTTTGTGAAGGAGTGAGTCTAACAAACAGCAGCCAGAAAAGAAGATCATTTTTAATGGCTAAAATTAGATCAACCTGAGTTCAGTTTATTAATGTCAGGAAAGAATACCCAAAAAAAAGAGAAAAAATTTAAATTGGGAAGGGAAGGGAAAAGGAGTTTCCAGGAGACAGGCCTCAGTTTCAGAATACCTCATCCTTTTCACAAAGAAACAGCCTGTGCCCAAAAATACTCAGCAGCTTTTTCCCCTTGTGCTTGGCAGGTGCTGTTGCAGATCAGGTGTGAGGGAGCGTGGAGGAGAAGCTTTCCAGCAGCAAGTGAAGCTCAACCAACAAAGTCACAGAATCATTGAATCAGCCAGGCTGGCAGAGACCTCCAAGATCACCCAGTCCAACCTATCACCCAGCCCTGTCCGATCAACCAGGCACTGAGTGTCTCATCCAGGCTTTTCTTGAACACCTCCAGGGATGGTGACTCCACCGCCTCCCTGGGCAGCACATCCCAATGGCAAATCACTCTGTGAAGAACTTCTTTATATCCAGCCTGAACTTCCCCTGGCACAGCTTGAGGCTGTGTCCTCTTGCTCTGGTGCTGCTTGCCTGGGAGAAGAGACCAACCCCCACCTGGCTGCAACCTCCCTTCAGGTAACTGTAGACAGCGATAAGGTCTCCCCTGAGCCTCCTCTTCTCCAGGCTAAACAACCCCAGCCCCTTCAGCCTCTCCTCACAGGGCTGTGTTCCAGTCATCCTTTTATATTTCAGTAAACTCTGATGGCAATCTTCAGGCTGTTTCTTCCAGCCTCTATCCTTCCTTCTCTCCCCCAGCCTGGTAGTGAGCTGGTGGAGCTGTTCAAGCTGTTTGCTGGAGCTCCGGCTGCTCTCTTGCAAACCACAACTCATTCTGCTGTCATCCCCCTTGCTCTGACACCTACATACTTAGGAAAGCTGAAAGCTGTGCATCTCCTCACAGCCTGCTAATCCTAGTAATTCTTCATGCTTTAACAGCCTATCCCAAATGTGAGAGCAGGTTTTCTGCAGACTCCAGGCCTGTAGCACATTCTGCTGCTTTCCCATTTCCCAAACAGATATTTCAGTGCCTGCTTCCCATGGGTAAGATTTTAGCCCATGACTGAAACACCATTGGTGTTTACCTTCACCCCTTAAATCTTGCTGTGATTCTTTCCCTGTTCCTTGGGAGGTTCAATTGCCCTCTCTAACCACAGCCAGACCATTTTCCATAGCTGACTGAAAGCTATCCTGAATCTCTCTACCTTGCAGTATAGACATCACCATTGAATGAAGGATCCAGTTTGCCTCACACAGCTCCCTACCTAAGCATTGTTAATGATTTACCTATCAAATGGAACTAATTTCTCAATGATTCATAGATTCACAGAATGGTTTGTGTGGGAAATGACCTTAAAGGTCATCCAGTTTCAACCCTCCTGCCATAAGCAGGGACACTTTCCACCAGCCCAGCTTGCTCAAGGCCTCATCCAGCTTGGCCTTGAACACCTCCAGGGAGGGGACATCCACAGCCTCCCTGGGCAACCTGTTCCAGTGTCTCCTCACCCTCACTCTCAAGGATTTCTTCCTAACATCTAGTCTAAATCTACCCTCCTCAAGATTCTATCCAGATGCTTTAATTGCCCACCAGATTGTAACTCCTTACTACACAAGGAAAAAAAGCAACCTTGCTGTCAAGCTTAACCCCCAGCTGGAAGGGGAGCAACACCTACCCTGCTCTTAAACAGCTTTCTCTTGGAGCTTGATGTTTCCTTCCACAAGGCTCTAACATCCCAAAGGGATACAGTAAAGCATCTACTGAAGCTGATTTGCAGTCACAGGAGGTTCTTGCTGCTGAACCCTGGCTTGGAAAGAAGACTTCTAAGAAAGCAAAAAGAAATAAAAAAAAACAAAAGAGAACATCTGATTTCTATGAAAGCAGCTTCAGCCATCCCAGGCCCTGTGCAAGAGCCTTGGAGTTTAGTCTCCCCCTCCATAGAGGAATGAGTGTCTAAGGGGAGCTGGAATGAGGGTGCAGGCAAGGAGCAGGATTCTCCTCTGCTCCTGAGGTGTGATGTGGCTGTGAGAGCAGGCTGTGCTTCAGCACAGAAAACCTCAGATTGCTCTGCTAGGGGTTGGATGGGACCAGATGGGGCCTGAAAGTCTCCAGAGAAGCAGACTCCACAACCTCTCTGGGCAGCCTGCCCCAGGGCTCCAGCACCCTCACAGCAAAGAAGTTTTCCCTCATGCTGGAGTGGAACCTCCTGGGTTCCATTGTGCAGAGAAGACTGAGAGGGGATCTGATCAGTGTTTACAAATACATTAAGGGTGGGTGTCAGAAAGAAGGGATCACTCCCTGTGCTAGGTGATAGGATGAGGGGCAATGGACACGAACTGAAGGTACTGGAGCAGGCTGCCCAGGCACATGGTGGAGTCTCTGTCTCTGGAGACAGTCAAGACCTATCTGGATGTGTGTCTGTGTGACCTGCTCTAGGGGATCCTGCTTTGGCTGGGGGGTTGGCTCAATCATCTCCAGAGGCCCCTTCCAACCCCTAACATTCTGTGATTCCATGACTGTATGATTCTATGATTCTATATCAGGAGCCACGTGTGCTGCTCATGACACAGACAATGAGACAGCTGAGAAGAATGTGGCTGGGTGAACCATCTTCATGATTGCTCTGATCTAAGGAGAGACCTGGCAATCTGATCAAAGCTGGTGGGACAGAAAATGCTCCCTGAAACAAAAACATGACTAAATGAAACACAATAGCATGGGAATTCTTTCCAAAAGGTTTAGTTAATTCAAAAGGTAACTAAGACTCCAGCGTCCCTTGGGAGCCAGCACTGCAAATACTCCACTTCAGTCCATGCACCTTGACTGAGACAAGATCTAAGGAGGTCATGAGCAACACAATAGGAAAGATCTCATTTTAAACCTCAGCCACTGGTGGAAATAAACCTCATTCTTGTTTGGAGCAATGTTCAAAAGTAGGTTAGAGGTTGGTTTGCACTCAGAGGTTTCTTGTTTGTTTTCCCTGATTTCCAGCCATGCTGCCCTGCTCTGTGTTGCAGCAGCACGGACCCCTCTTTCCTTCCAGGATAAGTTCATCTAAGCAGCCTTATTCAGTTCAGAGTAGCTGGAGGCTTGATGTGGTACATCTTCTTCCACACTTCAAAAAGAAGAAAATACTGAGTAACAGCTCTTGAGCTGACCTCTCAAGAAGGCTGACCATGACGGTATGCAAAAGGAGGGAAACACCAGGACCTCAGAGCAGCTTGAGGGAGAATTTCAGAGCCACAGAATGGCTGAGGGTGGGAAGGATGCCTGGGGATCACCTACACCAACTCCTCTGCTCAAAGCAAGGTCAGGTACAGCAGGTTGCTCGGGGCTGTGTCCATTTAGGTCTTGAAAGCCTTCAAGGATGGAGACTTGCTGTGTTCTCTTTATCTTCATCAGGTATTTACCCACATTGATAAGATCCTCCTGGGCTTTGTTTTATCCAGGCAGAACAGCCTCAGCCCTCCAAGCCTTTCCTCACATGAAAAATGTTCCAAATCCCTAAAAGTGCCTCAGTTCCCTTTTTTTTTGGCCCTTTGCTGGACTCAATCCAGCATCTCCCTGTGTCTCTTGTACCGTAGAGCCTGTCACTGGGGCCAGCACAGCAGGGCTGAAGGGGGCAGGATTCAAAGGGAGGAAACCATTACCAAACTCATACTGGGGACAAACTAACAGAGTGCTGCAAAAGCCAAATTTCCCCAAAGAGACTAAGGCTGAGTGATGCCAAAGAGCTTCCAATGGTCCATCAGTGAGCCCAAGAGAAGAACTCAGGGTCTTTGTGGAGATTACAGACTACCTTCATTCTACTAGAAAGTTCCTTTCCCTGGCAATTAAGAGAGCTCAGCTTTTGCTTTGAAAAGGGAGGTTTCAAGGTTGGGGTTTGTTTGGTTTTTGGGTTGGAGTTTTTTTCCTCCCCCCCCCAAAAAAAATCCTGAATGCCTGGAGAATCTGAACCCCTCTCAGGAATGAGAATCTGGCGAGGAGTGGAGGAAATGAGCAGAGGTTTGTGTACACAGGATGCTGGAGGCTGGAGAAAAGAATCCTGCAGGGAACAGTTTCACCCCACTTGGGTTTGCAAAGTAAAATACAGCTCCAGATCTGAATCATAATTAGACTCCTGCTGAAAGTTTAACTCTTGGGTAGTGAATGCAACCAAATATGACTAATTCTGCCTCAGCACACAGCAGAGGCTCACAGGATGTCAGGGGTTGGAAGGGACCCAAAGAGATCATTGAGTCCACCCCCCCTGCTTTGAAAAGGGAGGTTTCAAGGTTGGGGTTGGTTGTTGTTTGGTTGGGGTTTTTTTCCTTCCCAAAAAAATCCTAAATGCCAGAGCAGGACCATGCAATCTAGCTCAGGTCACACAGGAGCACATCCAAACAGGCCTGGAAAGTCTGCAGGGAAGGAGACTCCACAACCTCTCTGGGCAGCCTGCTCCAGGGCTCTGTGACCTTCACAATAAAGAAGTTCCCCCTTGTGTTGAGGTGGAGCCTCCTGTGCTGCAGCTTCCATCCATTGCTGCTTGTCCTGTCCTAGGCACATCCCTCACCAAAAGCAGCACCAAGAAGCCAGCAATGCTGAGCACTCAAACATTGATTGTGGGCTAAAATAAATACCCTCAGAACTTCACCTCTCCTATTTGGGCAGGCAGAAGCAAGGCCATATCAGCCCCTTCCTTTGTGTATTATTTTTTGGATCATCTTGGGAGAATTTCTTCTTCAGATGTATATGTTCAATCAGGAAGAAAAACTATGTGCATTCTATTTTTATAGCAAACAATTTGTGGCAGAAGTCCAACCACCCAAACTGAAATCTGGATATCTGCCAAGGAGTTGTTTGGTAAACACTCAATCCTTGTTGCAAGTTTCCAAGAAGCTGTGATGTATAATTCAACAATTCCAGTTGAAGTGGCCAGCAGAGTTGCTACCAGCAAGCCCAGGAGTAAAGCAGAAGAGAATAAAAGGGTGAGAAGCAAGGAGGATGCTTGGGGGCAGCAGGACACCCAAGAATTGGAGGGAGAAGGAGGGAAAAGTAGAAAACATAACAAGGGGAAAGAGTCAGGAAGGAGTGCAGAGGGTGGAAGGATGAAGGAACACAAAGGAAGTGGCAATCTTTATGACTGCAGAACGGTGTGCAATAGCTCCCAAAGTGCCTCAGGCCTTGGGGACTTCAAGAATGCTGGAAAAAGAGATATGCAGTGATTACAGGATGAGGAGTGAGGGCTTCAAACTGGAAAGAAGCTCAATTTAGATTAGACATTTGGAAGTAATTCTTCTCCATGAGGGTGGTGAGGCACTGGAACAGGTTGCCCAGAGAAGTTGTGGAGGTTCCAGCCCTGGAAGTGGTCAAAGCCAGGTTGGAGGAGGCCTTGATCAACCTGGGCTAGTGGGAAGTGTCCCTGCCCATGGCAGGGGTGTTGGAACTGGATGATCTTTAAGGTCCTTTCCAACCTAAACCGTTCCATGACATCATAAAAAGCAGTGGCAGTGGGACCTAGCTATAGAGGAGCAGGGAATCACTCATGTAGGTAACCCTGAGAAGAATGTGGCACTGATTTAGATGCTTTCTAGGTTACAAAAGTAGCAATAATTTGGCTAAAATACAACTCTCTTAAATTGGGTGAGAGCCCAAAGGTGACCACACTCACATGGAAGGAGGAACTGCAATAGCAGTGATGCTGGAGGTAAAAACCAGTCCTGCAAGAAGCTGCTGGAGGATGCTTCTGAAATGCAAGGCAAAAGCACTTAGCCTTTCTTCCTGGTGCACCATTGATTCTACCCAATCAGCCCCTCAAATTACTTGTTTCCCTTTTTTGTTGTTGGCTTGGTTTGAGGGTTTTTTTGTGGTATCATTGTCTTTCTTCACAGAATCACAGAGACATTCAGGTTGGAACAGACCCTCAGGATCACCAAGCCCAACCCAGAGCCCTACTCTACAAGGCTCACCCCTAAACCAGAGCCCCAAGCACCACATCTAAACCACCTTGAAACACAGCCAGGCTTGAGGACTCTACCACCTCCCTGGGCAGCACATTCCATTCTTGCTGGGAAAAAATTCTTCCTGATGTCCAGTCTAAAGCTACCCAGTTGCAGCTTGAGGCCATTCCCTCTTGTTCTGTCACTAATCACCTGGGAGAAGAGACCAGCAGCAGCCTCTCCACAACCTCCTTTCACAACCTAGTTGTGGAGAGCAATGAGCTCTCAGCCTCCTCTTTTCCACACTAATCATCCCCAGCTCCCCCAGTTGCTCTCCATCAGATTTATTCTCCAGGCCCTTCAGAGCTTCCTTGCCCTCCTCTGCCCTGGCTCCAGCACCTCCACATCTCTCTTGTACTGAGGTACCCCAAACTGGACCCAATGCTCAAGGTGTAGCCTCCCCAGAGCTGAGTGCCAGGGGACAATCCCCTCCCTGCTGCTGCTGGACACAGCATTGCTGACCCCAGCCAGGATGCTTTTGGCTCTCTTGTGCTTCCTACCAACCAGGATGTCGATTCCCACCAATGTGTAGGTTAGGATGTTGAAGCATGTGGCCCCGTGGCTGGGAGCAGCGATGCTTTGCTGTGATAACAACTCCACTCCTGCATAACTAGCCACTGACCTTTGTTCTTCCCCTCAGCAAACAGACCATCTTTACAGCAGCAACGACAGCAACAACCCCAACAAAAAAGTAAAGCTGAGGGATTTGGAAATGTCAAAATAGCAGAGCAACAAAGAGCCCTCAGCCCATATAAATATTTAGATTTGAAATACCCATTTGCTCCACTAAATATTTCAGCTGTGGAGGGCAGCCTGAATCTCATTACCTCAGCTCCTGCAGGCCTGTTGGGTGCTGTGGCTTTGAACACAGACAAAAGCAGGGCTTTTTCCCTGTGTGGCAGGCACATTCCAAGCACCCAGCACACTGACAGCGTTGTGGGTTGTGTTCCAGCACTGCCATGGCTCTGCTAGTCCCTTCTTTCTTGTTTTTATTTGTACAGCAGCATCCAGACTCCACAGCTGTGGAGCTTTCTAGTATTGAATGCAGAATCCTTCCCAAGACAGCTGTCTTGGATTTGGGGGGTTGTGGTATTTTATATATATATATTATGAAGGAGGAAAAGAAAGCAAAACCCTTCTAAAACCAGCCTCAGCAACATGTTGCCTAGTGGAAAATCCACTTTAATTCACTAATTATTCTGATCTGGAGCTGCAGTGAGTAAAATGCTGTCCAATCCTTTCAATTCAGGAAGATTAGCACATGCAGCCCTTCATCTAGCTGCAGCCAGCTCTCCCCTTGCACACACCTCCAGCCAGTCTTCCTCACCATCAGCACACAGAGAGGAGCCTCAGGGTACAGACCTGGTCCTCCATCCTGGCAGAGGTCCTTCCAGCCCTATCTCCTTGTGAGACACCAGAGGACAAGAGTGAAGAAGGAATATGGAGGTATGTCCTCTCCCTTTTGACCTTGCCTTGCAAAGGAAAGCTAAGCAAAAGGCATCCCAGCTCCTTTTGGAGGAATGTCAGTGTCAGTGGGCTGCAGGGACACAGAGTCATGGAATGAATTGGGTTGGAAGGGAGCTTAAAGATCACCCAGCTCCAACCCCCTTGCCAAGGGCAGGGACACCTCCCACCAGCCCAGGTTGCTCAAGGCCTCATCCAGCCTGGCCTTGAACACTTCCAGGAAGGGGACATCCACAACCTCCCTGGGCAACCTGTTGGGGTGTCTCATCTGCCAGATCAATGGCCCTTGCAACCATGGCTCCATTTAATGTCTGTCTCCCACAAGCATATCTGAGAGCAGCAGGCTGCAGGTGTAACGCAGGGGCTAAGGGGTCTCAAGCAGAGTCATCCCAGCTTGCCCCACAGACATGGTCACCCTTGCCTCTTCCATTGGAGGCAGCCTGCTCCAGAAATTAGAATCATAGAAACATAGAGTCATAGAGTCACAGAATCATAGAGTCATAGAATCATAGAGTCATGGAATCATAGAGTCATAGAGTCACAGAATCATAGAGTCATGGAATCATAGAGTCATAGAGTCATGGAATCATAGAGTCATGGAATCATAGAGTCATAGAGTCATGGAATCATAGAATCATAGAGTCATGGAATCATAGAATCATAGAGCCATAGAGTCATAGAATCATAGAGTTAGAATTAATAGAATCATAGAGTCATAGAACTAATAGAATCATGGTTACAGAATCACAGGATTACAGAATCATAGACTCATGGAATCACAGAATTGTTTGGGTTGGAAAAGACCTTTAAGATCATTGAGTCCAACCATTCTCTAACTCTAGCAAGTCTGGTGCTAGACCATGTCCCTCAGCACCATACCTCTGTGTCTTTGAAACCCCTCCAGGGATGGGGATTCAACTACCTCTACTATGCTATGTACTTCATAAAATATACATGAGAAAAGGCTGAGAGAGCTAAGAAATAAACACTACTTTACAAATAGCCTTCAATTCAATAATGGCAAGGAGCTTTTCTTCCTGCACCCTCAGTGGACTGCCCCTGGGTTGTGTGCACCCCACCAGGGACACCACTGCTCTGAGTGGTAGCTGCAGAGGGTCAGTAACAGCAGCACCTCAAAGAAACCAGGAGAAGATCAGGAGAGGAACTTAGATGCATTCTGCTCCAGTGTGGATGCTTGCTCAATGGGAAGAAATCCTAACTGGCATTTTTCATGTCACACAGTACGCTCTGTAGCTCTTCCAACTTCAGTCTACATCTTGCCTTGAATCCTCCCAGCTGTATGGGTACTTACTGTTCCAGCTCATTTGGAAGTGTTTTGTATAGGCTGCTCTGCTACATCTCTACATCTCAATATGCCAAACAAATAGCTGAGCTGCTGCTGTGGGCCTCGTTTCAGTATCTGCCTCTCTGTTGCCATCCAGACACTAAATATCTTCACTGTGGCACCTTCACATCAGGGAAGGCTCTGGGTCAGGCACTGCTGGCCTGAGGAACTTGATTCTTCAAAAGTCCTGCATCTTGATTCATGATAATAGGTTTGTACTCTGTTATTCCTGAATATGCTGGTACAAGGTGGAGCTGGAAAAGTTTCCCAGGCATAGAATCAGAGAATGGTAGGGGTTGGAAGGGAACTCTGGAGAGCACTGAGTCCAATCCCCCTGCCAAACAGGATCACCCAGGGTAGTCCTACAGATAAGCATTCCTGTTTGGATTTTAGTTCATTTTATCTTTGTGTACTTCTGTGGCAAACAAATTCTGCTGCTCCTACAAACTCCAGTTTAATGCAGCTATAAATTGGCAAATGGGCAATACAGGCAAAAGCTGAGTCTAATAGTGCCATTTCCATCTCCTTCTAAAGTTCTTTATCATCAACTTTATCACTGAATGCATCTCAGGGGAACAGGCTGCCCAGGGAGGTGGTGGAGTCCCCATCTCTGGAGGTGTTCAAGAAACCTGTGGCCACGGCACCTGGGGCCATGGTTTGATGGCCATGGTGGTGCTGGGTTGCTGGTTGGACTGGATGAGCTCAGAGGTCTTTTCCAATAGACACAACTCTGTGTCATCATCACAAGCTTTAGCACCGTTTCCAAGTCCTTCTCTATCAAGGCATTGCTTTATTGTCTGTGCTTCAAAGTATATGGTTCTGGAATGGAAAATCCTTCACAATCAAAGTTCAAGCATAAAAAGTTGGCTTTATGGCAGCAATTAAGTGACTTTTATTGCTCAGAACAAGTGCCTGATTGCGGGAGAGCTGAAGAAGAGCTGGCAATGGCACAAACATACAGGCACTGCTGCAAAGAAAGGAGCAAGCACCTAAAGACACAGCCACACACAGACAGCAGCACACCTGGGACTGCTCACGTGCTTGCACACAAAGGAGCACTTTGCACTTCAGAGCCCAAACTTTAGGGGTTTTAAACTGGAGCTTAGGAAACAATTCTTTCCAGTGAGTGTGTTGAGACACTGGCACAGGTTGCCCAGGGAGGTTGTGGCTGCCTCCTGCCTGGAGGTGTTCAAGGCCAGGCTGGATGAGGCCTTGAGCCACCTGGGCTGGTGGGAGGTGTCCCTGCCCATGGCAGGGGGGTTGGGACAGGATGACCTTGAAGGTCCCTTCCAACCCAAACCTTTCTATGACCCAAAGGTCCCTTCCAATCCTCACAATGCTATGATTCTAAGCAGAAAGCTAGACTCAGGACATCACATAAGCTGCTCCTTGCCTCCTGTCAAGGCACTGAAAGACATGTTCAAACCAGCTACAACAGGATATCTCCATGTATTGTTTGGAACCTTCCCCTCACAAGGACTGACCCAACCTCACTCTGATTAGCCTGAGAGATCTGGTGTCACATGTGGACATGAAAAGCATCTAGACACTTATTAAATATGCATTCCCCTTCCTACTAACATCATTTCATCAATATTTTAATGGCATGTTGCCTTTTAGATTGTGTTCCTCCTGTAACATGAGGTCCCTGCTGAGGCAGACAGCCACCACAGACATCCATGTGTTTGTGGTGGACATTTTTGTCAGCAGCAGAGTTGTCATCAGTGCTGATTTGCTGCTGCTGCAAATGCTTCTGGCTATCTCATCAGGAAATAACATCTCTGTTCCCTGCTCCCAGAGAAGTCAATGGGGAAGCATGAAGTTGGACAAAGTAGGGCTGACCATATTCCCTCACTCCAGGAAGGACATTGAGGGGCTGGAGCATGTCCAGAGAAGGGCAACAAAGCTGGGGAAGGGTCTGGAGAACAGGGCTGGGGAGCAGCAGCTGAGGGAGCTGGGGGTGTTCAGTGTGGAGAAGAGGAGGCTGAGGGAGACCTACAGCTCCCTGAGAGGAGGCTGCAGTGAGGTGGGGGTTGGTCTCTTCTCCCTAGTCTCCCCAGGTGGTAGAAGGAAAGGGAATGGCCTGAAATTGTGCCAGGGGAGGCTGAGGTTGGAGATGAGGAAAAATGTCTTTGTTGCAAGAGTGGCCAGGGATTGGCAGAGGCTGCCCAGGGAGGTGGTGGAGTCCCCATCCCTGGAGGGGTTCAAGAAATGTGGCCATGGCACTTGGGGCCATGGCTTGGTGGCCATGGTGGTGCTGGGTTGCTGGTTGGACTGGATGATCTTAGAGGGCTTTTCCAACCCAAACAATCCTCTGATGCTGCATTCAAACAGCAGACAAGAGTTATTTCTTGCCAAACTTCCCTGGAAAACAGGGGGGGGGAGGAATTTGATCCCTGACTAATTCCCAAGTGAAATTGCTGCCTGTATGAAGTTTCTCTGTTTGCCTTGTGCATTTATCTTATTTCCTGACTTTTTTTACAACCTCCTCCTCATTTTGTTTTGTGTTTTTCCTCTCCTCTGGTTACAATCATCACCAGGTCTCAGTCATTTGCTTGCAAAACAATAGCTGGCAGTCATTGTGCTAAGCAGGCTGTTTTGTTACCCTTGCCACGGTCTGGGGTGTTCTCAGTTATTGCTCTTGAGAGGCATCATTAAGGTTTCCATCTTGTTAGTCACCTTCCTGATCTTTCATCTTTCTCCTGCTCAGGAAGCAGCCTTTCCTGGAAACCTTCAAAGAGAGCAGAACCTGGGTACAGGCAGCACCTTGGGCTAATGGCATCCTAGGCCCAAATCTCACACTTTCTGCTTTCTTCTAAGCTGAGAACTCCCATTACAGCTGTGAAATGCCAGATGATACAGCTTGTGTTCACACAAAGTCCTTCCATCACAAGTCAGGGTCTAGAGAGCTGATTCTTCCTCTCTGCTCTGTTAAGACCTCACCTGCAGCACTGTGTCCAGTTCCAGGGCCCCCAACACAAGAAGGACCTGGACCTGCTGGAGTTGGTCTAGAGAAGGGCCCACAAAGATGATCAGAGGGCTGGAAAACCTCTCCTATGAGGACAGGCTGAGACAGCTGGGGCTGTTCAGCCTAGAGAAGAGAAGGCTCTGGGGAGACCTTAGAGCTGCCTTTCAATATCTGCAGGGGACCTACAGGCAGGCTGGGGAGGGACTGTGGGGATAGGACAAGAGGCAATGGTTTGAAACTGGAGCAGGGCAGATTTAGTTTGGACATCAGGAGGAAGTTCTGCATAATTAGAGTGGTGAAGTACTGGAACAGGCTGCCCAGGGATGTGGTTGAGCTGTCATCTCTGTCATCTCTCTGGAGACATTGAAGGTCAAACTTTACAGGGCCCTGAGCAACCTGATCTGCTTGGAGATGACCCTGCTGACTGCAGGGGGCTGGACAAGATGACCTTTGAGGCTTCCTTCCCACCTGATGCATTCTGTGATTCTATGGAAAATGGCCAGAAAATAAGATGTGCCTAGAGAAAAACCATAATCCTACAGGCTGGGAAATGTTCCCTCAGCTCCTCACTGGTTAAGGCTCTTTTTTGATGGTTGTAAAACATCATCTTTTAGCTGGGGAGGTGGGAGAAGGGAGAGCCAGCACTCACAATTCCCCTTGAGACTCTGCCAGTGCATTTGCTGTTAGGAAATGACTAAAATAAGCCTCTGCACATATGTCCTTACAAACACTTTGACTGCATTCCCCTCTAATTATTAAGCTTCTTCAGAGTCTGTAAGCCAGTGAGAAAGGGATTAGAGGGGTTACTTTGTGCCTCTGTGCCCATAAAAATCCCTTGGCTACTGCAGCAGGCTGCTCAGAGCGTCCTGAAAGCTTTCCTATAATCCCTGCCTCCCAGCCACCAGCAGCAGCAGCAGCTCCACCACCTCTGCATTCCCTTTATTCAGACACATTCACATTTCATGCTGCAATCCAACGTGGAAACCAGAGCCCCATCAGAAATCACCTTGAAATAAGCTAACCTGCCAGTTACAAACTGGAGCAGCAAGATAAAGCTTCCCCTCAGCTTTACACTGGTTTAGGCTGGACATATACATATATATACAGGTTTAGGCTGGTGTTAGGAAGAAGTTCTTCCCAGCAAGAGAGATTGGCCATTGGGGTGTGCTGCCCAGGGAGGTGGTGGAGTCACCATCACTGGAGGTGTTTGAGAAGAGCCTGGATGAGGCACTTGGTGCATGGTTTAGATGATGAGATGGTGTTGGGTGATAGATTGGACTGGATGATCTCAAAGGTGTTTTCCAGCCTGGTTAATTCAGTATTCTGTACTGGAAGAGGGGGGAAAACCAAAAGAAGGCAAAACTCAGGAGATGTAAATTGGCAGCCAACATCTGCTGACGTTTCCCATCCTCACCTTTTATGCCTGCCCTTGGAGGAGAGGTCACAACAGGACGCTGGTGCTGGGCTGGTGCTGCCTGTAAGTGTAAAGACAGGGCAGCAAGAGCAAATGAGAGCTCTGTTCCTCATCACCATTCAGGGGGATTTTCATGTCAGGAGAGAATATGCACTGCTCACCGGTGTGGCACTGAAAATAAGCCATTGTATCACGGGGCAGCAGCAAGAGAGGGCTGCAAGCTACCTTCTGGGTCACCAAGCCTCTTTCTAGTGCCAGCATGATCTTACATAACCCCTTCCATAGAGTCATACAATCAACCAGGTTGGAAAGGACCTCAAAGATCATCAAGCCCAACCTATAACCTAATACCTAACACTTCCTGACAACTAAATCATGGCTCCAAGTGCCACATCCAAGCCTTTTTGAACACCTCCAGGGATGGGGACTCCACCACCTCCTTGGGCAGCACATTCCAGTGGCAAATGACTCTCTCAGTGAAGAACTTTCTCCTCACCTCCAGCCTAAAGTTCCCCTGGCACAGCTTGAGATTGTATCCTCTTGTTCTGGTGCTGGTTGCCTGGGAGAAAAGACCAACCCCCACATGGCTACAACCTCCCTTCAGGGAGTTGGAGAGAGCAATGAGGTCTCCCCTGAGCCTCCTCTTCTCCAGGCTAAGCAACCCCAGCTCCCTCAGCCTCTCCTCACAGGGCTGTGCTCAAGACCTGCCACCTTTCACCAACTCAGCTTTAAGAACCCTCATTTTATTTATGTATTTCTGTATTTTGGAAGGCAATATTTCCCTGCAATAAATACAGGGAGTCAATGTGGGCTATGGGAAGGTTTGAATGAGGAGCTGCCCCTCAAGCCCAACTGCAGCTGTAAATATCCAAAGTGAACAGCTTCCAGACCGTGGTGTTAAAGCAGAGAACCAACTCTCCAGTCTGCATTAAAGCAACATCTGCAAGACAGAAGTGAGCAAAGCTCTTCTGAGGAGCCAACCAGGAAGAAATACTCCCTGGGTAAGCAGGAACGTGGCACAGCTGGGCAGAAATCAGCTCTGAGGGCAAAAGCAGGGCTGGAGCAAGCTTGAGAGGAAAGGTTTTGTCATAGAATTGTGGAATCATGGAGTCATAGAACCATAAAACTGTTGAGGTTGGAAGAGACCTTTGAGATCATCAATTCTAACCACTCACCTAGAGCTCACACTCCCACAACTACTGCTAAGCCAATTCCACTAAGCCATGCCCCTCAGCACCACCCCCACGGGGCTCTTGAATGCCTCCAGGGATGGAGACTACACCACCTCCCTGGGCAGGCTGTGCCAGTGCCCAAGAACCCTTGCTGGGAAGAAATTTTCCTCACTCTCCAACCTGAAGCTCCCCTGGCACAACTGGGGGCCATTTCCTCTTGTCCTGCCAACTGTTGTATGTGAGAAGATATCAACTCCCATCTCACTCCAACCTCCTTTAAGGAAGTTGTAGAGGGTGATGAGGTCTCCCCTCAGCCTCCTCTTCTCCAGGTCCCTCAGCCATTCCTCATCAGGCCTGTGTTCAAGACTCTTCACCAGCACCTCATTGTCCTTGCAGTGCAAGGCCTTCTTGTAGAGAGTGTTGTGCTCTCCCTTCTGAGAGCAGAGGGGAACAGAGTGGCTGTTGGGTTTGCAGTGAGGAAAGGGTGTCCCAGCCAGGGCAGTCTGGGCAGCTCAGCTTCAGCCCTTGGCTCGCTCCCTCCCTGCCCCCTCACATTTGCACGGATCCTTGGCACATCATATGAGCCTATCTTGGTCACCACCTGTGAAGTGGAGAGAACACCACCTCTTGTCTGCACATCAAGGCTGCCCATGCCTTCCAGCAAAGGCCATCTCTTCCTCTGCTTACCCACAGTGGGCAGTGGGTGGGTTCAGTCTTGCATACAGATCCTGCTCCCTGATAATCATTGTTTTAGTAGTGCTGACACACAGTCATTATCCAGTAGGAACCTAACGACAGCCAAGTGGCTCTGGCTTTTGGTCTTCCCAGAATCCTTATCCTAAGGACAGGAGGCTACAGGAGTTAAAAACACAAAGCAGCTTTGCTTGTTCTGGAGCTGATCTCTGGCTGCACCCAGGATGCACCTGGGAACACCATGCAGTGTGCAACAACCCCAGGGGTGTTGACACTGACCACATCTAAGTGTCTAAACCCATCCTTTTCCATGCACTAGTGGTCTCTGCAGAGACACAGAATCATTTGGGTTGGAAAAGGTCTTTAAGGTCCCTTCCAACCCAAACCATTCCATGAATCTATGAATCACAAAGCCCAGCCATTCTCCATCTCTGCTAAACCATGTCCCTCAGCACCACATCACTGCCTCTTTGAAGCACCTCCAGGGATCAGGATTCAACCCCCTGCCCTAGGGAGCCTGTTCCAGTCTTTGAGAACCTTTGCAGTAGAGGAGTTTCTTCTGATATCCAACCTAACCCTCCCATGGTGCAACTTGAAGCCATTTGTCATCCTTAAAAGGTGGCTCAAGTCACACTGCAGGTAGGCAGTGATCTGTGCACCTTCCTTGGAAGCGCCACGACATGGCAGCTCTGGAGTGTTACTGTATGGCGACCTCACAGGACACAGAAGCAAAGAACACTGACTGCAAACAGGACAAATCATCTCCTTTCCTGATTGATTCACTCACCTCTTCAACTTCAACAACAGCAAAAGGCCAGAAGTGCCAGCTCTTCCTCACTCCAAGGAAAGGTTTTGATGGATCCACGGTGCAGAGCAGAAGTTAAAAGTAGCTAAGAGCTGCAGCCTGATACTAAACCCCCCCTGGGGTTTGAGTTAAACTCTGCTGACACTGCTTGACTAATTTTAAATATTGTCTAGCATTATTTATTTATTTATCCAAAATAAATGAGCTCCCAGAGTGCCATCTCCCAAACCTGAACCTTCATGTTCCTTTGCAGTGAGGTGTGAGCCATTGTTCAGGGGGGTCCCAGAGTGCCATCTCCCAAACCTGAACCTTCATGTTCCCTTCCAGTGAGGTGTGTGCCATTGTTCAGGGGGGTCCCAGAGTGCCATCTCCCAAACCTGAACCTTCATGTTCCTTTGCAGTGAGGTGTGAGCCATTGTTCAGGGGGGTCCCAAAGTGCCATCTCCCAAACCTGAACCTTCATGTTCCTTCGCAGTGAGGTGTGAGCCATTGTTCAGGGGGGTCCCAGAGTGCCATCTCCCAAACCTGAACCTTCATGTTCCTTTGCAGTGAGGTGTGAGCCATTGTTCAGGGGGGTCCCAGAGTGCCATCTCCCAAACCTGAACCTTCATGTTCCTTTGCAGTGAGGTGTGTGCCATTGTTCAGGGGGGTCCCAGAGTGCCATCTCCCAAACCTGAACCTTCATGTTCCCTTCCAGTGAGGTGTGTGCCATTGTTCAGGGGGGTCCCAGAGTGCCATCTCCCAAACCTGAACCTTCATGTTCCTTTGCAGTGAGGTGTGAGCCATTGTTCAGGGGGGAAGAGAAGGAAGCTCTGAGCTGATTTTCCAACCCAGGGGGATATTGACAGCCAGCCAGCTGCTGAGGCTTTTTGCTTGATCCCTTGCAAATTCTCCTCAGCTATTCATGTCCCAAATGTGCCATGTGCCAAGCCGAAATCGTGCTGAAGGAAGCTGGTGGAAAGGGTCTCCTTTTCCTAGCCCTGGCAGGCTTATGGCAGAAGGCTGTGAGGGGATAACCATTGCTATTTATAGGTAATCCCCTTTTGGAAAGGTCACCCTTCATGGTGTGCTCATTTCGACCCCCGGCCAGCCCCAAATGGTTCTGCTGCAGCCCATCCTTGGTGAGCACTTCTTAAGGAGATAAAGAAGGAAAAAAAAAGGTTAAAAAAAGCAATGAACTAAGTGGTGCAGTGAAGCAGGAGGCAGTGTCTGCTCTACAGCTGACAGCCCAAGGAATGCCTGGCACTCACATTATCTCCCGTGGGTTTAATTACAACTTAGGCAGGTTTATTTTCTTTGGCTGGCTGTTTTTTTTTAACAGCTCCACTATCTTCAGCCAGGAGCAGGCACTTACTTTGCATGTTGGACATCCTTGATAACAGGACATTTGGGCTCTGAATCACTTCCCTTATCACAAGCTACTCATGTGCAAGCACAGAGCCACTTATCGGCACGACGAACTGCAGCTTGCAGGGAGCCGGTGAGCAGGGTCCCTGCTCTGCATTTCTCAGCACTTCTGACTGGCAGAAAACAGAACAAAAAACCCAGCTCCCGTAGTGTGAAGCTGAAAGTTCACTCCTTCCATACCTCTGAGTGGTCATCCTGAGCTGAAAGCTGACTCCCTGTCCCACTTTCTGCTGGAGAAAGCAAGTAAAGCAATCATAGAATCATAGAATGAGTCATAGAGTCACAGAGACACAGAGTCATAGAATCACAGAATGTTAGGGGTTGAAAGGGACCTCTGAAGATCATTAAGTCCAACCCCCCTGCCAAAGCAGAATCACCTAGGGCAGGTCACACAGGAATGCATCCAGATGCTCTTGCAAGTCTCTGGGCAGCCTGCTCCAGGGCTCCAGCAGCCTCACACCAAAGAAGTTTCTCCTCATCTTGAGGTGGAACTTCCTGGGTTCCAGTTTGTGTCCATTGCCTCTCACCCTATCACAGGGCAACAGTGACAAGAGCCTGGCCCCTTCTTGACACCCAACCTTCAGATGTAACCATTGTTCAGATCCCCTCTCAGCCTTCCCTTCTCCAGGCTAACCAGCCCCAGGGCTCTCAGCCTTTCCTCCTCACACAGACGTTCCAGTCCCTTCAGCACCCTTGTAGTCCTCTGTTGGACACTTTCTAGTATATCCCTGTCCCTCTTGAACTGGGGAGCCCAGAACTGGACACAATACTCCAGCTGTGGCCTCTCCAGGGCAGAGTAGAGAGAGAGAAAACCTCCCCTGACCTGCTGGCCACGCTCCTCTTAATGCACCCCGGGATACCCTTGGCCTTCTTGTCCACAAGGCCACATTGCTGTCCCATGGACAACTTATTGGCTACCAGGACTCCAAGGTCCTTCTCTATGAGCTGCTTTCCAGCAGACCAACCCCTAATGCCAGCACTGAGCACTAGAATAACAGAGAAAGGAAAGCTTTCTGTTATGGGGAGTGGTGCACAGCAGCCCAGCAGCACAGTGATGCTTGCTTTATTTCAACACCATCAAAGCTCAATTAATGGAAGCTAGAGGATCATCTCTGTGGCAACACAAAAAGGAACATGGGAGGTGAGGGGAGACAAAACAAGGTGAAAGGAGGAAGTCAGTGGCATCTGAAGAGACATGGGTAGGGGACTTGAGAAGATATGGTTTAAAAGAGAGAAGTAATGCATAATAAAAAGAGAGAGATGATCTATAATAAAAAGAGAGGTAATTTATAATAATAAGAGAGAGATGATGTACAGTATTCTTTGTTTAAAACAACTCTCTTGTGGTGCTGTGCTTCTTAAAGGCAAGAGGTAAGAGTAAGAGTAAAGCTTTCTCCTCACACGTCCAAGAGTGGCCAGGCAGGGCTGTGGGTTGGCTCCTGAGGCTCGACAGTGCTGCCTTTCTACTGAGCTTTGTCCTCATGTCAGGCAAAGTGGAACATGCTGCTGAGGGCAAGGTCAGGCAGGTTTGGGCCACAAGTTTTTCTCAGTGCCATCACTGCCTCTTTTCTCCTGATCAGATTTGGAGTGCAGATGTGGTAGAGTTTGCTCCACAGGAAATAATGGCTGGGCTGCAGGGGTGGGCAAGAGAATTGGAGACCTCACCAGAGGGCAGCTAATTCTATGACACAGAATCATAGAATCAACCAGGTGGAAAAGACCTCAGAGATCATCAAGTCCAACCTATTACCTAGTACCTAACACCTCCTGACAACTAAACCATGGCTCCAAGTGCCACATCCAAGCCTTTTTTGAACACCTCCAGGGATGGGGACTCCACCACCTCCCTGGGCAGCACATCCCAATGGCCAATCTCTCTTGCTGGGAAGAATTTTCTCCTCAGCTCCAGCCTAAAGCTCCCCTGGCACAGCTTGAGACTGTGTCCTCTTGTTCTGGTGCTGGCTGCCTGGGAGAAGAGACCAACCCCCACCTGGCTACAACCTCCCTTCAGGGAGCTGGAGAGAGCAAGAAGGTCTCCCCTGAGCCTCCTCTTCCCCAGGCTAAGCAACCCCAGCTCCCTCAGCCTCTCCTCCCAGGGCTGTGCTCCAGACCCCTCCCCAGCTTTGCTGCCCTTCTCTGGACACCTTCATGGACATGCTGCAGCTTCTTTGTTCTTGCTGTTCATTAAACAGGGCCTGGCTTAGAGGCTTTAAGTTTTGCAGAGTGTTGAAACAATTAAATCATTAATCAAAGCAAGGACTGCGTGAAAGAAAACAGAAAGCACTGAAGTTGTTCCTCAAAACTGGATTGGAGATCAAGTTTCAACAGGGAAAACAAGGTGAGGGTTTATGGGCTGGGTCACAACAACCCCATGAATGCCCCAGGCCTGAGGCAGAGTGGCTGGAAAGATGCCCAGCACAGAAAGGACCTGGGCATGCTGGTTGACAACCAGCTGAGCACGAGCTAGCAGTGTGCTCAGGTGGCCAAGGAGGCCACCAGCATCCTGGCCTGGATCACCAGTGGTGTGGTCAGCAGGAGCAGGGAAGTGATGGTGCCCTGTGCTGGGCACCAATGAGGACACAGCTTGAGTACCAGGTTCAGTTTGGGGCCACTCACTACAAGAAGAGCAAAAAATCTGGGGAAGGGTCTGGAGAATAGGACTGGGGAGGAGCAGCTGAAGGAGCTGGGGGTGTTCAGCCTGGAGCAGAGGAGGCTGAGGGAGACCTCATTGCTCTCTGCAGCTCCCTGAGAGAAGGTTGCAGTGAGGTGGAGGTTGGCCTCTTCTCCCTAGTATCAGGTAATAGAAGTGGCCTGAAATTGTGGCAGGGGAGGGTTAGGCTGGAGATTAGGTAAAATTTCTTTGCTGCAAGAGTGGTCAGGAACTGGCACAGGCTGCTCAGGGAGGTGCTGGAGTCCCCATCCCTGGAGGTAGGCAAGAAATGTATGGCCATGGCAACTGGGGACAGGGTTTAATGGCCATGGTGGTGCTGGGTTGCTGGTTGGACTCAGTGATCTTTGAGGTCCTTTCCAACAGAAATAGTTCTCTGAGTCTCTAACTCTGTGACTTCCAACATTTCTTCATGAATCCCCATCCCCAAATCCCACTTCATATCAACAGAGATGCAGGTTGAACACGCTCCCATTTGTGTCCTGAAGTGCTCTTCTAGGTACTGTGTGGCTGGAAGTTAAGTTTAGCTATGGCTCACCTCATCCAGCTTCCTCCTTGTAAAATTCAAGCACCTAAGCTGAGACTGTCATCTGAGTTACTTGAACAGACTGTGCAGACAAACAAATTCTTCCTCTGGAGGGTTGGCCCCATCTATTATACACAATCCTTGATCATATGAATCACACAGCATCACACCACGGCAGGGATTGGGAGGGACTTCTGCAGATCATGCAGCCCAACCCCCCTGCCAAGGCAGAGGCACCTAGAGAAGGTCACACAGGAAGACACCCAGATGGGTTTTGAATGTCTCCAGAGATGAAAACTCCACCACCTCTCTGGGCAGCCTGCTCCAGGGCTCCAGCACCATTACATGAAAGAAGTTTCTCCTCAGGCTTAGATGGAACTTCTTCTGTTCAAGTGTGTGCCCAGCTGTGGCTACCTGGAAACCTACCCTTCGTGGTTTTGTCTGTGTGGACTGGGTCAGTAGGTGTCCTCTTCCACTGGAGTGGTGGAATAGCACACAGGTCACATCTCATACTCCCAGGCAGCTCTTTGTTTATACTCTGCTCTTCTTGCATCCTCTTCCACTCAGCCTGTGATACCAGTGCAGACTCTTCCAATGTAGCATCCAATTTGTTACCAACAACCTTGTGTTCAAGAGCAGATTGGACATGGCACTTGGTGCCATGGTGGTACTTGGTGCCATGGTCTAGTCATGAGGTCTGTGGTGACAGGGTGGACTGGATGATCTTTGAGGGCTCTTCCAGCCTTGGTGATACTGTGAGACTGTGACCTCCCTTTGCTTGAGGCTGGCTGATAGCAGGGCTTTTGTTTGGCTTCATCTGATGGAAGAAAGCTGCCTCGGAGACCTGCAAACAGTGGCTGACTTTGAGCTGCTGGAGCACTCAACAGGGAGTCCTTTTCATCAAGAATCCAGCCTTGGTTTCCTGGTGTGATGCAGCAGGGCCTGCTTTCACTTCCAATTAAGCACATTGTCTCCCTTAGCCTAGCAAAGGGAGAGGAGCAGTTAACTGAGAACATCCTTTCTGGTCAACACATGAACGTTTCAGGTGCTCCAGAGGTTTCATAGAATGGCTCAGGCTGGAAGGGACCTCAGAGATCATCTACCCCTGCCATGGGCAGGGACACCTCTCAGCTACACTTGGCTGCTCAAGGCCTCACACAATCTGACCTTAAACCCCTCTAGGGAGGAGGCAACCACCACCACTCTGGGCAGCCTCTTCCAGAGTCTCACCAGCTTCATACTAAAGAATTTCTTCCTAAGATCCAGTCCTACTATGCTCTCCCTCAGCTTAAAACCGTTCCCCATTGTCCCTTCTCTAGACAACCTGATGGAAAGTCCCTCTGCAGCCTTCCTGTATGTTCTCTTCAGGTGTTGGAAGGCAGCTTTAAGGTCCCCCCAGAGCATTTGAATTTTCAGTCCTTCACTTCACTGTTGAGTGGAGAAGCCAAAGGGTGATCTCCCCTCTCTGTAACCCCACCTTTTTCAGTCATCAGATGATTCAAATCAGTTTCTTTTGATCTTCCAGCAGGTTGGGAGGGAAGAGGGCACTGCAAATAAATAAATTAGGAAGAAAGGGGGAGAAACCCAAACACATCAAAACCAAACTTTCCAAGGTCTGCCTGGTCTGGAGTGGATACATAAAGGAGGTTTACTACACCTCAGTCTTCAGCAGCACTCCCCAGCATCCCCTGCAATGGAAGTTCCTGGCTTGGGTTGGAATTCTACTGGCAGCTTTTTTTTCAAGTCTCTGCAGGTCTTCTTGGAGTGCTTTCAGAAAACATGCTGGAGCCTGGGGGATGGCTCAGAGGCTTCTGAGTGTTTGCTCTAATCCACACACTCTCTAGCTCTGATGCCCGTGCAAGGGCCAGTGCTGCCCCTGATCCTGGAGAAGAGGAGGCTCAGGGGAGACCTTATTGCTGTCTACAGCTCCCTGAAGGGAGGTTGCAGCCAGCTGGGGGTTGGTCTCTTCTCCCAGGCACCCAGCACCAGAACAAGAGGACACAGTCTCAAGCTGTGCCAGGGCAAGTTTAGGCTTGAGCTGAGGAGAAAGTTCTTCACAGAGAGAGTTGTTGGCCATTGGGATGTGCTGCCCAGGGAGGTGGTGGAGTCCCCATCCCTGGAGGTGTTCAAGAGGGGATTGGATGTGGCACTTGGTGCCATGGTTTAGTAGTCAGGAGGTCTTGAGTGACAGGTTGGACCTGAGGATCTTTGAGGTCTTTTCCAACCTCATTGATTCTGTGATTCTATTCTGTGACTCCTCCAATCTCTACCACCACAGGCAGCACAGGACAGGACAAAGATCTGCATGGCTCTACAGAGAGCAAAGATCTTAATCATAGTTTAGCTTGTCCATGCCATTCTAGAAATGTGGATGGCTTGACACTCTCCAACACTGCAATATTCTGGTTGGGCTCAGTGATAATCATGCAGAAGACTGGAGCTGACCTTCAGCACCCTGTGCAAGCATGCCAGTGGAACACAGTGCACCTCCTTTGCTGATGGGAGGCTTACATTTCTGTCCCAGTGTTGGCAGGCTGAGTTATCTGTCCCCTGGGAAACCTCTGAGACAGGACTGGAAAGGTCACTGATCTCAGCAGATGTCTGTGCCACATTCTGAAGCACAAAGAGTGAGAGATCCTATGGAGGGTCAGAAGCCAGCTGCATAACAAAGATTTGGTGATCATCACTGAGGCAGCAGAGATCTGCTGTGGGGACCCCTCCTATGCTGTCTGTGGAGCTGTGATCTGCACAGAGAGAATAAAAGCTGCAGACAGCAGGAGTGGAGATTCCTCCCCATGGTACTGCTCCAGGCAGCACATCATTTTTCTTCTTGACTAGTATGGAGACTGCTGGAGTAGAGCCTGGAGCTGTGCTTGTGACTCTGGGGAATTCTCTCTGTGAGGGCTGAACAGCAGGGCTGCTCAGAGAGCACAAAGGGGCTTCTGGTGATTCAGACCTTCCTCATGTGGAGCTGGCAGCTGGTGCCCTCCTGGTAGCCCACCTGGCCCTATGACGTTCACAAGCTCTGTGGTGCCATCCCCCATGGACCACAGTGAGTCCTTCCTTATCCTGAAGCAAAGATGGAGCAGTTCATGGAAAGGCTCCTCTCTGCTTTATCTCTGCTCCTTCCTCCCCAAATTTATGGGAGGGCAGATGGTGGTTGCACAGGTGACAGACTGCTCTGCACTTCAGGTGGCTCTGGTGCTAACTTGAACCAACCTCCAGCAGAGAGACACAAGAAAGGCTCCCATGCTCTTCACACCACCAGCAAGCAGATCTCCAATTACCTGCTGGTGCTGCTTGTGTAAGAATGAGAACTTGGCTGGAAAAGAAGTAAGTAAAATGAAAATGCCTCTGCCAAAAACAAGCTGGAGAGGTGGCCAGGTGAACCTCATGAACCTGGGTGAGCTGGAGAGGGGGCCCAGGTGAACCTCATGAACCTGGATGAGCTGGAGAGGTGGCCCAGGTGAACCTCATGAAGTTCAACAAGAGCAAGTGCAGGGTTCTGCTCCTGGGCCAGAACCTCTGGCAGAGGTGTTAGAGAGCAGCCCTGAGGAAAAGGACCTGGGGGTGCTGATGGATGAGAAGCTGGACAGGAGCAGGCAGTGTGAGCTTGCAGCACAGAAGGCAAATCACAACCTGGGCTGCACCAAAGAGAGCATTGCCAGCAGAGCCAGAGAGGGGATTCTGCCACTGTGCTCTGCTCTGGGGGTGTTCAGCCTGGAGAAGAGAAGGCTCCAGGGAGACTGTAGGGCAGCCTGCCAGTACCTGAAGGGGGCCTACAGGAAGGATGGAGAGAGGCTGCAGAGGGCCTGAAGTGACAGCACAAGGGCCAATGGCTTCAAATGGGAGAAGAGCAGATTCAGATTGGATATCAGGAAGAAGTTCTTCACCACGAGGATGGTGGAGCACTGGAACAGGCTGCCCAGGGAGGTGGTTGAGGCTCCAGCCCTGGACATCTTCAAGGTGAGGCTGGACAGGACTCTGGGCAACCTGATCTAGTTGAGGATGTCCCTGTTGAGTGCAGAGGATGTTGGAGCTTTGGAAGTCCCTTCCAGCCTGGACCATTCTGTGATCCCATGAAGACACTGCAGTGATGCCATCAGTCCAGTCACCAGGAAACCTCAGGTGAGAGGCAACAGGAATGATGTGGTCAAAAGCTCTGCTTCCCTGTCCTGGTTTGACATGGGTGCCTGTAACAAGCACAGTTACAGACCTCCAGGAGGTCCAGAGAGGCAGGAGCGGGACAGGTAGACACGGGAAATGATGCTATTTCGTTCCCAGAATCCCTGCAGCCCTGTAAAACTGCCTGCACTTGCAGTTTTCTTCCCTTTCCCCCTCCCTCTCTGCTCCCAGGAGGAGCTGCAGCTGGCAGGCTGGCTGGCAGAGGGGCTGCAGCTGGCAGGCTGGCTGGCAGAGGGGCTGCAGCAGGCGGGCTGGCCGGCAGAGGGGCTGCAGCAGGCAGGCTGGCTGGCAGAGGGGCTGCAGCAGGCGGGCTGGCTGGCAGAGGGGCTGCAGCAGGCAGGCTGGCTGGCAGAGGGGCTGCAGCTGGCAGGCTGGCTGGCAGAGGGGCTGCAGCAGGCGGGCTGGCTGGCAGAGGGGCTGCAGCAGGCGGGCTGGCTGGCAGAGGGGCTGCAGCTGGCAGGCTGGCTGGCAGAGGGGCTGCAGCTGGCGGGCTGGCTGGCAGAGGGGCTGCAGCAGGCGGGCTGGCTGGCAGAGGGGCTGCAGCTGGCAGGCTGGCTGGCAGAGGGGCTGCAGCAGGCGGGCTGGCTGGCAGAGGGACTGCAGCTGGCAGGCTGGCTGGCAGAGGGGCTGCAGCAGGCGGGCTGGCCGGCAGAGGGGCTGCAGCTGGCAGGCTGGCTGGCAGAGGGGCTGCAGCTGGCAGGCTGGCTGGCAGAGGGGCTGCAGCAGGCGGGCTGGCTGGCAGAGGGGCTGCAGCAGGCGGGCTGGCTGGCAGAGGGGCTGCAGCAGGCGGGCTGGCCGGCAGAGGGGCTGCAGCAGGCGGGCTGGCCGGCAGAGGGGCTGCAGCTGGCAGGCTGGCTGGCAGAGGGGCTGCAGCAGGCAGGCTGGCTGGCAGAGGGGCTGCAGCAGGCGGGCTGGCTGGCAGAGGGGCTGCAGCAGGCAGGCTGGCTGGTAGAGGGGCTGCAGCAGGCGGGCTGGCTGGCAGAGGGGCTGCAGCAGGCAGGCTGGCTGGCAGAGGGGCTGCAGCAGGCAGGCTGGCTGGCAGAGGGGCTGCAGCAGGCGGGCTGGCTGGTAGAGGGGCTGCAGCAGGCGGGCTGGCTGGTAGAGGGGCTGCAGCAGGCGGGCTGGCTGGCAGAGGGGCTGCAGCTGGCAGGCTGGCTGGCAGAGGGGCTGCAGCTGGCAGGCTGGCTGGCAGAGGGGCTGCAGCAGGCGGGCTGGCTGGCAGAGGGGCTGCAGCAGGCGGGCTGGCTGGCAGAGGGGCTGCAGCAGGCGGGCTGGCTGGCAGAGGGACTGCAGCTGGCAGGCTGGCTGGCAGAGGGGCTGCAGCAGGCAGGCTGGCTGGCAGAGGGGCTGCAGCAGGCAGGCTGGCTGGTAGAGGGGCTGCAGCAGGCAGGCTGGCTGGCAGAGGGGCTGCAGCAGGCGGGCTGGCTGGCAGAGGGGCTGCAGCAGGCGGGCTGGCTGGCAGAGGGGCTGCAGCAGGCAGGCTGGCTGGCAGAGGGGCTGCAGCAGGCGGGCTGGCTGGCAGAGGGGCTGCAGCTGGCGGGCTGGCTGGCAGAGGGGCTGCAACTGGCAGGCTGGCTGGCAGAGGGGCTGCAGCAGGCAGGCTGGCTGGCAGGCTGTCATCTCCTTGCAGGGGAGTTGGGACCTGGGTTTCAGCTTTGGTGATGCTGCCAGCTGGGTCTGGAGAGGCTTGCTTGGTGCCTGGAGTGGCCTGGCTGGGGGCTGGAGCCGCCAGCCAAATTTTTGCTGCGTCCCCGTGGTGTGCCCTGCAGGGTTGAGAAACCTGGGGTGGCGAGGGGGACAATGAAGGCTTGGGTTTGTTAGCCTGGTTTAAAGGGAGGTCTGTGAAAGCTTTGGCTTAATGAGGTTCTGGTTTAAGCCCAGACCATGGGGTTTAGTGTGTTTTATCTGCTTGGTACTGTTTTGTGTAGCTGTGAATTGCCTTCCCATTGAAACTCTCCAGCCCTGTGCAGTCCTTTCTGTGAGCAGCTTTTGCTTTTGCCCCTTCTGGGAGAGGTGAAGGAGCAAATCTGTCTTGCTCTAAACTAAGACATTCTGCAAGTGGGGCCTCAGAACAATGAGCTCTGTCTCTAGGAGACAGGCAATAAATAACCTCATGTCATCTCCTTTAGGAAGGAAGGTACAAGCTTGCAGAGAGTGTTGTGGCCATGCTCTCCATTTGGTCATAGCATCATAGAATTATTTTCCTTTGAGGACACCTTGGAGACCATCAAGCCCAACCCTTAAACATAGAATTGTTTGGGTTTGAGGGCACCTTGGAGACCATCAAGCCCAACCCTTAAACATAGAAGATCATCAAGCCCAAGCATTCATTCACCACAGCCAGATCACCACTAAGCCATGTCCTTCCTCACCACATCTACACAGCTTTTAAACCCCTCCAGGAATGGAGACTCCACCACAGACCTGGGCAGCCTGGTCCAGGGCTTGAAAACAAGAAATTGATCCTAATGCCCAGCCTAAGCCTGCCCTGCAACAACTTGAGGCTGTTTCCTCTTGTCCTAACGCTTGTTCCTTGGAAGAAGAGACCAAATCTCACCTGGCTTTGCATCCAGACATGGTACTTTGGGATGTGGTTTAATGGCCATGGTGCTGTAGGGTTGATGGTTGACCTCAGTGATCTTTGAGGTCTTTTCCAGCCAGAGCATTCTGTGATTTTCAAGCAATGGTCCTGCAGTGAATATAAATGCATGGAGAAATCCAAACTCTTCAAAACCCAATTGCTGGCTGTGTAGAAACCTAACAGAGAGACAAAGTTGAGGAGCAAATAGAGCAGACCCTTTCTCACCAGGCCTTTTTCATCTTGGCCCCATCTGCACTGTGGGGACCCTACCTGTGGTGTTGATTTTAGGCAACAGAGATGGGAAAAGGCAAATAACAGCATTTATCTTTTATTTGATGAGGCTCAGTAAGGACATGGACCTACAGGAGAGTGCCCAGAGCAGGGCCACAAAGCTGATCAGAGGGCTGGAGAACCTCTGCTGTGACAACAGGCTGAGAGTGTCAGGGCTGTTCAGCCTGGAGAAAAGGCTCCAGGCAGACCTCAGAGCTGCATTTAGGTATCTGGAGGGCACCTACAGGAAGGCTGGGGAGGGACTGTTTAGAAGGGCTTGGAGTGAGAGGACAAGGGACAATGGTTTGAAGCTGGAGCAGGGTAGGTTTAGGTTGGACATCAGGAGGAAGTTCTGCACAACGAGAGTGGTGAAATACTGGAACAGGCTGCCCAGGGATGTGGTTGAGGCCCTGTCCCTCAAGATATTCAAGGCCAGGCTTGATGTAATCCTGGGCAGGTCAGAAGGTGTCCCTGCTGATGGCAGGGGAGGTTGCACAAGATGACCTTTGAGGGTCCCTTCCAACCCAATGCAGTCTGTGGATCTGTATGGAACAGGCTTGAGCTGCACAGGGAACTCCAGCACGTGCAGCATGCAATCCCCCCAGCGACCCTTTAGCAACCCTTCCTCCAACCAACCAACCCAGGGCCAAGGGTCATGGTGCCATTAGCAGAAAAACTTCCTGTGGGGCACCCCTCAGTCTCCTCCAGCCTCCTTGAGGCCTGCCCAGTGCCAGCTTCTTGAACCTGAAGCCCTGGAGGCAAGTGCCACGAGGTCAGCAGCAGCAAGCCTATGTCAGCAGAATCTGTCAGTTTTACTCATCTGCCAAATTCTTCCTGCAGAAGTCACTGAGTCCTCCAGGTTTCTAAACAGCTTTGAACTTGCTTGCCCTGCCCTTAAACCCAAGATAATGTAGCTGACTGCTGGAACACATCCAGAGGAGGGCCATAAGGATGAGCAGAGGGCTGGAGCTGCTCTGCTATGAGGACAGACTGAGAGAGTTGGGGTTGTGCAGGCTGAAGAGGAGAAGGCTCCAGGGAGACCTAATTGTGGCCTTCCAGTATCTGCAGGAGGCTACAGGAAAGCTGGGGAGGGACTTTGGAGGGTGTCAGGGAGGGATAGGACTGGGGGGGATGGAGCAATAATAGAAATGGGAAGATTGAGATTGGATGTGAGGAAGAAGTTGTTCCCCATGAGGGTGGTGAGAGCCTGGCACAGGCTGCCCAGGGAGGTGGTGGAAGCCTCCTGCCTGGAGGTGTTTGCAGCCAGGCTGGAGGTGGCTGTGAGCAACCTGCTGTAGTGTGAGGTGTCCCTGGCCATGGCAGGGGGTTGGGACTGGCTGATCCTTGAGCTCCCTCCCAACCCTGACAATTCCCTGATTCCATGATTCAAGGCTTTATTGCCAAGACATAAAACCTTTCTTTTTCCCCCCCTGTTTTATTTTTCCAAATGATTGTCTTTTATTTGTTCCCAGCTTGTAAAACACCCAAGTGAGCAAATGGGGTTGGGTTTGCCCTTATTCTATTGCTCCATGACTAATCTACTTTTATGGCTTCACAAATGAACTCTGTGGACATTTTGCTCTTAGCTCTGAGTGCATTCTAGGCATTTATTTATTTTTCTGCAAGCCCTCTAGAAAAGTTTTGTTTGCAGAGCACTGAATGTTGAACCTGTTGGCAGAAGTTCCAAGCAGTCTGGGACCTGTGTGGTTTCTTTCTCTTTTTCCACCTCCCTCCCCCCCACCTTTATCTTTGAAGCCATTGAGTTCACCTGGAGCATTTATTTTTCTCCTGTTCCCAGGTCCAGTCCCAGTAATGGAAACTTGAATGGTTGGCTCTAGAACTTGCTTCCCAGCTGGGCTGCTGCTCCTGCTGGTCCTTTAGGGCACAGTGCAAAACTGCTCTGGTGTGCTTCTGCCTAAAGAAATCCATGGAAGTTTGGTGTCTGAGCAGACTTAGTGGGGAAATTGGAATAGAGTAGAATGGAGTAGGGTAGAATGGAATAGAATAGAACAGGTTGGAAAAGACCTCAGAGATCATCAAGCCCAACCTATCACCCAACACCAGCTAATCAACTAAACCATGGCACCAAGTGCCTCAGCCAGGCTCTTCTGAAACACTTCCAGGGATGGTGACTCCACCACCTCCCTGGGCAGCACATCCCTATGGCCAATCTCTCTTGCTGGGAAGAACTTCTTAACATCCAGCCTGAACCTCCCCTGGCACAGCTTGAGACTGTGTCCTCTTGTTCTGGTGCTGGGTGCCTGGGAGAAGAGACCAACCCTCACCTGGCTACAACCTCCCTTCAGGGAGTTGGAGAGAGCAAGAAGGTCTCCCCTGAGCCTCCTCTTCTGCAGGCTAAGCAACCCCAGCTCCCTCAGCCTCTCCTCCCAGGGCTGTGCTCCAGACCCCTCCCCAGCTTTGTTGCCCTTCTCTGGACACCTTCAAGTGTCTCAATCTCCTTCTTAAACTGAGAGGCCCAGAACTGGACACAGGACTCAAGGTGTGGCCTGAGCAGTCCTGAGCACAGGGCACAATGACCTCCCTGCTCCTGCTGGCCACACTGTTCCTGATGCAGGCCAGGATGCCCTTGGCCTTCTTGGCCCCCTGGGCACACTGCTGGCTCCTGTTCAGCTGCTGTCAACCAGTACCCCCAGGTCCCTTTCTGCCTGGCCGCTCTCCAGCCACTCTGACCCCAGCACTGCATGGGGTTGGACCTGGTGTTTCTGGAGGGGTTTTGTGCTCTTGGGATACTAACAAGCTTCAGGGTTCTCTTTCAGCTGCTGGTAATATGTTGTGTGAATTATTTATCAGGCTTTTTGTGACTGTAAATCCACCCAGATGATTGGGCAGTGGGAAATGCTTTATGGCTATGAGTGGTGATCAATAAATAAATAGCTGCAAGTGCACCTCTCAGATGAGTCAGAAAATAGTCAGAAGAACAGGAGGTGAAAAGCCAGGAGGTGTTTTGACACTGAGAGCCTTTTACTGGCTGCTGTCATTCTTCAGCAATATCCTTTGACTCCTCTGGTGGCTTTTCATAGATTCATAGAATGGTTTGGGTAGGAAGGGACCTTGAAGATCAGCTAGTTCCAAGCCCTCTGCTGTTGGAGGGGGCACCCTCCACTAGACCAGATTGCTCAGGGCTGCATCCAGCCAATCCAACCCAGGGCCAAGTGGCCATTAGAAGAAAAACCTCATGTGGATGCAATTTGCAAAGTGGTGTGGACATGCTGGATACCAGGATGCACCCCAGAGGAATCACCTGAGGACTGAGTTCAGTTCTGGGCTCCCCAGCTCAAGAGGGACAGGGATCTGCTGGAGAGGGTCCAGCAGAGGGCTGTGAGGATGATTAGGGGACTGAGCACTGCCTGGTGAGGAGAGGCTGAGACCTGGGGCTGCTTAGTCTGGAAAAGAGAAGACTGAGAGGGGATCTAATAAATGTTTATAAGTATCTGAGGGCTGGGGGCCAGGAGGGAGGGGACAGGGACAGGCTCTGCTCACCTGCTCCCTGGGATAGGACAAGGAGCAGTGGATGTAAGCTGCAGCACAGGAGGTTCCACCTCAACACAAAGAGGAACTTCTTCACTGTGAGGGTCACAGAGCCCTGGAGCAGGCTGCCCAGAGAGGTTGTGGAGTCTCCTTCTCTGGAGGCTTTCAGGGCCCATCTGGATGTGTTCCTGTGTGACCTGAGCTAGACTGTATGGTCCTGCTCTGGCAGGGGGTTGGACTGGGTGATCTCTTTGGGTCCCTTCCAACCCCTGACATCCTGTGAGCCTGGGAGCTGCATTCACACTGTGAATGCACACTTCCTCATAAGGAAGATGTTTCACTCCCTTCAGGATCTCTGTGGCCCTGTGCTGGACTCTTTCAAGCAGTTCCCTGTGGTCCTCCTTGAACTGAGGGGCCCAGAACTGGACTGAATATTCCAGGTGTAGCCTCAGCAGGGCAGAGTAGAGGGGGAAGAGAACCCCTTTGGACCTACCAAGCACATCCCTCCCAATACACCCCAGGACACCACCACCGTCTCTCTTGGCCAAAAAGGCACATTGAGGGCTCATGGGCATCCTTCTGTCCACCAAGACCCCCAGCTCCCTCTCCTCTCTGCTGCTGTCCAACAGGTCACTCTCCAGTCTGTTGTGGTACATGGAGCCATTCCTTCCCAGGTGCAAGGTTTCACCTTCAATGTCCAGGTACAAGGCCCTGAACTTTAGACAGAAGATCTCATGCTGAAGTCCCAGCCTTGTTTTCTCTGTGCAAATGACCCAAGGGCAGCTCTGGGTGCTTTTACTCATCATTCACAGCTGTCCAACACATACTCCCCGTGGATGTGTTTCAGACTACAGGTGGTTCATGAACTATTCAACTATTTTTGACTATATGCTTCCCTCTGACTCATATTCCCTAAACAAACAGCTGTGGTGGCTAAGACCTAACTGCCTCTTCTCCCCCCAGCCCAGCTGTTTGCTGCTGACCCTTTGCCAGAAATTCTTGCTCCTGTTCCAGATACAGCAAAACCTGCTGCACCTCAGCTGCTCCAGTTCATAATCTGGCATCTCACTGCAAAACAACTTCCACTGCTAAGTTAAGCTCGAGGGCTGTAGAAGGGAACAGCTGAGGTGCAGTAGAATGCTCTGTTCTGCAACTGGGGGCTATATCTTCCTGAGAGAAGTGCTCCTCTAACCAGCTCAGCAGCAAGACCCCCAGGAGGCTGTCTGCCAGAGACCCCCAGGAGGCTGTCTGCCAGAGACCCCCAAGAGTTTGTCTGTAGTCACTCACACCCCCAAGAGTCTGCCTGCCAGAGACCCCCAAGAGTCTGCCTGTGGACACCCCCAAGAGTTTGTCTCAGAGACCCCCAAAAGGTTGCCTGCCAGAGACCCCCAAGAGCCTGCCTGTGGACACTCCCAAGAGGTTGCCTGCCAGAGACCCCCAAGAGTCTGTCTGTGGACACCCCCAAAAGTTTGTCTCAGAGACCCCCAAGAGGTTGCCTGCCAGAGACCCCCAAGAGTCTGCCTGTGGACACCCCCAAGAGTCTGCCTGCCAGAGACCCCCAAGAGTCTGCCTGTGGACACCCCCAAGAGGTTGCCTGCCACAGACCCCCAAGAGTCTGCCTGTAGACACTCCCAAGAGGTTGCTTGTCAGAGACCCCCAAGAGTTTGTCTCAGAGACCCCCCCCAGAGTTTGTCTGTCAACATCCTGCTGACTACCTGTTGGCCACCACATTGCTTCTAGATGTCTAAAATCATGTCCAACGAAGTGAGGATATGTTGAGGCAAACACCAGTTACAGCAACATCCCTCCAACATTTGACAGCAGGCATCACCTGCTTGGGTTCTCCATAGGGATTTGCCTGGAGAGCAGGAATTCTCTGTTCTCCAGAGATAAAATTCACTAAGAAGCAAAGATGCCTGAACAGCACCACGGCCACCAAACCATGTCCCACAGTGCCATGGCCACAGGTTTCCTGAGCACCTCCAGGGATGGGGACTCCACCACCTCCCTGGGCAGCCTGTTCAAAGGAATTTTTCCTCCTCTCCAACCTAACCCTCCCCTGGCACAATTTTCAGGCCATTTCCTCTCCTTCTCTCACCTGAGACTAGGAAAGGCTGAGGGAGCTGGGATTGTTCAGCCTAGAGAAGAGGAGGCTCAGGGGAGACCTTCTTGCCATCTACAACTGCCTGAAGGGAGGTTGTAGCCAGCTGGGGGTTGGGCTCTTCTCCCAGGCAAGCAGCACCAGAACAAGAGGACACAGTCTCAAGCTGTGCCAGGGGAAGTTTAGGCTCAAGGTGAGGAGAAAGTTCTTCACCGAGCGAGTCGTTCCTCATTGGGATGTGCTGCCCAGGGAGGTGGTGGAGTCACCATCCCTGGAGGTGTTCAAGAGGGGATTGGAGCCATGGTGTAGTCATGAGGTCTGTGGTGGCAGGTTGGACTCGATGATCTTTGAGGTCTCTCCCAAGCTTGGTGATTCTGTGAAGGGTGGAAAACCTCCAGGCAGAGGACTCCCAGGACAGGACTGAGTCGTGGTGCATGCTGAGGGGGGCAAAACGCAGCAGTGCTTTGAAGTGAGCCTCACCAGCCCAACGGGGCAAGCCCCTGAACGCCAGCTCGGTGTGCAGTGCTTGACAAGCACAGCCTGCTGGGACTCAAGCAGCTGCTGCTTTGAATCAAACTGAAGAGAAATTCAAATTATTTACACCCTCAGACCCCTCTGCATTAACAGCTGCTTCAGCTCTTCTGGCCCGAGGAGGGGGAGGGGAAAATAAGGGCTGGATTTTGCAACAGAAGCAGCAGAGGAGAGGTTGGACTCCAGAGACTGGAAATGGGGAAGTTGGTTTTGACAGGCAGAGATTGATGGTGCAGCTCAGGAGGATTCTCATGGAAACAAATTCCCTCTTCTAGCACGCTCACAGCTTGGGATATAGGCATATTGGGTATATAATTGCTGTAATTGCAGGGAAAATTGGAGGAATTCTTGCTGTAATTACCCATTAGCTGGCTGTCCTAAACATGACAGGCACCAGATTTGTTTTCCCCACCAGCAGATTGCCTAAGGGCAGGACAATACTGGTGAGGCTCCATTCTGCTCTGAGGTCATGGATTGTGCTTTCAGCTTAGCAGAATTAGTGCTTTCAGGATGTAATTCCAGCCCCCCAGGAACCCCTCCATCATCCAACCCCCCTGCCATGGGCAGGGACACCTCCCACCAGGTATAAAACTCACCATGAGAAACATTAGTTTCATACAATCAGATTGGTTTGGGCTGGAAGGGATCTTAAAGATCATCCAGTTCCAACCCCACCTCCCACCAGCCCAGGTTGCTCAGGGCCTCATCCAGCCTGGCTTTGAACACCTCCAGGGAGGGACATCCACAGCCTCCCTGGGCAGCCTGTGCCAGAGTCTCCCCACCCCCACTGGAAAGAATTTCTTTCTAATCTCCAGTCTCAATCTGCCCTCTTCTAGCTCAAAGCCATTGCCCCTTGTGGCCTTCCAGTATCTGCAGGGGGCTACAAGAAAGCGGGGAGGGACTTTTGAGGGTGTCAGGGAGTGATAGGACTGGGGGGGGTGGAACAAAAGTGGGGAGATTGAGATTGGATGTGAAGAAGAAGTTGTTCCCCAGGAGGGTGGTGAGAGCTTGGCACAGGTTGCCCAGGGAGGTGGTGGAAGCCTCCTGCCTGGAGGTGTTTGCAGCCAGGCTGGAGGTGGCTGTGAGCAACCTGCTGTAGTGTGAGGTGTCCCTGCCCATGGCAGGGGGGTTGGAGCTGGCTGATCCTTGAGGTCCCTTCCAACCCTGACAGTTCTGTGATTAAACTGAACTCAAGCCAGAAGAAATGCCAAAACCCCCCAAAAAATCTCCTCTGGGATACTGGACTTCCCTTGGGATAAAAGAATTTGGACTCATGTGTCATTCACTGCAGGCTAGGCCAGGCCTATGAAATCTTTCTTTGAGCTCAGAAGATGTGCCCCCACTGCTGTTCAGTCTCAGAGAAGGAGAGGCTGGGCTTACAGATTCTCTTTCATCTTCCAAGAGCCATCCCACATTGGCTAGAAAGGATCAAAAGACAAAAGAAGAGCTCTGGATCATCCTGATTAGGACAAGTGACTTTTCTTGCTTTCTTCAAGACAAGCTGGGATGAGATTCAGCTGCCAGGGCAGCTCCTCAGTACATCTCCATGGTCTTTTATGGGAGAAGTGTTAGACCTGAAACAAACTCTGGGTGCAGGAGGCAGCTGTCTGAAAACAAACAAACAAACAGGAACCCAAGCAAATAAGCAAACCAAAAAACCCCAAACAAGTGAAAGAACAGCAATGCAAACAAACAAAAGAAACCCAAGCAACCAAAAAACCTCCAACAAACCCAAACAAAGGCCAGCTGGACTCCTAAAGTGTTTCATTCCCGCTGGTCAGAGGGACAAACAGACTGACCCAAGAGCTGTGGCCCTGGGCAGCCTGGTCTAGTTGGAGGTGCCCCTGCTGAATGCAGAGGGGTTGGGCAAGATGACCTTTGAGGGACTCTTCCAACCCCAGTGCAATCTGTGAATCCACCTCAGCTCTCACTTCTGGGCCCAGGCTGTTGTCACCCAGTGGCATGGGTCTGTGGGCATCTGCATATACAACTGGTGTTGAGTGTGTTTGGAGTCAGCACACCACACAAGGTGGGGAGAAGACAAGGTGGAATCATCCAGAGACCCTAGAACTGTTGTTCTCCTAAGGAAAGGCAAAACTATGAGGAGTCTGTGCCTGAGTCCAGCTGTGGGAGGCAACTGGCAGCCCTGTCTGCATGTCTGCTCCCTGGGAGAATACCAAAGAATCACAGAATGATCTGGGTTGGACCTCCACAGGTCATCCAGCCCAAGCCCCTCTGCAGTCAGCAGGGGCATCCTCAACTACATCAGGCTGCCCAGAGCCCTGTTGAGCTTCACCCTGAATACCTCCGGGGACGGAGCCTCAGCTACCTCCCTGGGCAAGCTGCATAACCAGCTAGAAGCCTGGCAGACTTCCCCCCACCCCACATCCCATCAGCACCACTCACACAGAAAAGGAGAGGAAGGGAAGGGGACGTGGATGGAGCTCTCTTTATAGAGATGATACCTCTCTGCCTCCTCCCAACCTGCTGCTTCTCCCTGGAGCAGCTTTCCAGCAACAGCTTTTCTCGTTAACACTCTGCGCCATCTGCCCTGCTGGGAGGAACAAGGTGAAAGCCTCAGGGGAGCAGATCAGCCTGGTAGGAGGCAAAACTGCTGCATAAAAGCAGAAGCGCTTGGGGTGAGCTCTGGTGTGAGTCGTGAGCAAAAGGCGGCGGCGGAGCCCCATGCCCTGCGCGGCGCTGCTGCGGCGGAGCGCAGCTGGCCGGAGCCTGCAGGCCAGCTTCGCAGGTGACGATGCCTTTGTCCTGCACAAAGCCTGCCCAGTGCCCCCTCGGAGCCTTTTGCTGCTCCTGCCCTGAAGGCGCTGCAGCTCCTGCTGCTCGGAGGCTGTGCGTTTGCACTCCCGTGCTCTCCGCCTGAGGCTTTCCACCTCCCCACCCCGGCGCAGGGCTGCAGAGCTGTGGCACAGCTATTTGGTTAGTGCCTCGGCAGCTGAGCTGCTGGCAGCATGACTCACTTGAAAGCCACTTCTCATGCCCAGCGCTAGGGCTGGAGACAGGAACCACTCCGTGCCTGCAGTACACACAGCTCACAGCTACTGCTCGTAGAACCAGAGAGTCACAGGGTGGTTGGGCTTGGAAGGGACCTCTGGAGATCAGCCAGTCCAACCCCCCTGCCAAGTAGGATCACCTAGGGCAGGCCACAGAGGAACACATCCACGTCGGTTTGGAAAGTCTCCAGAACAGGAGACTCCACAACCTCTCTGGGCAGCCTGCTCCAGGGCTCCAGCAGCCTCACACCAAAGAAGTTCTACCTCATGTTGAAGTGAAACTTCCTGGGTTCCAGTTAGTGTCCATTGCCCCTTGTCCTACCGCAGGACACCGCTGAACAGAGCCTGGCCCCTGCTTCTTGCCACCCACCCTTCAGATACTTGTAACCATTGCTCAGATCCCCTCTCAGCCTTCTCTTCTCCAGGCTAACCAGCCCCAGGGCTCTCAGCCCTTCCTCCTCACTCAGATATTTCAGTCCTTTCAGCATCCTCTTAGCCTCCATTGGACTCTCTCCAGGATTTCCCTGTTCCCCTTGAGCTGGGGAGCCCAGAACTGGGCACAGTGCTCCAGATGTGGTCTCACAGCTCTCCAGGAGGTTAGCAGGGCAGCAGGTAATTACAGCCTGCATGCAGAAGTATCCTTGTGCCTTGCCAGGCTTCTGTAGGAGCCTTTTGCTGGGATTTCAGTGCTCCTGCAGACCAGGGGCTTACAGCAGCCATCAGGAGGGGCAGGGGCTTGAGGATTTGGAGCCATAAGGGCAAATTCTTCCCCTGAACCCGCGTGGTGGATGGAGGAGGGGAAGTTAGCCATGGGAAATAAAGCCAGGTACTGTGACTCTTTCTCGGGGGTAAATATTTCTTTAATGGCTTTGTTTATTTATTTGTTTAGCTCTAATTTTCTGAGGGTTCTTTTCTGGGTCTCTGCAGGCTGTGGCCCGCGGCAGAAAGGAATATCTCCGAATGAGCTCTGTTATAAATGGCTCTGGAGCACAGAGTGTTGGAATGCCACTAAAAATATTTTGTCTGTGGCTTTTGGTAAGGGCTCAGCTCCTCAGGAAATGCTTTCATTGTTTAATGCTGTCATTTTGTACAGATCCAATATTTGCTTAATCTGTCACTGGGAAGAGTTTATTTATAACAAGTTTCTCTTCCAATTGCATGCTGTAAATACAACTCCACAGCCTTGCCAGAAGCACCAACTCTTCACTGTAACTACCCAGCCAGAGGGATTTAAACACTCATTTGGGGGTCTTTTAATACCACAATGAGGTGTCAAATCTTCCCCTGCCCTTCCTTTTCTTCCACTGAAGCAGTGGATGTACAAGATTGGGGCAGGAGGCACTTTGTTGATTAAACACAGTCCAAAAAAAGCCCCCAAAGCCTGATTGTGTCTCTAGATTTAGCCCTGAGTTTGTCTCTCCAGGAGTAATTCCTTGGGGCAGTGGCAGTCAAAGACACCTACTCCCTGTTCCTTCTTTGTTCCTTAAGTATTTGCCACGAGCCCATACACAGAATCCAGAATCAGCCAGGTTAGAATCAAGATCATCCAGTCCAACCTATCACCCAGCACCATCTGATCAACTAACCCATGGCACCAAGTGCCTCTCCAGGCTCTTCCTAAACACCTCCAGGGATGGTGACTCCACCACCTCCCTGGGCAGCATATCCCAATGGCCAATCTCTCTTTCTATGAAGCATTTCTTCCTAACATCCAGCCTGAACCTCCCCTGCCACAGCTTGAGACTGTGTCCTCTTGTTCTGGGGCTGGGTGCCTGGGAGAAGAGCCCAACCCCCACCTGGCTGCAGCCTCCCTTCAGGGAGTTGCAGAGAGCAAGAAGGTCTCCCCTGAGCCTCCTCTTCTCCAGGCTAAGCAACCCCAGCTCCCTCAGCCTCTCCTCCCAGGGCTGTGCTCCAGACCCCTCCCCAGCTTTGTTGCCCTTCTCTGGACACCTTCCAGCATCTCAACATCTTTCCTAACCTGAGGAGCCCAGAACTGGACACAGGACTGCAGGTGTGGCCTGAGCAGTGCTGAGCACAGGGGCAAATATAGTAAAAGCAGCTCCTGGAAACAAGTAGCCCAGCTGCTCTTGCTGGGGAATCCTTGGTTAGACCATCCCTGGGGGATCTCTTGTTAGAATCAAAGAATCACAGAGCTGTTTGGGCTGGAAAAGACCTCCGAGGTCATTGAGCAAGTTCAACCTACATCTCTGTTGAAATAAAGTGGGATTTGGGTAAGGAGACTCCTGAAGAAATTTTGGAAGTCACAGAGTTACAGACTCAGAGAATTATTTCTGTTGGAAAAGACCTCAAAGATCGCTGAGTCCAACCATCAACCCAGCACCACCGTGGCCCCAAGTGCCATGGCCCCAAGTGCCATGGCCATACACTTCTTGCATACCTCCAGGGACCTCCCTGGGCAGGCTGTGCCAACCCCTGACCACTCTTGCAGCAAAGAAATTGTTCCTCATCTCCAACCTAACCCTCCCCTGGCACAATTTCAGGCTACTTTTATTACCTGATACTAGGGAGAAGAGGCCAATGCACACCTCACTGCAACCTGGCACAATTTCAGGCCATTTCCTCTCCTCTATCACCTGAGCCTAAGGAGAAGAGCCCTCACTGCAGCCTCCTTCCAGGGAGCTGTAGAGATCAATGAGGTCTCCCTCAGCCTCCTCCACACTAAACACCCCCAGGTTCCTCAAGCCATTCCTCATGAGATTTGTTCTCCACCCCCTTCACCATTTTGTTTGCTCTTGTCTAGACTTGCTCCAGCACCTCTTCTGGGAGTGAGGGCCCCAAAGCTGAACCCTGGACTCGAGGTGTGGCCTCACTCCTTGCTGGGAGCAGGGGGACAATCACCTCAGCACTCCTGCTGGCCACACTGTCCCCGATCCAGACCAGGATGTTGCTGTCTCCCGAAAGATGTGAAGGGAAACAGAAAGGTCCTTTCTTTCCTATGCCTTATAGGTTGCTGAATTTTCCAGCTAGCAACCAGGCAAGGCTTGTAAAACGTGTTCCATGAGCAGCACATCCCGCAGCAAGTCTTCTGCAACAGGATCTTGTTTGTTGGGGGGAAGCTAAGTCACCAGAAAGTAGTTTCCTGAAGAGCCTTGTACTCTTTGCATGTCCTGAAGCCTATACAGGAGGCTGTGTGTCTGTCTGTGCAGAGAAGAAACCTGAAGCTCTGTGGAGCACAGAGAACTTGTTGAAACCTCCCTCCATTTGCCAGCAAGCTTGCTGACAGTTTGAGGGTTGTTTTTGCTTTTAATGTATTTACACAGCTGTAATATATATATTTTTATGGGGGAACATTTTCCATCATTAGCTTTCCAGCAGGTTAAGAAGGTTATTCATAGAGACATCTACACACAATGAGCCAAGTCCTGGCCTCAGCTGTACCAGTGTAAATCCAGAGTCACTCCATTAAAATGGATTGCTCTGGGGGGGTTGGGGTTGTTTTGCTTTGCTTTGTTTTCCTTTGTTTTGTTTTGTTTGGTTTGGTTTGGTTTGGTTTGGTTTGGTTTGGTTTGGTTTGGTTTTGATTTGTTTGGTTTGGTTTGGTTTTGGTTTAGTTTAGTTTGGTTTGGTTTGCTTTGCTTTGGTTTGGTTTTGATTGCTTTGGTTTGGTTTGGTTTTGGTTTAGTTTGGTTTGGTTTGGTTTTGATTGGTTTGGTTTGGTTTGGTTTGGTTTGGTTTCGATTTTTGATAATTCAAGGAATTATGTGGGAGGGAAGAGTCAAAGTCATCTGAGGAACTTGGGACACACTCCTGTGATATATATGAACAAAACAGGTAGGCTGTAAGGCTTGGGTAGACTTTGGCTGGTGCCTAAACTGAATGATCTCTCTATCTAAGCAGTGCTTTAGGATTCCCTTTCAAAGCTAGTTACCAAACAGCACTTTCCCACACAGTGCAGCATTCCATCTCATTGCAGGACAAGCTGCAAGACAAACACAGAAGCCACTGGAGTGAATTAGACTGGAAAACTATCTTCTGTGGGGGCCAGAGCTTCTCATATATTTCTGCTCTACCAGGCAGAGATGAGCTCTGGTCCCCCAGTTTTAAGTCTCTCAGCGAGGCTGGAGTAAACCCAAAGGAGGATGACATTTCAAATGTAATAGGAGCCTTCCTTTCAGTGTCCTCTGACAGCACAGGGGGCAATGGACACAAACTGCAACCCAGGAAGCTCCACCTCAACATGAAAAACCCTTTGCTGGGAGGGTGCCAGAGCCCTGGAGCAGGTTGCCCAGAGAGGCTGTGCAATCTCCTCTGGAGACTTTCCAAACCCATCTGGATGTGTTCCTGTGCGACCTGCCCCAGGTGACCCTGCTCTGGCAGGGGAGTTGGACTCTGGAGGTCCCTTCCATCCCCATTCTATGATTCATTAATGCCTAGTGGGCTCTGCATGCCAGCCTGCTCCTCAAGATTGGCTGCATCTGCCTGAAGCTGGGGCTGTGTGCAAATCCCAGCAGTGTTTGAGGCCTGTGGTAGCTTGCCTGAGCAGAAAACCCCAGGCAGAGATGTCTCCATGGTCTGCTTACACCACATTGTGCAGCACAGCCAGCCTCATCCCTGGAGGTGTTCACAAAATGAGCAGATAAGGCACTTCAGGATGCAGTCCAGAGATCATGGGGGTGTTGGGTTTGATGATCTTAGAGGTCTTTTCCTCTAATGATGTTGAACTGCTGGAGCAGGTCCAGAGCAGTCCACAAAGACAATCAGAAGGATGGAGAGCCTTCCCTACAGGGACAGGCTGAGTTGGGGCTGTTCAGCCTGGAGAAGAGAAGGCTCTGGGGAGACCTTAGAGCATCCTTCCAGTACCTGAAGGGGGCTACAAGAAAACTATTTACAAGAGCTAGGAGTGACAAGGCAAGGGGCAAAGGATTGAACCTCGAGGAGGGCAGATTTAGGCTGGAGATTAGGAAGAAATTCTTTGCAGTGAGGCTGGGGAGACTCTGGCACAGGTTGCCCAGGGAGGCTGTGGCTGCCTCCTCCCTGGAGGTGTTCAAGGCCAAGCTGGATGAAGCCTTGAGCAACCTGGGCTGGTGGGAGGTGTCCCTGCCCACAGCAGGAGGCTTGGGACTGGATGATCTTGAAGGTCCCTTCCAACCCAACCCATTCTCTGACTGTATGAAAGGGGAGGATTTTTCATGGAGAGGTTACTCAGCTCTGTGATAAGAAACCCAAACATAAACTCCCTCAAAACCAACAGTAACTGTGTGAGGAACCCTGGATTCCAAGTGTCTGCAGAGGGTAGCCCTGCAGAACCTTGGAGGCTGTGGTGTTGCCTGTTGTAACCTTCCCCAGCCACCAGCTTGTGTTTTTAAGTGTAATGCATTTTGATGTCCTGTTTGCCTTGGACTCCCTACTGCAGGTCTCTGCAGGACATTCTGTTTACAAAGGGAGATTACCCAAAATAAGAATTACCAAACAAAGTGGTGTCAGTTACAGAGAGGGGAGCAGGAATGCCTCACTCACTCCAGAAGTGGCTTTTTTTGCCGCCAGTCCAGAAATAAACAAGGCCAAAGGGACTTGGTATAAATCAAGTGATTTTTCCTATTACCTCAGTGAGGCAGGGGCTCAGCTCTCATCCTGCCTTTTATTTTACAGGCTGTAACCTGGAACTAGTTTAAATCTCCTTCAGTTCAGAGTTCATGAAACAGTTTTATTGAGATGGAAAATTTTTGTGTGTGCAGTTCTTTACCTTCCAGATGTTAAAAAAACCCCACACCCACCCAACCCCCAAGCCACAGCACTCTGACACAAAGTAGGCTCTCACTAATGAGTACAGCTGGAAGAAATGGGGCTCGGGAGGAAAGAATTGGGGTTGCTGAGCCTGGAGAAGAGAAGGTTCTGGGGAGACCTGAGGGATGCATTTCCGTAGCTGAAGGAGACCTCCAAGCAGGCTGGGGAGGGACTGTTCAGGAGGGCCTGTGGGGGTAGGATGAGAGGCAGTGGTTTGAAACTGGAGCAGGGGAGACCAAGTTTGGACATCAGGAGGAAGCTCTTTACAATGAGAGTGGTGAAATACTGGAAGAGGTTGCCCAGAGATGGGGTTAAACCCACCCGCGGAGACATTCAAGGTCAGACTTGATGCTGCCCTGAGCAGCCTGCTCTAGTTGGAGGTGTCCCTGCTGACTGCAGGGGTGCTGGACAAGCTGACCTCTGAGGGTCCCTTCCAACCCAGTGCAGCCTGTGCACCTTGTTCTTACCCATCCTACGTGCTGTGTGCCCAGGAACCACAGCTACCCCCCAAACTCAAGCCCTTACAGAAACTGTCCCTGTGCCTGAAGGCCTTTGAAGACCAAAGGGGGCAGCAAATTTCAACAGGAAGGGTCTGTGGAGATTCTGCCCGACGATTCCTGCTTGAGTAGAAGTAGAAATGGGCAGTGTCATGTTTTGATTAGCTAAGTGCTGCAGCTGCATTAAGAAAATCGATTTGCCCAGCAGCAGCAGGGGCTTCACAGGCTCTTGCCACCGCTTCACATCCTGCTTTGAGCAGTTTCCAAACTGAAGTCAACGTTTGTGATCCTCTTCCTAGGGTTGTTATGAGGTAATGGTTCTCTTAATCTAAACCTTATCTGCCCAGCTGCAGTTCTTCTCTTTTCCTCTGACTGCAGCAGCCACAGGAGACCTGAGGCCATGAGAATTCAGTAAATCTTTTAGAGCTTAAGATTATAAAGGGTGGAATTTGTTCCATCAGTTGATTGTATTAATGTGCTGCAGTCTGAAGTGGATTTGAAATTGAAACAAGTAGAGCTCCCTAACAGCAGATAAAAAACTCACCTTGAGAAATATTAATCTCCTACAATCAGATTGGTTTGAGCTGGAAGGGACCTTAATGATCATCCAGTTCCAACACCACCTCCCACCAGCCCAGGTTGCTCAGGGCCTCATCCAGCCTGGCTTTGAACACTTCCAGGGAGGGAGCATCCACAACCCCCCTGAGCAACCTGCTTCAGTATCTCCCTACCCTCACTGGGAAGAATTTCTTCCTCATCTCCAGTCTCAATCTTCCCTCTTCTAGCTCAAAGCCATTCTCCCTTGCCTTGTCACTCCAAGCTCTTGTAAGAAGTCCCTCCCCAGCTTTCTTGTAGCCCACTTCAGGCACTGAAAGTCTGCTCTAAGGTCTCCCTGGAGCCTTCACTTCTCCAAGCTGGACAGCCCCAACTCCTTCAGCCTGTCCCTATAGGGGAGAAGCTCCATTGCTCTGATCATCCTCATGGCCTCCTCTGGACCTTGCTGCAGGAGCTCCAAGTCCTCCTTGAGTTGGGGGTGCCGGAACTGGAGGCAGTGCTGCAGGTGGAGTCTCATCAGAGCAGAGCAGAGGGGCAGAATCCCCTCCCTGTGCTGCTGCTCTCCCTGCTTTGGACAGGATTAGTTGGTTTATGCCTATTATAATAACAGAGATAGATGAACCATACCACAAACAGTGAAGAAAAGGAAGTTCTGCCTGTTTATTGCTCTCCCTCTCTATGCTTGTGCAATAAGATATATTTAGGTATAGGCTGCCATTAAATATATATATATATCTCCACACATACACATACACACACATACATATATGATCTTTATTCAAGGAAAGCTCCAATAAAGGCAAAGAAATGAAGGTTTTCTTAGTTGGTATCAAGCCAATCTCATTGTTTTGTGCAGACCTATGACTTCCCTGCTGTCATCAGCAAGGTTTTTAGGCATGAACCCTGCCTTCAGAGCACAGGGACCAGTGAGGGCTGGGTGGTGGCTGCCACCTGTGTGTGGTGTGTGACTGAAGATCTGTAAGGATGTCCAGGGACACTGGAATGGCCCTCTGCAAAACACATCTTGCCAGAAAACTTTGCTAAGGGTCAGGCAGCCGCCCCAGCCTTTGCAAACCTGTCATCATTTGCCCAGCCTCTCTCACTGCCATCCAAAGGGAAATTTTTCTTCCCAGGAAACAGAGTGCTAATTACTTGCCCAGAAAAGAAATTAATGACTCAACAGTTGTGACCAACAGGCTGAATTTTGGAGGTAGCCAATGGTGAGAAATGTCATCTTTGGCAGGCTATAATTTCCTTTCCCTGCTTGAGGGTTTGGGGGTTTTGGGGGTTGTTTTGGGGTTGGGTTTTTTTTCTTTTTAATGGTGGAAACATCTACAAAATGCCATGAGGCTGGGAAGCTGTATCAGAGGGCAGCTCCCTACCCTTTCTGGTGGTGTGGGTGTACTGGAACTGCTGGTACCAGGAGAGAGGCACCGCTCTGGCAACTGCAAACCCAAGCCTGCCTCTGCAGCTCAGCGAATCCACAGCCTCCCTGGGCTACCTGTGCCAGGGTCTCACCACCCTCCCTGGAAAGGATTTCTTCCTAATCTCCAGTCTCAATCTCCCCTCCTCAAGCTTCAATGCATTCCTTCTCCTCCTGTCACTCCCAGCCCTTGTCAAAAGTCCCTCCCCAGCTCTCCTGTAGCCCCCTTCAGGTACTGGAATGCTGCTCTAAGGTCTCCCTGGAACCTTCTCTTCTCCAGGCTGGAGAAATACAGCAGGGAAACAATTTCTTACCCACTTCCTGCCCATGGAAATGAAACTGGTTCAAGAATTCTTTTACACACAGGCTGTAAAGTATTTTAAGGCAGAGATTTTGAAATCAGTGCATCATTCTCTATCAGTAAGCATCAGTTCCTTTTGACAGCTCCAAGCAGGGCCACCAGAGGATGAAGTTGTGTATTTCTATCTTTAAGCTGAATGGCAATTCCATGGAATTAAGCTTATGTGAAAGTGCTTTGCATCAAGAAGAGTGTGACCAGCAGGTCAGGGAAGGTTCTCCTTCCCCTCTACTTTGCCCTGGTGAGGCCACAGCTGGAATATTGCATCCAGTTCTGCACTCCCCAGTTCAAGAAGGACAGGGACTTGCTGGAGAGAGTACAGCAAAGGGCTACAAAGGTGCTGAGGGGACTGGAACATCTCTGATGGGGACAGGCTGGGAGAATTGGGGCTTTTTAGTCTGGAAAAGAGCAGCCTGGGGGGATCTCACCAGTGCTGATCAGTACTTAAAGGGTGGATGTCAGGAGGATGGGGCCAGGCTCTGTCCAGTGGTGCCCAGTGATGGGGCAAGGGGTACAAGCACAAACTTGAGCATCAGAAGTTCCATCTAAACATGAGGAGGTGTTTTAATTGAAGTTTAAAGGTGCTGGAGCACTGGACAAGGCTGCCAGAGAGGTTGTGGACTCCCCACCTCTGGAGACATTCCAGACCCACCTGGATGTGGTCCTGTGTGATCTTCTCTGAGTGACTCTGCCTTGGCAGGGGGGTTGGATGCTTCAGAGGTCTCTTACACCCACTACCATTCTGGGATTCTGTGAGTGATGGTTGGTTTGGGGATATTAGCTTGGGTGATTCTCTAGGGAGAGCACACCAATGACATATATGAAGTGTAAAAGGCACATAAGGAAATAAAGACAAGACTCCAAGCCGTTCACTCTCAGGCTCACAACTAAGCAAACTTAGAAATGCACAAGGAAAATAGTTCCTGGCTTTGACTCACCTCTTAGTCAGGCTTCAAATCCCAGTAACACCAACAGTGATGTAAAAGAAGGAACATAGTGTCTAATTTAGGGAAAGAGAGGGAAGCAGTTGGAGGGCAAAGCCTTCGGGAAGGAAGGCCAAGATGAGAGATGATTGGTAATCTTTTGGTGCAGGTTTATTCTCTTGCTTTATCGGGGGGGTTGGGTTGGGTTTGGTTGGGGTTTTTTCAGGCTTTAAGCTAAATGCAAGCAGCAGCAGTGTCTGCTAGCTGTGTGCCCGGCGCTGTGCTGAGCAGCTGCCAGGGCAGAGCAGCGCAGCCCGAGCTGCTCGGACGTCAGCAGGAGCCAGCCCGCAGCGCGCTGCGCCGCAGCCGCAGCGCCCGTCAGGCTCTGCCGGAGCCCCGCAGGAGCAGCCCCGTCCCTCCCAGCCCTCAGCTGGGACGTGCGCCTGTGGTGGGCTCCTCACAGCTCCCAAGGACGCTCCGGGTGAAACCCTGGCATTAGAGCTCTCTAATAGAGATGTGCACCGAAAGGGCTGGGAGCCACCCAAAGGAAAGGGAATAGAAAGGGAGATTCAGCACAGAAGGGCAGGGAACTACCACAAAGCCCAGTGGAGGCTGTGAGGATGCTGAAGGGTCTGCAACATCTGGGTGAGGAGGAAAGGCTGAGAGCCCTGGGGCTGTTTAGCCTGAAGAAGAGAAGGCTGGGAGGGGATGTGAGCAGTGTTTGCAAATACCTGAAGGGTAGGGGTCAAGCAGGGGCTTTCACAACCCACCCGAATGCATTCCTGTGTGACCTGCCCTGGGTGATCCTGCTCTGGCACAGGGTTTGGACTGGATGATCTCCAGAGGTCCTCCAGCCCCTACCATTCTGTGGTTCTGTGAAAGGAGTGGGAATTCCTTATTGTTTGGAAGGAGAGGGCTCTGTGTCCCATACAGCATTTTTCAGAGGGTGAAGGCAGACCTGTAAACCTTAACCACAGGCTTGGTCAGCAACAGCTAAGGCATTTAAAGTCAAGGCTGTCACTATGTCCTTGGCTGACCCTTCGATGCCCTGGGACTACAGGAGCAGCAGCTCAGCCTGTGGTCATGTGTGTCATATGTGTCACAGGTGTGCCACTTCTGCCTGCCTGCAACCCTACTGCTCTATGCCCTCTGCAACCAGGGTGAACCTGGCCTAAGGCACAAGTGTGTGCCAGGACCCTGCCCTTCATGCTGCAAGGCTGCCCTCTCATTACCCCTTGTCTCATTGGAAGTGCTCTCCACAGGCTGATTTAAACTTTCCTTTATCATGTGACAAGTGAGTTGGTCTAGATGTGAATGCCCCCTCCAGGAAGCATTCAAGGCCACAGCTGGATAAGGCTTTGAACAACCTAGGCTAGTGGAAAACATCCCTGCCCATGGCAGGGAGGTTGGAATGGAATGGAATGGAATGGAATAGAATAGAATAGAATTAGCCAGATTGGAAAAGACCTTTGAGATCATCCAGTCCAACCTATCACCCAACACCATCTGATCAACTAAACCATGGCACCAAGTGCCTCATCCAGGCTCTTCCTAAATACCTCCAGTGATGGTGACTCCACCACCTCCCTGGGCAGCACCTCCCAATGGCCAAGCTCTCTTGCTGGGAAGAATTTCTTCCTCACATCCATCCTAAACCTCGATGAACTAGATAATCATAGAATACATAGAATAAACCAGGTTGGAAGAGACCTTCAAGATCATCGCGTCCAACCCAATCTTCAAGGTCTCTTCCAACCCAAACCATTCCATGACAAGAGGCACAGAAATGATCCAAGAAACCATAAACCAAATGCTTGCTATGATGCCTGATGCATCTTGGTTGGGCATGACCTTTGGAGGTCCCTTCCATCCCAGGTGGTTCTCCGGTTCTATGATTCTACGTCAGGCTAGGGGAACGGTGGAGCAGCATCCAACAGGAGACACGACAGGCTCTGCTGTGTGGCTGCCGGCTAGGAGCCTTCCTGGGTCATTCCTGATGCTTATTTCTGCAGAATCATGCATTATCTGCATGATTAGTTATGCAGAAGAGATTTGCAGGGAGCCACACATGTCTCCATGCTAATTTGGGCGCCGGAGCATACGATGCCCTGTCACGTTAGGGAAAGGAGGGGCGAGAGCGAAAACGCTACAGAATGAGGGCTGGGAAATGCAGCTTCCACGAATTCTGCTGCAGGATGCCATCTGTTCCCTTGGGAAATCTGTGCTGTCATCAATCTGAGTGTTGTGGCTAGAAAAACTGAGGGCATGCAACCCAGATTTGTAGACTCCGTGTTGTGAAAGCTACAGAGCAGAGATCAGGCTGAAATGTGACAGAATTGGATTCTTTTCTGGGTGGGAATACTGCCTGAGAATGCTTTCCTCTCCTTTAATTCATTCATTACATGAGCTCTGTAGGTGACAAGGTTTGTTACAGACAGCTGCCACAAACACTGACCCAAAACCTTGACCTGCATTCATTCCCTGCGAGTAGCTAATGGGTGTAGCAGTCTGTTTGACCATGCAATGGGATGGGTTGGGTTGGAAGGGGCCTTAAAGCTCATCCAGTTCCAACCCACCTGCCATGGCAGGGACCCCTTCCACCACCTTGCTCAAGGTCTCATCCAGCTTAGCCTTGAACACCTCCAAGGATGGGGCACCCACAACTTCCCTGAGCAAGTTGCTCCAGTGTCTCACCACCCTCATGGGGAAGAACTTCTTCCTAATGTCTATCTAAAAACCTCCAATGATCTCTGGAAAGAGTGTTCATAGACTCATAGATGCACAAAATGGGTTGGGTTGGAAGGGATCTTAAAGATCATCCATTTCCAACCCCCCTGCCATGGGCAGGGACACATTCCACTAGCCCAGGTTGCTCACGGCCTGCTGTAACCTAGATCTTGAAAATCAAAGCACACTGCACTTTTTCCTACCTCATTCCCTCCCCACCCCCCAGAACTGGGGTCTAATTTATTCATGATGACTTAGGAGAAAACAAAACTCTTTTGGGGTACCTTTGCTGGTGAAACAGAACATTCTCATCCATGTGTTTGAATAGGCAAGAGTTTTCCTTCCAAAAATAAGCTTAGATATGAACTCTACCCTGGGTGGGAGCCTTAAATTGCTCTTTCTATATATATATATAAATATATAACAAAAAGAATAAAATATCTTAACACCTAAAGAGCCTCAAAGTGTTTCATAGACTCAGAGATTCATGGAATAGTTTGGGGTGGAAAGGGCCTTAAAGATCATCCAGTTCCAACGCTCCTGCCATGGGCAGGGACACCTTCCACTAGAGCAGGGACACCTTCCACTAGAGCAGGGACACCTTCCACTAGAGCAGGGGCAACTCCTACTAGAGCAGGGACACCTTCCACTAGAGCAGGTTGCTCATGGCCTCATCCAACCTGGCCCTGAACACCTGCACAGAGTCAAAGTTGAAAGTCTCTGCATATTCCCTCTGAATATCTAGTGCAGAATTTTGTCTACAGCACCTCCAGAGAAGGTCAAAGGGAGGTTGTTAGGTCTGACTCAAGGAGGAAAGACTGAATCAGCTAAGCAAACAAAAGAAATCTGTTTTATGGGGTAAAGAGGTTGACCTTTAGATAGAGCAACCACAGCAGAATGGAAGAGTCATAAAGCTGTTAGCCAAATGATTCAGTCTGACAGCCCCAAATGAAAACTGAAATCAACTTTTAAACTGTGAGGTTTAAAGAGCTGGAGGCACAGTATTGGAGGGGAGAAGGCTGCTGAGTTATGGAATCTTAGAATCACAGAAGTGTTTCAGCTGGAAAAGACCTCTAAGGGTCAGTTTTGCCATAAATCTCCAAGATCAGGCTTGCCATAAAGGAGGTTTGTAACATGTGGGTGAAATGCACTCAGATCATAGAGTCATAGAATCATAGAGTCATGGAGTCATAGAAACATAGAATCATAGAAACATAGAATCATAGTCATAGAATCATAGAGTCATAGAGTCATAGAATCATAGAAACATAGAATCATAGAAACAGAATCATAGTCATAGAATCATAGAGTCATAGAGTCATAGAATCATAGAGTCATAGAAACATAGAATCATAGAAACAGAATCATAGAGTCATAGAATCATAGAGTCATAGAATCATAGTCATAGAATCATAGAGTCATAGAGTCATAGAATCATAGAAACATAGAATCATAGTCCTAGAATCACAGAGTCCTAGAATCACAGAGTCCTAGAATCATAGACTCACAGAGTCATAGAATTGTTTGGGTTGGAAAACCTCTCTAAGCCGATTGAGTCCAACCATCAACCCAACATTTCCTGAACACCTCCAGGGCTGGTGACTCCACCACCTCCCTGGGCAACCTGTTCCAATACCTGGCCCAAGACATCCTTGGGGCTGATCTTTTTGTATTCTCCCTGGGAAAGAAAAGAATTGCAGTGAGAGGAAACAAAAGACCTGAACAGCAGGAATATCTTGGGACTGGAGCCAGGGAAAAGAGTCAGTGACAAAGCCTGGTAATTTTGCCTGAATTGCTGTTTTGTGTTGTGGAGCAGCAGGCCACAGCTGCTGTACTGGTGAACCTGAGGGTTTGTATTAACTGTATTGAAATGGTAATGAAGTTTTTATTTTATGATTGCAGATGCTGGTGGATTATTGTTATTAAGCCTATTAGTGTAATAGTACAAAGATGAGTTTCTCTTTGCTTGCAGTCTTGTTTGATGGAGGTTTGGGAAACTAAATTTAGATAGCTATTAAATAATTGGAAATCACCTCCAAGGTCACTTGGGGAGAGCAAGGCACAAAGACAGAGGGAAAGAAGTTTGAGAGATACAGGTTGTTGAAGGTTGGGAGGGAGCTCACAATGCTTCATCACTGAGAGGCTGCTGGAGCCCTGGAGCAGGCTGCCCAGAGAGGCTGTGTGGAGTCTCCTTCTCTGGAGACTTTCCAAACACACCTGGGTGCATTCCTGTGCAGCCTGCCCTAGGGGATCCTGCTCTGGCAGGGGATTTGGACTCAAAGATCTCTGGAGGTCTCCAGGTGCAGAGAAACCTTACAGCTATGACCCCTGAAAGGTCTACTTTCATCAAGGTTAGTGAAATGGGGGGGGGGTTAGGGGTCAGAGCTGTAAGGTGCAGAGAAAGGTTGGTGAAACTGGGGGGGTTTAGGGGTCAGAGGTGTAAGGTGCAGAGAAATGTTGGTGAAACTGGGGGGGTTTAGGGGTCAGAGGTGTAAGGTGCAGAGAAAGGTTGGTGAAACTGGGGGGTTTAGGGGTCAGAGCTGTAAGGTGCAGAGAAAGGTTGCTGAAATGTCATGTTTAGGGGTCATAGATGTGAGGTGCAGAGGAAGGTTGGTGAAGCTGGGGTTGTTCTTGATGTTAAACTCTAATAGCAGAGCCATCTTTTCATGGGAATCTGCACATACATGCTGTGCACTCGTGTGTGGTTTTAGACACACACAAACTTTTGGCCATCCTTAAGGAGTCTGGAGCACAGTTTCCTACTTGAGGAGAGTCAGAATGAAGCAAGCATTAATCTTCCAGCCCAGCCTAGGCAGTGACAGGGTAAGCTCCCACATTATGCTGCCAACAAGCTTCCTGGGCCGAGAAGTCCGTTCCTTGCGTGTTCTCTTGGCTGAGCTCACCTACAGACATGCCAACAAGCATGAAGAGTTATAGTGCTTTCTGTTATGACACCTGACTCATCAAGGTATTAAACCACCTGCTGGATTTGGAGCAGGGGAAAGATTTCATTGTTCAGGCACACTCTCAGCTCCTGCGGCTTGAGCAGGCATGGGATTAGTCAGAAAGTGTCACTGGCAGCACTTCCCCTCTCATTTCACACAGACAACCAAATGGTGACAGCAAATAGTCACTGCCTGCCTGGCCTCTAGCTGAACTGCTGCTTTGAAGGCAGCAGGCAAAGAAGCATTTTCTGCAGGTCCTGTGTTCTCAGAGGGGGGTTTTGTACGTTCTCATTGTAACTCAGGGCATGTCTCTGCTGCCCATGTGCAGAGGCAGGTCCCACTGATTTACAGAAGATTGTAAGGACAGCACTTTCCATCTCCTCAGCAGCAGTGATGCTGAAGCCACAGTGTCAGGGTGGGTTTAGAATTAACCAGGTTGGAAGAGACCTCAGAGATCATCAAGTCCAACCTATCCCCCAACATCATCTAATCAACTAAACCATGGCACCAAGGGCCTGATCCAGCCTCTTCCCAATCACCTCCAGGGATGGTGACTCCACCTGGGCAGCACATCCCAATGGCCAATCTCTCTTGCTGGGAAGAACTTTTTCCTCACCTCCAGCCTGAACCTCCCCTGGCACAGCTTGAGACTGTGTCCTCTTGTTCTGGTGCTGGGTGCCTGGGAGAAGAGACCAACCCCCACCTGGCTACAGCCTCCCTTCAGGGAGTTGGAGAGAGCAAGAAGGTCTCCCCTGAGCCTCCTCCAGGCTAAGCAACCCCAGCTCCCTCAGCCTCTCCTCCCAGGGCTGTGCTCCAGACCCCTCCCCAGCTTTGTTGCCCTTCTCTGGACACCTTCCAGCATCTCAACATCTTTCCCAAACTGAGGAGCCCAGAACTGGACACAGGACTCAAGGTGTGGCCTAACCAGTGCTGAGCACAGGGCACAATGACCTCCCTGCTCCTGCTGGCCACACTGTTCCTGATGCAGGCCAGGATGCCATTGGCTTTCTTGGCCACCTGGGCACACTGCAGGCTCCTGTTCAGCATGTTTGCAGTGGAACAAGAGTCCATACATTTTCCAGCTATGGTACCTAAGCTTCTGACTCTTTATTGTAGTTCCAAGTCAAAGCCTAAGAGTGAAGTTTGCAGATTCACACATTGCATCAGGTTGGAAGGGATCTCCAAAGGTCATCTTGTTCACCCCCACCCCCTGCCACAGTGAGCAGGGACACCTCCAACTAGACTGTAAACTTAGTGGGAAGGTCATCTTTAAATGGTCATGTTGAAGCTCTCTCAGCCAGGGAGAGTTGGGGCCATTCAGCCTGGAGAAGAGAAGGCTCTGAGGAGACCTTAGAGCTGCATTTAAGTATCTGAAGGGAACCTGCAGGCAGGCTGGGAAGGAGCTGTTCAGCAGGGCTTGGAGTGATAGGATGTGGGGCAATGGTTTGAAACTAGAGCAGGAGAGATTTAGGTTGGGCATCAGAAGGAAGTTCTGCACAATGAGAGTGGTGAAACACTGGAACAGGTTGCCCAGGGATGAAACCCCAGGGTTGAAACCCCACCCATGGAGACATTGAAGGTCAAACTTGCTGGGCTCTTGATCAGCCTGATCCAGCTGGAGATGTCCCTGCTGACCACAGAGGGGACTGGGCAAGGTGACCTTTGAGGGTCCCTTCCAAGCTGATGCACTCTGTGATTCTGTGAAAACTCAGGTGGAAATGGGATCGACACTTCCCTTCAAAGTACAGAATGCTACCTAAAAATCATTGACTTCCAAAACTGTGGGCAACCTGCACCTTCCCCTGAAGGATATGGCTGTGAAGAGCCAAGCCTGGGAAAGTGTCTGTCAGTTCATTTCTCTCCCCTGGCTTCAGCACTGAGCAGCACTGTAACGCTCAGCAAGGTTTCACAACCAAGCAGCTTAGAGTCCCCAGGCTGTGCAGAAGACAAAAGCAGAAACATTGTGAGCTGAACTGCAAGGGAAGTTCTTCTGTTCAGTACTTAAGGTGCTTCTGTATTTGTACCAACAGAGTGCTGTTGATTTAGCATGATTATGCTGCTGCATAATTTAGTTGATGGCAGCTTGCTGCCAAAAGTGCCTTGTGATTTCAGTGCACAGCAGAGTAGTGAAGTGAGGCCAACAGAGGAGGCAGAGAAGAAGCAGTTCTGAAAGATCAAGTTCTACTTGTCCATTTTGGGATGCCCAGATGCATATTTGGCTGGGAAAACCTTTAGAACTACTTTCCAAAATTGACCTTCCATGAGTGGAAGCAGTGTGCCTGCCTTTAATATCAGCTCAGGCAAGGGTTCTGTGGCTCCTTTTCAAATTGCACTGGGAAGCTTAAAAATGAAAATCTTCCCGAGAAGTCCAAAGCAAACCTTGCCAGGAGTACAGAGCTATTTCATTTCACTCTTCAGCAGGTTTGGTTATGGATGCTAGGACAAGAACATGAACCTGAGGAGCTAGAAATGCAGAGATTTCTCCTTCAGAAAACTCTATTCACAGAGATGGCTCTGCAAGGAGCTCTGTCTGCCTGGATACAATCTTGACTTGGGCACATGTTCAGTTCTAATTGAACAAGGAAAGGATCTGAGCAAGGAATTAACCTTTGTGAAACAACCTCTGCAAGCAGAACTCCCACAGCTTCATCCTGTGGCACATAAATCCAGAGAGCACCCCTCAGCTCTGCCTGTGCTGACAGCTCTGCCCTGCCTTCAGCAGCAGCAATGACTTCTCTCCTGTTAGGTTTCCTGAGGGGCTGCTTCCACTAGACTTCACTGCATAATTAAGAACATTCTCTTCCATGACAGGGGAGGTGCATATCACAGAGCCATAGAATGCTTCAGGCTGGGACCATCAGGATCATCCAGTTCATAGATTTCATAGATGCATAGAATCATAGAGTGGGTTGGGTTGGAAGGGACCTTCAGGATCATCCAGTTCATAGATTCAAAGATTCATACAATCACACAATCATAGAATGGTTTGGGTTGGAAGGGACCTTTGAGAGCATCCAGTTCATAGACTCAAAGATTCCTAGATCCTTAGATCCCTAGATTCCTAGGTTCATACAATCATAGAATGGTTTGGGTTGCAAGGGACCTTTGAGAGCATCTAGTTCGTAGATTCAAAGATTCCTAGATCCCTAGATTCATACAGTCATAGAGTTGTTTGGGTTGGGAGGGACCTTTGAGAGCATCCTGTTCATAGACTCAAAGATTCCTAGACCCCTAGATTCCTAGATCCCTAGATTCATAGATCCCTTGATTCATACAATCATAGAATGGTTTGGGTTGGAAGGGATCTTTGAGAGCTTCCAGTTCATAGACTCAAATATTCCTAGATCCCTAGATTCATAGGTCCCTAGATTCCTAGATCCCTAGATTCATACAGTCATAAATGGCTTGGGTTGGAAGGGACCTTTGAGAGCTTCCAGTTCATAGACTCAAAGATTCCTAGATCCCTAGATTCCTAGGTCCCTAGATTCCTAGATCCCTAGATTCCTAGGTCCCTAGATTCCTAGATCCCTAGATTCCCAGATCCCTAGATTCCTAGGTCCCTAGATTCCTAGATCCCTAGATTCCTAGGTCCCTAGATTCCTAGATCCCTAGATTCATACAATCATAAATGGTTTGGGTTGGAAGGGACCTTTGAGAGCATCCAGTTCCAAACCCCTGCCACGGGCAGGGACGCCTCCCAAACAATGCTGTGATTCTCTGTGTGGCTCTGCTTCTGCTACTGCAGCAGTCAGCATTCAGCAACATGTAACAGACAATCTGTGTAACTATTAATTTAGGATTCTTCAGTCTAAATGCCTTCTCTCTCAGTAGTCATGAGGGATTCTGCTCCGGTCGTGGCAGCGTTTGCTCTTCCCCGTTCGCCGTACACCGACTGCAGGCTGATTGACAATTTCAAATACCAGTAGCCCAAAATAATGTACTCCCACTCTCAGCTTGTGTTTGAATATTCAGATCTGCAGATGTAGGAGTAAAATAGAAGACAGAGAGGTGGGGGGGAGAGGGGAATAAAAATAAGTAAAGCTTAGTGAGATTCCAGGTGTTCAACATTGGCTCACCTCAGCGAATAGGTTGCCCAGGGAGGTTTGGATGTCCCCTCCCTGGAGGTGTCCAAAGCCAGGTTGGATGAGGCCTTGAGCCACCTGGGATGGTGGAGGTATCCCTGCCCATGGCAGGGGGGTTGGAACTGGTTGATCTTCAAGGTGCCTTCCAACCCAAATCATTCTATGAGTCTGTGAACACTCTTTCCTCAGATAATTGGAGAATCTTATCACCCCCACAGAAAAGTTTCCAAACTAAGACTCCAGACTTGCTGTTCTAAGGTCTCCATGGAGCCTTCTCTTCTCCAGGCTGAACAACCCTAACTCTCCAGGCCAGTCCCCACAAGAGAGGTGCTCCAGCCCTCTGATCATGGACCCACTCCAATAGTTCCACAACCTTCTCAAGTTGGGGGCACAAGCGAGAATCAATTATTCATGCTCATTACTGCATCACTGCTATGGAAATAGGAAGAAAAAGGAGAATCCACTTTAAAAGGAAGACAATCCATAGGTACATCCTAATAGCCTTGCACTGCTTTCTTAGCACAGAAGAATCTGTGCTGCTGTAAAATAGAGGCTGCTGAGAATGAGAAATGGAATGTTCCCTCACTCTCCATATCCAGTCAAGGCTGATACCTGGAGAAAAAGCTTACCAGGCTTAAATTTAGTCATTCATGCATGTGGGACATCAGTCAAAAGCTGCAGCCTCCCCCACTGAAAATTAACTAGCAGCTCTTTTGCACATGATCAGGCTCTCAGGCTTTGCAAAGCATTGCAGAAATAGTATCAGGTAGCTTTAGAGGCTCTGCAGGCTCCATGGTCATGCAGCAAGTAGGGAATATTGAGGTCTTTCCAGTCCTTAGTTCATCTTCTCTCCAGGTAATGGGGACTGGGATGGAAATAGGACAGGGCTGAATCCTACCTTTTCTTTGCAACCACTCTGTGAGTGAGAACATGGATTTAAACAATACCAGCACCTAGAAAGCCTGGAGCAGATGATTCACAGCCTGTGTCAGGTTGGAAGGGACCCTCAAAGGTCATCTTGTCCAATCTCCCTGCAGTCAGGGACATCTCCAAGCTGAGATCAAGTTGCTTAGGGCCACATCAAGTCTGATACTGGACATCTCCAGGGATGGGGCCTCAACCACATCCCTGGGCAGCCTGTTCCAGCATTTCACCACCCTCATGGTGCAGAACTTCCTCCTTATGTCCAATCTACCTCTGCCCTGCTCCGGTTTCAAACCTTTGCCCCTGGTCCTATCACCACAGACCCTTCTGAACAGTCCTTCCCCACCTCCCTGCGCAGCACATTCCAATGGCCAATCTCTCTTGCTGGGAAGAACTTCTTCCTCACCTCCAGCTTAAACCTCCCCTGGCACAGCTTGAGACTCTGTCCTCTTGTTCTGGTGCTGGGTGCCTGGGAGAAGAGAGCAACCCCCACCTGGCTACAACCTCCCTTCAGGGAGTTGGAGAGAGCAAGAAGGTCTCCCCTGAGCCTCCTCTTCTCTAGAGCCCTATTCAGCCTTCAAAGTTCACCTAGTCTTGTCCATGGACTTTAATGCTTCAGTGGGGTGGTCAATCAGCTTTCTTGGAACACATAACCTCACTTTGTGGGTTTCAAAATCACTCAGCTAAGTTGTTGGGTGTTTTTCCTCCTTTGTTTCCCCCCTCCCTGTTCTTAAGTCATTTTCAGTCATACATCTCCAGGAAATGCAACCAGATGTCCTGAAATCAACATCAGTCATCCTTATTCCTCCACCAGGGTGACTCTTTTAACGAGTTTGGTACTTGATTTCCCTCAGCCTGATGTGCTGACAGTGGGAATGCCTCACCTCTGTTCCCCAGGACAGGGCTGATCATCCAGTCCGTGGTTAAAATAAGACCACCACAGATCTTTCTCCTGTAATTAAGATGCAAGGTAACTATGGCAACCACAGTTGGCAAATCTTGGCTTTTTTAATGGCTTCTGCTGCACAGGTTTCTATGTCTTCTTCCCCCTCCCCCTTCCCACACACATTTTCTTCTTATTCTATGGAAGATATGGGGAACTCTGATGAGATGTATGGATTCCTGTCTCCAGCACTTCTGAAGATCATTGTTTTGCCAAGGCTGACAATTGCATTTAACCTACAGTCTGCTTCCAAGACTTTCATCTTTTTATCTTCCCAAGACTCGTACAAGCCAAGACTCCTGCTCCCTCACATCTTTACTACAGCAATTCACATTCCCCTTCTTCCACCAGCAGCATGACTGAGCTGAATCAGCTTCTCACAAGCTTAAAGTCATTCCAGTCCATGGATCATAGAATCATAGAATCAGTCAGGGTTGGAAGGGACCACAAGGATCATCCAGTTCCTAGCCCCCTGCCATGGGCAGGGACACCTCACACTAGGTCAGGCTGGCCAGAGCCTGGATGTATGGCACAGACTCACAGACTGCATCAGGACCCTCCAAGGTCATTCTGTCCAACCCCTACCTTAGAACTGGCATCTCCATCTCAGAATTAAACCATTAAAAAATGTCCTTCTTCACACTTCACAGAGGGTTTGGTGCTCATAGTCTGTCTGAGCTAAGAATAATGTGGAAGAAGGCTACTCACCCTCTGTGGACAGTGTTGCCATTGACTAGGATTTTGACCTAACAGGCTGTGATAGAGAACTGCTTGCCTGGCAGGTTTGTGTTGCCTGTGAGCTTGGCTGGCTGTGCCTCCTCTCTTAAGGGATCTTTTTCCCCATTGCCTCACCTGTGAATTGTGCAGATGCTGAGCAGCCTGCTCATTCTAACAGACAAGTCCTGCACTATTTCTTTGGCAGAACAAAGCAGGACTTTGTTCTTCTGACTAGTTGAAGGTGCACTGTAGTTCTTCCATCCATCAAATCATAGCAGCGTAGCAGCACAGCATCACAGAATCATAGCATCATGGAACGGTAGGGGTTGGAAAGGATCATCCAGCCCAACCCCCCTGCCAAAGCAGGATCACCCAGAGCAAGTCAGAGGGGAAATGTGTCCAGCTGGGTTTTGAAAGTCTCCAGAGAAGAAGATTCTACAACCTCCCTGGGAAGTCTGCTCCAGGGCTCTGCCAACCTCACAGCAAAGAAGTTTTTCCTCATGTTGAGGTGGAACTTCCTGAGTTCCAGTTTGTGTCCATTGTCCCTTGTCCTGTCACAGGACACCACTGACAAGAGCCTGGCCCCTGCTTCTTGACATCCAACCTTCAGATATTTATCAACATTAGTAAGATCTCCTCTCAGCCTTCTCTTCTCCAGGCTAAACACCTGCAGGGCTCTCAGCCTTTCCTCATCACACAGGTCTTCCAGTCCCTTCAGCATCCTCACAGCCTCTCTTGGACACTTTCCAGTAGTTCCCTGTCCCTCTTGAACTGGGGAGCCCAGAGCTGGCCACAGACTATTTCAATCATGACCCAGATGTCAAACTCTGTGGGTTGCTGGCTGCTTGCAACCAAAAGTACAAAGCTTCAAGGGCAGAGGTAAAAGGAACACTGATCTTCTAATTGTAATACTCAATGCTGTCTTATCTGTTATCAGGACAATGGTATCAGCTCCTTGGCTATTGCAAGAGTAAAAGTTGAAGAAACAGATGAAAACTAGAGCTGGGGTTGCAGCATGCAGGGAGACATGGAGAAAAATCAGGTGCACGACCTGCTCTGCTAAACTGTCTCCAAATATGGGGGGGGGGGGGGGTGTTAAAATGGCTTAATTCACAGGGATGAAATTCCAGTGGGTTACAAACCTGCAGGCTGTGGGCTCAGTTCAGCTCTGATGTCAATCTAGAGACACTCAGGTGGAAGCAGTGGTGGTGCTCCAGATTTACAGCAGGGTAACCGAGACCAGGATGGGCATCATTTATTAAACTGTACAGGCAGTGCTGGTGGCTCAGGATGTTTAGTTAAGTCTCTTCAGCTGCTGAGAGGGAACTGTACACCTGATGGCCTGCAATTACAGTAGGCATAGGAGCAGGGAAGGGAAAGGGATCTTCAGGGCTCATGAAATGCAGCCTGCTCCCCAGGAGGATGCCTGTTCTCCCTCTCCTATTCAGTCACTTTATTCACAGAGCCACAGGACAGCAGCAGTGGCCACAAACAGGGGGAGGGTCATTGAATCACAGGTTGCATCAGGTTGGAAGGGATCCTCAAAGGTCAGCTTGTCCAACCCCCCTGCAGTCAGCAAGGACACCTCCAACTAGAGGCTGCTCAGGGTCCTGTCAAGCCTGACCTTGAAATGAGGGCTGGGGCCCCAACCACATCTCTGGACTGCCTGTTCCAGTATTTCACCACTCTCACTATCAAGAACTTCCTCCTTATCCCCAACCTCAATCTACCCTGCTCCAGTCTAAAGCCATTGCCCCTCTTCCTACCACCATGGAAAAGTCCCTGCCCAGATTTCCTTAGGTCCCCTTCTAAGGTGTTCTTGGAACCTTCCCCAGGCTGAGCTCCAGCCCTCTGATCATCTTTGTAGCCCTTCTCTGGACCCACTCCAGCAGGTCCCTGTCGTTCTTGTGTTGGGTTCCCCAGAGCTGGATGCAGTACTCTAGGTGGGGGCTCAGTAGAGCAGAGCAGAGGGTCAGAATCACCTCTCTCATGGTCACTTCTGGCCATGCTATGAAGTGACACTGGTTGTACCTGCATACCCAGTCCCTCCATCACATGCAAATGTAGCTAAAGAGTTCTAGCTTGCTTCCAGAGGACACTGTCAGTGAGTGGTGTAACCTTCTGAGAGGAGGTTGGTGTCTCTCACAGGGGGCTGGACTGCATGACCTTTAATGGTCCCTTCCGACCCAACCCATTCTGTAACTCCATAACTCTCCTACCTATAGCTGGCTTAGTCAGGCCAGCAGACACCTGTGTCCAGATGTGCACAAACAAGGCCCTTTAGGAATGGGACAACAAATACCATTTAGCAGCTGCCTGACAGGCTCCATACCCTTGGGTCACCCACTGTAATCATGGCTCTTAATACAACCAGTGGAAACCATTTGATATCTGGACTAGACACAAACAGAGCTGCAGTAAAAAGTAACCTTTTAGCTGGGGGAAATCCAGGGAAATGTAAAATGAAGGAGCCTGTGTGGCTAAAGAAAGGCTCCAGTTTGTCATGAAAAACAATGCACAGCCAGGCTGGAGCTTCTTGGTTTATGTAGCATACACAGGGGGCTCAGATGCAGCTCTCCATCCACTGAACACTGAACTTCCTGGGTTCCAGTTTGTGTCCATCACCTCTTGTCCTACCACAGGACACCACTGAAAGGACCCTGGCCCCTTCTTGGCATGTTCCAGTCCCTTCAGCATCCTCATAGCCTCTGCTGGACTCTCTCCAGTAGTTCCCTGTCCCTCTTGAACTGGGGAGCCTAGAACTGGCCACAAGACTCCAGATGTGGCCTCACCAGGGCAGAGTAGAGGGGGAAGAGAACCTCCCTTGACCTGCTGGCTGTACTTTTCTTAATGCTCCCCAGGATACCCTTGGCCTTCTTGGCCAGCAGGACACATTGCTGTCCTGTGGAGGACTTCTTGCCACTTTGAGTTGTCTTCTGGCAGTGAGCAGAGGAGTCTGGGAAAGGCCATCTTAGCTGGCCCACTTCAGCACAGCCTTTGGGCCATTCTAAGTCACAAGCCAGCTGGAAGAAGGGAGGGCTTTTTTTACTTAATATTTCACATTCTGCAACAAGTACAACCCAGCTGAAATGAGAGCCTGGCCAAAACAAAGGCTTTTTAAAGCACAATTCCTCTGCCAAATGGTTTGTCAGAGTAAAATCTCCACGCAAGAGCCCTTCCCAGGTCGAAAAATCAGCATCATGCTTAGTTCAGGCCTCTTTTTTTAGGTCTTTAAAAGCCAAAAGGATATATACTAATGAGAAAGGCTATGGATCTGCCTGCACATATCAAAATGTCAGAGCTGATACTTTGCTTTTGAAGGAACAGCATGGGATCCTAGCAGAAAGCTGGTGAGTCATCCACATTTGGGAAGTCCAGATGCTCTTGGGAAATTTGGTTTTAATAACAAGAAAAGAGTTGGGGTTTTGCTTTTTTTCCTTTCAATTTTTTAGCAGTGGAGACAAGAATCATTCCCTTTCCCCCACCTTCTCAGCCTGCTTGGCTGAGTTGTCTCAGCCATGTCCTGCAGGGCAGGAGAAGGGAAAAATTATTAGGAGAGAAAAAATATCATTATTAGAAATTGTTATTATTAGGAAGAAATTCTTTCCAGTGAGGGTGGGGAGACACTGGAACAGGTTGCCCAGGGAGGCTGTGGATGCTCCCACCCTGGAGGTGTTCAAGGCCAGGTTGGATGAGGCCTTGAGCAACCTTTGGCTGGTGGGAGGTGTCCCTGCCCTTGGCAGGGGGGGTTGGAACTGGATGATCTTGAGGGTTCCTTCCACCCCAAACCATTCTGTGTCTCTCTGATTTCCTAAGATATTCTGAGCACCTTCCACCACCACTTGAGCAGGAGGTGAAGTCATGCTGAAGTCTGCCTGCAAGTGTGATTTTTCCACCTTGCCAAGGATGACATCAGCATCCAGCCTGAGCTGAAACACCACAGCTACTGCAGGTCTCTGCTGGGAGGGTGGTGAGACACTGCCACAGGTCACCCAGGCAGGTGGTGGAGTCCCCACCTCTGGACACATTCAAAGTCAGACTTGATGAGGATCTAAGCAACCTGATGTAGTTGGGGATGTCCCTGCAGGGGTGCTGCAATAGATGGCACCTAAAGGGCCCCTCCAGCCCAGTGCATGCTGCAGTTCTACCATTCGATTTTGCTGTCCTTCAGTCAACATCACTGCAGGGCAGATTTAGATTGGAAGTTGGAAGAAGTTCTTTAGTGTGAGGGTGGTGAGACACTGGAATGGGTTTCCCAGTAAAGCTGTGGACACCTCATCCCTGGAAGTGTTGAAGACTAGGCTGGAAGAGGCTCTGAAGGTGGAAGGTGTCCCTGCCTCAGCCAGGGGAGTTGAAACTAGATGATCTTCAAGGTCCCTTTCAACTCAAGCTGTTCTATGATATGAGTCTATGAATTATTGATTTAGCAGTTTGCTCTCTCCCTATCAGAGATGTGCAGATAATGGGTGGCAATACAGAAGATAAACTTGTTCACCTCAGTGCTTCTGTTACGTTCAACATCAATTGCTTCAGCCTTCACCCAGTAATTACTCACGCCATGAACAGCACACAGACTATTTCAGGTGTACAAACTCCAGGGTATGGTGTAGCAGTGGCCCTGGCAGGCTTAGATAATGGCTGGACTTGATCTTAAAGGTCTTTCCCAACCATGGTGATTCTGTGGTATCACAGTACCACAGTACATTAGAAGTTGGAAGGGACTTCCAGAGTTCACCCAGTCCAACCCCTCTGCCAGAGCAGCATCACCCAGGGCAGGGCACAGAGGAACACATCCAGGTGGGGCTGGAAAGTCTCCAGAGGAGACTCCACAACCTCTCTGGGCAGCCTGCTCCAGGGCTCTGGCACCCTTGCTGTAAAGAAGTTTCTCCTCATGCTGAGGTAAAATCTTCTCTGTTCAAGTTTGTCTCCATTGCTCCTTGGTTTATCACTGTGCACCACCCAAAAGAGCTTGGCCCCCTCCACCTGACCCCCACCCCTCAGCTATTGATAGACATTGATCAGATCCCTCTCAGCCTTCTCTTCTCCAGACTAAACAGCCCCAGGGCTCTCAGTCTCTCTTCACAGGGGAGATGCTCAAGTCCCTTAAGCATCCTCCTGGTTCTCCCTTGGCCTCTCTCCAGCAGGTCTCTGTCTCTCTGGAACTGTGGAGCCCAGCACTGGACACAGGATTGCAGCTGTGGTCTCAGCAGGGCAGAGCAGAGGGGGAGAAGAACCTCCCTGGCCCTGCTGGCCATGCTTTCCTTGACTCTCTTAACCCCAAGAGCAGGTCAGCCTCACAGAGCTGTGCTCAGGGAGGTACAGAGCCAGGCCACAGCCCCCTGGAGTGACTCCTGTCCTGCTGCTCCTCATGCCATGGTATGGTGCTAGGTGGCTGCTGTGTGTCTTGGACCCCCAGCAAGAGAAGGAAACCTGGAAGTGAAATGTTTTTTCATTGCCTTTATCACAGCAAGCTTGTTGCCTCTGCTGCAAACTACTTCTTAGATGACAGGAGAGTAGGAAACAATCCAGGGGGAGATCTCTTTTCAGGGGAACAGGAGCAGGACACCACTCATCCAGACTAAGGAGATATGCAGGCACTGCTTCCTCACACTCCCAAGCAGGCCTTGACTCACATCCACTCTTCAAGCAGATGATTTGCAACCATAGCCCCCCCAGAAGCTCTCCAAACAGGGCTTGAAGATGTTCCCTGCTGCCTGGGGGACTAAAACCCCAGCAGAGGAACAGTTTGTTCCAACCCACCTTGGGGGGAAAACACTAAAATAATGCCCAAGGCTTTCAAACAACCTTCAGACATTTCTCAGATTCCCAACAGCTATGGTGGTTAACAGCTCCAGGACTCAGCTCAGCCACCCATTTATCAGCAAGCCAAGCCAAGATTTCTTTTCAACCAACAGTAAGGCAAGTGAAACCCATCCAGAAGCTCCTCACTGCTCACCTTCTGCCTTCCCTCAGTATCATTTTGGAGGTCAGCCCCAGAATAGAGATCCCACCCCCCCTCACCCCCCTTTTGTTAATGCAGCCTCATTAAACTGAACATCTTTGAATGCCAAAGATGGAAATGAAACCTTAGCTGCCAGAATCCACTGTAAGTGATAGCAGAGCAGCATCTTCCCCAGGCCCCTTAGGATACAGTCGGAGGGAATTGTTTTCCCTCCCAAGTATGAACCACAGTAAAGGTTAAGCTGGGTAGTGGCTCGAGGTGACACATTTCTCAGGTGTTCTAGATGAGATCACCCCTGAAATCCTATTCTAGAGGTCAGAGTCCTTAGGCCTTCTTCTTCTTCTTCTCCTTCTTCTTTTCACCCCCCCCCCCTTTACAGTACATAGGCAGTGACCAAGAGAAGCATAAGGAGAACACAGAGGTTTGTGAGGTGGTTCACAACCAGGAGGAAAATGTCTATGGCTTGCAGTGGCTTTGCTGATGGCTGAAGCTGGAGATCAAGGTTAAGGGCAACGAGGCTGGGGAGGGGTCTGGAGCACAGCCATGGGAGGGGAGGCTGAGGGAGCTGGGGTTGCTTAGCCTGCAGAAGAGGAGGCTCAGGGGAGACCTTCTTGCTCTCTCCAACTCCTTGAAGGGAGGTTGTAGCCAGGTGGGGGTTGGTCTCTTCTCCCAGGCACCCAGCACCAGAACAAGAGGACACAGTCTCAAGCTGTGCCATGGGAGGTTTATGCTGGAGGTGAGGAAAAAGCTCTTCTCAGGAAGAGTAATTGACCATTGGGATGTGCTGCCCAGGGAGGTGGTGGAGTCACCATCCCTAGAGGTGTTCACAAAAGGCTTGGATGTGGCACTTGGTGCCATGGTGTAGTTAGTCAGGAAGTGTTGGCTGATAAGTTAGATTTGATGATCTCTGAGGTCTTTTCCAACTTTATTTATTCTATGCTTCTATGATTCTATGACTCTCTGCTTCTATGCTTCTATGATTCTATGCTTCTGTGATCAAGCAGAAGGCTTGGTAGTGCAAAGCAGATGAATGCACTGAAGGTACAGCAGCACTGGCTGGAACTGAAGAGATCAGTTGGGCTTCTAGCAGAGGAACTGCAGTCATCATTTAGTCACTGATGTTTATTATTACTGTGAAGAATGAGCTTCAGGCAGCAGAGAGGGAAATGGTTGTGGGTGCAGCAGAAATAAATGAAGATTTTTGTCCACTCAAGACAGGTTGTTAGGCAGTGGAGATGGGTATTGATTGTGATCCTGGGTAGAATAAGTTGTACTCAGTTCACCCTGGTTTCCTACAAACAGCACAGACAGGAAGGACAGGGACCTGATGGAGCAGGTCCAGAGGAGGGCCACAGAAGTGATCAGAGAGTTGGAGTAGCTCTGCTATGAGGAGAGGCTGAGGGAGCTGGGGGAGAAGAGGAGGCTCAGGGGAGACCTTCTTGCTCTTTACAACTCCCTGAAGGGAGGTTGTAGCCAGGTGGGGGTTGGTCTCTTCTCCCAGGCAACCAGCACCAGAACAAGAGGACACAGTCTCAGGCTGTGCCAGGGGAGGTTTAGGCTGGAGGTGAGGAGAAAGTTCTTCACTGAGAGAGAGACTGGCCTTTGGAATGTGCTGCCCAGGGAGCTGGTGGAGTCACCATCACTGAAGGTGTTCAAAACAGGATTGGATGTGGCACTTGGAGCCATGGTTTAGTTGTCAGGAGGTGTTGGGTGTTAGGTAACAGGTTGTACTTGATGATGCCTGAGGTCTTTTCCAGCCTGGTTGATTGTGTGGTTCTGTGAAGTGTGCTGGAGAGCAGATGTCTTCTGCACCCAGCCCATGTGAGGCCGCACGCTGGCACCTGCTCCTCTCCCAGGGGAGCAAGGCTGGGTTTTTAGAGAGAACTTGGGAATTTCTGACGGGATTTGCAAGTCTCAGTCTTGGTATCAAACACATGATCAGCACAAAAAATAGATCAGCTGCTTCTGGAGCATGTGGTTGACAGGCACCATATGGGAAGTGGGCTCAGCCATGTTCTTATTAGCTTCCCTGGGCGTTTTGTGCCTTGGTTTCAGCTGGAGCAGGGGGAGAGCCTGTCCCACCACATGTGAGGAGCACAGACACAGCTCCTTGGAACACTTGCTGGGGGAGCCTGGTGCTAGGGAACCTGAAAGTGATGTCAAAAGCAGGTTTCTCAGTTGCTGCAGCTGCTAATGAAGAACCATGGAGAAGGTTCTGGCTGTAAGCACTGAGAGCCTTCATCAGCCCCAGCGCACCTCAGACGCTGTGGAGTTCTGCAGCTGACTCCAGCCTAGCGACATCATCAGCTCTGCCCCTTTCATACTGCACTAAACCAACATCTCCAGCACCCCAGCATGCTGTGCCACTGCTGATCAGCTTTGTCTGTAGCCCAGAGAGGCCAGGGACACCACAAGTCAGGAGGTGTGGTTCTCCTCCTTTGCTCTGCTCTGCTCGGACCCCACCTCCAATCCTGCCTCCAGTTCTGCTGTCCCTAGCAGGAGAAGGACACAGAGCTGGTGGAGTGAGTCCAGAGGAGGCCACAAAGATGATCCAAGGGCTGGAGCAGCTCTGCCCTGAGCACAGGCTGAGGGAGCTGGGGCTGTGCAGCCTGGAGAGAAGGAGACTCCAGGGGCACCTTAGAGCCTTCCAATAGCTAAAGGGATCCTGCAGGAAGGCTGCAGAGGGATTTTTCCTGAGGGTGTCTAAGAGACAGGCCAAGGGGGAATGGCTTTGAGCTGAGGGAGAGTAGGGTTGGACTTGATCTTAGGAGGAATTCTTCAGTACAAGGGTGGTGAGACTCTGGAACAGGTTGCCCACAGAGGTTATGGAGGTCCCCTCCCTGGAGGTGTTCAAGGCCAGGCTGGATGAGGCTTTGAACAAGCTGGGCTGGCTGAGAGGCATCCCTGTTCATGGCAGGGAGGTTGGAGCAGATGATCTCTAAGGTCCCTTCCAACCTAAGCCATTCTGTGAAGTCACATAACCCAATTCCATGGGTCTCATCCCTTCACTGATAAGAAATATGAACAGTCCATTCTCCTCTGAATTTCTCAAGTCTGAAGGCTTGAGGAATTAGTGTCCATTAAAAACAAGTAGATTCCAGATGACTTTTGCCTATAAGACACAGAATCATTGAATGGTCTGGGTTGGGAGGGACCTCCAAAGCTCATCCAGTCCAAGCCCCTCTGCATTCAGCAAGGACATAGAATCATAGAGCCACAGAATTGTCAGGGTTGGAAGGGACCTCAAGGCTCAGCCAGTTCCAAGCCCCCTGCCATGGGCAGGGACACCTCACACTACAGCAGGTTGCTCACAGCCACATCCAGCCTGGCTGCAAACATCTCCAGGCAGGAGGCTTCCACCACCTCCCTGGGCAACCTGTGCCAGGCTCTCACCACCCTCCTGGGGAACAACTTCTTCCTCACATCCAATCTCAATCTCCCCATTTCTAGTTTTGTTCCATTGTTCCTCAATTTTGTTCCATTTTGTTCCTCCACTGGATCAGGCTGCCCAGAGCCCTGTGCAGCCTCACCTTGAATATCTCCAGGGATGAGGCTCCCTGAGCAACCTGTTCCAGTGCTCTACTACCCTCATGGTGCAGAACTTGTTCCTAACATCCAATCTAAGTCTTCTCTTCTCTAGTTTGAAGCCATTGCCCCTGGTGCTGTCACTGCAGGCCTTTGCCAACAGCGTCTCTGCATTCTTGTAGCCCCCTTCAGGTACTAGAAGGCTGCCCTAAGGTCTCCCTGGAGCCTCCTCTTTTCCAGGCTGAACTCTGCCTGGCCACCTGGAGAGACTGCCTGGCATGTAGCTGTGTGGGTGCCACCTTACCTGTGGCTACCCACTAATACAGCTGAGATTTTCCATATTATTGAGTTCTAAGCAGAGTTTCTCTTTTCCCTGCAGGATGCACCAGTGTGCCAAGAGCCTTGGATGCAAACCCTTGCAATGTGCCTTCGAGTCCCAGCTTTCCCTCCATCCGTCAAAACAGTCTGTATAAACAACTTGGTGTTTGTTCAAGATGCAGAGCTGTGGTAAGCAGAACCTGCCTGGTGTGCCAGGAACAGCTCCAAGCAATGAGAGCAAATAGAACAAAACAGCTTTGGCATGAAGAGGAAAATCAAAGAGTAGAGACCCTGACCGATTCGTAGGTTCACAGAATGGGTTGGGCTGGAAGGGACCTTCAAGATCATTCAGTGCCAACCCCTCCTGCCATGGGCAGGGACACCTCCCACCAGCCCAGGTTGCTCAAGGCTTCATCCAGCGTGGCCTGGAACAGCACCAGAACAAGAGGACACAGTCTCAAGCTGTGCCGGGGGAGGTTCAGGCTGGATATTAGGAAGAAATCCTTCCCAGCAAGAGAGATTGGCCAATGGGATGTGCTGCCCAGGGGGGTGGTGGAGTCACCATCACTGGAGGTGTCACAGTCTCACAGTGTAACTCAGGTTGGAAGAGACCTCGAGGATCATCGAGTCCAAGCTGTCTCCACAGACCTCATGACTAGACCATGGCACCAAGTGCCACATCCAGTCCCCTCTTGAACACCTCCAGGGATGGTGACTCCAAAAGGTGTTTAGGAGGAGACTTGATGGGGTGCTTGGTGCCATGGTTTAGTTGATTAGATGGTGTTGGGTGATGGATTGGACTCAATGATCTCAAAGGTCTCTTCCAACCTGGTCTGGTCTATTCTATTCTATTCTATTCTATTCTATTCTAACTCCAGGGAGGGCACATCCACAGCCTCCCTGGGCAACCTGTTCCAGTGTCTCAGCACCCTCACTGGAAAGAATTTCTTCCCCATCTCCAGTCTCAATCTGCCCCCTTCCAGCTCAAAACCATTGCCTCTCCTCCCATTACTCCAAGCCCTTATCAGAAGTATTTCTCCAGCTTTCCTGTAGCTTTTCCTGTAGCCTTTAACTCCAAGTGATCACAGAAAATCTCCCTTTTGTTGATCAATTCATTCAAGTACCAGGAATGTTTTTCCTTTCCAGGAACAATGCTGCTGAACACCTTGGCCATGGTTTGTCTTGCCTTCAGTTTGGTTTCTGAGAATTATTGCACTGGCAGAGGCTGCCCAGGGAGGTGGTGGAGTCACCATCCCTGGAGGTGTTCAAGAATAGAATAGAATAGAATTAACCAGGCTGGAAGTGACCTTTGAGATCATCCAGTCCAACCTATCACCCAACACCATCTCATCAACTAAACCATGGCACCAAGTGCCTCAGCCAGGCTCTTCTTAAACACCTCCAGGGATGGTGACTCCACCACCTCCCTGGGCAGCACATCCCAATGGCCAATCTCTCTTGCTGGGAAGAATTTCTGCCTAACATCCTGAACCTTCCCTGGTGCAGCTTGAGACTGTGTCCTCTTGTTCTGGTGCTGGGTGCCTGGGAGAAGAGACCAGGCAAGAAGTGTGTGGCTGTGGCACTTTGGGACATGGTTTGATGGCCATGGTGGTGTTGGGTTGATGGTTGGACTGGATGATCTTAGAGGTCTTTTCCAAGCCAAACAATTCTATGAGTTTATAAAGCAAGGGCAGATTTAGACTGGCTGCTAAGAAGAAATTCTTTCCAGGGAGGGTGGGAAGACACTGGCACAGGCTGCCCAGGGAGGCTGTGGATGCCTCCTCCCTGGAGGTGTTCAAGGCCAGGCTGGATGATGTAACCTGGGCTGGTGGGAGGTGTCCCTGCCCATGGCAGGGTGCTTGGAACTGGATAATACTGAAGGCCCTTTCCAACCCAACCCATTCTATGATTCCGTGGCAAACCCTGTGGGTAGCAGACAAGCAGTTGCAGTGCACAGGAGGTTTCTGAATGGCTGCCAGCAAAATGACACTGAGGCTTCTTCCTGTGGCTGTGCTTCGATTTGCTTCCCACGAGGCAGCACAGGCAGTGGTGGAGTGGGCAGGATTCAGAATGAGCAACAGTGAGTCACTAATCATTGTCAATTCACTGAGAAGCACCAGAGCTCCACTCCACAGTGACAGCCTGGCACGGCCACTGCTGCCTTGCTGCTGCTGAGGGGCAGATTCTTCACAGGCTTGCAAGGAAGCTTTCCTGCAGACATCAGGCAGCCAAAGAGTAAGGGAGGCAGGGGGGTGGGGGTAGGGGGGTGGTTAATGACATGTGAAAAATTAATAATCATAGAATCACAGCACTGTCAGGGTTAGAAGGGACCTCAAGGCTCAGCCACTTCCAACCCCCCTGCCATGGCCAGGGACACCTCACACTACAGCAGGCTGCTCACAGCCACCTCCAGCCTGGCTGCAAACACCTCCAGGGGTGAGGCTTCCACCACCTCCCTGGGCAACCTGTGCCAGGCTCTCACCATCCTCGGGGGAACAACTTCTTCCTCACATCCAATCTCCATCTCCCCATTTCTAGTTTTGCTCCATCCCCCCCAGTCCTATCCCTCCCTGACACCCTCAAAAGTCCCTCCCCAGCTTTCTTGCAGCCCCCTGCAGATACTGGAGGGCCACAATTAGGTCTCCTTGGAGCCTTCAATAATGATACTAATAATACTTTTTAAAGCCCACCCCTTTCCCTAGCCCAACACAACTCCATCACAATGGATCCACTTCCTGTGCCTCTGCTGAAGGAAGGAACACTCTGTGATGTGACACATGCTGGGTGCCACTTGGCTGATGAAGGTTTCTGGTTAGACAGTCTTCCCAGAGGACTCTTTTGGTTGCTGGTTTGGTTTTGGTTGTCCCCTTTGGCTTTGCATTAGTGCATGATGAACATACCCCAGTCATGTGTGTTTGGAGGTGCTGGTGGAGGAGAAGCTGAACAGGAGCCAGCAATGGGCACTTGCAGCCCAGAAGGCAAATGGCAGCCTGGGCTGCATGAGAAGTGTGGACAGCAGATGCAGGGAGGTGATTCTGCTCCTCTGCTCTGCTCTGGGGAGGCCTCTCCTGGAGTGCTGTGTCCCAGTGCAAGGAGGATATGGATCTGATGGAGGAGGTCCAGGGGAGGCCACAAAGGTGATCAGAGGACTGGAGCACCTCTGCTATGAAGGACAGGCTGAGAGAGCTGTTCAGCATGGAGAAGAGAAGGCTCCATGGAGACCTCAGAGCTGTATTTCAGCATCTGAAGGGGACCTACAGGAAGGCTGGGGAGGGACTGTTCAGAGGGTCTGTGGGGGCAGGATGGGAGGCAATGGTTTGAAACTGGAGCAGGGGAGATGCAGGGGAACAGGTTGCCCTGGGATGCAGTAGAGGCCCCATCCCTGGAGACATTCAGGATCAGACTTGAGGTGGCCCTGTGCAGCCTGTTCTGGTTGGAGCTGTCCCTGCAGGGGGGTTGGACAAGATGACCTTTGAGAGTCCCTCCCAGCCCACTGCATTTTGTGAATCTGTGATGTGTACTTTTTAATTGCCACATGAATAACTCTTCCAATCCTTTTCCTGGGATCCTCTCCTTCATCCCCTCTGAGCTGAGTCTCTCTGATGTCATCTACTAAAGCATGTCAGGCTGGGTCAATGTTTTAGTGAGAAACTTCCAAGAAAAATCTAAGAGCTGCAGTGACTCATTCTCTTCCCTCTGACTCAGTACTAAATTGCTCTCCCAAGATGCTCTCCTGGAGGTGTTATCTTTCAGATGAGATACAAACTCAGGTCCTGACCATGAACAACAATGGTTTTAGCAAGGGGAAGAGATGATTTTTGCTCTGTACACCCCCCTAGGCCCCAAACAGAATGTGACTGGAGTGGGCAAGACTCTCACTCCAAACTCAGATGTTTTTTCCCAAGCCCAGTTTGGAGAGGTAGTGGACAGAGAGATAGTTCAAATGATTCTTAATCTGCTTCAGCCAGAGGCAGGTTTCTGAAGAGGAGCAGAGAGATATTAGCTCTCCCAGCTGACTTGGCTGAGTCAGATAGGGAAAGCACTCCCAGTTCCTCCCACCAAGGGAGCCGAGGGCAGGATGACCTCCACAGCTCCTCAGCACTGATAAGGGGTGCAGAACAGTGATGGAGAGAGGAAGAGCACTCTGGAGCCTCCTGGCTGCATCCCAAAGGAGACTTTCTACTATTTTTAATCTGGTTGTCATAGTCTGTGACACCATTCATGTCATGGGTGCAGACAGGATGGCAAGTGGCCAGAGAAGGGCCACAGGAGTGATCAGAGGCCTGGCAGCTCTGCCCTGTGAGGAAAGGCTGAGAGGGCTGCCTTTGTTCAGCTTGCAGAACAGAGGGATTAGGGGAGGCCTTATTGCCATGGACCAGCAGACAAAGGGTGGCTCCCAGCAGGATGGAGACTCCCTTTGTACAAGGAGTCCCATGGAGAAGACAAGAGGTGATGGGGACAAGTTGCTGCTGGGGAGATTCCCGTTGGACTCCAGAAGAAAGCTTTTCTCCATGAGCACAGTCAGGCACTGGAATCATCTCCCAAGGGCAGTGGTGGGGTCCCCTACACTGGGCAGTTTTGAGACAGCTTGCCAGGGTGCTGGGCCAGCTCATTTCAACTTGGCTGTCAGCTAGACAGGTTGGAGCAGATGGTCCTTGAGGTCCCTTCCAACCTGGCATTCTGTGATTCTCTGATTCCTTTCTACAGGCAATTTGTGAGTGGGGAGCTGCTCAATCAGCAGCATCATAAACCCCTGACAGATCTTGCTTGTGCCTTCTCAGTCCATCTGCCTTTTGTTCCCTATCATTTCTAATTGGTTTTTCACCTTTTTGTCTACTGGGCCCTCAGAAACATGTTTTGCCACAAGCCTAAGGCTTCCAGCCAGACCTACTGATCCAGATGACAGAACATCAATGAGCTGAAGCACAGTGATGCTTTCTGTGTCATGTTTCCAGATCTATCCCTGAAAGGGGGTTGGAGTGAGGCACTATTAGCCTCTTAACCCAGGGAATTGATAGGATAAGATGTAATGGCCTGAAACTGTGCCAGGGGAGGGTCAGGTTGGAGATGAGGAGAAAAGTCTTTGGTGCCAGAGTGGTCAGGGACTGGCACAGGCTGCCCAGGGAGGTGGTGGAGTCCCCAGCCCTGGAGGAGTTCATGAAATGTATGGCCATGGCACTTGGGGCCATGGTTTGATGGCCATGGTGGTGTTGGGTTGTTGGTTGGACTGGATGGTCCTGGAGGTCTTGTACAAGCCAAACAATTCCATGCTTCTTTTCTCCAATCCTATAATAATTCATTGTATCCAAAGCAGAGCAATCTGGATGCATTCAGATCAATGCAGCTATTCTGTGTGGGTAGGCAGAGCCCTTTCCCAGCTCTGCATTAAAGCAAGTTACTGGCAGCTTCCCTTGTCTCCAAGGAGCTGGGGGGGAAAGTGTTTCTCTCATCTGTCTGTAGTTCTCCTAAGTGCAGTTTCATGAATAATAGCCTTTTAGGTTTGGTGAAAAATATCATCACAGAATCAGAGAATTGTTTGGGTTGGAGAAGATCTCTAAGACCATCCAGTCCAACCAGCAGCCCAGCACCACCACAGCCATTAAACCCTGGCCCCGGCTGCCGTGGTCACACCTTGCTGGAACACCTCCACCACCTCCCTGGGCAGTCCCTGACCACTCTTGCAGCAAAGACAGTTTCCCTAATCTTCAGTCTAAACTTGAGGCCATTTCCTCTCCTTCTGTCACCTGGGATTAGGGAGAAGAGACTAGCCCCTACCTCACTGCAGCCTCCTCTCAGGGAGCTGTAGAGAGCAAGGAGGTCTCCCTCAGCCTCCTCTTCTCCACACTGAACACCCCCAGCTCCCTCAGCTGCTCCTCCCCAGCCCTGCTCTCCAGACCCTTCCCCAGCTTTGTTGCCCTTCTCTGGACCTCCTCCAGCCCCTCAATGTCCTTCTTGGAGTGAGGGCCCCAAAACTGAACCCAGGATTCAAGATGTGGCCTCACCAGTGTAAAGGGGCATGATCATGTCTCTGGTCCTGCTGGCCACACCATCCCTGATCCAGGCCATGAGGAGAGTACTATAGAATAGAGAATACTATAGAATAGAATACTAGAATTTCTAGAATACTACAGAACAGAATACTATAGAATAGAATTAACCCAGGTTGGGAAAGGCCTCTGAGATCATTGAATCCAACCTATCATCAACAATGCAAAACAAAACCCAAACCAATACAAAACAAAACAAAACAAAACCAAAAGCAACAAAACCTAACAGACTTGAGGTGGCCCTGGGCAGCCTGATCTAGCTGGAGGCATCCCTGCTGGCTGCAGGGGGGTTGGACAAGATGACCTTTGGGGATCTGGTGGAGGAGAAGCTCAACAGGAGCCAGCAGTGAGCACTTGCAGCCCAGAGAGTCAAGTGGAGCCTGGGCTGCAGCAAAAGAAGTGTGGCCAGCAGGGCCAGGGAGGGGATTCTCCCTCTCTGCTGTGCTCTGCTGAGACCACTCCTGGAGCTCTGTGTCCAGTTCTGGAGCCTCTGTTCCAGGAAGGATCTGGAGGTGCTGGAAGGTGTCCAGAGAAGGGCCATGAGGATGAGCAGAGGGCTGGAGCTGCTCTGCTATGAGGACAGACTGAGGGAGTTGGGGTTGTTCAGTCTGGAGAAGGGAAGGCTCTGAGGAGACCTCATTGTGGCCTTCCAGTATCTGCAGGGGGTTACAAGAAAGCTGGGGAGGGACTTTTGAGGGTGTCAGGGAGGGATACGACTGGGGGGGATGGAGCAAAACTAGAAGTGGGGAGATTGAGATTGGATGTTAGGAGGAAGTTGTTCCCCATGAGGGTGGTGAGAGCCTGGCACAGGTTGCCCAGGGAGGTGGTGGAAGCCTCATCCCTGGAGGTGTTTGCAGCCAGGCTGGATGTGGCTGTGAGCAACCTGCTGTAGTGTGAGGTGTCCCTGCCCATGGCAGGGGGTTTGGAAGTGGCTGATGTTTGAGGTCCCTTCCAGCCCTGACAATTCTGTGATTCTATGACCCCTGCCAACCTGATGCATTCTGTGAATCTGTAAAACACAGGAACAAACCAAAACCAAGCAACCAAAACTCTTCAGACCACACAGGTGGTCTCTAAACTTCTTCCAGTATTCAAACAAATCCTTCAGCCTTTTCCAACTCCTCTGACACTTTAATACTGCTCTGTGAATTTGACCCATCCCTTGATTCCCACAAAGCAGCAACAATCCCTGCCCTGCCCTGGTTTTGTGTGAGGAACTTCTTTCAGAGGGAGAGAAGCATGAAGGATTTACTCTACAGAAGGAGCAAGTGGCAGTCAGGAGTTAACTCTTCCCATAACCCCCAAGCCTCGTCCCACCTCCTCAGATTAGATGTTTAAGTGGCAGGAAGGCCTGTAAATAGAATTAAGTTTCTGGAGAGAAGCAAATTCCTTCACAGCATTTCATCCTCTCCCTTGTGAAGGGAGGCAGATGCCTGCCTGTGCTATCTTGTACCAATTACCACTTGCCACAGCCCTTCAAACAAGTGGCAAATACAAACTGCAGCTGGGCAGATGAATGGTGAGAGAGGACTTATCCCTGAGAATATCTGCTCTGGAAGCATTTATCTTTGTCTTCTCAGGCCAAAGCTAGCTCATGGCAGAGACACCAGAAGCAGCCATCAGCAGAGGTGTCAGAAAGGTCACAGACTGAGAGCATACTCAAGGGAGACACTGGGTTCTCATGGTTATAGAATCATTGACTCATAGAGTCATAGAACCAGGAAGGGTAGAAAAGACCTCTAAGATCATCAAGTCCAACTCAACACCTCCATCACTATGAGACCATGTCCCAAAGTGCCACATCCATTCCTTGAACACTCCAGGGATGGTGACTCCACCACCTCCCTGTTCCTGTCCCTGACCACTCTTTCCATGAATAAATTCTTCCTAATATCCCACCTACATTCCCCCTGGCACAGCTTGAGGCCATTCCCTCTTGTCATGTTGTTAGGTACTTGAGAGAGAAGGCCAACACAGAATCACAGAATCAGTGAGGTTGGAAAAGACCTCAGAGATCATCAGGTCCAACCTACCACCCAGCACCTCCTGACTAACTAGACCAGGGCTTCAAATGCCACATCCAATCCTTTTCTGAACACCTAACACTGGCCTCACTACATCCTCCTTGCAGGTAGCTGGAGAGAGCAATGAGGCCTCCTCTCAGCCTCCTTTTCTTCAGGCTAACCCATCTCAGCCTCAGCCTCTCCTCATAAGCCCTGCTCTCCAAATCCCTCAGCAGCTGGTAAAGAGAGGTTAGCATTGAGGTTCTGGTGGCCACCGAGTATGTCAGAGCCCACCTTGCCCCTCTGCACTGCCAGTGATCAGCCTAGCCCTCAGTCACCCTGCACTCTTATCACAGCAGATATGAGCTCCTCACTTTGGAGCCCACTGAGGTTATCTGGGAGTGCTCAGCGCTGCGGATGCACCGTGTGCCTCTCAGCCTCACATGGCTCACACGGTGTCTCTGCTACTCCCAGACACATTCCATATGTGAGCTGCAAACGGGGCAGAGCAGCCCTGGAAGTGAAGCACAGACCTCAGCGTTTCACATCCACCTCAAGCACCTCACTGCTGAGAGGTCTTGGCAGGCAGCCTGCTCCTTCCACGTCCCTCACACCTCATGCAGCTGCCCACGTCGCTGACACCTGCCATTCAGAAGCTGGCTTATCTCCCTTCTGGGAGCTTGGCCACTCACTGCAGAGTCTTAGCCAAGAGAAAAGGCATCTGTGGTAATAGGAAATCCATGCAGGAAGAGCTGAAAGTCCTCTCCTTGGCTTCCACCATTAAACAAATTGTATGCAAATGCAACATTTCCCACAGCCTGCAGCGAAAGAGATGCATAAAGCATCTTGGTTTGTGGTCAGCAGCCTCCAGCAGCGTTGGAACGCTCACTAGGCTTCACTGGATGGAAACAGGACAAGGGGAAAGGGGCACAGGCTGGAACATCAGAAGCTCCATCTAAACATGAGGAGGAACTTCTCTAATTTAAGGGTGGCAGGGCACCGGAGCAGGCTGCCCAGAGAGGTGGTGGAGTCTCCATCTCTGGAGAGATTCCAGACCAGCCTGGATGTGTTCCTGTGTGACCTCCTCTAGGAGGCCCTGCCTTGGCAGGGGGATTGGGTCTTGGTGATGTCCAGAGGTCCCTTCCAACCCCTACCCTACTCTGATGCTTTCCTTTTGGTTTATTCACACCCCCCCCCAAAAAACCATAACCCCCAAAGTTTGCTTTCAGCACATCCCTTCCCTCTGGCCACTTTTCCAGGCATTTTATATATGCAAAGCTAGAATTTCTTGCTTCCTACATGCAGAATAAATCATCCCTGGAGGCTTGCATTTCAGAAAGGACATTTTCTGCATATTTTTAGGACACTTCTGCAATTAAGACTCCTGAGCCACATAGAGCTGACTGCCAGGGAGCTACCCCTGGTCAGGCAGCACTCAACTCAGCTGCACCTAAAAATGCAACCTGTTTGTGTTCCCTTGCTTCACTCCTGGCTTTGTTTGAAATGTATTTGAATTTATTTGAAAACTGTGTGCCCAGGGAGCCTGAATTAGAGAAGGGGACTTGTATTTGAGGCTGCCTGGTGCTTTTATCTGATTGAGATAAACAATGGAAACTTCTGATCTCTCCCTATCAGTGTTCTCAGAGCACAGCAGACTGATAGCCTCAGACAGCCTGTCCTGGTTTGGGCCCTATGCAGCCACTCACACGACTGCCCCCTGCCCCCAGTGGGATGGGAAGGAGAAAAAAGGCAGGAGAAAAAAAGGTTCAGATAATAATAGAATCACAGAATGGGTTGGGTCGGAAGGGACCTTCAAGATCATCCAGTTCCAACCCCCCCTGCCGTGGGCAGGGACACCTCCCACCAGCCAAAGGTCGCTCAAAGCCTCATCCAGCCTGGCCTGGAACACCTCCAGGGGGAGAGCATCCACAGCCTCCCTGGGCAGCCTGCTCCATGACCTGCCTGGGCAGAGAGCTTGGAACTGGGTGATCTTTAAGATCCCTTCCAGCCCCAACCATTCTATGACCTCTTGTCAAATGTCTTGAGGACAACTTTATGGAAGCCTCATCCCTGGAGGTGTTTGCAGCCAGGCTGGAGGTGGCTGTGAGCAACCTGCTGTAGTGTGAGATGTCCCTGGCCATGGCAGGGGGGCTGGAACTGGCTGAGCCTTGAGGTCCCTTCCAACCCTGACCATTCTATGGTTCTATGAACCTGTGTCATGGGTCACTGTGTTAAACCAAGGGGAAGAAATTCTGCTCTTCATTGAGTCACCCTACTGCAAAACTTGACAAGCCATCTTCACTAATCTGTCTGTAAGAAACCCTTAATTTGACTGCAAAGGGAAAAATTGTCTTAGTGATATGAGGCATCTGAAAAAAGCACAGGGCTATGTAAATCATCCTGTCAGACTTCTCCAAATGAAGCATTAGCAGCTTGATCAAGGGCTCCAACGCAGCTGAGGCCTTCAGCCTTGATTTAATCTGACTCCCTGCTGGCACTGAATGGAAACATGGAAATCTTATTAGGCTTACAGTGATTTCCTTCAGTCCTGAGCTTCATGAAGCAGGTTGGTTTCCTTTTGTGTGCCAAAACCTGCAAGGTTCCAAAAGCTGAGCAGCTTTCCATTGAGCAAACAGAAAGTCAGGAGGAAGGAGCATTCAAAGGTGTTACACAACAGTGCTTTGAAACTGGAGCAGGGTTGGACATCAGGAGGACTTTCTTCACAATGAGGGTGGTGAAATACTGCAACAGGTTGCCCAGGGAGGTGGTTGAGGCTCTGTGCCTGGAGAGATTCAAGATCAGACTTGCTGTGGCCCTAGGCAGGCACATCTGTTTGGAGGTGCCCCTGTTCACTGCAGGGGGGTTGGACAAGATGACCTTTGAGGCTTCCTTCCAGCCTGATGCAATCTGTGCACCTGTGGAGCTTGAAGGATGGTTTGCAAAACCCTGAATGTGTTATTCTTCGAGGCTCTCAGAACTGTTGAGGTTGGAAGAGACCTTTGAGATCATCAACCGCTCACCCCTTGCTCACAACCCCAGCGCTGCTGCTGAGCCACTGCCACGAAGCCACAGCCCCCAGCACCACATCCACACACCTCTGAAATGCCTCCAGGGACAGGGACTGCACCAGCTCCCTGGGCAGCCTGGGACAGCGCCTGAAAACTCTTTATGGGGAGAAATTATTCCTCATATCCAACCTGAACCCCCCCTGGCACAACTCGAGGCTGTTTCCTCTGGTCCTGTCCCTCGCTGCATGTGTGAATGGATGCTGTGAAGCTCACTTTTTGGAAGGGAAGTACTTTGTGTGTTGCCAAGGAAGCCCTGTTACCAGAACTGGAAAGACATGACATTTGCTACTCACTGTGTGACATTTCTACCATTCTCATTTTGCAGAGGCCAAAAATCTTTGTTTCCTATTCTTTAAAAAAAAAAATAGAAAATAAGAGGGGGGAAAAATAAATAGGGAAGGAAGAGGAGGAAAAATAAATAGGGAAGGAAGAGGGGGAAAATAAATAGGGAAGGAAGAGGGGGAAAATAAATAGGGAAGGAAGAGGGGGAAAATAAATAGGGAAGGAAGAGGAGGAAAAATAAATAGGGAAGGAAGAGGGGGAAAATAAATAGGGAAGGAAGAGGAGGAAAAATAAATAGGGAAGGAAGAGGGGGAAAACAAATAGGGAAGGAAGGGTTAAAACTCTTAAATGGCCTGAAACTAAATGAGATTTTGGGTTCAGATTAAACTGATATGAAAATGAAGCAGCATGGGATTTCCTATTTCAGGCTGAAACATCTCTCATGTGAGTAAAGGCTGAGAGAGCTGGGGCTGGGTAGCCTGGAGGAGAGGAGGCTGAGGGAGGAATCTCATTAATGCTTACAAATACCTAGGGGGTGGGTGTCAGGAAGATGTGGCCAGACTCTGCTCAGTGGTCCCCAGAGGGAGGACAAGAGGCAATGAGCATACACTTGGACATAGAAAGTTCCATCTAAACATGAGGAGGAACTTCTTGACTTTGAGGGTGGCAGAGCACTGAAGCAGGCTGCCCAGAGAGGTGGTGGAGACTCCTCTGGAGACTTTTAAGACCCATCTGTTAATATTACAGGCTCACAGGATGTCAGGGGTTGGAAGGGACCCAAAGAGGTCATTGAGTCCAAGCCCCCTGCCAGAGCAGGACCATACAGTCTAGCTCAGGTCACACAGGAACACATCCAGACAGGCCTTGAAAGGCTCCAGAGAAGGAGACTCCACAGCCTCTCTGGGCAGCCTGCTCCAGGGCTCTGGGAGCCTTACAGAAAAGCAGTTCCCCCTTGTGTTGAGGTGGAACCTCCTGTGCTGCAGCTTACATCCACTGCTCCTTGTCCTCTCCCAGGGAGCAGGTGAGCAGAGCCTGTCCCCTCCCTCCTGACCCCCAGCCCTCAGATATTTATAAGCATTTGTTAAATCCCCTCTCAGTCTTCTCTTTTCCAGACTAAGCAGCCCCAGGTCTCAGCCTCTCCTCACCAGGCAGTGCTCAGTCCCCTAATCATCCTCATAGTCCTCTGCTGGCCCCTCTCCAGCAGATCCCTGTCCCTCTTGAACTGGGGAGCCCAGAACTGAATGCAGTACTCAAGATGAGGTCTCAGCAGGGCAGAGTAGAGGGGCAGGAGAACCTCTCTCCATCTGCTGGACACACTCCTCTTAATACACCCCAGGATGCTGTTGGCCTTCTTGGCCCCCAGGGCACATCGCTGTCCCATGCAGAGCTTGCTATCCACCAGCACTCCCAGGTCCCTCTCCACAGGGCTGCTCTCCAGCAGGTCACCTCCCTGTGTGGCATGGCCTGCCCTGGGTGATGCTGCTCTGGCAGGGGGCTTGGACTGGCTGACCTCCAGAGGTCCCTTCCAGCCCCTTTCATTCTGTGACTCTGTGAAAGACCTGTTTTGGCTTGAACTGGCCCTAATTTGTTCAACCTTTGGGGTTCATCAGCTACATTTGTTCCCAGCAGTGAATCACATCACAGCACTGCATTGCAAGACAGCAATAACTGGGTAGTAAATTCAATATCTTTGAGGACCTACAGACTTAAAGAGCTTAGAAATTCAACTCTATCCTTCCTACTGCCTTTTTTTTTTTCCCCCATGGGCTACAGAGATTTTATTGCCTTATTTACTGGTTTAGAATACAAATGAGAAGTAAGCAGCTCAGACACTTCTTCAGACTCTTATCCTTTTAAAAATCTATATGTATTAGTTTTCATGATGTGCTAAGCCCACTGCAATCATCCAGAAATAGTTGAATGCTATTTCAAGATGCTCACAATCTAACAGCCAAGAAGGCAGAAAGAAGGAAGGCAGGAAGGAAGGGGGGGAAGAAATGCTGCTTTAAAAGTAAATTTAGTGGCCATATTCAAATTGAAAAGAGGTGTAAGCTGCAGTAGCACAGATGGGTAGGAGCTGGAAGGGACATCCACACATCATGGGGTCCAACCCCCCTGCCAAAGCAGGATCACCTAGGGCAGGTCACCACAGGAACACAGCCAGGTTGGTCTTGAAAGTCTCTGGAGAAGAAGACTCCACAACCTCTCCGGGCAGCCTGCTCCAGGGCTCTGTCACAGGATCACAGAATCAGCCAGGTTGGAAGAGACATCCAAGATCATCAAGTCCAACCTATCACCCAACCCTCACTAATCAACAAGACCATGGCACCAAGTGCCTCATCCAGGCTCTTCTTAAACACCTCCAGGGATGGTGACTCCACCACCTCCCTGGGCAGCACATCCCAAGGGCCAATCTCTCTTGCTGGGAAGAATTTGTTCTTAACATCCAGCCTGAACCTCCCCTGGCACAGCTTGAGATTGTGTCCTCTTGTTCTGGTGCTGGTTGCCTGGGAGAAGAGCCCAACCCCCACCTGGCTGCAACCTCCCTTCAGGGAGTTGTAGAGAGCAGTAAGGTCTCCCCTGAGCCTCCTCTTCTCCAGGCTAAACACCCCTCACAGCACAGAAGCTTCTCCTCATGTTGAGGTGGAGCCTCCTGGGTTGTACCTTATATCCATTATTCCTTGTCCTTAAACTGAGCCTGGCCCCTTCCTCTTGACAGACACCCCTCAGACATTTCTAGACATTAATAAGGTCCTCTCTCAGCCTTCTCTAACACAGAACAGATTCAGAGAATCACAGGATGGTAGGGCTTGGAAGGGACCTCTGAAGATCATCTAGTCCAAAGCCCTACCAGCACAGGCCACCCAGGAACACATCCAGATGGGTCTTGAAAGTCTCCAGAGCAGGAGACTCCTCAAGCTCTCTGGGCAGCCTGCTCCAGGGCTCCAGCAGCCTCACAGCAAGGAAGTTTCTGCTCTTGTTGAGGCAGCTAGATTGATCAGCTGAGGGAAAGGGACAAAAATAGAGGCGCATTTAGACGGGAGCTGTGCTTTGGAACACGAGCAGATACAATGCCTCAGTGATTCACACTCACACCACCCAGAACATGCAAGCCTAAGGCCATCTCCAACTGCAGCAGCCATGTGCACACCACCAGGCCCCTACCCAGTTTCTTCCCAAGGCAATCTCACAAGCTCGTGCCCATCAGATCTGTGTGGGTAGTCCATGTGGAGGAGGTTCTTTTTCTTCCCAGTTATTGGTATGGCAACAGCTACTTACATCTTGGTTGCATTCAGGGGGGGAGAAAATATGATCAAAAAATCTTTGGCTGGATCACAAATAGGCAAAGAAAAAAAAAAAGTGACAAATGTTCAAAAGTGTTTTGATCAGATCCCTTCTAATTGGCTAATTGTCTGCTGCATTATGGCAGGGAAGCGTGGGGCTTGGCTTTCGGGCCTGCCTGCCTTCCCTCCCTCCTGCCTTCCCTCCCTCCTGCCTTCCCTCCTGCCTGCCTTCCCTCCTGCCTGCCTTCCCTCCCTCCTGCCTTCCCTCCTGCCTGCCTTCCCTCCTGCCTGCCTTCCCTCCCTCCTGCCTTCCCTCCTGCCTGCCTTCCCTCCTGCCTGCCTTCCCTCCTGCCTTCCCTCCTGCCTTCCCGCCTGCCTTCCCTCCTGCCTGCCTTCCCTCCTGCCTTCCCTCCTGCCTGCCTTCCCTCCTGCCTGCCTTCCCTCCTGCCTTCCCTCCTGCCTGCCTTCCCTCCTGCCTTCCCTCCTGCCTGCCTTCCCTCCTGCCTGCCTTCCCTCCCTCCTGCCTTCCCTCCTGCCTGCCTTCCCTCCTGCCTTCCCTCCTGCCTTCCCTCCTGCCTGCCTTCCTGCCTGCCTTCCTGCCTGCCTTGTTTCTATCCTTCCTTCTTCTTTCATCTTTCTTTCTTTTATCTTTCTTTCTTTCTTTTTCTTTCTTTCTTTCTCTCTTTCTTTCTCTCTCTTTCTTTTTCTTTCTTTCTTTCTTTCTTTCTTTCTTTTCTTTCTTTCTTTCTTTCTTTCTTTCTTTCTTTCTTTCTTTCTTTCTTTCTTTTTCTTTCTTTCTCTCTTTCTCTCTTTCTTTCTCTCTCTTTTTCTTTCTTTCTTTCTTTCTCTCTTTCTCTCTTTCTCTTTCTTTCTTTTCCTTTCTTTCTTTATCTTTCTCTTTCTTTCTTTTCTTTCTTTCTTTCTTTCTTTTCTTTCTTTCTCTCTTTCTCTTTCTTTTCTTTTCTTTCTTTCTCTCTCTCTCTTTCTCTCTTTCTCTTTCTTTTCTTTCTTTCTCTTTCTTTCTTTTCTTTCTTTCTTTCTTTCTTTCTTTCTTTCTTTCTTTCTTTCTTTCTTTCTTTCTTTATTTATTTATTTATTTCTTTCTCTCTCTCTCTCTCTTTCTCTTTCTTTCTTTCCTTTCATTCTTTCTTTTTCTTCCTTCCTTCCTTCCTTCCTTCCTTCCTTCCTTCCTTCCTTCCTTCCTTCCTTCCTGCCTGCCTGCCTCCCTCCCTCCCTCCACCCCTCTCCCTTCAGGAATGGTGTAGCCAGCAGGAGTAGGGACCAGGAGCAGGTCCAGAGAAGGGCAACAAAGCTGGGGAAGGGGCTGGAGAACAGGGCTGGGGTGGAGCAGATGAAGGAACAGGGTGGGGTTCAGTGTGGAGAAGAGGTTGAGGGGAGGCCTCATTGCTCTCTATATCTCCCTGGAAGGAGGTAGGAGTCAGCTGGGGGTTGGTCTCCTCTCCCTAGTCTCAGATGATAGAAGGAGAGGAAATGGCCTGAAACTGTGCCAGGGGAGGCTGAGGTTGGAGAGGAGGAAGAATTTCTTTGCTGCAAGAGTGGTCAGGGATTGGCACAGGCTGCCCAGGGAGGTGGTGGAGTCCCCATCCCTGGAGGTGTTCCAGAACCCTGTGGCCATGGCACTTGGGGCCATGGTTTGGTGGCCATGGTGGTGTTGAATTGGTGCTTGGACTCAATGATCTCTGAGCTCTTTTCCAACCCAAACAATTCCATGATTCCCTGAAAGCATGAAGCCTACTTGAGGCTTCCTTCCCTTGCCCATCAGGGCTTTTCCACTTTCCATCTTGACTGTTTTCCAGTGATTGCATCCTGAATCCTGAGATGTGCCCAAGATGTTTGGGGATGTATGTGGGTATCAGACATTTCAGCTTGGGCCCACAAGCTGTTCCCAAAGCCCTTTCCCCAGAGCCTGTTCTATCTGCAAGCAACTGCCCTGCTCTCTGATTCACTGTTCAACACATGTTGGCTAAGCAAGCTGGTGACTTTTATGAGATGATTAAGGAAGCAGTTCCTTCTCATTTATGCCTAATAGTTGTCTTTGTAGATACTGCAAACTGGGAAACTGTAAACTGGGAGGCTGGAGAGCTGGCCAGGGAGAAATGTGATGAAGTTCAACAAGGGCAAGTGTAGAGTCTTCCACCTGGGAGGGAACAACCCCATGCATCAAGATAGGTTGGGGAGGGAGCTGCTGGAGAGCAGTGAAGGCAAAAGGGACCTGGGGGTCCTGGTGGATGGGAGGTTGACCATGAGCTGTTAATGTGCTCTTGTGGCCAAGGTGGTCAATGCCATCCTGGGGAGGATTAGAAGGGCTGTGGTCATCAGGTTGAGAGAGGTTCTCTTCCCTCTCTACTCTGCCCTGCTGAGGCTGCATCTGGAATACTGTGTCCAGTTCTGGGCCCCTCAGGTCAAGAATGTCCTCAGGGAACTGCTGGAGAGAGTCCAGCACAGAGCCACAAAGATGCTGAAGGCAGTGGAACATCTTCCTTGTGAGGACAGGCTGAGGGAGCTGAGGCTCTTCAGCTTGGAGGAGAAGAGCCTGAGAGACAACCTCATTGCTGGGGATAAAGCTGTGCAGGGGGAGTGCCCAGAGGCTGGGGCCAGGCTCTGCTGGGGGATGCCCAATGCCAGCACAAGGGGCAGTGGTGGAAGCTGAGGCAGAGGAAGTGCCATGGAAACAGGAGGAAGATTTTTTTTCCCTGTGAGGGTGGCAGAGCCCTGGAGCAGGCTGCCCAGGGGGGTTGTGGAGTCTCCCTCTCTGCAGATATTCAAGACCCACCTGGATGTGTTCCTGTGAGACCTGGTGTAGGTGCTCCTGCTCTGGCAGGAGGATTGGACTGGATGAGCTTTCAAGGTCTCTTCCAGCCCCTGAAATCTGTGAAATCAGTTTCTCCTTCCAGGCAGAATGAAAAATTGGAGTCTTAAAAAAGTGGGACAGAAACAAAACCAAACCAAAACAGAGCAAAACAAAAAACCACCCCCAAAAAAGCCTCCCAAACACACAAGAAATCACCAACCCACAAACACACACCTGGGAATTTCAAACCAAAATTACCCAAATGAAGAAGGACCACACCTAGGACTGCAACAAAGGTTCCTCCACAACTTGAAATGAATCTGATTGATTGATTGATTTATTTGTTTGTTTGTTTATAACTTCAAAACATTATTTGGAATTGAAAAAGAAAAATAATATATAGGCCTTGAGCACAGCCCTGGGAGGAGAGGCTGAGGGAGCTGGGGTTGCTTAGCCTGCAGAAGAGGAGGCTCAGGGGAGACCTTCTTGCTCCCTACAACTGCCTGAAGGGAGGTTGTAGCCAGGAGGGGGTTGGTCTCTTCTCCCAGGCACACAGCACCAGAACAAGAGGACACAGTCTCAAGCTGTGCCAGGGGAGGTTTAGGCTGGAGGTGAGGAGAAAGTTCTTCCCAGAGAGAGTTGTTAGCCATTGGAATGTGCTGCCCATGGAGGTGGTGGAGTCCCCATCCCTGGAGGTGTTCAAGAGGGGATTGGATGTGGTACTTGGTGCCATGGTGTAGTCATGAGGTCTGTGGTGACAGCTTGGACTTGGTGATCTTTGAGGTCTCTCCCAACCTTGGTGATCCTCTGATACATACCCTCTTCAAAGGGTCACCTTGACATGTCTGTGGGGAGCTTTGGTTTGGTTGCCACCACTGCAAATTAAAAGAGAAAAAACAACAACAGAAATGCCTTGCAATGGACATTTTCCCACAGAAGTTCTGATTTCAGCACAACCACATTTTCCAAGAGGAAAAATTTGTCATGTAAAAAATCTTTCAATCTGCTTGGCTTGCTTGCCAGGCAATATGAAGCTGTCTAGAAGCAGCAGCTTCCTCATTTCATTATATCTCTTTTTTTTTCCCCTTTCCCAACATGAAAGTTGTTAGAATTTTGCAGAGGAAACTTTGCAAATGTTCTCTTGGTGCAGAGAATTTGGCCAGGAAGCAGAGCAGTGCTTATTATAGCAGCGGTGCACACCAGTCAGGGCACACCTCATGGCTTGCACGTGGCACAGGCTGCCCAGGGGGGTGCTGGAGTCCCCAGCCCTGGAGGAGTTCAAGAAGCCTCTGCCCGTGACACTTGGGGCCATGGTTTGATGGCCATGGTGGTGCTGGCTTGCTGGTTGGACTGGATGATCTTGGAGGTCTTTTCCAAGCCAAACAATTCCATCAGTTTATGAAGCAAGGGCAGATCTAGACTGGCTGCTAAGAAATTCTTTCCAGGGAGGGTGGTGAGACACTGGCACAGGCTGCCCAGGGAGGCTGTGGGTGCCTCCTCCCTGGAAGAGTTCAAAGCCAAGGTGGACAGGGCCTTGAGCAACCTGGGCTGGTGGAAGGTGTTTCTATAGATGACCTTTAAAGGTCCCTTCCAACCCAAACCATTGAGTGATTCTGTGACTGACTGCCAGACCTGTATGGATTACAACTGCAAGGACACATCTAGTTCCAGCCCCCTGCCATGGGCAGAGACACCTGTATGGATTACAACTGCAAGAACACATCTAGTTCCAACCCCCCTGCCATGGGCAGAGACACCTGTATGGATTATAACTGCAAGGACACATCTAGTTCCAACCCCCCTGCCATGGGCAGAGACACCTGCCACTAGACCAGGGCTCAATATATGCCCTGCTGTAAAAATGTCCTTTTTTGGGCAGTCAGAGAGAGATCTTCTGCTCCATTTCCTCTGCTTATCCCTAGTAAGAATGAAAGAACAGCTCTAGTGGAGGGCCATGTTATTACTGTCCCTCTACAGACAATGTGAATAAATGGCTTCATCCCATGTGTGGTAGCTGTATGGTAGAAGATGTCATGACAGCTAGATAACAAGTCATTAGCTGAACTGCTGCAGTAAATCTGGAGGAGGCCACAAAGATGATCAGAGGGATGCAGAACCTCCCTTAGGGGGGCAGGCTGGGAGAGTTGGCTGTGTTCAGCCTGGAGAAGAGAAGGGTCCAGGGAGAACTTACAGCCCTGAAGGAGCTACAATAGAGCTGGGGAGAGACTTTTCACAAGGGCTTGGAATAGTTACATGAGAGGGAATGACTCTGAGATGGAAGAGGGAAGACTGAGACTGGAAATTAGGAGGAATTTCTTTCCAGTGAGGGTGGGGAGACACTGGCACAGGTTGCCCAGGGAGGTTGTGGATGCCTCCTCCCTGGAGATGCTCAAAGCCAGGTTGGAAAGACCTTGAGCAGCCTGGGCTGGTGGGAAGTGTCCCTGCCTAGGTGTGTTGGAACTGGGTGATCTTTAAGGTCCCTTCCATCCCAAACCATTCCATGATTCTATGCTATCAATGGGATTTGGCTCTGCATTCTTGAGGGGAAAGGTGGATTAAAGCTGTCTTAGTATGACAGCACCTGCAGAACATACACCACCCAGAACTGTCCCTGACTGTTGTAAGTACCTTGGAGCACACAGGGAAGAGTAACCACACCTGTAGAGCTTACCTGCACTCTGGGCTAAGCTGCTATGGATGTGCTCAACCTGCAGTGTGCATGACACTGCTGCTTCCACACACAAGCATTTCCCAACCAACATAAAATGAGCCCTAAGAGTAAAACCAGAAGCAGGAGTAGGAGCCTGGCTCTTGAAGTGCAGCCTAGGCTCAGGTCTCTATCCTAAAGTGAGCAATTTGAAAGCAGAATAAACCAAACAGCATTGAATTGGCCCTGAATGACCTCAACAGGGTCCTCAAGTTATTGAGGATTATTTTCTGGCAAAAGCCCCTTGCAGGCAGCTTGGTGGTTAAGACAATATCCTGTGAGGGGGAAGGGGCTACTGGGCTTCAGCTCCTTGCTGGGTAGATTGCAGGAGTCAAAAGTAATGTGAAATTCAGAAAGTTTCCTGGAAACAGATGATAAAGTCATCCCTCAAACAATGCGCTGCTGACTTGGGAACAAACGGGGCAGGAGCTGAAATGGAAGTGAGGCAACAGCACAGAATGTCACAAACACCGTGCTGGAAACCTTAATAGTCTTCACAGATTGTTCTCACCCTCGCTGCAGCCGCTGATAACTCTGTTGGTTGCTCTCAAAAGGCTGAAGAGAAGCAGCCTGGGTGTGCTAAGCACTGAGCCTGTCTAGCAGAACTGAGCTTCTGCAGCAGCTTATGGGAGGGGTTGTGCTGCACAAAGCCTCATTAGATCCCTAAAATGTAGTTGCCAGCAGGGAAGATCATAGAATGGTTTGGGTTGGAAGGGACCTTAGGGATCATTCAGTTCCAGCCCCCTGCCATGGGCAGGGACACCTCCCACCAGCCCTGATTGCTCAGGGCCTCATCCAGCCTGGCCTTGAACACCTCCAGGGAGGGGACATCCACAGCCTCCCCTGAGCAACCTGTGCCAGAGCCTCCCCACCCTCACTGCAAAGAATTTATTCCTCATCTCCAGTCTCAATCTGCCCTCCTCCAGCTTCAATCCACTCCCTCTCATCCTGCCACTCCAAGCCCTTGTCAAAAGTCCCTCCCCAGCTTTTTTGTAGCCCTCTTTAGGCACTGGAAGGCTGCTCTAAGGCCTCCCTGGAGCCTTCTCTTCTCTCACAATGAAATGATGCTACAGATGTAAACAAGATTCTGATTTTCAGCATATAGAGCTTTATTTGACACTATTTCACAGTATCACAGTCTCACAGTATAACTGAGGTTGGAAGAGACCCCAAGGATCATCAAGTCCAACCTGTCTCCCCAGACCTCACGACTAGACCATGGCACCAAGTGCCACGTCCAATCTCCCCTTGAACACCTCCAGGGACGGTGACTCCACCACCTCCCTGGGCATTTCAGTCATTCCTTTGCCCTTTTGACCAAACTCAGCATTTGTTCATCCTAACACAAGTCACCACTGACCTCCCCAGACAGGCTGTGGAGTCTCCCTCTCTGGAGACTTCCAAGCCCCATCTGGATGTCTTCCTGTGTGACCTGTGCTGGATTCTCTGGCCCTGCTCTGGCAGGGGGTTTGGACTTGCTGATCTCCAGAAGTCCCTCCCAACCCCTAACACCCTGTGAGCCTGTGACCCACACACCAGCTTCTGGGACCATCCCTGGAAACAACCTCACCAACCACTCAGAGCTGAGAAGAACCTCAACCCATTTCCCCCCCCAGCCCCCAGCAGATATCCTCTGCTTGCAGCCTGTAACCATGCAACCAAAGAAGTGTTGTCAGTTTCTAACCACAAGCCCTCATGTATATTTTTAGCTTTGGTGGTGGTTTGGGGTCTGCTGGGTTTCTGGGTGGTTTTTTTCTCTCAGCAGGCAGGAAAGGTGTGGCCAAGGCTGATCAAACAGCCTTCTGCAGCAAGGAGTTCACACAGCTGCAAAATGAATTCTCAGCCAGGGCATGTTTTCCCTATCCTCTCTAGCTCAGCACGAAAGCAAACGTTACAGCTTTGGGATTCTCAGTAACTTGATGGGGTTGGGGTTTTTGGTCTGTGTCTGAGCATCTACTTCTGCTTCTGCCCTGGGCTCAGCACTGCTCAGGCCACACCTGCAGTCCTGTGTCCAGTTCTGGGCTCCTCAGTGTAGGAAAGATGTTGAGATGCTGGAAGGTGTCCAGAGAAGGGCAACAAAGCTGGGGAGGGGTCTGGAGCACAGCCCTGGGAGGAGAGGCTGAGGGAGCTGGGGTTGCTTAGCCTGCAGAAGAGGAGGCTCAGGGGAGACCTTCTTGCTCTCTCCAACTCCCTGAAGGGAGGTTGTAGCCAGGTGGGGGTTGGTCTCTTCTCCCAGGCACACAGCACCAGAACAAGAGGACACAGTCTCAAGCTGTGCCAGGGGAGGTTCAGGCTGGATGTGAGGAAGAAATTCTTCCCAGGAAGAGTAATTGGCCATTGGGATGTGCTGCCCAGGGAGGAGGTGGAGTCACCATCACTGGAGGTGTTCGAAAAAGGCTTGGATGAGGCACTTGGAGCCATGGCTTAGTTGTCAGAAGGTTTTGGGTGATAGCTTGGACTTGATGATCTGTGAGGTCTTTTATTAATTCTATGCTTCTCTGACTCTCTGACTCTCTGCTTCTATGATTCTATGCAGTATGGTCTTTTATGATTTTGCCCTCATATTCCTCACTCAGTTCCCTCTCCCCTCCTCAGTTCTGTCCTGTGGTCATCACTACCACAGACTCTATGTCTGATGGTGGAGGTCACAGATCTCACTCCACACAAGCAATTCATTCTAACTGAAATAGGACTTCTTGCACACTGCTGTAGATAAAGCCATGCTGAAGACAAAGAGGACACTCAAACCCTCAGTGCTATATTAGGTCAAGACTCATTTCTTTCTTCACAGCTTCACAGTGAGGAAGCTGAGAGGAGATCTTATCAACATTTATAAACATCTGAAGGGTTGGTGTCTAGAAGAAAGGACCAGGCTCTTTTCAGTGGTGTCCTGTGCTGGGACAAGGGGCAGTGGACACACACTGGAACCCAGGAAGTTCCACCTCAATGGGAAGAGAAACTTCTTTGGTGTGAGGGTGCTGGAGCCCTGGAGCAGGCTGCCCAGAGAGGCTGTGGAGTCTGTTTCTCTGGAGACTTTCAAGACCCATCTGAATGCATTCTTGTGTGACCTGCCCTAGGTGATTCTGCTTTGGGAGGGGGGTTGGACACACTGCTGGCTCATGGTGAGCTGCTCATCAATCAACACACAGGATCAACATGGTTAGAAAAGACCTCTAAGATCATCAAACCCAGCCATTATCTATCTCTACCAGGGCCAATACTACACCATCCCTAGAAGGCCTTTAAGTACATCTGGGGATGGCAATTCAACCACTTCCCTGGACAGCCTGTCCCAGTCTCTTAGTACAGAAGTGCTCCTGTTATATCTGGTGCTGCTGATAGGTCCTAAAGTCCAAGCTGGAGCTCAAAGCATGAGGAACCTCGAGAGCAGGGCACCTGGGCACACCTCTTGGCATGCAGCCCCAGGCAGCAGCATGTGCACCCATCTACCTCTGACCCCAGCCTGCCAGTGGAGTGGGAGCTCAGAAACCATTTTACAGCTCCTCATTGCACGCCTGATGGTTGTGTTTGGGCAGTAGAAGATAACAATGGAAAAAGTAACTCATGGCAAATGCTGAAGCAGTTGCCTCCCTCCACGGGAAGTCATTGCTACGATAAGCAAAAGGAGCTGCTGATAGTAGCTCACCTTTACTCGCTGTTTAAGATATGAATACTCCACATGGCCTCTCAAAACACTGCTTATGACTCTGTGCTTCACTGTACACCTAGAATCATAGATTCATAGAATTGTTTGGGTTGGAAAAGACCTCTAAGGTCATGGAGTCCAAGCATCAACCTATGCAAGCATACAGCAGGGATGTTTTTCCAGTTGGCATCTAAGCTGGGATGCATTTTCCTTGAATGATAGACTCATAGAATAATTAGTGTGGAGAAGAGGAGGCAGAGGAGACCTCATTGCTCTCTACAACTCCCTGAAAGGAGGCTGGAGTGAGGGGGGGGGGTGGTCTTCCTCACATGCAACAAGTGACATGACAAAAGGAAACAGCCTCAAGTTGTGCCAGGGGAGGTTCAGGTTGGATTTAAAGGTCCTTTCCAACCCAATGCATTCTATGATTCTATGGGTATTAGGAAACATTTCTTCCCAAAAAGGGTTCTCAGGCACTGGCACAGGCTGCCCAGGGAGGTGCTGGAGTCACCATGCCTGGGGCTGTTTAAAAGCCACGTGGCTGTGGTGCTGAGGGCCATGGTTTAATGGCAGTGGCTTAGCAGCGGCGGAGGGGTTGTGAGCTCTGGGTGGATGGTTGAACCTGAGGGGCTCAAAGGCTTCTTCCAAGCTCAGCACTTCTCTGATTCTGTGGCTCTGTGGTTCTATGCCTTCTAGGATGTGTTGGTTTGTGTTTGTTTGTGTAATCTCACATGACAGCTCCAGGCTCTGACCTGCTCTGTGTGGCAGCCAACCACTTCAACCTAGGCTGATGCGGCAACACGCAAACCTTAGCACCATGCCACATCCACTGCTTCTTGAATTGCTGACATTGCAGCTATCCTGAACTTTCCATTCCCATGACCTTGCTGATATCACTGAGAAGTGGGAAAGTGCTGATTTAATTGTCCCTCTTGTGATTGGATTAGGAGAGACATGAGGAAGTGGGGTGGCAGCAGCTCTTCCCCTTTCTGCTGGATCCCAAAGTGAAATCTGCTTGCAGTCATGTTGCAAGGGACTTCTTGGCTGTGTGCTTGTGCAACCATGGAAGCATTGAAAGGTTTGGGTTGGAAGGGATCTGAAAGGTCATCCAGTTCCACCCCCCCTGCCATGGGCAGGGACACCTCCCACCAGCCCCGGTGGCTCGGGGCCTCATCCAGCCTGGCCTTGAACACCTCCAGGGAGAAGGCAGCCACAGCCTCCCTGGGCAACCTGTGCCAGTGTCTCACCACCCTCACTGGAGAGGATCTCTTCCTCATCTCCAGTCTAAATCTGCCCTCTTGCAGCTTCAATCCAATCCCCCTCATCCTATCACCCCAAGCCCTTGTCAAAAGTCCCTCCCCAGCTTTGTTGCAGGTCCTCTTCATGCACTGGAAGGTGAATGACCTCATCTCCCACTTCTCCCTTGCTTTTCCACGAGTCTGTTTCAGGATGGGTAAGCTGACAGCAGCTACCCTGTGGTCTTACCAAAACCTTCACAAGGGCCATACAATTGATGCTAATTTCTCCTTCCATATCCTTGTCTGTCTTCTACAACCATGTAAGGGAGAGCCTCATCTTGCTGCCTTCAGCTCCTATTAAGTGTTTTGACCACACAGCTAATAACCCACAGCATGTTGCCAGAAATGAAACACTTCTCCAGCAGTCCCATAGAGCAATGCTGAAAACTTCTCTGTTCTCAATCATGCCACTAAATCTGCTCAGAAGACAAAAATGACATGGAATAAGGGAAACAAAGACACCATATGGGGTGGTGAGAGCTGAGCAATAAATTAAACTTGCAGAACAAAACAAGACCCAAAAAAATCTACCCCCCCAACCCCCCAAAAAAGAAAGACAAATTGACAATAGTTTGAATTTGGCAGAGGGGCCATGCAAAATGTCAGGGACAAAACCATCTCTTGTGTGGACTAAATCTCCATTTTTAGGAATGGCATCCTAAAAGTTGAATGAGAAATGCCAGCTGGCATTAGCTGAGACCCCCCCAAGCATCTCACCCAGCAAGCAGGAATGGCTTGGGCTTCTTCAGGCCCTTTAAAGTTTGCAACTCTGGGAGTTCTGCAACAAAATGAAGTTCCAAGTCACAGAATCAGACAGAATCACAGAGTGCTAGGGGTTGGAAGTGACCTCTGGGGATCAGCAAGTCCAATCCCTCCGCTGGAGCAGGATGACCTAGGGCAGGGTCACCCACAACAGTGTGCACAGGAATGCATCCAGGCAGGAAAAAAAATCAGACTCACAGGATGTTAGGGATTAGAAGGGTCCTCCAGAGATCATCATTGAGTCCAACTCCCCTGTCAGAGCAGGACCATAGAATCCAGCACAGGTCACACAGGAATGCATCCAGACAGGCCTTGAAAGCCTCCAGAGAAGGAGACTCCACAGCCTCTCTGGGCAGCCTGCTCCAGGGCTCCAGCACCCTCACAACAAAGAGGTTTCTCCTCATGTTGAGGTGGAACCTCCTGGGTTCCAGTTTGTGTCCATTGCCCCTTATGCTATCCCAGGGTGCAACTGAGCAGAGCCTGTCCCCTCCCTCCTGACCCCCAGCCCGCAGATATTGATAGATATTTATTAAATCCCCTCTCAGTCTTCTCTTCTCCTGACTAAACTGCCCCAGGTCTCAGCCTCTCCTCCCCAAGCAGTGCTCCAGTCCCTTCCTCATCCTTGTAGCCCTCTCTTGGACTCTCTCCAGCAGATCCCTGTCCCTCCTGAGCTGGGGAGCCCAGAACTGAATGCAGTACTCAAGATGAGGCCTCAGCAGGGCAGAGTACAGGGGGAGAAGAACCTCCCTGGATCTGCTGGACACACTTTTCTTAATGCACCCCAGGATCCCTTTGGCCCTCTTGGTCACAAGGACACATTGCTGTGCCATGGAGAACTTAAGAGACTAAATGGAATCATAGAATAGTAGGGGTTGGAAGGGACCTCTGGGGATCATCCACTCCAACCCCCCAGCCAGAGCACCCAGGGCAGGTCACACAGGAACACATCCAGGTGGGTCTTGAAAGGCTCCAGGGAAGGAGACTCCACAGCCTCTCTGGGCAGCCTGCTCCAGGGCTGCAGCAGCCTCACATGAGGAAAACATCCACAGAAGGGAAAAGTTCTTTAGTGTGAGGTGAGCTCACTCTGCTCATCATCTCTGTACCTCAAGGAATATCTAATGCCAGAACAGGCTTTAAAACACCACCAGCCACCAAAAAAGAAAGGCAGGTTGGCAAACAGCAAGTTATTTTGTTCCCCACTCAGGGCTGCAGAGCTGGGAAGGAGGCACATTATCACCCAGATGCAAAGCACAATGGCTTTGCCTGCCATCCTATCAATAAAAAATCAATACAGATATATTTTTTAACTGGGCAGTTTTCTAAAGTTCTGTGTGAAGTTATTTTTAGCACCTTGGGGAGAGAAATCTTTATCTATCTATCTATTTCTTTTTCTTTTTTCATTGTCACTGAAGGATTGTTTCCATGGAAATTCTCTCACTGAACTCCTGTTTTATTTGCCCTTAAAGAGCAGAACAATTCTGTTAATGTCTCCTTACAGAGATACAATCAATTCAGAAATCTCTCTGGGTCCCTCAGTGGTTTGATGGGCAGGGAAGGAGAGCAGGAAGTGGGGGGGGGGGAAATAAAGCCAGTGGAAGGGAGAAAGGATGGGAGGGAAGGCAGGAAGGCAGGAGAAGGTGAAGGAGCAAAAGTTTCATAGGCTTACAGGATGTCAGGGGCTGGAAGGGACCCAAAGAGATCATTGAGTCCAACCCCCTGCCAGAGCAGGACCATACAATCTAGCTCAGGTCACACAAGAGCACATCCAGACAGGCCTTGAAAGCCTCCAGAGAAGGAGACTCCACAACCTCTCTGGGCAGCCTGCTCCAGGGCTCTGTGACCCTCACAGTGAAGAAGTTCCTCCTTGTACAGGGGAAGGTTCAAGCCTTTATCTAAAGATCATAGAATGGTTTGGGTTGGAAAGGACCTTAAAGATCACCCAGTTCCAACCCCCTGCCAGGGGCAGGAACACTTTTCACTAACCCAGGTTGCTCAAGGTCTCATCCAAGCTGGCTTTTAACTTCCCTGGGCAACCTGCTCCAGTGTCTCCCCACCCTCCCTGTAAAGAATTTCATCCTAATGTGCTTCCCAGCTTTCTATTTTTACCTGAGATCACACATGACACAAGACACCTCATTTAAAAGTCATCCAAAAGGGTTTCCAACAAGAGCTAAAAAGGGATTTGGCACTTCAGAAAGAGATGTGAGGGAGGGGGAAAAGGGAACTTATTATTCTTATTTTCAGATTAGCAAGGAAATAAACCCAAGGAATTAAATAAACCTAAAATGATGTACCACAAAAGTATCTGGAGAAGAGCTGCTGGAATGGGAGCTTGCACAAGGAGGCCTTGGAGGATCCCTTCCAACCCAATGCAGTCTGTAGCGTCTCACAGATAAACTGCAGGCAATAAAAGCAGCAAAGTCATCTCTCTGATGAGGAAACCCTGGGAGAATTGGGGTGTTTTAGTCAGGAAAAGAGCAGCCTGAGGGGGATCTCCTCAATGATGATCAACACTTAAAGGGTGGGGGTCAGGAGGATGGGACCAGGCTGTGCTCAGTGGTGCCCAGTGACAGGACAGGGGGGCACAGGCACAAGCCTGAACATCAGAAGCTTCATCTCAGCATGAGGAGGAACTTCTTTAATTGAAGGGTGGCAGGGCACTGGAGCAGGCTGCCCAGAGAGGTGGTGGAGTCTCCATCTCTGGAGACATTCCAACCCAGCCTGGATGTGTTCCTGTGTGAGCTTCTCTAGGTGGCCCTGCTTTTGGCAGGAGGTTGGACTTGATGAGCTCCAGAGGTCCCTTCCAACCCCTACCAGTCTGTGACTCTGTGATGAGTGAGACTTCTTTCTGCCTTTAAATATATGCTGAAAAACAGCAGGACCATTGTTTGTGAGGAAATTAGGAAGTGTGCTGATTAGTTAAGCATGTCATAATGAGGTTAAGAATTCCCAACAGGCTGACAGAAACGTAGGTGTCTGGGAAGAAGAAGACAAAAACCCCACCACCACCACTGCAGAGATGTGGCTTCAGCTTCTTCTTTCATTTAGGTTTCTTTTTTCCCCCCTATGATAAGTGAACATATGGAGATTAATTTCAGTGTGGGAGTGACAGTGTGGATCTCTAATTAATTGTCCTAGAAAATAAAGAATGTTTCTGCCTTACTCACAGAGGCCATTTGGCTGAAGTGGTGCCTTCCATGATCAAACTCTGGGTGTGATCTGCAGTATTTGGTGTAAAATCTGAACCAAGTGCAGAGGGAAAAGGAAAACAGAAACAAGTTGGGCAAGAATCTCTCAGGAGACCCTGCCTGGAGTACTGAGTCCAGTCCTGGTGCCCCCAGCGTAAGAGGGACGTGGAGCTGTGGGAGCAGCTCCAGAGCAGGGCTGCAAAATGATCACAGGGCTGGAGCACCTCTGCTGTGGGGACAGGCTGGGAGAGTTGGGGTTGCTCAGCCTGGAGAGGAGAAGGTTCCAGGCAAAACTTAGAGCTGCCTTCCAGTACCTGAAAGGACTGCAGGAGAGCTGGGGAGGGACTGTTCAGAAGGGCTTGCAGTGAACAGGACAAGGGGCAATGGATGGAAGCTGGCAGAGGGGAGACTTAGACTGGAGATTAGGAAGAAATTCTTTGCAGTGAGGGTGGTGAGACACTGGCACAGGCTGCCCAGGGAGGCTGTGGATGTCCCCTCCCTGGAGCTGTTCAAGGCCAGGCTGGATGAGGCCTTAAGCAACCTGGGCTGGTGGGAGGTGTCCCTGCCCATGGCAGGGGGTTGTCACTGGGTGGTCTTTAAGGTCCCTTAAGGTCAGAGAGCTTCATGTGGGGATTGGTAGCAAACCAGTGGGGGGAAAGAAAAGAATGCACCATGCACAACTTTTGGTTAATTGCAAGGTTATTGCAGCACTGAGCAGAGAGTAGCAATGAGAGCAAACCATGGCCACAAAAATACATCCCTCTCATTACCTTGTAACACAGAGCTTAAGGAGTGAACCACACAAAAACCCTCAGGGGTGCCACAGGACAACAAACACCTCTGGGTGCAAGAGATCCTGCCATGCACTACAAAGGGCTGAAAAACTGATTCAGGGAATTGGAGTCTGCAAATGCAGAGAAATTTTCAGGAGGAGGATTGGAAATTTTATGAAGGGAATTGGAATTGGAAGCTTAGAATCCCAGAATCAAAGAGACTTCAGGGAGCAGTTCACAACAAAGATCCTAAATCTCAGGAGGGGAATGAGCATTTGAAAATGTGGAGAGCTTCTCAAGAGAGGAACTGCAAACTTTGTTAAGGAAATGAGGATTTGACCATTTAGGGAACAGTTGCATGTGAGGATTCTCGACGTGATTCAGGAAACTGGAATGTTAAGGTTTGGAAAGCTTCAGGAGAATTGGAAAAAACTAGAGAACATTTGGAATAGAATAGAATAGAATAGAATAGAATAGAATAGAATAGAATAGAATAGAATAGAATAGAATAGAATAGAATAGAATAGAATAGAATAGAATAGAATAGAATAGAATAGAATAGATCAGGTTGGAAGAGACCTTTGAGATCATCAAGTGCAACCTATCACCCAACACCATCTGATCAACTAAACCATGGCACCAAGGGCCTCATCCAGGCTCTTCCTAAATACCTCCAGGGATGGTGATTCCACCACCTCCCTGGGCAGCACATCCCAATGGCCAGTCTCTATCTGGGAAGAATTTCTTCCTAACATCCAGCATGAACCTCCCCTGGCACAGCTTCAGACTGTGTCCTCTTGTTCTGGTGCTGCTTGCCTGGGAGAAGAGACCAACCCCCACCTGGCTACAGCCTCCCTTCAGGGAGTTGGAGAGAGCAAGAAGGTCTCCCCTGAGCCTCCTCTTCTCCAGGCTAAGCAACCACAGCTCCCTCAGCCTCTCTGCCCAGGGCTGTGCTCCAGACCCCTCCCCAGCTTTGTTGCCCTTCTCTGGACACCTTCCAGCATCTCAACATCTTTCCTAAACTGAGGAGCCCAGAACTGGACACAGGACTCCAGGTGTGGCCTGAGCAGTGCTGAGCACAGGGGGAGAATCACCTCCCTGCTCCTGCTGGCCACACTGCTGGCCAAATTTAAAACTAAGGAGCATAAACCTGATGAGGGAAATTGGAGATGGGGGGAACACTTCAAAATAAGGATTGCAAATGCTCTCAAGGAAATGGGAATGTGAAGATTTAGGGAATGCCTCCACTGAAGGACTGCAAATTACATAGAGGAAATTGGAATCTAAACATTTAGACAACATGTCAATACTTCGGATGGTAAACTCGAGGAAGGAAAAATGAAATCTGAGCATTTAGAGAACAAATCAAAAGGAGGAGTGTAAATTTGAACATCATTTGAAGAATTAGAGACCACAAGGAGAACGTAAGGACTGAAAATTATAGTGGGGCAATGAGAACTGGGAAGTTCAGAGACCATTGCAACACCAGGGCTGTGAAGTGGGTGAAGGCAAAATGGAATTTGAACATTTAGAGAGCATTTCACCACCAGGACTGAACATCTGGATAGAATGTGGAAGTTTAGAGACCATTCCCACATCAGGACTGCAAATTTGCTTACAGAAATTGGAATTTGCAAATTTAAAGAGGATTTCAACATAGAATCACAGAATTGTTAGGGTTGGAGGGGAGCTCAAGGCTCAGCCAGTTCCAGCCCCCCTGCCATGGCCAGGGACACCTCACACTACAGCAGGTTGCTCACAGCCGCCTCCAGCCTGGCTGCAAACACCTCCAGGGATGAGGCTTCCACCACCTCCCTGGGCAACCTGTGCCAGGCTCTCACCACCCTCCTGGGGAACAACTTCTTCCTCACATAAGGACTGAAAATTTGCACAGAATGTGGAAATTTAGAGACCATTTGTCTGTAAGGAAAGGAGAACCTGAAAAGGTAGAGAGCAAACTGCTCCCACTGACTGTCAATACCAATTTTTCCTTCCCTGTATCACCCATTCCCAGCAGCTGTATGAAACCCACTGGTGGGATAAATATTAACTTCTGGAGGAAAGCAAATATCAAGGAAGCCAGGAATGAAATGTGGCTGCCTTTCTCCCAGCTGTTCTCTGGGCTGTTAGGAGCTGGGCTCTGCCATGCTCGCGCTGGGGCAATATTGCTTTGTTTATTTACCTACTCGCCTGCTACTACCTGGCCTGGAGTGAGTTTGGTTTTGCTAAGAGCTGTGGGGTTGATAGCCCAGGAGAAGGCTGGGCCCCTTTTTTAAACACAATAAAAAGTTAGCAGATTGTCTTATCAAGGCACAGCAACATTATTCTAGCACATCTGAGCCCTCAGCAACCTTTGATGTGCCTCCCACACTTTACACAAATACCAGCTCTAACTCCCGGCACTGGATTTTGACAAGCTGGCAACCTCAGGGAATCATTGGGGTTGGAAAAGATCTTCAAGATCATGGAGCCCAAAAGAACTTCTTCAGGGAAACAGTCCTCCAATACCAGAAAGGGACCTACAAGAAAGCTGAGGAGGGAAAGATTTGTCCAGTTCTGGGGCCCTCAGTTCAAGAGAGATATTGAGGTACTGGAAGGTGTCCAGAGAAGGGCAACAAAGCTGGGGAGGGGTCTGGAGCACAGCCCTGTGAGGAGAGGCTGAGGGAGCTGGGGTTGCTTAGCCTGGAGAAGAGGAGGCTCAGGGGAGACCTTCTTGCTCTCTCCAACTCCCTGAAGGGAGGTTGTAGCCAGGTGGGGGTTGGTCTCTTCTCCCAGGCAACCAGCACAAGAAAACCAGCACCAGAACAAGAGGACACACACTCAAGCTGTGCCATGCAGATTCAAGCTGGATGTTAGGAAGAAGTTCTTCCCAGATAGAGAGACTGGCCATTGGGATGTGCTGCCCAGGGAGGTGGTGGAGTCACCATCCCTGGAGATCTTCAAGAAAAGCCTGGATGAGGCACTCAGTGCCATGGTCTGGTTGATTGGATAGGGCTGGGTGATAGGTTGGACTTGATGATCTTGGAGGTCTCTTCCAACCTGGCTGATTCAATGATTCTATGACTTTCTTTACAAGTGTTTGCAGTGTTAGGACAAGAGGGAAGTTATTGAAGCTTGAGCAGGAGAGAAAAGGGAAAAGGAATGACTGAAATAGTGACAAGTAAAGCTTGCTGAAAATCAGAATCTTGTTTACATCTTTAGCATCATTTCATTGTGAAGGAATAGAAGGCTCCAGGGATACCTCACAGCAGCCTTCCAGTGCCTAAAGAGGGCTACAAAAAAGCTGGGGAGGGACTTTTGACAAGGGCTTGGAGGGATAGGATGAGAGGGAATGGATTAAAGCTGGAAGAGGAGAGATTGAGATTGGAGATTGGGAAGAAATTCTTTGCAGTGAGGGTAGGGAGACACTGGCACAGGTTGCCCACAGAGGTTGAGGATCTCCCTTCCCTGGAGGTGTTCAAGGCCAGGCTGGATAAGGCCCTGAGCAACCTGGGCTGGTGGGAGGTGTCCCTGCCCATGGCGGGGGGTTGGAACTGGATGATCTCGAAGGTCCCTTCCAACCCAAACCATGCCATGAATCTCTGAGCCTATGAAACATGACCCTGGTTGAAATTTCCTTTTGGCTTTGCAATCAGATAAATCACAATTAGTGCACAGAATGCACCCTAGCAGAGGAACAGCAGAAGAACAAAATGAAAGCAACAAATGCTAAAGGGTTATTACCCCAAAGACATTTACTCTAGAGCTAAACATGGCACTCACCCTGCAGTGGTTGCAGTAATTAAACAGATCCCTCAGCCATCAACTAAATTTACAGCATTTAGAGGTCACAATGGGAAAGAAAGTCAAAAATAGAGAACAAATAGGCATTCTTTGAAGGCCCCTTCCAACCCAACCCATTCTATGGTTGTAGTATCAGGAAGGAAGAAGTATTGTATAAGGAGCATGGAGAACTCTCAGGAGTCACATGGAAAAACAAACAAAACCATAATTGATGTGACTAAAGGCAAGCAGAAATAGACCATGGCACTGATGCTTATGGTATAAGAATGCAAGATCTGTACTAGACACTCAAGAAAAGAAATAGCAATTGTAGAAATATGATCTGGGTACATCTGGATTTATAATAGAATCTTACACCCATAGAATGGTTTGCATTGGAAGGGACCTTAGAGATCATCTAGTTCCAACTCCCCTGCCATGGGCAGGGACACTTCCCACCAGCCCAGGCTGCTCAAGGCCTCATCCAGCCTGGGCTTCAAGGGATGAGGCATCCACAACTTCTCTGGGCAATCCATTCAAGTTTCTCACCACCCTCACAGGCAAGAATTTAATGCATTACAGCTTTTATTTCACTGACAGCAGCAGGGCTGGATTTGATGAGCCCCAGAGTTCCCTTCCAACCCACAGGAATGTGTCCAGGTGAGATTGGAAAGTCTCTAGAGAAGAAGACTCCACAGCCTCTCTGGAGCACAGCCTGCTCCAGGGCTCCAGCACCCTCACACCAAAGAAGTTTCTCCTCATCTTGAGGTGGAACCTCCTGGGTTCCAGTTTGTGTCCATTGCCCCTTGTCCTATCACAGGATACCACTGGCAAGAGCCTGGCCCCTTCCTGACACCAACCCTGCAGGTATTTGTAACCATTGCTCAGATCCCCTCTCAGCCTTCTCTCTCCAGGCTAACCAGCCCCAGGGCTCTCAGCCCTTCCTCATCACACAGATGTTGCAGTCCCTTCAGCATCCTTTTAGCATCCACTGGACTCTCTCCAGTATTTCTCTGTCCTTCTTGAACTGGGGAGCCCAGAACCAGCCACAATACTCCAGATGTGGTCCCAGCAGGGCAGAGTTCAGTGAGAAGAGAACCTCCCTTGACCTGCTGGCCACACTCTTCTTAATGCCCCCTCAGATACCCTTGGCCTTCTTGTCCACAAGGGCACATTGCTGTCCCGTGGAGAACTTCTTGTCCACCAGGACTCCAAGACCCTTCTCCATGGAGCTGCTTTCCAGGGGCTGAACTCCTAATAAAAAAACCTATCAATGTTAAAGTGAGGAGAAACAAACTTTCAAACATTCATTAGAATGCTGCTACTTAGCTCATATGAGGCCAGGAGCAACCTGGTCTAGTGGAAAGGGTCCCTGCCCATGCCAGGGGGCCTTGGAACTAGCTGATTTTCAAGGTCCCTTCCAACCCAGACCGTTCCATGAAGCCATGTAAACCAAAGCAAACTGAGCTTTGGTGGCATCAGCTCTCTCTCTGTGTTCTGTGCTAGCAGAAAAGATCAATAGGATGTTCCTCTGCCTACGTCCCTGTTATCAATTAGATAACACAGCAGCCTCGTATCGAACCAGCGGAGTTTCAATAGATCATGTTCTGGGCACATCTAGCAAGAGGACTGCTGGGAGGTTATTTTTAGGCTACCACACATTGCCCAGCAATAAAGAAACTTTGGTTTAGGCCAGAAGTGGATTAAAAAACAGAAACAGTGTTTGGTAAATTACAGCAGCGCAAACATGGGCAGTTTGGTTACCTTCACTTCAGGCTGGATTCGGTGAGATGCTTAGCAATCACTGAAGCTCACACCTCTGTTACTAAAAATACCTTGAATTACTCAAAGGGACTCAAAATTGAAAGTCACAGAATCACACAGCAGCATTCAGGTTGGGAAAGACCCTCAGGATCACCAAGTCCAAGCCAGAACCCTACTCTGCAAGGCTCACCCCTAAACCGTAGCCCCAAGCACCACATCCAAACTGCCTTTAAACACAGCCAGGCCTGGGGACTCCACCGCCTCCCTGGGCAGCACATTCCACTCCCTGACTACTCTTGCTGGGAGAAAATGTTTCCCAGTCTAAAGCTACCCAGTGGCAGCTTGAGGCCATTCCCTCTTGTTCTGTCACTAATTACCTCTGAGAAGAGACCAGCAGCAGCCCTCTAAAACATCCTTTCAGGTAGTTGTAGAGAGCAATGAGGTCTCCCCTCAGCCTCCTCTTTTCCAAACCAACCATCCCCAGCTCCTTCAGTCGCCCTTCATAAGGTTTGTTCTCTATCACAGACTGGGAGGAGAGGCTGATGCAGCCATTCAGTGAGACCTGGGCAGCCTGGAGAGCTGGGCAGAGGGGAACCTCATGGGGTTCAACAAGGGTAAGTGCAGAGTCCTGCACATGGGGAGGGACAACACCACACACCTGTGCAGGTTAGGGCTGTTCAGAAGGCTCTTCCATCTCTGAAGACTTTCAGGACCCATCTGGACATGCTCCTGTGTGACCTTCTCTAGGCATCCTCCCTTGGCAGGGTGGGGAGTCTATGATCTCCAGAGGTCACTTCCAGCCCCTACCATTCAGTGATTCTCTGACTGATACCCATTTTAAAGGCCATTTTAGGCAGGTGGAGTATTTTTCTTAGGAGCTTAAAACCAGCCCAAATGGTTTAGAGCTATACCTGATCAAGAAAGAAAGAAAAAATTCCTTTATTTAAGTGTGTTTTGGTCCCTTATGAGTTGGATGATGAACTGAATAAGGTAGTGGCTTGGTCTCTTTTTTTCCCTGATGCCCCTCCTTGAAGGAAGTGCAAAAAGGGAGCTTTTAGCTCTAATGACTCTTAAATGTTTCAAAACCACCTTGAGCAATGGCCAAGGGGCAGAGATGTTAATGTTTGCTGAAGGAACCCAAGGCTGTCTCTTTTCTTATCCAAAGGACTTTGAAGTAGCATAGCTGGAAAAAAAAAACAATTTATCTTCTCCTCAAGACAATTACCCTGCAGTGATGGGGGAGAGAGGAGGGGCTACATCTACTCTGCCTCAGACTGATTTTTCTCGAGTCAAGAGGGTGACTCAGACTGGTCAGTGGTGATGATGTTAGCCTCAGGAGAGAGAGAGCTTGCTTATCCCTGCTGCTTCTTATCTTGGGGAGGGGTGGAAAAACAAACAAAAGCCTTGTTGTCCCTTGATCAGCGAGGTGAAGACGACAACTTTACAAGCTCTGAAGCAGACATTCAATCAGCATGAACTGGAAGAGGCCCACAACACCCAGAGAAATCAATGAAGCTTCACAAACTGACATCAGCTGACCCAAAGGCTCTCCAAGATAAGACCACAACTTCAGCAGCCACCTTCGGCAGAGAAGCCTGAAAAAGCAACCCATCCAAAGTCACCATGGGAGCATAAGTCACATGAACGAACACTTTGTTATCTCAGTGTGGAACTGTACTTGTCATGGACCCTCAGGAAGCAGATCTGTACCTTGGAGATCATTATGGATGTCCCCACGTTTTGAGTTCAGTTTTGGTCCATGCTGTACAAAAACCAGGGATGTGAACAGGATGGCAAGTGTCCAGAGCAGGGCCAGGAGAATGGTCAGAGGCCTGGCAGCCCTGCCCTGTGAGGAAAGGCTGAGAGGGCTGTCTTTGCTCAGCCTGCAGAAGACAGGGATTAGAGGAGACCTTATTACCATGGACCAGCAGATAAAGGGTGGCTCCCAGGAGGATGGAGACTCCCTTTGTACAAGGAGTCCCATGGAGAAGACAAGAGGTGATGGGGACAAGTTACTGCTGGGGAGATTCCCATTGGACTCCAGAAGAAAATCTTTCCCCAGAACAGTCAGGCACTGGAATCATCTCCCAAGGGCAGTGGTGGATACCCCTACACTGGACAGCTTTAAGACTCGGCTTGCCAGGGTGCTGGGCCAGCTCATTTCAGCCACACTATCAGCTACAAAGGTTGGACCAGCTGATCCTTGGGGTCCCATCCAACCTGGCATTCTGTGGTTCTATAATTCTATGAGTCTTAGCTTGATGGGTGAGCTGCCTGACCAGTACACATCCATACAGGACAGGCATGGAGGGATCACAGCACCTCCCCTATGGGCACAGACTGAGAGAGCTGGGACTGTCCAGCCTGGAGAAGAGAAGGCTCCAGGGAGGCCTTAGAGCAGCCTTCCAGTACCTGAAGGGGGCTACAGGAGAGCTGGGGAGGGACTGTTTAGAAGGCCCTGTGGTGGCAAGACAAGGGACAATGGTTTTAAACTAGAGCAAGTTTAGATTAGACATGAGGAAGAAGTTCTTCACTCTGAGAACTTCAGCTCTGAGAGTGGTGAGAAACTGGAACAGGTTGCTCAGAGAAGTTGTGGAAGCCTCAGCCCTGGAAGTGCTTAAGACCTGGCTGAATGAGGCTTTGAGCAACCTGGGCTGGTGGGAGGTGTCCCTGCCCAGGGTCGGGGGGTTGGAACTGGATGATCTTTAAGGTCCCTTGCAACTCAAGCCACTGTAGGCAGGCTAACAGCAGTTTCAGGGAGATAGGTGAGAGCAGTGCTACTTTGAACAAACCCCCCTGGTGAACTGCAGAGTGGTCAGGCATTGGCACAGGCTGCCCAGGGAGATGGTGGAGTCCCCAGCCCCGGAAGGTGTTCGAGAACCCTGTGGCCATGGCACCTGGGGACAGGGTTTGATGGCCATGGAGGTTGGTTGGGTTGGTGGCTGGACTGGCTGATCTTAGAGAGCTTTTTCAACTCAATACATTCTATGATTCTGTGAATTGCTTCCAGGAAAGCCTTGCCTGGGACTTTGTCCATCCTTTAGGAATCCAACCATGCATGAGCAGTGGTCTAGCTTTGGGGAGAACACTCCTGCTCCAAACTGGGGAAGTGCTGTGTAGGAAAAGTAACTGCAGGGGAGGCACCTGGACAGCTGCTCTATTTCTGAGTCCTACAAGTTTGGGTACTTGCAGAGTAGTTAGTTGACCAACACTGCGGCAGCTGAAGAACGTAAAGCTAAAAGAAAAACTGGAAATGTTGGGAGGGAAATGGAAGAGAGGGAATGAAAAATCAAGACTTTTAAATCTCCATTTGCATTCCCAGCTGGAAGCAGAAATCCTCAGCTCCTGAACGGTCAAGAGAAAGAATTTCGAGGTGATAATAATGCAAATGTTTAGAGATAGTTCTCTTTCCTCAGGGAGGGGTGGATGACTTCAGGATGAATTGGGTGATGAGGCTTTGTTTCACGAGGTCATTGCTAGGCTTTATTGCTCATTGTGACACCTACAAGATGAGCCAGGTGGCAATTGTGTCTTGATCTAAAAGGCTTTGGTGTCTTTCAGGCAATAGATGGATCTGTTGGGATGCAGGATAACAGAATGGTCCCAAGATGCAGCCTCCTCAGGCTGGTACAAACCAGAGCAGGGCCTCAGCCAGGAGGACAAGAAATGAGGGACACCTCCTTCTCTCTACAACTCCCTGAAAGGAGGTTGCAGTGAGCTGGGGGCTGGTCTTTTCTCTCTAGTATCAGGTGATAGAAGGAGAGGAAATGGCCTCAAGCTGTGCCAGGGAAGGGTTAGGTTGGAGATAAGGAAGAATTTCTTTGGTGCAAGAGTGGTCAGGGATTAGCACAGGCTGCCCAGGGAGGTGGTGGAGTCCGCATCCCTGGACGGTGTTCGAGAAACCTGTGGCCATGGCACTTGGGGACATGGTTTGATGGCCATGGTGGGGTTGGGTTGATGGTTGCAGTCAGTGATCTTAGAGAGCTTTTCCAACCCAACCAATCCTATGATACTATGTTAAAAGTCTCACAGTGAGCAGATGGGATTCAGGAAACCCACTTCAAATCCCCTGTGACACATTTTCTGCTTCTGTTACAAGCTTATGATACTTCTGTCCTTTGAGGGTTGGGCACGGAATGAGTTGAGCTATTGCCACTCATTTGCAGGTGTGGCCTCTCCAAATCACCTGCAAACCAGGCTGAATCGCCCTGGAATGGTAAATCCCCCTCAAAATGAAGTGAAAGCTCTCCAGAAATACTCCTGCCTGCATCTTGCTTTTGCTTGCTCTCTACAGTTGGTGACCTACATTACAAGGAATGTTTTTTCTCAGTCAATTACGTGTCCTAACCCCTCGAAACGAGAGCAGTGCCTATTTTCACACCAAAAAAAAAAGCATGAAGAGTGTTGTAGCTCCAGGACTTCATTTGGAAATCCTTCTGAAAGCCTCAGGGAGAAGACTCTGTAGAGCTAGGAGAAATATCTTCTCTGTGTTGCACGTTTTACTCTACCTCCCTGTAGGAGTGCAACAGGAGCGGTAAATAATAACTAATCTGTGCCTTGGAAGATGTCCACTTGGAGAACTCTACAATTCTCTCTGCAACTGTGTAAAAGGAGGTTGCAGCGAGGTGGGCATTGGTCTCATCTCCCTAGTATCAGGTGATAGGAGAGGAAATGGCCTGAAATTGTGCCAGGGGAGGGTTAGGATGGAGATGAGGAACAATTTCTTTGCTGCAAGAGTGGTCAGGGACTGGCACAGGCTGCTCAGGGAGGTGGTGGAGTCCCCATCCCTGGAGGTGCTGAAGAAACCTGTGGCCGTGGGCAGTTTGGGACACAGTTTAATGGCCATGGTAGTGTTGGGTTGACAGTTGCACTTGGTGACCTTACAGGTCTCTTCCCACTCAAACAATTCCATGACTCTACGATTCTAATCACAGTATCCCAGAAACATCATGTTGATATGCACCCCTCCCACCTTGACTTCCTCCCTGTGAAGAAAAGAGGGTATGATTCCCATTTCACAGGCAGAGATCTGAAGCACAATCTACCTAGTTTCCCTCAAGCCAGAAGGGAGCAGGTAGAGACATGCACCCAAACTGCAATGCGTTAAGCACATCATCTCCTTCTTAGCTGCAGCGAAGCTAATTTTGTCTGCCTGAGAGCCAGGAGATATGACAGAACTGTGCAGAGCACATCTGCCACTCTTCTCAAGCTGGATGGAGAAATGCCATTTCCAAGTGCCTGGGGAAACCTCTCTCTGAGCTACAGCCATCAGCGTGCTGAGCGAGGTGCTGAGCTGCAGGCAGAATGTAAGAGAATTTGGTTTATGTGTGTCCTGATAGCTTTATGTTCTCGGGGGAAAGGCCAGAAATCTGAGCAAGAGAACAGTCGGCAGGATTGCTTACCTCAGTATTTTGATTTTTCAATTGACCTCTAGATCTGGAGAGGTAAGGAGGTATTTTTAGCTCCATCCAAAACGGGCAGGAACCATTTAGTGCTCCCAGCCGCTATTGATTGCCTCTCTTGAACAAGGAGAGAAAAAATGTTAACGGGCATTCAGGTAAGAAAGAATGAAGACAATGAAGCTCAGGCAAGCCATGCTAATCATGTAGTTAGGATGATTTATTTATTTGCCAGTCCTTGTGGGGCTGTTTTGTGCTGACTTCATCCTGTTGCTTTAACCCTCTAGGCTCTGCAGCAGCAGTGCCACAAGAGCTTCTCCATTTCATTTCTTTGGCAGCAGTGGGGTTTGAAGGGGAACAAAGGCGAGCAAGCAGGGTTATTTCTGGCAGGCTGAGAGAACCTGCCAGCCCGTGGCACAGCTGGCCAGTCATTGCAGCAGAAGGGCGGCGGGATGGCAAAGCAAAGCTCGGAACAACCAAAGCGCTCTAGAATTCCGCCTGCTTTATGGATGGGGATTTTTTTTTTGACCCTGCGGTGGGAAGGGAATGATCTACCGCATTGGCGGAGGAGAACTTAAATCGGGGTCTTTTATTTCCAGTTTAATTCCCAGTCCAGGGACTTGTCTCCCCGGACAACTCGCCGAGGCTCAAACGTTCACGACCCCATTTGTTTTTCTTTCTCCAACGGAAGAGCCTTCAGCCGAAGACAGGGAGGTGCTGAACACCCGCGGCCTCCACACCTTCCCCGTCCTCCTGCGGGAGCTGCCGGAGCCCCGCGAGAGGCAGGCACGGCTAACCCCCGCCGCTCCTCGCTCCCCACCACCGGCAGCGACGACAAACGCGCTGCTCCCCGCCGCTCCGCACCTCAAAGCCCCCCCCGCAACAGGGGACCCGAAGCCTCGGGGACGCCCGGTTCATGCCCGCGGCCGCTCGACAGCCTCGCCCAGGCTCCGCCGTGCTCCCCGCGGCTCCCAGAGGCACGGAGCCGGCGCTCAGCACCGCCCAGCTGTCCCCGGCAAAGGGGGCAGGGAGGGGAGGAGGCCGTCAGGCGATACCGCGGCGGGCACGGCATGGCGTCTCCGCGGCCCCGAGGGCAAAGGAGAGCTGCGAACCGTTAGGGAGGCCTCACACGGTCACGCCTCCCCAACCTCGCCGCCCCCGGCACGGCCCCCGCCCACCGCGGGCAAACTGACGCGGCCTTGCCCCGCGGACCGGCTGCCGCCCGTCCCCCTCTCTGTCGCAGAGCCCGCCGCCGCCGGGAGATTCCCTGGCCCCGGCTGGCAGCGGCCTGCGACCCGGGGGGCTGGGACGCGGGGGGAGGGGGACGATACGACAGAGGCCGCCCCGCCTCCGCCCCGCCCCGCGGGAGCCGCTCGTGGCAAAGTCACCGACCCCCGGAGCCCGCCGGGCTCCATCAAACGCCGCGGGCCCGCCCATCTACGTCATGGAAACAAGCGCGTCATGCCCCCGGCCGCCCAATGGCAACGCCGGGGGGGCGGGCACAGGCGCCAGGCCCCGCCCCCAGGGGCGCCGTGCCTACCGGAGCCCCTCCCCGCCCTCCTCCCCCTCCGCCCCCATTGAAGGCGCCGCACGTCGGGACCCCCCCCCCTCCTTTCCTCGGCGCTGCGAGGGGCCCCGTCATGTGACCGGCGCTCCGCAGGCGGTGAGGGGGGCGGCGGGGACCGGCGGCGGTTTGCGGCGCCGAGAGGGGAGGGGGCGGCGGCGGGAGCGGACAAGTGAGTGACCGAGGCGGGCGAACGGGTGGAGGAGGAGGAGGAGGAGGAGGAGGGAGGCGGGCGGATCGTTGCGCTCCGCCCCGCCCTGCCCGGTGGCGCTGGGGCTCCTGTAGCGGTTGTGCTGCGGCGCTGGGGCTCCGGTGGTGTGATCGCCTCTACCCGGTGCGTGCGGGGGGAAAGGAGGCGGGCGGGCCCCCGGGGAGCGGCGGCGGTGGTAGCCCTCGCGAGGAGGGCGAATCGCTGGTTCCTGCCGGTGAGGCGACGGGGGCGGAGCGGGCGGTCTGCGTCCCCCCCCTTCTCCTCCTCCTTCCTCCTCCTCCTCCCCCGGCTCTCCCCGCGCCGGTGCCCCCTCCCTTCTTCCCAATTCGGTCGTCGCTTCTCCCCCTCACCCCCCCTCCCCCCAGCCTCCGCCGCCTCTCCCGCCCTCCTCCCGCGGCCGCAGGGCGGGGGCGGCGCGGCGGGGCCGGCCGGCCGTGGGCAGGGCGAGGAGCGCGGGGACCTTGTGCGCTCGGCGGCGAGCGGGCGGGCGGCGGCAGGTTCACGGGTGCCTCGTCCCGGCCCCCGGCTGGAGGCTGGGCGGCGGCGGGATCGGCCCCGCGACGCCGAGGTAAGCACGACGGTGGCGGCGGTGGCTTGGGGAAGATCTCCTCCCGTCTTGGCCGGGACGGGCAGCGGCGGCAGGTGCAGCGTTGCTCCGCTGTCGCGGGGCTGCGGGCCGTGACCGGGCTCCCATCGGGGAGGCAGCGGGGCCGGTGGCTGTGGGGTTGGTTGCTGCTCTTCTAGGCTTTAGTCGGTTTTTCCCTGCAGGTAACCGGAGCGCGCACCTGGTCGTGCAGCCGGGGCGCGGCGTGACCTTGAGGGCAGCGGATGCGGGGCTGAGCCTCCACGGGAGCGCAGCCGCCGGGCGCGGCAGCGCCGCGGATCCCCGCGGCCGGGCACGCCGGGGCCCCGCAGTCCCCCGTGGGCGGGGTGGGGGTCGCGCAAACTCGACGGATTAAGGTGGTGCTCAGCCTCCGCCGGGTTAAGTAGCCGGGATTAGCCCGCTGCGGCTGCACGACACCGACATCCCGGGCGCTTCTCCGCCGCCCCGCGGAGGTCGGGAGCCCGGCAGCCGCGCAGCCTTGCCCGCCGGCGTCTCATCCCTCGCCGCGCCCCCGGGGCGGTGTTTTTTTGGCCACGGCTGGCTCGTACGCCTCTCTCGGCCGGAGCGGGCGGGCTGTTTTGATTTATCGATGCCTGACCGGGCTGTTCGTCCACCGACGCTGGAGGGGAGAGGATGCGACTCCCCCCCGGTAGCCGGTACCGCGGACCCGCCGGGGGCGTCGCGCCGCGGGTGAGCGCGAAGCTGTGTGGGGCCGTTTCGCGGTTGGAAGCGTCTGTAACGGCGGTGTCAGCCGTGTCCCGGTAACCTTTGGATGTGGCACCACGTGAGTTCGGTAGCGGGCCGGAGCCTCCGGCGGTGCATGGCCGGTGCTGGGTGCGGGAGGGAGCGGAGCGGGGCGATGGGAGGGCGAGTGTCCACCCCACCGCCTGCCCGAGCTTCCCGCTGCCGAGCCTCTGGGGCTGGGGTCGGAAGGGTTGGGGATCGCGGGGGGAAGGTCTCATGGAAAGCTGATGGGTAGAGGTGGTCGTGAGCGGTTCTCATGGCTTGAGCTGTGGCTACCGGAGCGGTGAGCGGGGTCAGGCTGAGCAGCGAGAAGCGTTTGGAGGTCGGGAGCTGTGGGTGAGTCTGTCCCAGGGTCTTCTATTTGAGGGACAACCTATTTGGCCAGCTTCAGTGGGAGTGTGTGCAGTGCTTGGCATCTTCCACATTTCGTATCGATCCTTACTTATATTTAAATGTTGGGTTTTGTTTGTTTGGTTTTTTTTTCTTTTTCACTCCTTAAACTGTGTGAGAAGAAAGGGGAGAAAGAAAGATGCTCAGGACCTGATTTTCAGAGGCTTTTTGCTTGTCTAAGATTCCCCCCCGCAGAAAACCTTAACTATCTGTTCTGTGCAGCACTCTTCAATTTGTAATCCCAGGTGCTGAAGCTTTCTTAAGGTCTGGTGAGAATAGAGGAGTTAGATAATAAAGGAGCTGGGGATAATAACTTAAAATGCCTTCAACCACCGTTCTGAGAGTGCTTGCGCTGGTATCCAGCTCACCAGTGACTGGTTTAGGTGACTATTCAAATAGTCTCCCTTTTTGGAAGTGAGGTCCCCGAGCCAAAGGTACCTGTGAAGCGTGTCTTGCCTCGGGAGCGACTGACAGTCTTGACTTGCTGAGTGTGCCTTTGGAAAACCACCACCTAGCTGCTGCATCGTTAAAGCACTTGTGGATCCTAATGAATTCGAGTTGAAATGGTGTTTGAAAAGAGCTCGGCTAGATAGCTTGCTAACATCTTGGGTCATAAATGGCATATTCAGGAGGTGATGGCTCTAAGCTACAACCCGTGCCGGTTTTTCCCCTCCCTCCCTTGCTGTTTGTTGGACTTCATCAAGGATTTGTTCCAAACACCACAAAATCATAGATTCATAGAACGGTTTGGGTTGGAGGGGAACTTAAAGATCACCTTAGGTCCAAAGGGTGAATTCCAACAGAAGTGAACTTTTGGGTATCTTGGAGCTTGTTGTTGGCTCTTTTGGCAGGAACAGCTTCCAGTGTGCTAGGACTTTAATACTTAGGGCATAATGAATGGAAACTCTCTCGGTGTCAGTGGAAAAAGTGGTCACTGAATTCAGGGAGGGGAAAAAAAAACCAACAAACAACAGAACAACAAACCTTGCACATTTCAATGTGAGGTTTCTAGTCTGCAGCAGCCTTGTTGAGTGGTTTGGTGTACTGCTGCTCTTGGCAGTTGAGTGGAGAGTGACCCCCCAGGCTGGGGGTTACTCGAAGGGAAATGGGGAGAACATGTGTTCCATGGAGGTTTTTTCCCCAGCCAGTCTTGCCGTCTGGGTGCTGAATTGCAACATTTCAACTTCAGCTCGCTCCGAGCAAGGCGCTGCTGCCGGTGTAGGTGGCTAAAATGATACAAATCACATCTAATTCCGAAGGGAACTGTGGCTGCGCTCTGTGCGTGGCCACTCGGTGACTCACTATTGCATACTAAGCAGAAACCAGACCAGGGTCACATTAACGTTGGGGTAAACTGGATTGGTTTCTCACAAAGTTGCCTTACATAGGGATAAAAGTAAAGGATCCCCATAATTGGAGTGATTCTACCAGTTAAAAATGCTCTGCAGTCTAAGGTTAGAATCTCATTTACAAAGTGACTCCTGCGTGGACCACACCGTAGAGAACTTCTGTCGGCTGCTAACATTGAGAACCTCCAAACCATGCGGTGGGAGCTTAAGAGGAAGCTGAGAGGCTTGTAAACGTCCTGCAGCTCGGTCAGGAAGGTCTAATCGTTAATGGCCTTTCTTTTTTTCCTTTTCTTTACTGTTTGAGTTAATTTGGGCAATAAGAATCTGATCACCTGGAGACAGGCGTAAGGTTAAAGATTTTTAAGGAGCAAGAAACGTGGTCTGAGTTTAATTGGAAAAGAGGAATTTAAAGTGGAGACAGAAGATTTGAAGAAGACAAAAAAGTGTAGGTTGGATCTGCTGAAACCACTTTTAAAAAGGATAAAAAAGGATGCTTTAGGGGAAAAAAAAAAAAAGAAACAAAACAAGCAATCAAAAAAAACCCCAACCCAACCCCACCGACTTTGCCATCATTTCAGAGCTTTAGAGCTCAATATTAACTGATGAGCTGAAAATGGACTGGGCAGAGCAATCAATAACGTGCCACAGCAAGCAAGTCTCCCTTGACAGGAGGGGTGGACAAGATAACCTAAAGGATCTCCTAACTCAAATTTCTTCCATTAAGGTAAACTAAATATTAATGGCACTGAGCATTCTTTACAGCTGAAATGTGACCTCGGTGATGTCTTTGGGTGTTTGAACTGTTTAATATATGTTCTCTTCTTTTATTTTGCTGGGTTGCAAGGGAAAATAGCACTGGGCGGGGGGGGGGCTTCAATGAGGATCTCTCAGGGTTTCCATTAGCAGAATGTAATGCAATGAAGAATATTCAACCCAAGGCATTTAGATACCTTGAGAAATGAAGGAAGGCTCCTCGGAGCTCTAGCAGATTTTGGTAGAGAAATGCATCCTTTCCTCCAAAAGGATCGAGCACACTGCAGTAATATTCCTGAATTGCTGCTTTTTTTAGCGTTCTAAACCCAGCTCAAGGTGAAGAAGAGTAATAATAATAATAAAACCTGTTTAAAAAGCTGCTGTTCAGGGGGTAGTGGTCTTCCTCTGGAGAGTATTTTAATTAAGAGTCAGATAAAATCTAGAGCTTGCAATATTTTTGCCTTAAAAGCTTAAGATTGGCTTTGCCTACTGTCCTGCTGTAGCACATGCAACAGTGTGAAGGGGGGGTTAGTATTAGGTATTACTGTTAATTACTATTTAAATAGACCTTTGCTTTTCCTTTGCTTTTCCTTTGCTTTTCCTTTGCTTTTCCTTTGCTTTTCCTTTGCTTTTCCTTTGCTTTTCCTTTGCTTTTCCTTTGCTTTTCCTTTGCTTTTCCTTTTTCTTTATTTTTATTTTCTTTTCTTTATTTTTCTTTTCTTTTCTTTATTTTTCTTTTCTTTTCTTTATTTTTCTTTTCTTTTCTTGATTTTTCTTTTCTTTTCTTGATTTTTCTTTTCTTGATTTTTCTTTTCTTTTCTTTATTTTCTTTTCTTGATTTTTCTTTTCTTTTCTTTATTTTCTTTTCTTGATTTTTCATTTCTTTAGTTTTTTATTTATTTTTATTGTCTTTATTTTTCTCCTTTAGTTTTCCTTTCCTTTAGTTTTCCTTTCCTTTAGTTTTCCTTTCCTTTAGTTTTCATTAATTTTCATTTTCATTTATTTTTATTCACGTGCAGCACTGTAGTTCCATTTTATTCCAGTTTTTATTTTACTTTATGATCATTGTAATTTATTATTATTATTGTTTTACTTCATTGTTTTTTTTAATTGTGATTTTTAATGGCTGTCAATTCCACACCCCCAAACCTGTTGAATTTTATCTCGAAATCCTCATTTTTATGCCTCACAAAGCTGATAGAAGAGCACAGGACATGAGGTGCTACCTTTGCCTGTTAGAAGAGTGCTCCTATGATTTATGACTATCTCTCCCCAGCATTAGAAATTATTAATCTGAGTCCAAAAGGCCTTCTTTAGGGTTGGATTTCTTCACTTTGGGGCAACTGTCAGGAAGATTTTTTTTTGTCTCCTTTTGGCTTCAAATAGTTGAAAAGAGTTTGTCTACTGGTTGCAGAGTGATAAAGAGCAGGGAAGGAAGGAGTTGTTGTCCAGGAGGGTTTTATCTGCATGGGAAAACTCAAAGTGCATCTCTGAAGCAGGCAGAAGCAGTGATAGTTGGTACCAGGAGGAAGATTTCTGGGAGAGAACACCGAGTGAAATCAACAAGCAAAAGATGAGCCTAAGTCATCCTGGAAGAGTTGCACCTTTTTATGCACCAAATGTGGTTTCAACAGAGTCATGCAGTCCCAATTTGCCTTTGATTTCTAGATTATCAGGCTTTCAAATCCAGTTTATAGCAATGAGCTTCTGGTTTTGTATGACAGGCTTCAGCTGCTGTGATCAGTAAATTTAAGGGATCTGCCTTTTCAGGCTATTCATATTCCAGTGAACCCTCCTGCAAGTGATTTCTGCTGCCACTTCTACCTCTTACTCTAACTGACAGATGACAGCAGGAGGTGTGATTAGTTTAATTTTGGTGAATTGGGAAGTAGGCATGAGGCTTTCTCAGCTGGGATTTCAAAGGGCTGGTGGGAGAAGAAATGTAAAGAAAAGGTAGGAGGACTTGCAGAAGGATCATTGAATTTTCAGCCTAGAGAGGAGAAGATTCTGGGGGGACCTTAGAGCTGCCTTCCAGTACCTGAAGGGATGCTACAGGAAGGCTGCAGAAGGTTGTCCAGAGGCAGGACAAGGGGGAGTGGTTTGAAGCTGAGGGAGAGGAGGGTTAGGCTGGACCTTAGGAAGTTCTTCAGTATGACTCTGGAATAGGTTGCCCAGAAGGGTTTGTGGATGCCTCTTCCCTGGGGGTGTTCAAGGCCAGGTTGGACGAGGCCTTGAGCAGCTGAGTCTAGTTGAGAGATGTCCATACCCATGGCATGGAGGTTGGCATAGGTGAACTCTGAGGTCCCTTCCAACCTGAGCCATTGTGGGATTCTATATTTTTCTTCTCTGAAAGTAAATCCCAATTCTTGTTGCCCAGTAAGAGGTAACATGTGCCACATGTTGCAAGACACAAACAATATCTACCTTGCCTTGGGGGCAGGTGGGCCAAGGAAGTGTGTGTACCCTCCCCTTACTGCTGCTTGCAACTCTACTGTGTAGATAAGGAGCTTGTGGCCAGCTCTGAAGGTGACAGAGTTCAGAACCTTTGCTAAGTGTGCCTGGTTTTGCCACTTAGAGCATGGTCTCAGCACTAGGGGTAGTTAGTGTTGGCTCGTTGCTGACTTCTCAGAATCACAGAACGCTAGGTGGGAAGAGCCCCCAAGGATCACCTGGTCCAACTTTCCTAGCTGGTAGTGTTCTTGACATTTTCTGATCCTGCTTTGGAGGAGAGAGGCGAGTTCCTGCAGGGCCTCCTGCTTATGGTGGACTTCAGTGAGCTGCATGTCTTGGGTTTTTGGTTGTTTTTAATCTTGCTTACAAGCTGGATGCCAGCTCGATGCCCAGTGAGCAGAGGAAACACCATGTTCTTAAAACACCCTTCTCTGGAGCCTATCACTTGTAATCTGCTACCCTTACTTGTGCCCTCATATTCAAAGAAAGATAAGGTGGCAGCAGGGAATACAACACTGTTGGGTTCTGACCACCTGGTGTACAGTGTCCACGAGGAGGAGACCTGGGATGTCCCGTGCTCTGCATGGCTGAGAGCAGCAAACCCCAGCTCCAGGCAGAAAAGATGCTTCAGCTGCTCTTGCTTTAAGCTCCTTCCTGGGACTCAACCCCAAGGTCCACAGTGGTGTTGGTCTCCTCCTGCTTCTCTTCACCAAGCCTCAAAGTTTGGTATTCCTTTGAAGACTTGTGAATCCCAGATCATCTTGAGCACCTTGGCAGTACCTGTGCCAGTGGAATAAATGCTGCTTTTGCTGGAGTGTTACAAATGTGCCCTCACAGAGAGATCACACAGCTGGTTTTGTACTTGCTTGGCAGCTGGCTGGTGGCTTCTACACGTGGCTCTTTCAGGATGGCTGCAGACACAAGGATGTGTTGCTTGTGGTGTCTGCTTCAGCTTCTCAACTCTTGCATGCCTAATAAAACCAAGAAGTTTTGGGTCTTATGTGAGAACAGATTTCTCCAAAGAAAAAGGAAAGGTGGTGGAGTCCCCATCCCTGGAGGTGTTCAAGGAGTGTGGCCATGGCGCCTGGGGACATGGTTTGGTGGCCATGGTGGTGTTAGGCTGAAGGTTGGACTCTTAAGATCTTAGAGGTCTTCCCCAACCCCCAACAACTCTCTGATCTATAGTGCTGCCTGATAAAGTTCCATCTGCACAGCAAATTAGAATATTGATCTGGATTGAAACCAAATCAAAACCAACTGATAGCTCCACGTGGAGAAAGGAGGAAGGAGAGACAGTAGCTGTTGGATGGACTTCTCCCACCACAGAAAGAGCCCTAGTTCCATGCTCTTTATTGAAGTAAGGAGGCACCTGCAGAGAAGTCTTGCAGCTCCTGCAAACTTTTGGGGTTTTTTTTAGGATAGCTTGAAGGATATTGTTAAAGAAACAAAAAAAGCTAAGAGAATGTCCAGTGTGGCTGTCAAAGCTTGGAAAACATTTGGGGTTGTGTGGTAGGAGTTTCAAGAGATCTTTTAAGTCCTGATCAAAAGACTTGCTAGGCACTTTTGTTAATGGAAGATGTTTGATTTGTATTCCCCCCCCTGCCTTTCTTTAATATTCTGAAGCTGTGGCACTTTTATCATGGTCTTCTGAAGCTGCTGTGTTGATCAGCATCATCTAAGAGACTTCATTTGTACTTGGCCTGTTTGGCCTTGTCACTGAGAGTGGAAAATTTCATAGGATGACTTGAGGTGGCCTCGTAGCTACTTCCATTTGCATCCTGCCCTGGGCTGCTCCACAACTGCCCTCTCCTTTTGTGCTACCTCTGCTCCTTTAGCTCTGCTTGCCGCAGCAGTGGATGATTTGTGTTCATGCGGTCCTCATGCCCAGACTGGGCTCTCCAAGGTGAGAAGTGAGGCTTGCACAAGGGAAGCAGCACAAGTCTTCAGCTCAGTGGTGTGGGGAGGTTCCTCCTGGTGTGATCACCATCAGGTGAAGTCATCCCCTAGAGAGTGGTAATCTTTCCATGTAGAAGAACTTGAAGTTACTGTTCTGCCAGCAGGTCAGAGAGTAGTTTTGAGTGCCAGCCTTCAACTAATGGCTTTCCAGAAGTGATTATTTGGATCTATCCATAAAGGTCTTTTGCTCTAAATAAAACATTAAAAAACCTCTGCATTAGCTCTGTGCCCTCTGATACTGCAGAGGAGGAAATGAAGAAGTGCCTGGCGCTCTGCAGCCTCACTTGCTTTAGGAGGTTCTTAGATCAGAGACTGGGGAGATGCCATCTTTCCTACCCATTTCTTGTTGCTGTGTGTGGTCAGCCCTTGAATTATCTGAAGAGCCCCTCCTGGCTATTTAGATGTGGTGGAGACTAAAGCAGGGTCTCCCTGAGCAGGAGTTTTTCACCTCCATTTAGGTGCTGCTGCTCTCACCGTTGATAGCACACTTTAAATTGCTCTGCGTGGCTCGGGTCTGCCAGTTCCTCTCCCCTCAGGAGCTGAAGCTGGTGCAAAACTTGATGGAGCCTGTGGAATACAATGCAAATCAATACTTAATTTAGAGTAGTGTCTAGCAGCCTCATTCTGCTGAGGTGGTATGAAAGATGAAATGATTTAAACTGGCTGGCAGGCAGGACCCGTGCCAGATGGCTTTCAGATATACATAGTTGAGACTTAACAGCTGGGGAGGGGAGGGAAGGTGCTCCAGCACTGTTAGCACAACTGCTTTATTAGCAGCTTGGCTAATTTCAGCTTGTGTTCACCTGCCTCAGCTCTGAAGTGCAGGCAGCTACCAGTGGGCAGGGATTTTCACATTCTGCAGTGAGCTTGCTTTGCATGGGGAGCTGCTTTCACAGCTCACAAAGTCCATTCTCAGCCTGCCTCGGGAGCAGGTAGCTCTGGCTGTGGTGACTGCAGGTCTGCGCCTTGGTTTCTGAACTGGAGCTGCATTTCTGAAGTGGGTTGAAAAGGTTTGGTACTAAGGCACCAAATTATCTAGGTTTTGAGGAAAGGACATTGAGACCCTTGAATGTGTGCAGAGAAGGGCAACAAAGCTGGGGAGGGGTCTTGAGCACAAGCTCTACGAGGAGAGGCTGAGGGAGCTGGGGTTGTTTAGCCTGGAGAAGAGGAGGCTCAGGGGAGACCACCTTGCTCTCTCCAACTCCCTGAAGGGAGGTTGTAGCCAGGTGGGAGTTGGTCTCTTCTCCTGGGAAACCAGCACCAGAACAAGAGGACACAGTCTCAAGCTGTGCCAGGGGAAGTTTAGGCTGGAGGTGAGGAGAAAGTTCTTCACAGAGAGAGTTGTTGGCCATTGGAATGTGCTGCCCAGGGAGGTGGTGGAGTCCCCATCCCTGGAGGGGTTCAAGAGGGGATGGGATGTGGCACTTGGTGCCATGGTTTAGTAGTCAGGAGGTGTTGGGTGATAGGTTGGACTTGATGATCTTTGAGGTCTTTTCCAACCTTGTTGATTCTATGAAAGCATGGTCTCTTACCTTCTGGATGTGTTTGGGGTTCTGGATGTGTTTGTGTTGTTGGGTTTTGTTGTTGTTTGGGGTTTTTCTGTTTGTTGGTTTGGGTTTTGTTTGTTTTGGGGGGTTGTGTGTGTGTGGTTTTGTTTGTTTGGCTTGGCTTGTTTGGGTGTTTGGTGGTGTTAGTTGGTTTGTTAGTGGAGGCATTCGTAGCAGAACTCTCCTTCAGATGGGGACAGCCACTCAGTGCTTACCCCAGGTCACAGGAATCTTTGTAAAGGAGTTTCAGTGCAAAAAAAGGAAACAGCAGCCTGTGGAGCACTGGGACATGAACCAAGGATATTGTCTGCTTGTGAGTGAACAATTCACATGGGACTTTCCCTTGTTACCCCTGGATAGCCCCTCCCTGGATGTGTTTTAAGACCAGGTAGGATGGAGCTTTAGGGAAGGTGTCCCTGCCCATGGCAGGCTGGTTGCAACTAGATGATCTTTAAGGTCCCTTCCATCCCAAACCATTCTATGATCTGATTATTGATCTTGCCATTGCTCCACCTCAAACCTAATTACCAAAACTGTTCAGGAAAGGTTGTCTTGATTATGCAAAGTCTGACACCCTAAAGCTGCCAGTGAGAAATTAAGGACAGACAATCAGTTTAAGAGATGGAAGGCTGCAAGGCAGTGGATGCTTGAGGGGACTACTCTGGTTTTGCTTGCTTTTTGGCCAGTGAACTACTCTGAAACAAAACCACTGAATCTGTGTAGACCTGAAGCTTGATGTTCTCATTCTGTTTGGTGAGACACTGGAACAGGTTGCCCAGGGAGGTTGTGGATGCCTCCTCCCTGGAGGTGTTCAAGGCCAGGTTGGATGAGATCTTGAGCAACCTGGGCTGGTGGGAGGTGTCCCTGCCCATGGCAGGGGGTTGGAACTGGATGATCTGTAAGGTCCCTTCCAACCCAAACCATTCTGTGAATTGGTTGTCAAATCTAAAGGTAGAGAAATGAACCTGGAGACTCAAGATAGCTGTATATAAACCCATGTGCAAAATGCCTTCAACAGGACAGACACCACCTGTTACTCTGAGGCAGTGGTCATAAAACAGGGCTGCTTCATGCTCCTGATGGGGAACTGCCAAAAGGCCCTCCTGAGCATCACTGAGCTGGCAAAGCAAAAGCATTACTGAAGGGTTTTCCTCCTTGCTGCAGCAGCTGGGAGTAGCTGGAGATGGTGATGTGCATCTGCTGCTGGATTGTGGTGGTTGGGCTGCTGGCTGGTCCAGATCCTTGGGGGTGAGGGTGAACAGGGAGCTGCCTCGGCTGCCTGATGGTCATCTCCCTGTGGTGGGGCTGGAGAAGGAGGTCAGTAGGACATCCTCCAGAGTCAGCAGTAGGGTTGTGCTGTGCTGGTGAGGGCTAGCTGATGCTGGCAAGAGTGTGGCTGGCAGGCTATTGACCTCCATTGTGCTTGTGAGGCTGCATCCAAAATGGTGTCCTGACAAGATGCTGGCAAAAGGGTCACTAAGCCACTTAGGGGCTGTGCTGTGCTGGGTGGAGAGGTTGAGTGAAGTGGCTTCGCTTGACCTGGAAGGGAGATGGCTGAGGAGGGGTCCCTGGTGACAGTCTTCAGCGGGGACCTCCCAGGGAAGGTGCAGCCAGGTTCCTGCCAGGATGAGCACAGGAGTGAGGAGAAGAGTCTCCATGGTTGGTTTGAGCTGGTGAGGCCTGTGCTGTGCTGGCAAGGGGCAGTCCCTGTCACCCATGTCACCCTCGGGAGGAGCCGTCGCCGGTGCCAGTGTCTTCCCTGTCACCAGTTCCCGTCTAGGACTGTCCCCTGACCTTGAAGTCAGGTGAGTGTGAGCACTGGTGCAGGCCAGGGCACAGAGCTGGAGCTCCTGGCAGCAGTGTGGGCTGGGATATTCCTACACTAACTGTGAAACCACATCCTTCCTGCTGCGTGTGCACGCAGCTGCTCCAGGCGCCAGCCCAGCTGCGGCACAGCAATCCTGGCCACTTGCATCAGCGTCTCAGGCTGCCAGCGGCCACTGCGCCCCTTGGCTTGCTGAAGGGACTCATGGATGCAGAATGGGTTGGGTTGGAAGGGACCTTGAAGATCATCCAGTTCCAACCCCCCCTTGCCATGGGTAGGGACACCTCCCACCAGCCCAGGTGGCTCAAGGCAGCTTGGCCTTGAACACCTCCAGGCAGGAGGCATCCACAGCCTCCCTGGGCAGCCTGTTCCAGAGTCTCACCACCCTCACTGCATGGAATTCCTTCCTAATACCCAGTCTAAATCTCCCCTTTTCCAGCTTCAGTCCATTCCCTCTTCCCACAACAAGCCCTTGTGAAGAGTCCTAAGTGCATCTAAGCTGAGGTTCCTGAGAGTGTTTGAACCTTCTGGCAGGGAAGTTGCTGTTCAGCCGCTGCACGTTTTCAAGCAAGCCCTGCAGTGCTGCCTACCTTAGACAGAGGTGCTGCTGTTTGGTCAAGTGAATCTCTCATGTGATGGAAGGAATGCAAACTTTCAACCTGTGGAATGCAAACAGGCTTCAGAAGTTGAGGTTGGACCTCTAGGTGGTGAAAGCAGAAGGGGATGGGGAAGAGCACAGCTTCCAGGGCTGCTCTTGCATCTGCTCAGTGCTGTTACTGATTACTGAAGTGCTAAATCTTGGAGGGTGATTAATGCTGCAATCAGGAATTGTTCAGCTGTGTACTAAATGTAAGGCCTTCAGTTTTTCAGGTTAAAAATCTGAGATCACAGACTTCTGGAGCTCTTTCAAGGCAGCTGGAGTAATTTTCAAGTGTGAACATTTGGGTGGAATTTGGTGCAGAAACCTTTTCCTGAGGAAAAGCAGCCCAAAAATACTTGTGAAGGAGTGGTCAGGCCTCCCTGAAAGGAGGCTGGAGTCAGGTGGGGGTTGGGCTCTTTCCCCTACTGCCAGGTGACAGAAGGAGAGGAAATGGCCTGAAATGGCCAGGGGAGAGTTAGGTTGGAGATGAGGGAAAAATCTCTTTGCTGCAAGAGTGGTCAGGGGTTGGCACAGGCTGCCCAGGGAGGTGGTGGAGTCCCCAGCCCTGGAGGTGCTCTAGAAACCTGTGGCTGTGGCAGTGTGGGATGTGGTTTGATGGCCATGGTGGCCTCAGGTTGTTGGTTGGACTATGATGACCTTGGAGGTGTTTCCCAACCCAAACAATTCCATGATTCTCTTTCCAGGGGCTTCTCAGTGCTTCCCCCACCCCTCCTATTCCCTGTAACTGGATCCCATGTTTTAACTTGGTTAGAAGCCTAATTTCTTTGAACTGTAATGGGTATTACAAGCATAATAATTGAGGAACTTAATGAGATTCCAGTTGCAGGGTGAATGAGGTAGAGCTGTGGTGTTGTACTCAACCAGTAAACTGCTGTGTGAACTTTTGTCATTCCCCTTGCTTTTTCCACCTGTGGACAGACATGTAGTCATAAATTCATGAAGTCTGTGCTCTGAGGACAGGCTGAGGGAGCTGTGGTTGTTCAGCCTGGAAAAGAGAAGACTCTGGGGGGACCTTAGAGCTGCCTTCCAGTACCTGAAGGGGTCCGACAGGAAGGCTGCAGAAGGACCTTTCATAAGGGTGTATAGAGACAGGGCAAGGGGGAAGGGTTTGAAGCTGAGGGAGAGTAGGGTTAGAGTGGAGCTGAGGAAGAAGCTCTTCAGTATGAGAGTGGTGAGACTCTGGCACAGGTTGCTCAGGGAGGTTGTGGATGTGCCCTCCCTGGGGATGCTCAGGGCCAGGCTGGCTGAGGTCTTGAGCAACCTGGGCTGGTGGAAGGTGTCCCTGCCCATAGCAGAGTAGCCAGAACCAGATGATCTTTAAGGTCCCTTCCAACCCAAACCATTCTGTGATAAAGTGTAGTGAGGACCCTGGGCAGAGTCCAGGAAACCAACCCAGCAGAACTCACTAAGAAGGAATGCTGCTGCATTTCAACAGGAAGAGTGAGGTGACCTTGTCCCATGTGCCAGGGGAGAGAAACTTCAGTCTGCTCTACAGTGTTCAACCACAGGTTGTGTGGGGTGGGAATGGGTTTAGCCCACTCTGACTTACTCAGCTGGTGACTGCTGGGAAGTGAGCACCACTGTGCTCCTGTGGGAAGCTGGGAGCAGCAGCAGTCACCTAACTTGCCCAAGGCTGGTTATTCCATTTTCAACACTTGAAACAAGTGAAGGCTGAATTCCATAGCTACAGGCACATTCTTCTTCTTGGGCAGATAGCAATCCAAATCTAATGATTCAAGCTGTCAAAGCTTTTCCAAGTTCATGGGAAGTTTAAGGTGGTGAAGATGTTTCTTTTCTTCAGGAGGAGGGTGGTGCTCCTGGAGGCTCTGGAGCCTTCCACTTTTGTGTGAGCTTTTAACATGCCAAGTTTTAAAGAGTGGAACAAAAAGAAATCCTCAAGCATTTTATTGGGTGGCTAAATGCTTAAGATGGGCAAGATTTTTGTATTGGCTTAGCCTCTTAACAAGAAATAGAGTCCCAGAACTGTTTGGGTTAGAAAAGATCTCTGAAATCAAGTCCAACTGTCAGCCTAGCACCACCATGGCCATTAAACCACATCCCAAAGTGCCATGGCCACAGGATTCTTAAGCACCTCTGGGATGGGGACTCCACCACCTCCCTGGGCAGCCTGTTCCAGTCCCTGACCACTCTTGCAGCAAAGAAATTGTTTCTGATCTCCAACCTAACCCTCCCCTGGCACAACTTCAGGCCATTTCCTCTCCTCCTATCACCTGATCCTATGGAGAAGAGCCCAAGCCCCACCTCACTGCAACCTCCTTTCAGGGAGCTGTAGAGAGCAAGGAGGTCTCCCTCAGCCTCCTCTTCTCCAGGCTGAACACCCCCAGGGCCCTCAGCTGCTCCTCCCAGCCCTGCTCTCCAGACCCTTCCCCAGCTTTGTTGCCCTTCTCTGGACATGCTCCATACTGCCTTAAACAACCCAATGCTGTCAGAATTTTGCAGCCTGAAGAAGCCATGAGTGTCTGTGGAGGTTGTCTTGTGTTGGCCTAGAGCTTAGCATTCCCCTCCTATGAGATGGCAGAAAGCTCTCAGTGTCTCTGCTTAAAGCCTGCTCCTCTTTGAGACTCTTTGCCCAAGCCCTCGCTGTGTCAACACTGTTGAGCTGTAATTGCCAGCTCCAAAGCTGGCTGATCAATGGATCTGCTAAATAAAGCAGCAGAGCTCTTCCCTCAGAGGATGTGGAAGAGCAGATGTGCCAGTAGATGCCTGCCTCTGAGCACCAGTGGGAAGTTGAGCTCCTTGCTGCCTTCCACTCCCCTACACTGCCCCTACCTGGCTCCCTTGCTAGGGGTCAGCTTGGAGTTGCTCAGCTTCTTACAGATTCATAGAATGGGTTGGGCTGGAAGGGACCTTAAAGATCATCTAGTTCTAGCCCCGCTGTGATGGGCTGGGACACCTTTTACAAGACCAAGCTGCTCACCCAACCTCCCTTGGTTTTGCTCCACAAAGCCTCATTAGATACCTAAAATTCAGTTGCTAGCAGGGGAAGTCATAGAATGGTTTGGGTTGGAAGGGACCTTAGGGATCATCCAGTTCCAACCCCCTGCCATGGGCAGGGACACCTCCCAGCAGCCCAGGTTGCTCAGGGCCTCATCCAGCCTGGCTTTCAACACCTCCAGGGAGGAGGCAGCCACAGCCTCCTTGGGCAACCTGTTCCAGTGCCTCCCCACCCTCACTGGAAAGAATTTCTTCCTAAGCTCCAGTCTCAATCTGCCCTCTTCCAGCTTCAATCCATTCCCTCTCATCCCACTGCTGCAAGCCCCTGCAAAAAGTCCCTCCCCAGCTTTCTTGTAGGCTCTTTCCAGGTTCTTTCCTTCCAAGTTGGAGCTGCTTTTTAAGGAATGGACAACCAAAAGGGTTTAGCTTTTGTGAAACTGAGGAAAGAGAGGAATCCACAGGAATGAAAGCTGTCAGCTAACTGCAACTGTAGCTAGAGAATTGTTTGGTGGGTTTTTTGATGTGAACCCTCAGGCTTATGGAACTTGCTGATTCTGTTACAGTTGATGGAATCACGGAATAGTTTGGGTTGTAAAGCACTTTGGAGATCATAGAGTGCAACTGCCAGGTGACCACTAAACCATGTGCTTCAGCATCACACCTGCAGACCTTTTAAATACCTCCAGAGACAGGGACTCCAGCACTGCCCTGGGCAGACCCTGCCAGGGCTTGATCCTGCCATTGCTGTTGGGTACAGGACACTCGCATCATGTTGGAAGGGACCTTCAAGGGTCATCTTGTCCAACCCCCCTGCAGTCAGCAGGGACATCTCCATCTAAATCAGGCTGTCCAGAGCCACATCAAGTCTGGTCTTGAATGTCTCCAGGGAGGGAGTCTCAACCACATCCCTGGGCAACCTGTGCCAATGTCTCACCCCTCTCATTGTGCAGAACTGTCTCCTGATGTCCAGCCAAACTCTGCCCTGCTCCAGTTCCAAACCACTGCCCCTGGTCCTATCCCCACAGCCCTTTCTGAGCAGTCCCTCCCCACCCTTCCTGTAGGTCCCCTTCAGATACTGAAATGCAGCTCTAGGGTCTCCCTGCAGCCTCTCTTCTCCAGGCTGAGCAGCCCCAGGCAGTCAGCCTGCGCCCCTAGGAGAGGGGCTGTTGTGAATCAGCAGGGAAGCACTCCCCTTGCTGGCTGTCGCTTTACAGATCTCTGAAAGCCTGGGCAAGTTCCTGGTGTGCTTCAAGCTGCATCAGGTTTGCAGGCACAGCTCCTTCAGTGCTTTCTCGCAAGGTTGAGGCTCTTTTCCACAGCTGACAGGGAAAATGATGTCTGCACTCCCTCTGCTGGCTCTGCTAGAAGAGCTTTCTCCTGAGCTCTCCTTTGCTGAGTGGCATCTCCTCCCCACATCCCTGGTGCAATGCAGAGCTGAGGGCAGTTTCATGCAGGCCAGAGGGATTTTCCTGAAAATTGGGTCAACAAATAGTTACTGAAAGCTAATCAGGTGTCTCAGATGCTATCTTCTGCTCTGATGGTAAACACTGGTGTTGTGTAGACCTTTGTAATTGTAGTCTGCTCTGGCTTTGTGTATCAGTGATGGGCTGGGGCTATCCAAATGAAGATACCAAATACTTGTACATCTAGACATACATCTGAGCCCTCTTTTCCTAGCTGTTGTGTGCCATGTGTTTGATCATAGAAGGGGTTGGGTTGGAAAGGACCTTAAAGATCATCATTCCAACCTCCCCCATGCTATAGGAAGGGACACTTTCCACTAGAGCAGGCTGCTCAAGACCATAGCTCTGAGGTCTCCTCCTCAACTCTCTCAGCCTGCCCTTGTAGGAGAGGTTCTCCAGCCTTCTCCTCAGGGTGTATCTGAGCAAGAGCACCACAGCTTTGCAATGTGGACAGCCAGGTTTGTGGTTGTAAAGTCCAAGGATGGTTTTTAGCTCCTCATGCCTGCAAGGTGTGTTTCCTGGAAGGCACAGTTCTTTTTTCCAGACATCTGCTTGTAAAGTGCATGACTGTCGAACTCTTTGGACTGGTGAGACTGTTGTGCAAACCTGGTTGAAGAATTTGGTGCAGCCAGGCACTCTGTGGTTCCTTCAGTTGGATTTCTCTCTAGGATTCTCTCTGGCTGTCTGCAGATGCCTTTAGAGTGGGGACTGCTTGGCTGTATAGGAAAAGGCAGCTCCTACAAAGTTTAGAATACGCCTTCTCACACCAAGTGTGGTTCCCCTACCAAAATGGCCTTCTGCAGTTTTTGCCTTTGGGTTATTGGAGTCTGAAGCCTTGAAGTTCAACCCTATGACCTAGGCATGCCCCACTGAGGATCAGAAGGTAGAGGTTTGTTGCTGTGTTCAAGAAGTTTTGCTCAGGAACTTTGGTTCTGATGTCCAGAGTTGTGTTTTAATGAAGTTGATGTGAGTTGGCAACTAAACCAAAACTTGCAGACTTCACTGGGATCAGTTTTGGGCCCCTTGCTCCAGGAAGGACATTGAGGTGCTGGAGTGCGTCCAGAGAGCAGCAGCTTAGCTGATGAAGGGCTTTATAGACACATGGAATCAAGCATGTTGGAGAAGACCCTTGAGATCAGGTTGCCCAGGGAGGTGTTTGGAGCCCTGTCCCTGGAGATATTCAAGGTGAGGCTCAACAGGGCTCTGGGCAACCTGATCTGGTTGAGGATGTCCCTGCTGACTGCAGAGGGGTTGGACTGGATGAGCTTTGGAGGTCCCTTCCAGCCCAGACCATTCTGTGATTCTATGATCATCAAGTCCAACCATTAACCCTGCTCTGTGAGGAATGGCCAGGGGAGCTGGGGTTGTTTAGACTGGAGAAGAGGAGGTTGAGGGGAGACCTCATTACCCTCTAGAACTACTTCAAAGGAGGTTGGAGCCAGGTGAGGGTCACTCTCTTCTCACCTGCAACAAGTGACAGTACAAAAGGAAATGGCCTCAAGTTGTGCCAGGGGAGGTTCAGGTTGGATGTTAGGAAACATTTCTTCCCAGCAAAGGTTCTCAGGCAGTCCCAGGCTGCCCAGGGAGGTGGTGGAGTCTCCGTCTCTGGAGGGATTTCAAAGCTGCATGGATGTGGTGCTGAGGGCTGTGGCTTCGTGGCAGTGGCTCAGCAGCAGCGCTGGGGTTGTGAGCAAGGGGTTGGACTCGAGCATCTCCAAGGTCTCTTCCCAGATCAACAGTTCTATGGCCATACAGTGTATCTTAGTACCCTGCCTTGAACCTTAGAATAGAACCAGAATTGCTTTGGTCAGAGAAGACCTCTAAGGTCATCAAGTCCAACCATCAACCCAGCACCACCGTGGCCCTTATTGAAACCATGTCCCCAAGTGCCATGGCCACACATTCTCCAGGGACACAGAATCCTAGCACCTCAGTCTGCTAAGAGAAAACCAGCTGGGAATTCTTAGTGCACAGGGACAGGCTTCCATTTCCTAGGCAAGCCTAACATAGCTTAGAAACCTCCCAAGTCAAGGAGCCAGAGATTCCTACTCTTAAAATAGCTTAAAAAAGACTAAAGGAGCTTAAACTAGCTTGGTTTAGGCCCTCTTCAAGCGACTTATGTATACTTGAAAAACACTGGCTCAGGGAAAAACACTTTCTGACAGCTGATGGCATATTTAATAACAATTGCTCAACAAGGAGGCAGTGTTTTAGTAGGTACCTGCTTTTTTTGAGGTTTAAGGAGGAAAACTGCCTCAAAAAACCCAAGCTGTTTAGTCTTAATTATGTGAATAAGGCATCATGTCTCAAACTGGATTGTAGTTTTGACAGGCAGCTCTGTGACTGCCTACAGCTGTTTGTTCCTTCACACTTAGTTTGGTTCTGGAGTCTGACCCTGCACTATGTGATCACATTGAGTTCCTTTAATTAGCCAATTACTCTAAACTGTGCTTAAATACCTCCAATGTAAAATGTTCCACCACTCCACTCTCCCCCAAACCAGCCACCACTCTCATTTCATGCTGCTCTTGTTTAGACAGGATGGTGTCAAACAGGAGTGGCTGCATGTGGAAGTCTGACTGCTGCCATGGGGTTGTAGCACACCCAGAATCAACTTAATAGGTTCAGAGAATGGTCTGGGTTGGAAGGGACCTTAAAAATCATCTACTTCCATCCCCCCTGCCATGGGCAGGGACCCCTCCCACCAGCCCAGGCTGCTCAAGGCCTCATCCAACCTGGCCTTGAACACCTCCAGGGAGGGCACAGCCACAAGCTCCCTGGGCAACCTCTGACCACCCTCACTAGGAAGAATTTCTTCCTAAAGCCCAGTCTAAATCTACCCTGCTCTAGTTTAAAACCACACCCCCAGTTTAAATCTACCTTCTCCCAGCTTAAAGCCCCATCCCCTCATCCCACCAGGTTGTTCATGTTATCTTGTGCTTCGTGGTGCTGTCTCTCTCTTGTTTCATGATCCTCTGATGTTCTGCTCAGTCAGTTGCCACCGGTGGTGAAACAGTCATTTCCCTGAGGTTAGAGGAAGCTCTCTACTTCTCTACTTTTCCTTACATGTTTGTTGCAGCCCTGTACTGGGCACTGGTGAGGCTGCTCCTCAAATACTGGGTGCAGTTTTGGGCTCCTTGCTCTCAGGAAGGACATTGAGGGGCTGGAGGAGGTCCAGAGAAGGGCAACAAAGCTGGGGAAGGGGCTGGAGAGCAGGGCTGGGGAGGAGCAGCTGAGGGAGCTGGGGATGTTCAGCCTGCAGTAGAGGAGGCTGGGGGGAGACCTCGTTGCTCTTTACAGCTCCCTGAAAGGAGGTTGCAGTGAGCTGGGGCTTGGTCTCTTCTGGTGCTAGGAGGAGAGGAAATGGCCTGAAGCTGTGCCAGTGGAGGGTTGTGCTGGAGATGAGGCAAAATGTCTTTGCTGCAAGAGTGGTCAGGGACTGGCACAGGCTGCCCAGGGAGGTGGTGGAGTCCCCATCCCTGGAGGGGTTCAACAAATGTGTGGCCATGGCACTTGGGGCCATGGTTTAGTGGCCATGGTGGGGCTGGATTGGTGGTTGGACTCTATGATCTTGGAGCTTCTTTTCCAGCCAAAGCAATTCTGTGGTTCTAAGTGACCAATTTCAATCCACTTGCTAAGCTGTAGAGTTTATTCACCTCGGAGTGATTGCAACTGGGGATTTCTATTTGTGTGTTTCTGTTTGGGTGTTTGGATTTTTGTGTTTAGATTTAGATAGTTCTATTTCTGTGTTTGGATTTCACATGCTCCCAGCTCTGTGAGCACAAGGAACATGTTTTTGGGTGCCTACAGCTCAGTGAGCATAAGGAATCTTTTGTGGTGGTGTGGCTGTAGAGTAGCAAGAAAGAAACCAACCCCAAGCCCCGGACAACCACCAGTTGAAACTCACCCGGAATGAATTTTTGCTGCTGTAATAGCAAGGAGCCAGTCATATGCAGAGTGACTTTGTGGAAGTAATTAGGCTTAATCTCATTAGGCAGAAATATTTCCTAATAGTTTTAAGCCTAATTTTAACTTTCTCTCAAGGTTTCCTGAATGCAAAACCAGAATCAGGTCAGGAGGAGCTTTTGCTCTTCGCCTGCAGGCTCCTGGCTCTGCAGAGCTTTTGTCAGCCCTGGTGTCAGGAAGCATGGGCAGAAGCACATTGCTCTACTTCAGTTGCTATTAATATGGAAAAAGGCTTTTCTGGAAGAAAACCAGGGCAGTATGCAAATCAGGAGGAGCTGTTAAATGTCTGGTGCTGGCTGAGGAATTGCACTTAATTCAACTTAAATGTTTTAATTTAAGCAAGTGCAGCGTGTTCTCGGTGGTTTGGGTGCTAAGAACTCCTGAAGTTTGCTTGGAGGAGCTTCAGAACAACAGAAATAAATCCCATTAATGCTCTTTGCTGTCTGATGAGATGGCAAGGGAAGGAAATCATTGCTCAAATTGACTGAAGCAATTGCAGTGCTGTGCCAGTCTCGGCAGCGGTGTGGCCAGCGGGGCCGCAGCAGCCTGCGCTTGGCACTGCTGAGCCCACAGTCCTGGGGTCACTTTTGGGCTCCTCACTCCAAGAAGGACATTGAGGTGCTGGAGTGTGTCCAAAGAGAGGAAATAAAGCTGGTGAGGGGTCTGGGGAACAGGGCTGGGGAGGAGCAGATGAGGAACCTGGGGGTGTTTAGTGTGGAGAAGAGGAGGCTGAGAGGAGACCTCACTGCTCTTTACAGCTCCCTGAATGATTGCAGTGAGTGGGGCTTGGTCTCTTCTCCCTAGTCTTAGGTGATAGAAGGAGAGGAAATGGCCTGAGATTGTGCCAGGGGAGGCTTAGGTTGGAGAGGAGGAAAAATTTCTTTGAACAGGCTGCTCAGGGAGGTGGTGGAGTCCCCATCCCTGGAAGGTGTTCAAGAAACCTGTGGCCATGGCACTTGGGGATAGGATTTGATGGCCATGGTGGGGTTGGGTTGAAGGTTGGACTCTATCCCAGGGTTCTTTTCCAAGCAAAACAGCTCTATGATTCTATGAGGGAGCTGACACACACAGTAAATACATCTTAGGTGCTGGAACATGTTAGAAACAGTGAGAATTGGGACAGTTATGTCTAGAGGTTTGGTGGTTTCTTTTCCTTGGATTATAGTCTTTGCTTGGAATCACCTGGTAGGATTATAAGCAAATTCAGCCTTTTTGGTTTCATTTACGGTGTCATCACAGAGCAAAAAGTAGGTGAGACTTGTAAAAGGAAGTGCTGAGAAGGAAGCCTTGAGGCTTGTGGGTGGAGAAGCTGTCTGGGTGTTTGTCAGAGCTGTGGGCTGCAGGAGACCCTTCCAGGCATTGTGCTGGTCATGGATATCTGGGCTGTGTAACTCCCGTGGCCTGACAACTGGAATGTGGGGACAGCTTGTGTCAGAGCAGCCTCTTGGTATGGAGATCTGTCTGCTCTTCATTGAGCTAATTAGATTAAACCAAGGCTTTCCTGAGATAATCACTTGGCAAGCCTTTTCCTATCTTACAGCAACCAGCTTTAGGGTGTTGGTGAAGGTCAAACGCTAGCTCCAGCTGGATGCTGGAGATGTGGATGCAGAGGGTGCAAGCAGATGGCTAAGTTAAATCAAAGGACACAGGATGTGTAATTGTTGGAGCTGCAGCTCTCCAGGTAGGAGTTTGCTCAAGTGCTTTGAGATTTCATTTTCTTACTATTAAAATGCAAAAATGCTTTCCCCCTGGGCTGCTGAAGGAAGTGTTACATGCAAACTCAGTAATTGGGAAGGCTTGCCTGGGGGTCTGAGGGGTGCTGAGTCCTGTGCTTCTAAGCAGTAGCAGTTCTGCCTCTCTTAAACTCTGCTGCTGGATTGTCAGTGTGTGGCCACCACCAGCTACCACTTCAAGGTAGCCTTAATTTTAACATTTGGCAAGAGCTTGTGGTGGTTGGACAAGAGGCAGTAGATTGAAGCTGCAGGAGGGGACATCTAGACTGGAGATTAGGAAGAAATTCTTTCCAGTGAGAGTGGTCAGACACTGGCACAGGTTGCCCAGGGAGGCTGTGGATGCATCCTCCCTGGAGGTGTTCAAGGCCAGGCTGGATGAGGCCTTGAGCAGCCTGGGCTGGTGGGAGGTGTCCCTGCCCATGGCAGGGGGTTGGAGCTGGATGAGCTTTAAGGTCCCCTCCAACTCAACCCATTGTATGAATCCTTCAATTTGGACACTAGAATAACTTTAAGCAATGTTGTGTGGCTGGTTTGGGGGCTTGCTGGCTGGTTTGGGGGCTTGCTGGCTGGTTTGGGGGCTTGCTGGCTGGTTTGGGGGCTTGCTAGCTGGTTTGGGGCTTGGCACCTGCCTCAACTTTGAGATTTTAGCAAACAGGAAGTTTTAGGTGAGCTGCTTTTAACTCTCATGCTTCAGAGCTTGTGGTGCTCAAAAAAAAGGATAGATCTCACATGGCCTCTGCAAGAATGGAGTTGAACTGGAACACTGGACTCCAGAAGAAAATGTTTCCCCCTGAGAAGTGTCAGCCATCTCCCAGGGGAAGTGGTGGATTCCCCTACACTGGGCAGTTTTAAGACTCAGCTTCACAGGGTGCTGGGATGTCTCATTTCAACTCCACTCTCACCTAGAAAGGTCAGACCAGATGATCCTTGGGGTCCCTTCCAACCTGGCATTCTATGATGACACTGTTCAAACCAAAACGTTCCACTAGTTGAAGAGATAAATCTTATTAGATGGTAGCTTAGGAAGAGGCTTTATGCTGAGATCCTCAAACACATCACTGCTTGTAGTTGCATTATGCATCAGCACTGGGTTGCAAAAGGAGACAGTTGGAGCTTGCTCTAACAGGAAGCCATTCAGTGTTGCAGGTTTTGACATCAAAACTGCATTCAGGGTGTTTCTTCAATGTGTTGAGAGACTCTCCTGTAGGAATTGGCTGATGATCAAGAGCTGGGGATGTTCAGCTTGGAGAAAGGTCTTTTCCAACCTGGTTAATTCTATTCTATTCTAAAAGGTTCCAGGGAGACCTAAGAGTAGCCTTCCAGTACCTGAAGGGGGCTGCAAAAAAGCTGGGGAGGGACTTCTTGCAAGGGCCTGTAGTAATAGGACAAGGGGGATGGGCTGAAGCTAGAAGAGGGCAAATTTAGGCTGGAGATGAGGAACAAATTTTTTCCAGTGAAGGTGGTGAGACACTGGAACAGGTTGCCCAGGGAGGCTGTGGCTGCCTCCTCCCTGGAGCTGTTGAAGGCCAGGTTGGATGAGGCTTTGAGCAACCTGGGCTGGTGGGAGGTGTGCCTGCCCATGGCAAGGTGGTTGGAACTGGATGAGGTTTAATATCCTTTCCAGCCCAACCCATTCTGTGATTTCTATGAAGACAAGTTCTGCCCTGGCCCTGGTGTTCAGTCTGCAAGCCTTTCCCTGCCAAGTGAGCAGTGACTGGAGCTGGAGCTTTTCCTGCCTTCGTGGCGCTACTTGAATTTTGGGCCTCGAGTGCAGGCTTGAACAGAGCTCTTTCTTAATTAAAATTGAAACAAGTTTGATGTAATTAGTTGTGGGGCATTCTGCTTGATCTATTTCTGTCTCATTAGCAGCTGCAGCAGCATCTCCATAGCTGTGTAAACTCATTTGTCTGATCTGCTCCTTGCTCTGCTGTCACAGCTTGTGATCAGATGCCGGTTGATAAATTGTCCTAGGCTGCTAGTTGGCCACCAGCTTTTGGCCATTGGATGAAGATGTGATGTGGCTTGAAAGAGCACTCTTCAGTACATGATTCACACCAGTCATAGGAGGAGCTTCTGGAGAGGGAGTCCAACTCCCTTACCAGGAGCACAGCCAGGCAAGTTTTGAATGCCTGCAGAGATGGAGACTCCACCACCTCTCTGGGACAGCCTGCTCCAGTGCTCTGCCACCTCTGAATCAAAGTTTAGGTGGAGCTTCTGGTGTTCAAGTTTGTGCCCATTTCCCCTTGTCAGGTGGTGGTGATGGGGGGTGGTCTTCAGGGTCTTTGACCTTCAGTAGCTGTCTTCAGTGTAGCAGCAGCTATGGCAGGGTGCTTACAATGGTAGATTGACTCTAGATGAAACTGTTTGTGGCTAGAGATTGTTTCCAGAGGCTTTCCTGCAACCAAGGGCCTTAAAGTCCTGGTAGTGAGATGCTTATACCTGGCCCTCAGTGTAGGCAAGGTGGTTTAGCCAAACAGTCTTCCAGCCAGAAATCTTCTTTGCTGTTTGTCTTTCTCCTCATAAAGCAATGCAGGCAGTGGTAACTGTTAGCCTTAGCTGGGCATATGATACCTGAGGGTCTTGTTGACCTGGAAGTGTCAGAGTTATTGTTCACCTCAGCCTGGCAGTCATAGTGTTTCATGGAGGAATATATTGTTACTTGTGGCTCACTGTGCCCTATTGTGTCCACAAAGCTGGCTTAGATGAGCAGGCTTCTGTGTTCAGGTCTTTAAAGAGGCATGAAGAGTTTGTGTGCTCATGGTGTTGTTCTGGAGATCCATCTCTGCATGTAGGCTGTGTCAGCCCACCAGGAATTAAGTGCCTGTGGAGGGTCAGAATCCTGTGGGTAGATGCTAATTGCTCAGCGACAGAGCCCTGGTAATCAGAGGGATGAGCTGCTCTTGGTCTCTCTGTCCCTTCTGTGGGAAGGTGATCCCCTTTGTCCAAGGAATTGCTGTGGGAGGTTAGTGTTGGGGTGGAATGGAGTGGATGAAGGGGGGGGGATAATGCTGTTCAGGCATGAAAATTGCAGGAGACCTGGAAGCTGCCTGGAGTTAGACTCCTACTTACCAGTACCAAAGTGCTTCCCGCGTGGGCTGCCGGTGTTGAGGGTTGAGATGTGCAGGCTTTTCTTCATGGGGACACAGAAAAGTTTGCTCCTCTCAAGCTCTGAGGTGAAAGCTGTGGTTGGAGAGTTGGGGTGTCTAACTTGAGCACATTCCTGCCCCCAGTGCCAGCAGTGGTGGGTGCTCCAAAGTCCCTTTCTGGGGAGCCAGATCTGCTTCCAGGTGTTTGGAAAGGTTTCCTCTTGATGATGTGGGAATCGTGTGGGAATGCCAAGCAAAATGCAAGAGTTGAAGGCAGCAGTGCAAGGTTGGGGTGGGAAACATCCATTTTATGCCTTCACTGCTTGCCAGCTGAATGCAAGGCAAGCTTGCAAAGTGGTCCTTAAGCAGAAAGTTGTTCTGTAACCACAGAAGCTTTGGGTTGGAAGGGGCCATAAGGATCATCCAGTTCTAATCCACACCTTCCCTAGACCAGCTTGCTCAAGGTCCTGTCCAGTCTGGCCTTGAACACCTCCAGAGAGGGGGCATCCACAGGGCAACCTGTACCAGTATCTCCTCACCCTCACTGGAAACAATTTCTTCTTAACCTCCAGCCTAAATCTTCCCTCGTCCAGCTTCAATTCGTTGCCCCTTATCCTATCACTCCCAGCCCTTGTAAAAGGTCCTTCCCCAGCTCTCCTGTAGCCCCCTTCAGGCACTGGCAGGCTGCTCTAAGGCCTCCCTGGAGCCTTCTCTTCTCCATGCTGAATAGCCCCAGCTCTCCCAGCCTGTCCCCATAGGAGAGTTTCTCCAGCCCTCTGATCATCCTCATGGCCTCCTCTCAGCCCACTCCAGCAGCCCCGTGTCCTCCTCGTGTTGGGAGCCCCAGAACTGGACTCAGTGCTTCAGGTGGGGTCTCACTGGAGCAGGGCAGAGTGGGAAGAGCAGTCTGAAGAGCAGGGTTGCCCTCCAGTGTATTTCAGCAGAGCTGTGATGTAACTGAATGTCTCTCTTCTTTCCCTAGCCTGTACATGCCATTGGGCTTGGGGAACAGAGCGCGCCATGGGACAGCCTCCAAGATCCCTCTCCAGACGGGTTCTCTTGCTTGGGTGACGTGTCTGCTCTCCTGACTGTCTTCATACTCAAAGGGATTTACTTTCCTGTTGGAAATATTTGAAGTTTGAAACCCTGTTCCCTGCTGGAAACTGCCTCTGCTGAAGGCTGCAGGCACCATGGGTGACATGGCGAACAACTCGATCGCCTACAGCGGCGTGAAAAATGCTGTGAAGGAAAGTAACCATGGAGACTTTGGAGTTACTCTTGCAGAGCTCCGTTCCCTGATGGAACTCCGAGCTGCAGATGCTCTGCATAAAATCCAGGAGTGCTATGGAGATGTTCATGGCATCTGCACCAAGTTGAAAACCTCACCCAATGAAGGTAAGGCCATTGCAATGCTGCCCCTGAGGAAACTTCCTTCTAGGAGAAGCCTTAGCCAACTGCTTTGATTATTGCAGAATCAGAGAAGGGTAAGGGTTGGGAGGGACCCCAAAAGATCATCCAGAGCAGGGTCCCTTAGAGTAGGTCACACAGGAGCACAGCCAGGCGGGTTTGGAATGTCTCAGAGAAGCAGGCTCCACAACCTCTCTGGGCTGCCTCCTCCAGGGTGCTCTCACCCTCACAGTGAGAAAGTTTTTCCCTCTGTTCATGTGGAAGGTCCTCTGCTCCAGCTTGCACCCATTGCCCCTTGTCCTGTCACTGGATACCACTGAGCAGAGCCTGGCTCCGTGCTCCTGACGCAGCCCTTCACATCTTTATCAACACAAACGAGGTCAGCCCTCAGGCTCCTCTTCTGCAGAGCTAAACTACTTACTTTGGGTAGAACAAACCTTCCAAAACCATTTCAGTGAATAAAACACTCTTCCTCTTTTAAGGCAGAGGTATTGAATAGTCATAGATAAGCATGGCTTTTTGTCAGCCTGGTGTAACTGCAGGTGAGATGCTGGATGGACAAGTGGTGAAGTTACCCTCTGAGCACAGCTCATTGCCACAAGCACCCAGACGTGAAAGAGCAAAGCAAGAGAGAGATGTTTCCTTTGCTGTGAAAATGTCACATCATGCTGTTGTAGAACACCAGGTTTTCATAGCATTAATAATCAATTATTAATGCTTGTGTCTTGCCAGCTGGTTCTTGTGTTCCCTCATGCAACCATTTATCAAGCCAGTGACCTCTGTTTTCAGTTTGGGCTGCAGTGGATTCTGAAGAGGAGCTGGTGGTCACATGTATGGTAGTTCTGTAGGGATGAGCTCTGGAGAAGAATCATCAAGTCTGTATCAGATGACTCTCAGTGTAGCTTTAGGCACTTAAGAGGTATTGTCTCTGCCAGGAGAAGGTTTGAAAAGGGGTCACACAATCTTGCTCTCTGCAAATAAGCATCTTTAAAGAAGTCAAGGGAGACTTGATGGCATTCTGTGAAGATGATTTTGCTCTCTGGAGTTGTTACTCCAAGACAGACTGTAGAGATGTGAAGAAGGAAATAAATATCAAGTCTCTTTCCTGAGAGCTTTCCATAAGATCTCCTTAAGATCCAGCCCTCCCTTACTCATCTTTTCCAATGTGAATCATACAATTGTCAGGGTTGGAAGGGACCTCCAGGATCAGCCAGCTCCAACCCCCCTGCCATGGGCATGGACACCTCACACTACAGCAGGTTGCCCAGAGCCACATCCAGCCTGGCCTTGAACACCTCCAGGGATGAAGCTTCCACCACCTCCCTGGGCCAGTCTCTCACCACCCTCATGGGGAACATCTTCTTCCTAACATCCAATCTGGATCTACCCATTTCTAGGTTTTTTCCATTCCCCTTAGTCCTATCATTAAGTGAAAGCTCTGAGTTTTGACTTGTGAAAGAAATGCAAATCCTGTAAATTAATGATTTGGGTTGGAAGGGACCTTAAAGATCAGCCAGTTCCAACCCCCCTGCCATGGGCAGGGACCCCTCCCACCAGCCCAGGTTGCTCAAGGCCTCATCCAGCCTGGCCTTGAGCACCTCCAGGGAGAGGGAGAGGCATGATGTGCAAGGGCATTTATGCATTTTTATCTAACTCACTCTTCATGTGAAGTCCTGCTACTGGTAATGATTGAGAAGTCCCAAACCCCATTTTTTTGTCACTGGTAGTGGCTCAGCACTGAAGCACTCACAGAGCTTTTAATCAATGTGGTGTGGTGCTGGTGACAGTAAAGCCACCTGCTGTCTTAATCCTGGAGAGCTGATGCTTTCTGTTCTTCAGAAACACTGTGGAAAGGTTTGCCCCCTTGGACCAGGAGCAGCCTACTAATACAGAATACAGAATTAGCCAGGCTGGAAATGACCTCAGAGATCATCCAGTCCAACCTATCCCCCAACACCATCTCAGCAACTAAACCATGGCACCAAGGGCCTCATCCAGGCTCTTCCTAAACACCTCCAGGGATGGTGACTCCACCACCTCCCTGGGCAGCACATTCTATCACTCTATGAAGAGCTTCTTCCTAACATCCAGCCTGAACCTCCCCTGGCACAGCTTGAGACTGTGTCCTCTTGTTCTGTTGGTGGTTGCCTGGGAGAAGAGACCCACCCCCACCTGGCTACAACCTCCCTTCAGGGAGTTGTAGAGAGCAAGAAGGTCTCCCCTGAGCCTCGTTTTGTCCAGGCTAAGCAACCCCAGCTCCCTCAGCCTCTCCTCCCAGGGCTGTGCTCCAGACCCCTCCCCAGCTTTGTTGCCCTTCTCTGGACACCCTCCAGCAAAAGGTCTCTAAGGTCTCTTTGGGTACACCTACATTTAGCATGGGTTTGGCTTGATCTGCTTTTGCAGCCAGCCTCCTGATTTCCAGACTGCTGAAAGTATTTCAGTACATGAACTGGGTTCCTCTTATCATGGAATGGTTTGGGTTGGAAGGGACCTTAAAGCTGACCTAGTTCCAACCCCCCTGCCGTGGGCAGGGACACCTCCCACTAGAGCAGGGTGCTCAAGGCCCTGTCCAACCTGGCCTTGTCCCAGTCTGGAAGCAGCCAGCTCTCATGCCTCAGTGTGGGAGCTGCCAGTGAGCAGGAGTCTGAAGAACCAATTTTTACAACATGAGGAATGCAAACTTCTGCTCCTCAGCATCAATGGAGTTGTAAAGTTGAGTGCCTGCCAGTGAAGCATAGCTGTGTGCAGGCAGTGGAACATCCCTTGGGTAGGAGCAGCAGGCTCTGGTTACCAGCTTGACCTGCTCCAGAGAATTGAAAGGCAGTTTCCTTTCTCAGTGAAAAAGGCTGTTGTTGCAGTGTTTCACAATTAGGACCTGAAGTGAGAGCTGGATCATCTTTTACAGCAATCTGCAAGGTTTGAAGCCCATTGTTTCTGCAGGGCAGCTGGGTGCATGATTGTAAGAGGACCACAGTGCACCCAAGCTGCAGGGTCCACCTCATGCCACAGAATCATCAAATGGTAGGGGTTGGAAGGGACCTCTCATCGAGCCCAGCTCACCTGCCAAAGCAGGAGCACCTGGGACAGGCCACACAGGAGCACAGCCAGATGAGTCTTGGAAGTTTCCATAGAGGCAGACTCCACAACTTCCCTGGGCAGCCTGCTCCACAGCTCCAGCACCCTCACAGCAAAGAAGGTTTTCCTCATGGTGAGGTGGAACTTGCTCAGTTCCAGTTTGTGTCCACTGCCCCTTGTCCCATCATAGGATGCCAGTGAAAGGAGTCTGCCCCCTTCTTCTTGCCAGCCACCCTTCACATATTCATACACATCAATAAGATCAGGACTCAGCCTTTGGTTTCCCATGCTAGACACCTCCAGGTTCTTCACTCTTCCCTCATCACACAGATGTTCCACAGATCATCCTTGCAGCCTCTCTTGGACTCTCTCCGGTAGCTCCCTGTCCCTCTTCTGGGAGCCCATACTCCAGATGTGGTCTCACCAGGGCAGAGGGGCAGGAGAATCTCCCTTGACCTGCTGGCCACACTCTTCTGAATTCACCCCAGGATACCACTGGGCTTGGCCATGAGGGCACATTGCTGTCCCATGGATGTCCCTTAACGTGACAAGCAGGTTAACACATGGCAATGAGTATCAGTGAACTGAAACTAGGAGCAGATAGATGGCAGATCCATCCTGCCCTTCTGGCTGGGATCAAGGCCTTTCCCTTCCCAAAGGATTTGACACTTAGCTGTCCTGTCCTGCAATCACTAACTTGGTAACAGGGCACCATCTTCTCTTTGAAGTATGAGAGCAGCTCAAAACCACACAGCAAAGCCTCCCCAGTCCAACATCATTAGCTCAGAAAAGCTTAAGCATCATAGAGTCAAAGAATAGTTTGGTTTGGGAGGGGCCTTCAAGATCATCCAGTTCCGAGCCCCTGCCATGGGCAAGGACACCTCCCACTAGCCCAGGCTGCTCAAGGCCTCTTCTAACATGGTCTTGAAGATCTCCAAAGAGGGGGCATCCACAACCTCCCTGGGCAACCTGTTCCAGTGTGAAGTTCTTGGTTTATGAGGAGAGGCAGCTGCAGTGGTTGCTGTTCTCCCTGGTTCATTACCATAGGTGTGTGCAATGCCTTTAGCACTGAGCAGTGAAAAAACCTAGTCCTGAGAAAACTGTTGGCTTTAAGCAGGTGGTGGTCATAACTTTAAGGATTCTAAGTGGTGGAAGTATCCTGACTTCTGCTCTGAATGTGGCTGGACTGTTGTGCTTTGGAAAATGAGCTTAGAAACATAGAATGGTTTGGGTTGGAATGGACCTTGAAGATCATCTAGTTCCAACCCCCTGCTGTGGGCATAGACATCTGCTACTAGAGCAGGTTGCTCAAGGTTCCAGCCAGCCAGCATTTAAACACTTGTCAGGTTTGGAGCCTCCACAGCTTCTCTGGGCAACTTTTCCCAGTGCTTCAATTTAAGTTCTGATTGGCAAATTGGGCAGCCAGACACTTGAAGTAAACAGGAAGTGTACTTAGAGAAGCCCTTGAGTGAATGACCTTGCCCTGAAGGTACTTACTTACTGTTCCTTTATTTGGAAGGTCTTGCCTAACTCTTGAAGCATGCAGAGCCTTCTAGCAAGGCTCCTCACTCTTGCTCCTTGGTGTTCCTGAAGTACAAGAGTTCAGAGAGAGAAGCACAGAATGGTAGGGGTTGGAAGAGACCTACAGAGATTATTTGCTCCAACCCTCCTGCCAAAGCAGGATCACCTAGGGCAGGTCACACAAGAACAGAGAATCATAGACTCAGCCAGGTTGGAAGAGACCTGCAGGACCATCCAGTCCAACCAACGTGTCCAGGCAGGCTTTGAATGACTCTAGAGAAGAAGATTCCACCAGCTCTCCAGGCAGCCTGTTCCAGTGCTCTGCCATCCTCAAAGTCAATAAATCACTTCTCATGATTAGATGGAACTTCCTATGTTCAACTTCATGCTCCTTACCTCTTGTCCTGTAACTGGGGACCACTGAGAAGAGTCTGGCCACACCTTCCTCACACCCACCCCTTAGATATTTGTAAGCATTAATCATTATTAATAATTAACTAGTAAGCATTCATATGAAGGCACTCTGAAAGAAATATGCCATATGAGAAAGAAGGTGGGGTAGAAAACCGTGGTGAGAGAGGCTTCAGAGTGATGAATATGAGCTGTGTGTGACAGGAGATGCAGTCAAAGCTTCAGGAGGGCAAACAGCTGCTGTCCAGATGGAAGCAGCATCAAGTGGCTGCCTCTCTCCACTGAATCACAGAAGGTGTTGGGTTGGAAGGGACCTTTAAAGGCCAGCTAGTGCAACCCCCCTCAGCCAGCAGGGACACCTGCAGCTGGAACAGGTTGCTCAGAGCCCCAAACAACCTGACCTGCAGTGGTTCCAGGGATGGGGCATCCACTACCTCTCTGAGTAACCTGGACCAGGGTCTCATCATCGTCTGCAACAAAAAAATGATGCCTGGAGAGCTTCAGCAGTTCTCTAGTATTTTACATCATAAAAGAGACACAAGTCTTGGTATCATTTCTGTTAGCAGTTCTCTTAAGATGTTTCATCACAAGTGCTACCTCAGTTGTAGGACCCCAAGATGTTATCTCTGCATACAGAATCCCAACGGTGGGAGCCAGAGCTGGCTTCACGGGCTGTGGGCCCTGCCAAAGCTGGGTGGTGCTGCTCAAGTCTCCACAGTGTCACAGTATCACCAAGGTTGGAAGAGACCTCAAAGATCATCAAGTCCAAGCTGTCACCACAGACCCCATGAGTAGACCATGGCACCAAGTGCCACATCCAATCCCCTCTTGAACACCTCCAGGGACGGTGACTCCACCACCTCCCTGGGCAGCACATTCCAATGACGAACGACTCTCAGTGAAGAACTTTCTCCTCACCTCGAGCCTAAACCTCCCCTGGTGCAGCTTGAGACTGTGTAGTAGTAACTCTACTAATGGTTTTGTCTTGCTGACTTGTTTACCTTGTCCAAAGCTGTGTCTGTTACCATTTTAGACTCACAGAATGGTTTAGGTAGGAAGAGGCCTTAAAGATCATCCAGTTCCACCCCCCTGCCATGGGCAGGGACACCTCCCACTAGAGCAAACCTTATCCAACACCTCCAGGTGGAGGACATCCACAGCCTCCCTGGGCAACCTGTGCCAGAATCTCACCACTCTCATACTGAAGAGCTTCTTCCAGTGCTTCCCCACCCTCACTGGAAAGAATTTCTTCCTCATCTCCAGTCTAAATCTGCCCTCTCATGCTTCACAGATAACAAAGCCCAGGAGTAGTTGCTTACTCTCTTGCTGCCATGTTAAGTGCAAAGCAGGCAGACCATGAGCTCATTTTGCCCTGGCAAAGTATGGGTATATAAAAATCAATCTGTTTTTCTCTAGAGACTGTGACTTAAGGCTAATATTTCATGTCACTCTATTGAAGCTGTGGCCTTTCAGTGTTGTTAACTCAAATCTGGAGCAGGACTTGGATGCTGTGAGTGGGGAAGCATCACTCGTGCGGCGGGGACGGGATGCACATTGCTGTCGACTAACTGTGTCTTATTATTGCCTAGGTTTAAGTGGAAACCCAGCAGATATAGAAAGGAGAGAAGCAGTTTTTGGGAAGAACTTTATACCTCCTAAAAAGCCAAAAACATTTCTTCAGTTAGTATGGGAAGCACTACAGGATGTTACACTAATTATCTTAGAAATCGCTGCCGTAGTGTCCTTGGGCCTTTCTTTTTACCAGCCTCCAGGAGGAAATGAATCATGTAAGTAAACTCCCAAGTAGGTCTCTACCTGTGTTACTCTACCACTGACCTGCCTGCTCCAGCATAAAGCTGAGGGGAGGGCAGTAGGGCAGTGGGAAAGCAGCTTATTGGGAGGGCACTGCTGAAATGGCAGCTTGTGGAAGGGGCAAGGGGAGGATTTCCCTGCTCGGGAGCTGCTATCATTCTGACCAAAATAATGCTGCAGGTAAAGGAGCAAGGGCATGGCTTGGAGCCAGTCATCTTTCTGGGCTTGGATCTTTTTTTTTGAGGTGTTTTTTTGGGGTTGGTTTGGGGGTTTTGTTACTATTGTGGGGGTTTTGGTAGTTTGGTTTTTTGCTCTGTGTTTTTATTTCTGTCTGTGTGGGTGTTTGAGCATGAGGTGTTTTGGGTGGTGGTTTGGACTTCTGTTTGTGTTCTCATTTGGCTTATCTGTTGGTGGGGGGTTTTGGCTATTTTTTTATGGTGGGTTTGGTTTCTTTTGGTGGTGGTTTGGGGTTTTTTGGTTGGCTGTTTTGGGTGGGCTTCTTTGGTTTGGATTGGGGTTTGGTTTTTGTTGGGGTGGGGGTTTTTTGATGGATTTTTTGTTGTTCTGGTTGGGGGTTGGGAGTTTTTGGATTGGGAGGTGTTGGGGTGTTTCTGGGTACTTTCTGATTGAGGGTTGGGGGTATTTGGGGGTTATTTGATTGCTTTGGGGGTTGTTTGGCTGATTGGGTTGCTTTGGGGTTTGCTTGGGTTGCTTTGGGGTTTGCTTGGGTTGCTTTGGGTTTCTCAGGGTTTATTTGGTTGGGTTGCTTTTGGGGTTTGGTTGGGTTTCTCAGGGTTTAATTGTTTGAGCTTCTTGGGGTTGGTTGGGTTGCTTTGGGGTTTGTTTGGGTTTCTTTGGGGTTTGGGTTTCTTGGTTTATTTGGGTTGCTTTGGGGTTACTTTGGGGTTTGGTTGGGTTTCTCAGGGTTTATTTGTTTGAGTTGCTTTGGGGTTGGTTGGGTTGCTTTGGGGTTGGTTGGGTTTCTCAGGGTTTCTTTGAGTTGCTTTGGGGTTTGGTTGGGTTTCTCAGGGTTTATTTGGTTGAGCTTCTTGGGGTTGGTTGGGTTGCTTGGGTTTCTTTGGGTTTCTTTGGGGTTTGGGTTTCTTGGTTTATTTGGGTTGCTTTGGGGTTTGGTTGGGTTTCTCAGGGTTTATTTGGTGGGGTTGGTTGGGTTGCTTTGGGGTTGGCTGGGTTTCTCAGGGTTTATTTGGTTGAGCTTCTTGTGGTTGGTTGGGTTGCTTTGGGGTTTGGTTGGGTTTCTGAGGGTTTATTTGACTTGCTTTGGGGTTGGTTGGGTTGCTTTGGGGGTGCTTTGGGATTTGGTTGGGTTTCTCAGGGTTTATTTGTTGGGGTTGCTTTGGGGTTGGTTGGGTTGCTTTGGGGTTGGTTGGGTTGCTTTGGGGTTGCTTTGGGGTTGGTTGGGTTGCTTTGGGGTTGCTTTGGGGGTTGGTGGTTTTTTGGACTTTTTCTTATGTGATTTTTTTGTTGTTGTTGCTGGTGGGGTTTTTTGTTCCCTTTTTTGTTTGTTTTGGGTTTGGGGGGGGGGTTTGTTTTGCCTCAAGTACTTCAGCACTTTGTAATTTGTGGTCATGTGCTTCCTTGGGGGAGTCAGCAAGTCTTCGCTCTTCCTTGATCTGCAATATGACACTGGTGGCTTTCTAATTTAAGAAATGAAGCTATCTTTGTGCTTTGCAAGTGGAAAATGAAAGGATCTGGCCTTCACTGGACTGGATTTTTGCAATGGTTAGCTGTCTAAGATAAAATTCAAGTGTTGAAAAGGCAAAAAAACAAAAGGTGGTTGCTTCGTTGTCTAGGCTGGCATTTTGATGCCATCATTTAACAAGGTGGTAGGGCCAGGTGACTTCCTCTAACAACTCAGATGAGCAGGGATGTAGATTTTTAGGTGGTGTAAATTCACTTTCCTGGAGGTCCCATTCTTGACTGACTTCAATGTGAAACGTGTTGCTTTGCAGCTTTGAAATGCTTTAATTCACCGCCCAAAACAAATGTGAAGTGCACTGCTTTGCAGCTTTAAAATGCATTAATTCACAGCTGAAAAACAAATGTGAAATGCACTGCTTTGCAGCTTTGAAATGTGCTAACTGACAGAATGCTTTAGCAAGGAAATGCTCAGCAGCTGTTGGTAGCTCCTTCTGGTTTTCTCTGCTCGAAATGCCGCTGCCTGAACTCCTCTCCAATCTGAACCCTGTTTCCTACAGTGTGTGGATCAGTAAATGTTGGTGAAGAAGAGGAGGAATCTGAAGCAGGTTGGATTGAAGGAGCAGCCATCCTCCTGTCTGTGGTTTGTGTGGTGTTGGTAACAGCTTTCAATGACTGGAGCAAAGAGAAGCAGTTCCGGGGGTTGCAGAGCCGTATCGAGCAAGAGCAGAAGTTCACAGTCATCAGAGGCGGCCAAGTCATTCAGATTCCAGTAGCTGACATCATTGTTGGAGATATTGCACAAGTGAAATATGGTAAACACACTTAGAAAAAACAATTAACTTGAACTTTCTTGGCTTTTTAAAACCAAAGCAATAAAAGGAACTGCACTCACCAGCCCCAGTGGTCTCTCCTAGGTGATCTCTTGCCGGCGGATGGAGTCCTCATCCAAGGGAACGACCTCAAAATTGATGAGAGCTCACTGACTGGAGAATCTGATCATGTGAAGAAATCTCTGGACAGAGACCCTATGCTGCTGTCAGGTGTGTGGGATATTTGGTGCTTCTTGAAGTGGTTTGTTTCAAAGGGTAAATGGCTAGGTTGAAATTTTGAGCTTTGGATGGGATGAGATAGAATGGAATAGAATAGAATGGAATAGAATAGAATTAACCAGGTTGGAAAAGACCTTCAAGACCATCAAGTCCAACCTATCACCCAACACCATCTAATCAACTAACCCATGACACCAAGTGCCTCATCCAGGCTCTTCCTAAACACCTCCAAGGATGGTGACTCCACCACCTCCCTGGGCAGCACATCCCAATGACCAATCTCTCTTGCTGGGAAGAGCTTCTTCCTCACCTCCAGCCTAAACTTTCCCTGCAGCAGCTTCAGACTCTGTCCTCTTGTTCTGGTGCTGGGTTCCTGGGAGAAGAGACCAACCCCCACCTGGCTACAACCTCCCTTCAGGGAGTTGGAGAGAGCAAGAAGGTCTCCCCTGAGCCTCATTTTGTCCAGGCTAAGCAACCCCAGCTCCCTCAGCCTCTCCTCCCAGGGCTGTGCTCCAGACCCCTCCCCAGCTTTGTTGCCCTTCTCTGGACACCTTCCAGCACCTCAACATCTTTAAACTGAGAAAAAATCTGGTTGGGTTTTTTTTTGAGGACCTCTTCTAGGCTGACTCCTGAAAGTATCCCAAGCCAGTACAACTAGCATAAAACTTTGTCAAAGTGAGCAGCCTCTTAAAACTGCCAAACATCCTCTGTGGGTGATGGTGGTTTTAATCTCCAGGTGGTAGTTTGTGCTTCCCTAGAGGCTTTAATGGCCTGGTGGTGTTTATACATCTTAATGGTTTCATCAGTGTGAAGCTGAAGAACTCATTTCCTCTGTGCTCTGATCAAGTCTCAGTGGAAAACCTGCTTCAATCTTTCAGGTACACATGTGATGGAAGGCTCTGGAAGAATGGTGGTTACTGCTGTAGGTGTCAACTCTCAGACTGGGATCATCTTTACCTTACTTGGGGCTGGAGGAGATGAAGAGGAGAAGGAGAAGGAAAAAGAGAAGAAGGACAAGAAAAGTAGGTGAAACCTTGAATCCCTGGGGGGGAGGAGGGGGAAGGATGAACTGAATGTTACTGGGTAAAAACAGATGCCTGTCATCTGGAGCAAAAAACCTCTTCTTCTAACATAGGTTTCACAGGAGAAAGGAACAGCTCAGGTGCAGGAGCTTGAGGGTGCAGCACTGTTGAAAAGTTCTGTCATGCAGGTGTTTAATCACACTTCAGATCTCACTGATCAATTAGAAGTTGGAAAGTTTACAACTCCTAGCATGGATAAATTATTAAACTGCCATCTTGGGTAACTTCAAAGGAGATTTATATCTGATGGCAAGTACTTGTGTATGGCAAAGAGACCATCAGCAAGAACTCAAACCTAATAACTGCCTGTGTCTGCTCTGGGCAGAAGATGTCCTATACAGGGAGTTCTTCACTGGCACTTGAAGGGAAAAAGCTTGTCTCACAGGGTGGTGGGGTTTGGAAGGGACCTCTGGAGATCATTGAGTCCACCCCCCCTGCCAGAGCAGGATCACCTCGAGGTGGTCACAGAGGAATGCAGCCTCTGTGCTCTGCATTTAAGTCACAGGAATTAGCACAAGAAGAACTGGAAGCTCAAAATGAGTTTCACTTTCGAGCTTGGTGTAGTCAAGGGCAAAAATCGACCTGCAGCACTTCCAGGGATTACTGTGGAGCAGTTGCCATCCTTTGCTCTTTCCTTGACAGAGGAAGGAGAAGGAAGTAAGCAAGCAGAGTGCCAGCTGCTGCAGGAGATGTGGAGCAGCTTTCACATTTCTTATTCCACAAAGACTTTGTATCCTGGAGGCTTGTGGGGCTTTTTGTCTCTCAGGATAGACAATTTCTTCCTTCAGTTAGGTGCTTGATAACATTCTCCTTGATAAAACTCAGGTTAAACTAAATTAGCTGCTCTGGGAATGTTAAGGAGATTAAGGTGGCTATTTTTGGTTGGCTTGGTTCAGAGTGAAAGCAAATGTGTGCACAAGGAGTTAGAAGTAACTCAGGTGTGGAGCTTTGCTCTTGTAAGAGCAAAAGGGGAGCTAGGAAAGAACAAATACTAAATTAGGAGGCAATGATGAGCTCTTAAGAGATGTGAAGTGCCCTCTTTGGCAGAAGGTGAACATCATGTTTGGTTTGGTTTGAGTCTTTTTTTTCCCCCCCTCAGTGTCTGATTTCTACACATCAGATGTCCCCCAGGAATCCTTAGCAGAAATCTGATGTGTAGAAGAGTGACCAGGCCTGCAGTAATCATGTAGTGGAGCTATTAAATACCATGCCAGACAGGCTGCTTAATAATTGGATTTTATTCTGAGTGCTCTTGTACACTTCAGTCCACAAAACCTCAAGCCAGAATTAAGGACTTGCCACTGAGGCTGGAAAAGTTCTGGGCTTCGTTCCTGATTTTGTAGATTCATGGAATGGTTCAGGTTGGAAAGGATCTTGAAGATCATCCAGTTCCAACCTCTCTGCCATGGGCAGGGACACCTTCCACTTGACCAAACTGCTCAAGGCCCCATCCAGCCTGGCCTTGAACACCTCCAAAGAGAGGGCAACCACAACCTCCCTGGGCAACCTGTTCCAGTGTCTCACCATCCTCACTGGAAAGAATTTCTTCCTCATCTCCAGTCTGTCTCCCCTCTTTCAGCTTCAATCCATGCCCCCCTTGTCAAAAGTCCCTCCCAAGATGTCTTGCAGGCCTCTTCAGGTACCGGCATGCTGCTGGGAATGCTGCTGTAAGGTCTCCTTGATGCCTTCTCTAGACTGAACAGCCCCAACTCTTTCAGCCTGTCCCTCTGTGGAGGGTGCTCCAGCCCTTTGATGATCTTTGTGGCCTCCTCTGGACTTGCTCCAGCAGTTCCATGTCTTTCTGCTGCTGGGGACACCAGAACTGGATGCAGTGCTCCAGGTGGGGCCTCAGCAGAGCAGAGGGGCAGAATTAATGTGTTTGCATTTCAGGATGTTGCAAATAGAATAGAATTAACCAGGTTGGAAAAGAGCTTTGAGATCATCCAGTCCAACCTATCACCCAACACTATCTAATCAACTCAACCATGGCACCAAGGGCCTCATCCAGGCTCTTCCTAAACACCTCCGGTGATGGTGACTCCACCACTTCCCTGGGCAGCACATTCCAATCTCTCTTGCTGGGAAGAACTTCCTAACATCCAGCCTAACCCTCCCCTGGCACAGCTTGAGACTGTGTCCTCTTGTTCTGGTGCTGGGTGCCTGGGAGAAGAGACCAACCCCCATCTGGCTACAACCTCCCTTCAGGGAGTTGGAGAGAGCAAGGTGGTCTCCCCTGAGCCTTCTCTTCTGCAGGCTAAGCTATAACCCTTGCTTCCTCTGCTTGGGTGTCAAGTTTGTGACTTGCCAAGGTGGAATCTAAAGCTTTGTGGCTGCACAGAGCCAGGGAGCAACTTGAACACTTCTCTTAGCGGTGTAACGTTGGTGTGCTGCCAACAGATTATGTTGCTGCTTGCGTAAATAGGGTTAGCACAGACCCAGTAATCCAGGGCTGCTCTTCCATTAAGCTTTGGGCTGGAGGCAGAAATATTTTCTACTACAGAAGCTCCTGCAGTGTGGGACACAAAAAAGCACTGATTCTGGAGGGAGATCCTGCAGTTCATTCACAGGAGTAGTCAGCTGCAGCTCACAGTAACACAGAGTGGTAGGGGTTGGAAGGCAACTGTGGAGTCCAGACCCCCAAAGCAGGGTCACATAGGTGTCCATAGGCAGGTCACACAGGAAAATGTCTAAGTGGGTCTTGAAAATCTCCAGGGATGGGGACTCCACCACCTCCCTGGGCAGCTTGTTCCATCCCCTGACCACTCTTGCAGCAAAGAAATTACTCCTCCTCTCCAACTTAACCCTCCCCTGGCACAACGTTAGGTCACTTCCTCTCCTATCACCTGAGACTAGGGAGAAGACCCCAAACCCTCACCTCACTGCAACCTCCTCTCAGGGAGCTGTAGAGAGCAATGAGGTCTCCCCTCAGCCTCTCTTCTCCACACTGAACACCCCCAGCTCCCTCAGCTGCTCCTCCCCAGCCCTCTTCTCCAGACCCTTCCTCAGCTTCGTTGCCCTTCTCTGGACACTCTCCAGCCCCAGAGGTGTGCTTTATGCCTCAGAATGAACCCTGAGATGAAGTCTGGAGAGGCAGTTCAGCACACAGCTTGTTTCTCTCTCTGACAGGTAAAAAGCAAGATGGAGCTGTTGAAAATCGGAACAAAGGTAAGAGGAAGATTCTCTGCTCTTTATTTATCCTTTCAAGTCTCTGTTTCCTGAGAGTGTCTGTGAGGAATGCAGAGCTCCCTAGGACAAGGCATGGGGAACATTGAAATCCTCAGTGCTCATGCTAAAGATGGCAGGAGTGAGTCAACCCCAGACTAGCAGTTAAATGAACCTGGCAGTCTCTGTAGCCAGGTACTGCAGAAGTAAATGTTAAAAGTGGTTTCCAAGCCATCTTCTTGAGGGCAGTTAACCTTGGCTGGCTGCCTGGTGCCCACCTAGCTGCTCTCTCACTTCTGCTCCTCAGCAGGGCAGGGCAGAAAACAGGATGGAAAGCTTGTAGGTTGAGATAAGGATGGGGAGAGCACTACTCATTACCTTCAGGGCAAACAAACTCAACTTCAGAGATTCATAGAATGATTTGGGCTGGAAGAGACCTTAAAGATCATCCAGTTCTAGCCCCCTGCCATGGACAGGGACACCTCACACTAGACCAATTTGCTTAAGGCCTCATCCAGCCTGGCCTTGAGCACCTCCAGGGAGGGTTGTTCATGTGTAGTATGGCATCTCTGGGTACAAGGTGCTACACTGAGTCAGGTACTGCTGTTTGGTGGAGCTTGGCCTCTTAAGTGTGATTGCTCTGGGGGACTCCCCACTGGCTAAACTGTGTTTTATTTGATTTTTACCTTGTAGCTAAAGCTCAGGATGGTGCAGCCATGGAAATGCAGCCACTGAAGAGTGAAGATGGTGGGGATGGAGATGAAAAAGACAAGAAGAGATCAAATCTGCCAAAGAAAGAGAAGTCAGTTCTTCAAGGCAAGCTTACAAAGCTGGCAGTTCAGATTGGCAAAGCAGGTATGATCCATCAGTGCCTTCTTTACCTTAGGTGATGGTTGGACTTGGAGATCTTGAGGGTCTTTTCCCCCCATAGTGATTCTGCTGTTTTCACATGCTTGAATAAAGTTTGAACATCTGTAGCTTGACAAGACAATTTTAGTAGCCAGCCTTGGCCAGTTGGGTTATTTTGAGTCCAAAATTGCAGTGTGCCCTCGTGCCTGAGTGTGTGCTGCTGGCTCCTCAGGCTGTTGTGTGGATGGCTTTTATCTCTCCTTGGTTTACAAAGATTCAGGCTTTAGAGTGCCAGGTTCTGGCTTAGAGAAAGTTCCAACTTCCTAACCTTGGACAGCTGTTAGGAAAGATGTTTTGACATAAGAAAAGGCCTTCAGTGATGGACCAAGAGAGCTAGAAGCTGAGTGAAGTCTGGAAAGCATGGTGGGGTTGACCAGCTTATCTGTGGTACTTCCAGAGGGGCAGGAATTTCCTCATGTGGATCCATAACATTTGTGTTGACTTTCTGCTATCCCTTTTCCACTCTTTTATCTGATAATATTCAGCTGCCTTGGCAAAAACATTTGGTAAACTGCTGCTTCTTCGTGGTCATGGGAGTTGGGTTAGGGTTGGACAAAATGGTCCTTAAGGACTGAAAGACCTAAAGGTCTTAATGACTTTAAATTAGACCTAAAGGTCTTAATGACTTTAAATTAGACCTAAAGGTCTTTTCCAACCTTAATGATTCTGGAGTCTTGAAAGCAGACTGAACAGCAATGAATTTCTGTGTGAATTTTGGGCTGTATTATTTGGGATGAAGAGGTTTGATTCAAGTATCTCAGGGTTGATTTTGTGCCCTGCAGAACTTAAGGAACATTTAGAAGCCTTAAAGCCCAGCCAGCACTCAAAGGGTTCAGCATCTCTGTGGTTTGAGGACAAAGCAATGAAGCTTTTAGCTTTAGTACTCCATAGCTGTGCCTAACACTGTGAATTTTTCAGGGGAACTTGTGCTAACAAATGTTGACTAAAGCTTCCATGCTGTTAGTGTAAATACTGTTCTTAGCAAACACTTTCCCCCCATCTTCCCTAGGTAAGAGCTCTCTTGTTTTCCTTTCTGCACCTTTTGTCCCAGTGCAATTCTGCCACACACCCTTGATGCTCATCTGCTTCCTGCATGCATTTTCTTGTCCTGCTCCCTGGGGCAGTGCACAACATCCAAACATCTTCCTGCAAAAAAACAACCCCAACAAGCTGACCCTGCAGTGATTTCTGTTCCTGTTGTCCAGCCAAGTCCATTTCCCTGTGCTGTGTTCGTGTGGTGTCCTAAGTGTGCCTCTCAGCTTGCTACCAGCAGTTCTGATTGGTCTTCCCAGTTGGTCCCAGTTCCTTGAACACTGCTTAGCTGCCACATTGAATCCCACCTTCAGCAGGAAGCAGAGTGCAGACTCTGAGCAGCTTTCTCTGAAGCCTTCAAGTCCTGCTCAATTATTTCAGGTCTTCCTCACCTTAGTCAACTGAAGTTGCTCCTTGGTCTCTCCTGTTCGTGGTTAGATCTACACTGGTGAATGAAAGGAGAAGGAAGAACAGACTTGGGAAGTTTCTAGGAGGGAAATCCTTGTGTGGGAAACTTTTAACACATTTGAGAACAGCCTGAATGTTTGCTGACTCTCCTGTTTAAAATCTCAGTTGTAAACTAACCTCTGTCAGGGCAGAAATGTTTGCACTGCACAGTCTGTGTTGTCAAACGTTGGAGATAACTTCTGAAAGCTGTTTGTTCTCTCTTTAACAAGGTCTGTTGATGTCTGCAATCACAGTCATTATCCTTGTGTTGTATTTTGTAATTGATACCTTCTGGGTGCAGAAGAGACCTTGGCTTGCTGAATGCACACCCATTTATATTCAGTATTTTGTGAAGTTCTTCATTATTGGAGTTACAGTCTTGGTGGTGGCAGTACCAGAAGGGCTTCCACTTGCAGTCACTATATCTCTGGCTTACTCTGTTAAGGTAAGTGGGGTTCAAGGGCAACAGATTTTCAAGGGAGGTGGGGGGCAGACTGGGGAGGAGATTCCTTTCTTTTTCCTGAGCTCCATATTCTGAACCCCTGAATACTAACACACACGGTGGGCAGCTGCTGTTGTCACCAGCTAGAGATGAATGGCTTCAGCTCCTGACATTGCTTACAGTAATAAACAGGTGTGGGAGAGTTTGCAAACAACAAACTCTTCTGTAAACCTGAACCCTTCTACCTAACTGATGTGTAAAGACAAAACTCATCACAAAACCCTGATGTGTTTAGGCTTTGCTCTAAAACTCAGCTTACAGCACTGACCAGTAGTGGCCCTCCTAGTGCAGCAGTTAAAGTTACTCTGCCTCTTTGAGGTTAAAATAAAAGCCAAGCATGTGAAGTGGAGAGTTGAAAGTGATATTTGACTTAAGAAACCTGAGTAGCCTGCTGTGTCTTAGCTGAAACATTAGGCTCTCAATTTGAATTGGATTTTAAGTCTGAGTCTGGCATCTTTCAAATGTATTTCATCTGGTGTTCAAGGCCAGGTTGGATGAGCAACCTGGTTGAGTGGAAGGTGTCCCTGCCCATGGCAGGGGGGCTTGGAATTAGATGATCTTTAAGTCCACTTCCAAGCCAAACCAGTCTGTGAATCTCCAACTCTCTGTTCAGGTTAGTCTCTGACGTGGCTTACAGCTCTTTTTTAACCCAGTAAAGCTCAGCCTGTACCTCTCCTCTGTTTGTAAATGTCATCCATAAGCTGTTTGCTTGTAGTGGTAATCAGTGTGACACGCAGATAGAGGAGATGAAGACTATGAAGCTCATAGAAAATGAAGTTTACTGTGGTGTAAGAGACTTAAAGAAAGCCTCACAGCTACAAATTCTTCCTCTGTAAGATGCCAGCTAACTTAAGAGGCTTCTGAAAGGCTTCTGAAACTGCTGTGTAAGATTGTGTTGTGGGGCTAGGAGTTTGCCCTCCCCACCTCAGCAACTGGAGATTCACCCCCAGGGATTGAGAGTTACCTCCAGAATAATTCACCAGACTAGCACAGAAAGATTTGGAAGCAAAATGAAGTTGTATTTACAACAAGTGAGCTAAACATGAAATTATATGAGGCCACAAGACATATGCTAAGTATATTTACATGTACTTACAGCTCAACAATCAGAAGTAACCCCCCTGGGCAGCCCAGAGGGACTGCTAGCAAACCTCCTCCCCACTCCCTTCTCCCTGGTACCTCACACAGTGTAGTCAAAACAAAGATTATCCTGGCAAGGTCAAAGGGAGAGGGAAGCTGCAAGCAGAAGCAAGAGAAAAGAAAGAGAAAGAGCTATCTGTGGTACAAAATAGAAGCTTCTCCACACCCCAGTGGAATGATATTCATTTATCAGTGCCCTAGTTTGGAGCAGGAGAGATTGCTCTATTGCCCCAAAAGAGGCAACAGAATAAGGCTCAGACAAATGGATTGGATGGTGATAGAAAGTTTGCATGGAAAAGCAATGCATACACTCCAACAGGCTGCAAAGCATAGTGGTGAGCACAGCACAGCATATACAGCTCACAGAAATCCCCAGTCTCATCTTAACACACAAGTTCCTTTACACCAGACCAAAATCCCAGCACTTCCCTTCTCCCTACCTGGGGTTCACCAACAACCCCAGGGCTCGCTCTTTGCCTCCCCCTCCATTGCTAGGCTGGTTTCAGGCTGGGCAGGCCTGAACTGCACCCCCCTTTTCACCCTGGCATGAGGCCTAAACAAGCCAAGATTGTGCAGGAAAAGAAGAGTTACTCAGGCCAAAGAGGCCTGGGATACTTCCCCTTCGTTACCAGATAAGAGAGCATCTCTCTCCCATGGGAGCAGAGAGGGAAGAAGGAGAGAGACAATAACTTTGCAGCCAGATTGACAAGGGTGCAGGATGCATGGGTAGAAGTACACTGTTCCCTGTGGCCACCCACTGGGCTGGACATTGGAGGTCTCAGCTCTGTGGCTTCTTTTTTGGAGACACCCAGCCTGAGGGGCCACAGTCAGTTGTTACTACTCTGTGTCCAGTCCCCGCTTTACTCAAAGTCTCTGTGTCTAAGCTGGGCACCAGCTCAAACTGCCACAGGCTGGGCACCCTAAAAAAACAGTGAGCTTCTGAACTGTGAAGGAATGGTCCTTGCTGGCTGCTGAGTGCTTTTCTTCCCTCAGAAAATGATGAGAGACAATAACCTGGTGAGGCACCTGGATGCCTGCGAAACGATGGGCAACGCCACGGCCATTTGCTCAGACAAAACGGGAACCCTGACCATGAACAGGATGACAGTGGTCCAAGCCTACATCAATGAAAAGCATTACAAGAAGATCCCAGAGCCAGAAGCCATTCCAGAGAAAACCATGGCTTACCTTGTGACAGGGATCTCGGTTAACTGTGCTTACACTTCCAAAATCCTGGTAAGTGGAGGCCTCCGTCGTAAGGGAGAGGACTAAACCACTTCCTCAAAGGATGGCCACAGTCTGCTGCCAGAATGCAGTCTCTGAGGTATTTTGCACCTGCTGGAAGCTGCTCAGCTCCTTGAGAACCTTCCAAAATGCTTTCTGTCAGCTGGAACTGCCGATGTAGAGGCTGAGCTGGTGCTTCAAAAACGCAGCAGCAGGAAGAGAATCTCCTGCAAGTAGCTAAAGTTGTTGTTGTAAGTGGGGTTGTTCCCCTTAGCTGCACAGCATTTGGGCTCTATTTGGGGTCCTACTTCAAAGCAGTCATGTAAGCATAACACTAGCTAGAATGGCATGAGAAAATGCAAGCACAGATGAGGATGTTGGTGTGTTTTTTAGTCCAGGTGCTGCTGGATGAGTTTGTAGCCTTTAGAATGGTCACATCTTTGATTCAGTTTAATACCAGGTGCTTCTGGATAAGTTTGTAGCCTTAGAAGGGTCAAATCTTTGATGCATTTTAATTCCAGGTACTGCTGGATGAGTTTGTAGCCTTTAGAATGGTCAAATCTTTGATGCATTTTAATTCCAGGTGCTTCTGGATGAGTTTGTAGCCTTTAAAAGGGTCACACCTTTGATTCAGTTTAATTCCAGGTGCTTCTGGATGACTTTGTAGCCCTTAGACTTGTGAGATCTTTGCTCAGACCTTGCTTGAGACTTTCAAATACAAAACCTAATGGACTGTTCCACATCTTAAATACTGTGCTAAGTAATATTGGGCTGAATGCACTTTTGTGTGCATCATTTCCTGCGTCTCCACACCTGGTTTCCTTGCTGTAGTTCTCCCCCCATGTTGCATCATTTGTATTCTTCAAGGCAGTAAAAAGAATAATTAGGATTCAGCTTTCAAAATAGAGATATTAGCAGATGAGGGCTTAGGAGAAGCCTTCCTCACACCTGATCCAGGGCAGCATGTCCCTGCCCCCTGCAAGGGGCTTGGACTAGGTGACCTTTGGAGGTCACTTCCAACCCAAAGCATTCAGTGTTGCTCAGGGCTGTGTCCAGGCAGGTTCTAAGAATCTCAGAGGAAGGAACTCAGCCACCTGAGGGTGAGCTGCTGTCTTAGTTTCAACTGCCACACCTGGCCAGGGATTTGAGTGCCCTTAGAGGCAGAAAATTGTCTCCTGATGTTCCACTGAAACTGACTGAGTCCTGCTGCTGCTTCTGCCCCAAACCACACTGCAGTGCTACGGCTCAGAAGTACTCCTTGAAGCACCAGGAGCTGCATATTCTACACTGCTAAGATAGGAAACTTCTGCTGCTATTAAAGGCTTGGAAACTTGAATCTGAGCTCTTTTCAGTTAAATAGGGCATGGCCTGGAAAATGAACTTTTAGTGAGACATAAGAAGCTTAAAGACTTAGTTTGTTCAGTAGAAGGCTAACAGGTGATGTGATCCTGGCCTGAGTCGTTGAGGAAGAGTTATGAGAGGAGAGGCTGCTTCAATTTAGCAGCAAGAGTGGCATTAGCTTGCTTGAATTTGGTTTGGAGTAAACTTCTCTGTGCTTCTAAAATGCAAAATAATCAGGGGCCCCTCTCAGTTGATCAGAGAGATGATTCAGGGAAGGGAAAAGTCCTTTTGGAAAGGGACTTGATATCAACTTAATGGAGTTTTGAGTGAGAGAAAGGGACTGAAAGATCCTAAACAGCGACAGAAGTTATTAATAAATGCTTATCAATATCTGAGGGCTGGGGGTCAGGAGGCAGGGGCCAGGCTCTGCTCACTTTGCTCCCTGGGACTGGACAAGGAGCAGTGGATGTAAGCTGCAGCACAGGAGCTTCCACCTCTACACAAGGAGGAACTTCTTTATTGTAAGGGTCACAGAGCCCTGGAGCAGGCTGCCCAGAGGGGTTGTGGAGTCTCCTTCTCTGGAGGCTTTCAAGGCCTGTCTGGATGTGCTCCTGTGTGACCTGAGCTAGATTGTATGGTCCTGCTCTGGCAGGGGTTGGACTCAATGATCTCTTTGGGTCTCTTCCAACCCCTGACATCCTGTGAGCCTGTGAGAAGTAGTTCTTCACACAGCAGTATGGCTTGGACACCTGGCTTGGTAGAATTTGTATAGAGTAAACATTTCAGAAGTGAAATTCACTCAGCCTGGAGCTAAGCTTGGCCTCAGCTTCCTTCTTTATAAAGCAGTGAAAGAAAAGGGCTGTGCCCCATTGCTCAGCACTGGTCAGGCCACACCTTGAGTCCTGTGTCCAGTTCTGGGCTCCTCAGGTTAGGAAAGATGTTGAGCTGCTGGAAGGTGTCCAGAGAAGGGCAACAAAGCTGGGGAGGGGTCTGGAGCACAGCCCTGGGAGGAGAGGCTGAGGGAGCTGGGGTTGCTTAGCCTGGAGAAGAGGAGGCTCAGGGGAGACCTTCTTGCTCTCTCCAACTCCCTGAAGGGAGGCTGTAGCCAGGTGGGGGTTGGTCTCTTCTCCCAGGCAGCCAGCACCAGAACAAGAGGACACCATTTCATGATGTGCCAGGGGTGGTTCAGGCTGGAGGAGAGGAAAAAATTCTTCATAGAAAGGGTGATTGGCCATTGGGATGTGCTGCCCAGGGAGGTGGTGGAGTCTCCATCCCTGGAGGTGTTGGGGAAGAGCCTGGATGGGGTGCTTGGTGCCATGGTTGAGTTGATCAGATGGTGTTGGGTGATAGGTTGGACTCAATGATCTCAAAGGTCCTTTCCAACCCGGTTAATTCTTAACCTCCTAACCAGTGGTGAAATCCACTCATCCTGGAGCTCAGCTTGGCCTTAGCTTGCTGTATAAAGCAGTGAAAGGAAAGTGCTGTGCTTTTTCAGTGGCTCATGAGTTGCTCTCCTCCTAACCAGTGGAGTTTCTTGTCCTCCCCGCAGCCTCCCGAGAAGGAAGGTGGCCTCCCGCGTCACGTCGGAAACAAAACTGAATGTGCCTTGCTGGGGTTGCTCTTGGACTTGAAAAGGGACTACCAGGACGTGAGGAATGAGATTCCTGAAGAGGACCTGTACAAAGTGTACACCTTCAACTCTGTCAGGAAATCCATGAGCACTGTGCTCAAGAACTCCGACGGCAGTTTCCGGATATTCAGCAAAGGTGCCTCCGAGATCGTGCTGAAAAAGTAAGGCAACCTCTGCTGGCCTCCAGCACTCAGCCCTGGGGGGTGGGAAAGCTCTGATGGCTCAGGGAAGTGATGTTGCTGGAAGTTTTGGGGGTGCTGGGTGATAGTAGGCTGAACATGAGCCAGCAGTGTGCCCAGATGGCCAGGAAGGCCAATGGCATCCTGGCCTGCATCAGTAATAGTGTGGCCAGCAGGAGCAGGGAAGTCATTCTGCCCTGTGCTCAGCACTGGTTAGGCCACACCTTGAGTCCTGTGTCCAGTTTTGGGCTCCTCAGGTTAGGAAAGATGTTGAGGTGCTGGAAGGTGTCCAGAGAAGGGCAACAAAGCTGGGGAGGGGTCTGGAGCACAGCCCTGTGAGGAGAGGCTGAGGGAGCTGGGGTTGCTTAGCCTGGAGAAGAGGAGGCTCAGGGGAGACCTTCTTGCTGTCTACAGCTCCCTGAAGGGAGGTTGTAGCCAGGTGGGGGTTGGTCTCTTCTCCCAGGCACCCAGCAGCAGAACAAGAGGACACAGTCTCAAGCTGTGCCAGGGGAGGTTTAGGCTGGATGTTAGGAAGAAATTCTTCATAGAAAGAGAGATTGGCCATTGGGATGTGCTGCCCAGGGAGGTGGTGGAGTCTCCATCCCTGGAGGTGTTTAAGAAGAGCCTGGATGAGGCACTTGGTGCCATGGTTTGGTTGATTAGATGGTGTTGGGTGATAGGTTGGACTTGATGATCTCTAAGCTTTGTCTTTTCCCACCTGGTTAATTCTGTTCTACTGTAATGGTGTGTGCTGGGGGGGAGGAAGCTGAAGGGGCAGTGGGGTGTGCTGGGGGGGAGGAAGCTGGAGGGGCAGTGGGGTGTTGGGGGAGGCAGCCTAATCTAGTTGGAAGTGTCCCAGCTTACTGCAGGGTTGTTGGACAAGATGACCTTGCAGTGTCCTTTCCAACCCAATGCAATCTGTGCAAGTGCAGCAGTCCTACACCCTTGTGGCTGCAGCCAGCTTCTCTCCCTCAGAGCCTGAATGCCTACAGTGAGCTGTGTGTGCAATTAGCAGTTCAGTTACTTCAGTTCTCACACTCCAGCACCACCCCCTCAAAAAATCCCAGGTCACAACTTGGCAACTCTGCTCTGCTGCAGAACAGCATCTGTGAATTATCTGCTCTTTAGCTGAACTCTTGTAGCTGTGGCTGACCAAAGTGCTCACCCATCTTCCAGTCAAGTCCCAACAGGTTGAGCTGGCTAAACCCCAGGAAGGCCACAACTCTGTGCCTTGGCAAAGTGATTGCTTTAAAGCTGTAGTCTTAAGATCAGACTTGTTGTGGCCCTGGGCAGCCTGATCTAGTTGGCAGTGTCCCTGCTGACTGCAGAGGGGCTGGACAGGATGAGCTTTGAGGGTCCCCTTCCAGCCCGGTGCAGTCTGTGAACCTGATCATCTTAACAGGAGGTTGAACTTGGCCAGCAGAGGAACTTGAGGGTTTTTAATGTGACAAAGCAAATTGCTTCCTTATCCATCTGCCCCTAGAGGATTTATTAGAATGAGATTAGACTTAGTGAGAGATTAGTCACTACTGGGACAAACCTTTAGCTGTGAGGAGGGCTGTGGTAGCTCCTAACTAGGTGAGGAGTGACGTCAAGCACTCCTGCATCATGTTCTCTAGGAACAGCTGGTGCAGCCAGGATGGTTTTGGTCCCCATGTCCAGGCTATTTCTAGGCAATTTATCTTCTTGCTGCCTACCAGCCCCCCCAAATCAGTTATCCAGGAAAGAGAGAAGCTTAAGTTGTCCTTCTCCTCAACTTAGATCAGTCTTCAAAGGACTCTTGTTGCTTCTGATAGGGAATTGGATTTGGCTGCTAGTTTTTTCCTAGCAGCTAGATTTTCAGCCCAGTCTCACCAGTGAATTAAGTGTGTCTGTGCTGGCATTGCTTCTGCCTCCAGGGGCACTTGGTGCCTTATATAGAATCACAGAACAATAGAATAGTTGGGGTTAGAAGAGAGCTTTGAGATGCTCGAGTCCAGCAGCTCACCCAGAGCTCACAGCCCCAGCACTGCTGCTGAGCCACTGCCACTGAGCCACAGCCCTCAGCACCACATCCAGGCACCACCCTCCATGGTGGCTCCACCAGCTCCCTGGGCAGCCTGGGACAGTGCCTGAGAACCATTTCTGGGAAGAAATGTTTCCTGCTATCCAACCTGAACCTCCCTTGGCACAAGGTGAGGCCATTGCCCCTCGTCCTGACACTTGCTGCACTACACATCTTGCAGAGAGGGACCCAAAACAACCCAGTACCCAGCTGTGGCCTCAGCAGTGCTGAGAACAGGGGAACAATCCCATGCCAACACCTGCTGGCCACACTGTTCCTGATGCCAGCCAGGGTGCTGTTGGCCTTCTTGGCTCAATCTTATGGAGCAATTGAAGTGGAGAAGTTCATAGATTCATAGAATGGTTTGGGTGGGAAGGGACTTCAAACATTATTCAGTTCCAACCCCCCTGCCATGGGCAGGGACATCTCCCACCAGCCCAGGCTGCTCAAGGCCTCATCCAGCCTGGCCTTGAACACCTCTGGGCCCTGCAGTTTAGGAAAGATGTTGAGATGCTGGAAGGTGTCCAGAGAAGGGCAACAAAGCTGGGGAGGGGTCTGGAGCACAGCCCTGGGAGGAGAGGCTGAGGGAGCTGGGGTTGCTTAGCCTGGAGAAGAGGAGGCTCAGGGGAGACCTTCTTGCTCTCTACAACTCCCTGAAGGGAGGCTGCAGCCAGGTGGGGGTTGGTCTCTTCTCCCAGGCAAGCAGCACCAGAACAAGAGGACACAGTCTCAATCTGTGCCAGGGGAGGTTCATGCTGGATGTTAGGAAGAAATTCTTCCCAGCAAGAGAGATTGGCCATTGGGATGTGCTGCCCAGGGAGGTGGTGGAGTCACCATCCCTGGAGGTGTTTGGGGAGAGCCTGGCTGAGGCACTTGGTGCCATGGTTTAGTTGATCAGATGGTGTTGGGTGATAGGTTGGACTGCAGGATCTTGGAGGTCTTTTCCAACCAGGTTTATTCTATTCACCTCCAGGGAGAGAGCATCCACAGCCTCCCTGGGCAACCTGTTCCAGTGTCTCCCCACCCTCACTGGAAAGAATTTCTTCCTCACCTCCAGCCTAAGTAGCTAGAACCTCAGCCCAGACTCAGGCAATCCACTTAGCTTCATAACTGAGATAAGAAAACAAATAATAGGGATCCCTGGCAAAGAGCAGGGGAACCTGGACTGATTTGGATACTGTTGGAATAGTTGGAATTCCAACACTCTTCCCAGGTATGCACTGAGTAGGATGAAGTTTTAGCCTCATGAGCTCCTTTCTCTACCCTCTCTCTGCCTGTGCAGTGCCAGAAACAAACCTCAGAGCTTGCAGCCTGGGTTGTCAGTTGTGCTGTTCACTTTCTTACAACATCTGTGACTAATCTTAAGCACTGAAAAGCTTAACCAGGACTATTTCTGAGCCACTAATGAGTGCTAGGAGGAATGAAGCAAACTTCAAGTGGAGCAGGGTTTTTTTTTCTGTCCTTCTTTCCTTATCAAGTCAAATATTTGAAGTTAGTTTCAAGTCAATATTTACAGGAAGCTTATTGGCTTCCTATCAATCATTGTGGAATGCCTCAAGTTTATCACAAGTCAGACAAGATTCCTTCAGTGGCTGCTGGCATTTGGACAGAAAAAAACAACCCAGGAAATTCAGACTTCAGGTTTCAGTTCTGGTGACCTGTCAGGAAGCTTGGAGGGACTGCTCCAGTTGAAGTTCCTGGCTGAGGGGAGAACTTGCTTGGCCCTGATGATCCTTGGGGTCTTCTCCAGCCTGGCATCCTGTGCACCTTGCAACTGGGAGTTGTCTAAATGCTTGGATCCAACACTTGAGGCTAACAGCAGTCATCCCAGCAGATCTGCCAGCTCTGAGCTTGGTGTCCAAAGGAATCAGCCACACATCCCTCCTGTACTTGTTCAGTCCTGTGCTATTGGTAATTTGTGGAAGACATTCTCATGGTGTCACTTCATGGGAAAACTTGGCTAAGGACACAGATGTTCAGACAGTGCCCTTAGTGTTACACCCACACATTCAGACAATGGGCTGCGTTGGAAGGGCCCCTAAAGATCATCCAGTTCCAGCCCCCTGCCATGGGCAGGGACACCTCCCACCAGCCCAGGTTGCTCAAGGCCTCACCCAGCCTGGCCTTGAACACCTGCAAGGAGGGGGCATCCACAGCCTCCCTGGGCAGCCTGTGCCAGTGTTGAAGGCATCAACAGCACTGGTCAGGCCCCACCTTGAGTCCTGTGTCCAGTTCTGGGCCTCTCAACTCAAGAGAGACGTTGAGGTACTGGAAGGTGTCCAGAGAAGGGCAACAAAGCTGGGGAGGGGTCTGGAGCACAGCCTTGGGAGGAGAGGCTGAGGGAGCTGGGGTTGCTTAGCCTGGAGAAGAGGAGGCTCAGGGGAGACCTTCTTGCTCTCTGCAACTCCCTGAAGGGAGGCTGTAGCCAGGTGGGGGTTGGTCTCTTCTCCCAGGCAAGCAGCACCAGAACAAGAGGACACAGTCTCAAGCTGTGCCAGGGGAGGTTTAGGCTGGATGTTAGGAAGAAATTCTTCATAGAAAGAGAGATTGGCCCTTGGGATGTGCTGCCCAGGGAGGTGGTGGAGTCACCATCCCTGGAGGTGTTTAAGAATAGCCTGGATGAGGCACTTGGTTGATCAGATGGTGTTGGGGGATAGGTTGGACTGGATGATCTTGGAGGTCTCTCCCAACCTGGTTGATTCTGTGATTCTAATACTGGTACAGTCTGTATGTGTGCTGTCTGTGAAAGCATTTCTGACAGGAAGAACTTGCAGAGCATCTGCTGAAATGCTAAAAGACAGGGTGCTGGATCCAGGCCCTGATGCAAACATTTGAGTCACATTGAAGTGTTTGATTTTCATTTTATACATCATGTGAAGAGCTTTATGCCAGATGCTCTCTGAATTCCCTATGCTTAGATCATAGAATCATTTTGGTTGGAAAAGCTCTCTAAAATCATCAAATCCAACCACTGATCCAACCCCACCATGGCCATCCAACCATGGCCCCAAGTGCCATGGCCACAGGTTTCTTGAACACCTCCAGGCACGGGGACTCCACCACCTCCCTGGGCAGCCTGTGCCAATCCCTGACCACTCTTGCAGCAATGAAATTGTTCCTTATCTCCAACCTAACCCTCCCCTGGCACAACTTCAGGCCATTTCTTCTCCTTTTATCACCCGACGCTAGGGTGAAGAGACCAACCCCCAGCTCACTGCAGCCTCCTTTCAGGGGGCTGTAGAGAGCAATGAGGTCTGGCCTCAGCCTCCTCTTGTCCAGATTCAGCAGCCCCAGTTCCCACAAAGGCTCTTTAGGCAAACCTTAGAACTTTTAAGGGTAAGCAGGACCTGAGTTTGCTTTTAACTCAGCAAGTCTGGAGCTTACAGCTGATGCTGCACCTCCCATGTGCATTTTGGAAGCATCCTCTGCTTCCGAGGCTTGGCTGACTCTACAAGGTGGGATGCTTATCTTGGATTGACTCAGGCCTTGTAGGCTTGCAGAGGTGGATACTTCTGGAGGTGACTGATGTTGGTGTCCTGAAGCCACTGGGGGTTCTTTATTCTGGAAGGTGACTCTCGGCTGACTTCCTATGGCTTGGAAGCTTTGGAGGTGGAAAGTGGTTTTGTGTGTGTGTGAGGCTGGTGGGAACAAAGCTTGTGCAAACTTCCTGGAGTGACAACTGATTGAATTGGCTGAACTCCTGGTTCAGATCTGACCACTCCCTCTGCTGTCCTTTTCAGGTGCTTCAAAATCCTGAGTGCTAATGGAGAACCAAAGGTGTTCAGACCTCGGGACCGAGACGATATCGTGAAAACCGTCATCGAGCCGATGGCTTCCGAAGGGCTCAGAACCATCTGCCTGGCCTTCAGGGACTTCCCAGCAGGGGAACCTGAGCCAGAATGGGACAATGAAAATGATATTGTGACTGGCCTGACCTGCATTGCTGTTGTTGGGATTGAAGATCCAGTGAGACCTGAGGTAAGGTCACTGACTGAAGCAAAGCGATTCTGTTACAGCAGCCTCTGCTCCCGTTCCCTATCCTCCTCCTTTCTGCAGGCTTAGGAGTCATGGAACCATTAAGGTTGGAAAAGATCTCCAAGATCATCAAGTCCAACCTTCTACCCAACACCTCCATGTCCACTAGACCATGTCCCAACATGCCATGTCCACAGGTTTCTTGGACACCAGGGATGGGGAGTCCACCACCTCCCTGGGCAGCCTGTGCCAATCCCTGCCCATACTTGCAGCAATTGTTCCTCCTCTCCAACCTAACCCTCCCCTGGCACAATTTCAGGCCACTGCCTCTTGTTCTGTCACCAGATACTAGGGAGAAGAGACCAGCCCCCACCTCACTGCAGCCCCCTTTTAGGTAGCTCCCCTCAGCCTTCTCTTCTCCAGACTAAATGATCCCCCCTCCCTCAACCTCTCCTCATGAAACTTGCTCTCCAAACCCCTCCCCAGCTTCATGTGGCTGTTCATAAGGCCTTGAGCAGCCTGTTGTAGTGGAAGGGGTCCCTGCCCATGGCAGGGGATTTGGAAGCAGAGGATCTTTAAGGTCCCTTCCAACCCAAAGCATTCTATGGCTGTGTAGAGAGCAGAAGGAACTGAATTGCTGGTTTGTGCCTTGAGCACAGTTGATAACTGAAAATCTAATTTCTTTGGGGGGGGAAGGAGGGAAGTTAATGGAGCTCTAAAAGCAGATTAAAACTTCTTAATGTCACTTATGCTGTGCTACCAGGACTCTGCACAAAGTAATGACTTAAGGTGCTTACTGTGCAGGGCCTCACATCGAACAACTTCTCTTTTATTCTTTTTGGGTTCTTTTTTTAACCACTTGGGATATTAGCAGTATTAATTAGGATAGTATTAGTATTAATTAGGATAATATTAGCTATTGCCTTTGTTGCCAGCTGGATGGAGAGGAGGATTTGGGCTCTGAAAAGAAGAAAGGCTTCAAGGGAGACCATAGAGCAGCCCTCCAGTACCTGGAGGGGCCTACAAGAAAGCTGGGCAGGGACTTTTGACAAGGGCTGGGAGTGATAGGATGAGAGGGAATCACAGTACCACAGTACATTAGGGGTTGGAAAAGACCTCCAAGATCATCCAGTCCAACCTATCACCCAACACCATCTCATCAACTAAACCATGGCACCAAGTGCCTCCTCCAGGCTCTTCTCAAACACCTCCTGGGATGGTGACTCTACCACCTCCCTGGGCAGCACATTCCAGTGGCCAATCTCTCTTGCTGGGAAGAACTTCTTCCTAACATCCAGCCTAACCCTCCCCTGGCACAGCTTGAGACTGTGTCCTCTTGTTCTGGTGCTGCTTGCCTGGGAGAAGAGACCAACCCCCACCTGGCTACAGCCTCCCTTCAGGGAGTTGTGGAGAGCAAGAAGGTCTCCCCTGAGCCTCCTCTTCTCCAGGCTAGATTTATTCAGCTAAGATGCAATCTCTTGAGTCTGCAGCTTTTGATCTGGGGGTTGTTTGCCTTTGTTTTTTTTGCCTTTCTTGGTCTTCTCCCCCCTTGCAGGTGCCTGATGCCATCAAGAAGTGCCAGCGCGCAGGCATCACCGTGCGGATGGTCACCGGCGACAACATCAACACCGCGCGCGCCATCGCGCTCAAGTGCGGCATCCTCAACCCTGGCGAGGACTTCCTGTGTCTGGAGGGCAAGGACTTCAACAGGAGAATAAGGAACGAGAAGGGAGAGGTGAGGACCCTCACCCACAGCAGCGCTCCTCCCTCCCTAGCAGTCAACTTACAGCCAGGCTTTCCTTCCCTTGCAGATAGAGCAAGAGAGAATAGACAAAATTTGGCCAAAGCTTCGTGTTCTTGCCAGGTCTTCTCCCACTGACAAGCACACCCTAGTGAAAGGTGAGTGGGAACTGACTTTCCTAAGCCAACCTGAGCTTACTCTTCTTTTCCCCTGCTTGCAGAAGGAAAATGCAAGACTAAACAGGGGGGAATACCTCTCAGAGGGTCTTGCCAGTTGTCTTTGGGGGGGAGGCTTGTCCTGTGTGGGGGAAGGGATTGTTTTCTTGGGGGAGTTGCTGTGGGTTAGTTTGGGTTTTGTTCATTAGTTTGGGCTTCTTCCAGCTGCTTTTGGGAGGTGGTTTGGAGGTGTTTCTGTTGAGTTTTGGGGGGCTTTTGCTTAGGGCTGTGTTGGGTTGGGGGTGCTCCTGTTGTGTTTTGGGGGTGGTTTAGGAGGTTTTGCTTAGGGCTGTGTTGGGTTGGGGATGCTCCTGTTGTGTTTTGGGGGTGGTTTAGGAGGTTTTGCTTAGGGCTGTGTTGGGTTGGGGGTGCTCCTGTTGTGTTTTGGGGGTGGTTTAGGAGGTTTTGCTTAGGGCTGTGTTGGGTTGGGGGTGCTCCTGTTGTGTTTTGGGGGTGGTTTAGCTTAGGGATTTTTTTTGCTGGGGATGGTTTTGGTTTGGGTTTTTGCTTGGGATGGTTTTGCTTTGGAGGTTTGCTTAGGGATGTTTTGGTTTGGGGATGCTTTTGGTTTGGGGTTTTGCTCAGGGCTGGTTTGGTTTGGGGGTGTTTCTGTTGTGTTTTGGGGGAGGCTTTTGCTTAGGGATGCTTATTGGGGGTGCTTTTGGTTTGGGTTTTTGCTAAGGGCTGGCTTGGTTTGGGGTTTTGCTAAGGGCTGGCTTGGTTTGGGGGTGTTTCTGTTGTGTTTTGGGGGTGGTTTGGGAGCTTTTGCTTAGGGATGTTTTTTGGGGGTGCTTTTGGTTTGGGGTTCTGCTTAGGGATATTTTTCAGGGGTGCTTTTGGTTTGGGGCTTTTGCTTAGGGATATTTTTCAGGGGTGCTTTTGGTTGGGGGTTTTGCTTGGAGGAGTTTGCTGTGTTTTGGGGGTGTTCCTGTTTGGGATTTCTGCCTGGGGGGTGTTTGGTTTTTGTGTGTGGTTTTGGGTTGGGGTGGGTTGATTGTTCAAGGGGTTGTGTGGGTTTATTGGTGTGGTTTCATTTGGTTAGTTTGGGTTTGGAATTTGGACTTTGGGGGAGTTTGGTGTGGATTTCCCCCCCACCCCACTGAGAACTAGAGGCAAGGAGGGAACTATCCATTTGGTTCTTTTTAAGTTGTTGTTTCTTGATGACTCTCAGCCAAAAAAATGAGTTTCTCTTTCAGGTTTCATCTGCTGTGTTGTCAGTTTTGGGCTGTGACACCCAGGTCTCATTCTGTTGCAGGTATAATTGACAGCACTGTCTTTGAGCAGAGGCAGGTTGTAGCAGTAACTGGTGATGGTACCAATGATGGCCCAGCTCTGAAGAAGGCAGATGTTGGATTTGCTATGGTATGAGTTTGCAGTGGTTTGCTTTGGTCTTCTTTTAAAACCTTTAGCATTTTGGAGACTTCTTTTGATATAATAACTTCTCTGTCCAGAGAAGGGCAATGAGGCTGGGGAGGGGTCTGGAGCACAGCCCTGGGAGGAGAGGCTGAGGGAGCTGGGGTTGCTTAGCCTGCAGAAGAGGAGGCTCAGGGGAGACCTTCTTGCTCTCTACAACTCCCTGCAGGGAGGTTGTAGCCAGGTGGGGGTTGGTCTCTTCTCCCAGGCAAGCAGCACCAGAACAAGAGGACACAGTCTGAAGCTGTGCCAGGGGAGGTTCATGCTGGATGTTAGGAAGAAATTCTTCCCAGCAAGAGAGATTGGCCATTGGAATGTGCTGCCCAGGGAGGTGGTGGAGTCATCATCCCAGGAGGTGTTTAGGAAGAGCCTGGATGAGGCACTTGGTGCCATGGTTTAGTTGCTGAGATGGTGTTGGGTGATAGGTTGGACTGGATAATCTCAAAGGCCTTTTCCAACCTGGTTAATTCTATTCAGATCACTTGAAGATTAACCAACCTTGCTTGTTTCATGAGCCTCCTGTGCAGCTAATGGAGTCAGCATCTCTCTCTCTTAATACTAATTACTTTTTGCACCTTCCTCAGTCTTCCATCTTTAGCCATGGTTTTCTCTGATGGGAAATGGCCTTGCCATTGAAGGAAAGCTTCACAACACTTGCAGTCTCCTCTCCAGTTGCTTTTTACACACAGGCTTGTTGCAAACTGTAGGCACAGAAGAACTGGTAACTGGAGGTTTCTGAAGTGAGGTTTGTTCAACATAAGGCCAAGTGGGGTTTTTTAGGTGTTAAACTGCAAACATAGTTGAGTGAATAAAGCTTATCTGCAGGATGGAATCAGTTTGTTGCTCTGTTTTACATGAAATGATGCCTAGGAGCAGGGAGGCTCCAAGGAGAGAGACTGCAAGTTGATGTTTAACATGGCTTTGGAGGCTCTGCTAAGAGCTGGTCACTGGTAAACCCAAAGTGACAGCATTTTATGACCCTAGAATCTGTGTTTGATTGGTTTCTGAGGCCACAGCCCTGGACACACTGAAGGTTAAACTTGGTGGGGCCCTGAGCAACCTGATCTAGTTGGAGGTGTCCCTGCTGACTGCAGGGGGCTTGGGCAAGATGACCTTTGGGGGTCCCTTCCATCCTGATGCATTCTGTGATTACTTGGCTTTGACTTTAAGGGCTGATAGACTCCTGCCTTAAGTATGCAGGCTTCAGCTTTCTTCTGTCTCTTGCCACTGTAAGACAGATTCCTCTTGCCTCAGGGTTCCTATGCTGAAAAGGAGATACCTAAGCAGCAGAGGTAGAGTTTAGTGCTAGTAGGTCACTGTAGTCTTTAAAAGCTCCATTGTGAAGCATTTGAAGGTAAAACAAATGGAAAGACCACAGTCCTGCTCCACCACAGGCAGAGGCACTGGCTCAGCTGCTAGTCCTGAAGGAAAACATGGCAGGAGGAAGAACTTCCATGGCATTCTGAAGGAGCATCTCAAAAGCATTGCTTAGACATCTGACAGCTGAAGCATGAAATGTTCTCCAGACTCTTTAACAGTCTTGGTTTAACAGGGATCTGCCTCCTGGTCCTGCAGAGTTGCTGCAGCTGACACTGTCAGGGGGCAGATGTTTTTTCACCTTCCAGAACTGAAATGTGCCCTGCAGTTGCTGCCTGTGTTCCTCTGTGCAAGAAACTAATTCCTCCATACAGCTTATCTCCCTGGCACTTAAAGTGCTCCATCTGCTAGATGATATTGAAGTGTACCTTTTAAGATGTACACAGAGGTGTGCAGGTGACTCACTTCCTTGGCCAAAGAATGTGTCATACAATAAGAAATGCTCAATTTGCCACTGAGGTGGTGTTTCTGCAGGGCTGAAAGCAAAAGAGAGATCCTGGAGGCTGCAGTGCACTAAGCAGAGTGTGGCCAGCAGGTCAAGGGAGAGTCTCCCTGCCCCTCTGCTCTGCACTGCTGAGGCCACACCTGCAGTATTGTGTCCAGTTCTGGGCTCTCCAGTTCAGCAAGGACAGGGAACTACTGGAGAGAGTCCAATGGAGGCTATGAGGGACTAGAACATCTGTGTGATGAGACCTGGGGCTGCTCAGCCTGGAGAAGAGAAGGCTGAGAGGAGATCTTCTTAGTGTCTATAAATACCTGAAGGGTGAGGGTCAAGAAGAAGGGGCCAGGCTCTTTTCAGTGGTGTCCTGTGCTAGCACAAGGGGCAACAGACACAGACTACAACCCAGGAGGTTCCACTTCAACATGAGGAAAACCTCCTTTGGTGTGAGGGTGCTGGAGCCCTGGAGCAGGCTGCCCAGAGAGGCTGTGGAGTCTCCTGCTCTGGAGCCTTTCAAGATCTATCTGGACACATTCCCATGTGACCTGCCCTAGCTGCTCCTGTCTTGGCAGGGGGTTTGGACTGGATGATCCCCAGAGGTCCCTTCCAACCCCTCCCATTGTGTGATTATACAGACCTCAGATGGATTTTAACTGTCTGGGTACTGCAGGAGAGTGCAGGTGGGGAACACTGCAGGGTGCCACACTGCACTGCAAGGTCATGTGCAAGAGCATTCCCTCTCCTGCTAAAGGCTTTAGCATTCTGCTGTGTCCTGGACACATGGATTGCCCTGCTGCTGGGATCCATGCAGCACAGCTTGGACAAACTCAGCTGTGGCACTGCACCATCTGGTGGCCTTCAGTAGCATTTCTGTGGAAGAACTGGAGAGTGTCTTTCTGCACAGCCTGAGGAGGGGGGTTGTGGAGGTTCCCATTTGGAAGAGATCATTGCTTTGATTCTATTTTATATGTGCACATTTTTATAGCAGCCTTCCACTACCTGAAAGGGCCTACAGGAGGGCTGGAGGGGGAGCTGCTACAAGGGCATGTGGTGATAGGATATGGGGCAATGGTTTGAAAGTAGAACAGGGTAGATTTAGCTTGGATGTTAGGCAGAAGATCTTTACTGTGAGGGTGGTGGAACACTGGAACTGGTTGCCCAGAGCAGCTGTGGATGGCTCATCCTTGGAAGCATTTTAGGACCAGGCTGGATGAGGGTTTGAGCAGCCCGTGCTAGTAGGAGATGTCCCTGCCCATGGCAGGGGGGTTGGAACTGGATGATCTTTAAGGTCTCTTCCAACTCAAGCCATTCCACTGCCTGCATCTGTACTTCTTAGGTATTCTGCTGTCTTTGAGGATCTTTATCAACAGCCCATGGCAGGGAGGTTGAAATTAGATTCATAATTTCATAGACTCATCAGGGCTGGAAGGGAGCTCAAGACTCAGCCAGTTCCAACCCCCTGCCATGGGCAGGGACACCTCACACTACAGCAGGTTGCTCAGAGCCACATTCAGAATGGATTGGGTTGGAAGGGACCTTGAAGATCCCCCTGGCACTGGCAGGGCCCCCCTCCAATGATGATCTTTAAGGTCCCTTTCAACTCAAGCCATTTTAGGATTCTGAGTTTTTCCCCATGCTTAAGTACAGAACCATAGATCACCTGGGCTGGAAGGGACCTCTAAAGCTCATCCAGTCCAACCCCTCTGCAGTCAGCAGGGACATCCTCAACTAGACCAGGGTTCCCAGAGCCTCACCTTGAATACCTCCAGGGATGGGGCCTCAACCACCTCCCTGGGCAGCAAGAACTTGATTGAGTTAGAACTGTAGGTGCTTGTATTAAAATAGTCCTTCAGACACGGTGCACCAAAGGGAATGCTGGCCATGGATATCCTGATAGCTTCTTCTGCATAATGCAGTGCCTCCTGATGATAAATTTCTCCTGGTTTTCTTTTTCTTCCAGGGTATTGCTGGAACAGATGTAGCTAAAGAAGCTTCTGACATCATCCTGACAGATGACAACTTCACCAGCATTGTCAAAGCAGTGATGTGGGGACGAAATGTCTACGACAGCATCTCCAAATTCCTGCAGTTCCAGCTCACTGTCAACGTGGTAGCAGTGATTGTGGCTTTCACAGGAGCCTGCATAACACAAGTGGGTACCACTGGGGGGAAGTTGCTTCAGCTAAGGAAGGTTGCAAATGAAAAGGAAGGGGTTTTTTTACTAGGCCTTGGAGTGATGAGAGGGAATGGATTGCATCTTGAGGAGGGGAGATGTAGGCTGGAGATTAGGAAGACATTCTTGACAGGGAGGGTGGGGAGACACTGGAACAGTTTGGTACCCCCAGTACAAGAAGGACCTGGAGCTGCTGGAGAGGGTCCAGAGGAGGCCACAAAGATGATCAGAAGGCTGGAGAACTTCCCTATGGGGACAGGCTGAGGGAGTTGGGGTTGTTCAGCCTGGAGAAGGCTCCAGGGAGACCTTAGAGCACCTTCCAGGGGGCTACAGGAGTGCTGGGGAGGGACTTTTGACAAGGGCTGGGAGTGATGAGAGAGGAATGGCTTTGAGTGGGAAGAGGGGAGGTTGAGACTGGAGATTAGGAAGAAATCCTTTCCAGTGAGGGTGGTGAGACACTGGAACAGGCTGCCCAGGGAGGCTGTGGATGCCCTGTCCCTGGAGGTGTTCAAGACCAGGCTGGATGAGCCTTGAGCAACCTGGGCTGGTGGGATTCTATGAATCTATGAACTGCTTCACTTCAATTGAGCCAAGAAGGCCAACAGCATCCTGGCTTGTATCAGGAATAGTGTGGCCAGAAGGTCCAGGGATTGTCCCACTGTGCTCAGCCCTGCTGAGGCATCACCTCATACAGGGGGTTCAGATTTGAGGTCCTCACTACAAGAAGGACTTTGAGGTGCTGGATCTTCAGGGTCCCTTCCAGCCTAAAGTGTTGTAGGATTTTGAGTGTCATGAGTGGTTAACCCTTGGATTCAAACCTTGATATTCAGTATCAGATAGTGGTCTTCCAGACATGCCTGTGTTGTATAACAAATGCCTGGAAGAGCTACACTTTGTTGACTGCTAATGGAGGGTTCATGTATCTTCTCTTTCTAGGATTCTCCACTTAAAGCTGTGCAGATGCTGTGGGTGAATCTCATCATGGACACCTTAGCTTCTCTTGCCCTGGCCACAGAGCCTCCCACTGAATCTCTCCTGTTGAGGAAGCCTTATGGGAGAAACAAACCTTTGATTTCTCGTACCATGATGAAGAACATTTTGGGCCATGCATTCTACCAGCTTGTAGTGGTCTTCACTCTCCTCTTTGCTGGTGAGAACACTGAGCACTGCTTAGGCCACACCTGGAGTCCTGTGTCCAGTTCTGGGCTCCTCAGTTTAGGAAAGATGTTGAGATGCTGGAAGGTGTCCAGAGAAGGGCAAAAAAGCTGGGGAGGGGTCTGGAGCACAGCCCTGGGAGGAGAGGCTGAGGGAGCTGGGGTTGCTTAGCCTGGAGAAGAGGAGGCTCAGGGAGGACCTTGTTACCATCTGCAACTACCTGAAGAGAGGTTGTAGCCAGGTCTCTTCTTCTAGGCACCCAGCACCAGAACAAGAGGACACAGTCTCAAGCTGTGCCAGGGGAGGTTCAGGATGGATACGAGGAAGAAATTCTTCCCAGAGAGAGAGGTTGGCCATTGGGATGTGCTGCCCAGGGAGCTGGTGGAGTCCCCATCCCTGGAGGTGTTTAGGAAGAGCCTGGATGAGGCCCTTGGTGCCATGGCTTAGTTGATCAGATGGTGCTGGGTGATAGGTTGGACTTGATGATCTCTGAGGTCTTTCCCAACCTGGTTAATTCTGTATGCTGTAACTTGTTCTAGAGCTTGTAAAGACCTTAAAACCAGGGAGGGAGGTCTTTTGGGCGCTGCAGGTGTGTAGACACCACTTCAGCTGCTGACAAACTCCTTTTGTACACAGGTGAGAAGATCTTTGACATTGATAGTGGAAGGAATGCTCCTCTGCACGCTCCTCCCTCAGAGCATTACACCATTGTGTTCAACACCTTTGTGATGATGCAGCTCTTCAATGAGATCAACGCCCGAAAGATCCACGGGGAAAGAAACGTCTTTGAGGGCATCTTCAACAATGCCATCTTCTGTTCCATCGTGCTGGGGACATTCATTGTGCAGGTAAGGGAGTCCTTGGAGGGTGGGGTGGGCAGGGAAGAAGTGCACTCAGTACACTGATGTGCTTGGGAAGGGATTTGTAGTGATAGGGTGAGGGGGAATGGAGTGAAGCTTCAGATGGATTCGGATTAATGGATTTAATCAATCACTAATCAACACAATAGATTCAGATTGGATGCTAGGAAGAAGTTGTTCCCCATGAGGGTGGTGAGAGACTGGCGCAGGTTGCCCAGGTGGTGGAAGCCTCCTGCCTGGAGGTGTTTGCAGCCAGGCTGGATGTGGCTGTGAGCAACCTGCTGTAGTGTGAGGTGTCCCTGCCCATGGCAGGGGGTTGGGACTGGATGATCCTTGAGGTCCCTTTCAACCCTGACAGTTCTTTGGTTCTATGAAGCTGGAAGAGGGGAGATTGGAGATTAGGGAGAAATTCTTGACAGGGAGTGTGGGGAGAGCCTGGCACATGTTGCCCAGGGAGGTTGTGGATGCCTCCTCCCTGGAGGTGCTCAAGGCTTGGTTGGATGAGGCCCTGAGCAACCTGGGCTGGTGGGAGGTGTCCCTGCCCAAGGCAGGGGTTTGGAACTGGATGATCTTTGAGTTGGAACTAGGTGATCTTTAAGGTCCCTTCCAACCCAAACCTTTCTAGGGTAGGATAGGATAGGATGAGTAAATGGGTACTTTGGAAGCATGCTCAAACTGCTTGAGAGAGTGGAAATGTGTGCTGAGTAAGATGGGATTTCCTATCTTCTCATGCAGCCCTTGTCTGGAGGGCTCAGGGAATTTCCTAGTCAGAAGTCACTGCCAGATGTTGTCTCATGCTCTTGCTCTCCACAGATAATTATTGTGCAGTTTGGTGGGAAGCCTTTCAGCTGCTCAGAACTCTCTGTTGAACAGTGGCTGTGGTCCATTTTCCTGGGCATGGGAACACTGCTCTGGGGCCAGGTAAACTAAGGTGTTTTTTCATTTGAAATGCCTCTTGATATGCATTTTGGCTGCCCAACATGCCCTTGCACTACAACATTCTGTTTTGGCTGCCCAACATGCCCTTGCACTGCCACACTCTGTGTTTTGGCTGCCCAACATGCCCTTGCACTGCCACACTCTGTGTTTTGGCTGCCCAACATGCCCTTGCACTGCCCCACTCTGTGTTTTGGCTGCCCAACATGCCCTTGCACTGCCACACTCTGTGTTTTGGCTGCCCAACATGCCCTTGCACTGCCAAATTCTGTGTTTTGGCTGCCCAACATGCCCTTGCACTGCCACACTCTGTGTTTTGGCTGCCCAACATGCCCTTGCACTACCACACTCTACATGGCAAATCCAAACACTGAACCCTACTAAAATCCCTCAGCATTCAGATCTTGCAAGTGGACCATAGGAATATATGGGGATTAGCTCCTTAGCTATTGAGCTAATCAATTCTAATCACTAAATAGTGATTAGTTCAACAGCTAGGAAGTAATTAGTTTGCCTATTCCTTCTTCTGACCTGGTCACTGAGTTGCATTTCATAACTGTGGTTGGTTTTGTAGCTTTTAACTGTCAGCAGCCCTAATTACTTTTCAATTATGCAGTGATCTCTTGAACCTGATGAATGCTACAATAAGCCCTGCAAGAAGAGAGATTCAGTGAACAAGTTCATGCTGAAATATTTAGCTTCATGCTGAAGAATTACCTTGACAGGGAATCCAGAGTTAGTCAGCTGGTTTCTCTGGGTGTAAAAACTCCCTGGAGCAGCAAGAAACGCAGCAAAACTAAACCAAACAGCCTTCTTTTCACCAGGCTGAAATAATGGGGAAGCTCTCCCACCTCTTAAATGGTTTTACTTTGATTTTTGGGGGGGGTTTTAAATGGTTTTTTTCATTCATCCTCCCCCCCACCCCCACCTGAAGGTTTCATTACTATTGCATGGCCAGCAGTGCTTGTAAGCAGCAAGGTTATTTCCATGAAACTTTAGAGCTATGGAGTTTCCATTGTTTAATGACAGAGTTGTCTAAACTTTTCATACCACATGAAGAGAGTTTTCCATTACAGTTTCTTTCCTTCTGGTTTGTGGGGGGCAGGTTTCAGAATTTGAGTTGTAAATACCTACACCTGGGCACAGAGTCTAGAAGTGGGTAGAAGCTCTAAAATTAAGTAGTGAAGAAAGAGAGGGGAGGGAAAAAAATCAAATGGAGTCACTCTGAGGGTTAAAAGGAGCTTAGAAGAGAATCCAGATGGCTTGAAATACTTTTGACCCAACCTGTCCTGCAAGGGCAAAGCTTCCCTGCTGCACTTCGTGCTGCTCTAGCATCTGATTAAAGCCAAGGAGTAGAAACTGGAGCAGAATCTGAGGGCAGGCACAGTGGCAATTTCAGCATAAAGGCTTCTTTGTCTTGCTTTTGCCAGCAGTCTTTTCCCTTTGCAGCTCCTGAAATAGTCTCCTCCTAGGTTTGTGATGTTGAAAGCCAGCAGTCTGGGGACCGATCTGCATCCGCTAGATGGGACACTGGCATTTAACAAGTCCGAGTGCCAGGTGCTGCACTTCAGCCACAACAACCCCATGCAGCTACAGGCTGGGCACAGAGTGTCTGGAGAGCTGCCAGGCAGAAAGGGACCTGGGGGTACTGGTTGACAGCAGCTGAACAGGAGTCACCAGTGTGCCCAGGGGGCCAAGAAGGCCAAGGGCAGCCTGGCCTGCATCAGGAACAGTGTGGCCAGCAGGAGCAGGGAGGTCATTGTGCCCTGTGCTCAGCACTGGTCAGGCCACACCTTGAGTCCTGTGTCCAGTTCTGGGCCCCTCAGTTTAGGAAGGACATTGAGAGACTTGAAGGTGTCCAGAGAAGGGCAACAAAGCTGGGGAGGGGTCTGGAGCACAGCCCTGGGAGGAGAGGCTGAGGGAGCTGGGGTTGCTTAGCCTGCAGAAGAGGAGGCTCAGGGGAGACCTTCTTGCTCTCTCCAACTCCCTGAAGGGAGGTTGTAGCCAGGTGGGGGTTGGTCTCTTCTCCCAGGCACCCAGCACCAGAACAAGAGGACACAGTCTCAAGCTGTGCCAGGGGAGGTTTGGGCTGGAGGTGAGGAAGAAATTCTTCATAGAAAGGGAGATTGGCCATTGGGATGTGCTGCCCAGGGAGGTGGTGGAGTCAGCATCCCTGGAGGTGTTCACAAAAGGCTTGGATGTGGCACTTGGAGCCATGGTTTAGTTGTCAGGAGGTGTTAGGTTGCACTTGATGATCTCTGAGGTCTTTTCCAACCTTATTGATTCTATGATTCTATAAAAGATGACTGCCCTTAAGAGTAACCCTGAAGGTGGGGATGAAAGGGAAGCTGAAGCAGCCACATGTAGCTTTCTGTTTAGCTCTAGACCAAGCAGCAAAACAACAGCTTGGGATGAAGCTTTTGGAAGCATCACTCAGCTTGCAAATGGATTGAGAGCTTCCAGGTCACACCAGAAAACAAGCCCAGAACACAAACATTTTTTGTTCTCTATTTCTGAACTGATTGTGGCTGCTTTTAAATGATGCTCTCACAGGAGCTAGCACTTCATGCTCATCAAACAGATGACACAAGCACAATCTGCAGGCTCTTGTAGCTTCAGTCCTGCTCCTTCCTTGCAGAGTCAGGTGATGGAGCTCTGACAGCTCCAGCCACAATCTCCATGTATAGAATGAATGCCTCTGTGGCCTCAGTCCTGCTCCTTCCTTGCAGAGTCAGGTGATGGAGCTCTGACAGCTCCAGACACAATCTCCATGTATAGAATGAATGCCTCTGTGGCCTCAGTCCTGCTCCTTCCTTGCAGAGTCAGGTGATGGAGCTCTGACAGCTCCAGACACAATCTCAATGTATAGAATCAATGCCTCTGTGGCCTCAGTCCTGCTCCTTCCTTGCAGAGTCAGGTGATGGAGCTCTGACAGCTCCAGCCACAATCTCCATGTATAGAATGAATGCCTCTGTGGCCTCAGTCCTGCTCCTTCCTTGCAGAGTCAGGTGATGGAGCTCTGACAGCTCCAGACACAATCTCCATGTATAGAATGAATGCCTCTGTGGCCTCAGTCCTGCTCCTTCCTTGCAGAGTCAGGTGATGGAGCTCTGACAGCTCCAGACACAATCTCAATGTATAGAATCAATGTCTCTGTGGCCTCAGTCCTGCTCCTTCCTTGCAGAGTCAGGTGATGGAGCTCTGACAGCTCAAGGTACCAGCACAATCTGCAGAGCTATTGTCTCTGTGGCTTCAGTGTTGCCCTTTCCTTGCATGGTCAAGTGATGCTCAGGTGGAAGCCTTTGTCCCTAGCACAAGGGTGTTTGGTTTTCCAGGTTTGCAGTCCAAGTTTAATTTCACACCTCAGCTGAGCTGCTGAGGATCTGCACAGCTTTGCAGCTCTTCAGCTGCAGTAATCACTCCACACTGATGCACTCATTGGCATCTCCAGAGTCCAGCTGTTCAGCTCAGCTAATTGCAGTGCAGGGTTTTGTGCTAAGCCTTGAGTCTGGGGGTGACAAACCTGTTCCAAAAGGAGGTTCCTGACCCCTGGTTTCGATTGCCCCTTAGCTGATTTCCACGATTCCAACCAGCCGCCTGAAGTTCCTGAAAGAAGCAGGTCATGGAACACAAAAGGAGGAGATTCCTGAGGAGGAGCTGGCAGAGGATGTGGAGGAGATTGATCATGCTGAGAGAGAGCTACGTCGTGGTCAGATCTTGTGGTTTAGGGGCCTGAACAGGATACAAACTCAGGTATGGTCTTGGAGAAGGTAGGATGGCAGTGGGTGTTAGGAGGGCAACCTCTCCATCTCCAGACCCTTTGGCTAAGGTGGAAGTTCTCAGTGGTGTGACTGTCAGAAGGGGCTGCTGTGCAGTCTCTCAGGGTGTCCTCTGTTTCCTTCAGCTCTAAGTGCAACTTTGAAGCTGTGTAGCTGCTCTGTTAGGGGCAAAAAAAGAGGAGAGGGGAGAAAGAAAAACCCACAACCAAACAAGTGCCTTGTGGTTTCCTGGTTTTGTCCTTTTACTCTTTGTGTGCTGTAGATGGGATGATCCTTTCTCTTGTTCTCTCTCTCTCTCTCTCTTTCTCTCTCTTGCTGAGCAAGCTGTCACAATCTCTGATTCCTTGCAGATGGATGTAGTGAATGCTTTCCAGAGTGGAAGTACCATTCAGGGGGCTCTAAGGCGACAACCCTCCATCGCCAGCCAGCACCATGATGTAACAAATATTTCTACCCCTACACATGTAGTGTTTTCCTCTACTACTGCTTCTACTACTGTGGGGTGTGAGTGTGTGTTCCTAAAGTGCATGACAATTAACATTTCCTAATTCACCTACCTAACGTTCTCTTCCATTCTCTCCTTAGTACTTTGGAAGTAGGCTTTTCTAGAGCTCTTCCACAAAGTGGAGTCCTCAAGGCTTTGGGGGTTGGTTGTTTTTTGGGGGTGGGGGTTGTGGGGCTTTTGTTTTTCTGAAGAGGGCTGAGAACAGGTGGAACAGAATTGTTAAAAAGCCCTTTTTCAATGTGAGAGCTGTGAAGCCTGCACATCCTGTGCCTTCATCCATTTGTCTCCAGGGGGGATGGGGGTCGGGTTTTAAGGGTTAAAACAAACCAAAGGAGAAAACTGGTGTAAATTTTCGAGTATATGCCTCCCAGGGTGACTTGCACTGAATGAAGGAACGCTCTGATCATGGACCCCAGGTCTTGCAGTGCTCTGCCAATGGTATCTAAGGACCTTGTAAGGTGCTCGAGGGCATTTCTCAGGGCTTCAAGGTACATTCCTGAGGTGCTCAAGGAAATTTTTGAGGTGCTCCAGGTGAATTTTAAGGTTTTAAAGGACATCTCTAAGGTGCTCAAGGAAAATTTTGACGTCTTTAAGGACATTCCTAAGGTGCTCAAGGAAAATTTCTGAGGTGCTCCAGGAAATTTTTAAGGTGCTCAAGGAAATTTTTAAGGTGTTCCAGGTAAATTTTAATGTTTCTAAGGACATTTCTGAGGTGCTCAAGGAAATTTTTGAGGTGCTGCAGGTGAATTTTAAGGTTTTAAAGGACATCTCTAAGGTGCTCAAGGAAAATTCTGAGGTGCTCAAGGAAATTTTTAAGGTGCTCCAGGTAAATTCTAAAGTTTTTAAGGACATTTCTGAGATGCTCAAGGAAATTTTTAAGGTGCTGCAGGTGAATTTTAAGGTTTTAAAGGACATCTCTAAGGTGCTCAAGGAAAATTCTGAGGTGCTCCAGGAAATTTTTAAGGTGTTCCAGGTAAATATTAAAGTTTTTAAGGACATTTCTGAGGTGCTCAAGGAAATTTTAAAGGTGCTCCAGATAAATTCTAAAGTTTTTAAGGACATTTCTGAGATGCTCAAGGAAATTTTTGAGGTGCTCCAGGTGAATTTTAAGGTTTTAAAGGACATCTCTGAGGTGCTCAAGGAAAATTCTGAGGTGCTCAAGGAAATTTTTAAGGTGCTCCAGGTAAATTTTAAAGTTGGTAAGGACATTTCTCAGGGGTTCAAGGTACATTTTTGAGGTGCTCAAGGAAATTCTAAGGTGCTCAAGGAAATTTTAAAGGTGTTCCAGGTAAACATTAAAGTTTTTAAGGACATTCCTGAGGTGCTGAAGGAAATTTTTAAGGTGCTCCAGGTGAATTCTAAAGTTTTTAAGGACACTTCTGAGGTGCTCAAGGAAAATGTTAAGGTAATCAAGGAAATTTCTGAGGTGGTTAACTCTATTCTAGTCTATTTCTGAGGTGCTCCAGGAAAATTTTGAGGTGCTCAAGGAAATTTTTGAAGCTTTTGAGGACATTTTTGAGGTGCTAAAGGAAATTTCTAAGGTGCTCAAGAACATTTCCGAGGTGCTCAAGGAAAAAAATTAAGGTTTTAAAAGGTGTTTAAGGAAACCTAAGGATGTTTTAAGGTGTTTAAGGAAATCTTAAGGTATTTAAGGACACTTTTAAGGTTATTTTAAGTGATTTAAGGAAATGTTAAGGTATTATGGATGCGTTTAAGGACACTTTTAAGGTTATTTTAAGTGATTTAAGGAAACCTTAAGGCATTAAAGATGTATTTAAGGACATTTTAAAGGTTATTTTAAGGTATTGAAGGAAACCTTAAGGCATTAAAGATGTATTTAAGGACATTTTAAAGGTTATTTTAAGGTATTTAAGGAAATGTTAAGGTATTAAGGATGTATTTAAGGACATTTTTAAGGTTATTTTAAGGTATTTAAGGAAATGTTAAGGTATTAAGGATGTATTTAAGGACATTTTTAAGGTTATTTTAAGGTATTGAAGGAAATCTTAAGGTATTAAAGATGTATTTAAGGACATTTCTAAGGTTATTTTAAGGTATTGAAGGAAATCTTAAGGTATTGAAGGTAAAGAAGGTGGTGGGAAATGAAGGAGTATGTTAAAGAAATGAAGTGCAGTTAGGACATGGAGCCTGAAATGCATTTCCTTTGTAGCTTGTCAGCAACTTCTGAACCTCTGCTTTTCTTGGACCTTTGGGTTGTCTTAAACTGAATAACACAACTTTCTCAACATCAGGATTCAGGTGGAGAAAACAAAGCTTCTAAAATGCAGACAAGTCAGAAGAAAAGTAATTAGCTGATCCAAAAAAGGAACAAAAAGGGGGGGGGGGGGGAGGACAAAAGTTTTTTGAAGCACTGAATGGTGAAATTTTCACTCAAATCTGAAGGGTTTTTTCCTTTCTAGGTTCCTTCTGGCAGCAGTTCATAAGCCAGCAGTGAAAGTAAAAGCTTTGTCTCACCTTAATTCTGCCCTCTTCAAACTGTGGCATTTCAGTTTCAGCCTTCCTCTCTGTAGAGGTGTTAGAGATTTAATTACTCCTGTCTTGGAGGCTTAAAACTCTGGAGCCTGAAGATGCTTAACAGTTGTAGCCGAATATTGATAGCTGCTATCTGTTGTTGGAGGAGTTTTCCACCTTAATTGCATTTTTGCATGTCTGACTTCCTTAGAGACTGGTTAAATCCTTACCTATTTTTGTTGTAATAACTCTTGGAGGGCTGCTTTCTCTCCTCTGCTTTTTGAACTTTCAGCTTCCCCAGGTGGATGAAGACCCTTAATTTCAGGAGTTCTCTTAAATGCAATGCTCTCTTCTGGAGGTTGAAGAGTTTGGGGGAGGGAGGCTTGTTGTTTACCTGCCTTGTTGGGGGGTTTTTGGGGTGTAACTTGGGCTTTGGGGTTTTTTTTGAGGCTTTATTTTTTTGGGGGGGTTTGTTTTATGGTGGCTTCAGGGGTGTTTTGGGAGCTTTGTTTTCTGGGGCTTGTTTTGGTTCATTTTGGCTTGGCCAGAATTCCTGTTTCACTTTACACAAACATTTACCCTCTCTACTTGTTCCCCACTGGCAAGAAAGGTCTGTCCCTACTTCACAGTGGTATTGAGAAGCTCAGCTCACAAATTCCTGTGCCTCAAGGACATGAAATGAGAAGTAGATTGGACAGTAAGGATGCCCAGGATTGCATCTCCTAGTTAAAATGCTAATTAGTAACCTGTATCCCTAACCACACTCAAGAACATTAATTAGACATTCAGAATTCTCTAGAGAGCAACTTCATGCCAGGCTGCCATTTGAGCAGAATCTAATGGGTGCTGCAGCATCTCATTGCATCTGATAAGCAGTGCAGATGTGGAGCTGCAACACCAGAGGACCAGTTTTTGCTCCTCACTAAGCAGTACAGTCTTCTGCTCCACCTCCCAGAGCAACTTTTGATGATATCATAGAGTCACAGAATGGGAGGGATTGGAAGGGACCTCCAGAGATCACCCAGCCCACCCCTCCCTGCCAAAGCAGGATCACCTAGGGCAGGCCACACAGGAACACATCCAGATGGGCTTTGGAAGTCTCCAGAGAAGGTGGATAACAAATTATCCATGGGACAGCAATGTGCCCTTGTGGCCAAGAGGGCCAATGGGATCCTGGGGTGCATTCAGAGGAGTGTGTCCAGCAGATCCGGGGAGGTTCTCCTCCCCCTCTGCTCTGCCCTGCTGAGACCTCACCTGGAATACTGTGCCCAGTTTTGGGCTCCCAATCAAGGGGGACAGGGATCTGCTGGAGAGAGTCCAAGGGAGGGCTATGAGGATGAGGAAGGGACTGGAGCACTGCCCTGTGAGGAGAGGCTGAGAGCCCTGGGGCTGTTTAGTCAGGAAAAGACTGAGAGGGGATTTAATAAATGTCTATCAATATCTGAGGGCTGGGGGTCAGGAGGCAGGGGCCAGGCTCTGCTCTGTTGCACTCTGGGATAGGACAAGGGGCAATGGATGGAAACTACAGCACAGGAGGTTCCACCTCAACACAAGGAGGAACTTCTTCCCTGTAAGGGTCACAGAGCCCTGGAGCAGGCTGCCCAGAGAGGTTGTGGAGTCTCCTTCTCTGGAGGCTTTCCAGACCCTTCTGGATGTGTTCCTCTGTGACCTGTGCTGGATTCTATGGCCCTGCTCTGGCAGGGGTTTGGACTTGATGATGATCTGCAGAGGTCCCTTCCAACCCCTAACATCCTGTGTGACTCCACAGCCTCTCTGGGCAGCTTGCTCCTGGGCTCCAGCACCCTCCCAATAACAAAGTTTTCCCTTGTGTTGAGGTGGAACTTTCTGGCTTCCAGTCTGTGTCCATTGCCCCTTGTGCTATCACAGACCACCACTGAAAAGACACCAAAGACACTGGAAGGCCACCAAAGAACTAGCACCTTCTGGACTCCCACCCCTCAGATATTGATCAGATCCCCTCTCAAGTCTTCTTCTTCCCAGACTAAACAGCCCCAGGTCTCTCAGCCTTTCCTCATCCAGTTCCTCTGTCATCCTCATAGCCCTCTGAGGACTCTGTTAGTATGTATTAACCAAGGTCAAACTGGATGTGATCCTGAGCAACCTCGGTCTCGCTGGAGATGCCCCTGCTCACTGCAGGAGGACGAGATGGCCTCTGAGGGTCCCTTCCAGCCTGATGCATTCAGTGGTTGTCTCAGAGGGAGCAGATGTGTTCTGTTTGATTGTCTCTCTTTCAGAGCTGTTTGTTGGAGGAGAGTTGAGCTGCTGCTGTGAAGTGAGGCTGCAACTCTTAAGCAGCCATCTGGCCAGGAGGATTTGGAGTGCTTACTGCATTCCTTGCTATTCTGGTACTAATATGAGGAAGGCCTGATGACAGTGTCAAACACACATAACAAATGCTCTCCTTATTTATAGTTAACCTGTCTCCTCCAATTATCCCAAGTAGCTAAAGCCTTCAGGTTCCCCCTGTTTCAGTAGAACATCAATGCTGATGGGCTGATGTCTGCCTTCAGGGCTGGGCTCTTGCAGGACCCTGGGTTCACAGGAGCCTCTCCAGCACTTTTAGTATGCATCAAGCTTTTGTTGTGGGTATGCTTGCATTGCTGTGGTAACTGCAGCTGGCCTGGTGAGCCCCAGATAGTTTTCCATCGCTGCTGATGTTCTAATTCTCCCCCTGCAAGCCCCCAAGGGCCGGTCCCCCCGGGGGCAGCCAGGCCTGGCGGTGGCACAGCACCATGCAACATGCCACAGAATGGCTCTGCAAACTTGCAGCCTGGCCTTGGCACCACTGGTTTGCTCAGTGCCAAGTCAGCTTCTGCAGCTTGCTGCTGGACTTGCTTCAACCTCATGAACATGCCAGCTCCTTAATGGCCTGCTCAAGTGTTTCAAGTCATAGAACCATAGAGTTGTTTTGTTGGGAAGGGTCATCGAGTCCAACCGCTCTCCGGCTCCACCGAGGCTGGTGCTGAACCGCGGCCCTCAGCACCACGTCTCTGCCCCCTTGAAGCACCTCCAGGGGTGGAGATGCAACCACCTCCCTGGGGAGCCTGTTCCAGTCTTTCAGAATCATTTCAGTCAAGGAGTTTCTTCTGATGTCCAACTTAAACTTCCCCTGGTGCAGTTTGAGCTCTCTCATCTTGCTGCAAGCTCCTTTCAGGTAGTCCTGGAGAGCAAGAAGATCTCCTCTCACTCCCTTTTCTCCAGACCAAACAACCCCAGTTTCTTCAGCTGCTTTTCATAAGAGCTGTTCTCCAGACCCTGTCATGGAGGGGAAAGTACTAGCTGTTGTAGCTCTGACTTCTCAAGCACATTCACACTATTCCCTTCTCCTCCCTTTACTTTACTCCCTTTAGTTTTGTGCTCCCCACTTGTGTGCTTCGCATCTCCCTGGTGCTTTCCATGGCTAAGGAGCCTTGAGCATAAAAATGGGGACCTGATAGCTTTGGAGGCCATTTCATAGAATGGTTTGGGTTGGAAGGGACCCTAAAGATTATCTTGTTCCAACCCCCCTGCCATGGGCAGGGACACCTTCCACTAGCCCAGGTTGCTCAAGGCCTCATCCAGCCTGGCCTTGAACACCTCCTTGTACAGCCTCCTCTGAGGGGGTAGAGGTGAGGTAGCAGTGCTCTTTCTCGAGGTCAAAGAACACAGTCAGGACCTAAAACTTTACCACATGCAGTGATTTTCTGTGACCACAAATTTGATGATGCACTGCTTTGGGGGAGCCCTGCTGATTGGACACTGGGTCTGGGTGAGGGATCTTAGCTGGCTTGAAGTCTTTGCTCTTGACTTGCTTCATTCCTTCATCTGGAGTATTTTTACTCTCGAGAAGCTCTACAGAAAACCCAGTCCTGAGCTATTTCTCAGCCTGAAACAAGTCATCAGGATCACATTAGGAAGAATTTCTTTGCTGCAAGAGTGGTCAGGGGTTGGAACAGGCTGCCCAGGGAGGTGGTGGAGTCCCCATCCATGGAGGTGTTCAAGAAACCTGTGGCCATGGCACCTGGGGATGTGGTTGAGTGGCCATGGTGGTGCTGGGTTGACAGTTGGACTCGATCTTGGAGAGCCTTTCCAAGCAAAACAATTGTATGATTCTATGCCAGCTTCATTCCTTCATCTGGAGTATTTTTACTACCAAGAATCTCTACAGAAGAACCAGCCATGACCTATTTCTCAGCTTGAAACAAGTCATCTTGGATGTGCTAAAAAAAAAACCCCAGATCTGTAGCCTGGACTTGCTGTTTGTAACATTAAGTTCTTATTTACTACAGAGTTGCTCTGCTGCTTACTATACAACATAAGAGCTTTGGAATTGAAACTGTGCTGTTCTGGAGACTTGAATGGAGATGTTGAGAATTGAACAGGGAAGCTGCAGAAGGGGGAAACAAAAGAACTGTGACCAGCAGGATGAGGGAGGGTGATTCTTCCCCTCTGCTCTGCTCTTGTGAGGCCCCCACCTGGAACACTGCATCTAGTTCTGGGAGCCCCAACACAAGAAGGACCTGGAACTGCTGGAGAGGGTCCAGAGGCCATAAAGATGATCAGAGGGCTGGAGCACCTCCCCTATGGGGACAGGCTGAGGGAGCTGCGGCTGTTCAGCCTGGAGAAGAGGTGGCTCTGGAGAGACCTTAGACCTGAAGGGGCACCGGGAGAGCTGGGGAGGGACTTTTGACAAGGGCTAGGAGTGATAGGATGAGAGGGAATGGACTGAAGCTGGAAGAGGGCAGGTTTAGACTGGAGATTAGGAAGAACTTCTTTCCAGTGAGGGTGGGAAGACACTGGAACAGGTTGCCCAGGGAGGCTGTGGATGTCCCCTCCCTGGAGGTGTTGAAGGCCAGGCTGGATGAGGCCTTGAGCAGCCTGGGCTGGTGAGAGGTGTCCCTGCCCATGGCAGGGGGGTTGGAACTGAATGATCTTTAAGGTCCATTCCAACCCAAACTGTTCTCTGAGTCTATGAAAGGGCTCAGTGGGCAAAGGGGTCACTGACTCTGCCTAACCTAATTCACTTTAGCAGTTGAAGGATGAATCCTGAGTGGCTGTCATTGCTGTCTGGGAGGAGAAGGGGGAGGGTGGTTTCATTATTCAAGTTCCAATTGGGGAAAGCTTCAAATTCCAGTCAAGGATTTGCAGAATGCAGCTGTGCTTTATCTCCTTGGAAATGGTTTATTTGTTCCTTCTGTCAACTTAGCTCTGTGCTTGGAAAGGGAAAAAGAAAGAGAGGTAGTTCAGCAGTGGAGGAAGGACTTGATGAAATACTCAGCCTGGGAGTTCTGTCCATGAATTCAGTGTAAATTGAAGGCTCAAGCAAAGGTTGATCTTCCTCTTCTCATACCCTTTGTGCTACTTGAGTAGTCTCTTCTGAGCTGTAGGCACTGAAGGAAGCAAGAGATGATTGAATTTCCTCCTTGCTGCGTTTCCAAAGCTGTGTTGAGTAAGGAGCTTTCTCTGGCGTGCTGCCTGGGTATATACTCGAATATTTACAGCTGTTCCAGGGGTATCCTGGTTTTGTTTTGCATGACTCCCAACGTTCAGTCATCCTGACATTGGCTTACACTTGCTTGGCTTTTCCATAGTCAGTTGACATCCCAATCCCTAGCATGAGAATTCAGTAATCCTTTGATCCTCTACTGATTTCCAGCCTCTTCCCCCAGGCACTGTGCTCCCCCCTGTCCCCAGATACCCAACCAAACACTCTCTTTGAGGTTGATTTCAGTCTGTGACTCAGTCGATAGTCCTTGGCCTCACTTCATAGCCCACCTTGAGCAGACCAATTCTAGCGCCATGCCTGAACCTTTTGAGGCCCTTCTCCAGCTTTTTGTGGTACTTTTTCTTTACTCTGTCTTCCTCCCGTGTGTCGACTTGGCAGCGCTCTACTGAACTGCTTCTCATTTCTTACAGTCGGTTGCAAGCTCCACCGCATCACATCCAAGCTCGATTCACTCATGTCTAAGCTGTTTGTGGATTCAAACTCATCCGAGCCATGACCCACCCCCCCCTCCCCCCTCCCCCTCGACCTCCTGCCACCTCCAAGCTTCTCACCGCCCCTCTTTTCTTTTGTTTCGTTTTGTTTCCCCCTCCCCCTCCCGGGCCGGCAGATCCGAGTGGTGAATGCGTTTCGTAGCTCCTTGTACGAGGGGCTGGAGAAGCCGGAGACGCGGAGCTCCATCCACAACTTCATGACGCATCCCGAGTTTAGAATAGAAGACTCCGAGCCTCACATCCCCCTGATCGACGACACGGACGCGGAGGACGACGCTCCCACCAAGCGCAACTCCAGCCCTCCCCCGCCCTCCCCCAACAGGAACAACAACAACGCGGCGGCCGCCGCCGACGGCGCCGTCGTCCACCTCACCGCAGGCAGGAGGAACAAGTCTGCTACCTCTTCGTCCCCAGGGAGCCCTCTACACAGTTTGGAAACGTCCCTCTGATGGCAGCGAAGCCGAGCGCCGCGGGAAGCGCAGCTCTCTCGAGCCGCAAACGGCAAGTTTGGGTCTCTTCACGTTGGTGGTGTTGTGGTGGTGGTGGTGATGATGGTGGTGGTGGTGGTGGTGGTGGTGATGGACAGACAAGGTGGGAGAATTTCTTGTCTTTGGACTTCGAACAGAAGACAACAAACAAACCAACCCACCCGCGGCCACCCCCGCACAAGGCACCGCAACCCAGCCCAACCCGACAACACTTGTACGAATGTAGATTTATTTTTTTAACAAAAGAAAAGAAATAAAAATAAAAAAGCTTTCTGCCAGACTTTGGAGGGTGCTTTTCTGGGGGGGCGGGGGGTGGGGGAGGAGCTTCATCAACTCTTGGAGAGAGAGAGAGAGATGAATAACGACGAAAATGAAACAATAAAGCAACAACAACAATTCTATATATATATATATATATGTGAGTCAAGAAAAAAAACAATAAATCCTTGGGCATAAACTAACAAAGTGACCTGAGGAGCATCTGTTGTACTCTTGAGAATGGTCCTGCAGGAGATGTGTGTTTAGCTGAGCTTGAGAGAGCCTTTTCGTGGAGGGGAAGGGCAAAAACAGGGCAAAACACAAAATGAGGAGAGCCCTGGCATGGTGGAATGGATAACTTTTAATTTCTGCTGTTGGCTGTTAATAATTTGGATTATTTATGTTTATAAATGAGAACAGATCTGTTTACAAAAGGTTTGTAGATACTTTTTTTTGGGGGGGGGTGGGAAGGAGAGGGAGGGTGGTGAGGGAGGGGTTCTTTTTTGGGGGTGGGGGGGGTGGTTGGGTTCCTGTTGATAGATGGGAAGCTTCCTTATCAATCATGCAGAGATGAAAATAAAGACATGAATCAACGAATCAAATGTAAAAAAGGCAACAACAAACGAGAATCCAAACATAGAGAATCCAGTCAGAAAGAGAATCCAAACTAACTGAAATTCCAAAGAGAATCCAAACTAACTGAAAAATCCAAACTGAGGAATCCAAATAGAATCCAAACTAACTGAGAAATCCAAACAAATAGAATCCAGAGAATCCAAACTGAGAAATCCAAATGGAATCCAAACTAACTGAGAATCCAAATAGAATCCAAACTGAGGAATCCAAATAGAATCCAAACTAACTGAGAATCCAAACAAACAGAATCCAAACTGAGAATCCAAACTGAAAATCCAAACTGAGAAATCCAAATAGAATCCAAACTAATTGAGAAATCCAAGTAGAATCCAAACTAACTGAGAATCCAATCAAATAGAATCCAGAGAATCCAAATTAATAGAGAATCCAAACTGAGAAATCCAAATAGAATCCAAACTAACTGAGAATCCAATCAAATAGAATCCAGAGAATCCAAACTGATAGAGAATCCAAACTAACTGAGAAATCCAAACAGAATCCAAACAGAGAATCCAAATAGAATCCAGAGAATCCAAACTAACTGAGAATCCAAACTGAGAAATCCAAACAGAATCCAAGCTAATTGAGAATCCAAATAGAATCCAAACCGAGAATCCAAGCAAATAGAATCCAAACAGAGAATCCAGATAGAATCCACACTGAGAATCCAAACTAACTGAGAATCCAAACAAATAGAATCCAAACAGAGAATCCAAACTGAATCCAAACAGAGAATCCAAACTAACTGAGAATCCAAACAGAGAATCCAAACTAGCTGAGAATCCAAACAAATAGAATCCAAACAGAGAATCCAAGCTGAATCCAAACAGAGAATCCAAACTGAATCCAAACAGAGAATCCAAACTAACTGAGAATCCAAACAAATAGAATCCAAACAGAGAATCCAAACTGAATCCAAACAGAGAATCCAAACTAATTGAGAATCCAAACAAATGGAATCCAAACTAACTGAGAATCCAAACAAAAAGAGAAAATAAAGTTAAAAAAAAAAATTACCAAAAAGATACCCCAAAAACCAACCCCCAAAATAAACTGGTCCTTCAGCTAGTGCTGTATTTTCAGGGGGAAAAAGAACCCCCAACCCCAGCTCCAGGAAGGCTGTTTCCATGGAAACTACAAAATTTTGCCTGAAAAAAAAAAAAAAGAAAAAAAAGAAAGAAAAAAAGAAAGGGAAAAAAAAATAAGAAAAAAGGAAAAAAAAAAAAAAAGTAAAAAAAAAAACAAACCCCAAACAAAAGCTTTTCCCTTGTGAAATATTGTAGATAAATTGCTAATAACTGCTAGCCAAATAGCTGAAGACTAAACGCTTTGTAAAGAGACAACAAACAGAACACTAAAGACAGAGAGGAAACCAAACCAGCGAAGCGAGAGGAGCAGTTAGGTGTTCTCCGTGACCTCTGCCCTGCTTCTAGCTCCTTCCCTTGCAAGTGATGGTTGTTGGGGCAACTTGCTTTTCATTTTGAGCAACTTGGAAACAAAACCAAACCGATTCCATGGAGAAGTCATTGACTTTGCTGCTTGCTTTGGGGTTTTTTTTTGGGGGGGGGCTTTTTTTGGTTGTTTTCCTTTTCGCTTTCCTTGGGTGGTTCAGCACTGGGCAGGGTTTGTTTTCAGTGCAGGGCAGCAGTGGGGGACGTGCTTGAAACGTTTCTGTTCTCTCTGGCAAACCAAAAGTAGTCAACAACAACAACAACCAAAACCAAACCCCAACCAAACAAGGGATGAAATCCAAACCAACATCAGAACCTTTAGTCCTCTTTTGAGGTTGGTTTTTCTTTTGGTCTCCACAGGTTAGGTTTTGTTTTGGTTTTTTTTTTTTTAGTGCTGTCTTGGTGAACTGTGAGTGGAACTGTGATTTGATTTTATTCTTTTATTATTAATAATAATAATTTTTTGTTTTATTTTTCCCCCCTTTTTTGTTTTAATTGGTTTCATTTTGGTTTGGGGTTTTCTAATCTCTCGAGATCCTTCGTGCAGCATGAGGGCTGTTGGCAATTTGGAGAGGCTGTCAGTGGCGGGGGGGGGGAGGGGGGTAGCATCCATGTTCTCCTTTTTGTTTTTGCAACTTGTTTGTAAACATGAATAAATCTGCCCTTTTGTTAAAATAAAATTGCAGCCATGGTTTCTTACAGCTCTATTCATTCAGGAGTCTTTTGTTGGCAGGGTTTTGGTGTGCCTTTCCCCTCGGCTCCATCCCCAGATGCCCAGATTGCAGTGGGGTGGAAGGGATCCTCAAAGGGCATCAAGTCTAATCCCCCCCTGAAGTCAGCAGGGATGCCTCCACCTAGAGCAGGCTGCCCAGGGCATAGGGTGCTTGGTTACATGGTTTAGTTGATTAAGTGGTGTTGGATGATAGGTTGGACATGATGATCTTGAAGGTCTCTTCCAACCTGGTCTGGTCTTGTCCTCTCCTATCCTCTCTCCTATCCCATCCCATCCTCTCTCCTATCCCATCCCATCCCCTCTCCTATCCCATCCCCTCTCCTATCCCATCCCCTCTCCTATCCCATCCCATCCTCTCTCCTATCCCATCTTCTATCCTCTCTCCTATCCAATCTTCTATCCTCTCTCCTATCCTATCTTCTATCCTCTCTCCTATCCTATCCTCTCTCCTATCCTCTCTCCTATCCTATCTTCTATCCTATCCTATCCTCTCTCCTATCCTATCTTCTCTCCTATCCTATCTTCTCTCCTATCCTATCTTCTCTCCTATCCTATCCTCTATCCTATCCTATCCTCTATCCTATCCTCTATCCTATCCTATCTTCTATCCTATCTTCTATCTTCTATCCTATTCTATGAAGTCTGAGCTTGGATGGGCTCATCCCATCCCTGGGCAGCCTGTTCCAGTGTCTCACCACCCTCGTTGCGCAGAACTTCCTCCTGATGTCCAACCTAAATCTGCCCTGCTCCAGTCTCAAACCATTGCCCCATGTCCTGTCACTTACAAGCCCTTCTGAACAGTCCCTCCCTAGTGTCAAAAGGAAGTTTTGGTGCTGGAGCATGGCCAGAGGAAAGCAACAAAGCTGGGTTCAGTTTTGGGCCCCTCACTCCAGCAAGGACATTGAGGGGCTGGAGAAGGGCAATGAAGCTGAGGAAGGGCCTGGAGAACAGGGCTGGGGAGGAGCAGCTGAGGGAGCTGGGGGTGTTCAGCGTGGCAAAAAGGCTGAAGGGAGACCTCATTGCCCTCCCTGAGATAAGGCTGGAGTGAGGTTGGGGTTGGTCTCTTCTCCCTAGTTCCAGGTGATAGGAAATGGCCTGAAATTGTGCCAGGGGTGGGTTAGGTTGGAGAGGAGGAAAAATTTCTTGGTACAAGAGTGGTCAGGGATTGGCAGAGGCTGCCTGGAAGAGGGAATGGCTTCATGGAGTAGGCTGGAGAGAATCATGGCCACAATTTAATGCCAAGCCAGCGGGTTAATGCAGGGGTCTGCACCAAGTGTGAAAAGCACAGAAACAGCCAAGCAACACTCTTGCGCTTGCCTAGAGTGGCAGGAGGCTCTCCAGTGTGTTTTGAACAGAAAGCAAATGTGGTTCCTCATGGAAGGAAGGAAGGAAGGACTTTGTTTGTTGCTGTGTTGGCCTGAGAAGTGGAGTTTCTCCTGCCAGTAGTGCCAGCCTCTGCTGTGCCCCAGACCTGAGATCCTTTTAAGGCTTGCAGAAACCACAGTGGAATGTCTCCACGTTCATCCTGCTCTTCCGATGCCAGTGCTTGGTTCTAAGGAGCTGCTTGGTGTCACCTCCACCCTCTCCCCAAGCTGTACATGTTTTCTGGTCTTGCAGATTTCCAGCCCTCACTGAAATACTTTTGTTGGATGAGCCAAGATCCAGCTCCAGCCATCTCCAGCCTGAAGTGGCCTCTGCTTGTTCAGGGTCATGTTAATGAGACATTCTCCTCCAGACTCAAGAGCCTTGGAGCTGTTTCTGTCTCTCTTCTGTCTTGGACTCCATACAGAACTACCTAACCACCTTCTTCAAGAGACTGCAGGACCCATCAAGGAGATGAGGCTTACACTGTGTCTAAACCAAAGGCAGTACTATGGGCATGACAAAAATCTTGGGATCTTCTCCCTTTCTGCTCTTCCCCCTTGCAGTCTGCACAGGCTTGCTGAGGGGAGGCAGTGAAGGACAGGTGGAGCGAGAGATGCAATAGTGCATTTGTCTCCTTTATCACTCTTCTGCCCTGCCTTATGATCTTCTGCCTTCTGCTTCCAAGATCTCACCTTCTAGCAGCACACACACTGGAAAACTGCTGTGCAATGGGGCTGGTGGTGCTTCCAGTCAAGGGTCCTTAATGTCTTCTTTAAGTGGTGTGAAGACTCGAAGAACTGGGTTTCAGACTAAGAATGAACAGAGCCTAACCCTGAGAAATTGATCAGAAGGAGGACTGAACATTCTGAGACCAAGTGTTTCTCCTGGGTTCATAGGCAGCACTTTCCTGGCTGAGCCCTTGATGCTCATTCATGGAATCATTAAGGTTGGAAAACACCTCTCAGATCATCCGGTCCAGCCATCAACCCCACACCACCCTGGCCATCAAACCCTCAAGTGCCATGGCCACAGGCTTCTTGAATACTGCCAGGCATGGGGTCTCCACCACCTCCCTGGGCAGCCTCTTCCAATCCCTGACCACTCTGTCAGTAAATAAATTCTTCCTAATATCCAACCTAAAGCTCCTCTGCTGCAGCCTGAGGCCATCAGCCCTTCTGTTGTTAGTTACGTGGGAGAAGAGGCCAACGCTGGCCTCACTCCAGCCTCTGTGCCTGCTTATGTGGCTGCTCCTTGGCACACAGACAAGGTTCCTGCTCCATGCATAGTGGGGACTGTGGTCATGCTTGCAGATGTGCAGGTGCTGAGAATGGGGATCATACTTCAAAACCCTGGGCCGGGAACTTGAAAAGCTTTCTGCCTTCTGTCAGGTATGTCTTTAACACCCACTTCAAATCAAAAGTCCTCAGGGCAGGGCTTTGAAAACATGCATGAAAGGGCTAGGAGGACTTAAGAAAGAAAATACCTGGCCAAGGTAAGGTAGGTATCTAAGAAAGCATCTACCTGAACCAACATGGTGACCTTGCCTGCAGACCGCTGTACCTGGAGGCCTGATCAACACACAACCCAACAGGAGCAGGCACAGGTTGTGCTTGCCTGCAGGTAGGAAACATCTGCCCCAGAGCCCCTCTGCTTCCCCACCACCCAACACCTGCCCCAGAGCCCCTCTGCTTCCCCACCACCCAACATCTGCCCCAGAGCCCCTCTGCTTCCCCATCACCCAACATCTGCCCCAGAGCCCCTCTGCTTCCCCACCACCCAACATCTGCCCCAGAGCCCCTCTGCTTCCCCATCACCCAACATCTGCCCCAGAGCCCCTCTGCTTCCCCACCACCCAACATCTGCCCCAGAGCCCCTCTGCTTCCCCACCACCCAACACCTGCCCCAGAGCCTCTCTGCTTCCCCACCACCCAACATCTGCCCCAGAGCCCCTCTGCTTCCCCACCACCCAACATCTGCCCCAGAGCCTCTCTGCTTCCCCACCACCCAACATCTGCCCCAGAGCCCCTCTGCTTCCCCACCACCCAAGCCCCCAAAACAAGCACTAAGCTTTTTTGGCTCTGTAGGGGGTCTTAATTTACCACAGCTGTGGGGTGTGAGGACTAGAACCACAGGAAGGAGCCAGGCTCTTCTCCTTTCTGCCTGCTGACAGGACAAGAGGCAATGGCTCCAGGTTACAACACATCAAATTCTACCTGAACACAGGAAAACACTTTCCTTTTTTCTCCTGTGCTGGTGGGCACAGGCTGGACCATGTTGCCCAGAGAGGTTGTAGTGTCAGCATCCTTGGCAGCACTTTCAAGCACAATTAGAGAGCAACCTTGAGCAAGCTGCTGTAGCTGAGCCTGCTTTGAGCAGGGACTTGGACTAGATGATCTGCAGGGGTCCCTGCCAGCCTTGGCCACTCTGTGCTGCTGACATTCTTGAGCAGGATCCCAACTAGTGTTATGGAATATTTCTAGGCATAGGTGGAATTCAGTTTTGGAGTTGGTGAAAAAAAATATCAATCTCTGCAGTGATCAAACCTGAGCCACAAGAAGAAAGGAGCTGGCACTTGTCTTTCTCTGGCACTTGTCCTTCTCTCCCCTTAACCTCATCTAATGGGCTTGCTGCTACCTGCCTGCTGTGACAGCACAGCTTGGATCACTTCTGCTAAAGTAAGCTCTTTTTTTTTTTTTTGAAGGATGACTGACTGGGAAAGCCAAAAAAAAAGTCTTTCAATGGCATTAACTTGAGCTCTGTTCTGTAGGGCTTCCTGGAATCCTCACGGGCTAAGGAACTAGCTAAGCAATTTTGGTGATGGGTCTGTTGGGCTTCAGCACTCTCAAACTGAACTCATACTCTCCTTTTCCTGATGAAGGTTAAAAAACCCTTTCCCTCTTTCTTCAGAAGATATATTCCCAAAGCCAGTGCTCAGCTTGTCCCATTCTGGGGGTTTATTTTGCTGCTGGTGGCGAACTGTAATGGGATTTTGATAAGACCATTGCCACCAAACCGAACCCCAAGAGCTCTCCACAAGCTCCATTGATATTTATTTTCATAACCATTTGGATGTAGGCAAAAAAAAAAAAGGTAGGCTCAGAGGTTGTAAAGACCCCTGAGGGCAGAAGGTGTAATGGTTCTACAGCTGCAAGCAGCCTGTAATTAAATCTTTGTGCCCTGAGACTACGTTCCTGCGCTGCACATGGGTGGAGGAATAACTGACACCACTCTGGCAAGGCAGCGCTCTGGGTCCCCTCCAGCGCCCACGGCACACCACCATCACCTGCTGGTGTCCTCATCTCTCAACAGCCTGAGGGACAAAGGCCTCTCTGGGGTCTGGAGAGCTCTTTTGCTAATGCAGCTGCCTCCAGTGTAATCTTAAGCAACTGAAGTCAGGTTCTCAGTTGTGTTTTAAAGCAGGATCGAGCCAGCAGTGTGCCCAGGTGGCAGAGAAGGCCAACGCCATCCTGGCCTGCATCAGGAACAGTGTGGCCAGCAGGAGCAGGGAGGTCATTGTGCCCTGTGCTCAGCACTGGTTAGGCCACACCTGGAGTCCTGTGTCCAGTTCTGGGCTCCTCAGGTTAGGAAAGATGTTGAGATGCTGGAAGGTGTCCAGAGAAGGGCAACAAAGCTGGGGAGGGGTCTGGAGCACAGCCCTGGGAGGAGAGGCTGAGGGAGCTGGGGTTGCTTAGCCTGGAGAAGAGGAGGCTCAGGGGAGACCTTGGTCTCTACAGCTCCCTGAAGGGAGGTTGTAGCCAGGTGGGGGTTGGTGTCTTCTCCCAGGCAACCAGCACCAGAACAAGAGGACACAGTCTCAATCTGTGCCAGGGGAGGTTCAGGCTGGATGTTAGGAAGAAGTTCCTCAAGGAAAGAGACTGGCTATTGGGATGTGCTGCCCAGGGAGCTGGTGGAGTCACCATCCCTGGAGGTGTTTAGGAAGAGACTGGATGGGGCACTTGGTGCCATGGTTTAGTTGATTAGATGGTGTTGGGTGATAGGTTGGACCCAATCTCTGAGGTCCTTTCCAACCTGGTTAATTCTGTTCTATTCTAAAAAGTCCTCATTTTGGACTGGATAGATTTCTAGGTGGACTAGAAGAGACCCTCTGTGCACACGCATGGATTGCCTCAGGTACGGGCACAGAGTGGCTGGAGAGCTGCTTGGTGGAAAATGATCTGGGGGTGCTGGTTGGTAGCAGCTGAATGTGAGCCAGCAGTGTGCTCAGGTGGCCAAGAAGGCCAATGGCATCCTGGCCTGGGTCAGCAATGGTGTGGCCAGCAGCAGCAGGGATGTCCAGGGGTACTTGGCACTGGTGAGGCTACCCCTGGAATCCTGGTTTGGGCCCCTCACCCCACAATGGACCTTGAGGGGCTGGAGCAGGTCCAGAGAAGGGCAGCAAAGCTGGGGAAGGGTCTGGAGAACAGGGCTGGGGAGCAGCAGCTGAGGGAGCTGGGGGTGTTCAGTGTGGAGGAGGCTGAGGGAGACCTCATTGCTCTCTACAGCTCCCTGAGAGGAGGCTGCAGCAAGGTGGAGCTTGGTCTCCCGTGCAACAGTGCCTGTGCTTACTGCAGAGGAGGTTGGACTGAACGACCCTGGGAGGTCCCTTCCAGCCCAGCCCATTCTGTGGTTACCGAACAAGTGTCAGGACCAGAGGAAATGGCCTCAAGTTGTGCCAGGGGAGGTTCAGGTGGGAGATCAGGAAACATTTCTCCACAGAAAGGGTTGTCAGGCACTGTCCCAGGCTGCCCAGGGAGGTGGTGGAGTCCCCACGGCTGGAGGGATTTCAAAGCCAGGTGGATGCGGCTGAGTGGCAGCGGCTCAGCAGCAGCGGCGGCGTTGCGAGCTCTAGGCGAGAGGCTGGACTTGAGCATCTCAAAGGTCACTTCCAAGCTCAGCAGCTGTCTGATTCGAAGAGACTGTACTTCGCTCGCCCTGGCCGATGAGGCCTCTCCGCTCCGCGGCCGCCGCTCACCGCTGAGGCGGCGTCTGCAGGTCGGGCGGTTGCCGGGCAACGCGGGCGGCGCGGCGGCTCGGCCCCTTTAAGGGCGAATCGAGCACCTACCGCACCGATAGGCTGCCGCAGAGGGCCCGCCCCCGGGCAGCGCTGGCCGCCAATGGGCGGGCGGAGCGGGAGGACGCGCTGTTGGCGCCGGGGATGAATTCGGGGCTCGGCCGGACGCGCCTGGCGCGCGCACCGGGGCTCTACCGGGGCCGGTCCCAGCCCCAGCCCCAGGCACTTCGGCAAGCCGCCGTTAACCGTCCCGCTGCGCCCATGGCCTCCGTGCTGGTAAGAGCACGGGCTCGGCCCCGCTCCGCCCCGGTAACGGCTCGGCCCCGGCTTCGGGCAGCGCTCCAGCGAGATGCAGCTGCCGACCTGCCAGCGGCTACCACGGCCGGCGGGTGTCGCCCGGCGCCCAGCTCCGTGCGGGGCCTGCTCTCGCCGTGCTTCCGCTGTCTGCGGGCCGGTAACGGTTCCTGAAGGTGATGGGGGGGGTATGGCGGGGCCGCCTTCAGCCGGAGTCTGACCGCTGCGCACCCTCTCCCCCAGGAGGACCCCGTCTTGATCCGGTCTCTCCGCGGCCACCGAGCGGCGGTGACGGGCGTCTCCTTCAACGCGGATGGCGCGGGGCTGGGTGAGTGCGGGGGCCCGCGGCGGGGGCCGGGCCGGTCTCCGTTTGCTTTCCGGGTGGGGCGGGCTCGCTGCCTCCCTTCCTCCCTCCGGCAGTCGCGGGCGGGTCCGGGCGCAGGTCCGGGCGCGGAGGCGGGGCGGGCTCCCGCGCCGGCCGGGCGGGACGAGCAGTCTCTGCCCCTTTCTTAAGCGACAACTTTTTGAGCAAACCACGCGGCGGGAGGAGGGGTTTGTCCCGCCACCGGAGAGGAGGAGGAGGAGGAAGTAAGTGAGGGGAGCGCCGGGGCCGGAGGCTGCCTCCGTGCTGCCGTTCTGCTCGCCCCGCGGCGCCCCTGGAAACCCCCGGGCCCGCCGCCGGGGGACGGGCGGTGAACTCGGCCGGCGGCCCGAGCGCGGAGCTGGGAGTTTGGGGGAGACGAGAGTGGTCCGGCAGCAGCACACGGAGCCCTTCTCGGCTAGGGGAGGCGTTTATCCGCCTGCGATGAGGATCCGTTTGGCGAGAAGATGGACGTGGGTCCGCAAAAGCTGCGTGTTTCTCGGCTTCTTGACCGTCGCTTACTTTGTGGTGGAGCTGTCAGTTTCTTCCTTAGGTGCCTCCTTCGCAGGGGAGAGCATCACCAAGGGGAAATGGGACAGGCACTTCTCCGGCAGAGCAGAAGCGGCTGTGGATCTGGCCCGTCCGGTTTATGCCAAATCCCCTCCCGATCCTTCTGCCCCGGGAGAATGGGGCAAAGCCACTCGCCTGCAGCTGAGCCCTGAGGAGAAGAAGCAGGAAGAGGAGCTCATCGAGAAGTATGCAATCAATATTTACTTGAGTGACAAAATCTCCCTCCACCGGCACATCGAGGACAACCGCCTGAGCGGCTGTAAAACCAAGTCCTACGACTACAGGAGGTTGCCCACCACGTCCGTCGTCATTGCTTTCTACAACGAGGCTTGGTCAACCTTGCTGAGGACCGTACACAGCGTCCTGGAAACGTCTCCTTCGGTGCTTCTCAAAGAGATTATCCTGGTGGATGACCTGAGCGATAAAGTGTATTTGAAGGCTGACCTGGAGAAATACATAAGCAGCCTGAAAAGGGTTCGGCTGATCAGGACCAACAAACGGGAAGGGCTGGTTCGTGCCCGCCTGATCGGTGCCACCTTTGCCACCGGGGACGTCCTCACCTTCCTGGATTGCCACTGCGAGTGCGTCTCCGGCTGGCTGGAGCCGCTGCTGGAGAGGATCGCCGAGAACCAGAGCGTCGTCGTGTGCCCCGTCATCGACACCATCGACTGGAAGACCTTCGAGTACTACATGCAGACGGCGGAGCCCATGATTGGGGGCTTCGACTGGCGGCTGACCTTCCAGTGGCACTCGGTGCCCAAGCACGAGCGCCTCCGCCGCGCCGCCGACACCGACCCCATCCGGTCCCCCACCATGGCCGGCGGCTTGTTTGCCGTCAGCAAGAAGTACTTCGAGTACCTGGGCACCTACGACACGGGCATGGACGTCTGGGGAGGGGAGAACCTGGAGCTGTCGTTTCGGGTCTGGCAGTGCGGGGGCACGCTGGAGATCCACCCCTGCTCCCACGTGGGCCACGTGTTCCCCAAGCGCGCCCCCTACGCCAGGCCCAGCTTCCTGCAGAACACGGCGCGGGCCGCCGAGGTCTGGATGGATCGCTACAAGGAGCACTTCTACAACAGGAACCCTTCGGCCAGGAAGGAGAACTACGGGGACATTTCCGAGAGGAAGCTCCTGAGGGAGCGTTTGAAGTGCAGGAGTTTCAGCTGGTACCTCCAGAACGTCTTCGCCGAGCTGCACGTCCCGGAGGACCGGCCCGGGTGGCACGGCGCTATCCGCAGCGCCGGGATAGCTTCGGAGTGCCTCGACTATGTCTTGCCAGAGCATCACCCCACTGGGGCTCACCTCTCTCTTTTTGGGTGCCACGGGCAAGGAGGCAATCAGTTTTTTGAGTACACGTCAAACCAGGAGATCAGGTTTAACTCCGTGACCGAGCTGTGCGCGGAGGTGCCCGAGAACGAGGACTTCGTCGGGATGCGGAGCTGCCCGAAGGACGGCTCTCCTCCCCCCGCAGGCATTATCTGGCATTTCAAAGAAGATGGGACCATTTATCACCCTCGCTCAGGGAGGTGCCTTACCGCCTACCGCACGGCCGAGGGGCGTGCCGACGTGCAGATGAGAACTTGCGAGGCTGGAGATAAAAATCAGATGTGGAAGTTTGAGAAGTAGGTCCCCGGCGGGCAGGAGCCTGGCCTGGGAGCCCCCACGGCCCTCGCCTGTGGGAGCAGATGGGGACGTTCAGCTGGAGGTCTTCAGCTGGTGGAGGAGCTGCACTGTGGTGAACTTTGGAGGGCAGGAGGAGATGCTGGGGTTTAGTTCCTGGGACACTGTGTGCTGGAAAGCAGGAGGGAATGCTGGGGCTTAGCTTCTGCAATGTTCTAATGTTGATCTAATGCCTTTTTGTTTTTTATTGTTGTGAAATTCTGATCTGTTATGCTTTAGTTACTGCCTCGATGATTAGGGTCAGACAAAGGCTTTTGAGTGGACTGAGGAGGGATTTTCCCCCCTCCTTTCGATAATTAGTATGCACATGACAGCTGCAGAGTAATGTTATGGGGAAGTAGAGAGTTTTTACTCCAACAAGGGCCTTACAGAAGGGGGAAAAAGACCTAGAGCAGTGGAGGAAAAAAAAAAAGGACCTAGAGATGGGGGAGAAAAAAACCCCAGGACCTAGAGCAGTGTGTGTGGGGGGAACCAGGACCTAGAGCTGTGGGGAAAAAAACCAGGACCTAGAGCAGTCTCTTTGGAGAGCCAGGACTAGAGCAGTGAGGAGTTAAACCCCAGGACCTAGAGCATTGTGTGTGTGGGGACCCAGGACCTAGAGCTGAGGGGAAAATCCCAGGACCTAGAGCAGTGTGTGTGTGTGTGGGGGGACCCAGGACCTAGAGCTGGGGGGGAAAAACCCAGGACCTTAGAGCAATGTGTGTGGGGAACCAAAAAGGGACCTAGAGCTGGGGGGGTGAGAGGGGAACCAAAAAGGGACCTAGAGCTGGGGGGGTGAGAGTGGAACCAAAACGGGACCTAGAGCTGGGGGGGTGAGAGTGGAACCAAAACGGGACCTAGAGCTGGGGGGGTGAGAGGGGAACCAAAAAGGGACCTAGAGCTGGGGGAGGAGAAAGGAATAGGACCTAGAGCTGGGCAGGGGGGGAAGTTGGAACCCAAAACCTGGAACTATGGAGAAAGGGAAAAAAAAATAGGACCTAGAGCTGTGGAAATGGACTTATAGAAGTAAAAATAAAGGGTCCTGGAGCAGTCAGAATTTGGGTTCTTGCAGGGGAATGATCTGATCTGTTGCAGATAGTTAGGACATCTGTCCTGAACACCCTCAATGATGCTACTGTGGTGTGTGGCTGGGTCGAGGCTGATGTGGGAAGTTGACTCTTAAGCCTTGTGTCTGCAGGCTTCTAGGAATTTCCATGCTCTTAGGGGGTTCAGGGTGACATCAGCTCTGATGCACTGAAGAAGAGGAAGGGTTTGGTTTTTGTGGCTGGCTCTTGGCACTGCTCTGCAGCCTTTGTGCCTATTCTGGAAAGCTTATCTCATGAGGGTGAGTCAGGAGTGTGGTGGTTGGTAGTGGAACCAAGGACCTTTGGCAGTACCACAAATGGGAATGGATGTGGCTGCAAGTGAGGATTCTGTTTAAAGGTAATAGAGTAGGAAAGAAAACTCAGAGCTGCCTGAGCTGCTGCTATTTTCTTGTTTAGCTACAGATTTCCTATTTGTTGCCTCTGTGTAAGTTTTTCCACACTAAGCCCAGCATCCAAGAGCCAGAGCTTGTGAGACCTCTACCATCTCTCCATTTGCTTGGGTTTTGTGGTGGATTGGGGTTGTTTTTTGGCAGGCAGAGGCAGTAGAGAGGAAAACATGGGCAGGTGGGTTCTGCATGATGCATTTTGGCACCAGCTGGCACACAGTGGCCCTGGGTAGGGCAGACTAAGCTGCCTCATCCTGCTCGTGATGGCACTGGGGGAGGCCTCAGGCAAGGCTGGGAAGTTGGAGTTCCTCAAGCAAGGAACTGAAAAGGCAAAGGGCAGCTTGGAGGAAGCCAAGATGTGTTGATTAGGTGCTTCACAGAACATCCTTAGAATGATTTTCTGTATCCTCTTATGCTGAGTTTTGAAGAACCTTGATTGTAGAATCACCTCACTAATCAGTTTTGAGTGTGGCTGTGGGCAGTAGGTGTGATGGAGACTGTGTGTGCTTGGGCAAAAAGAATCTTCCCTTGGTACTTGTGGGGTTTAGAGTCATAGAACTGTTTTGGTTGGGAAAGAGCTCTAAGATCATTGACTCCAACCACCTTGATGATTTAGGTTGAACACTTATCTTAATGGAGAGACTCTGGTTGCCATAAGTGGTTGTGGATGCCACCTTCCAGGAGGTCTTCAAGGCCAGGCTGGATGAGTGACCAAGTCTAGGTGAGAAGTGTTCCTGCCCATGGCAGGGAGTTGAAGTAGATGATCTCTAAGGTCTCTTCCAGCCTAAGTCATTCTATGATGTTTTTGATTCCTTTCAAGTGACAAACATCCTTCAGTAGCCCCCAGTGCAGTAACTCTTGCCATGGTGTTGGTAAATAGGACCTTGGATTAGTGAGCAATGCAAATCTGGAGCCTTGAGGAAGGTAGGAGTTGTGCATTTGCTGCAGGTGCTGGTAGGCAGAAGGGTTAAAAGGGAGCAAGTGAGACCTGAAAGAGGTGGAGGTTTGCCATGAAACCATGAGTAAATGAAGACTTGCTCTTGAGTCCTGAAGCTTGCATGGAAGGGGCTGATTAGAAGGGAAACACAAAACCTGTGGAGCTGTGGATGTGGCATTGAATCATTCTACAAATGCTTGCCACTGTGTGGCATGGGTTGTTTTAAATCTTTAACTTATTTTTAGGTGGTCCCTGCCAGTGCTGGGGGGGAAGGGGTCAGAATTAGATGATTTTCAAAGTCTCTTCCAACCCAAACCATTCTGTGACTTCAATTTGTTTGGGTGTTTGTATTTTATCCTCTATTACCTTCCCTGAGCTGATTTTCACTTGTTCTTGTTTGTTTTCTCCTTACAAGGGAATTTCTTTACTAAATAAAGGAGATGGTCCTAAAAAAAATTCCATTCCCCTCTGCAGCAAGAAATTCTTCTGTGACTTAGAAACCATTTATCAACCTTGAGAAGGCAGCCAGTCACTACAGATCAGGGCAGTGAAGTACAGAAAGGGTTTTCTTGTGTGTACTGGGCATTATTGCATCCAGCAGAAATGACAGCAGGGAGATCTGGCTTCTCCTACATGGCAGAGCATAAATTGTGCAGTGCATGCTCCCTTGGCTGAAAGGGATTCAAATGTAGACTATGCAACTTTTATACACCTCACACTTTTGGAACTTGGCATAAAACTGCATTTCATGTGGAACAAAAGCAAACACAACAGAAGCAACCAAACTACCTTCATGTTAAAGCTGGCATTTAAAGTGTTCCTTATCTACTGAAGCAATAAGTGAACCTTCTCCTTAAAGCTGGAAAAGTTCTTTCTTTTTTTACCCCCCTTTATGTGTCTGAGGCTCTCCTCTTCCCCACTGCCTCTGAGGTGAGTTTTGGAATCATGGAGTTGTGATTACCATGGATTTGTGGCTATGTGAGAACTAAAGGGAAATAACCTGGCCCTGAGTAAATAACCAACATTGAAATCATTCTTCCCAATGGGAAGGAGGGGGAAAAAGAAAGGTTGGGAGATGGGTAGGAGGAGAAACAGAAGGAATCCCAGTGGGAATAAAAGGTTTGTGAGAGGGGGAGGAGGAGAAACAAATGATAAGGAAGGAAAAAAACCTTTCTGCCTCCATTAGTTTTGATCCCAATGGGAATAAAAAAGTTGGGAGAGGGGGAAGGAGGAAGAGCTGGAGAAGGAGAAAGGGGGGGGAAAAAAAACCTTTCCCATTTATAAATCCTTTAGTTTGGATTCCAGTGGGAATAAAAAGGTTGGGAGAGGGGGAGGAGGCTGGGCTAGAGAAGGAGAAAGAAAAAACCCTTTCCAGTTCCTTTGGTTTGGATCCCAATGGGAATAAAATGGTGGGGAGATGGGGAGGAGGCTGGGCTAGAGAAGGAGGAAGAAAGGAAACCCTTTCCCTTTCCAGTGCCTTTGGTTTGGATCCCAGTGGGAATAAAGAAGGTTGGGAGGTGGGGAGGAGGCAGAGCTAGAGTAGGAGAAACAAAGGATAAAAAAAACCCTTTCCACTTCTAATTCCTTTAATTTTGATCCCAATGGGAATAAAGAAGGTTGGGGACAGGACAAGGTGAGAGAAGAGGAGGAAGGGGCTAAAAAACCCTTTCCAGTTTGAATTCCATGAGTTTTGAAGTGAGTTAGAGCAATCCTGAAGCAATGTTCCATGCAGTTGGTGTTCAGGATGTGCAGATTCCTGGAAAATCTGAAGCTCTGAAAGATTTGTATCTATTCCTCCCCCACCCCCCCTGTACTGAGGTTGCAAATGTAGGGAATGTTGTATGTATTTGAAACTACTGACTTGAAGTGACTTAAAAGAAACTGAATGTGAACTTAACACTGAATAAATGTAGGAGGGCTTTGGGGTTTCTTCAGACAAAATAAACTTCAGGATGATGATTAAATGTTGGTGGCATGCTGGCTCTCTTCTCACTTCTCGCACTAGCCCAGAGATTTGACTTACAAGTGGTAGAAGTTCTTCAGAAGTCTCCTCCTGGTTCTCCTTCCCCCCCCTTCTCTGTCCTGCTGAGGCCACATCTGGAATACTGTGTCCAGTTCTGAGCTCCCTGGCTCAAGAAGGACAGGGAGAGGATACAGCAGGGGCTACAAAGATGCTGAGGGGATTGCAGCATCCCTCTGAGGAAAGAGGGGGAGGATTTGCTCTTTCAGTCTAAGAAGTCCTGACTGAGGGGAGAGTTCCTCAGTGCTGATCAATTTGTAAAGGTGGAAGGCAAGAGGTTGGGACCAGACTTTTCAGTGGTGCCCAGTGGGAGGACAAGGGGTGATGGGCACAAGCTTGAGCATAAGAAGCTCCATCTAAACATAGAATAGAATTAACCAGGTTGGAAAAGACCTCAGAGATCATCCAGTCCAACCTATCACCCAACACCACCTGATCAACTAAACCATGGCACCAAGGGCCTCATCCAGGCTCTTCTTAAACACCTGCAGTGATGGTGACTCCACCACCTCCCTGGGCAGCACATCCCAATGGCCAATCTCTCTTGCTGGGAAGAATTTCTTCCTAACATCCAGCCTGAACCTCCCCTGGCACAGCTTGAGACTGTGTCCTCTTGTTCTGGTGCTGCTTGCCTGGCAGAAGAGACCAACCCCCACCTGGCTACAACCTCCCTTCAGGGAGTTGTAGAGAGCAATGAGGTCTCCCCTGAGCCTCCTCTTCTCCAGGCTAAGCAACCCCAGCTCCCTCAGCCTCTCCTCACAGGGCTGTGCTCCAGACCCCTCCCCAGCTTTGTTGCCCTTCTCTGGACACCTTCCAGCACCTCAACATCTTTCCTAAACTGAGGAGCCCAGAACTGGACACAGGACTCAAGATGTGGCTTAACCAGTGCTGAGTAGAGGGCAGAATGACCTCCCTGCTCCTGCTGGCCACACTGTCCCTGATCCAGGCCAGGATGCCCTTGGCCTTCTTGGCCACCTGGGCACACTGCTGGCTCATATTCAGCTGACTGGGGAGGAACGTCTTTAATTGAAGGGTGCTGGAGCACTGCAGCTCAGAGAGGTGAGGTTTCCATCTCTGGAGACATTCAAAACTCACTTGGGTGTGCTCCTGTGTGACCTTGTGTAGGTGACCCTGCCTTAGCAGGGGGTTGGACTTGATGATCTCCAGCGGTCCCTTCCTACTCTTCTATGAGTTTGTCCAGTGTGCTTGGAATTCCAGACTGGGTGTCTTGACAGAAGGTTCCATTCCTAAGTGGGAAATCTTTGCAGATCACTGTTAAATGTCTGTGTTGTGACTATCACACTGTGACCTTATCACACCGAGCTTTGTGGCCCCTGCTTTGGCAGGGGGTTGGACTGCATGATCTCCAGAGGTCCCTTCCAACCATTCTGGGATTCTTGGGCCTTCTGTGTTTCTTTGGTTTCAATTGCAGTGCCTTAAACTTTGCCCCTTGGTCTTTGGTGACACCAAACCTGGGTCTGTCATGAATGGCAGCTGTATGATGTTCACCTTTGGATCTTTTGGTCTACATCTCTCAAGTGCTTCTTCTATAAAGTTCTCTCTCTATAAAACCTCTGCTTGGCATGTGTGGAAAACCATCTGCTAAGATACATCCTTTACTCATCCCAGTCTTCTGATGTCCCTCCTGAAGCCTCATGTTGGCATTGCTGGCTGCCAGGCTTCCACTCAGGCCAAGTATCCATTAACACCCAGTAACTGCTCCCTGCCCCAGGAAGGTCACTGGTGAATCCAAATCCATTGAGGGCTCAGGGGAGACCTTACTGCTGTCTACAACTCCCTGAAGGGAGGTTGTAGCCAGGTGAGGGTTGGGCTCTTCTCCTGGGCAACCAGCACCAGAACAAGAGGACACAGTCTCGAGCTGTGCAGGGGGAAGTTTAGGCTTGATCTTAGAAAGAAGTTCATCCCATAGAGATTGCCCATTGGAATGGGCTGCCCAGGGAGGTGGTGGGGTCAACATCCCTGGAGGTGTTTAAGAAGAGCCTGGATGAGGCACTTGGTGCCATGGTCTGGTTGATTAGTTAGGCTTGGGTGATTGGTTGGACCTGATGATATTGGAGGTCTCTTTCATCCTGGTTGATTCTGTGGTTGCTTCTGACTGATATCTCTTCTTTGTGCCAGCTACCTCCTCCTTGGATGGCCTTATGGTGTGGAAGCTGAAGGCACAGTGCAGAGCCTACAGGTTTGTAGGCCATGAGGAAGCAGTGACCAGTGTGCAGTTCTCAGCAGATGGGCAGCTGCTGGCTTCAGCTTCTCAAGATCGTACTGTCAGGCTCTGGATTCCTTGCATGTGAGTAGGAGTGGCTGCTGCTGGCTGCCCCTCTGCAGCCTTGGAGGCTTTCCCAACACAATCACAGAATGGTCTGGGTTGGAAGGGACCTCCAAAGTTCATCCAGTCCAACCTCCCTGCAGTCAGCAGGGACATCCCCAACTAGATCAGGCTGCCCAGGGCCTCATTGAGCCTCACCTTGAATATCTTCAGGGAAGGAGCCTCAATCACCTCCCTGGGCAACCTGTTCCAGTGCTCCACCACCCTCATGGTAAAGAATGTGTTCCTAACATCCAATCTGAATCTGCTCTGCTCTAATTTGAAGCCATTGTCCCTGGTCCAGTCTCCACAGGCTGTTGCAAACAGTCTCTCTGCAGCCTTCCTGTAGGCCCCCTTCAGGTACTGACAGGCTGCTATTAGGTGTCTCTGGAGCCTTTCTCTTCTCCAGGCTGAACAGCCCAACTCTCACAGCCTGTGCCCATAGGGCAGGTGCTGTGATCCCTCCATGCCTGCCCTGTATGGATGTGTACTGGTCAGGCAGCTCACCCATCAAGCTACGACTCATATAGAACCACAGGGTGCCAGGTTGGATGGGACCCCAGCCTGTCCTCACAGCAGAGGTGCTCCAACCCCCTGATCATTTTCATGGCCCTCCTCTGGACCCTCCCAGGCACAGAGCGGTAGGGGCTGGGAGGGACCTCTGGGGATCCTGCAGCCCACCCCTGCTGCCAGAGCAGGACGCCCTCGGGCCGGTCACGGAGGAGCACCGGCCTTTGGTGCCTTTGGATGGGCTTGCTTTGTGCCATTTGACTTGTTTGTTGTTGTGGTGTTTTCCCTGTTTGTGGTTTGTTCTGTGTGCCCTTAGCCACGGAGAGTCCTCGGTCCTGAGGGGCCACACGGCAGCAGTGCGCAGCGTGAGCTTCTCGCCCGACGGCCGCTCGCTGGCGTCCGCCTCCAACGACAAGTCGGTGAAGGTCTGGAGCGTGCGCACGCAGCGCCTTGCCTTCACCCTCTTCCAGCACACTCGCTGGGTTCGCTCTGCCAAGTAAGTGCTGCCCTTCCTCTCTTTCCAAAGCCCTCTCCAAGGGGTTTTACTTCCCAGGGTAGACCTGAGGAACGAGAAGCAGCCCCCTGCGAGCACCTGCCGCTCACGATGCCATCGAAACCAGCCTCGCACGCCCTGCGCTGCTGTGTCCCTCCCGGTTCATGCAGCCACACCGTGGCAGGGGATGGAAGGGACCTCTGGAGATCATCCCCTCCAACCCTCTCACCAGAGCAGGTCACACAGGAACGTGTTCAGATGGGTTAGGAAAGTCTCCCTAGAAGGGAGACTTCACAACCTCTCCAGGCAGCCTGCTCCAGGGCTCTGTCAGCCTCAGCAAGCAGTTTCTCCTCCTGTTGAGGTGGAACTTCCTGGGTTCCAGTTTGTGTCCATTGCCCTTTGTCCTATCACAGACACCACTGAAAAGAGCCTGGCCTCTTCTTGACACCAACCCTTCAGATATTTGTAAACACTGCTCAGATCCCCTCTCAGCCTTCTCTTCTCCAGGCTAACCAGCCCCAGGGCTCTGTCTTTCCTCATCACACAGCTGTTCCGGTCCCTTCATCCTCACAGCCCGTCTTGGACAGTTCCCAGTATATTCCTGTCCCTCTTGAACTGGGGAGCCCAGAACTGGACAAAATACTCCAGCTTTTCTTCTCCTTTTTGTGCCTGTGAGAAGCTTCAAGTCACAGAACACCAGCTTGGAAGGGACCCCAAGAATCATCTGGTCCAACTTACCCTTTGAATGTGACACATCTGAGTTCCAAACTGGCTCTCTTGGTTCTGGTGGTTTGCTGCTTGTGCCTCTAATGCCTGCCTAGGTGGTGTCAGTTGTTTTAGCCATTTATATGTTTGTATGTTGCAGGTTCTCACCTGATGGAAGGCTGATAGCATCTTGCAGTGAAGATAAATCTGTTAGGATCTGGGATACAAGAAATAAGACTTGCATTGATAGCTTCTTAGATTATGGAGGGTAAGTGTTACTGGAAAAAACCCCAACCCAACCCAAGCTGTAGCTGTTTAATGTCAATTAATTTCATAAACATGGCATTAACTGTGTTAGATCTGAAAAGGGAGCAGCTTTCTGCCACCCATGGCAACCAGAATCATCAATTTCATGTTTTCCTAAGGAAGTTGGTTAATTTACTCACCTGTTTCATGGAATCATAGAAGGGTCTGGGTTGGAAGGGACCTCCAAAGCTCATCCAGTCCAACCCCCTCTGCAGTCAGCAGGGACATCCTCAGTTAGATCAGGTCGTCCAGAGCCCTGTCCAGCCTCACCTTGAACATCCCCAAGGATGGGGCTTCAACTACCTCCCTGGGCATCCTGTTCCCATGATCCATTATCCTCATGGGAAAGAACTTGTTCCTATTTTCCAGCAGGGAAGAAATAAGGCAGAGAAAAGTCAGATTGTTCCTGGATCTGTGAACATTTTCCTGGCCATCCTCCCTTTCTCTAATGCAGCTTTTGACGTGAAGCATCCAGTTTTCCCCTTTAAGCCAGCTCCACCAACTTGAGTGACCTGCCTTATTTAGGTTTAGAATCACAGAATGGGTTTGGTTGGAAAAGATCCCCAAGATCATCCAGTCCAAGCATCAACCCAACACCACCATGGCCATCAAACCATGACCCCAGGTGCCGTGGCCACAGGTTTCTGGAACACCTCCAGGGATGGGGACTCCACCACCTCCCTGGGCAGCACATCCCAATGGCCAATCTCTCTTGCTGGGAAGAACTTTCTCCTCACCTCCAGCCTAAACCTCCCCTTGGCACAGCTTCAGACTGTGTCCTCTTGTTCTGGTGCTGCTTGCCTGGGAGAAGAGACCAACCCCCACCTGGCTACAACCTCCCTTCAGGGAGTTGCAGAGAGCAAGAAGGTCTCCCCTGAGCCTCCTCTTCTGCAGGCTAAGCAACCCCAGCTCCCTCAGCCTCTCCTCCCAGGGCTGTGCTCCAAGCCCCTCCCCAGCTTTGTTGCCCTTCTCTGGACATGTTTCAGTCCTTCTGCTTATTTCAGTTGCTTGAAGTACCTTATTCCAAAGAACTGAAATGCAGCATGGAAGGGACCTCTGGAGATCACCTCCACCCCCCCTCAGCCGAAGCAGCACCACCCAGGGCAGGCTGCTCCTAAGCATTTCTCTGGAAAGACCTCATCAGCTGCTTTTTAATTCTGTTTAGATTTACCAGTGATGTGGATTTCAACCCCAGTGGCACTTGTGTAGCTGCTGCAGGCTCCAACCACACCGTGAAGCTGTGGGACATTCGAACGAAGCAGCTCCTGCAGCATTACAAAGGTAAAGCCAGGGCAGGAGGTTGTCCTCTTGAGGATGGAGCTCTTTGGTTTCTTTAGCTTATATGACTACATAGAATGGCTTCAGTTGGAAGGGACCTTAAAGATCAGCCAGTTCCAACCCCCCTGCCATGGGCAGGGACACCTCCCATCAGCCCAGGTTGCTCAAGGCCTCATCCAGCCTGGCCTTGAACACCTCCAGGCAGGAGGCATCCACAGCCTCCCTGGGCAACCTGTGCCAGAGTCTCACCACCCTCACTGCAAAGAATTTCTTCCTAATCTTCAGTCTCAATCTCCTCTCTTCCAGCTCAAAGCCATTTTGTCTCATCCTGTCACTCCCAGCCCTTGTCAAAAGTCCTTGCCCAGCTGTTCTGTGGCACCTTCAGGCACTGGAAGGCTGCTCTAAGGTCTCCCTGGAGCCTTCTCCAGGCTGAACAGCCCCAGCTCTCAGCCTGTCCCCACAGGGAGGTTCTGCAGCCCTCTGATATCTTCATGGCCTCCTCTGCATCCTCTCCAAGAGCTCCAGGTCCTTCTTGTGCTGGAGGTGGGGGCTGAGCAGAGCAGAGGGGCAGAATCCCCTCCCTGTGCTGCTGCTCTCCCTGCTCTGGCTGCAGCTCAGCACACAGCTGCCTGCTGGGCTGCCAGGGGCCATTGCTGGCTCCTGGGGAGTTTGTCACCAACTGACACCCCCAAGCCCTTCTCCTCCAGGCTGCTCTTTAGCCACTACACACTCAGCCTGGATTTGTGCTTGGGATTGCCTCAGCCCAGGTGCAGGACCTTGCACTTGGCCTTGTTGAACTTCAGGAGGTTGGCCTTGACTCTCCTCAGCCTGTCAAGGTGCCTCTGGATGCCTTCCCTTCCCTCCAGCATATCAACTGCACCACACATCTGGGTGTCCTCTGCACACCTTGCTGAGGGTGCCTCCAACCCCCTGCCCATTTCCTCCTTTCCTGGGGACAGTGGAGAACCAGGCCAGACTGGCATTTTGTAAGTGACCTTTCTGTGGTCTTTTAACCATAGAAATCCAGTCTGAATCCTGATGGTTCCTTTGCAATGCTTCTAATTCTTCAGAGCAGAACTAAGAGAAACAATGTGGAGAGGCTGCCATGGCCCAGCTGTGGGTTGCTTTGCCCATAAATGAAGTAGGTTGTAGTTGTGGGAAGTGAAAAAAGGGAAGGAACAAAGTGTCCAGGTCCTGTTAGGAGGCATTTACTGTCTTGTGAATATTGTTCTCTCTTAACTAGTTCACACAGCAGGGGTTAATTGTGTGGCATTCCATCCCTCTGGGAACTACCTCATCTCTGCTTCTACTGATGGGACCATGAAGATTTTGGATGTTTTAGAAGGAAGGCTTATTTACACTCTCCATGGACACAAGGCATGTACAAGAATCCTACTTACATTGACTTCTTCATAGATTCAGGGAATGGTTTGGGTTGGAAGGGACCTTAAAGGGTCATCCAGTTTCAAGCCCCTGCCATGGGCAGGGACACCTTCTGCTGGACCAGCTTGCTTGGACCAGTGACACTCCTGCCACTGTCTTGTGCCTTGCAGATCAGCTTGAGTGGAGAGCAAAATGCTGTGTTTGTGCACTTGTGGCAAGGGGCATTCAGAGAATCATAGAATTGTGTGGGTTGGAAAAGACCTCTAAGGTCATCCAGTCCAACCATCAACCCAACACCACTATGGCCATTAAGCCATGTCCCCAGGTGCCATGGCCACACCTTTCTTGGTGCCTCCACCACCCCTCTGGGCAACCTGTTCCAATCCCTGACCACCCTTGCAGCAAAGAATTATCTCCTAAATAAATGCCAGCAAAGGTATTGAGAGTCCAGAAGTGTTTTCCCCTGTGCATCACAAGACAATGATTACAGCAGCAGCACAATTCAACTCTGTCCTAATTTGTTTTTTCCCTTTCAGGGACCTGTACTTTCTGTGGCTTTTTCCAGAAGTGGTGAAAAATTTGCCTCAGGTGGAGCAGATGCCAAGGTCTGTGGTCTCTCTCTTTAATTGTCTTAAGGTTTTGTTAGAGGCTTTGTCACAGCAGTGTGCTCATTGCAGCATGCTGACATCCATCCAGGGTAGAAGTTGTGGCCTTGCTTCTCTCCAGCCAACTCCATCATGCAGCATTTTCCTCTTCCTGTCAAGGCCAGGCAGCCTCTTCCAACCCCTGACCACTCTTGCAGCAAGGAAATTGTTCCTCGTCTCCAATCTAACTCTCCCCTGGCACAATTTCAGGCCATTTCCTCTCCTATAACCTGAGACTAGGAAGAGGAGACCAATCCCCACCTCCTTTCAGGGAGCTGCAGAGAGCAATGAGGTCTCCCTTCAGCCTCTTTTCTTCTCCACACTGAACACCCCCAGCTCCCTCAGCTGCTCCTCCCCAGCCCTGTTCTCCAGACCCTTCCCCAGCTTTGTTGCCCTTCTAAATGCCAACACACCCTGGGATTTCTTGTCCTTCTGCAAGGCTCCTTTGCATTTGGGGCCCCTGAGTGACAGACATGTTCAGTGCAACCATGGCCTGTCCCAGGTGACCCTGCTCTGGCAGGGGGTAGGACTGGATGTACTCAGCACTGGTTAGGCCACACCTTGAGTCCTGTGTCCAGTTCTGGGCTCCTCAGGTTAGGAAAGATGTTGAGCTGCTGGAAGGTGTCCAGAGAAGGGCAACAAAGCTGGGGAGGGGTCTGGAGCACAGCCATGGGAGGAGAGGCTGAGGGAGCTGGGGTTGCTTAGCCTGCAGAAGAGGAGGCTCAGGGGAGACCTTCTTGCTCCCTCCAACTCCCTGAAGGGAGGTTGTAGCCAGGGGGGGGTTGGTCTCTTCTCCCAGGCAAGCAGCACCAGAACAAGAGGACACAGTCTGAAGCTGTGCCAGGGGAGGTTTAGGCTGGAGGTGAGGAGAAAGTTTTTCCCAGCAAGAGAGATTGGCCTTTGGAATGTGCTGCCCAGGGAGGTGGAGTCCCCATCCCTGGAGGTGTTCCAAAAGGGATTGGATGTGGCACTTGGAGCCATGGTTTAGTTGTCAGGAGGTGTTAGGGATTAGGTCATAGACTTGATGATCTCTGAGGTCTTTTCCAACCTTATTGATTCTAGAGGTCCCTTCCAACCACTATGTCTTTGCCTTTCTCCTGCTCTGACTCTCTGCTGGCCCATGTGGGATCATGTGAGTGCGAAAATCTGCAGGATGACTTAGCCAGCTTCACCAGGAAGTGCTGTCTTAGGTCAATATTTAATTAAAGCAGTCCCAGGAGTTCCAGTACCCAGGCCTGGGGTTCATTTACCTCTCAAAGGCATGGTTTTATCAGTTGAACCTTGCCCCTTGTGACCCTTCTGGTGGGACAGGGCACTTGGTTTCACCTCTGATCACTGGGTGGTAGTTACCTGTGTAGGTGTCTTTAGTAGTCCCTTTATTCCTCAGTGGAGGAATTTCTCAGAGGGGAGAGGAGGAGGATCACTTCCCTTGACCTGTTGGCCACCTGTGGTGGCTGCAGGCTGATTCTGATATTGTGATCAGTTAGTAATCACAGAATGACAGAAGGGTAGGGGTTGGAAGGGACCTCTGGAGATCATCCAGTCCAACCCCCCTGCCAAAGCAGGATCACCCAGGTCAGGTCACAGAGGAACACATCCAGGTGGGTTTGGAAAGTCTCCAGAGAAGGAAACTTCACAACCCCTCTGGGCAGCCTGCTCCAGGGCTCCAGCACCCTCACAACAAAGAAGTCTCTCTTCATCTTGAAGTGGAACTTGCTGTGCTCCAGTTTGTGTCCATTGTCCCTTGCCCCATCACAAGACACCACTGACAAGAGCCTGGCCCCTGCTTGCCCCCCACCCTTCAGATCTTTGTAACCATTGCTCAGATCCCCTCTCAGCCTTCTCTTCTCCAGGCTAACCAGCCCCAGGGCTCTCAGCCTTTCCTCCTCACACAGATGTTGCAGTCCCTTCAGCATCCTCACAGCCTCCCTTGGCCTCTCTCCAGTAGTTCCCTGTCCCTCTTGAACTGGGGAGCCCAAAACTGGACACAGTACTCTAGATTTGGTCCCACCAGGGCAAAGCAGAGGTACAGGAAAACCTCCCTGGACCTGCTGGCCTCAACCTTCTGAACACAGGATGCCATTGGCCTTCTTGGCCACAAGGGCACATTGCCATCCCATGGAGAACTTCTTGTCCACCAGGACTCCAGGGTCCTCCTCCATGGAGCTGCATTGATAAGACTTCACTGAGCAGTTAAGTTCTGAGCACTGAAGGAGCTTCAGGTAGTGAGTGCTGTGCTGGCTGCTTGCAGGTGTTACTATGGAAAACAAACTTTGACTCATTTGATTATAAAGAAGTTCTCAAACATCACATGAGAAGAACACAGACTGATGATCCTCCTCATCTGGATGTTTACCCAAGGGCACCTCTTCTCCATGGGGATGGAAAGGTTGAGCCAATTCAGGTGAGTGCAGAGAGCCTTTTCTTTTGTGATCTGGTGGGGTTTGGATTGCTTGGGGGGTGGCTGGGGGAGGGGGGTTGGCTTGGCTTGGCACTGGGCTTTATTTGGGCTGCTTTGAGGGCCTGTTTGGGTTGTGGGGTTTGGGGTTGGGGCATTCTGGGGGTTGGCTTTGGTTTCCTTTTTTCTTCCTCTTCTGTGGTGATTGAGAAGCTCTGGGAAACCATTGTTGAGCTGACACTAAAAGAAACACCTCATGAAATTTCCTTTGTGTGCTTTCAGTGCTGGTGATGGTTGAATGCCAGGGAATTATTTCTCTCCCAACCTAATACTTGCTGCTTTTTTTTAACTCCATGGCTGTAGCATTTGTGACAATTTAAAGGCTTCTGGCTCCATGAAAGGGCTCTAGAGCTCTGCCATTCATCCTAAGGAAGTTTTGGCCTCTTGGGGCATCTTTGAGTTTGCAGGCAGCAGGTTTAATCCAGGCTGAAATTTCAGTGCAGGATCCCAGAAGAAACTCATTCCATGTGCTGAGCCCTGGTGCTGCATTTCCTGTGCCCAGCAGTACCTTTGCATCTCCTCTAACTAACTTCTCACGTACTGGAGACCTCTGGAAAGCAGATGGAAGGCAGAAAGAAGCTTCCTCTCAAAACACAGCACTGAGTTTTGAGCATATTGAGATGTGGAGAGGATGAAAAGTGACTTCTTTAGCTTCATCCTAGCGTTTGCAGTGCCAGTTGGTTGTGTGCTCTCAGCTGAAGGGGATCCAAGTTTACTCTAGGTGGCAGAATAGAAATAGAAATAAGAGGCTGTGACTTGCTTGGCTTGGAGGCTCCAGCAGAGCCCAGTGCTCAGCTAAACTGGGAGCTAAAGTTCTCTTTGTGTGGTTGGAGAGGCTGTTTTAGAGTGAGCTCCACCACTTTCCTATTTTGTGAGGAATTTCAGGCTTTTGTGGTTGTTGTTTTAATTGATTCTTAGCTTTTTGATACCCCACCAAAGTCTCACACTGAAAAAGTACAGGGTGGAGGGTTTCTTTTTAAGATTGGGTATCATTAGGCTTAGAACAGACTGGAGGTGAGGAGGAAATGCTTTCCAGTGAGGGTGGTGAGACACTGGAACACGTTGCCCAGGGGGGCTGTGGCTGTCCCCTCCCTGGATGTGTTTAAGGCCAGGCTGGATGAGGCTTTAAGCAACCTGGGCTGGTGGGAGGTGTCCCTGCCCATGGCAGAGGGACTGGAACTGGATGAGCTTTGAGGTCCCTTCCAACCCAACCTTTTCCAGGATTCTTTGTTTTGCCAAGTTTTAGAGGCTGTTTCCACTCCTTAATGAATAGTGGTGCCTTCATGGAGCAGGGAGTCCTCTTTCTCTCAGGCCTGTATCTCCACTGATGCTGAGCCAAGCCTGCATTGATTCTTTGTTGAACAGGTTGACCCTACCCTTGATGTGACTGCTACACAAACACTTGACCCACCTGTCATAGAGATTAGAGCCTCTTCATCCTTCAGTGCTCAGGTGAGTTGCCTTAAGGGGGTGGGGGGTGAGTAGCCAGAAAGACAGTTTGAACTGAAAGGTTCTGGGAAATGTGACCTGTCTGGCTCAGTAGCATCTGTTTTCTCTTTAGAACAATTCTGGCTGCTCAGAATGGGGATGAGGAAGAAATTCTTTCCGGTGAGGCTGGTGAGACACTGGCACAGGCTGTGGACATCCCCCCTCTGGAGGTGTTCAAGGCCTCCAGCAGCCTGGGCTGGTGGGAGGTGGCCCTGCCCATGGTGAGGGGGTTGGAACTGGATGATCTTTCAGGTTCCTTCTATGATTCTATGAACCTGCAGTTCTCACTTGCAGCCCTCTTGCACAGTTCCCCAGTGGAACCAGAAGATGGAGTGAGAGCAAAGCTTCCGCGCTGCCAGCAGCGGGAACTGAAACTCAGGAGGGATTTTAACAACGTGCTTAGCAGAAATGCTAATTAGAAGCCCATGCTAATTATAACTAAATATTGCTGTTCACATTTGTGCCTTATTCTCATACACTGCTTTTAGCCCTGCAAACAATGGGAAACCTAAAGATAAAAATCCCAAAGTGAATCATAGAAGGGTTTGGGTTGGAAGGGACCTGGAAGAGCATCCAGTTCCAACCCCACTGCCATGGGCACCTTCCACCAGCCCAGCTTGCTCAAGGCCTCATCCAGCCTGGCTTTGAACACCTCCAGGGGGGTGGCATCCACAACCTCCCAAGCTGCCTGGGCAACCTGTCCCAGTGCCTCCCCACCCTCACTGGAAACGAATGGGTTCAATAGCTTTCATTTTTCTCCTTTTAAGGCATGGAGTTCTCTGAGAAAGGGGGAATGGAAAAAAATAAAATAAGGGGGGTGGGGGGCAGAAGCACCACATTTTAAGGCAGAATCCTAGGATTAGATCCTCCTAGTATCAGCTTTTCATATGACATTGGTATGGCATGTGGGAGGAAAAGGAAGGCAGCGTTTGAACGGTGGTGTCGTAGGAGGAGAAATATGCTCTCCTGCTCTGGAATCTCAGTAACACCCTGTTCTGCAATTAGGGGGAAAGGAGAGTTTCTCTTCTAGCTTTCAATCTCTCCCTATAAAGGCATAAATTGTATCCTGAGCAGCTTTAACCAGAACAAGAACTGGTGTGGCTGAAGGGCTAAGAGGTGGGGGTGGATAGGTGTGGGCCGCCAAGGGGAGCAGAGGCAGTGCCTCTCCTCTGAGGGTCAGGATGGCTGTTAGGAAATGTTTCTGCACTGAAAGGGTTGGCAAATGTTGGAGTGGTCTGCCCAGGGCTGTGCTGGAGTCACCATCCCTGGAGGTGTCCAAGCACAATGTGGAGCTGGTGCTTAGGGCAGTGCTGGGTCAGAGGTTGGACTGGGTGATCTTGAAGGTCTCTTCCAACCAAAACCATTCTGGGATTCTGAGGACAGGCTGAGAGAGTTTTTCCAGCCTGGAGAAGAGAGGTCTTTGGGGAGAGCTTATTGCTGCATTGCAGTATCTGAAGTTGACCTACAGGAAGGCTGGGGAGGGACTGTTCAGAAGGGCCTGTGGGGATAGGATGAGGGGCAGTGGTTTGGAGCTGGAGCAGGGGAGGTGTAGGCTGGACATCAGGAGGAAGTTCTGCACAATGAGGGTGGTGAAATACTGGAACAGGTTACCCTGGGATGTAGTTTAGGCTCCATCCATGGAGGCATTCAGGATCGGACTTGATGTGGCCCTGGGCAGCCTGCTCTAATTGGAGGTGTCCCTGCTGACTGCAAGGGGGTGGGCCAAGATGACCTGTGAGGGTCCCTTGCAACTCAATGCAATCATAGGAGTAGGCTGAGCCACTACAGAAGACATCTTCAGGGGGGTTGGAGATCCATACAAACCCCTCTGATGTGTTCAGTGACTGCCAGAATTCCCAGTGGTACTCAGGCAGACTCCCAAAGATCTCCAGGAGCTAAGGGAAAGTGTTCATCCCTCCTTCAGCTGTTGGAAGGGTCCTGCTGCTGGTAGTGGTGGTGCTCATTTCTCCTCCCCAGCTCCCCAAAGGCTCTGCTCTTCTCTCACCCTTTCTTCCCCCTGTGTCTAGCAGTTTCACGTTGCCTGGATTCTCCCAGCTCTTGGAAAGGGGAAAAAAAACCCTGGGAATCTTGCTTCCCTGGGGCACTTTTTGCTCTTGTTTCATGCTGTGATTTGATTATTATTTTTTTCCCCCTTCACTTTTGAGTTCAGAGGGAGGTTGGGTTGTTGGGGTTGGATTTGCCAGGCTGCTGGGAAACGCATCGGTCACCTCCGGGCCCTGATAAGCTCGCTGGGAACACAGGAAAGTTGATGCTGTCTTGGGTAGGGGTTTTGTTGGGGGGGGGTTTGTTGGGTTTGGGTTTTGGTGTGGGGTTTTTTTTTGTTTTTTACTGACAGCAGCAAAAAAATAAATCACTGTAGAGGCTGTGAAATGTTCCATCACCTGACCTTGCTCATGTAAACAGGATCTGGAGGAAGCAAAGCAGTGTGTACTGTAATCTGGAAGTCACGACGGCAGCGCTGGCTGGGAGGTGTTTGCTGTTCTTTCCTCTTCCAGTGCCACCTCACGCTGAAAACAAGAGCAGGAGCCATTGTTCATGTACAGTAGGAGTGCTGCAAAGCAGCTTCAGTATTAAAGGAGCAGAAGTGGTGTGACTGGTTAGGATGGAAGGTGCTCCTTGTTGTTGTCAAGGGGTACCGCAGTGATTGGAACAGCCCAGGAGAAGGCTCTGGGGAGACCTAGTGCCTGGAGGGGCCTACAAGACAGCTGTGGAGGGACTGTTCACAAGGGCTTGTAGTGACAGGATGAGGGGCAACAGGCTTTGAGCTGGAAGAAGCCAGATTTAGGCTGGAGATTAGGAAGAAATTCTTTGCAGTGAGGGTGGTGAGACACTGGCACAGGTTGCCCAGGGAGGCTGTGGATGCCTCCTCCCCCAAGGCCAGGCTGGATGAGCCCTGAGCTCATAGTGCCTGACTCTTAGACAAGGTTCATGGAATCCTTGAGCAGCCTGGGCTAGTGGAAGGTGTCCCTGCCCATGGCAGTGGGGTTGGAACTGGCTGATCTTTAAGGTCCCCTCCAACCCAACCCGTTCTCTGTGAATGCTCTCCGGGTGGCTCCGTGGCTGTGTGCTGTTCCCTCAGCACAGCAGCACACTTCTGGGAATCAGAGGGCTGGAAGTTCCAGGTTTTATTTCTGTTGCCACTTCCTGAGATAGCCTGCTTGTACACTCTGACCTTGGCTGCTGAGCAGTGTTTTTCCAGCCCTACCCCACCCGTCTGGGGCTGGGATTCTCAAGCTGGCTGCCGAGCTCTCCCAGCTGATTCTGCGGCACGCCGACAATGCTCGCCAGCCGGCAGCCCACACAGCCGGCAGTAAACTGCTTCCTTCCTCTTCCTGGGGAAGAGTAACATCCTCTGAGGAGAAAACTCTCCCCTGAGGAATGCAGCAACCAGCAGCAAGCCTTTCACACAGGAAATTACTGCTCCAGCCCTGGCAGAGAAGCGTTTCTGTCGCTCGGGTTGTCAGTCTGTAACGAGCTTCCTGCTGACCTAGGTGATGATTTACTACTGATCTCAATGCCATTTGTGAGTCATTTAGCTTAATGAAAGTTAATGAAGTTAGCATCCAGCAGCTCTCTGGCTCTCTATAATGCCTGTGCTCATCCTTTTCCACAGAGGAGCACCAGTTGGGCACTTTGTGGTGCTCACAGGACTCGAATAATTCTGAGCTTGCAGGTTTTGAGGGCCTGGGAATGAAGGGAAGCTCACAGTGCCCTCCTTTTTAGACCAGGTTCATGGAATCATAGAGGTGTTTGGGCTGGAAAAGCTCTCTAAGGTCATCAAGTTCAGACATCTGTCCAACACCACCATGGCCATCAAACCATCTCCCCAAGTGCTGTGGCCACACATTTCTTGAACACCTCCAGGGATGGAGACTCCACCACCTCCCTGGGCAGCCTCTGCCAATCCCTGGCTGAAACTGTTCCTCCTCTCCAGCCTAACCCTCCCCTGCCACAATTCCAGGCCATTTCCTCTCCCATCACCTGATCCTAGGGAGAAGAGACCAACCCCCAGCTCACTGCAACCTCCTTTGAGGGAGTTGTAGAGAGCAATGAGGTCTCCCCTCAGCCTCCTCTTCTCCACACTGAACACCCTCAGCTCCCTCAGCTGCTGCTCCCCAGCCCTGTTCTCCAGACCCTTCCCCAGCTCTGTTGCCCTTCTCTGGACCTGCTCCAGCAACTCAATGTCTGAAATTCTTGATGTCCTTCTTCCTTTCTTCATTATCTGTCCCAGGTGTAACATTTTCCTACCAAAAGCCTTGCTCAGCTGCTGAGGCTCACTCTTCCTCTCTTACATAGTAAACTGTGGCTTTTATTTTTGCCTGGCTACCATCAGGGGATTTCAGTTGCAAGCTGTGAAATACTGAGCACATTTCTTCCCCCCTCCCCAATAGTAGCATCTGGCTCTTTGGCAAAGCCTTCAAGCAATTGTGCTGGCTCTGCTGGATTTAACTTTGGGCTCTACAACACTCTCAGTTTCTTCTCACCTCTTGATACTTCCTTTTCTAGCAGTCAGAGCTGCTAGATCTCAGCTAACAAGAGAGGGTTTCACTGTGAAGCCTCTTTGTGGACACTCTGCAGTGCAGCTTTGTCACCAGAGAGGAGCTTCTGGTGGCTTTGTCCATGACTTTAGAAGTATGTCCTGTGTGGATGTGTGTGGGCTGGTAGAAGATCTTCTGTAGCCTTCTACAAGAGGATGTGGGCTGTGTATGTTGATGCAGGAAGGTTCTGCAGCACAGCCACCACTCCACTGGTTCTCCTCCCAGCCTTGTAGAGCAGCAGGGGAGGTTCAGGCAGGATGTTAGGAAGAAATTCTTCCCAGCAAGAGAGATTGGCCATGGGAATGTGCTGCCCAGGGAGGTGGTGGAGTCACCATCCCTGGAGGTGTTTAGGAAGAGCCTGGATGAGGCACTTGGTGCCGTGGTTTAGTTGATCAGATGGTGCTGGGTGATAGGTTGGGCTGGATGATCTCTGGGGTCTTTTCCAACCTGGTTAATTCTGTATTCAGACCCCTGGTCTGTGGGGCACAGGGACTGCAGCTCTGCTCAGCTTTCTGCAGGGTTTAGAAGGAGGTTACTTGTGTCCTTCAACCCTTCTTGTCCAGAGCTGTCTTTTTGGGGGGTTGTCATCAGCAATTCTTTTGTCCATTCTTATTGAATCACAGAATGGTAGGGGTTGAGAGGGACCTCTGGAGGTCATCCAGTCCACCCCCCCTGCCAAAACAGGGTCACCCAGGGCAGGTCACACAGGAATGTGTCCAGGTGGGTTTGAAAGCCTCCAGAGAAGGATACTCCACAGCCTCCCTGGGCAGCCTGCTCCGGGGCTCCAGCAGCCTCACACCAAAGAAGTTTCTCCTCCTGTTGAGGTGGAACCTCCTGGGTTCCAGTTTGTGTCCATTGCCCTTTATCCTATCACAGGACACCACTGACAAGAGCCTGGCCTCTTCTTGACACCAGCCCCTCAGATGTTTGTAGACATTGCTCAGCTCCCCTCTCAGCCTTGTCTTCTCCAGGCTGACCAGCCCCAGGGCTCTCAGCCCTTCCTCCTCACACAGATGTTGCAGTCCCTTCAGCATCCTCACAGCCTCTACTGGGCACTCCCCAGTGTATCCCTGTCCCTCTTGGAACTGAGGAGCCAAGAACTGGACACAGTGCTCCAGATGTGGCCTCACCAGGGCAGAGTAGAAGGGGAGGAGAACCAACCATGACCTGCTGGCCACACTCTTCTGAATACCCCCCAGGATCCCATTGGCCTTCTTGGCCCTGAGGTCACATTGCTGTCCCATGGGGAGCTTCTTCAGCAGTTCTCTAAGGTCCTTCTCCATGGGGCTGCTTTCCAGCAGGTCACCCCCTCACCTGTACTGGTGCCTGGGGTTGTTCTCTACCCCAGATGCTGTCACTGTGATTTCCAGTGCCCCAGGAAGGCAGGGATTGCAGGTCTGCTGAGGTGAGAGCCTTTGGTCTTTGATCTCTCAGAGCTCAATGCCCTGCTCATGACTAATTATTTGGAGTTGTTTTACTCACTGCCTCAGAAATGTTTTAGCACCAGGAGGCAAAGCTCCCAAGGGTTCCAGATTTCAAGGGTTCTTTGGGGGGGGGGAAAAAAGGCAGATTTTGGTGCCAATTGTGGTGATTCATTGCAGAGCTTACCAACAGGACTGGCTTCAGCTAAGCCTGGTTTAATGATAACAGCAGGCAGAGATGCCTGGGGAAGCTGTCCTTTGCATTTCCTGAACTCAAAGCTCTTAGATGATTGAAGACCAAGAATTAGCAACTGGGGCACAAACATTTCTGCTTTCAAATGGTAGTTGCCCTTGGGGATTTTCTTCCTTCCTTTCCCCCTTGTGGATTTTTTGCCTTCTTTCCCTCCTTGTGGATATTTTTCCTTCCTTTCCCCCTTGTGGATTTTTTCCCTTCCTTTCCCTGCTTGTGGATTATTTGCTTTCCTTTCCCTCCTTGTGGATTTTTTGCCTTCCTTTCCCCCTTGAGGATTTTCTTCCTTCCTTTCCCCCTTGTGGATTTTTTGCCTTCTTTTCCCTCCTTGTGGATTATTTGCCTTCCTTTCCCTCCTTGTGGATTTTTTCCCTTCCTTTCCCCCCTTGTGGATTTTCTTCCTCCCCTTCCCCCTTGTGGATTTTCTTCCTCCCTTTCCCCCCTTGTGGATTTTTTGCCTTCCTTTCCCCCTTGTGGATTATTTGCCTTCTTTTCCCTCCTTGTGGATTTTTTCCCTTCCTTTCCCCCTTGTGGATTTTTTCCCTTCCTTTCCCCCTTATGGATTTTTTCCCTTCCTTTCCCCCTTATGGATTTTTTCCCTTCCTTTCCCCCTTATGGATTTTTTCCCTTCCTTTCCCCCTTGTGGATTTTTTCCCTTCCTTTCCCCCTTGTGGATTATTTGCCTTCTTTTCCCTCCTTGTGGATTTTTTCCCTTCCTTTCCCCCTTGTGGATTTTTTGCCTTCCTTTCCCCCCTTGTGGATTTTTTCCCTTCTTTTCCCCCTTGTGGATTTTTTCCCTTCTTTTCCCCCTTGTGGATTTTTTCCCTTCCTTTCCCTCCTTGTGGATTTTCTCCTTTCCTTTCCCCCCTTGTGGATTTTTTGCCTTCCTTTCCCCCTTGTGGATTTTCTCCTTTCTTTTCCCCCTTATGATTTTTTCCCTTCCTTTCCCCCTTGAGGATTTTCTTCCTTCCTTTCCCCCTTATGATTTTTTGCCTTCCTTTCCCCCTTGTGGATCTTTTTCCCTTCCTTTCCCCCTTGAGGATTTTCTTCCTTCCTTTCCCCCTTATGGATTTTTTCCCTTCTTCCTTTCCCCCCTTGTGGATTTTTTCCCCCTTGTGGCAATTTTCTTTACTTGGATTTTTTTTCCCCTGAGGGGAATTTTTTTCCCCTTGAGCCTTTTTTTTATCCCTTGGTGGAAACTTTGCACTTGAGCCTTTTTTCTTTCCCCTTGAGGAATGTGTTTGTTTTGGGGTTTTTTTGCTTGTTTGTTTTTACTTGCTGGAAATGTTTTCCTGGAGGAATTATTTTCTTTTCCTTGAGGATTTTTCTTGTGGGAATGGTTTGGGTTTTTGATGCTTGTTGTTTTTTCTCCCCCCCTCTGTAAATGCAACAGCTCAGGCATCTTTTATATATGGATGCATTTCACTCAGGTTCTATTCTTACACCTCACAAAGCTCAGTATTTAAGGTGCAGCTTCACCAGTGCCCTGTACAGGGATGTGATCACTTCCCTGGCCCTGCTGGCCACACCATTCCTGATCCAAGCCAGCTGGGGTGGTTCAGCCTGCAGAAGAGAAGGCTCCAAGGAGACTGGGGAGGGGTCTGGAGCACAGCCCTGGGAGGAGAGGCTGAGGGAGCTGGGGTTGCTTAGCCTGCAGAAGAGGAGGCTCAGGGGAGACCTTCTTGCTCTCTACAACTACCTGAAGGGAGGTTGTAGCCAGGTGGGGGTTGGTCTCTTCTTCCAGGCAACCAGGACAAGAGGCCACAGTCTCAAGCTGTGCCAGGGGAGGTTTAGACTGGAGGTGAGGAAGAAATTCTTCCCAGCAAGAGAGATTGGCCATTGGGATGTGCTGCCCAGGGAGGTGGTGGAGTCACCATCCCTGGAGGTGTTTAGGAAGAGCCTGGATGAGGCCCTTGGTGCCATGGTTGAGTTGATCAGATGGTGTTGGGTGAGAGGTTGGACTGCATTTTCTCAAAGCTCTTTTCCAGCCTGGTTTATTCTATGCTATGCTATTCTATTCTTAGAGAAGCCTTTCAGTACTTCAAGAGGCCAGTCAGAAAGCTGGGGACAGACTGTATTGGCCTGTTGTGCCAGGCCAAGGGCTGATGGTTTGAACTGGAAGAGGGAGGTTCAGGCTGGAGAGGAGCCAGGCATTATTTACACTGCAGGTGGTGAAACACTCACAGAGGCTGTGCCCAGAGGGGTAGTAGACATTCCAGGTCAGGTTGGATGTGGCTTTGGGCTACCTGATGTAGTTGAAGGTGTCCCTGCTGACTGCAGGGGGGTTGGACAAGATGATCTTTGAAGGTCCCTTCCACCTAACCTGTCCTATGATTTCTGTGTTCCAGGATGATGGTAGCAGTGAAGACCTGCAGTGTCCTCCTTCAGATTTGACAGCCAGTTCTAAAAGGGAGTCAGAGAATGAGAGCAAATCAACTCTGCATGATGGGGAGCAGCAAACAGACATCTCCCCCTCCTTGAGCAAGACTTTGGAGCACATTGTGGAGCAGCTGGATATTTTAACTCTGGTGAGTATGAGGTAACAGCTGAGATGTGCAGTGGAAAGGGCTGGTGCTGTCAGTGGGCAAATAAAAGCAGGGACCAGGTTCTGGAATCACAACATTGAAGTCTGTGGGGTGGTTCTGAGTAGGTTTTGTATAGAGGAGACCTCATTGCTCTCTGCAACTCACTGAACAGAGGCTGCAGTGAGGTGGGGGTTGGTCTCTTCTCCCTGTATCAGGTGACAGGATGAGAGGAAATGGCCTGAAATTGTGCCAGGGGAGGGTTAGGTTGGAGAGGAGGAGAAATTTCCTTGCTGCAAGAGTGGTCAGGGACTGGCAGAGGCTGCCCAGGGAGGTGATGGAGTCCCCATGCCTGGAGGTGCTCAAGGAACGTGTGGCCATGGGGGAGAGGGTTAATGGCCATGGTGGTGTTGGACTGGATGATCTCAGAGAGCTTTTCCAACCCAAACAATTCCCTCACTTTTTGGTCATTTCCTTTGGAGAACACCTTTTAATTCCCCTTTCCACACCACCCCCCCACTGCTTCATTTTTGGGATGCTTTAGAAGCTTCTGATAGCTTTTTTGGCAGCCATCACTTGAGGTCACCCAATGATGGCTGGGCTCCTCTTGCTGACCTCTGGAGGTCCCTTCCAACCCTTAACATCCTGTGATCTTGATGCAGCTTTGCTGTAGCATTCCAGAGGAAGTCATCTACCCTCTCACTTAGTTATTTCCCTTCTATTTGCCCACAGAGAAGACACAAACCAGGCAATCTCCACAGACACAAAGCTGTTAGGATTTTAAAGTGCACTTGTGGAACAGCTAAGGAAAAGCTATTTCATAGTATCAGTGTCATAGAATCAGGGCTGGAAGGCACCACAAGGATCATCTAGTTCCAACCCCCCTGCCATGGGCAGGGACACCCCACACTAGATCAGGCTGGCCAGAGCCTCATCCAGCCTGGGCTCAAACACCTCCAGGGACTGTGCCCCAACCACCTCCCTGGACAACCCATTCCAGGGCTTCACCACTCTCATGGTGAAGAACTTCCTCCTCACCTCCAGCCTGAATCTCCCCACCTCCAGCTTCATTCCATTCCCCCTAGTCCTATCACTGCCTGAGATCCTGAGCAGTCCCTCCCCAGCCTTCCTGTAGCCCCCTTCAGATACTGGAAGGCCACAATGAGGTCACCTCGGAGCCTTCTCTTCTCCAGACTGAACAGCCCCAACTCCTTCAGTCTGTCCTCACAGCAGAGCAGCTCCAGCCCTCTGCTCATCCTGGTGGCCCTGCTCTGGACACCTTCCAGCACCTTCAGATCCCTCTTGTCCTAGGGGCTCCAGAACTGGAGGCAGTACTCCAGGTGGGGTCTCCCCAGAGCTGAGCAGAGGGGGAGAATCCCCTCCCTTGCCCTGCTGGCCACACTTCTCTTGCTGCAGCCCAGGCTCTGGTTGGCTTTCTGGGCTGCAAGTGCACACTGAGAGCTCCTGCTGAGCTTCTCCTCCCCCAGCACCCCCAAGGCTCTCTCCTCAGGGCTGCTTTCCAGCCAGTCCCTGCCCAGCCTGGATTTGTGCCTGGGATTGCCTCCACCCAGCTGCAGGACCCTGCCCTTGGTCTGGTTGAACCTCCTGAGGTTGGCTTGTGCCCAGCTCTGCAGCCTGTCCAGGTCCCTCTGGATGGATCCCTTCCCTCCAGCTGTCTGCTGCACCACCCAGCTTGGTGTCACCAGCAACCCTGCTGAGGGGGCACTCAATAAGTATTTGTGGGTAGTATTATCAGAAGTATTCCCCCACCCCTGGTGCCCATCTTTAGCCTGACTGTGTGAGTGAGGTGCAGGAGGGAGCTGCAGTCCCTTCTCTTCTTCATGCAGACTGTTTCGATCCTGGAACAACGTTTGACACTGACTGAAGACAAACTGAAGGAATGCCTAGAAACCCAGCAGAAAATGCTGCTGCAGGGAAGGCAGGAGGAGTAGAAGAGGCAAGGAAGGAGCTGCACTTCCACAAAGAAGCAGAAAATGTTCTTTCCTTCTGCTGCAACCAGGAGAAAACCCAGCCCAGTCCTCCCCTTCTTACAAGTTGCTGCAGTGGGAAGGGAAGGAAAAAAGCCACCAAATTAATGCTTTGTAAAGCAGGGGTAGCAGGCAGGTGGTTTGGGTTTATAGCTAATAAAGTGGATAAAATGAAGACTTCTCTAGGATCATTGCCTGTGAGCATGGCAGAGGGGGGCCTCTGGAGCCCAGCCTGGCAGGGATGGAGGAGCTCTGGAGCTCAGTCTTGGGGTGGGGAGAGAGCTCTGGAGCTCAGCCTGGCAGTGGGGGCCTCTGGAGTCCAGCCTGGCAGGGATGGAGGAGCTCTGGAGCTCAGTCTTGGGGTGGGGAGAGAGCTCTGGAGCTCAGCCTGGCAGGGATGGAGGAGCTCTGGAGCTCAGTCTTGGGGTGGAGAGAGAGCTCTGGAGCCCAGCCTGGCAGTGGGGGCCTCTGGAGCTCAGCCTGGCAGGGATGGAGGAGCTCTGGAGCTCAGCCTGGCAGTGGGAGCCTCTGGAGCTCAGCCTGGCAGGGATGGAGGAGCTCTGGAGCTCAGTCTTGGGGTGGAGAGAGAGCTCTGGAGCTCAGCCTGGCAGTGGGGGCCTCTGGAGCTCAGCCTGGCAGGGATGGAGGAGCTCTGGAGCTCAGTCTTGGGGTGGAGAGAGAGCTCTGGAGCTCAGCCTGGCAGGGATGGAGGAGCTCTGGAGCTCAGTCTTGGGGTGGGGAGAGAGCTCTAGAGCCCAGCCTGGCAGTGGGGGCCTCTGGAGCTCAGCCTGGCAGGGATGGAGGAGCTCTGGAGCTCAGTCTTGGGGTGGGAAGAGAGCTCTGGAGCCCAGCCTGGCAGTGGGGGCCTCTGGAGCCCAGCCTGGCAGGGATGGAGGAGCTCTGGAGCCCAGCCTGGCAGGGATGGAGGAGCTCTGGAGCTCAGTCTTGGGGTGGGAAGAGAGCTCTGGAGCTCAGCCTGGCAGGGATGGAGGAGCTCTGGAGTTCGGCCTGGCAGTGGGGACCTCTGGAGCCCAGCCTGGCAGGGATGGAGGAGCTCTGGAGCCCAGCCTGGCAAGCTTCCTGTTAGATGAAGAGCACTGCAGGTGTTTAACTCAGGTAAGGATTGTGTGACTCATTCTCTTTACTCAAAGGCAACTTCACTCAAGCACCTAAATTGAGTACAACCTTGTGTAGTCCTGACCCCAAGAATGAATGAGGTTTTCTTTATCCCTTTACACACCCTCAAATATTTTGCCCCAAAGCAGTGGCAGTTCCTCTCTGTCTTCTATTCACTGAGTGATGGTTGCAAGAGGATGGAATGTCAAGGCTCAGGGGAGACCTCCTTGCTCTCTACAACACCCTGAAGGGAGGTTGTAGCCAGCTGGGGGTTGGTCTCTTCTCCCAGGTAACCACCAACAGAACAAGAGGACACAGTCCCAAGCTGTGCCAGGGGAGGTTTAGGCTGGAGGTGAGGAGAAAGTTCTTCCCAGAAAGAGTAATTGGCCATTGGGATGTGCTGCCCAGGGAGTCCCCATCCCTGGAGGTGGTCCAAAAGGGATTGGATGTGGCACTTGGAGCCATGGTTTGGTTGTCAGGAGGTGTTAGGCATTAGGTAACAGGTTGGACTTGATGATCTCTGAGGTCTTTTCCAACCTGGTTGATTCTGTGAGCTGGGAGTGGCAAATGTGAAGATGAGGTTGATGAACCTTGGAAACCATAAGTGCTGCATGAACTCAGCTGCAGGTCTGAGGCAGCTGAACACTGGCACAGGTTGCCCAGGGAGGCTGTGGCTGTCCCCTCCCTGGAAGTGTTCAAGGCCAGGCTGGATGAGACTCTGAGCAACCTGGGCTGGTGGGAGGTGTCCCTGCCCACATCAGGGGGATTGGAACTGGCTGATCTTTAGTGTCCCTTCCAAGCCAAAGCACTCCATGAACCTCTGGCCATGCTGCCCCACGTTTAGGACAAAGAGGAGGCTTTTCTCTGCGTTCCCCTCTGCCGAGCCCGTTCCCTTTGCTGTGTTTTCCTTGCCATGGCACAGCACAGAAAGTTCTCTGCTGAGCCAAAGGGAGCAGGGCCCTGGCTGTGTGCTCAGGGCCGCAGCTTTATGTAAGCTGTTTACCTTGTCAGGCTTTGCAGGGCTCAGAACTTCTGCACTCTTTGCCCCCGACAGTGAATGAATATGCATGGTGCCAGCGGCGGCAGGAACAGGCTGCGTTTGGCAGCGTGCCCCCTCGGGGGCTCCTGTTCTCGCACGCTTGGGAGGCACGGCACAATGGAAGCCCTTTCTTTGTGAGAAAATGGGTTAATGACTTGCCAAAAGGCAGATGTTAATTGGGAGGAGTGCACACAAGTCCTTCCCTTTGCAGCCTGGAAGGGTTGCGTTTGTTAGGGCTTGCCTCCAAGAGCAGGTGCGGCTCGGCGCGGCTCGGCTCGGCTCAGCTCGGTTCAGCTGAGCCCTGCCACCAGCCCTGGTGAGCCCAGCAGCAATCCAAACCGATAAAGGAGTTTATAGAGTGGGCAGTGAGCAACGAGCTGCATTTATGACCTGTTGCAGAGCAGGCTTACACCTTAGTGTGATGCTTACCTGTAACCATCATCATCATCACAGCATCACCAAGGTTGGAAGAGACCTCAAAGATCATTGAGTCCAACCTGTCACCACAGACCTCATGACTACTAAACCATGGCACCAAGTGCCACATCCAATCTCCTCTTGAACACCTCCAGGGATGGGGACTCCACCACCTCCCTGGGCAGCACATTCCCATCACCATCACCCTGTGAGAGCAACAGGGGAGAAGGTTGAACTTGATGGTCTTGTAGGTCTGGATCAGGAGTAGTCTGGCCAGCAGGAGCAGGGAAGTGATGGTGCCCCTGTGCTCAGCACTGGTGAGGCCACAGCTTTGGTGCTGGGTTCAGTTTTAGGGCCTCTCAGTCCAAGAAGGACTTTGAGATGCTGGAGCATGGCCAGAGAAGGGCAACAAAACTGGGGAAGGGTCTGGAGAACAGGGCTGGGGAGCAGCACCTGAGGGAGCTGGGGGTGTTCAGCGTGGAGAAGAGGAGGCTGAGGGAGACCTCATTGCTCTCTGCAGCTCCCTGAGAGGAGGTTGCAGTGAGCTGGGGGTTGGTCTCTTCTCCTTAGTATCAGGTGATAGGAGAGGAAATGGCCTGGAATTGTGGCAGGGGAGGCTTAGGTTGGACATGAGGGAAAATTTCTTTGCTGCAAGAGTGGTCAGGGATTGGCACAGGCTGCCCAGGGAGGTGGTGGAGTCCCCATGCCTGGAAGTGCTCCAGTAACCTGTGGCCATGGCAGCTGGGGAGATGGTTTGATGGCCATGGTGGGGTTGGGTTGCTGCTTGGACTGGAGGATCTTGGAGCTCTTTTCCAGCCCAAACAATTCCATGATTCCACGGCCAAAAGCATCGCTCCATGCTGTTTGTTACCCATCTGCTGAACCTCTTGGGTAGGTTGGAGTGGTGCTCTGTCAGCCCTGGCTCAAATGAGGCTGTCACAACTTCCCTAATGAACCTCTGCCTGCCTCTCAAGAATGCAGCTATTTATAGGCGAGGTCCCTGCTGCCTGGGCTGCAGGGGCTGCACAAAAGCTCTGTGTTTCAGCGCTGGAGCTGCAGAGAGACGTCAGCGCCGAGGGAAGCCACTCGGTGGGGTTGCAGGCAACCTGCTGGGCTCTGCCTGATTGCACTCAGCTGCTCTGCCCAAAGTTTAGTGGCACCTGGGTAACATTCACAACATTTTCTTCCAAGGGAAAGCAGGTCCCTGAGAGGCATGAGAATCCTCAGACTAAGAGGTAAGCCAAGCTTGTGCTCCCCAGGACAGTACTTCACAGAATCCCAGAATGGTTTGGGTTGGAAGGGACCTTAATGATCATCTAGTGCCAACTTATGAGAGGAAATTGTTCCTAATAGCCAACCTGAGCCTCCCCTGGGGCACTTCTGAGGCCGTTTCTCCTTGCCCTGTCACTTGTTGCATGTGAGGAGAGACCAACCCCCACCTCACTGCAACCTCCTCTCTGAATACAGAACTAACCAGGTTGGAAAGGACCTTTGAGATCACTGAGTCCAACCTATCACCCAACACCATCTACTCAACTAAACCATGGCACCAAGTGCCCCATCCAGTCTCCTCTTAAACACCTCCAGTGATGGTGACTCCACCACCTCCCTGGGCAGCACATCCCAATGGCCAATCTCTCTCTCTCTGTTAGAGAGCAATGAGGTCTCCCCTCAGCCTCCTTCTCCAGGCTGCTCCTCCCCAGCCCTGTTCTCCAGACCCTTCCCCAGCTTTGTTGTCCTTCTCTGGACCTGCTTCAGCCTCTCAATGTCCTTCTTGGAGTGAGGAGCCCCAAACTGAACCCAGGATTTGGAGTGTGGCCTCACCAGTGCCCAGCACAGGAGCACAATCACTTCCCTGCTCCTGCTGGCCACACCATTGCTGATCCAGGAGGCTGGTAGCCTTCTTGGCCACCTGATGTCTCATGGTCAGCTGCTGCCAACCAGCAGCCCCAAGTTCATTTCTGCCAGGCAGCTTTCCAGCCACTCTGCCCCACACCTGGTGTGTTGCACTGGGTTGTGGTGACCCAAGTGCAGCACCTGGCCCTTGGCTCCTGCATGGTTTTTGAGCACCCATGCAGCAGAGGGGATGCTCCTGCAGGCACTCCCTCAGTCACCCCAGCTCTGGACTCTCCCAAAGTACAGCACTCTTCTTGCTGGCTCTGGGCACAGTGAACCCTTCCCAAATCAAAGCAGAGCTCCTGGTGACGCCAATCTTGTCCCAGCCCCGAGCCAGGATGCAGCCAGGGCGTCTGCTGGGGGCCAGGGCTGCAGGACATCCTGCCCAAGGTACCCAGGCACCAGTGCAGACACAGCCAGGGGCATTAGTCATCCTCAGATCACACACAGCCAGGAGGACTTTGCTGACTCAAGAGGAAGTCGCTGGCTGGAAGCAGAGGGACTGCTCACATGATTCAAGTTCCAGGCTGAAAATGTCCTCATCTTCTGCACTCTGTACACAGAACTGGGGGAGGGAGGGGGCAAAGAAACCAGAGTTGAAGAGCAGCTGTGGCTCTTTCAAAGGTACAAGGAATAGAAATAGAATTCATAGAATTGTTGGGGTTGGAAAAGAAACCCAAGATCATCCAGTCCAACCAGCAACACAGCACCACCATGGCCCTCAAACCATGTCCCAGAGTGCCATGGCCACAGGGCTCCTGAGCACCTCCAGGGATGGGGACTCCACCACCTCCCTGGGCAGCCTGTGCCAGTCCCTGACCAGTCCTGCAGGAAAGAAATTGTTCCTCCTCTCCAACCTAACCCTGGCACAATTTCAGGCCACTTCCTCTCCTCTTATCACCAGAGATTAGGGAGCAGAGCCCAACCCCCCACCTCACTGCAGTCTCTTCTTGGGGAGCTGTAGAGAGCAATGAGGTCTCCCTCAGCCTCCTCCACACTGCACACCCCCAGCTCCCTCAGCTGCTGCTCCCCAGCCCTGTTCTCCAGACCCTTCCCCAGCTTTGTTGCCCTTCTCTGGCCATGCTCCAGCATCTCAAAGTCCTTCTTGGAGCGAGGGGCCCAGAACTGAAGCCAGTAGATTCTGGTGGGTCTCTACAGCCATTGGAAGTGGAGAGGCTGGTTTCAGTGGGTGCCTTGCTCCTTATTGCACAGCTATCTGAGTTAAAGCCTAGAACTTCTTGCTCTGCCACTCAGAGTATGGGGAACTAAGTGCCCAATTTGTATGGAGACCTTATCCTGCAGCCCTTTGGATGCTCCTCTGGAGGAGATGCTACAATGAGACAGTTTTCCATCCTCGTGTCTATTAAATCCCTCTAGGGATGGTGAATCTCCCACCTCCCTGGGCAGCCTGTTCCAGAGCTTGAGAACCCTTTTGGTGAAGAAATTGTTCCTAGGGTCCAACCTGAACCTCCCCTGCCACAACCTGGGGCTGTTTGCCCTTGCCCTGTCACTTGTTGCATGCGAGAAGAGACCAAACCCCCAGCTGGCTCCGACCTCCCCTGGGGCAGCTGCAGTTGTACCACGCAAGGTTAGCTGTGCCACACCCCATTGCTTCTGCTTTTTCAATTCCTTTATTAAGGGAGGCTGATGGCATCAGGAGCACTGCCTGGGAGGCTTCCAGCAGCCCAGGTTTTTGTCAGAGAAGGCTGAGTTGTCGTCAGCAAAGTGTTTTGCAGCAGCTCCTCTGTTTGGATGAACTTCCGATGAGGCACAGGCAGGTTTCCATCACAAGCCTGCCTGATTTCCTGCCAGCTCTTGCCTGGCAGCTCTCCAGGCCCCAGTGGCTCCAGGATGGCTCTGGACTGAACCTGGGATTCTTCCTGACTTCCTCTTTCTCTTTTTTTTTCTTTTTTTTTGGTTAGTTTTCAATGAGAGGGAAAAGGTCTTGGGAGCAGCACAGCCTGGCCCTGCCTGCCGGGTCCTGAGGGGTCAGGGTTACGTATTTGGATCATCAAGGAATCAGAGAATGGTTTGGCTTGGCAAAGAGCTCCAAGATCATCCAGTGCAGCCCTCAACCCAACCCCACCATGGCCACCAAACCCTGGCCCCAGGTGCCATGGCCACAGGTTTCTGGAACACCTCCAGGGATGGGGACTCCACCACCTCCCTGGGCAGCCTCTGCCAATCCCTGACCACTCTTGCAGCAAAGAAATTTCTCCTCATCTCCAACCTAACCCTTCCCTGGCACAATTTCAGGTCGTTTCCTCTCCTTTTGTCACCTGAGACTAGGGAGAAGAGCCCAACCCCCACCTCACTGCAACCTCCTCTCAGGGAGCTGCAGAGAGCAATGAGGTCTCCCTCAGCCTCCTCTTCTCCACACTGAACACCCCCAGCTCCCTCAGCTGCTCTTTGTTCCATGAGAGGACAACCCTGAACCCCATTCTACTGAATAATTAGATTATTGACAATTAAGTTACTGCTAATTAGGTTGGATGGTCTCCCCCAACACCCCCCACCACCTCTGCCTCCTCCTGCACTAGCACTTGGTGCTGCCTTTATCATCCTTCCTACTTCAGTCCCTTCTGGTCAGCTGGGACAAACAGGTGGGGACCATCTGGCTTCTCACATTGACACAGGAGGTCACAGAACATCTTTGGCTGGAGGAGACCTTCAAGATCACCCAGTCCAGCCTTTGACCCAGCACTGCAAGGTCACAGGATTGTCAGGGCTGGAAGAGACCTCAAGGATCAGCCAGTTGCAACCCCCCTGCCATGGGCAGGGACACCTCACACTACAGCAGGCTGCCCAGAGCCAGGTCCACACGATGTTGAAACACCTCCTGGGCTGGTGACTCCACCACTGCCCTGGGCAGACCATTCCAATGTTTGGGAAGCCAAAAGCTTCCACTGGAGTTGTGTCCAGGTGAAGACTCAGTCCCTGGTGGATGCCACAGGTCCTCACTGGCTCCAGTTCCAGCCCTTGTCCCTAACAAGACCTAAAGAGCTGTGCAGAGGCAGCCCTGCAGGCTGTGCCTCTGGCTCCATGGAAGCTCAGGCCTTGGCTTAATCTCTCCTTCTCTGGCTTTAGTTTTTTACTCTCTTTGTTTTTCCCCCTCCCATCCTTTCACCCTGAAAAAAAACCTTAATGTTTTGCAGCCTACAATTAGTGCACTTGGCTGAAGCCTTGCTGGGCATATCAGGAAGCTTTCTGGATCACTCCTGGGTGGAGTTTCCCAAAAGCATCAGTTTGGGATTAGTTACATAAACAATGGGGCCTGCCAAGCCCTGGATTGTGTGAGGCAGCCTCCAAACCTTGTGCCTCCTTGCAGCTCTCCCTCCTGGGTTCCCTCACAGAACCACAGAAGCATTCAGGTAGGAAAGGACCCTCAGGAGCACCCAGTCCAACCCAGAGCCCTGCTCTACAGAACCACAGAGACATTCAGGTTGGAAAAGACCCTCAGGAGCACCCAGTCCAACCCAGAACCCTGCTCTACAGAACCACAGAGACATTCAGGTTGGAAAAGACCCTCAGGAGCACCCAGTCCAACCCAGAACCCTGCCCTGTTCACCCCTAAACCATATCCCCAAGCACCACCTTTAAACACACCCAGGGTTGGTGACTCCAGCACCTCCCTGGGCAGCACATTCCAATCCCTGACCACTCTTGCTGGGGAAAAACATTCTCCCTAATGTCCAGCCTCCAGAGATACACAGCCAAAGATGGCAGCAGGCAGAACCCCAGCAGAAGTTCAGAGGACCAGTGAGGTGCTGGAGGGAGAGCAGAGAAGGGCAACCAAGCTGCACACAAGTTCAAGGAGCAGCTGAGGCAGCTGGGGATGTTTGGTGTGGAGAAGAGGAGGCTGAGGGGAGAGCTCCTTGCTCTCTACAGCTCCCTGAGAGGAGGCTGCAGTGAGGTGGAGCTTGGTCTCTTCTCACATGTCACAAGGGACAGGGCAAGAGGAAACAGCCACAAGTTGTGCCAAGGGAGGTGCAGGTTGGCTTTTAGGATAACCACTTCACTGGAGGGATTCAAAAGCCACATGGCTGTGGTGCTGCTGGAGGTGGTTTAGTGGCAGGGGCTGGGCAGCAGTGCTGGGGCTGTGAGCTCTGGGTGAGCAGCTGGACTTGATCTCAAAGGTCTCTTCCAACCTCAACTGTTCTATGATGGTTCTCCAGGCATGAGAAGCTCTGTGCCTGGGAAGGGTGGCAAGCCCTGCACAGCATCATCAGGGAGCCTGCAAGGTTTGACTTCCCCCTCCTGAGAAGGCTTTCCCCTGAGCCATGTCTGTTGCATCCCAGTTTGCTTCCCCCCAGAGCCCCTGGGCTGGTGTGCAATGCCTGGCTGCATGGCAGAGGGAGGAGGGGGCTGGCTCTGGGCTGCATGCTGAGGGTTTGGAGCAGCAGCCTCAGGTAGGTGCAGGGGCAAGGAGAAAGGAAACCTGCTCAGTGAAGTAGAAATTCCCACAGCCTGTTGTCAAACCTATTTGTTCACTGGTGTGGAAAAGGGAAGCTGAGGGGCAGGGAAATGAATTTGAATGCATTTTAATTGAGGTTAGGGGCATGTGGTGTGGAGCCATTTGTTTGCCTCTTCCTGCTCTGCACTGGGGCTCTGAGACCTTCACACACTTGCCTTTCTTTGTCATCATGTCAAAAGAGGAGACAGCAAGCAGCTTCCTTCTCCACCCCCTCTGTGGGGCCATGCTAGCAGCTCTCACTGACCCTGGCCCAAAACTGAACACAGAACTCAAAGTGTGGCCTCAGCAGTGCCACACTGAAAGGGTAAAACACAGAGGGAAGCACTGAGCAGGCAAGAAGACCTCCTCCCTTCAACAGGCATGGAGCAGGAGACACAGCAGCCAAGGTGATGCCTCCTCAGTGCCACTTGCAAGAAGAGAGGCAAGCTGCAAAGTTCTGCAGGGCACTGAGGAGGCTGGAAAATGCCTTGGAGCCAGGGGGGTGGTGAACAGAGGAGAGGAAAGCATCATGGGCTGACTATGAGAGGCTGGAGGGATCTGGAGAGCAAAGCATCATGGGCTGACTATGAGAGGCTGGAGGGATCTGGAGAGCAGGAGAGGAAAGCATCATGGGCTGACTATGAGAGGCTGGAGGGATCTAGAGAGCTGGAGAGGAAAGCATCATGGGCTGACTATGAGAGGCTGGAGGGATCTAGAGAGCAGGAGAGGAAAGCATCATGGGCTGACTATGAGAGGCTGGAGGGATCTGGAGAGCTGGAGAGGAAAGCATCATGGGCTGACTATGAGAGGCTGGAGGGATCTGGAGAGCAGGAGAGGAAAGCATCATGGGCTGACTATGAGAGGCTGGAGGGATCTGGAGAGCAGGAGAGGAAAGCATCATGGGCTGACTATGAGAGGCTGGAGGGATCTGGAGAGCTGGAGAGGAAAGCATCATGGGCTGACTATGAGAGGCTGGAGGGATCTGGAGAGCTGGAGAGGATGTTGGTGTGGCAAATCAGTCTGCCAGCAGCCAATTGATTGCAAAAAATGCAGAAGGATGCACTCAGCATTGGGACATCAAATAGGAAGGGCAAGAGCCATGGCACACAGCTCATAAGAGCCTGGTGAGAGACCTGGCAGAACACTTTGCTCAGGCAGCAGAGCAGGCAGCCTCCCTGGCAGCTTCTCACTTCTGCTTTGCACAGCTCCTCACTTCCCTCTGAAGCCTCTTCCCTTGCCTCTTCCTCTTGACATAGAAGAGTGGTCAGGGATTGGCACAGGCTGCCCAGGGAGGTGGTGGAGTCCCCATGCCTGGAGGGGTTCAGGAAACCTGTGGCCATGGCAGTTTGGGAGATGGTTTAGTGGCCATGGTGGGGTTGGGTTGCTGCTTGGACTGGATGACCTTAGAGGTCTTTTCCAGGGCAACCAATTCCCTGACTCTATAAGAGCTGCAGAGTGGACCTGTGCTGACAGCACTGCTGTGCTCTGTGTCTTGCTTGGGTCTGTTGCTGTCTGTCTTCTGGCATCCCTCAGCTCTCAACCAAGAATCCAAACCACTTCCTTAACTCCTCAGTCTCCAGGATTTGGGGTTTGCATCCCTCTCCTTGACATAAAAGCGTGGTCAAGGGTTGGAAGAGGCTGCCCAGGGAGGTGGTGGAGTCCCCATGCCTGGAGGTGTTCAAGGACTGTGTGGCCATGGCACTTGGGGCCATGGTGGTGTTGGGTTGAAGGCTGGGCTCAATGGTCTTGATTCTGTGTTGCACCAAGTCAGCTTGTCAGTGTCCCAGCCCCAGTTTCTCACAGCTGAGTGGTGCTCAAGAGCCCTTCTTGCTCCCAAGTGCTGCAATAACAATCAGGCTGGAGGAAGGGGAAATGAGCAGCGCAGCACAGGCTGTACCTTCCAGCCAGCAGCTATTGTTAAGAGCACACAGCTCCAGACAGAGTGGCAGCAAGGCATGGGGTGGGAAGCAGGTGGAACCTGCCAGGAACACCAGTCCAGCTGAAGCTGATTTTTCAGTTCACACAAGGAGCTCTACTTCTCAGCTGCCTCTTTGCCACCAAGCTGAAAGAAGGTTTGCATTCCTCTTGCTCAGCGCTTGGAAGGTTAACAAAAGCCCTTCTGGCAAGCCCACAGCTCACTTGCTCTTCTTGTTGGTCATTCATCTGCAAAGTCATCAATCTTCCTTTCCTCCAGCTCTCTATCACAGTGTTTCACATCCAACAGTTTGCTCTCAGGAAGCACATTTCCAGATCACAGATTCACAGAGTGCAGTGGGTTGGAAGGGAGCCTCAAAGGTCATCTTGTCCAACCCCCCTGCAGGCAGCAGGGACACCTCCAACTGGATCAGCCCACCCAGGGCCACATCAAGTCTGCTCTTGAGTGTCTCCAGGGATGGCACCTCAACCACATCCCTGGGCAGCCTGTTCCAGTATTTCACCACCCTCATTGTGCAGAACTTCCTCCTGACATCCAACCTGAACCTGCCCTGCTCCAGTTTCAAGCCATTGCCCTTGATCCTATCCCCACAGACCCTTCTGAACAGTCCCTCCCCAGCCTGCCAGGAGGTCCCCCTCAGATATTGAAATGCAGCTCTGAGGTCTCCCTGGAGCCTTCTCTTCTCCAGGCTGAACAGCCCCAACTCTCAGCCTGACTTCATGGCAGAGGGGCTCCATCTTTGTGGCCTCCTCTTGATCCACTCAGTCAGGTCTATGTCCTTCCTGTGCTGGGGGTCCCACAGCTGGACACAGGACCCCAGGTGAGGTCTGAGCAGAGCAGAGTGGCAGAGTCTCCTCCCTCCATCTCTGGCCACACTTCTGATGCAGCCCAGGCTGCCATTAGCCTTCTGGGCTACAAGTGGCCATTGCTGGCTCCTGTCCAGCCTCTCCTCCATTCCCTTCCTTGTCCAGGATCATCCATGAGATGCTGGGCACCGCTGCTTGGCAAGGGAGTCAGCAGCCCATGAGGTGGCCTGGTGCTTTCTGTCCCTTGTGAAGCACTTTCTCCACTGGTCCCTCACATTTCTCCTTACAGTTATTGTTCCTCTTTTACCACAGGGCCACTGCTGGGAAAGAAAATCCACTCCTGTCTCTTCTTCCCCTCTCAATTCCAGTTGGACTCTGCTTGGTTTTCTCCAGGATTTAGCTCAACCAAAGCCCCAGGTACCTTCTTCCTGACCATCCTCCTCCTCCTCTTCCCCAGCTGCTCTTGCACCACTCAGAGGTGATAATGCTCAGCTCCTGCTAGCTTGGCTTACTTGGCTGGGCTGGAACGATCCTGAACTGGATGGAAACATTGGGGGGGAAAAAAACCCAAACCTCAGAAATGGTCTTTCCCCTAAGGAAAATTCTCCTCTTTAAATAGTCCCTTTGCATCTGGGAGAGGGGGGAAAAAGCAATCTTTCTCTCATTAGCATCAGACTCCCAAGCCATCTGCACTCCTGAGCTCTGCAGCTATTTCATCCTCCCAGACTGGTGTGCTTTAACCTGCAGCTATGATGGAGAAACTCAGACAAGAGGAAAAAGGCTGGGGAAAAAACTCTTCATTAGTGGTTCCTGTGGCTTCATTGCAGTGCTGGCAGCAGACAGCCATGACTCCCAAGCAGTCTTGGAGTGAACAAGATCCATCTGTGCTGCAGTGGAGACATGCATGGCTCCAGGGGCTGACCTGCTGGAAAGCAGCTCCATGGAGGAGCACCTGGGAGTCCTGGTGGACAAGAAGCTCTCTGTGGGACAGCAATGTGCCCCCGTGGCCAAGAAGGTCAAAGGGATCCTGGGGTGCCTTAAGCAGAGTGTGGCCAGCAGGTCAAAGGAGGTTCTTCTTTCACTCTGCTGTGCCCTAATGAGGCCACATCTGGAGTTCTGTGTCCAGTTTTGGGCTTCCCAGTTCAGGAAGGACAGGGAACTACTGGAGAGAGGCCAAGGGAGGCTGTGAGGATGCTGAAGGGACTGTGACATCTGTGTGAGGAGGAAAGGCTGAGAGCCCTGGGGCTGTTCAGCCTGGAGAAGAGAAGGCTGAGAGGGGATCTGAGCAGTAGTTACAAATACCTTAAGGCTGGGAGTCAGGAAGAAAGGGCCAGGCTCTGGATGAGGCTTTGAGCAACCTGATCTAGCAGAAGGTGTCCCTGCCCAAGGCAGGGGGGGTGGAACTAGATGGTCTTTATGGTCCTTTCCAGCTCAAGCCCTTGTATGGTTCTGACTCTGATCAAGCCCAAATACCAATACCTTAGCTCCTCAAGAGCATTTGCTTTTACCATTCCCCATCCCCAAAGCAGTTAGGCAGCAGAAATGTCTCCTTAGCCTGTGGTTCACCCAGGTCAGACACAACCTGTGGAGCCCATGCCACCCTTCCAAATCTCCACCCTGGGAGCACAGGGCACATGGGGACCAGCAGGCAGCTGCCACTCAGAGCTCCATGGAGGCTTTGTTTTCCCAGGGATTTTTGTCCCAGGGACTATCCCCAGAGATGTGGTTGAGGATCCATCCCTGGAGACATTCAAGGTCAACCTTGATGTGGCTCTGAGCAACCTGATCAAGCTGGAGGTGTCCCTGCTGATGGCAGAGGGGGTGGACAAGGTGACCTTTGAGGGTCCCTTCCAACCTGGTGCATTCTGTATGCCTCTCCTGGAGTATTGCATCCAGTTCTGTGCACCCCAGCTCAAGAAGGACAAAGAACTGCTGGAGAGGGTCCAGCACAGGGCCACTGAGATGGCTGGAGGGCTGGAACAGCTCTTATATGATGAAAGGCTGAGAGAGCTGGGGCTGGGTAGCCTGGAGAAGAGGAGGCTGAGGGAGGAATCTCATTAATGCTTGCAAGTATCTAAGGGGTAGGTGTCAGGAAGATGTGGCCAGACTCTGCTCAGTGGTCCCCAGAGCCAGGAGAAGAGCTAATGGGCACAAAGGTGAACAGAGGAAGTTCCATCTAAACTTGAGAAGGAACTTCTTGACTTTGAGGGTGGCAGAGCACTGGGACAGGCTGCCCAGGGAGGTGGTGGAGTCTTAGAATCACAGAATCAACCAGGTTGGGAAAGACCTCAGAGATCATCAAGTCTATGACCTAATCCCTAACACCTCCTGACAACTAAGCCATGGCTCCAAGTGCCACATCCAAGCCCTTTTGGAACACCTCCAGGGATGGGGACTCCACCACCTCCCTGGGCAGCACATTCCAGTGGCCAATTGCTCTTTCTGGGAAGAACTTTCTCCTCACCTCCAGCCTAAACTTCCCCTGGCACAGCTTGAGACTGTGTCCTCTTGTTCTGGTGCTGCTTGCCTGGGAGAAGAGACCAACCCCCAGCTGGCTAAACCTCCCTTCAGGGAGTTGTAGAGAGGAAGAAGGTCTCCCCTGAGCCTCCTCTTCTCCAGGCTAAGTCTTGTCTCTGACATTCAGGGCAGTCCTGGATGCATTCCTGGATGCATTCCTGCGTGCCCTGCTTTAGGTGCCCCTGCTCTGGCTGGACAAGGTGACCTTGGAGAGTCCCTTCCAAGGCCAGGCATTCTGAGCTCCTAAGGACTCTCTGCCCTCAGCTGCCAGATCAGGTTTTCAGCTCGGGGACTCTTCCCAGCCTCTCCTCCTCCTCCTCGGGGCTGCTCTCAGTGTGGAGTGCTCTCTTCCTGTTTATCCTCACATCCTTTTTTATTACCAGGCAGAGGCTTGGGGGTTTTTTTCCCTGGTTTTTTTTGTTTGTTTGGGTTTATTTTCCTTTTTGAAAGCACACTCAGGCCTCTGCTTGGGGTTTTTTTTTCTTTCCTGAGGCTCCTCAGGGACTTGTTGGCTGGTTTGGGTTGTTTTGATTTTGCTTTGCAGCAGCAGCAGCAGGTCATCCTGTTTTCAGACAAAGTTCCTGTCCCGTTCAAAACAATCATTTCTGGATGTCTCTTCTGCAGCTCCTGCTTTTAATCATCTTGAGTCCTTGAGCCGTGCGAGCCACACTTCAGATGCTTCGGGTGGGTTGGGTGGTGGGTTGGTGTGGTTCGGTGTTTGTTTGGAGCTGCAAAAGAAACACAAGGAGACATCAAACAAAAGGCCATCAAACAAAAGGCCATTAACCCATGGCGCTTCGGGGCACGGCTCTGCATGGCCACGGTGCTCCCAGGCTGATGGCCGGACTGCCTTGATGAAAGGAGGTTGTTTGGAGGTGGGGGTTGGTCTCTTCTCCCCAGTCTCAGGTGATAAAACAAGAGGGGAACTGGCCTGAAATTGTGCCAGGGGAGGGTTAGGTTGGGGATAAGGAACAATTTCTTTGCTGCAAGGGTGGTCAGGGGTTGGAAGAGGCTGCCTGGCCTTGACAGGAAGAGGAAAATGCTGCATGATGGAGTAGGCTGGAGAGAATCACGGCCACAACTTCTACACAGGGTGGATGTCAGCATACATCTATGGGGCCATGCTAGCAGCTCTCACTGCACCCTGGCCCTTGCCAGGAAGGGCAAGAGCCATGGCACACAGCTCATGAGAGCCTGGTGAGAGACCTGGCAGAACACTTTGCTCAGGCAGCAGAGCAGGCAGCCTCCCTGGCAGCTTCTCACTTCTGCTTTGCACAGCTCTCAGGCACAGCTCCTCACTTCCCTCTGAAGCCTCTTCCCTTGCCTCTTCCTCTCGACATAGAAGAGTGGTCAGGGATTGGCACAGGCTGCCCAGGGAGGTGGTGGAGTCCCCATGCCTGGAGGGGTTCAGGAAACCTGTGGCCATGGCAGTTTGGGAGATGGTTTAGTGGCCATGGTGAGGTTGGGTTGCTGCTTGGACTGGATGATCTCAGAGGTCTTTTCCAGGCCAACCAATTCCCTGATTCTATAGGAGCTGCAGAGTGGACCTGTGCTGACAGCACTGCTGTGCTCTGTGTCTTGCTTGGGCCTGTTGCTGTCTGTCTTCTGGCATCCCTGAGCTCTCAACCAAGAATCCAAACCACTTCCTTAACTCCTCAGTCTCCAGGTTTTGGGGTGTGCATCTCTCTCTCCTTGACAGCCTTTTCACATCTCTTATCCCACAGCTTCCTATGCAGAGCACAGCTGCCAGGTGGATGATCATACAATCACAGAATGGTTTGGGTTGGAAGGGACCTTAAAGATCATCCAGTTCCAACTGCCTGCCATGGGCAGGGACTGCTTGCACTTGACCAGCTTGCTCAGAGCAAACAATTGTGTGATTCTGTGAAAAGCCACAGAACCCTTGTGAAGGGCAGGAGAGCTCTGTGCACTGTGGCACACCCAGGATGAAAGCTACAACCTGCAGACTAAATGCTGGCAGCAGCAACAAGCCCCTTGAACACTCTTGGTGCTCTGGGGCGATGCAAGCTGGCTGCAGACCTGGGTCAATACTGCTCAGCATGGCTGCATGCAGCCATGGACCCTCAGGGCATGGCTAAAGGATGGGATGGACCAAAATTGTGAGGCTGCACCTGGGTTTTGGGCTGCTCACTCCAAGGAGGACACTGAGGGGCTGGAGTGTGCCTAGAGAAGGACAACTAAGCTGGGGAAGGGTCTGGAGAACAGGGCTGGGGAGGAGCAGCTGAGGGAGCTGGGGGTGTTCAGTGTGGAGAAGAGGAGGCTGAGGGGAGACCTCACTGCCCTCTACAGCTCCCTGAGAGGAGGCTGCGGCGAGGTGGGGCTTGGGCTCTTCTCCCTAGTCTCAGGTGATAGAAGGAGAGGAAATGGCCTCCAGTTGCCCCAAGAGAGGTTTAGGTTGGATATCAGTAGGAATGTCTTTGCTGCAAGGGTGGTCAGGCACTGGAACAGGCTGGAGTGGTTGGACAAGATGACCTTCAAGGGTCCCTTCCAACCCTGATGCATTATGTGATTCTACACACACCAAACCACCACCACCAAAACCCAACCCCATCTACAACCACAGAAGACAAACAACTTACTCCTCTTACTGGCTCCCAGTTTGCTGCATCTGAAAGGCTCCTGGGTCACCTTCTTGGAGCTCCTTCCCAAGTGCACCTCCAGGCTTTTGTGTGCTGTTACGTTCCAGGAGGTGATGAAATGGTGTTTCAAAACCTCCCTGCTGAAAGGTGCCCCAGCCTGCTGCTCCCCTGAGGAGAAAGAGCCTATTGTGTGCCTCCCGGTGCTGAACACTCATGCAAGATGATCATCAATCAAAGGGTCAGGCTCGGGTAAATTCACCCCTGACAGTTCTTGTAGGAAGATGTTACACAATCCCTAACCCAAAGGCTTTGATCTCCTCAGTCAAAGTCAATATGTCCAGCTGGATAAATAGCATTAAGCCCAGCACTGCTTCCTGTCTGAGTGATAAAAAAAAATTGATAAAGCCCCTGCCTTTCAGAGGCACAGGTGCTTTAAATCAATGCTCTACCCTTCACCACAGCTATTAATACCACCCCTGGAAGTCCTGGCTGCAAGCAAAGTAATACATGGTTAAAAAAAACCCCAACAAAACTACAGCAACAGCAACAGAAATCAAACCAAACCAAGCAAGCAACAAAAAAAAACACCCCCCCCCCCCCCAAAAAAAAAAACCCCCAGCACCAGCTTTGACAGTTCTTGCTCCTCAGTTTGGAAACCAGACTTTAAATGAGGTCAGTTTTAGGCTACTATCACAGAAGGCCATGGGACTGTTGGAGTAGGTCCAGAGGAGGCTGGGATGATGATCAGGGTGCTGGAGCACCTGGCCTGAAATATTTCCCTGGAGGAGGCAGCCACAGCCTCCCTGGGCAGCCTGTTCCAGTGTCTCACCACCCTCACTGTCAAGAGTTTCTCACAGAATCATAGAATCAATAAGGTTGGAAGAGACCTCAAGGATCATCCAGTCCAACCTGTCACCCAAGACCTCATGCCGACTAGACCACGGCACCGATCCCCTCTTGAGCACCCAATCCCCTCTTGAACACCTCATCTCCAGACTAAATCTGCCCTTTTCTACCTTATGGGTGTCTAACACCCTAAAGGGTGTCTGAGATCAGCACAGGGGCTCAGCAAGGGCACACTGGGCCTCCAGCTGAAGCTGAATTCAGGGGGTGAGGTAACTCAGCTGGGCTTGGGCCACCCAGGAGCAATCTACAGCTGGCCACTCGTACCAGGCTACACACCTCTGCAGACCTAGCCTGAGCAAAGTACTCCACTGGTGCTACCACAGCCTGGGCAGCCTTTGCTGCTAGGACTTCTCTCTTTTTGAGAGGACTTTCTGAAGAGGGAAGCAGCAAACCAAGCAGGGCAAGCAAGGAGGAGACATTTCAGACTTCTTCTGCAAAGAGCCCAAACTATAGCAAAGCATCTTAGACATGGAGGAAGCTCTTCACAATGAGAACACTGGAACAGGTTGCCCAGGGAGGGGGTTGAGGGCCCATCCCTGGAGGCATTCAAGGTTTAACTGGCATGGTTTTCTCTTCTCATCTACACTGTCCTCATGAGGTCACTGTCCCCTGCTTTCTGAAGGCAGTGTGCTGAATCCAGCCTGATGAGCAACTGACCACAGAACTGATGGGGGTGGAAGAGACCTTTGAGACCAACCGAACAAGAGGACACAGTCTCAGGTTGCAGCAGGGGAGGTTTAGGCTGGATGTTAGGAAGAAGTTCCTCACAGACAGATTGGCCATTGGAGTGTGCTGCCCAGGGAGATGGTGGAGTCACCATCACTGGAGGTGTTTAAATAGAGGCTGGATGAGGCACTTGGTGCCATGGTTTAGTTATTAGATGGTGTTGGGGGATAGGTTGGACTCGATGAGCTTGAAGGTCTTTTCCAACCTGGTTAATTCTATTCTATTCTATTCTATTCTGATCATCAAGCTCACCCACTTATCTAGAGCTCACAACCCAACTACTGCTGTAAGCCACTGCCACTAACCCACATCCCTCAGCACCAAATCCATGTGTCTCTTAAACACCTCCAGGGATGGTGACTTCTCTACCTCCCTGTGCCAGTGCCTGAGAACCCTCACTGGGAAGAAGTGCTTCCTAATACTCAACCTGAACCTCCCTTGGCACAACTTGAGGCTGTTTCCTCTGGTCCTGCCACTTGTTGCACATGAGAAGAGACCAACCCCCACCTTGCTCCCACCTCCTTTGAGGCAGTTGTAGAGGGTGATGAGGTCTCCCCTCAGCTTCTTCTTCTGAAGACTAAACAACCCCAGTTCCCTCAGCTGTTCCTCACAGCCCTGTTCTCCAGACCCTTCACCATCTTAGTTGCCCTTCTCTGGACACACTCCAGCACCTCAATGTCCTTCTTGTAGCAAGAGCCCAAAACTGAACCCAGTATTTGAGGCATAGCCTCACCAGTGCTGAGCATCAAATAATTCAATCAATGTAAAAAAGTATATATCAATAATTAGGCAGTGTCTGAATCTAAGTGAGATTAATTTTATCACTGAGCACAGAGAGCTCTTGGTGTGCAGGAACTGGGACTTGTTTGCCTCCAGGTTTCTCTGAGCACCTACATGAATCAGTCTGGGTGATGGTTGAAAGCACTGGGCTGGAGTGAAGAGCACTCTCATCCCGAGCTCTCCATGCAGAAGGCTTAGTTCCTTTATTTACTTTGCATAAATCCTGGAGAGGAAATATGAGGCACTGAGAGAACCTTTGTTTTTGCTCACTGGATTTCAGCAGCTCCTCCTGCACACATCAGAACAATGAACCCCTTCAGTCCACCAGGCTGTGAGTGATACAAGGCAATGGATTCACACTGCAGACCTCCAGAATCTTCCAAGTTTTGGAGAAGCAATTAGATGATGGCAATGACTTCACATTCCAACTGCTGTTTTACAAGGGCTTGCAGTGGTAGCAGAAGGGAAAATGGCTTTCAGCTGGAAGAGGGCAGATTTAGGCTGGAGATGAGGAAGGAGTTCTTTCCAGTGAGGGTGGGGAGACACCAGAACAGGTTGCCCAGGGAGGTTGTGGCTGCCTCCTCCCTGGAGGTGTTCAAGGCCAGGCTGGATGAGCAACCTGGGCTGGTGGGAGGTGTCCCTGCCCATGGCAGGGTGTTGGAACTGGATGATCTTTGAGGTCCTTTCCAACCCAAACCATTCCATGATTTTCACTAGTAAAATGCACCCCTCACACTAAGAGGCTGGGCTGATAGATTGTAGAGATCATTAAGCCAGAGCATCCAGGCTGAAGTTGTCCTCACTAATTAAGGAACTTCCTGGCCAAGAACATAGAGGTTGGAGCTCAAAGATTCACAGAATCATTAAGGTTGGAAGAGGCCTTTAAGACCATCAAGTTCAACTGTAACCCAACTACCCTGGCCACTGAACTATATCCTGAAGTGCCACATCTACAGCTTCTTGAACACCTCCAGGCATGGGGATTCCACCACCTCCCTGGGCAGCCTGTTCCAAGCCCTGACCACTCTTGCAGCAAAGAAATTTTTCCTGATATTCAGCCTGAACCTCCCCCTGCACAACTGAAGCCCTTAAGAACCCAGGTCATCCAAGTGATTCCTCTCCACATGCTGCCACGAGTGGAAACCTCATCTTACATGCCTCCAGTCTCAACAAGGTCTTGTGAGGACAAGCACCCACACAGCTGGTAGGTTGGATGGATGGATGGATGGATGGATGGATGGATGGATGGATGGACAGCCAGATGAATGGACAGATGGGTAGGTAGGTAGATGGATGAATAGATAGGTAGATAGGTAGGTAGATAGATAGATAGATAGATAGATAGATAGATAGATAGATAGATAGATAGATAGATAGATAGATGGATGGATGGATGGATGAATGGACAGATGGATAGATAGGTAGATAGGTAGACAGGCAGATAGATAGATAGATAGATACAGATTGATGACAGGTGGATAGATTGATGGATGGATAGGTAGATGGATAGACAGATGGATAGGTAGGTAGGTAGATAGATAGATATGTAGATAGGTAGATAGATGAATGGGCAGGTGGATAGGTAGGTAGACACATTGGTGAGAGATGGATAAATTGATGGATGGATAGATAGATGGATAGATAGGTAGATGGATGAATGTACAGATGGATGGATAGGTAGATACACAGACTGATGACAGATGGATAGATTGATGGGTAGGTAGGTAGGTAGATAGATAGATAGATGAATAGATAAGTATGTAGATAGGTAGGTAAATAGGTAGCTAGGTAGGTAGACAAGCAAAAGGTATTGGAGGTGGGTGTGATGCTGGAAATGCTGCTGAGCCCTTGCATTCATTCAGTAGCAGTAATTAGCTTATTACCATAGTAAATTCCAAGCATATGCCAGAACAACTTTCACACTTCTCTGATATGCTCTAAAACGTTGCCCACAAATGTTCATCTCCTTGGAACTGTGGGGGAGAAAAAAAAAAGAGACAAACCCAAACCCCCCAAAGAGCAAACCCCACCAGCATCTCCTCTTGTCTCCAGCTCCAACCCTTTGCCCTGACAACCGATGCTTAGAAAATAACCTCCTCTCCCCCCCCAAAAAACCCACCCCAAACCAAGATGCTCCCCAAACCCAGTGAAGGCAAAGGATGTGTGCTGAATGCAAGAGCACAATAATGAAATGCATTTTTTTTTTGACTGACAAGAACTCAGCTCAAGCTGCCAGGGATGTCAAAAGTGCCTCCCTACCCTGACACTTACGTAATTGTTCCGCGCACACCCCCGCGCCGGAATAGACCCTGCAGGGCTGACTCACTGAGAGCTCCTCTGCGTGAGCTGAGGACCAAACCATCCTGGGTACATCATCCACAGCGTCACGCCAGTGTGAGCGCCGTGATTCAATCATCTTGCACTTCACTCAAGGAAGAAAGCAAAGACAAAATAGAAACGAGAATCTCTATCTTCGGGACCCTGCCCACCCTCCCGCCAAGGAAGCAACCAAAAATGGGAGTGCTGCAGAAGGTTTCTTCTCTCCTGAAAGCTGGCTTAGCCCCATACAAGGGCAAAGCTGGGATTAGATGTGGCTGCCCATGGTCTTCTGGATTCTCCTTGATCAGGCTGGATACTGAAAAGAGCCTGGCCCCTGTTTCTTGGCACCCAGCTTTAAGGTATTTGTCAACGTTGCTCAGCTTCCCTCTCAGCCTTCTCTTCTCCAGGCTAAGCAGCCCCAGGGCTCTCAGCCTTTCCTCATCACACAGAGGTTCCAGTCCCTTCAGCATCCCCATAGCCTCCACTACACTCTCTCCCTATCCCTCTTGAACTGGGGAGCCCAGAACTGGATCTGGTATCCCAGATGTAGTCTCACCAGGGCAGAGCAGAGGGGGAGGAGAACCTCCTTTGCCCTGCTGGCCACACTCCTCTTAATGCACCCCACAGGACCATTTGGCCTCTCGGCCACAAGGGCCCTATCCGAGTAAACAACACTCATGCACCAAGCTGGCTGGGCCCTGGCTGTCATTTAACACCTGGAAACCAGCTGAAACCCAACTGTCTTCTGGGCAGGGAAAGGCAAAATCCAGATCTCTTCAGTCAACTGCAACGCAGTAAGGCTCTGCATGGTCTCAGGTTGTGCCAGGGGAGGTTCAGGGTGAGCATTGGGAAACATTTCTCCCCAGCAAGGGTTCTCAGGCAGTGGAAGAGGCTGCCCAGGGAGGTGGTGGAGTCACCATCCTTGAAGGGGTTTAAAGGATGCATGGATGTGGTGCCGAGCACCCCGCAGCAGCAGCGGGGCTGTGAGCTCTGGGTGAGTGGTTGGACTTGATGATCTCAAAAGTCTCTGCCAACCTTAGCAGTTCTATGACTGTCTGTTTCTCTGGTTCTGAAACAGCTAATATCAATGGCAGTACCTGGTCAAAAATAAAAAGACTGGGGAAAAAAAGGGAGAAAAACAAAATGAGAGTACTGGTGACTTCAGGACAGGGTTTAATGGCCATGGTTGGACTCAAGGACCTTAGAGATCTTGCCCAACCAGAAAAGTTCTGTGATTGTGTGGCCTACATGCTTGGCCCACAGGCTGTGAGCCTGGCTAAATCTGTCTTGCACTGCCCTCCTGCAAGCTTAGTTTCACCCTCTTGGAAAGAAGAACCCCCCAGGCATCAGTGATCTCCTTCCAGACACATCTGCTCACCTTTGCACCACCCTGAGGAAGCATCTGGAGAACTCATGCCTGAGCTATGCTCAGAAGGGAACTCAGCTACAAGATGCCAAGAGAGAACAAAACCTCTTGACTAAATGCATGGCCTGTAGTAGCTGTTGAGTATTTTAAAGTGAGATCCCTAAGTAACTGCTAATTACATGACTTCATTACGTGGCACAATTAAATCTGTGCCCCAGGTCAGCCAGCTACTTGGTGCTTGGACAAAAGCACTTGAGTCAAAAGGATTCCCTAAATGGAGTCATTCAGGGGTTCATTTCTCCAACTGGAGGAATTCTTTTAGCTCTGAAGAACTGGGGACGGAATAATGAGTGAAATGTCATTTCCATTCATTGTTTGTGCTTTACATCAAACAAACAAAAGGCTTTCTAGGGCCGCTTGTCTTCACCCATGGAACACTGCTCCACCACAGCACTCCACCATGCAGTGCCCGCATGGTCTAAGAGGAGTTGTGGTGGGTACTGGTTGATAGTAGGCTGAACATGAGCCAGCAGTGTGCCCAGGTGGCAGAGAAGGCCAAGGGCATCCTGGCCTGCATCAGGAACAGTGTGGCCAGCAGGAGCAGGGAAGTCATTGTGCCCTGTGCTCAGCACTGGTTAGGCCACACCTTGAGTCCTGTGTCCAGTTCTGGGCTCCTCAGGTTAGGAAAGAGGTTGAGCTGCTGGAAGGTGTCCAGAGAAGGGCAACAGAGCTGGGGAGGGGTCTGGAGCACAGCCCTGGGAGGAGAGGCTGAGGGAGCTGGGGTTGCTTAGCCTTCAGAAGAGGAGGCTCAGAGGAGACCTTCTTGCTCTCTCCAACTCCCTGAAGGGAGGCTGTAGCCAGGTGGGGGTTGGTCTCTTTCTCCCAGGCAAGCAGCACCAGAACAAGAGGACACAGTCTCAAGCTGTGCCAGGGGAGGTTTAGGCTGGAGGTAAGGAGAAAATTCTTCCCAGAAGGAGAGATTGGCCATTGGAATGTGCTGCCCAGGGAGGTGGTGGAGTCACCATCACTGGAGGTATTTAGGAAGAGCCTAGCTGAGGCACCTGGTGCCATGGTTTAGTTGATTAGATGGTGCTGGGTGGTAGGTTGGACTTATTGATCTCAAAGGTCTTTTCCAACCTGGTTAATTCTATTCTAGTCTATAAACCTAGAGATGATGATCACAGAGCACCTAAAAGTAAGGGCTGGCTGCATTAGGCACCATTTAGAGACAGTGAAGGGAACTGGGCAGCTCCAGAGTGCAGATTGTCCTCTCTGAAGACCTCCTGAATCATAGAATCATTGGGGTTGGAAAAGACTTTTAAGATCACCAAGTCCAACCATGGCTGGTGCTCAGCCATGTCCCTCAGCATCACATCTCTGTGTCTTTGAAACACCCCCAGGGATGGGGATTCAACCACCTCCCTGGGGAGCCTGTTCCAGTCTTTGGGAAGCCTTTCAGTCAAAAAGTTTCTTCTAATGTGTAACTTGAGGCCATTGCTTCCTATCCTACCACTTGTTGCATATGAGACCAACCCTCACCTTACTGCAGCCTCCTTTCAGGGAGCTGTAGAGAGCAATGAGGTCTCCCTTCAGCCTCCTCTTCTCCAGGCTAAACAATTCCACTTCCTTCAACAGAGGATTCTTCTGGCTGTGGCACCTGTTGGGATGAAGGTTAAGAGAGAAAAATCCTCTTATTATTAGAACAAACGAGCTATCAGAAATGGTTGAGATGGTTGTATGACCTTAAGAGGTAACGACAGCTCAGGTGGTTTGAGAGTCTGCTTCAGAGACCTTCATGACCCATCTGGATGTGTTCCTGTGTGACCTGCCCTAAGTGATCCTGATTTGGCAGGGGGGGTGGACTGGATGGTCTCCAGGAGTCCCTTCCAACCCTTACCACACTGTGATTCATTCATGAGACAGCCAGGCCTGCGGTGGGCACGGAGGGCTGGACGATTTGCCCCACTGACTGTTGGGACAAGGTTTATGGTGTGTGACCAGTGAGCCCCACGTGACCCTGGCAGGGCAAGGAACACTTCAGTTCCACTCCCAGGGGTTTGAAAAAGGTAGCAAGCAGGGATCCTCTCAACCCCCCTGCTGGGGAGGATGTCACTAATGCCAGCTGGGTGTCAGCCTTGCTCGGAACTGCAGCGGCTGAGGTGCCAGCTTGAATTAACGTCAGGGATGGTTTAAGTGCTGAGCACACAGCACTCTCCACACCAGGATCTGTCACACAGTCACAGAAAGGTAGGGGTTGGAAGGGACCGCTGGAGATCATGGAGTCCAACTTCCCCCTGCCAAGGCAGGATCACCTGGAGAAGGTCACACAGGAACACATCCAGGAGGGGTTGGAATGTCTCCAGAGATGGAGACTCCGACACCTTTCTGGTCAGCCTGCTCCAGTTCACCCTTAAACTAAAGAAGTTCCTCCTCATCTTTATATGTAGATAAGAGCACCTACATCATCTAGATAAGAAATGTCATTGTGGACCACTGCAAACACAGCCCAAGCAGCATCACCTCAGCCACCTGCCCCCAGTGCCACCACTGCTCTCCAGTCATTGCCTACCTAAGGACCCTCCTTCAGCTGGGGGGTGGGGGCGAGAGTTAAAAATAACCATTCCTGAAGCACCCCAGCAGCCTAAACGAGATTAACCTCTCCAGGACAATTTTACCCCCAAACAGATGTCGGCGATGGGATTAACATCTAGCTCAGGCTTCTCCCCATCCATTTTCACTCCTCGATTGGCACTGAGCCACCTGCTAACCTCTCCACCTTGGCACGACCCCCACCTTGGCACAGCCCTCACCTCGACAACTCCTCCCCGCCCTAGCTACCCCCCGGAACGGCGCCGGCGCCGCCGGGCCCCGCAGCGCAGCCCTCCCGGTGCGGCGGAGCCCGCACTGGCCCCTTCCGCCCTTCCGGGGCCGGAGGTGGTGAGCGGGGGGAAGCGCTGGACGCCGGCGGCGGAGCCCCACCCGCAGGAGGAGCCGGTGCGGAGGCTCCCGGGTGAGAGGGGCTCCGCTGAGCCGGGCAGCCCGGAGCCACCGGGAGGGGCTGCGGGCTCCGGCGTGGCGGCGACCGCGATTCCATGACCTGGGCACGGGGGTTGGGGAATGGCTTTTCCTGCTCACGTTTTTGGGGTGCCCCCCCCGTTTTAACAGCGCCCGCAGGCTGTAGGAAGGGATTAATTCGGGGTTTACCCTTCACCCGTGTAGAGAGCAACTGAGGACAGGGGGCTGCCTGCCTGCCTGCAAACGGGATTCCGGAACGCACTGTGGAATGACTGCGGGGGGAAACACACCGACACAACCACCCCCTTATCCATCAGGATTAGGGAGGGGGGAAACAGCCACCCCCACAAATCGTCGGAATTAGGGAGGGGGTTAACGCGACCACCCCCACAAAGCATCGGAATTAGCCGGGAGGACACGACCACCCCACAAAACATCGGAATTGGGTTGGGGGGGGGGGGGGGGAAGACGACGACGACGACACGGACACACGACATTCAGCCACCCCAAAGCATCAGAATTAGGGGGGGGGAAACACAGCCACCACCCCCCGCAAAGTATCAGAATTGAGGAGACGGGACCACAACCACACACATCCCACAAAGCATCAGAATTAGGGAGAGGGGCTCCCTAAGCAGCAGAATTAGGGGGGTAGGGGGTGGGGAACATAACCACCCCCTTCTTCCTCCCTCCCCAAAGCATCAGAATTGGGGAGGGGGGGTTCCCTACGCATCAGAACTAAGGAGAGGGGACCACAACCACACACACCCCGCAAAGCATCAGAATGAGGGAGAGGGGCTCCCTAAGCACCAGAATTAGGGAAGGGGGAGAACATAAGCACCCCCCGCTCCCCCCTTCCCCAAAGTATCAGAATTAGGGGGAGACACAACCAGCCAAACCAGCAGAATAGGGGTGGAGGGGATTGAACACAGCCTCCTCCTGCCTTCAAAAAAACCAAGGAGAGACTATCAGGCAGGAGGGAAGGTGCCTTTTGTTCCGCCCCCGGGGCCGCGCCCCCCTCACCTGCCCCCCTACCCACCCCCAGCCTCTTTCCCCCCCGTTCTTGTTTGCCCTGGGTTTATCCGGAGCGGAAATTCCTTTCCGTTTTTGTGAATGACAAACTCATTAACGATTCATCAACACAAAACCTGTTCCAGCCGGCTCGTCGCCCAGGCAACAGCCCCTTCCGCGCTCCCCCATTGGCTGCACCGCAGAATGTCCCCATTGAGACGTGGCGCGGTTGTACCCATTGAGGAGCCACCGCCGCCGCCGCCGCCACCAGCACCGCGGGGGCTTTGCGCGGAGGGGCCGCGGATGAGGAGGGAAGAGTGAAGGGGGGAGGGAGCCTCTGCTCCCGGTGGTTGCACCGCGTCGTTTCCGCGCTTAAAGGCCGGGTAGCCCCGGCTCGGCAGCTCGTTAATTGGATTTCATTCACTGCGGGAGGAGGTGGAGGAGGAGGAGGAAAAGCCCCGAGGGCTCGGGCTGCAGCGGCGATTAGGAAAGGTTCATTCAGGGATTCATTGAGGAAGAGGGAAAAAAAAAAAAGCCGGAGAGGAGGAGGAGGAGGAGGAGGAGGAGGCAGGCACATAGACACAGACAGACACACGCAAGGGGCTGCTTCTCCCTCCCCGTAGCTCCACCGCTGCCCGGTGCAGGGGAAGGCGGTGCGGAGTTAGGGGAGGGGGGGAGGCTGGGGGTGGGCTTCGTGATTCATTTTCTTAGGGCGGAGGAAGAGAAGTTGTTGGAGGGGAGTTGCTGCCGGAGCGTTGCTGTCGGAGGGGTGTTGGAAGGGTGAAGCCCACCCGCCGAATGCCTCAGTGAGAGAAAGAGAGAGAGAGGGGAGCTTCCAGAGCCGGCTGCGCTCCCCCCGTCCTTCCTCATGCTAGATACGTTCAGACCCGTCCCTTTCGCGTCGGAAATGGCGATTAGTAAATCGGTGGCGTGGCTGAACGAGCAGCTGGAGATGGGCAACGAGAGGCTGCTGCTGATGGACTGTCGACCCCAGGAGTTGTACGAGTCGTCCCACATCGAATCGGCCATCAACGTGGCCATCCCCGGCATCATGCTGCGGAGGCTGCAGAAGGGCAACCTGCCCCTCCGTTCCCTCGTCTCCAGCAGCGAGGAGGACCGGGAACGCTTCGCCCGCCGCTGCGGCACCGATACGGTGGTGCTGTACGATGAGCACAGCCGCGACTGGAACGAGAACACGGGCGGAGAGTCGGTGCTGGGACTGCTCCTCAAGCGCCTCAAAGATGAAGGCTGTAAGGCGTTTTATCTGGAAGGTGAGAAGGAATCTGCTCCGGGGTCGTGAGGTGTGTGAGGAGCGGGGGAGATGTGTCTGCCTTGTCCCCTCTCCTTGGGGCTGGAGGTGCCGGGGAAGCGAGCCCCGGGGCTCGGCGGTGCGGTTCTGCCCGGGGGCGGCCGCAGCGTCCTTCCCGGGCATTGCACGGTGGCACTCCGGAGGGACACTGACCTGCACAAGGGTGGGTTTTGTCCCCCCTCCAGCATCCCCAGCGTTGTTCGGACAGACCTGGAAGGACTTGGGGGGGAATGGCGGTGGCAGCGAGGGGGGGTGTGTGTGCAGCGAGGCTAAACGGGGATCCCGGGATGAGCCGGGGAGGGCAGCAGGAATCGTTGCTGAGACAGCTCGGAGAGATCTCCGCAGGGCGAGAAGCCACACGGAGCTTTAATCTTCCATGTGCTGAGCACTCCGCCGATTTTCTTAAACCTTCTTTTGGGTTTAGTCTGTCTGCGTGACAGTCTGACCCTTTTTTTTATCCTCCCTTTTTTCTTCCTTCGTTTCCAATTTTGTTTCCTTTCCCCCAACTCCCCCCTCGCCCCCGGCTTTTTTTTTTTTTTAATTTTCACCCTTTTTTACCCCCTCACCTCTTTCCCCCCTTTTTACCCTCCCTTTTTTTAACCCCCCCTTTATCCCCCGTTTTCTTTACCCCCCTTTTTTTCCCCCACTCTCCTTTTTTTTATTCCCATTTTTTTATCCTTCGATTTTCCACGGTTTTTTTTTACACCACCCCCACCCCTTTTTTCCCGTTTCTTTTTTTTTCTCCCCCTTTTTTACACCCCCCCTTCCCCCCATATTTTCTTTTTTACTCCCTTTCCCCCATTTATTCCCCCCCCCCCCTTTTTTCCCTCTCTTTAATTATCCCTCCTTGCATTGTTTCTCCTGTGGTCCGAGAGGATGGGAAAGCAATCTCTCTTTGCAGACAGGGTTATACCAGGGAATTAAATCGTCTTGGCATCTTATATCACGTTGCATCCCCCCCCCCAACTCCAACTCTCCTTTGCTTTTCTCCCCAGGTGGTTTCAGCAAGTTCCAGGCCGAGTTCGCTCTGCACTGCGAAACCAACCTAGACAGTTCATGTAGCAGCAGCTCTCCTCCTCTGCCAGTCCTGGGCTTGGGAGGCCTCCGCATCAGCTCCGATTCCTCCTCAGACATTGAATCTGACATTGACAGAGACCCCAACAGTGCCACCGACTCGGATGGCAGCCCCCTCTCCAACAACCAGCCTTCCTTCCCGGTGGAGATTTTACCCTACCTCTACTTAGGCTGTGCCAAGGACTCCACTAACCTGGACGTTTTAGAAGAGTTTGGCATTAAATACATCTTGAATGTCACCCCCAACCTGCCCAACCTCTTTGAAAACGCCGGAGAATTCAAGTACAAGCAGATCCCAATCTCTGACCACTGGAGCCAAAATCTGTCCCAGTTCTTTCCTGAGGCCATCTCCTTTATAGGTGAGCTAACAGCTCTGTGGCAAGTGCTGGAATTCTGTCTGTCTTGAGGAGTGTTTTGGGAGAGGAGCAATAAAGCAGCATTTCTGGCAGGCTCTGGAGGATGTCCCCTCTCCCCCTTTCTGGTTTTAAAGATGCCTTAAGTTGAGGGGTGGGTGGTGGTGACTCTTTGGGGGCCCGGCTGTGTTGTAAGATGGAGCAAGTTGCCAAGGGAAGTTGTGGATCACCTGGAAGTGTTCAAGGCAAGGCTGGATGAAGCTTAACCTAGTGGAAGGTGTCCCTGCCCATGGCAGAGTAGTTGGAACTAGATGGTCTTTAAGGTCCCTTCCAGCCCAAACCCTGTTCTATGATTTTATGACCTGGGAGATTCCTCCTTGAGCTCTTTATGGAGCTGGGGTGTGAGCTCCTGCTGGCAGAGGAGTGGAAGGGGGTGGAAATGAGCCTGGAGTTGGTGGTTTATTTCTCTTTTGTTGTTGTTTTGGGGTTTTGCTTGGTTGGTTTGGGGGTTTGGTGGTGGTGGTTTTGTTCCTTGAGGCGTTTTTTTGTTTGGGCTTTCATTGTTTGGGGTCGCTTTGGGTTTTATTTTTGTGTTTGGGATCTTTTTGCTTGTTTCTGTTTGGAGTCTCTTTGGTTTTGTTTGGGGGTCTTTCGGGGTTTATTTTGGTTCTATTATTATTTGTTTACTTGGGTTTTGTTTTGTCTTGTTTCCCCCCCTGCTTCTGTAGGTTACTGAAGAGCAGTATAATACAGAAAGAGAAACTAGGAAGCGAACTTTGGCTTTTTAAACACAAATTATTCACAAAGCAGTATCCCTGGCAAACGTACAACCAGGGCTTTAATTAAATCTGGTGGTAATAATGCTACCCTTAGACCTCCGTGCCTGGGTTAGCCAAGCTCTTAGCCCTTACCCCCCAGCTTTTGGAAACACCTCTTTGTGGCTCCAAGGGAGCTGTGGTTAGTTTTACCCTCCTCCTTTCGGTGGGAAAAAGTCCAACCTGCCCACGGAGGTGCGGTGGAGTGGGCAAAGCAGGATCTGTTGGGAAGCTGGTGCTGTAATCCGGTTGAATGATACCGGTAATAGTGGGAGAATGTAGGTAATCTGAGCCCCAGCAGGAAGAAATGTGGGCTGGAAGCCACAAAGAAACTAATCTCCAGGCATTGTAATGCATTTCCTATTACAAAGGAACCCATTTTCAACCAATGTTGACATCCTGTTCCTCCTAATGGGTTGTCCCCTGTGACTTCCCTCATTCTTTTAAAATGCCTGAATACCTCCATTGTTAGCTGCACAACAGTTGGAGAATAATTTAATAGACCTTTGCAGTCTGCTGGGCTGTGCAGAAAGAGAGAGAGAGAGGAGGGGGAAAAAAAGGCATTCAGTGACATCTTGCAGGATTTCCATGCTGGGGAAAAGGGGACTGGAAGAATTTGAGGCAAATCTCCAGGGGAAAGCATTCCTTGTAAAAAATTGTGACTTTTAGAACAGTGTCCTGCTCCCTTTGTCTCATTTTTAGCTCTCTGAGCTCTTGGGTTCGCATTGGTAAGGGGCTGGGAGTCTCCTCTTGCCCTGGTTTTTTAGTTTTCTGAGCTGCCAGGCTCTCATATTGGCTGGGGGGGTTGTGGGATTCTCCTCTTACCCTGTTGGGTTTAGGGTTTTGAGCTTCTGGTCTCTCTTTCATACTGGGAGGGGGTGGATTCTCCTCTTGTCCTGGTTTTTTACTTCTCTGAGCTCCTGGACTCAGGTTCATGCTGGTAGGGAGGTGGGATTCTCCTCTTGCCCTGGTTTTTTTCACTTCTCTGAGCTCCTGGTCTTTCACATTGGTAGGGGCGTGGGATTCTCCCCTTGCCCTGGTTTTAAAGCGGCGGAAGTTAACTCCTGAGTTGCACTGCTGGCCCCTGGGATCAGAATCATCCTGTCTTCCTGCCTGATACTCATCTTGGTGTCGAGAGATCAGTTACCAGCCCTCCCCCCCCTCTCCCCCCCCCTCCGGCCCCCGTCTTAAGTGTCGGTTCGCCGTCTCTTTGTTTCCCTCCAGATGAAGCCCGGGGGAAGAACTGCGGCGTCCTGGTGCACTGCTTGGCGGGGATCAGCCGCTCGGTGACGGTGACGGTGGCCTACCTCATGCAGAAGCTCAACCTGTCCATGAACGACGCCTACGACATCGTCAAGATGAAGAAGTCCAACATTTCGCCCAACTTCAACTTCATGGGGCAGCTGCTGGACTTCGAGCGGACTCTGGGGCTCAGCAGCCCTTGTGACAACCGAGTGCCCAACCAGCAGCTCTACTTCACCACCCCTTCCAACCAGAATGTCTTCCAGGTGGATTCCCTGCAGTCCACGTGAGCTCCCACCGCCTCCCTTCTCCTATCCCACCTCGACGGGGATCGCTCCTTAGCGGTTTTTCCCTCTTGGGCAGTGATCAAGGCAAAAACCGCAGCTTTCACTTTTTCTGCTATCCAAAGGCAGCTCTCCGCCAGAGCAGGCTAGGAAAGGTTTACCCAGCGTGGAATCAGCTCTCGCAAAGGGAGGGAAGGTGGTGAGAGCTCTGGGGAGGGGAAAAGGACGGCGGGGAGCAGGCAGCAGGTGGGCAGCAGGGCGCTGCTCAACCCCTCCTTGCCGGCTGGCCTGAGCGCCAGGCCTGGCAGCGGGGGTAGGACAAGGTTGGCCAGGGCTGAGCATGTGTCCTTTAGAGACTGGAACTGTCCTGCTGCCCTCTCCGCTTTGGGATCCGTGACACAACATCAGTTGTCTTCAGTGAAGACTTGGTGATTTATTTCTCCTTTTTTTTTTTCTTCGTTTCCCCCTTCCTTTTCTTTTTTTCCCCCCTGTTTGTTTTGTTGGAATTTATAGAGGAGCCAAAGAAAGAGGTTTGCAGCTTGGTGTATTTGGGAGATCTTGTTTTGCTGGGAGCTCGGTAGCGTTCTACTCTGATCCGTGTAAATATTGACTCTCTGACACGTGGTTTGCAATTTGCAATCCTTTTGGGTTTCTTTCTTTTTGGTTTTTTCGTTGTTTTAATAATTATTATTATTATTTTATTTGAAAATCCACACACATTCAAGCCATCAAATCCCAGGGACAGCTGTGGGTGGTTTTATTTTCCCTTGGTTGGTTTGCTTTCGTCATCAAAATTCTGCTTGAGTTGCTTGGTTGGGTTTTGGTTTGGCTGCTTTGCTTTCCTGGTTGCTTTGGAATTTTGTTTGCTTTTTCTTGGTTTTTTTTTTTTTTTTCTTTTGTGTTATTTTGTTTGTTTGTTTTCATCATAAATTCTGCTTGATTTGGTTGGGTTTTGGTTTTCCCATTTTGCTTTTTTGGTTGTGTTTTCTTTTATGTTAATTTTTCTTTTTCCTTTTCTTTTTTTTTAAATTTTCCTTGTTTTTCTTTTTATTTTTTAATTTTTTTTAATATTTTCCTTTTTCTTTTTAAAACTTTTTTCTGTTTTTTAAATTTTATTTTCTTTTTTCTTTTCCTTTTTTTTTTCCTTTTTCCTTTTTCCTAATTTTTTTGTTTTTCTTCTTTTTCTTTTTTCCTTTTCCTTTTTTCCTTTTCCTTTTCCTTTTTTCCTTTTCCTTTTCCTTTTTTCCTTTTCCTTTTTTTCCTTTTCCTTTTCCTTTTTTACTTTTCCTTTTCCTTTTTTCTTTTTCCTTTTCCTTTTTTCTTTTTCCTTTTCCTTTTTTCTTTTTCCTTTTCCTTTTTTCTTTTTCCTTTTCCTTTTTTCTTTTTCCTTTTCCTTTTTTCTTTTTCCTTTTCCTTTTTTCTTTTTTCTTTTCCTTTTTTCTTTTTTCTTTTCCTTTTTTCTTTATTCTTTTCCTTTTTTCTTTTTTCTTTTCCTTTTTCCTTTTTTCTTTTCCTTTTTTCCTTTTTTCTTTTCCTTTTTTCCTTTTTTCTTTTCCTTTTTTCTTTTTTTTCTTTTTTTTCCTTTTCCTTCTTTTCCTTTTTCTTTTTTCTTTTTCTTTTCCCCCCTTTTTTCCTTTTTTTTATTTTTTCCTTTTTTTCTTTTTTCTGTTCTTTTTCCTTTTCTTCTTTCTTTCTTTCCTTCCCCCCTTTTTTCACCCCCCCTGTTTATTCTGATTTTTTGTGTTTTATTTTTTTCCTTTTCCTTTCTTCTTTTGAATTGAAAAAAAAAAAGAAAGAAAAAAAATTGATTTAAAAAAAAAAATATTGCAGCATGCTCAATTTTTGACTCTTCCACTGAAGCAAGCTTTCCATGAGGGAGAAATGGCAATGGTGAGAAGTTTGCCAATCATCTTATTGTGAGCGAGTGCAGTCTCTTCTTTCATATATATTGATTTTCTTCTTCCTCTTGGTGATCTTTTGTTTGTTTCTCCTCACACTTGATGTGGCTTCCACACAATATCTCTATTTTTCAAATGGAATTTAATTTCTTGCTTGTCTGTTTTGTTTTTCCTTTGGTTTTGGCCTTACCTTTGCTCTCACTTTGTTCTGGTTTTGGTTGTAAATAGCTCATCTTGGGAGAGGAGGTTTTTTCTGTTGTGTTGTGTTTTGGTTTTGATCACTTTGGAGAACTTTCAGACGTGCTAAAACTCAGTGCATTACCTCTGTACAAATTCTTCAGGGAGCTTCACCTCGAATGCAATATTATTTTTTTTTTTGTTGGTTTGGGTGTTTGTTGTTGTTGTTGGGTTTTATTTTTTCCTGTTTGGGTTGAGTTTCATGGTATAAAAAAAAAACTGGAAGTACATGCAAGCATTTTTGTTCCCTCTGTGTCTACGCACAGTCGACCTGCCCGTGGTTGCCAATAAGGGAGGAAGTCTCAATTCACAGTGGAAAAGGTTTCAGATGGAATTTATTATAAGAATGTAAAACAAACAAAAAGAAACCCCCACACAACCTCCCCTCCCCCCCAACCCCTTAAATTATTAATAAATAAATAACTATTTTTGGCTATTGAGAAGCTGGCTGCTTTATTCTTCCTCCCCTTCCCCCCTGCCCCCCCAGCCCCCTTTCCCCCCCCCCTCCCCTCTTTCCTTCTCTGTGTGGGTGTGGTTTATTGCACATTGACATCTGGTTATGGTTAAAGGTAATGATTGCCTTCAATGGCTTTTGTGTAGCCCCCTAGGACAATAAAAGCCTTGGTTTCCCCCTTTGCTCCACCAGTGCCCGAGTGAAGAACCAGTGCATGGACTGGATCCTTCCCCAAAGGGGAACACTTTGAAGGCTTTCAGATCAACAGCAAAATATTCTGACTTGATCTTCAGAAGTCCCTTCCAAACCTGAGGCCCCAAGGCCCCAACCCCCATTCTATGACACCCCTGCCACCATTTGGTCCCTTGGCCACTCCAGGAATGGACCTGACCCTGGGCCATAGGAATATAGATACCTTTGTGTTGTTATTACTAACTCAAGAATAAGGAGCTCCTGTTTCCTAGGCTGGTTTACAAACTTTGGCTAGTCCTGAGATGTGAGGAGATAGATTCATGCTCTCATTATTGTCTGGCAGGAGCTCACCATCCCTGGAGGTATTCCAGGAAGGTGTGGGCATGGTCCTTTGGGATGTGGTTTAATGGCCATGGTGGTCTTAGGTTGATGGTTGGATCTTGGAGGTCTTTTCCAAACCAAACAACTCTATGTTGCTATAAATATGTGGCCATAGCACTTTGGGACCTGGTTTAGTGGCCATAGTGGTCTTAGGTTGATGACTGGACTGGATGATCTTGGGGGTCTTTTCCAACCCAAACAGACCTTTGAAATCATCACCTTTGATTCTATGACTCTTGAAATCATTTCAATGGAAAAAGACCTCCTAGATCATCAAGTCCTTTTCACAGAGATCCATCAACAGTCTGCAAGCTGTAAGTGATTTCCCCCCCCCCCCCCCCCCCCCCCCGCCCTTGCTGTTCAGCCACATTGCAGTTGAGCAGGTGAAGGAAAGGAGGAAAAGCCTCTCTGTACCCTCAGTCACCTCATTTCCTCTTTTGGACCTGTCAAATCATCCTGTCTCTGCAGGAGGCAAAACAAAAAAGAAAGGTGGGGGGGAGGGAGGGGACGACAGTGATTGCAAAACTTCCTGCTGTAACTTCTCCACAGGAAGGATGTTCATGAAAAGAAGTGGCCCAAGGGTGCTGCCAAACCCTTGTGTGCAGTACCAGGGTGGCTGGAGCGATGCTGCAGCTGGGCTTCTGCAGGGCTCCTGGCAGCCCAGAAGCAGGTTTCAAGTGCTTTTAGAAACTGCAAGTGTGTGAAATGAGAGAAGGAAGGAAAAAAACCCCAACGAGGCAAGCAAAACACGGAGGGGAAGGGGGGAGGGTGTGTGTGTGTGTGTGTGTGTGAAGAAGAAGAGGAGGAAAAAAAAAAGTGAGTCAGTGTCTCATGCAGTAGTGGCCTAGATTGAGTGCATAAACTGTGAAAGTAGAAGTGGGTTGCAGTTAAACTTGGCTTGTGCTAATCCAGTTTTGAACGGTTTCCGCTCTTGGCATTCCCTGCGCTGCTCTGTTCAAAGTGGAGATTTGCAAGCAGCTCTAGCAATTTCCTGTCCAGCTGCAGCTCAAGTAACTCCCTTGCTTGGGTTGGGGTTGTTTGGTTTTGGTTTTTGCTTTTTTTTTTTTTCTTTCTCTCTCTCTCTTTTTTTCTCATCTGGTCTGTGGATAATTTTAGCCAGTTTCCTCTTGCTGGATTTATTAATCTGCTTTTCCTTGTAGAAGCTTCATAGCTTTGCCGTCCCTACTGTTCTGCTGAAGTCAACAGATGGCCTCCCAGCCACTTCCTCTCCCTTTCGCCGTGGGTTTGTTGTCAGGGCCACTTCTGAAATTAATAGTGCTTGCTGGCTGGCTGCCACAGGCCATTACCACAGAGGGGAAGTAACACATCTGAATAGCAGGAAGCCAGGCAGGGTCACAGCGGGAGCCGAACCTGTTGAGCGCGGTCGGACCTCTCCAGTACAGCAAGTGTTGGGCTCCTCTTCCCTCCTTCCCCCCCCCCCCCCCAACCCTCCCCCCTCTCAACCCTCCCCCCTCTTTCTATTTATTTTTATTTTTAGTTTTTTAAACATGCCTTGTGCAGAGCCAGGATCTGAAGGGAGCTTCAGCTCTCTGCAGCAGGCAGATGCTTCCAGGCAAGACGAATCGGAGAGCGGCAGGGGTTGGAAGGGACCTCTGGAGATCAACCCCTCTGCCAGAGCAGGACCTGCCCAAAGCAGGTCACACAGGTACATGTCCAAGAGGGCCTTGAAAGTCTCCAGAGATGGAGTCTCCACCACCTCCCTGGGCAGCCTGTCCCAGTGCTCTGCCACCCTCAAAGTCAAGAAGTTCCTTCTCATGTTTAGATGGAACCTCCTCTATTCAAGTGTATGCTCATTGCCTCTTGTCCTGGCTCTGGGGACCACTGAGAAGAGTCTGGCCACATCTTCCTGACACTTGTGAGCATCCCTCAGCCTCCTGTTCTCCAGGCTACCCAGCCCCAGCTCTCTGAGCTTTTCCTCATATGAGAGCTGTTCCAGTCTCTTCAGCATCTTGGTGCCCCTGTGCTGGACCCTCTCCAGAAGTTCTTTGTCCTTCTTGAGCTGGGGTGCACAGATCTGGACACAGTAACTCCAACTGAGTTGGAAATGGGAATTGTGAGTAGGTGTCCATTGTGACTAGGTGCCCATCAGAAATTCCAGGTGATCCTGCTCTGGCAGGGGGGTTGGACTTGATGATCTTCAGAGGTCCCTTCCAAGGTTAACTGTTCGGTGATTCTGTAGTTGTGACTTGGGTGCCCACTGGGAATGGTGGCCAGGAGCCCCATGGGAATCGTGACTTGGGTGCCCAGTGGGGTTATTGACCTGGTGCCCACTGGGAATGGTGACTTGGGTGCCCAGTGGGGTTATTGACCTGGTGCCCACTGGGAATCGTGACTTGGGTGCCCAGTGGGAATTGTGAGTGGGTGCTTGTTAAGATGAGGAGGTAAAGAGCAGCCATGTGGCCTAAGGGAGGAGGGCTTTGGCTTTCTTTGCGAGCTGCTTTGAGAACCTAGTGCTCACAAGAGCTTCCTGCTTCCTTCCTGCCTCACCAAATGACTAACACCAACTGGGTGCTTCTGCAATTCATCATTTTTTAGGACAAGCAAGCTGAGCTGATCAGCTTTGCTCACACACACAGCAGACTTGGGCACAAAACTTCTTCCAGATTTGTTGTTGTCCTTGAGCAAAACCTTGCCTTGAACTTGAGCCAGGACTGAGTGAGAACAGCTTTGGTCACCCAAGCCAGGACTGGAGCTCAGCTAAAACCTGGTTCAGCCTCTTGATGTCTTTTCTTTCCCCTGGGGTCCAGCCCCTGATCTTCACTCTCCCCCCCTGTGCTCACTCTTAATGATGAATGCTTTGGAAGGAAAGGTGGGGAGGGGGTCTCATCATCCACGTTCACCCCTCCCACACAGCTCTTGGGTGCCTTTGGCCAAGCAGGGTGAAGGGAAGGGGTTGTTCACCTGCACTTGCCAGCTTTGATGAGGCCAAGCTCTGCTTGCCCCTGCAGTTCCCCCTTTCCCCCCATGTGTTTCAGAATAACTTGCTTCCTCTCTCCCTTCCCTCATTTCAAGTCCTTCCTGTGATGGGGCAGAGGTCTTGGGCTTCTGGGAGGGGTTTGGCAGCTATTGTAGTTCCTCAGCTGGTAAAGTAATTTGTAGAGGGAAGAATAAATCCTTTGTGCACAGGGGGAGGAGGGGGAATGCCCCCTCCCCCCTTTCCAGCTGAAAAATGACAACTTGCTTCATGTTATAATGTAGGAGTATAAGGTACTGGATGCCTTCAAAAGATGCTGGGAGGGCAACCCCTCAGGAGTGAGCAGAGCTTTTTCACACAGCCCATTCTGTGCCTTTGACACAGAGGCTAAGATTGGACTGGAGGTGCCCTCCACCCCCTGCCACTCTGTGGTTCTAAGGTGAGGGAAGAAGTAAGAGAATCCTCGTAGTGAGCTGCAAGCTGTAGAAGAGGAAGAAGTCAAAGATTACACTGCTGTGCTCTTGCCATGTCCTAGCAGATGACCTCATTCCCCATCTCCACTGCCTGCTCCTGTGCAGGTCTGGCTCTGTGTGGCTCCTCTGGATCCTCTCTGTACAGCACTCTGCTGCTGCTAGCAGGGAAGATAGGTGTGAGGAAGAGCTCTCCCTTGGGGATCATCCAGCCTCACGGGGCACTGACCCTCCTCCCAGGGGTGAAGAGGGGTGAGGAAAGAGGGCAGAGACCCAAAAAGCGGCTGCCAAAGGCAGTCCTGCTCTCAAAACTGAGCCTGGGCTTCACAATTGTGTGTCTGGAGGACAGCATTTGTTCAGCTCCTCTGAAAAGCTGCCCCAAAATTTTCTGCCCGTTGAGAGGCATGATGACACTTGATTCAGAGCTCCAGGAGAGACAATGGCATGGGAGCCCTGAAACAAGCCCACAGCACAGGCCCTTTCTTCACACTGCCATAAATCACTGCAGGCTTTGCTTGAGTGAAGGTGGTGGAACAAATTGCCCAGCCCCATTCAGTGCCCCCCACCCCAGACCTCGAGGGTACGTGCCCAGAATTGCTGAGCTACCCCAGGAGCACCAGGATGGGGCCAGACCCCTCCATCACCCAGCAGCACTTAGCAATGACTCCTGGGCCTCCAGCTGCCTGAGTTTGCTCCAGACACCTCATAGCCAAAGGGAGATAAAGGCTACCCACTGGTGTTCTCTCAGGGCAGCTGGTGACACTGGTGTGTACAAACTGCTCCTTTCCTTCCTCCTCAGCACCCACAGGCTGATGGTGCTGCATCATAGGTTGCCTTTCCTTCAGTGCCAGGTTTGAAGTCAGAATTCTTTTGGATGGACAAGACCCCTGAGGTTATAGATCTCTAGAATGGTTTGGGCTGGAATGGGCCTTAAAGCTCATCCAGTTCCAGTGCCCCTGCCCTGGGCAGGGACACCTCACACCAGCCCAGGTTGCTCAAGGGCTTGTCCAACCTGGCCTTGAACACCTCCAGGGAGGGGACATCCACAGCCTCCCTGGGCAACCTGTGCCAGTGTCTGACCACCCTCACTGCAAAGAATTTCTTCCTAATCTCCAGTTTCAGTCTGCCCTCTTCCAGCTGAAATCCACTGCCCCTTGTCCTACCACTGCAAGCCCTTGTAAAGCTGCATTTTTCCTCATCTCTCCTCTTCCAGCTTCAATCCATTCCTCCTCATCTCTTCACAAGAAGCCCTTGTAAAAAGCCCCTCCCCAGCTTTCTTGGAGGCCCCCTCCAGGTACTACAAATGGCAGAGCTGCAGGGACCTACTAACACATAAAAGAGAACTATCAGGATCAGTGAGACTTCAGCTATTGCCTCAATTGATTAAGGTTTCCTGTGCTATCTGTGATCTAAATTGCATTTTCTGGGTCACTATTTCCACCACATTCATTAGTCTGAAGCTTTTCTGGGCCAGCCCTGCCCCTGTGAAGAAACATTAGCACAGCACCTCTCATCTGGGCTGAAATTCCAGCTGCAGCTCAGCACTGAGCTGATGTTCCCATTGAAGCCTCAGGAAGGGAGTAATCACGGAGTCAGTTGCTTTGGTTGGAAAAGACCTCTAAGGGGTTGCTTATCCTGCAGAGGAGGAGGCTCAGGGGAGACCACCTTGCTCTCTACAGCTACCTGAAGGGAGGTTGTAGCCAGGTGGGGGTTGGTCTCTTCTCCCAGGCAACCAGCAGCAGCACAAGAGGACACAGTCTCAAGCTGTGCCAGGGGAGGTTTAGGCTGGATGTTAGGAAGAAGTTCTTCATAGAAAGAGAGATTGGCCATTGGGATGTGCTGCCCAGGGAGGTGGTGGAGTCCCCATCCCTGGAGGTGTTCAAAAAAGGCTTGGATGTGGCACTTGGAGCCATGGCTTAGTTGTCAGGAGGTGTTAGGTATTAGGTATCAGGTTGGACTTGATGATCTCTGAGGTCTTTTCCAACCTGGTTGATTCTATGACTCTATGATCAAGTCCAACCTTCAACAAGGATGGGTTTGGGGTTTGGTTTTTTGTGTCTGATACCTGGGAACACAACCCAGGATAATCTTTCACACCCAGCTTTGTGCTCCCTCACCCAAGTGGTTTGTTCTTCTGGGTTTTTTTTTGCTCCAAGTCCATTTTTGTAGGTGAATAAAAGCTTTTTGTTCATTATTCATATTTACAAACTGCTGCTGGAGCAGGCAGCAGCCAGGGTCTGTCATTAAGGTGGACCAATCCTTCCTCCTAAGAAGGAAAGAGAGCAAGGAAGGGCTTTTCAGATGTTTACAGCTTGGCTAGACTTTGTTTGGACTCGAAGAGAGATGCCTGAGGCTGAGCTGGAAAGATGAAAAGAAATTAATACCCCTCTGAAAAAGTCATCCTGAAAGAGTGGCCTCTTTTGACTCTGTTGCTTTGGGGGGGTGGGGGAGGTTGTTCTGGAGACCATGCCTTGTTTTTTGTCCATGTAACAAAATCTCTTACTGTTTCCTTCAGCATCTTGGGCACTCTTTGCCTGGAGGAAGGGCCACGAAATCTGGCAGGGTGTGTCTGGAATGTGCCTGGCACTGCTTGCCTGAAGAGCTCAGGATCAGCTCAGTTGCAAGATGGTGGTTTGCACATGCCAGGAGGCTGCATCTTCAGCTTCCTTTCCAAGCTAGCAGTGGAAGAAGAAAAAGTCACAGCATCATAGAGTCATGGAATAAACAAGGTTGGAAAAGACCTCAGAGATCATCAAGTCCAACCTGTTACCTAATCCCTAACACCTCCTGACAACTAAACCATGGTTCCAAGTGCCACATCCAAACCTTTTGTGAACACCTCCAGGGATGGGGACTCCACCACCTCCCTGGGCAGCACATCCCAATGGCCAATCTCTCTTGCTGGGAAGAATTTCTTCCTCACCTCCAGCCTAAACTTCCCCTGGCACAGCTTGAGACTGTGTCCTCTTGTTCTGGTGCTGCTTGCCTGGGAGAAGAGACCAACCCCCTCCTGGCTACAACCTCCCTTCAGGAAGTTGTAGAGAGCAAGAAGATCTCCCCTGAGTCTCCTCTTCTGCAGGCTAAGCAACCCCAGCTCCCTCAGCCTCTCCTCCCAGGGCTGTGCTCCAGACCTCTCACCAGCCTCATTGCCCTTCTGTGGAAACAGTCTCCCTAAGGCAGCTCCTGATGGGCTGCCAGCCCCTCTGAGCACAGCACTCTGGGAGGAGAGAGGGATATAGGACATTGTGTCCATGAAGGAGAGGATTGGGCAGTTTGACCCAAAACTGGCAAATTTGCTTGCACAAAAGTGCTGTCTGTGTGCCTGAGCAGTGCAGGTCACAGCTGTCTTCATGGAATGGCTTGGGCTGGAAGGCACCTTAGGGACAGCTAGTTCTGACACCCCTGCTGTGGGCAGGGACACCTCCCACCAGCCCAGGTTGTTCAAGGCTTCATCCAACCTGGCCTTGATCACCTCCAGGGAGGGGACATCCACAGCCTCCCTGGGCAATCTGTGCCAGTGTCTCCCCACCCTCACTGCAAAGAATTTCTCCCTAATCTCCAGTCTAAACCTCCCCTCTTCCAGCTCAAAGCCATTGCCTCTTTTCCTGTCACTCCAAGCCATTGTGAAAAAGTCCCTCCCCAGCTCTTCTGTAGCCCCCTTCAGGCACTGGAAGGCTGCTCTAAGGTCTCCCTGGAGCCTTCTCTTCTCCAGGCTGAACAGCCCCAACTGTCTCAGGCTGTCCCTATAGGGATCATCTTCCTGGACCTCCCCTGAACCCTCTCCAACAGACCCATGTCCTTCCTGAGTATCTCTGCACCGTGCAGTATCAGCACTCCTTACATCCCTGTGTGCCCTGGGCCAAATGTGGATTAGGTCAGTCACTTAAGACCAGTTTGGTGGAGCAAAACCTCAGCCTCCTCTTCCCCAGACTAAACAACCCCAGGTCCCTCAGCTGCTCCTGGTAAGAGGTGTTCTCCAGGCCCTTCACCAGCTTGCTTGCCCCATGGCAGCTATGCAGATCTCAACCTCTTTGGTGAGGTCTAAGCGAGTGGCAATCCTGTGGCTTCCCACAGGAGCAGCAGAGACCCCACTCCAGCCCTCAGTTTGTTGTCACAGCCTCTGCCCATTGCAGTGGAATAAAGGTAACAGGATTCTTGTTTCTTTGTAATGTGTCTGCAAGCTTCCTGTGCTGGGGATTGAATCATCCTGTGTGTTTATCAGTACCTTGGCTGATCTGGTGAGAGCTGCTGAGAGCTCTGGGGCATTGTTGTGATGTTAATAATAAATATGAGAATTATCTGAGGTCAAGAGAAGAATCCCTTTTTGTCCTGACTCCTGCACAGCCTCTTAGGGTGTGCAGCTTTGCTCAGATAATGTCCATGGTGGTCTTTTTTCCCAACAGGAATAAGTCTGGAGTCCTGCATCTGGGAAGGAACAACCCCAGGCACCAGTACAGGTTAGGAGTTGACCTGTTGGAAAGCAGCTCCATGGAGAAGGACCTCAGAGTCCTGGTGGACAAGGAGTTCTCCATGGGACAGCAAGGTGACCTTGCAGACTACAAGGTCAATGGTACCCTGGGGTGCATTAAGAAGAGCGAGGCCAGCAGGTCAAGGGAGGTTCTCCTGCCCCTTTGCTCTGCCCTCATCTGCAGTATTGTGTCCAGTTCTGGGCTCTCCAGTGCAAGAGGGACAGGGAACTACTGGTGAGAGTCCAATGGATGCTGAAGGGACTGCAACACCTTTGTGATGAGGAAAGGCTGAGAGCCCTGGGGCTGCTTAGCCTGGAGAAGAGAAGGCTGAGAGGGGATCTGAGCAATGGTTACAAAGATCTGCAGGGTTGGTGTCAGGAAGGGGCCAGGCTCTTGCCAGTGGTGTCCTGCGGTAGGACAAGGGGCAATGGACACAAACTGGAACCCAGGAGGTTCCACCTCAACAGGAGGAGGAACTTCTTTGGTGTGAGGGTGCTGGAGCCCTGGAGCAGGCTGCCCAGAGAGGTTGTGGAGTCTCCTCTGGAGACTTTCCAAACCCACCTGGATATGTTCCTGTGTGAGCATCTCTAGATGACCCTGACTTGGCAGGGGGGGTTGGACTGGATGACCTCCAGAGGTCCCTTCTAACCCCTAACATTCTGTGGTTCTTGGGCAGGGCAGTTTATGCCCTTACAAGAGCTTTTTGAATTAACTAATGAGCTAAATGCCTTTGTGGTTCTGGCACAAGGGAGGCAGAAACAGTTTGGGAAGTGCAGAGCCCTTCCACCCTGGGCAGCTGGTCCCACAGAGAAGCCTCCAGCAGAGAACTTGAGCAGCTCGGTCCTCCTACCTCTGAGTTGCCTGAAAATCCATTTTAAGGCACCTGAAAGTCTATTTTAAGGCACCTGAAAGTCCATTTTAAGGCACTTGAAAGTCCAGCCTAGGCTGTTGATTTTGAGGGGAGGGACAGGATTCATCGCTCATGTTGTTGCAGCACTATAAATGGTGTCCCTGAAATAAAGCTGAAGCAACACAGTGATGAATCAGGCCCAGGAGCTGTGCATGTGAGTGCCATTACTTGGAGGAAAGGGGGGAAAAAAAGGGAAAAATAGACTTTTTAATGTGTTCTTGTGAATGTGAGTTACTGTTATTCAAGAGAAAGGAACCTGCACTGTTCCAAAGTGAATGTCAGATGATTCTGTCCCTTGTGCCTTCTACCTACAGTGATGCTGAGGATTGATTCATTCCCTGCAGAATTTTCTGGCTGGTTTTGTGTCTTGGGTGTCTGCCTGGAAGTCACAGTTTTTGTCAGGCAGGTCTTTGATCTGTCAGGATCAGAGACCTGGCTGAAGGCAGTGGGTTTGCTGCTTTTGGACACCGCAGCAGAGAGTTTAGACAATGAATGCTCTTTTATCCCCCAAATGGGAGGGAGCAGACAGGGGTTATGGCCCAAGGCAAGGAGTGTGAGACAAAGCTTGAGCAGCACTCCCTGCGTGCCAGAACAAGAATGTGGTGATGGGCAAGCTCTGGTTTGTGCAGAGAAGAAGTCAGGCCCCAGACTGGGAGGGAAACAGTCGTGGAGATCACAGTGAGATGGAGCAGCCAGCCAGGGTGCAGGGCACAGTGTGATGCTAGACCAAGCCATCAGGTGATTGCTGATCCAAGGACACTGAGGGGCTGGAGAGTGTCCAGAGAAGGGCAACAAAGCTGGGGAAGGGTCTGGAGAACAGGGCTGGGAGGAGCAGCTGAGGGAGCTGGGGGTGTTCAGTGTGGAGAAGGGGAGGCTGAGGGGAGACCTCATTGCTCTCTACAGCTCCCTGAGAGGAGGTTGCAGTGAGCTGGGGGTTGGTTTCTTCTCCCTAGTCTCAGGTGATAGAATGAGAGGAAATGGCCTGAGATTGTGCCAGGGGAGGGTTAGGTTGGAGATGAAGAGAAATTTCTTTGCTGCAAGAGTGGTCAGGGTTTGGAAGAGGCTGCCCAGGGAGGTGGTGGAGTCCCCATCCCTGGAGGCATTCCAGAAATGTGTGGCCATGGCACTTGGGGCCATGGTTTAGTGGCCATGGTGGTCACAGGCTGGTGGTTGGACTGGATGATCTCAGAGAGCTTTTCTAACCTGAATAATTCTATGATTCTGTGATTAAACCACGGCCCCAAGTGCCATGGCCACAGGTTTCTTGAACACCTCCGGGCATGGGGACTCCACCACCTCCCTGGGCAGCCTGTGCCAATCCCTGACCTCTCTTTCAGCAGCAGTTAGACTGATTAGCTTCACCTATGGGACATTTAAGCCAGGAAAAAGTTACCTAGCAGTGGTGTGTGCTGCTGGAGCAGCAGAGAGCAGTGACTTCTCATCTGCACCTCGAAGAACCATACCCTTGTGTCTGCTGTGCCATAGGCACTGCTCCTCTGCCAGCTTTCAGTGGGAAAACCAGCAAGGCACCCTTCACTGGGGTGGATTTGAGCACTGCTGTTGTGCCATCTCTCTGGGGCAACTCACATGGCCATAATTAACATCCAAATGCACTTGTCATTTGCTATCTCCGTGTCAGAAGGAAGCTTCAAAGGAAAGAAAGAAAGGAGGGGGGAAAAAAGAGAGGAAAAAAAGCACAGAAGAAAAAAGCACAAAGCTTTGTGCCTGTGATTAGTCATCAGCACTAATTTATTTCCCTCTGATATAATTAAAAGCAAATATATGCAAGAGCTACCCAGCAAGACAAAAGAAAAGCTCTTAGTGATGAAACCTTCGGCGTTTAGCTCATCAGGTATGGAGAAAGTTTACAGGCTGAGGGAGGGAACTTCAGCCCGGGGTGCCTCAAACTCTTGGGAAATTAGCTATGACTATAGACAATGGAACAAATCTGTTCAGATAATGATGTACATCTGTTCCATTCTTCTGTATCAAGCACCTATTCAGAACCATTCTTTGGAACCACTCAGAGGCAAACTGAAACAAAGTGAAAGGGGTAAAAAGCTGACTGACTATTGCCCTTTCTCTTCCCCCCTCCCCCAGAGATCATGATTCTAGGATTCCACCTCCTTTGGGAGGAAGATGTGAGATTGGAGATGTCTTTCCCCATGCTCAAGCAGAGCTGAGATGTTTTTCCCTCTGCTCAAGTAGAGCTGAGAGTTGTCTTGTACAAACCACTCTTTTTTCCCCAGCCATGATGTACAAGCTGCCTGCAGAGCCTTCAGCTATGCACAGGACCCACAAGAAGATCTGGTAGCTCAGGGTGGGAGCAGAAAGCTGTATCTGCTGAACTGTGCTTGACTTAATCCTGGGGTGCATTGAATGTGGCCAGCAGGACAAGGGAGATTCTCCTGCACCTTTACTTTGCCCTGGTGAGACCTCATCTGGAGTATTATGGCCAGTTTTGGGGTTCCCAGTTCAAGAGGGACAGAGAACTACTGGACAGAGTCCAGTGGAGATCTGAGGATGCTGAAGGGACTGCAATATCTCTGTGATGAGGAAGGGCTGAGAGCCCTGGGGCTGGTTAGCCTGGAGAGGAGAAGGCTGAGAGGGGATCAATGCTTATAAATATCTGAAGGGTTGGTGTCAAGCAGGGGCCAGGCTCTTTTCACTGGTGACCTGTGATAGGACAAGAGGCAGTGGAGACAAACTGGAACCCAGGAATATCCACCTCAACATGAGGAAAAAATTCTTTCTTGTGAGGCTGCTGGAGCCCTGGAGCAGGCTGCCCAGAGAGGCTGTGGAGTCTCCTTCTCTGGAGACATTCAAAACCCACCTGGATGTGTTCCTGTGTGACCTGCCCTAGCTGATCCTGCTCTGGCAGGGGGGTTGGACTGGATGATCTCCAGAGGTCCCTTCCAACCCCTAGCATTCTGTGGTTCTGTGACTTGCAGCACCATTAAATACATCTTTGCCTTGAGATTCGAACTGTGGGTTAATCCCACTGCTTGTGTGCCAACTGCCATCACATCCTGAGGATTTCCAATGAGACTCTTTGATGTGTCAGCCACATCATTTCCCTCCATTCCCAGAGAAAGAAGGAGGCAGCCAGGATGCTGTGGCAGAGCCCAGCAGGACCTGGCATGGGAAATAATTGGCCTCAAGATTTCCACTCTTCTGCTCCCATCTAGGGACTCAAAATCCAGCATCAAAAAGTGGGAGACAAAGTGCTGCCTGCCCTGTCAGAGCTGTCAGCTCTGGTAGCACTGATGGGGGAGCAGTGTGGCTCTTCTCCTTGGTGGATTCATCGTGGAGTGACTCTGTGCTCTGGAATGAGGGCTGCCCTGCTCCATGCTGGACCTCCAGGCAAACCCTGTGATTCTATTTTGAATGTTTAAAGATTTCTCTGGTTTTGGTGGTGGTGGTTGGGCTCCAATCCCATGAACAACTGGAAGCCTCTCCTCGCCCCGTGCTAAGTGAAAGGAGCAGAAGCACAAAGATCAGCCTTGTGCTGCATCCAGGACACTCCAGGGACACCACTCTCTGCTGGAGCACATTTCCTCCTGGCAACTTGGGAGTCTGGGCTTGGTTGTCCTTCTGGCCACCCAGCAAGTCCCATTTAGAATCACAGACTCATAGCATGTTAGGGGCTGGAAGGGACCTCTGGAGATCACCTAGTCCACCCCTCCTGAGAGCTCTCTTTATATAAAACCAAGCAATAAAGAACACAAATCACAGACTCAGGGAATGCTTTTGGGTGGAAAGACACTTTAGAGATATCTGATTCCAAACCCCCTCCATGAGCAGGGACATCTTCCACTTGACCACGTTGCTCAAAGCCCCATCCAAGCTGGCCTCAAACATTTGCAAGAGTAGAGCATCCAAAACTTCTGTGGTCAACCTGTTCTAGCAGCTCACCATCCTTTGTCCTCAGAACTCTGAAGTCAGGGGCAAAGACCTCTTCCTTTCTAAGGAATTTTGCACTGGGGCTTTGGGGAGAGAAAGAAGAGGTTTAAGCAAGAGCTTATTTTAATTTAGTAAATCAAACAGCTTTAGGAAAGAGGGTGGCCCAGATACAAGAATCACAGAATCACCAAGGTTGGAAGAGACCTCAAAGGTCATCAAGTCCAACCTGTCACCACAGACCTCATGACTAGACCATGGCACCGAGTGCCACATCCAATCCCCTCTTGAACACCTCCAGGGATGGGGACTCCACCACCTCCCTGGGCAGCACATTCCATTGGCTAAGGACTCTCTCAACGAAGAACTTTCTCCTCACCTCCAGCCTAAACTTCCCCTGGTGCAGCTTGAGACTGTGTCCTCTAAGGTGACACAAAGAAAGGAAAAAAGCTTTTACTTTGTTTTACTGAATGAGGAGACTGCAAATACCCCCCCAAGGCCTGGGGATGCCTTCTTGCTAGCTCTGCTTTCAGCTTTTGAAAGCGTTGCTCTGGCCTTTCCCCGCCAGGTCCTGCGTTCAGCTACCTTTGCAGAGCAGCAGCAGCCAGTTCTGCGTGATCCCAGCAGGGCAGGTTTAATTTGCACACTCTCTGGCCCCCTCCGTCTCTCTTTGCCCAGTTAACATTTCCTTGACCTAGGGTTCAACTCCTTTTACAAAGCGACCTCAGGCTTTGATGGTGGTAATTCTACCTTCGCCCCAACGGGTCCTGAGCACGCAGCCTCCGGGCCAGAAGGAGAAGATTAGCAGGCTTGAGCCCTAATTATTTGTTATTGTGGAGCTGTTAAAAGAAAAAAGAGAAAGAAAGGAAGAAAGGGGGAAAAAAAACAACCCAACAAATAGAGGTTTGGCCCCCAGAAAATGAGGCTGTAGCCAGACAGACGTTAGCCTGGGGTTCAAAAGCCTGGCAATCTTTGGCTCCACAGGCCCTATAAAAGCAAAGTGTTGACTGAATGCAAGCAGCCTGCGTGGCGAGAGGCCCCCTCCGAGGGGGTGACAGCAGCCCATCCGTCACGGCAGGCAGCAGGGTGGGATGAGGAGCGCCTCTGATCGCTCCTTGCTGCCCTCCTTAATGGATGGCTCCATCGGATTCCTCCCTGGCTGGGAGCGCCGAGCTTGGCCGCGGCTGCAGCCGGCAAACCTTGGTCTGCAGCTTGGCTACTTGGGAGCTCCAAGGGGCACCAACCAGCTGGGAAAAGTCCCTGTGGTGCAGCAGATGCCTGCAACATACCAGGCTGCCACTTCTTCTTATTTGAGTCTAGTACTTTATTTAATTAATTTATCTAATTAATTAATTATTTAGTTGATTTGATTTATTCCATTTTTATTTAATGACTTCTATTTTAGTATTTTTGTTTTCTTTTTTAGTTTCTTTTATTATCTTTATTTTAGTTTATTTATTTTTATTTTCTTTTTTAGTTTCTTTTGTTATCTTTAGTTTATTATCTTTATTTTATTTTAATTTTCTATTTTATTTTATTTTATTTTTATTTTTTATTTTATTTTATTTTATTTTATTTTATTTTATTTTATTTTATTTTTCTTTCCTTTTCTTTTTTCTTTTATTACATTTAATTTTGTTTATTTATTTTAATTTTTTTTGTTTCTTTTATTATCTTTATTTTATTTTATTATCTTTATTTTATTTTCTTTTTTAAATTTAATTTTTATTTTATTATCTTTCTTTTCTTTTCTTTTCTTTTTCTTTTCTTTTTTTTTTATTTTACTCTATTTATTTTATTTTGGTTTGTTTATTTATTTTCAAATGTTATTTGTTTTGAATTTAAAAATTTTATTTCTCATTTTTATATTTTAAAAATCTAATTTAACTCTATTATTTTAATTGATTTTAATGTAATTATTTAATTTTATTAGTATTTTTGTTTTATTATTTTATTTTATTACTTTATTGTATTTTTCATTATTTATTTCATTTATTTAGGAAGAAGTTGTTCCCCAGGAGGGTGGTGAGAGCCTGGCACAGGCTGCCCAGGGAGGTGGTGGAAGCCTCATCCCTGGAGGTGTTTGCAGCCAGGCTGGATGTGGCTGCGAGCAACCTGCTATAGTGTGAGGTGTCCCTGCCCATGGCAGGGGGGTTGGAACTGGCTGAGCCTTGAGGTCCCTTCTGACCCTGACATTTCTCTGCTTCTGTGATTGTGCAGCCAGCTGGCTGGAGGTTGGTGTACTGAGCACCTCTCAACAATTAATGAGGGCTGCTTGTGTGGAAGCAGGGCAAGGATCAGAAGCGCCTTTGGGGACGCCAGCAGCAGTCAGTCAACTCCTCACCTTCAAGCATTAAATGTCAGGAAAGGTCAAAAGGGTTTTGCAAGGAATGCAAAGTTTGGAGTAGTTTTAATTAAGCTACATCCTTTGAAAGTCTTTCAAGTCGATCTTCAAACAAATCAGGTCTTAAATCAACACCCTTTAAAAGCACACACACCTCTGGTAAGTGCCTGCATGCAGGCTCTGCTGGGGGCCCCAGCAAGCAGCTGAGTTCATTTCATGGAATTCATTAAAAACTTCCACTTTTTACCTTTTTTTTTTTTCCCCCCTGTGAGTTACTTCACATCAATGTTTCTTTCCTCTGAATAACTGAGTTCCTTATCCTATGCAAAGCTGCTCTCCCAACGAACCCAGGCAAAAGTGATTCTCCCCCTCTGCCCCGCTCTGCTGAGACCCCACCCGGAGCTCTGTGTCCAGTTCTGGAGCCTCTATTACAGGAAGGATCTGGAGGTGCTGGAAGGTGTCCAGAGAAGGGCCATGAGGATGAGCAGAGGGCTGGAGCTGCTCTCCTATGAGGACAGATTGAGAGAGTTGGGGTTGTTCAGTCTGGAGAAGAGAAGGCTCTGAGGAGACCTAATTGTGGCCTTCCAGTATCTGCAGGGGGCTACAGGAAAGCTGGGGAGGGACTTCTGAGGGTGTCAGGGAGTGATAGGACTGGGGGGGATGGAGCAAAACTAGAAATGGGTAGATTGAGATTGGATGTTAGGAAGAAGTTGTTCCCCATGAGGGTGGTGAGAGACTGGCACAGGTTGCCCAGGGAGGTGGTGGAAGCCTCCTGCCTGGAACTAAAGATCTATTAGAAATACAAATCTATTTAACTAGAAATCCACTGTAAATAAAAATCTGGTTTAAAAAAAAAATCTGTTTTAAAGACAAATCTCTTGTGAATAAAAATCTAGTGGAAATAGAAATGTATTTTAATGCCAATCTATTTTCAATAGAAATCCTTTTTTTTTTCCCCCCCTAAAAATCTATTTCTGCCGAGTGCCTCTCCGAGCGTTTCAGGCTGGGGGCTATTTTCACCAGCCTATAAATAGAAGCTGCAGTTGACACACAAATAGCTGCAACTCAGCACTGGGGTTTCAGGCCCTTTTGGTCAAGTTTTCCTTTGCAGGGCAATGTTTAGCAGCTGGCTGAATCCCAGGCCAGCCCTCACAAAGCAGCCAAACCCAACGTGCCCCAGGCCTTCAGCAGATGCTGAGTGCTACTGGAAGGTGGTGGCTGATGTGGTTTGCATCCTGGCTGTCACCTTCAGGTCTCTACACTTCCCTGTGCTAATTTCTGTGACCTGCAGAGCTGGGATTCAAAAGGGTTCTGCTCACAAAGGCTTCTGATCCCTGGCTTAGCTCTTCTGACACTCTCCTTCAGCATCCTGGAAAACAAAATTATGACCTCATTAGCTTTTTTTCTTTTCTTTTCTTTTTGAGGGAATTCTTGAAGTGGCCTCTGAGGAGAAGGGCTAGAGGGGCCTCCTGAGTGAAAGCTGATGGTGAGGGGTGGCAGCTATTGGTGTGAATAGTTCACATTCCAGACATAACCCTTGAAGCCACCTCCTTCTGTTAGGACCTCAGGCATCTGCCCTTGCTTCTCCGGGGCCATGTCTGTGCTGCCAGGGTAGCTGCCCCAAGGGCTGTCTCTGACCCCAGGGCAAGTGGTGCAAGATGACTCCTGTCCATGGTCATGGAATTATAGAATCATGGACTTGTTTGGGTTGGAAAAGAGCTCTAAGATCATGGACTCCAACCATCCAACACCACCACGACCATTAAACCCTGTCCCCAAGTGCCGTGGCCACACCTTTCTGGACCACCTCCAGGGATGGGGACTCCACCTGGGCAGCCTCTGCCAATCCCTGACCGCTCTTGCAGCAAACAAATTTTTCCTCCTCTCCAACCTAAACCTCCTTTGGCACAATTTGCAGCCCTTTTCTCCTATTCTTTTACCTGATGCTAGGGAGAAGAGACCAACCCCCATTTCACTGCAGCCTCCTTTCAGGGAGCTGTAGAGAGCAATGAGGTCTCCCTCAGCCTCCTCTTCTCCACACTGAACACCCCCAGCTCCCTCAGCTGCTCCTCATGAGACCTGTTCTCTAGACCCTTCCCCAGCATGACAAGCAGAGCAGCTACTCTCTTTAGGACAACATGGCTAGATTTGGGCTAGTCCTTGGCCCAGGTCTCCTCTCGGTGCAGAGAGCTCACCAAGCAGTTGTGATTCACTAATTCACAGTATGTATTGCCTGCTTGTGATGAGCTATGACAGCCACAGGGGATCTGAGGACACAAGGCCTGCTGGAATGACATCAAACAACTGTCATGGGCTGAGGGAGCTAAACTCCCTGCAGTCCAAGTCCATTTTGTCTGTCTGGAGCAGAGCCTGGAGCAAACTATTTTGTCAACTGCATCCGGGCTTCCTCTCCAAGGCAACTCTAGCCATTTCAGCTGAGAAGGAGCCTGGGAGTGAGTGAGCATATCTGCAGCATGACTGATGAGAGAGAGGATCAGATGCTGGCAGCACACAGGGAGCTGAAGGATGTGACAGTGGAGATGCCTGCTGCTCTGTGACGGGGGCCTGCTTCATCCATGGCCAGGGGACCATTCCTGCCTGACAAGAAATCACTTGATGGTTCCTTGCTTTACACTCAAATCCTTCTTGTTTTTTCCCAGCAGTGGAGATACTCAGCAAGGGCTTCTGTTGAAAGCTTGGCTGCAAGTCAAGCATCACAGAATCACAACCAGGTTGGGAGAGACCTCCAAGATCATCAAGTCCAGCTGATCACCCAACCCTAACTGATCAACCAGACCATGGCACCAAGTGCCTCATCCAGGTTCTTCTTAAACACCTCCAGGGATGTTGACCCCAACCCCTCCCTGGGCAGCACATTCCAATGGCCAATCTCTCTTGCTGGGAAGAAATGCTTTTTAAGATCAAGTCTAATCACAGAATCATAGAGTCACAGAACCCTGGAGTCACAGAACCATAGAATCACAGAACCCTGGAATCACAGAACCATAGAATCACAGAACCCTGGAATCACAGAACCATAGAATCACAGAACCCTGGAATCACAGAACCCTGGGATCACAGAACCCTGGAACCACAGCATCATAGAACATCATAGAAATTTAGGTTGGACATTAGGAAGAATTTCTTTCCTGACAGGGTGGTCAGGCATTGGAACAGGCTGGAGTCCCCATCCCTGGAGGTGTTCAAGAAACATGTGGGACATGGCACTTGGGGACACGGTTTACTGGCCATGGTGGTGTTGGGTTGAAGGTTGGACTGGATGATCTTGGAGATCTTTTCCAACCCAAACAATACTACAACTCTATAAATTAAGGAGCCAAATCTCTATGGAGAGAGCCTGCAATGCATTTACACTTCTGGGCTTCATCACAGTGAAGGATTTGTAGCACTCCTTCATCAGCAAGTTAAACAATCTAATCAGGAGTTTGGTGAGCTGTCCAGTTTGTACAAGGCTGCTGCTGCGAGGTAAAATAAACATTACATGTGTGGAAAGGAGCAGGAAGCAGAATACCCTTCAGAAGCCAGCTGAGCTGTTTACTGCCCAGCTTAGAACAAAGCTGGGTGGTTTAACCTTGGCTCATTCACTTTTGTGTTCCTAGCTAGTCAGTGTTGCAAGCATCTGATCTAACCCTGTGCAGAAAGGTGGGGTTTCTGCTCTCACTGTTGTGTGCTTAGATATGCTTCCATTTGTGGTCATCCTCTCCTTCCTGAGAAATCCTTCAGATGAACAACCAGAGCCACAGAATGGAGAGAGTTGGAAGGGATCTCTGAGGTCATAGCAGCATAGAATTGTTAGGGCTGGAAGGCACCTCAAGGCTCAGCCAGTTTCACCCCCCCTGCCATGGGCAGGGACACCTCACACTACAGCAGGCTGCTCACAGCCACCTCCAGCCTGGCTGCAAACACCTCCTCTTTTTTCTGGTGGAATGAGAGTGAGAGAATGACACTATACAGTTGTTTGGACAGCACAGATCATAGAATCATAGACCTGTTCCTGTGGCTCATCACCCTCTTGAGGAAGATCATTGAGTCCAAGCTCCCTGCCAAGGCAAGCTCACCTAGAGAAAGTCACACAGGAACAGGTTGCCCAGGGAGGTGGTGGAAGCCTCCTGCCTGGAGGTGTTTGCAGCCAGGCTGGATGTGGCTGTGAGCAACCTGCTGTAGTGTGAGGTGTCCCTGGCCATGGCAGGGGGGTTGGAACTGGCTGAGCCTTGAGGTCCCTTCCAACCCTGACAATTCTATGATTCTATGAACAGATCCAGGTGGGTTTGGAATCTCTCCAGAGATGGAGACTCCACCACCTCTCTGGGCAACCTGTTCCAGTGCTCCAGCACTCTTGAAGTAGAGAAGTTCCTCCTCTTGTTTAGATGGAAGTTCTGATGCTCAAGTTTGTGCCTGTTGCCCTTTGTCCTGTCACTGGATACCACTGAAAAAAAGCCTGGTCCCATCCTGCTGGCAGCCACCCTTCAAGTATTTGTAAGCATTGATGAGATCCCCCCCGATAATAAGCCAGCCAGTAAGAGGTCTGGAAAGGCATGAAGATCAAGGACCACTTGTTCTGTCCAGGTGGACAGATGATAAGCAGAGGCAAGCATGAAGTAATCAACAGGAGATGCAAATATTTGATTTCAGCTGAATGAAACCACTAAGGGAGAAGTGCAGATTCATTTTGTATAACCTTATTTATGCTCTTCATGAGCTGTAAAAAGAACTTTTCCCACATGGGAGCTCCCCTCTGGATATGGCTCTCTCACAGACCACATCTGCCAAGGAAGTCCCACAGCAGATGCCCTTGTGGAGCGCAGGGGTGGCTGTGGGTCATTATCAGCTGTTATTTACCCACCCTGTGTAACTCCTGACTCAGAAAGCTCCTTCCACAGCTTTGCTGAGAACAGATGGGGAGTGGCTGGGTGTGGGGCTGGGTGTCCTTCTGTCAAGAAAACAACCAAAGCAGGACTTAGAACAAGTTCACCAACAACACCAAGCTGGGTGGTGCAGCAGAGAGCTGGAGGGAAGGATCCATCCAGAGGGACCTTGCCGGGCTGCAGAGCTGGACCCATGACAACCTCATGAGGTTCAACAAGAACAAGGGCAAGGTCCTGCAGCTGGGGCAGGGCAATCCCAAGCACTGATACAGGCTGGGCAGGGACTGGCTTGAGAGTAGCTCTGAAGAAAAGGGCCTGGGGATGCTGGTGGAGGAGAAGCTCAACAGGAGCCAGCAGTCAGCACTTGCAGCCCAGAGAGCCAAGCAGAGCCTGGGCTACAGCAAGAGAAGCAGAGCCAGCAGGTCAAGGGAGGTGATTCTCCCCCTGTGCTTTGCTCTGCTGAGACCACAGCTGGAGCTCTGTGTCCAGTTCTGGAGCCTCTATTACATGAAGGATCTGGAGGTGCTGGAAGGTGTCCAGAGCAGGGCCACGAGGATGAGCAGAGGGCTGGAGCTGCTCTCCTATGAGGACAGACTGAGGGAGTTGGGGTTGTTCAGTCTGGAGAAGAGAAGGCTCTGAGGAGACCTAATTGTGGCCTTCCAGGATCTGCAGGGGGCTACAAGAAAGCCAGAAAGGGACTTTTAAACAACAGCTTGTAGTGACAGGATGAGGAGGAAGGGCTTTGAGCTGGAAGAAGCCAGATTTAGGCTGGAGATTAGGAAGAAATTCTTCCCAGTGAGGGTGGTGAGACACTGGCACAGGTTGCCCAGGGAGGCTGTAGATGCCTCCTACTTGGGGGTGTTCAAGGCCAGGCTGGATGAGGTCTTGAGCAACGTGGGCTGGTGGGAGGTGTCCCTGCCCATGGCAGGGGGGTTGGAACTGGCTGATCATTAAGGTCCCTTCCACCCTGACCCATTCTATGAGTGTTTAAGGCTTTCCCAGAACTCTCTTGGCATTGCTGTGTCATTTGTATCATTTTGGGTAAGAAGCTAAACCCAGGGTCTACAACTGAATGCATTTGCTGAGCCTATTTTTAATCTTTAAACACAGAATCTAAATATGTTTCTAGACAGTCAGAAAGGTGATTGTCTGTGGTCTCTCCATCTAAGGCAATGTGCTTCCCTAATAATGTTATTTATAGCTGCAGGCTGTTGGAGTGCAGCACAGGCAGTCTGCCTACAGAGCATGTAAAGCTGCTTGCTGGAGTAATTACACACTTCTCTTAAGCAAGGTTCTGCCAGAGAGGTGGCTGAATACTAAGCAGGTGCCTGACTGACTCTTCACCTGTGTCCCAAAAGCTCAGTTCACCTCCAGATGTGCTGGAGCTGCCCATGCCAGAATTAATGGTTGGACTTGGTGATCTTGAAGGTCTTTTCCAACCAAACCTATTCAGAGACTGAGAGAACATCCACAGCACAATGAAGGCAAGATCTGTGGGTTAAGGTGTGAGGTATGCACTGGGTGGACTTTAGCCTGGAGAAGAGGAGGCTCAGGGGAGACCTTGCTCTCTCCAACTCCCTGAAGGGAGGTTGTAGCCAGGAGGGGGTTGGTCTCTTCTCCCAGGCAAGCAGCACCAGAACAAGAGGACACAGTCTCAAGCTGTGCCAGGGGAAGTTTAGGCTGGAGGTGAGGAGAAAGTTCTTCCCAGCAAGAGAGACTGGCCATTGGGATGTGCTGCCCAGGGAGGTGGTGGAGTCCCCATTTCTGGAGGTGTTCAAGAGGTGATTTGATGTGGCACTTGGAGCCATGGTTTAGTTGTCAGGAGGTGTTGGGTGATAGATTGGACTTCATGATCCCTGAGGTCTTTTCCAACCACATTGATTCTATGATTCTATGACTTCCCTGAGTGGTCACCATCAAGCCTCTGGCTTGTTTGTTTGGCCTTTGGTACCCCATGTGTGAGGTCTGTTTGCACTTGGTGAGGCAGGAGCCAGCCTCTCCTTCCAGCAGTCAGGCTGAGCAGTGCCAGGGTGGCATGGCTGTAGAGCAGGTGGTACTAACAGCAAGCAAGGCTGCCCAGAAACCAGCAGCACTGCAATTTCTTTTGATGGTGGGAAAAACAGGAAACACCTGAGAGAGGCTCTCAGGCTTCCAAAAGGTGGCTATGAGTTTGTAAAGGCCTTGCTAACACATCACAGCCATTTTCACCATATAAGGCAAAGAAAAGGAGCAGATACAGGAAAGATTTCTCTCCCTCCCCCCCCCCTAGGAAGCAGAATGGAGACAGTACCAGAAGAAAGCTGAAAAAAAAAGGTTAAGAGTGAAAAAAAAAAGCCTAGGAGAAATAATAAAGCCTTTGTGCCAGGAGAAGTTTTGTTGTCTCCAGGCAAAGAAATGAGTTCAAATCCTTCAGCTGTCAGAGCATCCTGGAATAATGGAATGGTTTGAGTTGGAAGGGACCTTCAAGATCATCTAGTTCCAACAAGAGGCAACCTTTCAGCACTCTCTAGGAGCTAACCTTGCTTGTACCATCTGAGTCCCTCCTTTGGAACAGGCAGGAAGCTATTGAGTTGAGTAAGTGTCCCAGCTAGGGAAAGCAAAGCTGTTCATGTGTAGAAAGCACAGGATAAATGATGATTTAATTACAGCTATTAAATATGAAGTCATGCATGACTAATTGGAAGAATTGGAAGAAAGAATTTGAGAGGGAAGCCAAAGACTTCATCATCTTGGACTGATGAAAAGTTGAGGGTTTGTGATTGGTGGTGGTTTTTTTCTGGGGGAGTGTGAGTGAGAGAATGACACTACACAGTTGTTTGGGCAGCACTGGTCATAGAATCACAGCCTCAGACTCAGAACCAGAGAATCAGAGGCTCAGAAACTCAGAGAATCAGAGACTCAGACTCTCAGAACCAGAGAACCACAGACTCAGAGATTCAGACTCACAGAGCCAGAGACTCAGATACTCAAAGAATCCAAGATTCAGACTCACAGAACCAGAGAATCAGAGACTCAGAGACTCAGAGATTCAGACTCATAGAACCAAAGAATCAGAGACTCAGAGACTCAGAGATTCAGACTCATAGAACCATAGAATCAGAGACTCAGAGACTCAATCAGAGATTCAGACTCGTAGAACCATAGAATCAGAGACTCAGAGACTCAATCAGAGATTCAGACTCATGGAACCAAAGAATCAGAGACTCAGAGACTCAATCAGAGATTCAGACTCGTAGAACCATAGAATCAGAGACTCAATGAGAGATTCAGACTCATAGAACCAAAGAATCAGAGACTCAGAGACTCAATCAGAGATTCAGATTCATAGAACCAAAGAATCAGAGACTCAGAGACTCAATCAGAGATTCAGACTCATAGAACCAAAGAATCAGAGACTCAGAGACTCAATCAGAGATTCAGACTCATGGAACCAAAGAATCAGAGACTCAATCAGAGATTCAGACTCATGGAACCAAAGAATCAGAGACTCAATCAGAGATTCAGACTCATGGAACCAAAGAATCAGAGACTCAATCAGAGATTCAGACTCATAGAACCATAGAATCAGAGACTCAATCAGAGATTCAGACTCATAGAACCAAAGAATCAGAGACTGTCAGAGACACAGAGGATCAGAGACTCCACCACCTCCCTGGGCAGCCTGTGCCAGTGCCTGAGAACCCTTTCTGGGAAGCACAAGACCAGCAAACAGGCAGCACAGAAACATCAATGAGGTTTTTCTCTGATTTTCTTATTCATCTGCCCAGCTGAGTAGAGCTGAGCAGGAACTCCTGAGCCATAGCAACGTGGTGGTGATTTGCCATCACATTATGCTGGGTAGCTTGAGGTAGCTGGAAAAATTCCCTGTTGCTTCATCCCAGTCTGAAAAAAGACACACACACCCCCCCCCCCAGCCTTAAAGCTGAGTGTAGAATTGGCAGGGCTTCAGAAGGATCTTCTGAGAGCACCAAAAACCTTTGTCTGCCCCGTGGCAGAGATTAATTTCCTTTGCATAGACTTCAATACATCTCTTCTCCTGCAAGAAAGCAGCAGTGCAGATTCTTACACTGCAGCCAGACCATATCTGCCTAAAAATTCCCCACAGCCATGGTTTTCAACTCTGAAGGACTTCATCTTTTAGGAATCACTGGGAGGATGTTAGCTGCCCTTCAGTGGAGATTATCCAAGCCCTGAGGTTTGAACACACCTCACTGCCCTCTACAGCTCCCTGAGAGGGGGGTGGAGTGAGGTGGGAGTTGCTTTCTTCTCCCTAGTCTCAGGTGATAGAATGAGAGGAAATGGCCTGAAATTGTGCCAGGGGAGGGTTAGCTTGGAGATGAGGAAGAATTTCTTTGCTGCAAGAGTGGTCAGGGATTGGCACAGGCTGCCCAGGGAGGTGGTGGAGTCCCCATCCTTGGAGGTGTTGAAGAAATGTGTGGCCATGGCACTTGGGGACATGGTTTGATGGCCATGGTGGGGTTGGTTTGAAGCAATATTGGACTTGATGATCTTGGAGGTCTTTTGCAACCAAAACAATTTTCTGATAGTATGAGTCTATGACTTAAGGAGCCAAATCTCCATGAATTAAGGAGCCAAATCTCCATGATTTAAGGAGCCAAATCTCCATGAATTAAGGAGCCAAATCTCCATGATTTAAGGAGCCAAATCTCTATGAATTAAGGAGCCAAATCTCCATGACTTAAGGAGCCAAATCTCCATGATTTAAGCAGCCAAATCTCCATGATTTAAGCAGCCAAATCTCCATGATTTAAGGAGCCAAATCTCCATGAATTTAGGAGCCAAATCTACATGAATTTAGGAGCCAAATCTCCATGAATTTAGGAGCCAAATCTCCATGAATTTAGGAGCCAAATCTTCATGAATTTAGGAGCCAAATCTCCATGACTTGAGGAGCCAAATCTCTCTGGTTTGAGGAGAGTGACTGTTTCAAAGTGAAATTCAAAGACATTCAGGCATTGGACTGGGAGGACATGGCACTTAGGGACACGGTTTAATGGCCATGGTGGTGTTATGTGGATGGTTGGACTCAGTGACCTTAGAGCTGTTCTCCAAGCAGGACAATTCTGTGCTTCTATCCTTTGGCGTTTGCCTGACGCCCTCCTGTCCCCTGACGCCTTGGAGTCGCTACGAGGAAAGCATTTGTCCTCAGATATCACCACACTGCTGGTTTCTCATCACAGAGAAGAGAAGGGGAACCTCAGGTTTCGCTTCTCTTTTTGTTTCCATGGCCACAGGTTTCTAATTCTGCAAGGAACCTGCAGGATCCTGCTGCCTTCATTAACTTCTTTCTTGGAACGAACTTCCCCGTCGGCTTTCGCAAGGCATTGAAATCATCTTGGAGGTGGTGGTGGTGGTGGTGGGGAACAGCCAAACAAAAGAGGAAAGCAAACAAACACAAGGCTGAAAATAAACCATTCTACAGTTCCAAGTAAACAGGAAGTTGTAGGTTAAGGCTGAGCAGAAGACATCCTTCAAGATGTTGCCTTAGAGAGGATTTTAGAAGGGTGGAACAGGAGTTGGTAGCAAAGCTCTCTTCTGATGCTTTTGGAAGAGAGATTTTAGGCTTTTCTCCCTTTTTTGGGGGGTTGTTTTGGGGTTTTATTTTTCCATGCTTGCTAGCACAGCTTGTTGCTTATTATGTGTGATAGATGCTTGTGTCTCTTGGTTGCCAGGAATCTGTGGCCAGAAGATAGCTGTGCTTGTAACTAACTAAATACAAAAATGTGCAGGTATTTTCATCTGGAGTGACTCACATCCTCACAGAATCCTTGGACTGTCAGGGTTGGAAAAGGCCTCCAAGATCACCCAGTTCAACCTTCAGCCTACCACCACCACAGCCATTAAACCATATCCCTCAATGCCATGGCCACACATTTCGGGAACACCTCCAGGGATGGGGACTCCACCACCTCCCTGGGCAGCCTCTGCCAGTCCCTGGCCACTCTTGCAGCAAACAAATTTTTCCTCCTCTCCAACCTAAACCTCCCCTGGCACAGTTTCAGGCCATTTCCTCTCCTATCACCTGAGACTAGGGAGAAGAGACCAACCCCCACCTCACTGCAACCTCCTCTCAGGGAGCTGCAGAGAGCAATGAGGTCTCCCTCAGCCTCCTCTTCTCCACACTGAACACCCCCAGCTCCCTCAGCTGCTCCTCCCCAGCCCTGTTCTCCAGACCCTTCCCCAGCTTCATTGCCCTGCTCTGGGCTTGTTCCAGCTTGTACCTCCTTAAGCTTCCCATTATGTGCCTGTTTCTAAGCTTTCATATGTGGAGAAGCTATTTTTTTCCCTCATGAGAAGCTAATCCTGTAGCAAGCCTGACACTTAAGGTAGCAAACTCACTTTGGACTTGAGGATCTTGAAGGTCTTTTCCAACCAAGACAATCCTTTGGTTCTGTGAAACTGTCATTGCCCAGCTGTGTGAGTGGTTGTGGACTAGTCTTGAGTTTGCAGTAGCCACAGAAAGAGCTGCTCAGGACTGAGGGAAGGATTTGGTCATTCAAAGGCAGGGCCAAGTGAATACAATAGGGTCAGGCTCCATCTGCACTACTTGATGCAGAATTTCCTTCCTTCCCGGCTCTGTGCATCTGCTGGGTGCTGCTGCTCTCCAGCTGCCAGTTCCCACTGTTCCCCATCCCCTCCCCTGCCAAAAAGCAGCTGAGGTAGGTGGGATGTGTTGGAAAAGTCAGGCCTGGGAAAGAGGAATATGTGCACTGAGCCAGAAATATCAGTCAGGGATCAAGGAGAGGTGAATGAAAAGCTGCAGGGCAGAGAGACTGAGCTCACTTGTGTGCTCAAGGGGTGTCTTGGAGGAGGGGCAGGAAAGAGAAGGATTTGTGAGGAAGGTCTTGGAGCCAACAGTAGTTAGAACAAAACTAACATTAATTCAATTTGTAATTTAATAAATGCATTAACAATCAGGGAACTGTTTCTGTTGGAAAAGACTTCTGAGATTGGTGAGCCCAACCAGCTCAGAGCAGCCTTCCAGTACCTGAAGGAGATACAGGAGAGCTGGGGAGGGACTTTTGACAGGGGTTGGGAGTGATAGGATGAGAGGGAATGGATTGAAGCTGGAAGAGGGGAGTTTGAGACTGGAGACTAGGAAGTTCTTTCCAGTGAGGGTGGGGAGACACTGGAACAGGTTGCCCAGGGAGGCTGTGGATGCCTCCTCCCTGGAGGTGTTGCAGCCAGGTTAGATGAGACCTTGAGCACCCTGGGCTGGTGGGAGGTGTCCCTGCTCATGGCAGGGGGGTTGGAACTGGATGATCATTGAGGTCCCTTCCAACCCAAACCATTGTATGATTCTAGAGTCTATGATGCTATGATTCTATGGCTCTATGATCCCATGCTCATCTGGGCAGCCTTGCTCCAGTGCTGCACTCCCCTTCTCATGAAGAAGTTTTGCCTGAAGTCCAATCCCCCACTTGAGTCCATCACCTGTGATATCTTTAGGCAAGCTAATTAGCCATGCAGGAAGGCATGGCTTGCCTAGGAATCCATGCTTTAACACCACCAACACTACCAAGCTGGGCTATTAAAAAATTAGAATTAAAATTAGAATTAACCAGGTTGGAAAAGACCTTTGAGATCATGCAGTCCAACCTCTCACCCAACACCATCTAATCAACTAAACCATGGCACCAAGTGCCTCATCCAGGCTCCTCCTAAACACCTCCAGGGATGGTGACTCCACCACCTCCCTGGGCAGCACATCCCAATGGCCAATCTCTCTTTCTATGAAGAACTTCTTCCTCACATCCAGCCTGAACTTCCCCTGGCACAGCATGAGATGGTGTCCTCTTGTTCTGGTGCTGGCTGCCTGGGAGAAAAGACCAACCCCCACCTGGCTACAGCCTCCCTTCAGGGAGTTGTAGAGAGCAAGAAGGTCTCCCCTGAGCCTCCTCTTCTCCAGGCTAAGCAACCCCAGCTCCCTCAGCCTCTCCTCAGCCTCCTTGCCCTTCTCTGGACACATTCAAGTGTCTCAATATCCTTCTTGAACTGAGGGACCCAGAACTGGACACAATACTCAAGGCACTCAACTACCCTTCAGGTAGCTGTAGAGAGCAATAAGGTCTCCTCTGAGCCTCCTCTTCTGCAGGAAGCTCTCCTGTGCACAGATGAGGCATCAGCCCTCCTGCTGGTTGCTCCACGAGTGACTGAGCTCATTCTGCATGCTCCAGTTGTGTAAGTGCTGCTCTAACCACCTGGGATTTGGGGGGAAAAAAAGCCCCCAACAACACCCCCCCCCAGGTTGGGAAGTGTGAACATGCCCTATCTGTTTCCTGTAAACCCAGAATGGTTCCTGCCTTCAGGTTCTTGTGCCAAATACAGCAGGAAGTGGATCTCAATAAAGGTTGTGGGGTTTGTTTCTTTGGTTTCTTTTTGGCTGGAGGTAGACACTGCTGAGGTCTACAAACATTATTAGAGGTAGCCATGGGAACCAGGACAATGTATTACACAGGCTTACTATGGACTCCTTGCACAGAGAGGATTTCATCACTCCACAAGCAGAAACTTTTGGCTGTTTCGGGGTCTGGGCTGGCTGTTTGAGGCTGCTGTCAGAGAGATTATTGGGAATAAACTTGTAAAACTGAAAGGAGACTTCAAACTGTTTGAATTTGAGTCAGGCATGATTGAAGGACTTCAATCACCAGTGTACAAATTCCCCCTTCAGGGAGTGGGAGCTGCCTCATTCTTCATCAGGAAGAGGATGGCCTGGTGGTTCAATGGTCATGGTGGTCTGAGGGTCATGGTTGGACTCTATGGTCTGAGAGGTCTTTTCCAGCTGGAACAACTCTCTGGTCCTAAAAGCCTCACAGGCATGTTGTAAAAACATTTCTGGGATCAGATCATCTTGTCCCAGAGTGCCATGGCCACAGGTTCCTTGAGCACCTCCAGGGATGGTGACTCTACCACCTGCCTGGGCAGCCTGTGCCAATGCCTGAATGCCTTTGGCTTTTCACTTTGAGCAATCACTCTCCACAAGCCAAGCTTGAAGAGCTCAGGCTATGCCTTCCCTCACCTTCACTTTGCATCATTTGCAGTGTCCAGTGGGGAGCCAGCCTGGATGGTTCCATGCAGGCTGTTAAATCCTTTGGGATTTCACTCCATGTCATTCTGATTACCTAAAGAGAATTTGTATTTATTTCTTTCCCCTGAGGACTGACTTTATCTGAAGGAAAAACAATAACCTAAATAACAGCTAGAAGCCAGGAGTGGCTTGTTCAGGTTTGATTCACTCTGTGTACACTTACTGAAGCTCAAGCCCTGTGAGGAGAGGCTGAGGGAGCTGGGGTTGCTTAGCCTGCAGAAGAGGAGGCTCAGGGGAGACCTTCTTGCTCTCTACAACTCCCTGAAGGGAGGTTGTAGCCAGAAGGGGGTTGGTCTCTCCTCCCAGGCAACCAGCACCAGAACAAGAGGACACAGTCTCAAGCTGTGCCAGGGGAAGTTTAGGCTGGATGATAGGAAGAAATTCTTCATAGAAAGAGAGATTGGCCATTGGGATGTGCTGCCCAGGGAGGTGGTGGAGTCACAGTCCCTGGAGGTGTTTAAGAAGAGCCTGGATGCCATGGTTTAGTTGATTAGATGGTGTTGGGTGATAGGTTGGATTTGATGATCTCAAAGGTCTCTTCCAACCTGGTTTATTCTATTCTATTCTATTCTATTCTATTCTATTCTATTCTATTCCATTCCATTCCATTCCATTCCATCCTATCCTATCCTACTCCATTCCATTCCAGTCCAGTCCAGTCCAGTCCAGTCCATTCTTTATCCATCAGCATTTAAGTCTTAAAGGCACAGGAGCAGGCCAGCCCCATGTCCCCAGAGACAAGCCATTGAGGAAGGAGACCTGCATGGTTGAATGGAGAGCTTTGGCACAGGCTGCCCAGGGAGGTGGTGGAGTCCCCATCCCTGCAGGTGTTCAAGAAGCCTGTGGCCATGGCACTGGGGGGATGTGGTTTAATGGCCATGGGTGGTCTTAGGTTGACAGTTGAACTCAATGGTCTTAAAAGACTTTTCCAACCCAAACAATTCTGTGATTCAGTGACTCCATGATTTCATTCATCTGCTTGGACAAGATGTGCAGTAAAAACAATTATAGCTTAATTCAAGAGAGCAGAATCTGCTCAGCTCTTTGGTAATGATGCACACAAAATGGTGCACAGGAGAGAGTTCACACTGAGCTTCCTTCTTGTGTTAAGGCAGGAAGCCATGAAAACCCATGCAGTCATATTTTCAGCCTGATCTGGAAGCAGTTGAAGATGTTGTCCTATTTTCTTGCAGGACTTTGATTTGATGACCATCTGCACAAATCTTCCCCAGCCTGCCCAGGGTCCCTACTAGAGGGAAAACAAAGAGCCTCTGACTGCTTAGAGTGTAAGAGGCTCCCAACTGCCATCCTTTGTCCAAGCACTCACCCAGACCTCACAACCCCAGCACTGCCACTAAAGCAGGGCTCCCAGCACCGCATCCATGCATCTTTCAAATCCCTCCAGGGATGGGGACTCCACCACCTCCCTGGGCAGCCTGTTCCAGTGATGGAGAAGGATGCAGTATTACCTCTGTCACTGAGCACAAGGAAGGGAAAAAGGAGTCCACATGGTGGTGTTTTCAAGAAGCTGTTCAGAGATGGCCTGAGCCTGATACCTTTGCTGGGCCACGAGGATGAGCAGAGGGCTGGAGAACCTCTCCTATGAGGACAGACTGAGGGAGTTGGGGTTGATCAGTCTGGAGGAGAGAAAGCTCTCAGAAGACCTTATTGTGACCTTCCAGAGTCTTAAGGGAGCTACAGGGAAGCTGAGGAGGGACTTTTGAGGGTGTCAGGGAGTGATAGGACTGGGGAGAATGGAGCAAAACTAGAAGTAAGCAGATTCAGATTCGGTGTTAGGAAGAAGTTCTTCCCCATGAGGGTGGTGAGAGCCTGGCATAGGCTGCCCAGGGAGGTGGTGGAAGCCTCATCCCTGGAGGTGTTTGCAGCCAGGCTGGAGGTGGCTGTGAGCAACCTGCTGTAGTGTGAGGTGTCCCTGCCCATGGCAGGGGCTTGGAACTGGCTGATCCTTGAGCTCCCTTCCAACCCTGACAATTCTGTGACTCTATGATATCTCTTTGCAGATTAAGTGGTGAAAGAGCCACCAAACATCAGCTTTTCCTCTCTTTGTGGAAACCTTTGTAAACAATGTGAACGAGAGGCAGAACCAAGCTTCAGCAGCCATCAGCATCCCACTTTGGAAGGGACCTCAAGGATCCTCTGAGCCAAGCTTCCTAGGTGATAGTGCAATTGAAATGAGCTGCCCCAGCACCCTGGCCAGCTGAGTCTCCAAACTGGCCAGTGTAGGGGAACCTGAAGCAGAAGAGCTGGCCCTCAAAGCACTGTGCTGAAACCCTTACCTGCTCTTCTCCTGCAGGCAGTTGGAGTCTGTCAAGCACTCATTATCCTCGTTCCAGCCAAGCAGGTGTGTGACATACACCAAACCTGGGAGCACAAGGGGAGCACAATGTGAAAGCCATCAGATAATAACTCTTATTGCTACAAGGATAATGTAGTTGTTATGAGAGCTACAGACCATTAATCACGGCAGCAAAGCCCTCAGAGCTGAAATCCATCCTTGTTTTCCTTTCCTAAGGCACTAAAAGAAATGAGCTTGGAGCCCTACAGACCCCACAGAGAGATGTCACATTTTCATTTCCTCTCTTTCCTTCAGAGATAACAATGGATCCCTGAAGGGTGTTATTGTTGTCTAGTTAATGTTAATGACTTCATAGAATCACAGGATGCTAGGGGTTGGAAGGGACCTCTGGAGATCATCCAGTCCAACCCCGCTGCCAGAGCAGGATCAGCTAGGGCAGGTCACACAGGAACACATCCAGGTGGGTTTTGAATGTCTCCAGAGAAGGAGACTCCACAGCCTCTCTGGGCAGCCTGCTCCAGGCCTCCAGCAGCCTCACAACAAAGTTTTTCCTCACGTTGAGGTTGAGCTCCCTGGGTTCCAGTTTGTGTCCACTGTCCCTTGTCCAAACACAGGACAGCACTGACAAGAGCCTGGCCCCTTCTTGCCACCAACCCTTCAGATATTTGCAACCATTGCTCAGATCCCCTCTCAGCCTTCTCTTCACCAGGCTAAACACTCCCAGGACTCTCAGTCTTTCCTCACCACACAGATGTTGCAGTCCCTTCAGCATCCCTGTAGCCTCTGCTGGACTCTCTGTAGAATATTTCTGCCCCTTCTGAACTGGGGAGCCCAGAACTGGCCACAATACTGCAGATGTGGCTTCACTAGGGCAGAGTAGAGGGGCAGGAGAACATCCTTTGACCCAGTGGCAATGGACATCTTAATGCCTCCCAGGACAGCATTGGCCTTCTTGGCCACAAGGGCACATTGCTGTCCCATGGACAACATATCATGCTTGATGACCTTCCTTCTGCAGGTTTTGTCTTCTGTGATGAGCTGCAGCCCATTACAGCATGGGGGGGAAAGGAAAAACCCACTGCAGCTTGCCTCAGCTGTAAATCTGAGGGCTCTCCCCTGGCAGCTGGGTACCAGGGAGCAAAACTGCAGCCATGCCACCTGGCCTTGATGCTCCTTCTGCTCCACAGCCCAGAAGATATTCGAGCCAGGCTGAGAGAGTTGGGGCTGCTCAGCCTGGAGAAGAGAAGGCTCCAGGGAGACCTTAGAGCTACATTTCAATATCTGAAGGCTACCTACAGGCAGGCTGGGGAGGGAGTGTTTAGAAGGACCTGTGGGGATAGGGTGAGAGGCAATGGCTTGAAACTGGAGCAGGGCAGATTAAGGTTGGACACCAGGAGGAAGTTCTGCACAATGAGGGCGATGAAATACTGGAACAGGTTGCCCAGAGATCTGGTTGAGGCCCCACCTTGGAGATATATTCAAGGTCAAACTTGAAGTGGCCCTGAGCAGCCTGCTGTAGCTGGGGATGTCCCTGCTGGCTGCAGGCAGGTTGGGCAAGGAGACCTTTGAGGGTCTCTGCAAACCTGTTGCATTCTGTGACTCCATGAGGCCGAGGCACCGAGCCTGTAGGACCCACTGTGGGCAGGCAGGACAAGGTGCCCAGGTTGGAAAGGCAGCTGGGAGAACAGGGGGGTGCCAGAAGCCCACCACCCACTGCAGACAGGGTGAGCACTTGCCCCTGAGCTGGCTTCAGAGAAGAAGAACTTCACGATTCCAGCCCCAGGATGTTTCAACTTCATGGGAAAGGAGCAGGCAGAGGTCTCCAGAACCTCAACAGAGCTCTTCCAAGAACTGACAACAGTCTCTTCTCCCAGGCCCTTCTTTTTCTCCCTTTTAGTGAGATTGAAAATAAATAGAAGAAATAAAAGGAAAAGAGCAATCCTTCACACATCTCTTTGGTGGAGATAATTCTCTTACATCTCTATCCTTGAAGATTAGCATGTCACAAGCATCTCTGTTGCCTAGCAACTGGGAGAAAGCCAAAAAGAAGACCTAAATATCAATTCCTTACAAGTAATAATAAACACTGAGCTCAAAAAGTCTTAGGGAGCCTTCCTTTTATTGCTAATGAAACCATCAGGCTTCTTCCTACCATCATCAGGAAATTGTCATCTTAATGAGCTCTGCTGCTGTTGATTCATGGCTGTTTCTGAAGCCACCCTTGTGCTCCTCAGCTTTGCACTGTAAATCTTTCAGGGTAGTCACTGAAGATCAAAACTTGCTTTGGTGCCATCTGGCATGATGGAGCTAAAGAAGCTGAGTCCTCATCTGACAGCACCTGGAAGGAAACCCCAGATAGTGTGAGGACTTGCCAGCCTCAGCTGGACCTGGCATTTGGCCTCTGGCCTTCCCCCTTCCCAGGGGGACAAAGCTGTTTGGAGGAGCTGAGCAGAAGAGGAGGCACCTCAGATCCTTCTCAGTGTGCTCATTCACAAAGCTCTTCAGTGTGGTTAAGAAACAGAGTTCCTGTTTCAGCTGCTCCAAGAGTCACTAAATGCACTGCTCAGAAAAAATGGGGAGAGGAGCCAAGTCTCCATCAGAGTCCAGAAACAGCCCCCAGGGGCCTGCAAAGGCTTCTGAACAGCTTCAGAAAGTCATCAAACCATAGAATCCCATGCTGGAAGGTAAGCCAAAGATCATCCAGTCCAACCTTCCTTGGCAAAAGCTCGGTCTAGACAAGATGGCTCAGCACCCTGCCAGCTGAATCCTTAGAGTGTCCAAGGTTGGGAACTCCAGCACTTCCCTGAGGAGATGATCAGATCCCCTCTCAGCTTTCTCCTGTCCAAGCTAAACAGCCCCAGGGCTCTCAGCCTCTCCTCATCACACAGATGTGCCACTCCCTTCAGCATCCTTGGAGCCTCCCTTGGCCTCTCTCCAGTGGTTCCCTGCCCCTCTTGACCGAGGGAGCCCGGAGCTGGACACGATACTCCAGGTGTCGTCTCACTAGGGCAGAGTAAAGGGGCAGGAGAACCTCCCAGCCCTAACCATTCTATGATTTTAGGATTCCATGACACCCAACAGTAATTTATTTGCATTCTACTACTTTCTGCTCAGGATCAGTGGAAAACTTTTCCAGGCACAGCCTAAAACAGCCACGAGGCCATTGTTCTAAACAGTTTTCATGGGAGCTTCTTCTGGGAGCAGAAGTTAAAGCCTCCTCCAGTTTTGAAACTCCTGCCTGCCTCTGGGAAGGCAGGGTGGGTTCCCAGCAGATTACAGCTCAGGGCAGAATCCACACTTTTTTTTCCTCCTCCCCCCACATGGATGTAGGAAGTTATGAATCAGCAAGCATCAATCCAGGATGCCTTCCAAGGCTGCCTATTCCTCATCCCTATGAGTCAGTAGCACCTTTCCCATCCCATTTGACTGTCTCCCCACCTACTCTTCTGGAAAATAATGTTAAAAACAACAAAAAAAACCCCACCCCAGGAATTAGAATCACAGAATTGCCAGGGTTGGAAGGGACCTCAAGGATCAGCCAGTTACAACCCCCCTGCCATGGGCAGGGACACCTCACACTGCAGCAGGTTGCTCACAGCCACATCCAGTCTAGCCTTAAAGAACCTCCAGGGATGAGGCTTCCACAGCCTCCCTGGGCAACCTGTGCCAGGCTTTCACCACCCTCATGGGGAACAACTTCTTGACATCCAATCTAAATCTCCCCACTTCTACTTTTGCTCCATTCCCCCCAGCCCTATCCCTCCCTGACACCAGAACAAGAGGACACAGTCTCAGGCTGCGCCAGGGGAGGTTCAGGCTAGATGTTAGGAAGAAGTTCTATACAGAGAGAGTGATTGCCCATTGGAACGGGCTGCCTGGGGAGGTGGTGGAGTCGCCATCACTGGAGGTGTTCAGGAGGAGACTTGCTGGGGTGCTTGGTGCCGTGGGTTAGTTGTTTGGGTGGTGTTGGATTGGTTGATGGGTTGGACACGATGATCTTGAAGGTCTCTTCCAACCTGGTTTATTCTATGTATTCTAAAAGTCCCTCTCCAGCTTTCTTGCAGCCCCCTTCAGGTACTGGAAGGCCACAATTAGGTCTCTTTGGAGCCTTCTCCAGAGTGAACAACCCCAACTCCCTCAGTCTGTCCTCCAGCCCTCTGCTCATCCTCATGGCCCTTCTCTGGACACCTTCCAGCACCTCCAGATCCTTCCTGTAATAGAGGCTCCAGAACTGGACACAGAGCTCCAGCTGTGGTCTCAGCAGAGCAAAGCAAAGGGGGAGAATCCCCTCCCTTGACCTGCTGGCTCTGCTTCTCTTGCTGCAGCCCAGGCTCTGGTTGGCTTTCTGGGCTGCAAGTGCTCACTGCTGGCTCCTGTTGAGCTTCTCCTCCACCAGCATCCCCAGGTCCTTTACTTCAGGGCTGCTCTCAAGCCAGTCCCTGCCCAGCCCATATCAGTGCCTGGGATTGCCCCAACCCAGCTGCAGGACCTTGCCCTTGGTCTTATTGAACCTCATGAGGTTGTCATGGGTCCAGCTCTGCAGCCTGGCAAGGTCCCTCTGGATGGCAAATTCAAATGATTTACAGACTCACAGAGTGTTAGGGGCTGGAAGGGACCTCGAAAGATCATCCAGTCCAACCCCCTGCCAGAGCAGGATACTCAGATTCATAGAATGGTTTGGGTTGGAAGGAACCTTGAGTACCATCTAATTCTAACCCCCTGCCATGGGCAGGGACACCTTCCACTAGCCCAGCCAGCTCAAGACCTCATCCAACCTGCCATTGCTACCAAAGTTGTGTGTTGGCTTCCTCCTGCAGTCTTGTCTCTGTTTTCTCTTTAGATTAAGACTGAGAACTTCAGATTTGAAAACTGTGACAGCCTTGAGCAGAATACAGAGCAAGAAGCCTGAAGCAAGCTGGACAAATGGTGAAGAGCCCTCCCCTAAGCTTCACATTGCAGAGGCTGCAGTCACATCTGCCCTAACCCTAATCCTAAACCTGCCACAACAGGTGACAGGAGAGGCAATGGCCTGAAATTGTGCCAGGGAGGGTTAGGCTGGAGATGAGGAGCAATGTCTTTGCTGCTGGAGGGGTCAGGGATTGGCACAGGCTGCCCAGGGAGGTGGTGGAATCCCCATCCCTGGACTTGTTCAAGAGCTGTGTGGCCATGGCACTCTGGGGAGATGGTTTGTTGGTGGTGTTGGGCTGATGGTTGGACTCCATGACCTTGGAGGCCTTTTCCAACCCAAACAATTCCATGATTCTTTGATTCTGCTCACCTGAGAAGCAGGGTTTGGCACAGACGTTGTCAGAGCGGGAAGCACTGCTGCAGGAACGATGCAAACCTAAGCACTCCTGCAAAGTTTCACCCTGTGGAAAGAAACATTGGTGTTCAGACACTCAGGAGAGCTCTCAAGCTCAGACAGCTCTTGGCATCCACAGCACAGCTGTTAGCAGGAAGGATTTACCTTCATCCCCTTCGAGGCAAAAGGCCTGTCTTATGCACGAGGTAATTAAGAGTGTCTTAATGAAGGAGGTGTTCCTTTTGTGATCTGGGAAGAAGGAAAGTGCTTTCTCTACCTGCTGGCTGCCATGGGAAATAAAATGAGATCCTCTGATATCAGTATGGATGCCACAGTTCTGCCCTGCAGGGTGTAAAGTATTAACAGTACTCACAGATGTGGCAGCCTGCACCATCAAACAACTCACCACAGTCTTCCTCCCTTAGCAAAGGAGGGTTTAGAGCTGGCCACAGCCACTGTCAAGAGAGATTTCTCAGTGAGTCATTCACCACCATCAGAAATGAGGTTAGCTTACCAAGGAAATGTTTGTTTCCTGCTATAACAGGAATTCAGCAGCATCAGCAAGAAACCTGAATTATCTCACTTGGCTGCAAGGAACAGTGGAGTTCTGTTGAAATCCCAACTTAGTGCAAGCAGCCTTGGCAAGCCAAAAGTGGTGGTGAGCAACAGAAGCTATTAATGCCTGAGCAAAAAAATGGGTTTGAGTTGACCAAACCCGAGCTGTAATGTGGGTAATCCTCTGGGTAGTGATCTAGAAGAAAGAGATCTGTGGAGAAGAGCTGACAGGGGCTGAAGGTACCAGGAATAGTGTGGCCAGCAGGTCTAGGGATGGGGTTGTCCCTCTCTACTCTGCTATGGTGAGGCCACACCTTGAGTACCGGGTTCAGTTTGGGGCCTCTCACTGCAGGAAGGACATTAAGGTGCTGGAGCAGGTCCCAAGAAGAGCAACTGAGCTGGTGAAGGGCCTTGAACACAAGCCTGGTGGGGAAAAGGCTGAGGGAAAGATGTTGAGCTGCTGGAAGGTGTCCAGAGAAGGGCAACAAAGCTGGGGAGGGGTCTGGAGCACAGCCCTGGGAGGAGAGGCTGAGGGAGCTGGGGTTGCTTAGCCTGCAGAAGAGGAGGCTCAGGGGAGACCTTCTTGCTCTCTCCAACTCCCTGAAGGGAGGTTGTGGCCAGGTGGGGGTTGGTCTCTTCTCCCAGGCACCCAGCACCAGAACAAGAGGACACAGTCTCAAGCTGTGCCAGGGGAGGTTCAGGCTGGATGTTAGGAAGAAGTTCTTCATAGACAGAGAGACTGGCCATTGGGATGTGCTGCCCAGGGAGGTGATGGAGTCACCATCACTGGAGGTATTTAAGAAGAGCCTGGATGAGGCACTTGGTGCCATGGTTTAGTTGCTGAGATGGTGTTGGGTGAGAGGTTGGACTGGATGATCTTGAAGTCTTTTCCAGCCTGGTGAATTCTGTATTCTGGAAGTGGGGTTGTTCAGTCTGGAGAAGAGGAGGCTGAGGGAGACCTCATTGCTTTCTACAACTCCCTGAAAGGAGGCTGGAGTGAGGTGGGGGTTGGTCTCTTCTCACATGCAACAAATGACAGGACAAGGGGAAACAGCCTCCAGTTGTGCCAGGGGAGGTTCAGGCTGGATCTTAGGTCCCCAGAAGGCAGTGGCACAGGCTGCCCGGGGAGCTGGCGGACTCACCATCCTCGGAGGGATTTAAAGCCAGGTGTGGATGTGGTGCTGAAAGCCCAAGACCCATAGCCCCTGCAGCAAGCTCTCCAAAACCTCAGTTAACAGAAGTGTTCCAGACAGCAGGCAGTGACTAATCTCCCCACACCACCTCGGATCTGTCTCATAACCAAGTTCCTCTTTTTGGAAGAGAGTTCTCATCCCACGGCACGGAAGAGCTCGCCCACATCTCTGATGCCTTCCCTGGAACAACAGAAACAGAAACAAAGGATGACAAAGCCAAGGGAGCCCAACCTGACTGTGCAGTCACTTGTTGTGTAAGCAGAGGGCTAGAGCTGAATCACTCCCAGCCACAATTAACCCCTTGCCTCACAAGCAACCTGTGCCCGTGGCACTCTGGGATGTGGTTTAATGGCCATGGTGGTGTTGGGTTGCTGGTTGGATTCAATGAGCTCTTTTCCAACCCAAACAGTTCTATGAGTCTATGACTTTTCAAGGGGCACTCCTAACTAGGAATTGAAAGAGCCCTTCAGCTCAATGCTGGGGGAAAGAGCTCCTCTTTACTTGCAAGCACTCAATCTGGACGTGGCAGCAAGGACATTTCCCCCACTACTTCATGAACTGCTTTATAGTTCTCCAGATGCTTCCCCCAGCAAATGATTTATGGGACATGTAAAGCTAAGCAGTCATAATTGCTCTTTAAAGCCTGAAACTAGGGCAGATTAAGTTGGTAGGGAGAGGCATTAAGGTCAGACAAGAACTGTAAGTTGCTTGTGTCTCCTGAATGCATCCACGAAGAGCAGCCCAGAGAGGTTTTTATTGTGGGTTGGGGTTGGGGTGGGGTTTTTTGGCAGCTGATATGCAATCAATCATTCAGCTCTTACTATTTAAGGGGGAAATGAGGAGTGGGTTAGTTTGTTTGGCATCTTAATTTTCCTTGCAGGAAGGAAGGAGGGGGTTGGGGGGGTAGGGAAAGGGAGAAAAGAAACCCCAACAAATAAACTAATCAAAGCAGCAGCACATGGTTGCATCCAGAATAATTGAAACCATCTGTAAGTCATTTTGATTCACCAGTCCTTCCAAGGGCATGGATCTGGTTAATTTACTATGGCAGCCTCAATTAAGCAATCCCTGGTAGCATGTTGGGGCTAATTGCAGACTGTTTACCAACTCCTCCTTCTTGTTGCTCCTTTGAAAGAGGATCCTTCTCCTGTTTTCTTTATTATTCTTCTCCAAAAGAAACCTCCTGCTTTTTATAGGGCTTTGGGAATACCTGGTTCAGGCTGAACTTAGTGCTTTGATTCTGGTGATTTAAATCTAAGGTGACCAAACCAATTAAAAACCTCCTCCCCCCCTAATAAACAAAACCACCCCAAACCCCAGAAAGTCAAATAAATTAGTTTCCACCCTGTGCCATCTGTTTAGCAGGTGAGGGGCAAGCTATGCAACTTTTCCCTCCCTGGAGGTGTTTAAGGCCAGGGTGGATGAGGTGGGGGTGGGGAGATTCAGACTGGATGTGAGGAGGAAGTTCTTCACTGTGAGAGTGGGGAAGCCCTGGAATGGGTTGTCCAGGGAGGTGGTTGAGGCCCCATCCCTGGAGGTGTTTAAGCCCAGGCTGGATGAGGCTCTGGCCAGCCTGATCTAGTGTGGGGTGTCCCTGCCCATGGCAGCAGGGTTGGAACTAGATGATCCTTGTGGTCCCTTCCAACCCTGACTGATTCTATGATTCTAGGTCTTGAGCAACCTGGCCTGGGGGAAGGAGTCCCTGCCCATGGCAGCGGGGGTTGGAATTAGATGATCTTGAAGGTCCCTTCCAGCCCAAACCATTCTCTGTTTCTATTATTCCCAGTTTACTAGAGAACTGCAGTGTGGCAGTGATTGTGAATGTGCTGTAAGGAGTTCAGCAGTCACAGGAAGGATCTAGAAGGTCCACAGACTGCACTCTAGCCTCTTTGCACTTCGCAGAAGCATTTCAGACCTTCTATGCAAACTCAGAAGTCTGAATCAAAAGTTTAAACACCCTCCTCAAGTGGATCAACACCATTCAAAACCCTCCAAGGCACCATCCTCTGCAACCTGTGACCCTGCTCTGGCAGGGGGGTTGGACTGGATGACCCCCAGAGGTCCCTTCCAACCCCTCCCATCCTGTGATTCCCTAACCCCCATTATAAGCCCTTATGCTAAGTGAATGTGAGGCAGAAGCTAGAAACCCAAATGCACCTCCTTAAAGCCACACTCCTTGCCCTGCTACACAGGTACCTGCTACAGAGCCAACTTCCAGCTGGCACCTGAGGCAGTTTGGGGCAGTATTTCATTTGGCACATCCCCCACTTCCATGCTCACTCAGGGCATGACAGGTGTGCTCTCTTTTTATACATCCTAAGAAGCTTGGGGCTCTGCAACTGGTGCCAATGCCACCCCCACCCCCCCCCTCCAACCCAAAACCAAGCCCAAGAAGTAATTAAGCATTTAAATGTTTCCTGCCTGTGATGTAGTCTTTCTTTTCTTGCTTCAAATGTGCAACCTTTAGCCAGAGGTGAGAAATACTTCTGAGCCATCAGTAAATATTCGCTGGCTGGTGTTGATGTGATATCATCCACCTTCAAAGAGAAGCCTCCTTTGCTGCTTTATCACTTGGGTGCAACTGAGACACAGTCATTAGACAAATATTATTAGCACTCCTGGTCCTCTGCTTCCTTCTTGTGATATGTTCAGGGTTGGGTTTTTTTCATAGAATCACAGAATCAACCAGCTTGGAAAAGACCTCAGAGATCACCAAGTCCAGCCTGTCACCTAACACCTCCTGGCAACTAAACCGTGGCTCCAAGTGCCACATCCAGTACCAGAACAAGAGGACACAGTCTCAGGCTGCACCAGGGGAGTTTTAGGCTGGAGGTTAGGAGGAAGTTCTACACAGAGAGAGTGATTGGCCATTGGAATGTGCTGCCTGGGGAGGTGGTGGAGTCACCATCACTGGAGGTGTTCAAGAGGAGACTTGATGGGGTGCTTGGTGCCATGGGTTAGTTGATTAGGTGGTGTTGGATGATAGGTTGGACTTGATGATCTTGAAGGTCTCTTCCAGCCTGGTCTATTCTATTCTATTCTATTCTATTCTATCCTGTCCTGTCCTGTCCTGTCCTGTCCTGTCCAAGCCTTTTTTGAACAGCTCCAGTGATGGTGACTCCACCACCTCCCTGGGCAGCACATCCCAATGGCCAATCTCTCTTGCTGGGAGGGAAATAAAATCAAATAAAATAATGAAATACAATAAAATGAAATGAAACAATGCCACTTTTTTTTTTTTTACATAAATAAAGAAAAGAAAATAATACAAGAAAACAAAAGAAAGAATAAAAGAATAAAATAAAGAAATGCTGAAATAATAGAAAATATTTATAAAGAAAATAAAGAATGAAAGAAAATAATATTTTTGGAATGGAATGGAATGGAATAGAATGGAATGGAATGGAATGGAATAGAATAGAATGGAATGGAATGGATTGGAATGGAATGGCATGGAATAGAATGGAATGGAATGGAATGGAATGGAATAGAATAGAATAGAATAGAATAGAACAGAACAGAATAGAATGGAATGGAATGGATTGGAATGGAATGGAATGGATTAGAATAGAATAGAATGGAATGGAATGGAATGGAATGGAATGGAATGGAATAGAATAGAATAGAATAGAATAGAATAGAATAGAATAGAAGAGAAGAGAATAGAATGGAATGGATTGGAATGGAATGGAATAGAATAGAATAGAATGGAATGGAATGGAATGGAATGGAATGGAATGGAATGGGTTAGAATAGAATAGAATGGATTGGATTAGAATAGAATAGAATAGAATAGAATAGAATGGAATGGAATAGAATGGAAATGATTGGATTAGAATAGAATAGAATAGAATAGAATAGAATAGAATAGAATAGAATGGGATGGAATGGAATGGAATGGAATGGAATGGAATGGAATGGAATGGAATGGAATGGAATGGGTTAGAATAGAATAGAATGGATTGGATTAGAATAGAATAGAATGGATTGGATTAGAATAGAATAGAATAGAATAGAATAGAAATGATTGGATTAGAATAGAATAGAATAGAATAGAATAGAATAGAATAGAATAGAATGGATTGGATTAGAATAGAATAGAATAGAATAGAATAGAATAGAATAGAATAGAATAGAATAGAATAGAATAGAATAGAATAGAATAGAATAATGAAAGGGCTCTTGACATGTGGCCCCTCTCTGCCCAGGGCTGTTCTCCACCTCTCTCTTGCAGAGGGTTTTTCTGCATTTGTTTGAGAGCTACCAGCTCTGAGACTCCATGTTCCCCTCCTGGGAGAGACACCCAAGGGCTGCTGCCCTGGAAAGTCATTTTCCACAGCCATGGAATCCGCCAGCCTGAAAGCTTCCAGCAAGGGCTTTGGCAGAGCAACTTCCTCACTTCCCCTCAGCTGTTGTCTCTCAGCTGCCTTCAGCTTAGAAGACCCAGAAGGTGAAACAGGATCTAGAAACACTTCCCCGTGGCAGCGGCAGGAGGGAAGGGACCTCCCCAGGCGCAAATAGCAGCAAAGGAAGCACACAGCTCCGATGGGAATCCTGGGGAACTCGAGGCATCTCCAGAATCTTCAGTGCCCTTTGCTCCCTTCCTTCCTGGTGGGAAGCTGAAGACTTGCTACAGAAATGTTTAATGCTCTCATTTCTATCTTCTGCTGATGGCTGAAATAAACTTCCCCTCCTTTTTACATGGATTTGGGAAGAGATTGTCCACAAAGGTGGTGGAGTCGCCACCCCAGGAGGTGTTCAGGCAGCATGGGGACATGGCAGGGGGGGACATGGTTTAATGGCCATGGTGGTGTTGACAGTTGAACTTGAGGAGCTTAAAGAGCTCATTTTATTAGTTTAGTTTAGTTTAGTTTAGTTTAGTTTATGTGAGTTTATGTTATGTTATTTTTTTGCTGGTGCAGGCATGAAAGATGCCCAGGAGGGCAGAGATAGAGTGGTGCAAGGAAACAAAAAACCATTGCACCAGGGGAGTAACAAGCCCAGGCACCAGTACAGGTTAGGGCTTGACCTGCTGGAAAGCAGCTCCATGGAGTCCTCCATGGAGGACAAGAAGTTCTCCAGGGGACAGCAATGTGACCTTGAGGACCACAAGGGCAATGGTACCCTGGGGTGCATTGAGAAGAGTAAGGCCAGCAGGTCAAGGGAGGTTCTCCTCCCCATCTACTCTGCCCTAGGGAGACCACATCTGGAGTGTTGTGTCCAGTTCTGGGCTCCCCAGTCCAAGAGGGACAGGGAACTAATGAACAGAGTCCAATGAGGATGCTGAGGATGTTGAAGGGACTGGAACCTGTGTGTGAGGAGGGAAGGCTGAGAGCCCTGGGGCTGTTCAGCCTGGAGAAAAGAAGGCTGAGAGGGGATCTGAGCAGTGTTTGCAAATAACTCAAGGGTGAGTGTCAAGAAGCAGGGGCCAGGCTCCTTCAGTGGTGTCCTGTGACAGCATAAGAGGTAATGGCTGCAAACTGGAACCCAGGAGGTTCCACCTCAACAGGAGGAGAAACTTCTTTGGTGTGAGGCTGCTGGAGCCCTGGAGCAGGCTGCCCAGAGAGGCTGTGGAGTTTCCTTCTCTGAAGACTTTCTAAACCCACTTGGATGTGTTCCTGTGTGACCTGCCCTAGGTGATCCTGCTCTGCCAGGGGAATTGGACTTGATCTCCAGAGGTGCCTTCCAACCCCTCCCATTCAATGACTGTATGAAGCAGTGAGGTGATGCCCCTTTGCATGAGAGGCCAGTGGCTTGCTCCCATGCTTTCACAAGCACTTTAAGCCAGCAGAAAGCAGCAGCATTGCCAAAAGAGGCTCTCTCCTGCCCTGCCTTGCTCTCTGGTTGATTATTCCAGCTCCTGTATTCCCTGTGCCCCCTCCCTTCACCACCTACTCCAGCCCTGCACAAGCACTGATGCAGAAAACAGCTAATGGATCAAAATGCAGTGATTTTTACCCACATCAGCTTCCCAACTGTTCTCTGTGCTGCCACACAACTCTTTCTGCTGGTCAGGGGACCAGAGAGGGGCCAGAAGGAGCTGCTGGTCTGTATGAGTGGGAGGGAAGAGCCTTTGTTCCTGGCATGGTTCTCTGTTGCAGGCTGGAGCTGGTGGTGAGACGAATGGAAGGGTGGAAGTGGTGGAATGTTTTTCATGGGCAGAAAAGGGGAAGTTTGAGGGTGGATAATGGATTTGCTTGTAGGATGCTTTAAAGGAGCTCCACCCTGTGGAATACAGTGGGCAGAGGGAAAAATCATCAGTATTTGTTAAAAAACATGTGGGAAGTTGATGATATTCCCTGGTGCTGTGGTTTGATTAATGGCAGGAGGCTGCCTGGAAATGAATGAGACATACACCTCGAACAGGGCTTCAGGTCTGGGCCCCTCACTCCAAGGACGCTGAGGGGCTGGAGAGTGTCCAGAGCAGGGCAATGAAGCTGGGGAAGGGTCTGGAGAACAGGGCTGGGGAGGAGCAGCTGAGGGAGCTGGGGGTGTTCAGCCTGGAGAAGAGGAGGCTGAGGGGAGACCTCATTGCTCTCTACAGCTCCCTGAGAGGAGGCTGCAGTGAGGTGGGGGCTGGGCTCTGCTCCCTAGTCTCAGGTGATAGAAGGAGAGGAAATGGCCTGAACTGTGCCAGGGGAGGGTTAGGCTGGAGATGAGGAACAATTTCTTTGCTGCAAGAGTGGTCAGGGACTGGCACAGGCTGCCCAGGGAGGTGGTGGAGTCCCCATCCCTGGAGGTGTTCAAGAAATGTGTGGCCATGGCACTTGGGGACATAGTTTACTATCCATGGTGGTCACAGGCTGATGGTTGGACTGGGTGATCTCAGAGGTCTCTTCCAACCCAAACTGTTCTGTGATCCTATGATTCTAAGTAGGGTCAAAAAACACGAGAGAAATTTAGTTTAGGTGATAAAGAAAGAGGACTAAAGAGAGGAAGAGAGCAGGAGGAGAGATGCAGTTGAAACAGCAGCTTTGGCAGCAAACCTTCACTATCTTTAAAACTGAATCCTCCTTTCCCTCAGAGCTGGCAGTGTTCCTCTTTCAGCTCAGAGGAGAGCCAGGACAAAGCAATCTGTGAGCATCCTACAAGGGAGTGATGGAGAACTTTCTGTGACTGCTATCAGCAGATGAAAGTGAGGCAGGAGTGTGTCACAACCTTTGAGCTGTGAGAAAGGGATCTCAGCAATCCCTGTGCGACACTGGGACAGGCTGCCCAGTGAGGTGCTTAAGGCCCCATCCCTGGAGACATCCAAGGGCAAACTCGATGTGGCTCTGAGCAACCTGCTCTAGTTGGGGGTGTCCCTGCTGACTGCAGGGGGGTTGGAGGAGATGACCTTTGAGGGTTTCTTCCAACCTGCTGCATTCTGTGGTTCTGTGACTTTGAGGCTGTTGATCGTGGGGGTTTTGGCAGCAGGACCACAATGCAACAAGCTGCTCCCAGCTGTTTGCTTTGGGAATTTGGGTTAAAATAGAGAATGTTTGCCATGAGGTTCAGGATCTGTGTTTTCATCCAGGTGAGTGCATTTTGTCCCTCTGTGAGCTCTCCATGCCTTGAACACTGACTCATGGCTTCTGCAGGAGGCCCTTACAACCACTGCAGGACGAGAAGGCTTTGCTGACCCAAGGGTGCAGGTCCCTAGGCAAGGAAGGGATAGAGAGCACAGAGGCCAATTGCACTGCAATATGCACCTCTGGGTACATCAATGGCTTAGTCATTCATGCCCAGGGGACCAGTAAAGAGGCACTGGCACTCAGCTAATCACTCCTGAAACAAAGACATTCCATTGCCACTCTCTGATGTGCAAAGGCAGGTAACACCCTAAAGGTATTGCAAGATTGGTATGCATTACAAAAGGGATTGTTCAGGGAAAGTGGTTCTCTTGCATCACTAATTGAGTGGCTGAGGCACAGATTGTAAAGCTAGATACCTTGGAGTCAGCCAGGAGCAGAATCCAGTTCTTCTGGATCCCTGTCCTGTGTCTTGTCTGGTAGATCAGATTGTCTTTTAAGAGTATTATCTGATGTTTGATGTGCATTTAGCCACGTCCTGTTCTGGTGCCACCAACACAAGCAGGACATGGAACTGTTGGAGCGGGTCCAGAGGAGGCCACAAAGATGATCAGAGGCCTGGAGAACCTTCCCTATGGGGACAGCCTGAGGGACTGGGGGATGTTCAGCCTGAAGAAGGCTCCGGGGAGACCTTAGAGCAGCCTTGCAGCACCTGAAGGGGGCTACAGAAGAGCTGGGGAGGGGCATTTTATGAGGGCTTGGAGTGATAGGATGAGAGGGAAAGGACTGAACCTGGAAGAGAGGAGATTTAGACTGGAGATTAGGAAGAAATTATTTAATGTCAGAGTGGTGAGACACTGGCACAGGTTGCCCATGGAAGCTGTGGATGTCCCAGCCCTGGAAGTATTCAAGGCCAGGCTGGATGATGCCTTCAGCAACCTGGGCTGGTGGGAGGTGTCCCTGCCCATGGCAGGGGGGTTGGAACTGGATGATCTCCAAGATCCCTTCCAGCCCAAACCATTCTATGATTCTATGTTATGGCTTAGGATGCAACTAATGACTGCAAATGAAGACCACTTGGGTACCTCCATTACATGCAACACTGAGCTAATCATCCATCAGAGGCTAACTGCAACACTGAACACATGCACCATGCCTCCCAAGGCTTCATCTGGCCTCACTGGAAGCATTCTGACTGGAAGCTGTGTGAAATACTCCTGGGTTTGTTAGCTTTATCCTTTTATAATGACAGCTCTGGTATTAAAGGCAGGGTTTGTTTGCCTCTGGAAGGTTTGCTTTTGATTTTTCTTCTTCTTTTTTTTCCTCCCCCCCCCGCCCTGGAAATCCTCTTTTCAGCTCCTCTGCATAAAGCTCTGGGAGCAAGACTCATGCATGAAGAGAAAAGAACACAGGGGCTTTAGGTTAACATCACTGTTTAGGCATGGGCCACTGATCAAACAGCAGCTTGTGTGGCAGGCAGAGTGCTACAGGATTTAGAAACCCAGTGCCTTCTCCAAATGACCAAGAGGGCCCTGAGTAAATTTTAATCAAAAGTGCTTGCAGACAGGAAAAGCAAAACATTGGCCAGTTCTCTCCAGTGGAGAGCTGTGGTACAGGGAGCAGCTTGGTCTGCAACTTGTTGGAGACCTTTGACTGGGGGCTGATTTTCAAAGGGAACGCGGGGAGCCCTTGGCAGCATGGTGCTCATCCAATTTCAGAAGGGGCTTGGATGACTGGAGAGGCATTAAGCTGGAAATGCCCTGGGTTATTTATCCAGCCCCTGAAATAATGTTGTCACTGTATGGGAGCATAAATATTCATTAGAATCATAGAGTCACAGAATGGGTTGAGTTGGAAGGGAATTTAAAGATCATCCAGCTCCAAGCCCCTGCTGAGGGCAGGGACAGCTCCCACCAGCTCAGCTTGCTCAAGGTCTCATCCAGCCTGGCTTTGAACACCTCCAGGGAGGGCACATCCACAGCCTCCCTGGGCAACCTGCTCCAGCATCTCACCATTCCAACATTAAATAATTGCTTCCTAATCTTCAGTCTGAATCTCCTCTCTCTCCTTTCCCTCTCATCCTGTCACTGCAAGCCCTTGTGAAAAGTCCCTCCCCAGCTCTTCTGTAGCCCCCTTCAGGTAGTGGAAGGCTGCTGTAAGGTCTCCCCAGAGCCTTCTTCAGGCTGAACATCCCCAAATCCCTCAGCCTGCCTCCCCACCCTGAGTGGAAAGAATTCCTCCCTAATCTCCAGCCTAATTCTTCCCTCTTCCAGCTTAAAGCCTTTCCCCTTCATAGGATTGAAAGTCTTCAGCCCCTCTCTGACATCTTGCCCATTGCTGTCTTCCCTCCTGCTTCAGCACCCTGGTTCCTCATGGCAAACTGAAGGAAGTATTCAGGTACTGTCATTATGAGGTAAAGTACATTCTTTGTTCTTCAGCTTTTTTTTTCTCCCCTTTTTTCCTCTTTCCCTCCTCCCCCCTTATTTTTTTAATTCTTCTTCTTTATTTCCCCCTTCTCCTTTGTCCAACTCAGCTTCAACATCCTTGTCCCAGCCCACCTTTAGGAAAAGGACTCAGCTAGGAGAAAGCCTCCTGGAAAATGGTGGCATTGAAATTGCAGCTGTTTCCCCAAGCCTTTTCTTCCCAGAGACCTGAAAAGAAAATAGAGGTCAGAGTGTGCCAGTGCCTGCCCCCAAACAGTCCTTTTTTCCTCATAAATACCAAAAGCCTAAAATGTTGTCACTAGTCACAGAGTCACAGGGTGGCAGGGGTTGGAAGGGACCTCTGGAGATCATCCAGTCCAACCCCCCTGTCAAAGCAGGATCACCTGGGGCAAACCACACAGGAACACATCCAGATGGGTGTTGAAAGTCTCCAGAGAAGGAGACTCCACAGCCTCTCTGGGCAGCCTGCTCCAGGGCTCCAGCACCCTCACAGCAAAGTTTCTCCTCCTGCTGAGGTGGAACTTCCTGGGCACAGGGAATACAGGAGCTGGAATAATCAAGCAGAGAGCAAGGCAGGGCAGGGGAGAGCCTCTTTTGGCAATGCTGCTGCTTTCTGCTGGCTTAAAGTGCCTGTGAAAGCATGGGAGCAAGCCACTGGCCTCTCATACAATCATTGAATGGGAGGGGTTGGAAGGCACCTCTGGAGATCAAGTCCAATTCCCCTGCCAGAGCAGGATCACCTAGGGCAGGTCACACAGGAATTCATCCAGACCAGACATGACAGTCTCCACAGAAGGAGACTCCACAGCCTCTCTGGGCAGCCTGCTCCAGGGCTCCAGCAGCCTCACACCAAAGAAGTTTCTCCTCCTGTTGAGGTGGAACCTCCTGGGTTCCAGTTTGCAGCCACTGCCTCTTGTCCTGTCACAGGACACCACTGCAAAGAGCCTGGCCCCTGCTTCTTGACACTCACCCTTAAGTTATTTGCAACCATTGCTCAGATCCCCTCTCAGCCTTCTTTTCTCCAGGCTGAACAGCCCCAGGGCTCTCAGCCTTCCCTCCTCACACAGATGCTGCAGTCCCTTCAGCATCCTCCCAGCATCCTTTGGACTCTATTCATCAGTTCCCTGTCCCTCTTGAACTGGGGAGCCCAACACTGGTCACAACACTCCAGATTTGGTCTGCCTAGGGCAGAGCAGAGGGGGAGGAGAACCTCCCTTGACCTGCTGGCCACACTCTCTTGAATGGTATTGATCCTGCTGATTCTGCCACCCCACAAGAACCTCCCCACCCCCCCAATTCAAAATCCTTTGGGCTTGAGCCTCCCATTAAAAGGCATCAAAATAAATGAGTGTGGCTTGGTGTGGCTTGGCTGCCTGCAGATCACAATGGACAAATGTTGATGGCTCCTATTCATAAGGCACTTGGAACATAATTGGGGCAATTTCTCATGTTGGGAATAATCTGTGTTGGGAATTGTGGCTCTCCAGCACTGGCAGACATTTGCATGGTGACAGGGAAGAGAGAAAATAAACCAGGTTCTGCTTCAAATGGCTGGTTAGCTTCCCACAGAGCATGAGTTATTGGCACTGTAACTTTCAGTATCTTGACCTTCTCTTTTGTTTTCCCTCAGTTGTGATCGCTGCTCCAAGGCGTGAGCCAACAGGGCAGTTTGGAACACATCTGTCAAGGCTGGGTGTTCAGCTCCTGACCTTCAATGTCGAGTTCCCCCCTCAGTAACCCCACAGCTGCCCCTGTCTGCAGCATTACAGAATGCTAGGGGTTGGAAGGGACCTCTGGAGGTCATTGAGACCAACCCCCCTGCCAAAGCAGGGTCACCTAGGGCAGGTCACACAGGAATGCATGCAGCCAGTGCTCCTTCTCACTTTGATATGCAACTGTGAGCAAAGCTGACCTGTGCTGGCTAAATCCTGCAATAATTTGCTGAATTTTACCATCATAATCCCTGCCACTTATCACAGAATCATAGAATGGTTTGGGTTGGAAGGGAATGTAAAGCTCATCCAGTTCCAACCCCCTGCCACGGGCAGGGACACCTCCACCAGCCCAGGTTGCTCAGAGCCTCATCCAGCCTGGCTTTAAACACTTCCAGGGAGGGAACATCCACAACCACCCTGGGCAACCTGTGCCAGCATCTCACCACCCTCACATTAAGTAATTGCTTCCTAATCTCCAGTCTAAATCTCCTCTCTTCCAGGTTCAATCCTTCCCCTCTCATCCTGTCACTCCAAGCCCTTGTAACCACAACCTTCCTGGGCAACCTGTTCCAGCGTCTCACCACCCTCACTGGGAAGAATTTCTTCCAGTCTAAATCTCCCCTCTTCCAGGTTCAATCCATTGCCCCTTATAGTAACACTCTGCTACTTCTTTGGAAGAGAATGGCTTTCCCCATCACTAGACAAACAATATGTAAGGATGGAAATGTCTTCAGAGCCACAGGACCAAAGTACATCCTCTGCTCACCCAGGCTGAAAGAAAAACCCAGAAGGAACAAGAGGCTGCTCCTGCTAAAATCATCTTTTAGAAACACAACCAAGTTTCTCACAGCAGCTGGCAAAGAGATGGGGAAACACAGGAAAAGCAGAGCTGCTGTCTGCTATAAATATTCACACAAAAGCAAACTTAAGGAGGATCATCTTAGCCCTGCAAGCATAAAAGTCTTTCTGAGTTTACCCCTGAGTCTTTAAAATGCATTTTTAACTCTGGGAGTGGGGAGGGGACTGAAATGATTACTTTAGCCTGGTGCCTCACTTTTATTTGTGTGAAGCTCAGGGAAGTCCCTGTGCAGGGATTTTGCAAGACTCAAGCAGCTCTGGCCAGATCTTCATTCTTTATACAGAACACAGAACTCACCAGGTTGGAAAAGAACTTTGAGATCATCAGGTCCAGCCTGTCAGCCAACACCCTCTGATCAACTCAACCATGGCACCAAGGGCCTCATCCAGGCTCTACTTAAACACTTCCAGGGATGGTGACTCCACCACCTCCCTGGGCAGCACATCCCAAAGGCCAATCTCTCTTGATGGGAAGAATTGCTTCCTAACATCCAGCCTGAACCTCCCTGAGCCTCCTCTTCTGCAGGCTAAGCAACCCCAGCTCCCTCAGCCTCTCCTCCCAGGGCTGTGCTCCAGACCCCTCCCCAGCTTTGTTGCCCTTCTCTGGACACCTTCAAAAGTCTCAATGTCCTTCTTAAACTGAGGGGCCCAGAACTGGACACAGGACTCAAGGTGTGGCCTAAGCAGTGCTGAGCACAGGGCAGAATGACCTCCCTGCTCCTGCTGGCCACGCTAGTCCTGATGCAGGCCAGGATGCCACTGGCCTTCTTGGCCCCCTGGGCACACTGCTGGCTCATGTTCCTTAAACATGCACAGGTCAGAATCTCTTCCTTGGTGTGTGGCTTTCTATGGGTTTCTATTTCTCAGGAGTTGCTGAAGATAGCAAAAATTTACTGATAACAGCAAACCAACCCCCGCTGCTCCAGATTTTTACTGTAGGAAGTCAGGGTGAGTTATCAATGCTCTTCCAGGACCTCTGGAGCTCCCTGCATTGGTTAGTTTTAAGACTCAGCTTGCCAGGGTGCTGGGCCAGCTCATTGCAACTCTACCATTACCTAGAAAGGTTGGACCAGGTGAGCCTTGGGGTCCCTTCCAGTCTGGCACTCTGTGATTCTGCAGTGTTATAACTGATGTCTTTTTATAAGGCTCCTTGTGGCAAGGCAGGAGTGTGAAAGTGGCTGAAGTCTGGTTTCTAAGTACAAGATTCTTCTCATGGATGTCATAGAACCACAGAGTTTTGGGGACTGGAAAAAAAACCCCCTCTGAGATCTTTGAGTCTCAACCAGCAACCCAACCCCACCATGGCCACCAAACCATGGCCTCAAGTGCCATGGCCACACATTTCTTCAACACCTCCAGGGATGGGGACTCCACCACCTCCCTGGGCAGCCTGTGCCAGTCCCTGACCACTCTTGCAGCAAAGACATTTTTCCTCCTCTCCAACCTAACCCTCCCCTGGCACACTTTCAGGCCATTTCCTCTCTTCCTATCACCTGAGACTAGAGAGAAGAGCCCAACCCCCACCTCACTCCAACCTCTTTTCAGGGAGCTGCAGAGAGCAATGAGGTCTCCCCTCAGCCTCCCCTTCTCCACACTAAACACCCCCAGTTTCCTCAGCTGCTCCTCATCACAAGATCCCCAGACCCTCCTCCAGCTTTGCTGCCCTTCTCTGCACCTGCCCCAGCCCCTCCATGCCCTTCAATGCAAAGACAGAATATTTGGGATGGGTTACTGTGGGCTGCAGGCATTTCTCACTGACAGTGGTGCTAGGTGATGGACACAGCAGCCTGTATGGATGCAGTTAGAGGACACTGTGTCTTTAAAGCTTGAAATAGCAGCTCCCTGGCTTGTCTTGTTTGCTGAACAAACACTGGAAGGCAGTGAGGAGGTAAATCAGTGCTGCATGCTGAAGGGAAGCATGGCATTACTTATGAATGACTGCATGCATGGCTGCCTGACTCAATGAATGAATCACCCAGAAGAGGACTGTGCAGCTTGAATGAGCACAGAAGCTGCTCAGATTTTCATTTAGGAAGCTCAGTCATAAATATTGTACAGCCTACAAGGCAAGGAAGGAAGCACAGTCAGACCTGCTTCATCTGCTTCATTTGCAGGGCTGGCTGTGTTGCATGCACAGATTCAAGAGCAGTTTGGGTTGGCAAGGATCTGAAAGACCATCCAGTTCCAACCCCCCCTGCTGTGGGCAGGGACAGCCCACACCAGCCCAGGTTGCTTCATGCAGCCTGGCCTTGAGCACCTCCAGGGAGGAGGCATCCACAGCCTCCCTGGGCAGCCTGTGCCAGTGTCTCCCCACCCTCACTGGAAAGGAGTTCTTCCTAATCTCCAGTCTCTGTCTCCCCTCATCCAGTTTCAGTCCATTCCCTCTCATCCTACCGTTTGCTGCAGTGCTCAGCTCCCTGAGGTCACCTGTGGACATCAAGTCCTTTGGTTCCAGCAGCATAAACATTTCAGCAGGCTGGGGTTCACTGACCTGACAGGTTGCATCACACACACCATTCATTAAAAAAGAGCAGTGCCACTGGGAAAAAGCTCTGCTGTGAGCTGTCTCTTCCCAGGATCACAGGATGGTAAGAGCTGGAAGAAACCTCTGAACATCACTGAGCCCAACCCCCCTGCCAGAGCAGGATCACCTAGGGCAGGTCACACAGGAACACATCCTGATGGGCCCTGAAGGTGTCCAGAGATGGAGACTCCACCACTTCTGTGGGCAGCCTGCTCCAGTGCTCTGCCACCCTCAAAGTAAAGAAGTTTCTTCTCATGCTTAGATGGAACTTCTTGTGTTAGGGTTTATGCTCATCACCTCCTGTCCTGTCACTGAGCAGAGTCTGGCCACATCTTCCTGACATCCACCCCTTAGATATTTGTAACACTGGTCAGATCCCCCTCAGCCTCCTCTCCTCCAGGCTACCCAGCCCCAGCTCTCTCAGCCTTCCCTCACATGGGAGCTCTTCCAGTCCCCTCAGCATCTCAGTGGCCCTGTGCTGGACTCTCTCCAGTAGTTCTTTGTCCTTCCTGAGCTAAGACTGGAGAGTTTCAAAATCCAAGGATGTTTTCTAGCAACTGAAATGTTTCTACCCTGACTTCCATTATGAAATAAAAACCATCCAGAGCCTAACATTTAGAAGCTGTTTATAGCCTGGCAAATACCTTCCCAGCTGCTGGCTGATCTGAGGCTGATGGTTGGACTCAGTGATCTTAGAGGTCTTTTCCAACCAAAACAATTCAATGGTTCTATGATTCCCCTCCAAACCAGCACAGCAGAGCAAACAGTGGCCTCTGCACAGATGCTCCCAGTTGTAAGTGTGGAGAGGCTTCTGGCCTCAGCTCTTTTAGAAAGCAACTTCCCAGCCCAAGTCTTGAATGCATTTTGAATGCATTTGCTGCTTTTTGCCTGGAAAGGGAAGGACATGGACCTGATGGAGAGGGCCACAAAAATGACCAGAGGGTTGGAGCACCTCTGCTGTGAGGCCAGGCTGAGGGAGCTGGGGGTGTCCAGCCTGGAGAAGGCTCTGGGGAGACCTAATAACAACCTTCCTGTAACTGAAGGGGGCTACAAGAAGGATGGAGAGAGACTGTTTGCAAAGGCCTGCAGTGACAGGACCAGGGGCAGTGGCTTCAAACTAGAGAGGAGTAGATTTAGATTGGATGTTAGGAACAAGGTTTTTGCCAGGAGGGTGGTGGAGCACTGGAACAGGTTGCCCAGGGAGCTGGCTGAGGTCCCATCCCTGGAGATATTCAAGCTGAAGCTAGGCAGGGCTCTGGGCAACCTGGTCTAGTGGAGGATGTCCCTGCTGACTGCAGGGGGGTTGGACTGGGTGACCTTTGGAGGTCCCTTCCAGCCCATTCTAGGATTCAGTGATTGATTCTCTGGCAGATCACAACACTGAATGCCTAAAACTAATCAGGCAGGAGTCAGCTTCCACACTGTCGCTTTCATTTCAGTTTCCTCCATGCAATGTCCTGGATGTGTTTTGTTGTGATTGTATCTAAGCAAAGAGTCCTTTCAGTGGGGAAGGCAGACCTCCTGAAAAACATCCACTTCTGAGGAGCTGAGAGGGGTGAGTCATGCAGCAGGAAAAAGTGAAGAACCACAAACCCTGGCTCCAGCTCCTATTAGGAGCAGTTTCTTCGTGACCTTAAGACTTCTGTGACAGCATAAATATTTTACATGGTTGAAAGCAATTGGGAAAAAGAAATATCTTAGTTAGCTCAGGCATTAAAAATGCAGCAGGGAAGGGAGGGAAGCTTGCTAGCAGCATCCAGGCATAGAATTATGGTTAGAATAGAAGAGAACAGAATTAACCAGGCTGGAAAAGACCTTCGAGATCGAGTCCAGCAGCTCACCCCACACCATCTGATCAGCTAAACCATGGCACCAAGTGCCTCATCCAGGCTCTTCCCAAACACCTCCAGGGATGGTGATTCTAACACCTCCCTGGGCAGCACATCCCAGTGGCCAATCTCTCTTTCTATGAAGAAATTTCTTCCCAACATCCAGCCTGAACCTCCCCTGGCACAGCTTGAGACTGTGTCCTCTTGTTCTGGTGCTGGGTGCCTGGGAGAAGAGACCAATCCCCACCTGGCTACAACCTCCCTTCAGGGAGTTGGAGAGAGCAGGAAGGTCTCCCCTGAGCCTCCTCTTCTCCAGGCTAAGCAACCCCAGCTCCCTCAGCCTCTCCTCCCAGGGCTGTGCTCCAGACCCCTCACAGGCTGGTTGCAGACATCACCATGTGGCTGCAGAGTCAGAACTTTCCAGGTGGATTTCCAACACAGCAAGTTGCCTGTTAGCCAAAAATGCAAAGAGCTGCAGTTGAGAGCTCCAGAACCAACAAATCACAGCTTACAGCTGGGGCTGAAGTGCTGCAAATACCTGAAGTGACCCTTGCCTCTGTGGGCTTGGTGCAGAGGGTAGCAGCAACCTGCTCCTCCAAGGTTAATGCTGGCTGCAGAGGTATCCCAGAATCACAGAATGGGAGGCACTGGAAGGGACCTCCAGAGATCATCCAGACCAACCCTGCTGCCAAATCAGGATCACCTAGGGCAGGTCACACAGGAATGCATCCAGGCAGGTTCTGAAAGCCTCCAGAGAAGGAGACTCCAGAGCCTCCCTGGGTAGTCAGCCTTTGGTAGGCACTGCCATGTTAAATAAGGAGTGGAGAAGCTTTCATAGAATCATGGAGTCAAGGAATGAAAAGGGTGGGAAGGGACCTCTGGGGATCATCCAGTCCAACCCCTCTGCTGCCTCAGGTTTGCCTAGGGCAGGTTGCACAGGAACACATCTGGGTGGCTTTTGAAAGCCTCCAGAGAAGGAGACTCCACAACCTCATCTCCAAAGTAAGAATCTTGTTGCCTAGATGGTTTTACAGGATCCCAGGATGTTAGGAGTTGGAAGGGACCTCTGGAGACCTTCAAGTCCGACCCCTTTGCCAGAGCAGGACCACAGAATCGAGCTCAGGTCACACAGGAATGCCTCCAGTGAGTTTACTTAGATTCCACGTCTATGACACTGCTCAGGGCTGCTCAGAGCAGAGGCTGAGGACAAAAGCTGCTCCTTCTCTCTTTCCCCCCACCCCAATCCGATCTGAACTTCATGGAGGACTCTTCATACCAAGAAATAGTTGGCAAGATGAGTCAGGGCCGAAAGATCTGGCCCTGAAGCTTAACCAAGGAGACACAGCAGATCAGTTCCCCCAAGATAAATGGACAATGTTATCCTTTTAGTAAGAGAAATGCTACTTTGGTCTATAGAATAAACAACCTTCCTCTCAGTCCTGTCATATGAGATCCATGCTGGAATTCACTTCAACAAGAGTGCATTCATTTCATGGTAAACAACTGGGCTGGGTGTGTGTGTGGGGGGTGATACAACACCTTTGATCACAGAGCCTCCTGAAGGCTGTGTTGTCTCCTTTCTACAGTTCAAATTCACAATAATGATGAGAATAAACAAAGCCAGATAGAAAGTGAGGCAGAAGTCTCATGGTGTGAGTAAACTGCAAACAGATGAGAGAGATTTCAGGAGCAAAAGGCAGGCTTGATCAGGGAAGGGTTGGGGTTTTTTTTTGCCCATTATTTGCCTGAAGCAAACAAACAATCTCAGTAGATCAACAGAGAAACTGAGTCACAACAAGGACTTGACCAACAGCCCGAGAGCCACAGAATGGTTTGGGTTGGAAGGGACCTTCCAGCTCACCCAGCTGCACCCACTGTGCAGCTTGCACGAGCACAGAAGCTGCTCAGATTTTCATTTAGGAAGCTCAGTCATAAATATTGTACAGCCTACAAGGCAAGGAAGGAAGCACAGTCAGACCTGCTTCATCTGCTTCATTTGCAGGGCTGGCTGTGTTGCATGCACAGATTCAAAGAGCAGTTTGGGTTGGAACGGATCTGAAAGACCATCCAGTTCCAACCCCCCCTGCCATGGGCAGGGACACCTCCCACCAGCCCAGGCTGCTCAAGGCCTCATCCAACCTGGCCTTGAACACCTCCAGGGAGGGGACATCCACAGCCTCCCTGGGCAACCTGTGCCAGGGTCTCACCACCCTCACTGCAAAGAACTTCTTCCTAATCTCCAGTCTAAATCTTCCCTCATCCAGCTCAAAACCATTGCCTCTCATCCTATCCCTACAAGCCCTTGTCAAAAGTCCTTTCCTGGCTTTCTTGTAGCCCCCTTCAGGTGCTGGAAGGCTGCTCTAAGGGCTCCTTGGAGCATTCTCTTCACCAGGCTGAGCAGCCCCAGCTCTCTCAGCCTGTCCCTTCAGGGAAGGTGCTCCAGCCCTCTGATGATCTTTGATACCAGATTTTATCTTACAACCCTTCCATAAAGCTTTTGGACTTTAAGACACTGAATTTAGGGGAGGAGGTGTGAACAAGAGTGCTTAAAACCAGCTGGTTTGGTTGTGTTCCACTGAGCCATATGCTGTTATTCACCCTGAGGAGAAAGGGAAGGCAGCAGGGAAGGAAGGGAAGTTGGGTCCATATGGAAGGGTAAGAGGAAGTGGGAGAAGTGAAGTAAATGCAATCAGTAGCATTGTGTGACAGTTTCTAACCTGAATCCAAGAAACACAGCAAGCATTCAGTTGCTTGACTTGGCTGAGAGTCAGTGGAAGGGATGTTACTTAAGAGTCTGGAAGGATTTGGCAGCAGAACAGCTCCATGTGAATGATGTTGCAAGGGAGGATGTAGTAGAGACAAAGATTTTGTACAGATAATATTTGGCTCCAAGAGTTGCAAGATTTGGATATCTCCAGCACAAACACCAAGACACCAACAGGAAGGATCAAACACTCCCAGTGGATTTTATTACCTTATAAAACACTGAGCAAGGCTGCCTAGCCAGCTGTGCTTCCAGGTACAGGAGGAGCTGGAAGAAGGCAGCTTTAGGCTGGATATTAGGAAGGAATTCTTGCCAGTGAGGGTGGTGAGACACTGGAACAGGCTGCCAAGGGAGGTTGTAGATGTCCCCTTAATCAATTGCCCTTAATCAATTGAGGCAACAGCTGAAGTCCTCACTGGTCCTTGAGAGCTCTCTTTCATGCATTAGTAGATGCCCATAGCTCTACCATTTGTAGTACCTGGAGAGGGCCTCCAAGAAAGCTGAGGAGGGACTTTTTACAAAGGCTTCTTGTGATGGGATGAGGAGGAATGGATTGAAGCTGGAAGAGGAGAGATGAGGGAAAAAAATCTTTCCAGAGAGGGTGGTGAGACACTGGAACAGGCTGCCCAGGGAAGCTGTGGATGTCCCCTGCCTGGAGGTGTTCAGGGAACGTGTGGCCATGGCACTTGGGGATGTGGTTTAATGGCCATGCTGGAGTTGGGTTGATGGTTGGACTGGATGATCTCAGAGGGATTTTCCAACTGAAACTACTCCAGGATTCTATGATCCTAAGGCCAGGTTGGATGGGGCTTGGAACAGCCTGCTCTAGTGGAAGGTGTCCTTGCCCAAGGCAGAGAGGGTGGAACTAGATGATCCTCAAGGTCCCTTCCAAACCAAACCCACTCTATGCATCCATGAATCCTGAGGTGTTTGGTTATGGTAAATGTGGTGGTACCACAGGTGCCAGACCAGCAACCACATCATGAGGAGAGATGACACAGCAGCTCCCCTTTGGCCTCAGGCTCTTCTTGTCTCAGCCTGACTTTGCCTCAAACCACTCTGACACTTTTCCATCAGCCTCCCACAACTGCAGAAAGAACACAGGGGGACAATTTCTTAGCCAAAGTGTTGCTGGTTGCCTCTTGTTGGAGATCAGAGACTTGGGGGGGGGGGAAGGACAATGAAGACAGCCTGTTGCCCATTTCCTGCAAGCCACAAAAGAAATAGAAATGATAATGGAGATGTCAGAATAGTCTAAAGAATGATTTAGAAGGCAGAAAGAGCTGATCCAGAAACATCCAGCCCTATGTCCTGCCCATGGCAGCAACCCTTGTCACTGCTACCCTGCTGATCCTCAGCGGCAGTGGTGGGGTTGTGAGCTCCAGGCAAGCAGTGGGACTTGATGCAGAGCTCTAGGCAGGGAAGAAAGGAAACAGCAAGTTTCCCTCACAAAGCTCCAGGCTAACAGCTAAGCACTTTCAGAATTAAGGTTGCTTGGGTTTGGGTTGGGTTGGGTTGGGTTGGTTTGTTTGTTTGTTTGTTTGTTTCTCTGTTGTTGATGTTTGCTCTTCCTTCATGTTGTTTGCCCAGCCACTGCTGGTGCAGTTGAATTTTCCTCTGCCCAGCCAAAAGGCTGGATGTTAGGAAGAAGTTCTTCCCAGCAAGAGAGATTGGCCATTGGGATGTGCTGCCCAGGGAGGTGGTGGAGTCACCTTCCCTGGAGGTGTTTAGGAAGAGCCTGGATGAGGCACTTGGTGCCATGGTTTAGTTGATCAGATGGTGTTGGGTGATAGGCTGGACCTGATGATCTCAAAGTTCTTTTCCAACCTGGTTCATTCAATTCAATTCAATTCAATTCAATTCAATTCAATTCTATTCTATTCTATTCTATTCTATTCTATTCTATTCTATTCTATTCTATTCTATTCTATTCTATTCTATTCTATTCTATTCTATTCTATTCTATTCTATCCTATCCTATCCTATCCTATCCTATCCTATCCTATCCTATCCTATCCTATCCTATCCTATCCTATCCTATCCTATCCTATTCTATCCCTAACAATTCTATGATTCTATGGCCTCATGAGTTCTGGGTGAGGTGAAAGTCGGTCTAGCACAGACTGGTGGGTGCTCTGAGGTCTGTTTTCATTTAGGAACAAGAGCCAGGCTGAGGTTAGGAGGGAGGAAATATCCATCACAGTCATGCCAAGTATCTAATGCATAACATTGACCCTGGCAAAAGAGGAAAGGAAATTGAAATGTGGTGTGGGGAAGCATGTCTAGGACAAAGGCACATTAAAAAGAGTAAGAGGAACCCAAGACAAGTCTGGTCTTGATTTGAAGGCCCATAGCACAGCAGCCTGATAAGAGGAAGTGAGAGAGTCTCTTTTGCAACAACAGGGGCTTTGAGTCTTGCACAACTAGCTGAGCATCATCCTGGGACACCCACGAGACTTCTGTGGATAAATATAGAGGAGGAGGCTCGTGGCTTCTGGAGAGAACACCAAGGCAGCTTTTGGTGTCCTGACTGCTAGCCAGGGGAAAAGAACCAGGGTGATTTTGTGTCCTGAGCTGGGGACAGGGGACTAAGTCCTCCTTGCTCACAGGTTTGAACCTGTCTGCATCTACTCTTCCTTCTGTTGCTCCACAGGGCTGGCAAACAGAAGGGGCTTGGGGCTGGACTGCAGATACAATTCACAGAATCATGGAATGGTCTGGAAGGGACCTCCAAAGGTCATCCAGTCCAGCCCCCTCTGCAGCAAGCAGGGGCATCCTTGACTACATCAGGTTATGCAGAGATCTTGCTTGGTCTGGGAACTTCTGTGAAGACAGAAGGGTATCCTTGAATGATTTGAGTTGGGAGAGATCATGAAGCTCATCTAGTTCCACCCTCCTGCCACAGGCAGGGACATCTCCATCAGACCAAGGACTCATCTAAGCTGGCCTTGAACACATCCAGGGAAGGAGTATCCACCACCTCCCCAGGCAACCTGTCCCAGTGTCTCACCACCCTCACTGCCAAGAATTTCTTCCTACTCTCCAGTCTAAGTCTCCTCTCCTTCAGCATAAAGCCATTCCCTTGCTGACTGAATGTGGACTGAAGACCTACTTTCAAAGTAAGATGAGCAGCAAGGGCTCATACTGGGTTTAAAAGGAGCTACAATCACTTAACTCTTCTGAAAGCCAGACCCAGAACTGCCAAAATCCTGTAAAATCCCACAGGATTTCATAGGATCATAGAATTGTCAGGGTTGGAGGGGAGCTCAAGGCTCAGCCAGTCCCAACCCCCCTGCCATGGGCAGGGACACCTCACACTACAGCAGGTTGCTCACAGCCACCCCCAGCCTGGCTGCAAACACCTCCAGGCAGGAGGCTTCCACCACCTCCCTGGGCAGCCTGTGCCAGGCTCTCACCACCCTCATGGGGAACAACTTCTTCCTAGCATCCAGTCTGAACCTGCAGCAGGAGTGACCACCAGGCTTTGGGCTTTCTGAGTTTTCCTCTGAGCTGCAGTCAAGAAGTGGGGAAAGTAAAAACTGCAGCACTGCAGAGTTCAGAACATTTGCCTTTGAGAGGTATCCTCTGAAGGCATCTGCATCACCTCAGCACTGAACTGGGGTTGCTTTGTCCCTTAGTGGTTGGGTGTCAGGGTGAGGGTAGCAATGTAGAAAGTATTTCTTGCTACAACCTCCTCTCAGGGAGCTGCAGAGAGCAATGAGGTCTCCCCTCAGCCTCCTCTTCTCCACACTGACCACCCCCAGCTCCCTCAGCTGCTTCTTACCAGCCTTGTCCCCCAAACCCTTGCCCACCTTCATTGCCCCTTTCTGGACATACTGCAGCCCCTCAATGTCCTTCCTGGAGAGAAGGGCCCAAAACTGAACCCAGGATGTGGCCTCAGAAGTGCCCAGCACAGGGCACAATCACTTCCTTAGCCCTGCTGGCCTCACTCTTCCTGATCCAGGCCAGGATGCTGGTAGCCTTCTTGGCCACCTGGGCACACTGCTGGCTCATGTCTCCCCTCAGCCTTCTCTTCTCCACACTAAACACCCTCAGTTCCCTCAGCTGCTCCTCCCCAGCCTTGATCCCCAGCCCCTTCCCCAGCTTGGTTGCCCTTCTCTGGACACACAGAGGGAAGCATTTGCTTTCTGTCCTACAGCTTGAGGAGTTCCATCTCAGCAGATCAAAGCTGCATGCAAACCAGCAGTGGCACCCTCACTAGGCAGGTGCAACTGGTGCAGATGGCTCTTTGGCTGGATTTACTGGAAGGCTAGAACCTGAGTGTGGCAGCAAGTTATTCATGTCAGTTGATGGCAGTGAGGAACTGCTGATGGCAGTGGGAGCAGTGCAGAATTCAGAAGCATTTCAAGCTGCTGGGCAGAGCCCAGCTCTGGAGTGCTCAGCCCACAGAGCTGCTTGGTGAGCTTTGGTTCCATCCAGAAACAGAAGACCTTGCTGCATGCTGAGTTTTTCTATTTTGAGCAGGAAAATGATGGCTCTCTAACCTTTCAGGCTATGGCTAAGTGGCCTCAGGGCTGATTGCAGGTCCTGAGATGAAGTCACAAGGGCTGGCTCACGTCCTGCCCCTTCTATAGAAGGTTTGTCTTGAAGGCAACGAACTTCAGAGAGTGAACAATGAATCAGTGTCAGTGCCCAGAGCTCCAGTGCCCGTGCTTCCTCCCTGGCTCTCTGCTGCTCAGCACTGAAGACATACCCTGGGAGTCCCCTGCAGACCCCTGTGACTCCAGGAAAGTGGTCATTTGGTGGAATGAGTTACTAAAAGGCACTGGACAAGCTTACTCCAATTAATCTCCTTCAATGAGTAGGTGGTAAGAGGGGTCAGGCATTTTGGCACTAAGAGACCTGCACTGCAAGAAGAATTCTCTGCTTTTGGTTAAGAAAGTTTTAAGGCCTTCCAGCTGCTCTACTGCTTCAGTCCAAGCCCTTGGCACCAATGAATGAGAGCTTTGAGATAGCCCACTGGGCTTAGCCATGTCCTAGAATTTGATGAACTGAACCCACACACTTGGACTTTCTGAGAGAAGCTCCTTAAGAAGAGCCTAACATCTGTCCAGTCCTGTGCTCCTCAGTTTAAGAAGAGACATTGAGACACTTGAAGGTGTCCAGGGAAGGGCAATGAGGCTGGGGTGGGGTCTGGAGCACAGCCCTAGGAGGAGAGGTTGAGGGAGCTGGGGTTGCTTAGCCTGGAGAAGAGGAGGCTCAGGGGAGACCTTCTTGCTCTCTCCAACTCCCTGAAGGGAGGTTGTAGCCAGCTGGGGGTTGGGCTCTTCTCCCAGGCCACCAGCACCAGAACAAGAGGACACAGTCTCAAGCTGTGCCAGGGGAGGTTTAGGCTGGAGGTGAGGAGAAAGCTCTTCCCAGCAAGAGAGATTGGCCACTGGAATGTGCTGCCCAGGGAGGTGGTGGAGTCACCATCCCCGGAGGTGTTCCAGAGGGGATTGGATGTGGCACTTGAAGCCATGGTTTAGTTGTCAGGAGGTGTTGGGTGCCAGGTTGGACTTGATGATCTCTGAGGTCTTTTCCAACCTTATTGCTTCTATGACCCTGTGATTGCTTGGGGGTTTTGTGGACATTAATCAGCAAAATGATTGGAGAGGGATGGATGCTGGGAATTCTTTCTGAAAGCCACATCAAAGGGCAAAAGGAAAACTCTCTGCACAGGAAGGATCTTTGCAAGCCTGTGGGGGTCATTCATTTCACCTCCAAATGTTAGTTATTTACTGATTCTTTTTTTAATCTCCTTGAGGACCAAAATGTTTTGTGTGCATTTGGCAATGCCCACGGTGGGGCTGTGAAACACCACTGATAATGCACTTGGAGAAAGTCAGCAGAGTACATCCAGAGGAAATCAAGAGAAGGCAGAGCAGATAAGACTGCAGGAGTTGCATACCACTGACAACCAGAGCTGCTCTGTATCAAGATGAGGGACAAATAGCTTGCCCTGATAGAAAAAGAAAACATTTGGTCAGCCTCAGCTTCCCCAGAGCAGCTACCAGCAACAGAGCTAATGAGTGAATCCACACTGGCACTGTGAGTCATTCCAGCTGCATCAACAAGCTTCAAGCTGATGTGCCAGGCACCCAGCCTCTCCTCTTTCAGAATACAGAATTAACCAGGCTGGAAAAGACCTTTTTGATCATCAAGTCCAACCTATCCTCCAACACCATCTAATCAACTAAACCATGGCACCAAGTGCCTCACCCAGGCTCTGGTGCTGCCTGGAAGAAGAGACCAACCCCCACCTGGCTACAGCCTCCCTTCAGGGAATTGTAGAGAGCAAGAAGGTCTCCCCTGAGCCTCCTCTTCTGCAGGCTAAGCAACCCCAGCTCCCTCAGCCTCTCCTCCCAGGGCTGTGCTCCAGACCCCTCCCCAGCTTTGTTGCCCTTCTCTGGACACCTTCCAGCATCTCAACATCTTTCCTAACCTGAGGAGCCCAGAACTGGACACAGGACTCAAGGTGTGGCCTAACCAGTGCTGAGCACAGGGCACAATGACTTCCCTGCTCCTGCTGGCCACACTGTTCCTGATGCAGGCCAGGATGCCATTGGCCTTCTTGGTCACCTGGACACACTGCTGGCTCATGTTCATCCTACTCTCAACCAGTACCCTCAAGTCCCTCTGCTCTCAGCCATTCTGACCCCAGCCTGTAGCACTGCCTGGGGTTGTTGTGGGCAATGTGTAGAACCTGGCACTTGGATGTGTTCAATCTCCTGCCCTTGGCCTCTGCCCATCTGCCCAGCCTGGCAAGGTCCCTCTGCAGAGCTCTCCTACCCTCTAACAGACCAACCCCTGCCCCCAGCTCAGTGTCATCTGCACATTTACTGATGATGGACTCAATACCCTCATCCAGATAATCAATAAAGGTATTGAACAGGAAGGGTCCAGCACTGATCCCAGGTTGCTCAAGGCCTTATCCAGCCTGGCCCTGAGCACCTCAGGGGAGTGGACACCCATACCCTCCCTGGGCAACCTGGGAAAGAAGCAACAGCTTCTTTCCTGCCGCATAAACTCATTCAGAAACTTCAATTACTTGGAGTGACAATGATTAAAGAACCTTTTCCAAGAGCCCCATCTGTCACATGCCAGCCTCCCATAAGAGAATGCAAAAATAATTAGCAGGAAGCAAGGGAATCCTTAGGAGGATTGCAGGAATTAGATCAGTAAAGTTATGAGGCTAAATCCAGCCCCGGTGGAATTCCACTGACTTCATCCTCTACGTAGGTGTGGAATGAGCTCCACCTCAGTGCTCTGTGCTCCTGCTTGCAAGTGTCACTTCTAAACTGACCTACTCCACCGTGCCCCACTGCTGGGCTCGGTGCTGAGCTAGAGCCTGCTGTTGTCTGCCAGCTTTTATCCGGGGCAGTGGTGTTTTGGGTGTCCATACCTGCCCCAGGATCAAAAAGATGCTGTTGTCCTGCTGGCAGAACATGAAGCAAGTTTTAGCAGGGTGTTCTGCAGCCTCTGTGGGTGTCTGGGAGCCTTTAGCTAGCAACAGCAGTGTGTGTGTGGGTAAGGTGCATTAAGAAGAGCAGGGACAGCAGGTTGAGGGAGGTTGTCCTCCCCCTCTACTCTACCCTGCTGAGACCACATCTGGAGTATTGTGTTCAGGAGGGACAAGGGACACACTAGAGTGTGGCCAGCTGAGGATGCTGAAGGGACTGGAACCTCTGTGTGATGAGGAAAGGCTGAGAGCCCTGGGGGTGTTTAGTCTGGAGAAGAGAAGGCTGAGAGGGGATCTGAGCAATGGTTCCTACCTAAAGGGTGGGGGTCAAGAAGCAGGGGCCAGGCCCTTTTCAGTGGTGTCCTGTGACAGGACAAGAGGCAATGGACACAAACTGGAACCCAGGAAGTTCCACCTCAACAGGAGGAGAAACTTCTTTGGTGTGAGGCTGCTGGAGCCCTGGAGCAGGCTGCCCAGAGAGGCTGTGGAGTCTCCTTCTCTGGACACATTCCTGTGTGACCTGCCCTGGGTGATCCTGCTCTGGCAGGGGGGGTTGGACTGGATGATCTCCAGAGGTCTCTTCCAACCCCTCCCATTCTATGATCCATAAGACACACAGGACCCTTCTTTCAATTTATCCCTGTAAGGCTCTCCTTCCTTCCCTTCCCTACTGAAAACACCCCCCAGATTTTCCTCCTGCTCCCCACAAACAGAATCAATTTATCTAGCTGAAAAAAGGCTTGAAAAGGAAAGGCCATGTGTCCCAGGTGAAGATACGTGTCTGGATGTTTGAAGAGGAAAGGAGGTATCTTTCACAAGCAGCCACAACTCTGCCTCTGACATTTGATAAGGGAGAGAGAGATCTGTTTGTGTGCTGAATTCTGAAGCCATTTAAGGATGAAAGAGCAATCCTGATGCTATCTCTCAGCACTTCCTCAGTGGTGATAAGATGAAGGCTTTTGCTGTTACAGAAACCATAAACACATTTGCAAAGATGCAAACATGTAAGACTTGGGAAGGAACCAGGAGAATTGCCAAGTGCAAGGTCCTGCACCTAGGCTGGGGCAAGCCCAAGCACAAATGCAGCCTGTATGAGGAGTGGCTTGAGAGCAGTCTTGAGGAGCAGGACTTGGGGGTGTCAGCTGAAAAGCTCTGCAGGAGCTAGCAATGGTTGCTGGCAACCCAGAGCACAGCCATGCGCTGGGCTGCATCCAGGGCAGGGAGAGCAGCAGCACAGGGAGGGGATTCTGCCCCTCTGCTCTGCTCAGCCCCCACCTGCAGCACTGCAGCCAGCTCTGGAGGCCCCCAGCATAAGAAGGACCTGGAGCTGCTGGAGAGGGTCCAGAGGAGGTCACAAGGATGATTAGAGGGCTAGAGAACCTTTGCTATGGGGACAGGCTGAGGGAGTTTGGGCTGTTCAGCCTGGAGAAGGTTCCAGGGAGACCTTAAAGCAGCTTTCCAGAACGTGAAGGGGGCTACAGGAGAGCTGGGGAGGGACTTTTGACTAGGGTTGGGAGTGACAGGATGAAGAGAATGGATGGAAACTGGAAGAGGGGAGATTGAGTCTGGAGATAGGAAGAATTTCTCTCCAGTGAGGGTGGGGAGACACTGGCACAGGTTGCCCAGGGAGGCTGTGGATGTCCCCTCCCTGGAGGTGTTGAAGGCCAGGCTGGATGAGGTCTTGAGCAACCTGGGCTGGTGGGAGGTGTCCCTGCCCATGGCAGGGGGATTGGAACCAGATGATCTTTAATGGTCTTTGCAACCCAACCCACTCTATGAATCCTCATGCTAAAAAGTCTTCAATTTGACCTAAATGATCTTTTTTTTTGGTCCTTTGTGATGCACTGGGAGGCTAACACCAGGCAGCTTTCTGAGCCATTAGGCAGCACTTCAGCCCTTTGTCAGATCTCCCCTTGCTCGCAGCCAACTCACAACCTAAAGGGCTCAAAGGGGCTACTGAGATCCTTGCCCCTTCACTTCCAGAGCAGTTTGACTTTGCTCTTCAAAGTATTTCCCCACCTAACCTGGAGAAAAAACCCAAAGCAAACCACAGCCCTGCATGGCTGATTGATCATCACACACCGATTGCTAACTCACAGTTACCCCTGAGGGAACTCCTTGGTCTTAAGAGTGAAGTTAATCCACAGCTTTATTTGGCCAGGAACAGAAGAGATCGCAAAGATTTTTCCCCCTGTGTTTTGGGGTTTTTGTTGCTGTCTTGTTTCTTCTTCTTGTTTTTATTTTGAGTGTGAGCTGTTGGGGTGTTTTTTTTCCCTGTGCTTTTGTTGTTGTTGCTGTTTGTTTGGGGTTTATGTTCACAGAATTACACAAGCATTCAGGTTGGAAAAGATCCTCAGGATCAAGGACCAAGTCCAACCCAGAACCCTGCTCTACAAGGCTCACCCCTAAACCACCTCCCCAAGCACCACTTGGGGACTCCACCACCTCCCTGGGCAGCACATTCCAGTCCCTGACCACTCTGTCTGGGAAAAAAATCTTCCTAATCTCCAGTCTAAAGCTACCCAGTCACAGCCTGAGGCCATTCCCTCTTCTTCCATCACTAATTACCTGTGAGAAGAGACCAGCACCAACCTCTCTACAAGGTCCTTCCAGGCAGTTGTAGAGAGCTCTGAGGTCTCTCCTCAGCCTCCTCCTTTCCACACTAACCATCCCCAGCTCCTTCAGTTGCTCTCCATCAGATTTATTCTTCAGGCCCTTCAGAGCTTCCTTGCCCTCCTCTGCCCTGGCTCCAGCTCCTCCACATCTCTCTTGTACTGAGGTGCCCCAAACTGGACCCAATGCTCAAGGTGTAGCCTCACCAGAGCTGAGTCCAAGGGGACAATCCCCTCCCTGCTGCTGCTGGACACAGCACTGCTGATCCCAGCCAGGATGCCTTTGGCTTTCTTGGCCACCTGGGCACACTGCTGGCTCCTATTCAGCTGCTTGTTCATTGGAACCCCCAGGTCCCTTTCTGCCAGGCAGCTTTCTAGCCACACTGCCCCAAGCCTGTAGCACTGCTTGGGTCCTTTATCTCCATTCATTTATTTAAATAATAATAATAAAAATGCATCAACCTACAGCCTGACTCTTGAGACACAAAGCAGGAGCTGTGTGCTGCCTCCTCTTCCTCTTCTCCCCTTTTCCTGGCTCCCTTCTCTCTCACCCACAGAACCCCACGCCGATTTCACGCCAGCCTGCCATCCCTCCCCTATCTCGCTGCTAATTCTGTCTGCCTCCTGGCCTGATGGATAGGGCTGCTGGATGTGGGCCCTTTCCTGCAGGAACTCAGCTGGCACTTGCAGGGTCGGCTGTCCTCAGCAGACGTCAGCTCTGGCATGTGGCAGGGGATCCCCTTCCAGAAGTCAAGTGTGATGCCGGAAATGCTCAGGGCTATTAATACTGCCTGGGCTGCTTTATGATGAAAAAAATTGGCAAGTGTGATGCTTGAAAGACTCATTCCTGCCCAAAGTGCTGTTGTGGATGCTGGCAGGAGACCAAGTGGGTGACTTGAGTCTAGTAAAACTAACCTCGTTGGCTATTCTTTCCCCTCCCCCTCCTCTGTTAAGTGAAGCCCTTAGGATAAATAATTACTGCCCTAATTTAAAGAAAGGAAGAAAGCAAAAATATGTTGTGGGAGCCTAACAGCTTGGTGGGAGCTGGAAATCAAGTCTGCTATAGTAAACCCTTGAGGAAGATTAATTTGGTTCACTCCAGTTGGCAGTCAGACATCAGTGGTGTTCCCCAGGGCTCAGAGCTGGGGCCAGTCCTCTGCAATAGCTTTAGCAATGATCTGGATAAGGGAATTGAGTCCTCCCTCAGTAAACCTACAGATGACTCTGAATTGGGTGGGAGTGTTGATCTGATGGAGGGTAGGAAGGCTCTGCAGAGGGATCTGGCCAGGCTGGATGGATAGGCTGAGGTTTAACAAGTGCTGGAGGCTGCACTTGGGTCACAACAACCCCATGAATGCTCCAGGCTTGGGGCAGAGGGGATGGAAAGTGCCTGGCAGAAAAGAACCTGGGGGGTGCTGGTTGGCAGCAGCTGAAGATGAGCCAGCAGTGTGCTCAGGTGGCCAGGAAGGACACCAGTATAGTGGCCTGGATGTGGGATGGTGTGGCCAGCAGGAGCAGGGAAGTGATTGTGCTCCTGTGCTGGGCACTGGTGAGGCCACACTTCAAATCCTGGGTTCAGTCTGGGGCTCCTCACTCCAAGAAGGACATGGAGGGGCTGGAGCAGGTGCAGAGCAGGGCAGCAAAGCTGGGGAAGGGTCTGGAGAACAGGGCTGGGGAGGAGCAGCTGAGGGAGCTGGGGGTGTTCAGTGTGGACAAGAGGAGGCTGAGGGAGACCTCCTTGCTCTCTACAGCTCCCTGAGAGGAGGTTGCAGTGAGGTAGGGGTCAGGCTCCTTCCCCTAGTATCAGCTGATAGGATGTGAGGAAAAAGCCTGAAATTCTGTCAGGGAAAGGTTAAGTTGGAGAGGAGGAAAATGGTTTTTTGCTGTAAGAGTGGTCAGGGACTGGCAGAAGCTGCCCAGGGAGGTGGTGGAGTCCCCATCCCTGGAGAGGTTCCAGAGCCCTGTGGCCATGGCACTTGGGGCCATGGTTTGATGCCATGGTGGTGCTGGGCTGATGGCTGGACTGGATGATCTTGGAGGGCTTTTCCAACCCAAACACTTCCATGGTTCTTTGAGTCTAAGTTGCAGATCCATTGGTATGCAGGGTGTAAGGGCTGCCAGTCTGATCACTGGCATGCCAAGGGCTGCTTTTCAGCAGCCCTGTTTCAGCAGCTGCCTCAAGAGTCTGTTCTGCACAGCACCATGTTTAACCTCATGGTTCTTACATTCCTGCCATTTTTGTCCCCACAGCAGCACATCAAAGGAGCTGGTGGCATTTTTGATGTCAGGGTGAATGCAGTATTTACTAACTAGAGCTATTCCCAAACAAGTGTGGCCAAGGGGGTAGGGAATTATGGGCTCATCCTATTCTTGGATGGGAGACTGTGAGGCAAACCAGATACAGGACAAACATTTACCCACAGGAATTAGGTAGAAACATTGCTCCTAATTCTGCTGCCACTTTGGGACATGATTTAATGCCTGTGGTGGTCTTAGGCTGACAGTTGGGCTTGTTGATCTTGGAGGCCTTTTCCAACCCAAACAATTCTATGGCCAGGACAGAGATGAAAGAAATGCTTAGACATTACAAGAGATGTGATAGCTCTAAGCCCTGGCTTTACAGAGTTAGATAAAAAGGAGGGGGTAGGACATTGAGGAAACTGAAATCTGTGATGTTGAAGTTATTTTTGGAAGCTGAAGAACAGTCAGAGCAGGAATTGTAGTCAACACAGCCCCATGTCAGAATGAGCAACCATCCTGAGCTACCATTTCATCAGGTACATCAAATCCACTTCAGCAGCTGCCTCCTTGTTGGCACAGGGGCTGATAGTGACAGCACCACTCTGTAAGCCTCCTTCTTATTTCTTTGAAAAGCAGAGGAACAAGGAGGCAGAGCTGGACCAGAAACCAGTTCACCCAGCTCTGAAACTGATTAGCAGGCTGCTTGCTTGAAGAGAGAAAAAAGTAATAGAACAGAATTAACCAGGTTGGAAAAGAGCTTTGAAATCATCCAGTCCAACCTATCACCCAACACCATCTCAGCAACTAAACCATGGCACCAAGGGCCTCATCCAGGCTCTTCCTAAACACCTCCACTGATGGTGACTCCATCACCTCCCTGGGCAGCACATCCCAATGGCCAATCTCTCTGTCTATGAAGAACTTCTTCCTAACATCCAGCCTGAACCTCCCCTGGCACAGCTTGAGACTGTGTCCTCTTGTTCTGGTGCTGGGTGCCTGGGAGAAGAGACCAAGCCCCACCTGGCTACAGCCTCCCTTCAGGGAGTTGTAGAGAGCAAGAAGGTCTCCTCTGAGCCTCCTCTTCTCCTGGGTTTGCTGAGCTCTTTTCTGGACTCCTACCTCCCAGTGCCCACCACTGCCACTCCTTTTCCCCAACCCATATTGACCAGGCTCACACAGCAGAAGGAGAAAGGAAAAAGAAGCCTTCTGCTATATGAGCTCCTGGATGAAGGAGAGAAGGCCAGAGAGGCAAAAGGCAAACATCAAACTCCACCAGCTGAGCTCCATGTGCCACACTCTGGCTGTTATCTGATGTATAGATGAGCTGTCATGATCTAACCTTTTCAGACACCCATGGTGAGAACAGATGCAGGTCTGATGATTGCAGTTTAAAAAGGGATTAACAAGAGTGGAGGAGGATGCAGGAAGCATTCAGAGCTGGGAAGGCTGAGTTGCAGTGAGGAAAAGGACAAATGAGTTTGCTAAAAAAGCAGATTAAGAGAGGTCTCAGCCACTGGCTAGAGGAACCAGCAGGGGAAAACATGGTTGCTAAAAGATTATTGAACCTGGCAGGCAAAAATAATGTAACAAAAAAACCCCTCCTGATGATTTGAAGCTGAACAAATTCACAGAAGAAAGAGAGCAACATACTTCTTAACAATGAGCATGAAGTTAACCTTCAAAAGAAGCAATAAGTTTTCTACTCTGGAGGTCTTTCTGGAAGGCTAAGTTCTAATCAGGCCCAAATGGTTGGCCCCAGGTGGAAGATGAAGGGCTGTGAGAGACACAGACCCTGGAGCTCTGCCTAGCAGGAAAAGAGATGGATAAAGACACTGCATGAGGCTGAGGTTCTGTGGTGTTGGCCAATGGGATGTGCTTCCCAGGGAGGTGGTGGAGTCACCATCCCCAGAGGTGTTCAAGAGGGGACTGGATGTGGCACTTGGTGCCATGGTTTAGTAGTCAGGAGGTCTTGGGTGATAGGTTGAACTTAATGATCTTTGAGGTCTTTTCCAACCTTTATGATTCTATGACTCTCCAAGATCATCTTGCCTGACCCCCCTGCAGTCAGCAGGGACATCTCCAACCTGAGATCAGTTTGCTCAGAGCCTTACCAAGTTTCACCTTGAATGTCTCCAGGGATGGGACCTCCACACGTCTCTGGACAACCTGTTCTAGTGATTCACCACCCTCACTGTGAAGAACTTTCTCCTGATGTCCAACCTAAATCTCCCCTGCTCCAGTTTCAATCCCTTCCCTCTCATCCTATCACTCCAAGCCCTTCTAAAAAGTCCCTCCCCAGCTTTCTTGTAGCCCCCTTCAGGTGCTGGAAGGCTGCTTAAAGGTCTCCCTGGAGCCTTCTCTTCTCCAGGCTGCTATGGCTCTAACCCCAACTCCCTCAGCCTGTCCCTACAGGGGAGGTGCTGCAGCCCTCTGCTCATCTTGGTGGAGAAATCCATTTCTCTCATTAATGATGAAGAGAGAACTTGAAAAGCCTGTAAGGTGAAAGAAAGTTTCTTAATCACCCTCCTGTTCTGAAGAATGGTTAATGAGATCTTTAATGAGATCCTACCTCTGAATGTCTGCACCAGCCACGGACTCCTTTTCAGCACAAGGCACTAAAGTGAGAGGAGAGAATGGAAAGTTTACAGCAGAAAAGTTTTGACTGCAGTCAAGGAAAGATCACTGAGGCAGACAAGAAGTGGGTAATGAACCATTAATGAGATGCACTTTCTCCCAACAATCACAGCAGAGCTGTCTGGATCCTGCACTGTGGACAGCTTTATTTGCTCTCATATCTACTGCACAGTGACTGAGGAGGTGAGCAGGGAAAGCAAGTAGCAGAAAGCCAGCTGGGAAGAGACCTAGCACTAAGAAAGAAGTGAAAAGGAGCCAACAGTGGTGATCATTTCAAGGCAGAGAATTCCCATCTCTTATTTCAGAGAAACATAGGAAGGTTTGGGTTGGAAGGGACCACAAAGATCATCAAGGTACAACTCCCCCCCAGGCAACTTGTGTGCCATGATCATCAAGTCCAACCACTAAGCTTGCTCCACCAGGGCCACCACGGAGCCAAGCACCTGGGCTGGAGCACCTCCACTATGGGGCCATGCTGAGAGAGCTGGGGATGTTCAGCTTGGAGAAGAGAAGGCTCTGAGGGGGAGCCTATAAAGAGGCCTTTCAGTACCTGAAGGGGGCTACAAGAAATCTGGGGAGGGACTTCTTACAAGGGATTTTAGTGATAGGATAAGAGGCAATGGTTTTGAGCTGGCAGAGGGGAGACTTAGACTGGAGATTAGGGAGAAATTCTTTCCAGTGAGGGTAGTGAGGCTCTGGAACAGGTTGCCCAGGGAGGCTGTGGCTGTCCCCTCCCTGGAGGTGTTCAAGGCCAGCTTGGATGAGGCTTTGAGCAACCTGGGCTGGTGGGAGGTGTCCCTGCCCATGGCAGGGGGTTGGAACTGGATGATCTAAAAGGTCCCTTCCAATCCAAACCATTCTATGATTCTTGGGCTGTGGGTCAAGTCCCTGTTGTGACTCAGTTTCCCTGTTGATGTACTGAGATTGTTTGTTTGCTTCAGGTAAATAATGGGCAAAAAAGAACCCCAAAACTTCTCTGATCAAGCCTGCCTTTTGCTCCTGAGATCTCTCTCATGAGAGATTGCTAGGATTCTATGGCACAGATTCAATTCCTCCTGTCTTTGGCTAAAGAAGGCTGTTGTAGGAATAGCCATGAAGGCTTTGGGAACCCCTGTCCCTCAGCTGCCCTGGGGTGCTTGGTGGCATCCTCTCAACCTGCCACACTGGAGCTTGGGAAGAAATCTGTGCTCTGGGAAGTCTTATCTGAGGCACAGCACTTCTCAGTGTGACTGCAGAGAGGAACTTGTGCCAAGTGGATGTCTTGGGTCTCTCCCCACCATCCTGCCACTTGCTGAAGAGGCTGTGTCCAAGTGATCCTCATCTGCAGCCTGGCAGCTCTCTGCAGCTCTTGTGCAGCCCCACAACCCACTACCTCAGAGAGATTCATAGGTCCTTAAGAAGCTTTGGGCTGGAAGGGACCTTAAAACTCAGCCAGTTCCAAACCCTCTGCCATAGGCAGGGACACCTCCCACCAGTCCAGGTTGCTCAAGGACTCATCCAGCCTGGCCCTGAGCACCCACAGGGAGGATGCATCCACAGCCTCCCTGGGCAGCCTGTGCCAGTGTCTCACCACCCTCACTGCAAAGAATTTCTTCCTAATCTCCAATCTAAATCTGCCCTCTTCCAGCTTCAATCCATTGCCTCTCATCCTATCACTACAAGCCCTTGTCCAAGGTCACTCCCCAGCTCTCCTTTAGCCCCCTTCAGGTACTGGAAGGCTGCTCTAAGGTCTCCCCAGAGGTTTCTCTTCTCCAGGCAGAACAGCCTCAACTCTCATAGCCTGAGGAGACCTTTTTCCTGAGTAAGATACCCACAAGTCCTGAGAATGTTCTCCCTGATGCTGTCTTGAGTCAGTTCTCTTGTGTGGAAATGTGAAGGGGGAAATGCTATCCCTCTGCTTGAAAATGTGGAGGTCTCAAGAGTGGAGCAGTGCTGCAGGAAGATCACCCATTAGCAGGACTCTTCCTTTGTGGTTCATCTTCAACCTTAAAACTGTCATGAAAACAAGCAAGAGAACATGAGGGAGGAGGTCACTGCTAGGCAGATAATATCAAAGCTGGCTACCTCATCTGCAAGCTGTACTGAAATGTGATGCAATAAATTGTTTGCTAGCAACCCAAACAGGCTCCTCCCCACCAAATCTGTCTGGCAGAAGAGCAGAAAGTGCTTTAAAACTGCTCTGCCAAAATGCTAATGAGTCCCTGGAGAATCATCACAGACGTGGCTGATTATGGCTCCTGCAGAGCATCTCAGAGACAGAACTGTTTGGGTTGGAAAAGAGCTCTAAGATCATTGGGTTCAGCCTTCAACCCCACACCACCATGGCCACCAAACCATGGCCCCAAGTGCCATGGCCACATTTCTTGAACTCTTCCAGGGGTGAGGACTCCACCACCTCCCTGGGCAGCCTCTGCCAACAGCTTAGGGCTAGGGAAAGAAATTTCTCCTCATCTCCAACCTAACCTTCCCCTGGCACAATTTCAGGCCATGTCCTCTCCTTCTGCCATCTGAATCTAAGGAGAAGAGACCAATCCCCACCTCAGTCCAACCTCCTCTCAGGGAGCTGTAGAGAGCAATGAGGGCTCCCCTTAGCCTCCTCCACACAAGCAATCCCAATTCACTCAGCTGCTCCTCCCCAGCCCTGTTCTCCAGACCCTTCCCCAGCTTTGCTGCCCTGCTCTGCACCTGCTCCAGCCCCTCCATGTCCTTGGAGTGAGGAGCCCCAGACTGAACCCAGGATTTGAAATGTGGCCCCAGCAGTGCCCAGCACAGGAGCACAATCACTTCCCTGCTCCTGCTGGCCACACCATCCCACATCCAGGCCACTATACTGGTGTCCTTCCTGGCCACCTGAGCACACTGCTGGCTCATCTTCAGCTGCTGCCAACCAGCACCCCCCAGGTTCTTTTCTGCCAGGCACTTTCCATCCCCTCTGCCCCAAGCCTGGAGCATTCATGGGGTTGTTGTGACCCAAGTGCAGCCTCCAGCACTTGTTAAACCTCAGCCTATCAATCCAGCCTGGCCAGATCCCTCTGCAGAGCCTTCCTACCCTCCATCAGATCAACACTCCCACCCAATTCAGAGTCATCTGTAGGTTTACTGAGGGAGGACTCAATTCCCTTGTCCAGATCATTGCTAAAGCTATTGCAGAGGACTGGCCCCAGCACTGATCCTTGGAGCACCCCACTGGTGACTGGCTGCCAACTGGATTTAGCTCCGTTCCCCACCAGTTTTGGGCACAGGAGATCTGTGCATCTCAGCTATTATAGGATTGTTTTGGTTGGTAAAGACCTCTAAGGTCATCAGGTCCAACCATCAACCTAGCACCACTAGTATGGGCTTAATTGCACTTCCAGAAGCTGCAGAAGAAAGAAAGAAATGAGTGTTCATTACAGGAATGCACAGAAGTCAGTCATGGACTTAAATAGCCAGAGGGTAGCAGCCACAGAGATCTTGCTGTCTCTTAACAAACTTCCAGGTGCTGAGGGGACTGCAGTGTCAGAGTCCAGCCTGGGCTAACTAGCAGCTGAGGAAGCAGGCAGAAGTGATGTCTGATGAAGTGGAGCTGTTCCTCTTTCCCTCCTCTCCAAAGGTAATTTGAGGGGATGGGAGTTTCTGTGTGGGAGATGTGATGTGCGAGCAGGCTAAAAATATTTCTTTTTGCTCCCATAGCAACTCCCATGCCAGCATTTCTTTGACTTCATTAATTCAGTCTTTCAGCCTTCTTTTTTCCCCCTTCCTGTGGGCTTTGTCCACTTTTCAGGGGGGCAGGAGGAGTTCACAGCTCTTGTGGGCAGATGTGTGGCTGCAGCCTATTCTGGCAGCAGAATCCATCCTCTTCTCTGCTGGTTTCAGCTAGGGGAAAAGGTGATGTTCCCTACCCCAAGCACAGAGCCCCAGACTTTTAGAACCTCCTTTAGGGATTCAGGGACTTTATGTAAGGACATGTGGTGATAGAGCAAGGGTTTGAGACTAGAGCAGGGTAGATTTAGATTGGACATTAGGAAGAAGTTCTTGGCTATGAGGGTGGTGAGACACTGGAATGCCTTGCCCAGAAAAGTTGTGGACACCTGGAAGTGTTTAAGGCCAGGCTGGATGAGGCTTTGAGCAACCTGGGCTGGTGGAAGGTGTCCCTGCCCATGGCAGGGGGATTGGAACTGGATGATCGTTAAGGTCCTTTCCAACTCAACCCATTCTATGATACTATCATTCCATGACACTCTGATTCCATGATTCCATGATTCTATGACTCTATGATTCTATGGTTCCATGATGCTATGACTCTATGATTCTATGATTCCATGATTCCATGACTCTATGATTCTATGCTTCCATGATTCCATGACTCTATGATTCCATGATTCTATGATTGGCCAAATGGCTGCTGGATGGTCCTTTCTTTCCCCCCCTTTTTGTCACCTTCAGATTAGATTAAAAAGAACCTTTTGACTCCAGCCTTCAGCCAAGACATTCATTCAGCCCCAAAGCCAGCACAGAGGACTTGTCAGCATTGTTGCAAGCTGTAATGGTGGGAAATAAAATTAACTCTGGAAGATGCCTTTTAAACTAATTCAAAACAGCTGCTCTGCCATCTAGTGTCATTGAACAATGCCTGCTGAAATATCTCTGCCATGCACTGGGCTTTCTAGGAGGTCTTTTAAGGTTTGGGCCATGCCTCTATCAGTGGTTGACAGAGAGAGGGCTGTAAGTCAGGAGAAGACTCCATTCAAAGCCTCATGGAGGTGCTGGAAGGTGTCCAGAGAAGGGCCACGAGGATGAGCAGAGGGCTGGAGCTGCACTGCTATGAGGACAGACTGAGGGAGTTAGGGCTGTTCGGTCTGGAGAGGAGAAGGCTCCAAGGAGACCTAATTGTGGCCTTCTAATATCTGAAGGGGGCTACAAGAAAGCTTTTGAGGGTGTCAGGAGGTGATAGGACTGGGGGGGATGGAGCAAAACTAGAAATGGGGAGATTGAGATTAGATGTGAGGAAGAAGTTGTTTCCCCATGAGGGTGGTGAGAGCCTGGCACAGGTTGCCCAGGGAGGTGGTGGAAGCCTCATCCCTGGAGGTGTTTGCAGCCAGACTGGAGGTGGCTGTGAGCAACCTGCTGTAGTGTGAGGTGTCCCTGCCCATGGCAGGGGGTTGGAACTGGCTGAGCCTTGAGGTCCCTTCCAACCCTGACAGTTCTGTGATTCTACAGCTCCCTGAAAGGAGGTTGCAGTGAGCTGGGGGTTGGTCTCTTCTCCCTAGGATCAGGTGATAGAAAGAGAGGAAATTGTGCCAGGGGAGGGCTGGGTTGGAGATTAGGAAAACATTTCTCTGCAGCAAGATTGGTCAGGGATTGGCAGAGGCTGCCCAGGGGGGTGGTGGAGTCCCCATCCCTGGAGGTGTTCAAGAAACCTGTGGCCATGGCACTTTGGGGCAGGGTTTGATGGCCATGGTGGTGCTGGGTTGATGGTTGGACTTGGAAGTCTTTTCCAGGTGAAACAATTCTATGATTCTATACAAGCTCTCTCCTGGCAGTAAGGGAGAGAATACCAATTGTCCCTTCCATGAAAGGGCTGCTCCTGAGCTGGAAATGGGAGCTGCAAAGCTCGAGGACCTTCTCCCAGCCATTTGGTAGCTCTCTGCAGGCCACATAACAAATGATTTCAGACAGGAGCTCAACCAGGCTGTCAGGGAAATTCAATCTTTTCATGTCTACCAGATGTTCATTTTGCCTGAGGTATTTTCTGCTCCACAGGCTGAGGTCAGCTCAGAGAAGTGAAAGGTTGCCCTAAATTAGGCCACCGAGGTCTGAATGCCAGTGGTGGTCACCCGGTGAAGAGGACAGACTGCACTCTGCTTGCTTGGGTTTAATTCTCCCTTTAGATCCCTGATGGAATTTGTTTGATTGTAATTCACCCTTTTGGGTCTCTGATGGAATTTGTTTGCTTTTAATTCTCCCTTTGGATCTTTGGTGGATTTTCTTTGCTTTTAATTCTCCTTTTGGATCTTTGATGGAATTTGATTTTAATTCTCCTTTTGGATCTTAAATGGCATTTGATTTTAACTCTCCCTGTGGATCTCTGATGGAATTTGATTTTACTTCTCCCTTTGGATCTTTGATGGATTTTCCTTGGTTTTAATCCTCCTTTTGGATCTCTGATGGAATTTGATTTTACTTCTCCCTTTGGATCTTTGATGGCATTTGGTTTTATTTCTCCCTTTGAATCTCTGATGGAATTTGATTTCAGTTCTCCCTCTGGATCTTTGATAGATTTTCTTTGGTTTTAATGCTCCTTTTGGATCTTTAATGAAATTTGATTTTATTTCTCCCTTTAGATCTCTGATGGAATTTGTTTGGTTTTAATTCTCCCTTTGGATCCCTGATGGAATTTGTTTGGTTTTACCTCTCCCTTTGGATGTTTTATAATCCCCCCCATCCCACCCCATGCACTTAGATCATCAAACTCATTGAACCTTTTTGTTTTTAAACACAGGGATACTGAATAATGAAGTGACAAATAATTTTGCCTACTTCATTGCCAAAGGCAGGTGCTTAGAAATCACTTTACAAAATCTTCCATTTTATCAGGGAAGGGATAAATAATTTGGTCTATTTTCATATCAAATGGAGGTGTATAGAAGTCATTCAAAAATCTTCCATTTTGTCAGAATCACAGAATCACCAAGGTTGGAAGAGACCTCAAAGATCATCAGGCCCAACCTGTCACCACAGACCTCATGACTAAACCATGGCACCAAGTGCTTCATCCAGGCTCTTCCTAAACACTTCCAGGGATGGGGACTCCACCACCTCCCTGGGCAGCACATCCCAATGGCCAATCTCTCTTGCTGGGAAGAATTTCTTCCTCATATCCAGTCTAAACCTCCCCTGGCACAGCTTGAGACTGTGTCCTCTTGTTCTGGTGCTGCTTGCCTGGGAGAAGAGCCCAACTCCCAGCTGGCTACAACCTCCCTTCAGGGAGTTGGAGAGAGCAAGAAGGTCTCCCCTGAGCCTCCTCTTCTGCAGGCTAAGCAACCCCAGCTCCCTCAGCCTCTCCTCCCAGGGCTGTGCTCCAGACCCCTCCCCAGCCTCGTTGCCCTTCTCTGGACACCTTCAAGTGTCTCAATGTCCTTCTTAAACTGAGGGGAAAGAGAAGTGACAAATAATTTAGTCTACTTTAATGCCAAATGTAGGCATTTAGAAATCATTGAAAAATCTTTCATTTTATAAAGAAAGTGATAAATGCTTTTGTTTAAAGCCAAATGGAGGCGTTTAGAAATCACTTAAAAATCTTCCATTTTATCAGGGAAGGGATAAACAGTTTTGTCCATTTTCATATCAAATGGAGGTGTATAGAAACCATTTAAAACTCTTCCATTTTACCAGGGAAGGGATCACTATTTTTGCCTCCTTGAATGCCAAATGGAGGTATTTAGAAATCTTTCCCCACCCCCTTTCTTTTTTTTTCAGGGAAGGGATAAATATTTTTGTCTGCTTTAATGCCATATGGAGCTACTTAGACATCACTTAGGGCTCTTTTCTGCTTCAGGGCCAAGCATCTTTCTTGCCAGGGGAATCAAACACTTCTGCTCACCGTTTTTTGCTAACCCAAATCTCCCTATGTGAGAGGCTGTCCTGCTCAGTCTGCAGAAATTGACCCAATTTGCCAGCACAACTCCAAGTTTGGAGCGGTGCTCCCAGCTTCAATTGGCAACAGATGCTGGGCTCTGGTTAAAGGATTGGAATCTTAACTCTGGCTTGACACATCTTCTGAAATGTCACAGCTCTTTGGACTCAGGGCTAGGAGCCCTGCCAGACCAAGCCAAGGCTGATAGCAGAGCTGAAAGAAAACAAGGCAGGGCATTCCAGAAGCACTACAAATGTGGTTTGGGAAAGCTTAGCTCTGAGCCTGCTATAACCATGACATCAATACACCACTAATGATCTGCTTCATTTAGGAGCTGATGAGAAAGAGTACTTTAAATCTTCTCCTCTCTCAAGCAAGCCCATGAGACTGCCACTTCAGAGGGAGATAAGAGCAGGGAGGCAGATCTCAGCTACTGTTCCTGAATGATTTCTCTGAGTTTTTTGAGTTCCCAGCTCTAGATGTTCACAGGATCCCAGGCTCATAGGATGTCAGGGGTTGGAAGGGACCCAAAGAGATCATTGAGTCCAAGGTCCCTGCTAGAGCAGGACCATAGAATCTAGCTCAGGTCACACAGGAACACATCCAGGCAGGCCTTGAAAGTCTCCAGAGAAGGAGACTCCACAACCCCTCTGGGCAGCCTGTTCCAGGGCTCTGTGACCCTTACAGGAAAGAAGTTCCCCCTTGTGTTGAGGTGGAAGCTCCTGTGCTGCAGCTTACATCCACTGCTCCTTGTCCTGTCCCAGGGAACAAGTGAGCAGAGCCTGGCCCCTTCCTCCTGACCCCCAGCCCTCAGATATTTACAGTGTTCATCCTAAAAATAAGGAGAAAACCAAATCAAAACAAAAAAGGCAAAACAAAGACAAAACCAAACCAAAACCAAACCAAACCCAAAAAGGCAAAACAAAGACAAAACCAAACCCAAAAAGGCAAAACAAAGACAAAACCAAACCAAAACCAAACCAAACCCAAAAAGGCAAAACAAAGACAAAACCAAACCAAACCCAAAAAGGCAAAACAAAGACAAAACCAAACCAAAACCAAATCAAACCCAAAAAGGCAAAACAAAGACAAAACCAAACCAAACCCAAAAAGGCAAAACAAAGACAAAACCAAACCCAAAAAGGCAAAACAAAGACAAAGCCAAACCCAACCCAAAAACCCCAACACCAAAAAAAACCAAACAAAAAAAGAAGCCCAAACAAACCAAAACCAAAAGAAAACCCAACCCAAACTAACCAAACAAAAAACCCCAACCCCAAACCAAACAAAGCCCAGCTCAAAACAAGAGAAAAAGAAGCAAACCAACCAAAAAGGAGAAGAAATCTTTTAAGGCTGCAGACAGTGATTTGATCTCAGCATAACATATCTAATAGAAATATTCTACAAGTCTTTCTTCCTGGCTGGACCTCAAAATCCACCTTTATTCCAAAGCACCCTAGTTGGAAGAGCTGGAGTGGATTTTTGGTGGTTCTGCTGAACATAGAATCACAGAACCAAAGAACTGTTGAGGCTGGAAGAAGCTTTTGGGATGCTCAAGTCCAACCACTCACCCAGAGCTCACAGCCCCGCTGCTGCTGCGGGTTGCTCGGCACCACATCCATGCATCCTTTAAACCCCTTCAAGGATGGTGACTCCACCACCTCCCTGGGCAGCCTCTTCCACTGCCTGAGAACCCTTGCTGGGGAGAAATGTTTCCCAATGCTCACCCTGAACCTCCCCTGGCACAACCTGAGACCATGCAGAGCCTTACTGCGTTGCAGTTGACTGAAGAGATCTGGATTTTGCCTTTCCCTGCCCAGAAGACAGTTGGGTTTCAGCTGGTTTCCAGGTGTTAAATGACAGCCAGGGCCCAGCCAGCTTGGTGCATGAGTGTTGTTTACTCGGATAGGGCCCTTGTGGCCGAGAGGCCAAATGGTCCTGTGGGGTGCATTAAGAGGAGTGTGGCCAGCAGGGCAAAGGAGGTTCTCCTCCCCCTCTGCTCTGCCCTGGTGAGACTACATCTGGGATACCAGATCCAGTTCTGGGCTCCCCAGTTCAAGAGGGATAGGGAGAGAGTGTAGTGGAGGCTATGGGGATGCTGAAGGGTCTGGAACCTCTATATGATGAGGAAAGGCTGAGAGCCCTGGGGCTGTTTAGCCTGGAGAAGAGAAGGCTGAGAGGGGATCTGAGCAATGTTAACAAATATCTGAAGGGTTGGTGTCAAGAAGAAGGGGCCAGGCTCTTTTTGTCCTGTGACAGGATAAAGGGCAGTGGACACAAACTGGAACCCAGGAAGTTCCACCTCAACATGAGGAGAAACATATTTGTTTCCCTGGAGCAGGCTGCTCAGTGAGGTTGTGGAGTCTCCATCTCTGGAGAATGTTGTCTGGTCTGGGTGTGACATGCCCTGGGTGACCCTGCTTTGGCAGGGGGGTTGGGCTCAGTGATCTCTGGAGGTGCCTTCCAGCCTCTAGCATGCTGTGGTTCTAGGATGTGCTCCAGGTCTCAGCACAACCCTCTCACCCGACCCGAGTCACGTTTCGGTTTTGTCTCAGTAGTCCCAGCTGTGGCCCCAATAATCTGTGGTGGAGACTGATTGGCATCCTCCAGCCCTTCGTTTCTCAACTGGAATTTTAATCAGACTGCAATTCCTTGAAACCTTCATGTCAGGGAGCACTTCCCTAACCATTAATCAATTGAATTTTTGCCCTCTATTAAGCTGCTTAAATCCACTTCACATCACTGATTGATAAGTTCCATTGCCTGCAGCATGTTGCTGACACACCGTGTGGGGATGGAGGTTTTGTTGGAACCATCAGGGCCATGACACTATTCCAAGGCTGAGAAAAGGAATAAAACAACAAAGCAAAACAATAAACCAGCAGACAGTTTGCATTGTGGCTTTGCAGCTTGCCCATTTTAAATCCCTGGGTTCTTCAGGGATTTGAAAGTGGGTCGTAAATTCATTCCAAAGTGAAATCACTTTCATTGCTCTAATCAGGCAAGGGCTCAATGTCTCTTCTGGGAGGCCACTTCTCAGGCTGCAAGTGGCTTAGCTTCCCTCTGCTCAAACACCCTGCACTGGGGTTTTCTGCTCTCTGTGCTCACTGGGGTTTGTCCTTTTCTTTGGCTGGCTGCTCTGGATGCTCCTGTGCTGGTTGCTCTGGATGCTTGTGTCCTGGTTGCTCTGGATGCTTGTGTCCTGGCTGCTCTGGATGCTTGTGTCCTGGTTGCTCTGGATGCTTGTGTCCTGGTTGCTCTGGATGCTTGTGTCCTGGTTGCTCTGGATGGTTGTGTCCTGGCTGCTCTGGATGCTTGTGTCCTGGCTGTGCTGGATGCTTCTGTGCTGAGGTCCAGATGCATTTTTAATAAGGAAGTTGCTAAGTTCATGGATTCATAGAATGGTTTGAGTTGGAAGGGACCTTAAAGATCATCCAGTTCCAAACCCCCAGCCATGGGCAGGGACACCTCCCACCAGCCCAGGTTGCTCAAGGTCTCATCTAGCCTGGCCTTGAGCATCTCCAAGGAGAGGGCATCCATGATGTCCCTGGGCAACCTGTTCCAGTGTCTCACTCCCAGACTTAAATGCATTTGCCTTGGTCAAGGATTTGAGCACTTTCCCCTTTGGTTGTGTGCTGTTGCCCTGGCAAGTCACTAAAGCTGTTTTTGACCCGAGGTGATAATGTAGCTTCTTCATATTCCCAGTAAACTAATTTGCAGTGTATTACTACAAGGAAACATTTGGTCTTGGGTCAAACCACTTCATTCCCCTCCCCGCTCCCCCCCATTGTTGCTATCCTTCTGCAGTGGAGAGTCACATCTCTCCCCCTCCAGTCTGCTCAGGTGAGACCCCCTCTGGAGCACTGCATCTAGCTCTTGGGCCCCCCACACAAGAAAGACATGGAGCTGTTGGAGCAGGTCCAGAGGAGGCCATGAAGATGATCAGAGGGCTAAAGAAAATCCCCTATGGGGACAGGCTGAGGGAGTTGGGGCTGTTCAGCCTGGAGAAGGCTCCTGGAAGACCTTTAAGCAGCCTTCCAGTAAGTGAAGGGAGCAAGAAGAGAGCTGCAGTACAACATATAAGCCAGATTTGATTATAGTTCATTATCCCAAAGGCTTTTGTGTTGGGAAGGGGAAGGTCAGCTTGCTGGCTTTTATTTTGAAGGAGTTCTACAATGTATGGTAGGCTCTTAGCTTAGTTATTAGGCAAGACAAGGTAGGACTTGGTGGTGGATGTTAGGAAGAAGTTCTTCCCCATGAGGGTGGTGAGAGACTGGCACAGGCTGCCCAGGGAGGTGGTGGAAGCCTCATCCCTGGAGGTGTTTGCAGCCAGGCTGGAGGTGGCTGTGAGCAACCTGCTGTAGTGTGAGGTGTCCCTGCCCATGGCAGGGGCTTGGACCTGGCTGATCCTTGAGGTCCCTTCCAACCCTGACAACTCTATGATAACTCATGAGGTCTCCCCACGCTTGCCCACGGTTACCTAATGCAGTCCTTTCATAACCAACACATGTCCTCATTTGTTTCAGGGGATGTCCTTCCCACTTCCAGTGACATTGCATCCTCCAGTGAACTGCTGAGTGAGGAGGTGGAGAATCAGGGGTCCCATTTATAGCTTTCTAAGTCAATAGAAATAATCCCAGGGGAATTTTGAAAGAGGTCTTTAATTACTTAACACTGACCCTGGGAAGTAATCTCCTGTCAAAGGGAGCTGTAGAGCAGGGCAGCTTCACCTGAAGCTTTCTTATGCTGTTTAAAGAAGGCAAACACCCCCCTCCTCCCCCAGAATTGTATTTATTGTTCTCAAGAATAGATTTGTTTGGACATTAAATTGCTAGGCCCATTCAAATGACCACTTTTCCACAACAGTAAACATCTACAGATGTGAGGGGGGAGCTCCTGCAGAAACACAACAGGATTTTTCTTCAGGCCCTGGCAGCATTTCAGAGCAGGAAGACACAAACTTGGTTTTTTTCTCTTCTTCTCTTTTGGGTTATGTCATCTGAAATTTAGCCCAAGGGCCACAAGAAGTGTTGGTGCCAACTGCAAAATTCTGTGGGGGGGGGAAACCACACTGAACTACATCTGGAGAAGAGAAGGCTCCAGGGAGAACTTCTAGTGACCTTTCAGCACCTCAAAGGGGGCTACAAGACAGCTGGGGAGGGGCTTTTTACAAGGGGTAGTGATAGGACAGGAGGCAATGGCTTTGAGCTGGAAGAGGGCAGATTTAGGCTGGAGATTAGGAAGAAATCCATTCCAGTGAGGGTGGGGAGACACTGGAACAGGTTGCCCAGGGAGGCTGTGGATGCCTCCTCCCTGGAGTTAGAATCATAGAATCAGTCAGGGTTGGAAGGGACCACAAGGATCATCCAGTTCCAACCCCCCTGCCATGGGCAGGGACACCTCACACTAGATCAGGCTGCCCAGAGCCTCATCCAGCCTCGGCTTAAACACCTCCAGGGATGGGGCCTCAACCACCTCCCTGGACAACCCATTCCAGGGCTTCACCACTCTCACGGTGAAGAACTTCCTCCTCACCTCCAGCCTGACAGAGGGCTCGGAACTGGCTGATCCTTGAGGTCCCTTCCAGCCTAAACCATTCCACATTTCTATGATTCTACATCTTGACCTTAGCTCAGTAATTCTGAGCTGAAAATGCTCTTCAGCTGGGTGACTTTTCCTTCTGCCCTCCCACCAGTCAGTCAGTGCAGCACTAAGTACTGGCACCGGTGAAAAACCGGCAGTCGGTAGAGTGTTAAAAGAGGTTTTAATTTGCTTCAGAGACTCGAGCCTTTGCTGTTTGCTCCTCCAGATTTGTGTTTTCACCCCCCCTGCAACCTAAAAAGAGTAGCCTGTGATTCACCACTTCCCTATAGACATTCACTAAGCAGCTTTCAATTTGCATTCAGGCTGCTTCTCGTAAACTCACTGCCACAAGTGAAGCCCTTAGAACCACGGACTTGTTTTGGCTGGCAAAGGTCTTAAAGATCATTTAGACTAACCACCAACCTTCCTCAGAGGCTCAAAAACAATATCTCCAGGAGGATTTCTGGGATAACCTTTCTTTTAATCACTATTCTTAGGCTTCTGTGTTTGCTTTCCTCTCTGCCCGTTGCTCATTCTGTGCATGTTTGCCTTTCTTGCTGTTGCTTCCTCTGCTGTGTTTGCCATTCTCTGCCCATCCTATTTCCTCAGTGTTTGCCTTTCTCCTGCCTGCTTTTAACTCATCTTTGCTTCTCTTACAGCATTCTGTGTGCTGATGCTCTCTGGAGGTGCAGGGTTAGGTCTGGCAATCAGCAGCTCAGCGGCTGAGTCACTGATCACCCCGAGCTAATGCTGCATCTCTGGTGTCCTCTCATCACCTTTCTCAGCCTGCTTCCTTCTGCTGCTCCAAGGATTTGTTGAACCACTGTGTCAGGGTAGGAAAATAGCACGAGCTTGCTCTGAGATGCTTCTTTCCCCACTGTGGTCTAGCTTGCTCCCTCTTGGCCTTGCCAGAAGCTGTAATATCCTCCCTGCTTTGCCTGCAAACGAGCCCATACATTGCTGATGAAGTCCAATCCTTTTACTCCAAGGATAGTGTGGCCAGAAGCTCTAGGGATGGGACTGTCCCCCTCTGCTCAGCTATGGTGAGGCCACACCTGGAATACTGGGTTCAGCTTTGGACCCCTCACTACAAGAAGGACATTGAGGTGCTGGAGTGGGTCCAAAGAAGAGCAACCAAGTTGGTGAAGGAATGGTTGAGGGAACAAGTCTGGTGAGGAATGGTTGAGGGAACTGGGGTTGTTCAGCCTTCAGAAGAGGAGGCTGAGGGGAGACCTCATCACTCTCTGTAATTCCCTGACAGGAGGTTGGACTGAGGTGAGGGTTGGTCTCCTTTCACATGCAACAAGTGACAGGGCAAGAGGAAACAGCCTCAGGTTGTGCCAGGGGAGGTTCAGGTTGGGTATCAGGAAAAAGTTCTTCCCAGCAAGGGTTCTCAGGCAGTGGAAGAGGCTGCCCAGGGAGGTGGTGGGGTCACCATCCTTGAAGGGGGTTAAAAGATGCATGGATGTGGTGTTGAGGGATGTGGTTTACTGGCAGTGGCTCAGCAGCAGTGGCAGGGTTGTGAGCTCTGGGTGAGAGGTTAGAATTGATGATCTCAGAGGACTCTTCCCACTCCAGCAGGTTTATGGTTCTGTGATTCTAAAGGGAATGTGCTGATCACAACTGTGCTCATGTGTTACTAACACCACAGGACTGGCACAGTCCAACCTGGTCTGGTCTATTCTAGTCTATTCTACTCTACTCTACTCTACTCTACTCTACTCTACTCTACTCTACTCTACTCTACTCTACTCTATCCTATCCTATCCTATCCTATCCTATCCTATCCTATCCTATCCTATCCTATCCTACTCTACTCTACTCTACTCTACTCTACTCTACTCTACTCTATTCTATTCTATTCTATTCTATTCTATTCTCTCGTGGCTGGGAGGCTGTGGCATGTGGTGAAGGGAGCTGAACAGCCTTGTCCAATTCACTGCCTCTGCCAGGGGCTGAATGGATGTGTAACTGATCTGTCACCCTGAATCAGAGAATGAAAACAGACATGGCAGAAGTGCACAGCCTCACACCTTCAGAGAATAAGTGCTGTGCTCTCTCCTTGAATAAGAGTCTTATTTTACAGAATACAGAATGCAGAATTAACCAGGTTGGAAAAGAGCTTTGAGATCATCCAGTCCAACCTATCACCCAACACCTCATGACAAACTAAACCATGGCACCAAGTGCCTCATCCAGGCTCTTCCTAAACACTTCCAGTGGTGGTGACTCCACCACCTCCCTGGGCAGCACATCCCCATGGGCAATCTCTCTTGCTGGGAAGAATTTCTTTCTCACCTCCAGCCTAAACCTCCTCTGGCACAGCTTGAGACTGTGTCCTCTTGTTCTGTCCCTTGAGCTCATTTCTAAAGCAGAGCTTGAAGTCTTAAAAAAAATATAATAAAAGAAGAATAGCACAAAATCTCTCTGACTCTGGAAATCTTTTCATAAAAGGAAGATACTATTGGAAGGAAGAAGTTCTTCCCCAGGAGGGTGGTGAGAGCCTGGCACAGGCTGCCCAGGGAGGTGGTGGAAGCCTCATCCCTGGAGGTGTTTGCAGCCAGGCTGGAGGTGGCTGTGAGCAACCTGCTGCAGTGTGAGGTGTCCCTGCCCATGGCAGGGGGGTTGGAGCTGGCTGATCCTTGAGGTCCCTTCCAACCCTGACAATTCTATGATCCTATGAAATCCTGTGGGATTTTACAGGATTTTGGCAGTTCTGGGTCTGGCTTTCAGAACAGTTAAGTGATTGTAGCTCCTTTTATACCCAGTGTGAGCCCTTGCTGCTCATCTTACTTTGAAAGTAGGTCTTCAGTCCACATTCAGTCAGCTTGATGCTGGAAGAGAGGAGACTTAGACTGGAGGAGAGGAAGAAATCCTTTGCAGTGAGGGTGGTGAGACACTGGAGCAGGTTGCCCAGGGAGGTGGTGGAAGCCTCATCCCTGGAGGTATTCAAAGCCAGGTTGGATGAGTCCTTGATCTGGTGTGAGGTGTCCCTGCCCATAGCAGCAGGGTTGGAACTGGATGATGCTTGGGGTCCCTTCCAACCCTAACAATTCTGTGATTCTCAGATTTCTGGGTGGAAAGAAAAAAACCAACAAAAACCCACCCCAGAATAGTTTTAGGAAGGCAATGGCTGCATGTTGATGGAATCACAATGGAAGGTCACTGATTGAATGACCTCCAGTCTGTTGCTGTTCCTTCTCAAAGCAGCAGCAGCAGCAGCAGCATTGAAGGTAACAAGGTTATAACTGGCGTTGGGACACAGAGGAAAATGAAATTAACCTATGAGAAGTCACTCCATAGGAAACTTCAAACAAGAATAAATTGAGAATGGGCAGTGGGACCTTAGCTATCCTAGCTTGATCAGGAAAACCCCACAGTCTTTGAGGGGACATGGCCAATACGAATCTGCAGATGGATTAAAAACCTCTTCCTGTAAAAGCTGTCTTTCAGGGGGCACAGACAGTGCAAATTTACAGATGGATTAAAAACATCTCCCTGTCAAAAAAGAAATCTTTCAGGGGACATAGCCAGCACAAATGTAGAGATTAATTAAACACATCTTCCTGTAAGAAAAGTCTTTCAGCAGGCATAGACAGTACAAATTTACAGATGGATTAAAACCATCTTCCTGTTAGAGTTATCAGAGAGCATGGAATTGTTAGGGTTGGAAGGGACCTCAAGGATCAGCCAGTTCCAACCCCCCTGCCATGGGCAGGGACACCTCACACTGCAGCAGGTTGCTCACAGCCACCTCCAGCCTGGCTGCAAACACCTCCAGGCAGGAGGCTTCCACCACCTCCCTGGGCAACCTGTGCCAGACTCTCACCACCCTCCTGGGAAAGAACTTCTTCCTAACATCCAATCTCAATCTCCCCACTTCTAATTTTGCTCCATCCCCCCCACTCCTATCACTCCATGACACCCTCCAAAGTCCCTCCCCAGCTTTCTTGGAGCCCCCTACAGATACTGGAAGGCCACAATTAGGTCTCCTGGGAGCCTTCTCTTCTCCAGACTGAACAGCCCCAACTCCTTCAGCCTGTCCTCATAGGAGAGCAGCTCTGCACCCATCTATGGCTCCATCTGTGGAACTGTCAGCTTGACTTCTTTCACAAATGCTAATCTCAGCCCACACCATTAACTTCTTTCTTCCCCTCCCCAGATCCCGTTCTTTGCCCTGACATTAGCACTCATTAGCTGGTGGAACATAAAAGGTTCTTTCTGCAAGTGGCTCCTACAAAACTGGTCTCTAAGAGAGAAGAACATGTCCAGACTTAATGCTGGAGATAATCCTTGCTGGGACAAAAGTAATTTCTATGTTAAAGGGAGGGGGGGAAAAAAGTATCTTTAATAGAACTGTCTTTAAAAACCCCAAAGGAATGTTTCCCTCAGTCATGTTTTGTTCTGACTGAACTTTGCTCAGTTCTTCTTGCAGCCCCAGAGGGAAAAGAAATCCACAAACCACCTCTCATTTGCATTCCTATTAATCTGCTGCCCTGACTGCAGTCCTTAACTGGTGCCACCACCTAGTCTTCTGTCTGAAACAGTGCCAGTGGGGACTGGCACATCAGTTATGACAAGTCAGCACCAGCTTCAGTCTGTAGGACCTCAGGTCTTCTCCACAAGAACAGACAGCAAGGGAAGTGGAAAGGATGTCAAGGGTGAGATCTGTGGTACTGAGGACGTGATGCATCAGCTCCAATCTCACAGACCTTGCTGGCTGTCAAAATGAAGAACTGCTGCTAGCAGGTAATTGTTCCCACACAAGGTGTTCCTGCTTCAACTTCCCCTCCTCATCTGCTCTTCTCTGCTCAGGCCTCATCTGGATTACTGCATCCTGTTCTGGGCTCCCCAGTTCCATAAGGACAAAGAACTACTGGAGAGAGTCCAACAGAGAGCCACTGAGACAGTCAGGGGATTGGAACATAGACTTTGCAAGGAAGGGCTGAGAGACCAGGGGCTGTTTAGCCTGGAGAGGAGGAGACTCTCAGGGGATCTCACTGATGCTTATCAAGATCGAAAGGCTGAGTGTCAGGACAGAGGGTGGTGGCTGCCAGTGGTGTGCAGTGACAGGACAAGAGGCAATGGACACAAACTGGAACACAGGAGGCTCCACATAAAGACAAGGAAAACACTCTTCACTTTGAGGGTGGCACCCTCACAGCAAAGAAGTAGAAGGGCAGGAGACCCTCCCTTGACCTGCTGGCCACACTCTTCTTGATGCACCCTGGGATACCAGTGGCCCTCTTGGCCACAAGGTCGCATTGCTGTCCCATGGATAATTTGCAGCCCACCAGGAGACCAAGGTCCAGGAAGCTGCTTTCCAGCAGCTCAGCCCCCAGTCTGTACTGGTGCAGGAGGTTGTTCTTGCCCAGGTTCTGCCCTTGCAGCCTGTGGTCTGTCACTGTGAGGTGGAACTCTGCACGGGAAGGCTGGGATGGCAGCACAGAGGTGTGCAGTTTTAGGGCTAGGGTGATGATTTTTCACCTTGTCAAAGGCAATGTTTTAAGGCTCTTCCTCCAAATGCCTTCCTAGCTCCAAAACATCACTGAGGCCAGTTTCCCTCTCCCGAGGCAGGCAGTTGCAGAATGTCTCCGTGCTCACAGAAGGGGGTGAGTGATTCAGCCAGGCAGCTGGGATCAATGAGCTGAGCAGCCTCCAGCATGCCACGAACAGAACAAAAAGATTGGGGACGTCTGAATGAGGGAGCTCAGCTGTCACCATTCTGGAAACTGCAGGGCGAGAAAGCTGTGCTCTCCCTCCCCCCACATTTGCATAGGACATCTCCCACATCAAGGATCCCTTCTGACACTTCCAATGGACACAGATTCACAGAGTGCATCGAGTTGGAAGGGACCCTCAAAGGTCATCTTGTCCAGCCCCCCTGCCCTCATCAGGGGCACCTCCAACTAGAGCAGGCTGCCCAGGGCTACATCAAATTTGACCTTGGGTGTCTCCAAGGGATGTGGCCTCCACCACCTCTCTGGCCAGCCTGTTCCAGTATTTCACCACTCTTCTGGTGCAGAACTTCTTCCTAATGTCCAATATAAATCTCCCCTGCTCCAGTTTCAAACCACTGTCCCTTCTGAACAGTCCCTCCCCAGCTTTCCTGTAGGTCCCCTTCAGATCTGGAAATGCAGCTCTGAGGTCTCCCTGGAGCCTTCCCTTCTGCAGGCTGAAGCAGCCAGAGGTAAGGGAGGAATCAGGCAGCGGCGTCCCAGAGCACTCTGCTGTTGCCAAGCAGATTATGTGCTGTAATCTGCAGGCACTGAACCGTGTGTGAGTGATGAGGAAGCTCTCCTTAGCTTTGGTTTCACCTCCCCCCCGGGAGCGGAGATGTTTCCGGGCTGCTAATGTCACAGCGTGACCTGTTAATAACCTGCCAGAGGCTTCCTCCACCCCGCTCCTCCTGCTGCTCCCCCAGGACTTGGCAGCTGCTGTCCCAGGGATCCGATGCCTGGCTTCTCTGCGGTTCATTGAGAAAAAAACCCAAGCATGTGGCCTGAGGTTCCCCTGCTGACTGTCTGGGGATGATGATTTCTACCATCTGCGCTGGCTGCCCGCGGCTGCCGGAAACACCGAGGTGTACGTTTGCTGCTGGCCATACGTGGGATTCCTGATGAAACCTCAGCTGCTGGCCAACTGTCTGCAACTCTCAGATGGGTTTGGATGATCTTTCCATCCAAGGGGGGGCTCAAGGAGGGAGGGGAGCACTTTGTTTAACTCTTGAATCTGAACCACGGCGCAGCACGTGCACGGTCGCGGGGGACAAAGCCGCTGCGCACGGCGGCAGCTGCGGTGCCTGCACGTGTGCCAGGGCTGTACCAGTTCAACACAGCCCAGGCTGGGTGCTTCCAGGCTAAATTTACCAGCCTCCACTCAGATTTATCTTACTGCAGCTCACTTAGAAGCCCCTGGGGTTGCAGCAGAGGTTTATCTGATGCCTTTGCTTCTGCTCTGCGTTGGAGGCAGCGATTCATAGATCGGTAGATGACAAAGGGCTGCTTGTGAAATCATAGAGTTAGGGGATCATAGACTCATGGAGGCATGGAATCAGAGAATTGTCAGGGCTGGAAGGAACCTCAAGGATCAGCCAGTTCCAACCCCCCTGCCATGGGCAGGGACACCTCACACTACAGCAGGTTGCTCACAGCCACCTAGAGCAGGTTGTTCCAAGCCCCATCCAACCTGGCCTTAGGATCACAGAATCCTGGAGTTGTTTCAAACAACAAACAAACAAAGCAACACAAAACAGCCAAACCCAACCAACCTTAATCCTCAAACTGCTTAGGTGTTAGCCTGGAGCTTTTTGAGGGAAACTTGCAGGTTCCTTTCTTCCCTGCCTAGATCTCTGCAGCACTGAAGAGAGGATCTGACAGATGGAGACAGCTTCTAACAATATACTCGAAGCTCTGGAAGACTAAAAATGAGTAATCAAAACCATGCCAAAAAGTGAGTTTTTCATGAATCTATCTAAAAATATATGTGACAGAGAATTTCTTTCCCCTCCTTTCCACTCCTCCTCCTCCTCCTCCTCTTCTTGCTTTTTTTTTTGTGCAGGAATGTGGGCATTTATATTTAGCTGGATCTCATTCTGTGTGATTTCCCTTCTCTGGTAGTCACATCACATCTTGGGTTGCAGGCACAAGTGACGTCAGGTGTTGCAAAAAGTCACTGCTGAATATGTTAAGAGGCAGGGAACTAGAAATAAAGCATGGAGATCCCAAAGTGAAGCACATCCAGGAATAATTCATGGAGATCCCAAAGTGAATCACACCAAGGAATAAAGCATGGAGATCCCAAAATGAATCACACCAAGCATGGAGATCCCAAAGTGAAGTACACCAAGGAATAAAGCATGGAGGTCCCAAAGTGAAGCACATCCAGGAATAATTCATGGAGATCCCAAAGTGAAGCACATCCAGGAATAAAGCATGGAGATCCCAAAGTGAATCACACCAAGGAATAAAGCATGGAGATCCCAAAGTGAATCACATCAAGCATGGAGATCCCAAAGTGAAGCACATCCAGGAATAATTCATGGAGATCCCAAAGTGAATCACACCAAGGAATAAAGCATGGAGATCCCAAAGTGAAGCACATCCAGGAATAAAGAATGGAGATCCCAAAGTGAAGCACATCAAGCATGGAGATCCCAAAGTGAAGCACATCCAGGAATAAAGAATGGAGATCCCAAAGTGAAGCACATCAAGCATGGAGATCCCAAAGTGAAGCACATCCAGGAATAAAGAATGGAGATCCCAAAGTGAAGCACATCAAGCATGGAGATCCCAAAGTGAAGCACATCCAGGAATAAAGAATGGAGATCCCAAAGTGAAGCACATCAAGCATGGAGATCCCAAAGTGAAGCACATCCAGGAACAAAGCATGGAGATCCCAAAGTGAATCACATCAAGCATGGAGATCTCAAATCACACCAAGGAGTAAAACATGGAGATCTCAAAGTGAATCACACCAAGAAGCAAAATATGTGGATCCCAGAGTGAATCACACCAAGGAATTAAACTTGGAGGTCCCAAAATGAACCAGATCAAGAGATAAAACATAGAGATCCCAGAGTGAATCACACCAAGGAATTAAACTTGGAGATCCCAAAATGAACCAGATCAAGAGATAAAACATAGAGATCCCAGACTGAATCACACCACGGAATGAAATGTGGAGATTCCAAAGTGAATCTAACCCTCAAATTCTTTTGCCATACTTCACTGTAGATGGGATTCAGATTTTGATGAGGCTCTTCCATTGCAGAATTATCCTGAAATGGAAAACAACCCCAAAGCCTGCAATTTGCAGGCCTCCAGTGGTGAGTGTAATCATGCTCCAAGGGACAGAACTAAATGCTTCTCTCCTTCTGTCACTTGAAATATTTCTCTGAGGCTTAGAGGGCTATTAGAGGGATCTGAGTATACATAGCTGTGGGAACACTTGGCCAGAAAGGATTCTTGCTTGCTTGCTCTTGAGAGCTGGCTGTTGCACTGAATACTCAGTCATCTGTGCCACAAACCCTAACTGGATTAGAGGGAATGCTGAGGAGAGCATCACAGATGATGGAGGAGGAAATGGCTGCCAGAGCAGTTTTGTTGCTAGAACAACATCAGAAAGCCATAGAACTGTACAGCTGCTGAGCTTGGAAGAGCCCTTTGGGATCAGCAAGACCAACCACTCCCCTAGAGCTCACAATCCTACCACAGCTGCTAAGCCACTGCCACTAAACCACATCCACATGCCCTTAAATCCCTCCAGGGTTGGTGACTGGGCAGTCTGTGCCACTGCCTGAGAACCCTTGCTGGGGAGAAAATTTCTCTTCTCTCTAGCATCAAGTGATAGAAGGAGAGGAACAGAAAGAGTAATTGGCCACTGGAATGTGCTGCCCAGGGAGGTGGTGGAGTCCCCATCCCTGGAGGTGGTCAGAAAAGGCTTGGATGTGACACTTGGAGCCATGGTTTAGTTGTCAGGAGGTGTTAGGTATTAGGTAATAGGTTGGACTTGATGATCTCTGAGGTCTATTCCAACCTTATTGATTCTGTGATTCTGTGATCTCTGAGGTCTTTTCCAGACTGGTTGACTCTATGAATCCATGAAGTGGCCTGGAATTGCGCCAGGGGAGGGATAGGTTGGAGATGAGGAAGAATTTCTTTGCTGCAAGAGTGGTCAGGGAACTAGAAATAAAGCATGGAGATCCCAAAGTGAAGCACATCCAGGAACAGGCTGCCAGGGAGCCACATCCAGAAACAGGAACAGGCTGCCCAGGGAGGTGGTGGAGTCCCCATGCCTGGAGGTGTTCAAGAAACCTGTGGCCATGGCACTTGGGGACATGGCTTGATGGCTGTGGTGGGGTTGGGTTGCTGGTTGAACTGGATGATCTTAGAGGGCTTTTCCAACCCAAACACTCTCCTGGTTCTGCCTGTAAGTTCCTTTCCAGCTCAAGCCAGTTAGTGATTCTCTGACTGTAGGAATTCCCAAACCTTGTGCCAGAGATATTTTTCACTTTTACTTTTCCCCCTAGCAACTGAGAGCAGAGAACATGGCTGTGCCTCTGGTGTGCCTTTTGCATTTCTAGGAACACACACAAGTAATTATTCTGGAAGTGTTCACAGCTGAGGAGACAGGAATGACCTCCCCAAAAGGCTGGCTCACTTCCCCCCACCAGGCCCTCCTCAGAGACACTTGCCCATTAATGGCAAGCCCAGAGTTTCAGTTTCAGTGGATGCAGATCTTTATTCTGGGTACAGCTGATGGAGTGAGTCACAGCTCTGCTAAGCACAGCCTGGCACTGTGCCTCCAAACAAAACCCAAGCCCCAACACCTTCTGGATTCATTCAAGCCAAACAGATTTTCCTTACTGCTTTGCTTCTGCTATTTTAAGAGCAGGATAAGAGGACAATGGCAATAGGTGGAATTAAAAAGCCATGCTTGTCCCTGTGTGAGCAGGGAATGAAAGCCCCAGCTATGACAGGAAGGATCTGGTGGTGCTGGAAGGTGTCCAGAGGAAGGCCATGAGGATGAGCAGAGGGCTGGAGCTGCTCTGCTATGAGGACAGGCTGAGGGAGTTGGGGTTGTGCAGGCTGGAGAAGAGAAGGCTCCCAGGAGACCTAATTGTGGCCTTCCAGGATCTGCAGGGGGCTACAAGAAAGCAGAGGCAGAGGGGTTGGAACTGGCTGATTCTTGAGGTCCCTTCCAACCCTGACAATTCTCTGATTCTATGATTGGTGACTACAAAGGAAGGTTGTCCAGTGAGGAGCAGCAGGAGCTCAGGTCTGTGTGACTCCAACAGGGAACAATGTGATCACAGCCCCAACCTTCCCAGGGGCTGTGAATAAGAAGCTGAAAGAAAGGAAGGAAACAGGACCACGTCCTCCCTTGGTGTGAAATGTCAGAGCTCTGCTGAAGGAAGTGGGGCTTTGCTTAATCACCTTAGGTAAGGATTGCAGCTGCTCAGTGCTTTCCCCACATGGACCCTTGCCAGCCTGCTGGGTAGAGAATCACACAGTCAGGGACCTTATAGATCATCTTTGCAGTGAGGGTGGTGAGGCGCTGGAACAGCTTGCCCAGGGAGGCTGTGGATGCCTCCTCCTCACTGGAGGTGTTCAAGGCCAGGCTGGATGAAACCTTGAGCAAGCTGGGCTGGTGGGAGGTGTCCCTGCCCATGGCAGGGGGGTGGGAAGTGGATGATCTTTAATGTCCCTTCCAGCCCAAACCATTCCATGAATCTATGAATTTATGTTTATGATTTTATCTTTCTGTTTTGTCCTGCAGGGAGCTTGAAGATCATCTGGCTCCAAGAGGAGGATTTCCATTAGATGATCTTTAAAGTCTCTTCCAAGATAAACAATTGTGTGAGTCTATGAGTGCCTGGGGGTCACAGTAGAATGGATTCATGGTGCAGAGCAAAGCCCTGCTCTGTGTGGCTCTCTGAATGAAGCTTTGCTGCAATCCAGCAACAAGCTAGGAGTGGATTGTCTGAGTGACCTGCAGATTTGAATTCTTCCAAGCACCTCTGATCAATTTCCAGCCCAAATCATTCTCTGATTCTGTTACCTGAAGGAGGAGAAGACAGTCTCAGCTTCTTCTAAGTGTCCATTGCACTCCACTGTCAGACTGCAACATGCCTGAAGGCCTGGTTGATAGTAGGCTGAACATGAGCCAGCAGTGTGCCCAGGTGGCCAAGAAGGCCAAGGGCATCCTGGCCTGCATCAGGAACAGTGTGGCCAGCAGGAGCAGGGAGGTCATTCTGCCCTGTGCTCAGCACTGGTTAGGCCACACCTGGAGTCCTGTGTCCAGCTCTGGGCTCCTCAGGTTAGGAAAGATGTTGAGGTGCTGGAAGGTGTCCAGAGAAGGGCAACAAAGCTGGGGAGGGGTCTGGAGCACAGCCCTGGGAGGAGAGGCTGAGGGAGCTGGGGTTGCTTAGCCTGGAGGAGGCTCAGGGGAGACCTTCTTGCTCTCTCCAACTCCCTGAAGGGAGGTTGTAGCCAGGTGGGGGTTGGTCTCTTCTCCCAGGCAGCCAGTACCAGAACAAGAGGACACAGTCTCAAGCTGTGCCAGGGGAGGTTCAGGCTGGATGTTAGGAAGAAATTCTTCCCAGCAAGGGCCATTGGGATGTGCTGCCCAGGGAGGTGGTGGAGTCCCCATCCCTGGAAGTGTTTAGGAAGAGTCTGGCTGAGGCACTTGGTGCCATGGTTTAGTTGATCAGATGGTGTTGGGTGATAGGTTGGACTCAATGATCTTGAAGGTCTTTTCCCATCTGGTTAATTCTATTCTCTCTTTTTGCTTTTACCTGAGTCCTGCTTTTCCATTCAAGCACACAAGGGCATTCCTCAGGCTCTGAGGGCTGTGCTGCTGTTTGCTGCAGCACAAGATGCAAAATGAAATCTGCAGAAGCAAATCTGTTTTTGGCTCTCCAGTCTCCCTAGGAGTGTTTGTGTCTGGGGTCCACTGTTAGTTCACTTGAGATGGAGAAGGAGAAGCAGAAACCAGACTTGTCCTTGTTCCACATAAATGCTCCTGCACAGTTTGGCAGCTGCACTTTGCAGAGTCATTTCCTGTGAGTCAGTAAAAGCTCTCAAAGAGCAGGAGCACTTGTGCCAAACTGCAGAAGTAATACCTGCTTTTATGGTTTCCAGTCCTAGGGGAGGCATTTTTCTCTCTCTGCATTTCCATAGTAATCTACTGCAAGGCACTGGATGCTGTTTTCCCCAATTCTCCCTCAATTCCCACAGCTTCTCTCATTCAACAGAGGGGTTTGGGTGTTTTTTCAGGGATGGTGTGCACACCATTCCTCTGCCAGGTGGGTAAAGGTTGAGTTCAGCTCCATGTCCTTGTTCACACTGTCTCCTAGTGTGCAAGTGGAACCCAGAGAAGAAGGCAGTGGAGAAACAGCACAACAAATGCAACTAACTAGAAGAAACAATCATAGAACCATAGAATTCTTTGGGTTGCAAAAGAGCTCTAAGATCATCCAGTCCAACCATCAACCCAGTTGGAAAAGAGCTCTAAGATCATCCAGTCCAACCATCAACCCAGTTGGAAAAGAGCTCTAAGATCATCCAGGCCAACCACCAACCCTGTTGGAAAAGAGCTCTAAGATCATCCAGTCCAACCACCAACCCTGTTGGAAAAGAGCTCTAAGATCATCCAGTCCAACCACCAACCCAACACCACTATGACCATTAAACCCTGTGCCCAAGTGCCATGGCCATGCATTTCTTGGGCACCTCCAGGGATGGTGACTCCACCACCTCCCTGGGCAGCCTGTTCCACTCTTGCAGCAAGGAAATTGTTCTTAACACCCAAAGTGGATGGGTCCTTGGTCAAATTGCACTAACATATCCATTGTTAAGGAAGAATGAAAGGCTGTTGTTCATCCAGTGTTGCACCCCTGGAGCCTGAAATCACCTCTTAACTACACAGGGAGTGTAAATAATGTCTGTTCCAGCTGCCCAACAGCACAAACTGATGTGCTCAGCTCCATTCTCAGGGGCCAGGAAGCAGGCTGTTTGCTGTGCTCCTTGCTGTGCCAGGGCAGCCAGGATGTGGAACAAGGCTGTATTTGCTCAAGAAGTTCTTTGCTGCTGTGGGAACCCTGCTGTAATGTGCTGGCAAAGGGATTCTCCTGCACTCATGGGCTACAAGAAGAGAACACAGGAAGGAATAAACCCCTGCACCAGTACAGAGAGGAAAGCAGCTCTGCAGAGAAGGATCTTAGAGTGCTGGTGGACAGCAAGTTGACCATGGGACGGCAATGTGCCCTTGTGGCCAAGAAGGCCAAAGGTATCCCTGTGTGCATCAAGAAGAGTGTGGCCAGCAGGTCAAGGGAAGTTCTCCTGCCCCTTGACTCTGCTCTGGTGAGACCACACCTGGAGCATTGTGTCCAGTTCTGGGCTCCCCAGTTCAGGAGGGGCAGGGAAACACTGGAGAGAGTCCAATGGAGGCTGTGAGGATGCTGAAAGGACTGCAACATCTGTGTGATGAGGAAGGGCTGAGAGCTCTGGGGCTGTTTAGCCTGGAGAAGAGAAGGCTGAGAGGGGATCTGAGCAATGGTTACAAGTATCCGAGGGGCAGGTGGCAAGAAGAAGGAGCCAGGCTCTTTCCAGGGGTGCCCTGTGACAGGAGAAGGGGAAAGTTCCATTCACAGGCAACACACACACTACCAGGGGTCTGAATCCCTTCAATGACATGGTCATGACAGCCCAGCTAGAGCACTGTGTTCAGTTTGGAGACCCCAAATCAAGGACCACAGAGTGTTGTAGTGGGTCCAAAGGAGGCCTTGAAGATGATCAGAGGCATGGAGAACCTCTCCTGTGTGAACAGGCTGAGAGTGGGGGCTGTTCAGCCTGGAGAAGAGAAGGCTGCAGGGAGACCTTAGAGCAGCCTTCCAGTGCCTGAAGGAGCTCCAGGAGAGCTGGGGAGGAACTTTTGACACAGGCTGGGAGTGACAGGAGGAGAGGCAATGGATTGAAGCTGGAAGAGGGGAGATTTAGAGTGGAGATTAGGAAGAAATTCTTTGCAGTGAGGGTGGTGAGACTCTGGCACAGGCTGCCCAGGGAGGCTGTGGATGTCCCCTCCCTTGAGGTGTTCAAGGCCAGGCTGGATGAAGCCTTGAGCAACCTGGGATGGTGGGAGGTGTCCCATTGCAGGGGGGTTTGGAACCTGATGGTCTTTAATGTCCCTTCCAACCCAATCCATTCTGTGACATGCCAACTCAAATGCCTCCACAACACCTTAGGCAGTGGAAATGCCACCACCTGGTGGCTGCCTCCCTGCTGAAAGGCTGAGTGGTGGAGGTGGTGTGAGGGATTGAGCCTCCACCTCTGCTCAGTGAGGAAATCCTGCTTTAGATTTAGAGATTAAGGCTCCCTGGAAATCTTCTCTCCTGGGCAGTGTCTCACTTCACAGACATGCCAGAGTCGGCAGGGCAGAGCAGCAGACACCAGAGCCAATGTCCTTTGTGGGCTTATGGTTGTTGTTGGGTGGGTTTTTTATGGTGTGGTTTTATTGCTGAGAAGCTTGTGATGTTCAAGTACTCAATGCAAGCACTGCTTCTGGTTGCCTCCTTTTAGGAGGACTTGGAAGGACAGAGTCATGAGGTGGCTCCTTGAAGAAACAAAGACAGAGGCTGGCTGCACTCTTCTTGACCACGAAGCCTTCTCCTTCTCCTCCTGTTTAAATGCTACAGGCTTTTGGAAGGGAAGGTTTGCCACCAGCAGAAGCTTCTTTCCTTCCTATTCCTGGGGAATCTTTACCTCTCATATATTTTTCCCCCCTTGCTGTCAGTGTCACTTTGTCCCAGTGTGGTGGGTTGAAGTTTTCCCCCCAGCATTAACTTCAGTCCCTTCAGCACAGAATCATAGAATCAATAAGGTTGGAAAAGACCTCAGAGATCATCAAGCCCAGCCTGTCACCCAGCACCTCCTGACAACTAAACCATGGCTCCAAGTGCCACATCCAGGCCTTTTTGGAACACCTCCAGGGATGGTGACTCCACCACCTCCCTGGGCAGCACATCCCAATGGCCAATCTCTCTTGCTGGGAAGAATTTCTTCCTAACATCCAGCCTAAACCTCCCCTGGCACAGCTTGAGACTGTGTCCTCTTGTTCTGGTGCTGCTTGCCTGGGAGAAGAGAGCAAACCCCACCTGGCTACAACCTCCCTTCAGGTAGTTGTAAGGTCTCCCAAAACTAGCCTAAAACTCCTGTGCCCAGAGAAAGGCTTTCATGAAGGTGTAGTTCCATGTGCACCCTTCTGGAGTAGCTCAATGAGTTTTGCTGTGCTTGCCACCAGCTTGCAATAAAAAGCAAAAAGAAAAGGAAACAACCTCTCAAAAGAGCTCCTCTGTGCCTCTCTCTCAAGAGGGTGGCAGAGGGACAGAGATGATCTCAATGAAGCCACTTTGAAGTGACCCTAGGACAGAAGACAATGGAAGAGATCTTTATGAGAAACACCCCAGAGTGATAAACTTTGAGCAAGTCAGAGGTAGTCATGCCTGAGCTGACCTTGCAAACCAGCCTGTGATCAGCTTGCTGACAATGGGAAGAGATTCTTTCCAGTGAGGGTGGGGAGACACTGGCACAGGTTGCCCAGGGAGCTGGGGGATGCCTCCTCCCTGGAGGTGTTCAAGGCCAGGCTGGATGAGGCCATGAGCAACCTGGGCTGGTGGGAGGTGTCCCTGCCCCATGGCAGGGCTTGGGAACTGGATTGGGCTTGGTCCCCTCCAACCCCAACCATTCTATGCATCTATGAACCTATGTGTTGTGCTGTAGTGACCTTAAAGGCCACCTAGCTCCAGCAGGAGGCTTGGCATTAGATGCTCTTTAAAGCCTCTTCCCAGGCAAACCATTGCACGATTCTGTGAGTGCCTGGAGGTGGCAGTGAAATGGATGCTGCCCTGTGTGGCACAGCAGAGCTGCAGAGTGCTTCCTCAGCACTGGGGAAACCTTCTGAATGAGGCTTTGCTGCAATCCAGCAACATGTTACTAGGAGTAGATTGCCTAAGTGACCTGCAGAGTCAAGCTTTGAGTTCTTCCAACTGCTCTTGGTCAATTCCATGACGTTTCTAGCTCTGGAACACTGCAGCTTCTCCTCATAGGCTTGGATGGAGTCTAGTCCAAGGGCCCTCAGCCCCTGCTGGGCTCCCCTGGCACTATGACCAGGTGTCTGGTTCCAGGGGTTGGAACTTGATGACCCTTGAGGTCCCCTCCAACCCTAACAATTCTGTGGTTCTGAAGCAGGGGCACAAATTGCTCTGACAGCTGCAGCAGCTGGTTCTTGGCTCTCCTGAGTGCTTCTCAGGGGGACATAGGGGAATGTGGGCAGGAAACCACATCCCTGTGCACCCAGTCCCAAGAAGCAGAATGGCAAAGGCACATGGATGGCAGCCTCTCGAGCTTCAGGGGAGCACTGGAGACACCATGGGGTGCACACAGGATGGGCTGCATGGAACCAACAGGCTGCCCACCTCCAATCCATCCCCCACCCCACCTGAACTCACTGTGTGCAAGGCCATCTGTCACCTACCTGGCAGCTAAGTGTTGACTGGCTGGCAGGTGTTGCCTTGCTGAAGACTTAATTGTCTCTCACTATTATTAGTTACTAATTATTGAGTGCCAGCAATCTGTTCCCTGCCCTACAGCAGGAGACTCTGCTTCCCCATCTTCCAACAGCTCTCAGCAAACTCCAGTGAGAGAAGAGAAGTAATGAACAATCCTCCAGGACTTGGTTTGGCTTAACTCTTGCAGAAAGAGACTTCCTCCTCCTCCTCCTCCTCCTCCTCCTCCTTACAGAAAGAGATTTCCTCCTCCTTTTCTAATTCTTCCAGCAGATTCTCTTACAAATGCACCAAAGCCAGGGGGGAAAAATAACCCCAACACAACAACAACAAGAGAAGTGCTTTTGCAGGTGTTCTGAATGTGCCATCCTCTTTAATTTGCTCCTAGGAGGTGCCTGGGATTAGTTTGTCTAAATATGCATAAGGAGGGATTTCAAGCCACAGGGATTTGAAGCTCTCTTGTTATCTAATCCTCCTCTCAGACAGCTACATCATCCAATTAGTGCTGGTGCTGTCAAGGCTTTCAGACTCCTCTGAGAGCAGAATATTGCCCCAGGGCCACAGGGACATGGTCTGGAGCAACAAAATGTTACCCCAGGGCCATGGGGACATACTCTGGAGCTACAAAATATTACCCCAGAGTTATAGGGAATACTCTGGAGCAACAAAATATTATCCCAGGGTCTTGGGGACACACTCTGGAGCTACAAAATATTACCCCAGGGCCATGGGGACACACTCTGGAGCAACACAATATTACCCCAAGGTCATGGGGACACACTCTGGACACAAAATGTTACCCCAGGGTCTTGGGGAGACACTCTGGACACAAAATATTACCCCAGAGTCATGGGGACACACTCTGGAGCAACACAATATTACCCCAGGGTCTTGGGGACACACTCTGGAGCAACACAATATTACCCCAAGGCCATGGGGACATACTTTGGAGCAACACAATATTACCCCAGGGTCTTGGGGACATCCTCTGGAGCAAGATAAACTATGTCAGCTAAACATAGCAGGTAACTCCCCCCCTGCTCCCTCCCCATACCTGAAGGTTCTGAGGAAAGAAAGCACAACCCAGCCACAGGCATGATGGGCTGGATGTTGCCTTGCTTTTAAGTGTCAGATTAGTCTTAACAGAAGGCTGTTATTAAATAATTCAACATTCACCTGAATTTCAGATTCTGTTTGCCTGGAGACTCCCTGAAAGAGAATCTCTGGGGGAAGAGAAAGCATTTGAACCCAGCCTGAGTAGCTTAGTCACTGCTTTTGCAAGGTGAGTTGGGTGTCCAGGCTGCCTAACAAGCAGGGAGGTCAAAAAGCTCCATGCTGGGAACCTTCACTCCCCTGCTAGCTGAACCCCTGAGGCCTCTGTGTTTGTACCAATTAACTTCATGCCTGAGTGAGGTGATAAAAATAGGCAGGCTGCACGTGGCCGAAGGCCCTCAGGACAGCTGAGAGCTGCGTCCTCCCTGCAGCCTGGAGCGTGGCAATCCAGCCAGGATGTGCTGAGGTGGGATGGCATGGCTGGCCTGCAGTGGCTCACCGACCCGAGAGCAGCGCCAGGTCCCTCCAGCACCTTGAATATCGCACCGGGCTGAAGCTGGGCACCTCAGTGATCACCTCAGTGATGGTGGGCACCTCAGTGACCACCTCAGTGATGGTGGGCACCTCAGTGATCACCTCAGTGAAGGTGGGCACCTCAGTGATGACCTCAGTGAAGGTGGGCACCTCAGTGATGACCTCAGTGATGGTGGGCACCTCAGTGATGACCTCAGTGATGACCTCAGTGATGGTGGGCACCTCAGTGATGACCTCAGTGATGACCTCAGTGATCACCTCAGTGATGGTAGGCACCTCAGTGATCACCTCAGTGATGGTGGGCACCTCAGTGATCACCTCAGTGATCACCTCAGTGATGGTAGGCACCTCAGTGATCACCTCAGTGATGGTAGGCACCTCAGTGATGACCTCAGTGATGGTGGGCACCTCAATGATGACCTCAGTGAAGGTGAGCACCTCAGTGATCACCTCAGTGATGGTGGGCACCTCAGTGATCACCTCAGTGATGACCTCAGTGAAGGTGGGCACCTCAGTGAAGGTGGGCACCTCAGTGATGGTGGGCACCTCAGTGATGCTTAGCAGATTGTGCCACATAAGACACTCCCTGCTTTGCTCAGATGGTGCCTGGTTACCCACCCAAGGGTGTACCTGACATGGAGTTCAGCATAAGTGTTGTCCAAGCTTTGCTGTGAGTGAGACCAAATGATGTGCTGATATCAAGCATTACAGACTCTGGCAGGGGTTGGAAGGGACCTCTGCAGATCAGCCAGTCCAACCCCCCTGCCAAGGCAGGGGCACCAAAGAAGCTCACACAGGAGCACATCCAGGCTGGGTTGGAATGTCTCCAGAGATGGAGACTCCACCACCTCTCTGGGCAGCCTGCTCCAGTGCCCTGCCACCCTTGAACTAAAGAAGTTCCTCCTCATGTTTGGATGGAACTTCTGATGTCCAAGCTTGTGCCTGTACCCCCTGTCCTGTCACTGGGCACCACTGAACACAGCCTGGTCCCATCCTCCTGACCCTTGAAGTATTGATCAGCATTGATGAGGTCCCCCTCAGGCTGCTATTTCCCACACTAAGCAGCCCCAATTCCCTCAGCCTTTCCTCCTCAGAGAAATGTTCCCTTCCCCTCAGCATCTTTGCAGCCCTTTGCTGCACCCTTGCCAGCAGCTCCCTGTCCTTCTTCAGCTGGGGAGCCCAGAACTGGGCACAGAACTCCAGATGTGGCCTCAGCAGAGCAGAGCAGAGGGGGAGGAGAAGAGAACCTCCTTTCACCTCCTGGCTCCACTCTTCTGGATGCACCCCAGGATGCTGTCAGCCTCCTCCACGGGCTCCTTTGCTGTTTGTTTATGGTCTGTGAGCTCCACTCTGCTTTTCCTGTGACCTTTAAAATTAATTCTTCTCTTTTTTTTTTTACCCCTCCTTTTATTTTTTTCCCCCCAATTAGCTTTTTGTCCTCAGTGTAACTCTGCCTGATAACCTGAGGGAAAGTCTACAGCCAGGAGAGGCAGGTGATTAGGTGATGCTGTGGCTTGATCATTATCAGCTTTGCTTTTGGCTTTTCTCAGGAATGCTGTTGCTGTGCTGGGAGATGTTAATGGTAGCCATAAAGTTTCTCTTTGATCTGCAGAAAATTCCAGGCCTCATTAATCCCCTCTGTTATGGTGGGCACTGTGGTGGGTTGAAGTTTCCCCCCCCCCCAGCGTTAACTTTTGGCCAGACTGACTCACTCAGAAGCAAATGAAGCTGTATTTGCAAGCAAGAGCTACACTCTGCAAGGGAATGCAATGAAGATGTACAAAATAGACAGGAGCTACAGTCTCAGACTGTGCCAGGGGAGCTTCAGGCTGGAGGTGAGGAGAAATTCTTCCCAGCAAGAGAGATTGGCCATTGGGATGTGCTGCCCAGGGAGGTGGTGGAGTCTCCATCACTGGAGGTGTTTAGGAAGAGACTGGATGAGGCACTTGGTGCCATGGTTTAGTTGGTTAGATGGTGTTGGGTGAGAGGTTGGACTGGATGATCTCTAAGCTCTTTTCCAACCTGGTTAATTCTGTATTCTCTGTCAGCCCTTTGTTTGCTAGGGGCTAGGGAGGTTCTCCTCCTGCTCTGCTCTGCCCTGCTGAGACCACAGCTGCAATCCTGTGTCCAGTTCTGGGCTCCCTGGTTCAACAGACCTGCTGGAGAGAGTCCAAGGGAGAGCCACGGAGCTGATCACTGGAGGTGTTTAGGAAGAGCCTGGATGAGGCTCTTGGTGCCATGGTTTAGTTGATCAGATGGTGTTGGGGGATAGGTTGGACTCGATGATCTTGAAGGTTGTTTCCCACCTGGTTAATTCAATTCAATTCAATTCTATTCTATTCTATTCTATTCTATTCTATTCTATTCTATTCTATTCTATTCTATTCTATTCTATTCTATTCCGTTCCATTCTATCCTATTCCATTCTATTCCATTCCATTCTATCCTATCCTATCCTATCCTATCCTATCCTATCCTATCCTATCCTATCCTATCCTATCCTATCCTAAGATCAGAAGAGAAGAGCAAAGGAATGGGAAATGTGCAATGGGTCTGGGAATTGTTATGACAGAGCTTCTCTCATCCCAGTGAATTTGTCTAGAATAAGCTTTTGTTTCCCTTCTCACACCCAATCCTGATCTATTTATTCTTTTTCTGCTTTTCCTGCTCACAATCTGCAGCCAAACTTTCAAGGCACAGCCTGAAACTACCACAGGCAGCCACCATTCATTCTGAACAAGAAGCAACAGCTAAGCTCCTGGGTGGAGTTTGAAGTTGCTGCAAGCCCACCACCCAGGCAGGTCTCCTGCAAAGGAAAGTCGAAGCGTGAAGTCATCTGGGGAGAACAAAGACCTTCCCTGGAAGATGGTTATGCATTCCCTGGCTGAGGCAGCAGCTGAGAGGAGCTAGGTGTTTGAAAGCAACCAGGAGGCTGCCAATAAACAAATAGGCAACGTGGGTGGCCCAAGGAGAAAGCCAAGAGAAAGCCAAGAGAAAGCAAGCTTCTCTCAGCACAGGGCCTGCTTGCAAAGAGCAGAGTAAGGAAATCACCTGCTGCTCTTTGTTCTGCTCAGGGGGAACACTTTCCTAGAGTGGTGTGGGATGGAAGGGAGCTCAAAGGTCATCTAGGTCCAACCCCAGTGTTAATGGCAGGGACACCTCCCAGCAGCTCAGGTTGATCAAGGTCTTATCCAACCTGGCCTTGAACACCTCCACAGCCTCCCTGGGCAGCCTGTGCCAGAGTCTCCCCACCCTCACTGGAAAGAATCTCTTCCTAGTCTCCAGTCTCAATCTGCCCTCTTCCCTCTCATCCTACCACAACAAGCCCATGGTAAAAGTCCCTTCCCAGCTCTCCTGTAGCCCCTTTCAGGTAACAGGGATGTATCATAGAATCACAGAACCATAGAATGGTTTGGGTTGGAAGGGAATGTAAAGATCATCCAGTTCCAACTCCCTGCCATGGGCAGGGAACACAGTCTCAAGCTGTGCCAGGGGAGGTTTAGGCTGGAGGTGAGGAGAAAGTTCTTCACTGAGAGAGTAATTGGGATGTGCTGCCCAGGGAGGTGGTGGAGTCACCATCCCTGGAGGTGTTCAAAAAGGGATTGGACATGGCACTTGGAGCCATGGTTTGGTTAGTCATGAGGTGTTGGGTGACAGGTTGGACTGGATGATCTCTGAGGTCTTTTCCAACCTTGCTTATTCTACAACTTGATGGTCTTGGTTCCCTTCCAACCCCTGAGATCCTGTGATCCCTGACTAGATCAGGCTGCCCAGAGCCCTGTTGACCCTCACACTGTCTGTCTCCAGGGATGGGGCCTCAACCACCTCCCTGGGCAACCTGTTCCAGTGTTCCACCACCTTCATGGCAAATAACTTGTTTCTTTTCCTTAGGAAGAGGTCTGTGGGAGAACAGAAGGCACAGGGGAAAGAGTAGCACTAAAAAGGACTCACACCATCTTCAGTTCTCTATGAGAGAGAAAGAGTGCAAAGTGAGGAGGAGCAGGAGACTCCATGAGGGCTACAAAGCACCTCTAAGCAAATTAGACTCTTATAAAACAAGCTGACAAAGACTTGAACAAACAAAACACACAGAAGAAAACCCAACCACCCAACCAACCAACCCCGTAATGAACCCCAAACTTTAGCTTCATTTATTTCATAGCAGTCCTGAAACAACTGAAGGTAACAAGGGACCAGCACTGCTGAAGTACTGCTCTGATAAGGAGCCTGAAAGGCATTCTGCAGAGACACTTTAGAGGTCTTAGAGGTCTTTTCCAACACAAAGAATTCCATGATTCTGTGATTGTCTGTGTTACTGCTGTCACTTGGGGACATGGTTTAATGGCCATGGTGGTGCTGGGTTGCTGGTTGGGCTCAATGGTCTTAAAAGAGCTTTTCCAGCCATGGTGATTCTGTGATCTAGCCCCAGGCAGTAACTTCACAGGATGCTAGGGACTGAAAGGGACCTCCAAGATCATAGAGTCTGACTCCCCTGCCAGAGCAGGACCATTAAATCCAGGTCACACAGGAACACATCCAGATGGGGCTGGAAAGTCTGCAGAGAAGGAGACTCCACAACCTCTCTGGGCAGCCTGCTCCAGGGCTCTGTGACCCTCACAGGGAAGAAGTTCCTCCTCCTGTTGAGGTGGAACCTCCTGTGCTGGAGTTTCTATCCATTGTCCCTTGTCCTATCCCAGGGAGCCAGTGAGCAGAGCCTGGCCCCTCCCTCCTGACCCCCAGCCCTGGGATATTTATAGGCACTTATTAAATCCCCTCTCAGTCTTCTCCTCTCCAGCCTAAAAAGCCAGTGTAGTTTCACTGAAGGAAACAGAGGCACTTGGCTTTACACCTCCAGGATCAGCAGCAGGAGCAGGATTGTCTCTATTGGAACAATTTAGTAGCCAGCCCTTGCCTACATCCTTAGTCTGAAATATTCCAGGAGGGAATGAGAGGAGCCTGTGAAGGTCATTCCAAATTGTGCTGTGACGTCTGAAGCACACTCAGCCTTTTTTTGGCTATATTCAGTAGGCACAGTGGGGCCAGGTGGGACCCATCCTAAGTGGAGCAGCCCCAGAGAGAAAACTCTTTCAGGGAGGCAGCTGTCCCAAAGATGTCTTGAATGAGAAGCCACTGATGTCAGTGCCCAAGCTGCAGCCTCACCAGTGCCCAGGACAGAGGCATGATCACTTCCCTAGCCACAGGTTTCTTAGAACCCCTCCAGGGATGGGAACTCCACCACCTCCCTGGGCAACCTCTGCCAGTCCCTGACCACTCTTGCAGCAAAGAATTTTCCCCTCATCTCCAACCTAACCCTCCCCTGGCACAATCTCAGGCCCTTTCCTCTCACTCTATCACCTGAGACTAGGGAGAGGAGACCAACCCCTGGCTCACTGGAACCTCCTTTGAGGGAGCTGCAGAGAGCAAGGAGGTCTCCCCTCAGCCTTCTCTTCTCCACACTAGACACCCCCAGTTTGCTCAGCTGTTCCTCCCCAGCCCTGCTCTCCAGACCCTTCCCCAGCTTCACTGCCCCTTTCTGGACGTACTGCAGCCCCTCAATGTCCTTCCTGGAGTGAGGGTCCCAAAGCTGAAGGCAGGATTCAAGGTGCAGCCTCAGCAGTGCCTAGCACAGGACACAATCACTTCCCTAGCCCTGCTGGCCTCACTCTTCCTGATCCAGGCCAGGATGCTGGTAGCCTTCTTAGCCGCCTGGGCACACTGCTGGCTCATGTTCAGCTGCTGTCAACCAGCACCCCCAGGTCCTTCTCTGCTGACCTACTTGAACCTTCTGTGATGTGACACTTCCCTGTGTCTGACACTGCTGCTGTCAGTGAATGCAAACTGCTGTGGTAGTCTGAATGGCTTTGGAGGGGGTTTTAAAAGACATGTTTGGGGTTTAGCAATTTTTCCCCCCCTCCTCTTTGACCATCTTAACTATATTTAGATTTACAGGCTGGGGTTTCCCCTTCCTGTTACACCAGTCCCTGCTGAGAGGCATAAGCTCATTCAGACCACCTTTGCCTGCTGGAGTATCAAGGCTGCTTTGAAATCTTGCTGATCTTTCTCCTCCCCACTCTGGAGCAGCAGTGACTGGCTCGGTGCTAAATTAGTCTGCACTCCCCTGATCCCTTCTGCTGAGCACTGAAAGCTTACCAGAAATCTCTGCTGCTTGTGTGCTGCTCTGCTAAATTTAAATGGGTCAGAAACTCTCACCATGCTGGCAGGGAAGCTATTTTTAAAGTTAATACAGCTCAGAGCAGGATTAATGAGCACACATCCCTCTAACTGTGCATGAGCTCAGGATGCTCCAGCAGGAAGCAGTGCCCTTGGCCAGCACACGTGAGGAGCATCTTTCTGTGTCAGTGCTGGTGGCCACCTGTTCAGATGGCCTAGTGCCCTTTCCCAGCGTGGTCACACAGCTGGCTCTGGGTGTTCCTAAAAGCAAGGGCAGGTTTGGAGCCATACAAGGAATCACCCTGCTGGTGCCAGCTTTCCAGCAGCCCTGCCTGGGACAGGGCCCCCCCCAGTATCTGCAGGGGGCTACAAGAAAGCTGGGAAGGGACTTTGGAGGGTGTCAGGGAGGGACAGGAATGGGGGGGATGGAGCAAAACTAGACATGGGGAGATTGAGATTGGATGTGAGGAAGAAGTTACTCCCCAGGAGGGTGGTGAGAGCCTGGCACAGGTTGCCCAGGGAGGTGGTGGAAGCCTCATCCCTGGAGGGGTTCTAAGAAACCTGTGGCTAGGGAAGTGATCATGCCTCTGTCCTGGGCACTGGTGAGGCTGCAGCTTGGGCACTGACATCAGTGACTTCTCATTCAAGACATCTTTGGGACAGCTGCCTCCCTGAAGCAGTTTTCTCTCTGGGGCTGCTGCTCTCTGGCAGGGGGGTTGGGACTGGCTGAGCCTTGAGGTCCCTTCCAACCCTGACAATTATTCCATGCTTCTGTGACAGCACCAGATGTACACCTTCATTTCTTCTCAGTGTTTGCAGGGTACTAAAAGTGCAGCAGAAGTGTCAGGAGCAAGGAACTTCTGATAGGTGTTTCTGGATGCTCAAAATACATCTATTCCAAAAGGAGCAGGACATGGGGAACTGGATTCTTCCTCTGTCAATCTGATTTAATAATTAGGAAGTAGAATTTGATAGATCAAAAGAGTTCTCTCTCTCTCCCTCTCCCTCCCACCCCCCCTTTCCCAATATAGAAAACCTTTCCCTAGATTTATATTCACACAGCTTCACAGTTTGCATTGGGTTGGAAGGGAGCCTCAAGGGTCATCTTGGACAACACCCCTGCAAGGCAGCTGGGACCTCTCCAGCTAGATCAGGCTGCCCATCCAAGTCTGATCTTGGATGCCTCCAGGGATGAGGCCTCAACCACCTCCCTGGGCAACCTGTGCCAGTGTCTCACACTCTCATTGTGCAGAACCTCCTCCTGAGGTCCAACCTAAATCTGCCCTGCTCAGTTTCAAATCATTGGCCCTGGTCCTATCCCCACAGGCCCTTCTGAACAGTCCCTCCCCAGCCCTCCTGTAGGTCCCCTTCAGATATTGAAATCAGCTCTAAGGTCTCCCTGGAGCCTTCTCCTTTCCAGATTCAGAGGAGGTTGGATGTTAGGAAACATTTCTTCCCAGCAAGGGTTCTCAGGCCCTGGCACAGGCTGCCCAGGGAGGTGCTGGAGTCACCATCCCTGGATTGAAAAGCTGCATGAATGTGGTGCCTGGGGACAGGATTTAGTGGCAGCAGCTTAGCAGCAGTGGTGGGGCTGTGAGCTCTGGGTGAGCTGTTGGACTTGATGATCTCCAGAGGTCCCTTCCAACCCCTACCACTGTGTGACTCTGTGTTAGGCAGCTGGGTATCAATAAATCCCCCCTTCTGTTTGCACCAGCTGCTCAGTCTCCCAGTTCAGAGCTGGCCAGCCTGGGTCTTTTTGAGTGTGTGTTACTGTAATCTGTATTTCTGAGAATCATGATCCTTCTCAACTGGACTTCCAGCCAGGAGCCAAGTCAGAACTTGGAAGAAGGCTGCTCCTCAGTTTTCAGCAGGACCTTCTGTGTCAAGTTATAGGATTTGGGCTGGAAAGGGAGATGTCTTGGAAGATAAATTGCAGACAAGATGAACCCTGAGCACTGGAACTAACCAAATATTCATGACCCTGATAAATGTTGTCTGATCTGCCAGTGGAGCCAGGGAATCAGGAAGGCCAGAAGACAAATATGTGTAAAATGTTACAGACCCCACTGAGAGGGGGTGGGGGGTGGGGGAAAGAAGAGGCTGGAATGGATCTCAGATGTCTTTTGTCCTGGATCAAAAGGCAAAGCATTTCCTATCCTCAGCTTTTCCAGTCCAATCTGTCACTGCCTGATAGCATCTTTGGGAAACACTCTTGAGTCACTGCATCTTTTAACTCCCTCTCATGGCTTGAGAAGAAAAATCTGCTCGGCCTGGCCACTGGTTTTTTGCACAGCTGTCCCAGCTCTTCTGTACTGCCTGCAAACAGGGGCACAAAGTGACCAAGGAACACACACAGTTCCAGGAGCCTATCTGTAACAGAGCTTGGAAAGGAAGATCCACCACCAGCCTTCCTCAAATCATTCCCAGCTCTCCTAAAAGCTGCTGAGCAGAACTAAACTGAAAGCAGAGCTTGCCTAAAAGCTGCTGAGCAGAACTAAACTGAAAGCAGAGCTTGCCTAAAAGCTGCTGAGCAGAACTAAACTGAAAGCAGAGCTTGCCTAAAAGCTGCTGAGCAGAACTAAACTGAAAGCAGAGCTTGCCTAAAAGCTACTGAGGAGAACTAAACTGAAAGCAGAGCTTGCCTAAAAGCTACTGAGCAGAACTAAACTGAAAGCAGAGCTTGCCTAAAAGCTGCTGAGCAGAACTAAACTGAAAGCAGAGCTTGCCTAAAAGCTGCTGAGCAGAACTAAACTGAAAGCAGAGCTTGCCTAAAAGCTGCTGAGCAGAACTAAACTGAAAGCAGAGCTTGCCTAAAAGCTACTGAGCAGAACTAAACTGAAAGCAGAGCTTGCCTAAAAGCTGCTGAGCAGAACTAAACTGAAAGCAGAGCTTGCCTAAAAGCTGCTGAGCAGAACTAAACTGAAAGCAGAGCTTGCCTAAAAGCTACTGAGCAGAACTAAACTGAAAGCAGAGCTTGCCTAAAAGCTGCTGAGCAGAACTAAACTGAAAGCAGAGCTTGCCTAAAAGCTACTGAGCAGAACTAAACTGAAAGCAGAGCTTGCCTAAAAGCTGCTGAGCAGAACTAAACTGAAAGCAGAGCTTGCCTAAAAGCTACTGAGCAGGCTAAGCTGAAGCTTTGTCCCTAAGAACTCTGGACAGGAAGAGCTCCCAGAGAAGGGTTTGAGAAGAGTCAAGAAGAAGGTTTGTGTCTGCAGAGTTGACCTCAGTCTTCTAGGAGCCTAACAAATACATAAATGCATTTGTGAAAGTCTAAATAAATCTCACAGAATGCATCAAGCTGGAAGGAACCCTCCAAGGTCATCTTGTCCAGGCCCCCCTGCAGTGAGCAGAGACACCTCCAGCTAGACAGCTCCTTCTCTTGACAAGGGGTTTCCAAAGAATGAGGATGACTGACAGATTCATAGATTCATAGAATGGTTTGGGTTGGAAGGGACCTTGAAGATCATCGAGTTCCAACCCAGCCCAGGTTGCTCAAGGCCTCATCCAGCCTGGCCTTGAACATCTCCAAGGAGGAGGCATCCCCCAGCTCCCTGGGCAACCTGTGCCAGTGTCTCCCCACCCTCACTGGGAAGAATTTCTTCCTAATCTGCAGTCTAAATCTCCCCTCTCCCAGCTTCAATCCATTGCCCTCATTTTATCACTCATAGCCCTTGCAAAAAGTCCTTCCCCATCTTTCCTGTAGACCCTTTCAGGTGCTGGAAGACCTCTGTAAGGTCTGAGCAGCAGACAACACTGATGACTGTGCATGCAGTAAAGACACCAACTTCCCCTTCTCCTCTATCAACCCTCCTGATCTCTCTACACCAACCCTTCGTGCAAGTGCAGCGAGGTTGCAGTTCCAGCCTGGAGTGAAGCACAGATCTCACTGATCAGCCTGCAGGAGGGGAGACAAGGAAGGAGACTTTCCAAATCTCTTCCTTTTTCTTTGGATTTTTAGCCGACTGAGAGCAATCTGCTCCGCATCTAACTTCACCTAGGCACGGGGATTATATTCTTTACTCAGCCATGGGCTGCCATCTGATGGTTGCAGTTAACAGTGCTGAAGGACAGCAGCTAGGCTCTCCCCTAGCGCTGCCGGACGGATTGCAGCCGACTGCTGATTGACAGCTGCGGTTACCTTTGGGTTTTGCATAGCATTTCAGATTTAGAAGCTCTGAAAGGTTTTCCACTGCACTGAAGAATTCCAAGAGCATTCCAGTGTTGATTTACCGAGCAGCAGCGACTGTAACTTGGATTTGTTTTTTCAGGATTCATGGAGCTCATGCATAGAATTCTTTTGGTTGGAAAAGACCTCTGAGGTCAGCAAGTCCAACCATTAACCTAAGCTCCCCATGGCTATTAAACCATGTCCCAAAGTGCCACGGCCCACAACAACTAGTGGTGTCCCCCAGGGATCAGTGCTGGGCCCCATCCTGTTCAATATCTTCATTGATGATCTGGATGAGGGGATTGAGTCAGTCATCAGTAAGTTTGCAGATGATACCAAGTTGGGAGCAGGAGTTGATCAGTTAGAGGGTAGGAGAGCTCTGCAGAGGGACCTTGCCAGGCTGGACAGATGGGCAGAGTCCAAGGGCAGGAGACTGAACACATCTAAGTGATAGATTCTACACATTGGCCACAGCAACCCCAGGCAGTGCTACAGGCTGGGGTCAGGGTGGCTGGAGAGCAGCCAGGCAGAAAGGGACCTGGGGGTAGTGGTTGACAGCCAGTTGAACATGAGCCAGCAGTGTGCCCAGCTGGCCAAGAAGGCCAAGGGCAGCCTGGCCTGCATCAGGAACAGTGTGGCCAGCAGGAGAAGGGAGGTCATTGTGCCCCTGTACTCTGCACTGGTTAGGCCACACCTTGAGTCCTGTGTCCAGTTCTGGGCCCCTCAGTTTAAGAAGGACATTGAGACTCTTGAAGGTGTCCAGAGAAGGGCAACAAAGCTGGGGAGGGGTCTGGAGCACAGCCCTGGGAGGAGAGGCTGAGGGAGCTGGGGTTGCTTAGCCTGCAGAAGAGGAGGCTCAGGGGAGACCTTCTTGCTCTCTACAACTCCCTGAAGGAAGGTTGTAGCCAGGTGGGGGGTGGTCTCTTCTCCCAGGCAAGCAGCACCAGAACAAGGGGACACAATCTCAAGCTGTGCCAGGGGAAGTTTAGGCTGGAGGTGTGGAGAAAGTTGTTCACAGCAAGAGAGATTGGCCATTGGGATGTGCTGCCCAGGGAGGTGGTGGAGTCACCATCCCTGGAGGTGTTCCAGAGGGGATTGGATGTGGCACTTGGAGCCATGGTTCAGTTGTCAGGAGGTGTTGAGTGACAGGTTGGACTGGATGATCTCTGAGGTCTTTTCCAACCTTATTGATTCTATGATTCTAAGTTTGGCTGTCAAAGAGTTTTTCTGGGAGGAAAGACAATTCCCAGTTGCTGCTAGTTTGTAATGGCCTGTTGCTGACAAATCAAAGAAAATGTCTCACAGTGGGGAGGTCATAAGGCTCCAGCTAACAGTGGCATCCCTGCTAGCAGAGGTTAGGACTCTGAGAAGCAGGAAAAAAAGTGTCTTCTCCTTCCCAGCTTCAAAGATGAAGTTGCCCAGTGCTGAAAAGTTGAAGTTGCCCAGTGTTGAAAAAACAACTGGTAAGAAGTATTGATGCCAGTTATACAATTATAGAAGCATAGAATTGCTCTGCTTGGAAAAGACCTCTAAGATCATTGAGCCCAACCCTCAACTCAACCCCACCATGGCCATCAAACCATGGCCCCAAGTGCCATGGCCATACATTTCTTGACCACCTCCAGGCATGGGGACTCCACCACCTCCCTGGGCAGCCTGTGCCAGTCCCTGACCACTCTTGCAGCAAAGCAGTTTTTCCTTATCTCCAACCTAACCCTCCCCTGGCACAGTTTCAGGCCATTTCCTCTCCTATCACCTGAGACTAGGGAGAAGAGACCAACCCCAACCTCACTGCAACCTCCTTTCACGGAGCTGGAGAAAGCAATGAGGTCTCTCGCATTGCTCTTCTCCCTCATTGCTCTTCTCCCTCATTGCTCTTCTCCCTCATTGCTCTTCTCCCTCTTCTCCACACTGAACACCCCCAGCTCCCTCAGCTGCTCCTCCCCAGCCCTGCTCTCCAAAGCCTTCCCCACTATTGTTGCCCTTCTCTGGACACCCTCCAGCCCCTCACTGTCCTCGGAGAGAGGAACCCAAAACTGAACCCAGCACTCAAGGTGTGGCCTCAGCAGTGCTGAACTGAACCCAGTATTTTATAGCTAAAACCTTGTGTTCTTTGCTGAACAAACCAGCTGTGAAGCTAGCAACAAATCTGTCCTTGGAGCACAAACACTCAAGAATCAAACACTTTGGGGCTTTTATTCTAGCTAATAGCTTCATCTAAAATAAATTGCAGCAAAACAGAGGAAGGTGCTGGGGAAATGAAACCCCTCCATTGTCTTAAAGAAGATGAAGTGTGACTGATCAGAGACTCAATACCAGGTTAAAGATGTTATGCAGAATGATTTTGTTACAAAGTGGTTTATTACAGGTCCTTTAGCTTGCAATTGCTGACATCAAATGCAGATGGTCAATTAGGGGACTAAACTAGGGGACTGCAACATTTCTCTGATGAGGAAAGGCTGAGGGAATTGTGGCTTTTTAGTCTGGAGAAGAGCAGCCTGAGGGGGATCTCATCAGTGCTGATCAATGGGAGTCAGGAGGATGGGACCAGGCTTTGCTCAGTGGTGCCTGGTGACAGGGCAAGGGGGAACAGGCACAGACTTGAACATAAGTTCCATCTAAACATGAGGAGGAACTTCTTTAACTTAAGGGTGAGGGAGCCCTGGAGCAGGCTGCCCAGAGAGGAGGTGGAGTCTCCATCTCTGGAGACATTCCAAACCACCTGGATGTGTTCCTCTGTGACCTTCTCTAGGTGACCCTGCCTTGGCAGGGGGGTTGGACTCAATGATCTCCAGAGGTCCCTTCCATACTGTGTAAAGGTGGATATCAGCATCTCAATTACAACAAAGTTTTGACAACACTTATGCTAAATCCCTTTTTTTCCTCATATAATGACTGAAGAAAGACCAAATTGATGCAGCAACAGCAAAGGGTCAAGGCATAAACAACCACCACTTAAAAGCCTGAAGTAGCCTTCTATACACCAGGTGAATTCCAACACCTATGCGTGGAACCTGAACTAGAGTTTCACGTGCATTTGAATAAGCAAATGTTCACCTCTGCAAGAAGTGTTCACTGTTTTGACCACCAGAAGGCCTCCTTACACTGGGAAAGCTGCTATGGCAAAGTTACTCTGCTGCTGCTTTGCTGAAGATCACAGAACCAGAGAACAGTCGAGGTTGGATGAGACCTTTGAGATCATCCAGACCAACCTCTCACCCCCACCACTGCTGCTGAGCCACTGCCACTAACCCACATCCCTCAGCACCACATCCATCTTTTAAATGCCTCCAGGGATGGGGACTCCACCACCTCCCTGGGCAGCCTCTCCCAGTGCCTGAGAGCCCTTGCTGGGAAGAAAGTTTTCCTGATATCCAAGCTGAACCTCCCCTGGCACAACCTGAAGCTTTACTGACTGACTAGTGGGAGAGCAGAAGGAAAAGCCACCCTGCTGAAGAATTTCAGCTCACAATTACTGAGTTAAGGTCAAGATTTAGAATCATGGAATGGTTTAGGTTGGAAGGGACCTTCAACATCAGCCAGTTCCAACCCCCCTGCCACAGGCAGGGACACCTCCCACCAGCCCAGGTTGCTCAAGGCCTCATCCAGCCTGGCCTTGGACATCTCCATGGGCAGGGACACCATAAGTAAAGCAGAGACTGTTGTGGCAATAGGTTTCAAAAGTAGCTATTTTTCTGCCCTTTCCTGTGACTTCTCTTTTTTCCCCATTTTCTTTTTGTTGCTGGTTTCTAAGGAAAATAAAACCAATCTAGAACCATTAGTTCTCTTTTCTGCTTCCTAGGAGTCCTTAAACTCATAATTGGGAGATTCAGTTGTTTGCAGCACACTGCCAGGGACTCTTCTCCTCTCATTCAGAGATTTTAAGTGTAAAACCTGATATAATTTATATATTTATTAAAAGACCAACCACTTGAGAAGCAAAGATGGGAAGTTTAAGCAGGGTTTTCATTTTAATGCCCATTGAAGTGAAGCCAGGTAGTTATGCAACAGTGATTTGCATGAGTTTGATTTTGCCACTTCAACCTGAAACCAGTGATAAAAGAGCTGCCCAATCCCTTCTCATGTGTATGAAAGCAGCCAGCACCAAGGATCCAACCATCTGAGTGAGAGGGGAAATGAAAATGGTTTTCTCCCACAGAGAAATCTGCATAAACCAAATGCTCCATCCCCATCCACCACCTATTTTAAAGTGTGAGCACTCTTTAAGAGAGCTGAAGGACAACCTTGCAGCTCAAACAGGAAAAGGCTGAAAGGGGATTTGTCATGCAGAACCTCTCAGCAAATAACAAGCAAGCTCTCTGCTTATTCTGTCTTGAAACTCTTGATTCAGAGATTCAAAGAATCATGGAATGGTTGGGGTTGGAAGGCACCTTAAAGCTCATCCAGTTCCAACCCCCTGCCGTGGGCAAGGACACCTCCCATGAGACAAGTTGCTCACAGCCTCATCCAGCCTGGCCTTGAACACCTCCAGGGAGGGGATGTCCACAACCTCCCTGGGCAACCTGTTCCAGTGCCTCCTCACCCTCACTGGGAAGAATTTCTTCCTGATCTCCAGTCTAAATCTCCTCAAGCTTCAACCCATTGCCCCTTGTCCTGTCACTGCAAGCCTTTGTAAAAGTCCCTCCTCAATTTTCCTGTCACCCCTTCAGGTGCTGGAAGGCTGCTCTAAGGTGTCCCCAGAGCCTTTTCTTCTCCAGGCTGAACAGCCCCAACTCTCTCAGCCTGTCCCCACAGGGGAGGTTCTGCAGCCCTCTGATCATCTTCATGGCCTCCTCTGGACCTGCTCCAGCAGCTCCATGTCCTTAAGATGAAGCATGATGAAAGCATCCAATTATCTGGCTCTTATTCAAGCAAATGTGGACCCAGTATTTCCAGAGCTGGAGACCACTTTCCCATAGGAGGTTTGGGTGACTTAGCAGTGTGGGCACCAGAACTTGAAGAGGTTTCTGAGCAGATCTGGGCCCTGGGAGCCAAGGCAGCTCCAAAGCAGTGTCAGTGTGAGGCAGGCACTTCCAGCCTTCCTGAATTCCCAAGTCTCTGGAAAGTGACTCCTACCTCACAGAACAAACTGGTCCCTCTTCTAGTCTCTGCAAGCATCATTTCCTTCCAGCTCCTGCTGGGTTTCAGTTGTCATATTGAACCACTAATTTGAGAATGAAAGCTATGGTCTGACTCACAGCTCTGGAAAGATTAGCAGCTCCCCAACCCCCCCCCCCCCCCCCCCCCCGCCCCTCCACCCCCATCCCCTGCAGTAATTATGGGCTCCATATTCCAGGGAAAGCTTCAGAGAGAGCAAAATTCCTCCCATCATCAGCACCAGACATCTCTGTCCGCCAGGGAAGTGTCTTAATGGCAAGGGATGTTCTAAGTGCAGGCTGTGTGAGAGGTACCTGCACTACCTGTGGAGTATGGGAATCAGTCATCTCGCTGGGCTCTTCTCAGCCCACTCCTAGCCGGGATTTGTGAACCTAAGTGCCTCCTGCAATTTCTCATCACCTCAGTTTCCCTGGGGTAGTGGAAGGGGTAGAATTCATTACCATTTGAAAAGCCCTGCGAGATCTTCAGATGGAAGTCGATGCCTGAGTGCAGATCAAAGGGACCTGGGCTCCAATAGTGATTAAAAAAGAGGAGAGGAGAACACCGCAGCTCCGGCTATAGCCTTAAGTACCCCATTAGTGTAATCTCAGTGAAAGTTATCTGCATGAGTGGAGGTTGTGAAGGACGCCCAAGGACATGGGTAAGCTGCTGAGGATCTGACGGGGGTGTCTTCAAAGTCTCCTCAGGTAGCCTCTCGCTTTAGTGGGAATGATCAGCGTTTACGAGCTGGCAGGACCGGTTTGCAGGCGCACAACGGGCTTGCCATTTGATTCGAGCATCTGTTTAAACAAAGCACTAGCACAAAAAGATCCCTGATACAGGAGGGATGAATCAGAAGACCTTTTAATCTGGAAGAAAACCAGTTGAAAGGAAGAGTGGATGATGAAACCACTTCTTTTTATTTTTTCCTCTCCTTGTTCTGTTTTGAGGGAGTTGATAATTTCTGGACGGAGACAGATGCTAACATGGAAAGCATCACAAACATGCCTGGGCTAAAGGCAGACATACAGCACAAATCCTCTCCTTTGCCCTCTCACACTAACAGATTTGGAAAGAAATATTATCATAGCACCATAGAATTGTCAGGGTTGGAAGGGACCTCGAGGACCAGCCAGTTCCAACCCCCCTGCCATGGGCAGGGACACCTCACACTACAGCAGGCTGCTCACAGCCACCTCCAGCCTGGCTGTAAAAGGAATCATTCTGTGATTCTAAACAAACCCAGCAGATGATTCTGCTTCTCCATCACCCTTTTCAGCCACCCAGCCCCATGATTTCATCCCTCACCAGGGAGAAGAGAGGAAGAAACAATCAGGCTGAGCAGCATCAAGCCCTTTTCTAACCTGAGCCTTAGCACACTGTTGTTTATTTTTAGGTCTCCCACAGCAAATGACAAATCCTTTGCCCTGTGACACAAGCCCATTGTTTGAAAGGAAACCTAAACTGAGTGGGACTCTGTTCTTCTCAAGCATCAGCACTGCCCTGAAACCCTCAGGGATTTAAAGCTTTGCCTCTTTAAGACTGGGACAAAACTGCAGCCCTCCAAAGCTGAGGACACTTTTTTGTCCACGGGTTGAACATGTGGGAAATAGCAAAGAAACTGATTCATGTGGGCAGTAAGGCAAGAGTCTAACTTAGCCTGCATGTGGCCAACCATCATGAGCAGTGAGCACTTGCAGCCCAGAGAGCCAAGCAGAGCCTGGCTGCAGCAGGAGAAGCAGAGCCAGCAGGGCCAGGGAGGGGATTCTCCCCTCCTGCTCCACCCTGCTGAGACCACAGCTGGAGCTCTGTGTCCAGTTCTGGAGCCTCTATTACAGGAAGGGTCTGGAGGTGCTGGAAGGTGTCCAGAGAAAGGCCAGGAGGATGAGCAGAGGGCTGGAGCTGCTCTGCTCTGAGGACAGACTGAGGGAGTTGGGGCTGTTCAGTCTGGAGAAGAGAAGGCTCCAGGGATACCTAATTGTGGCCTTCCAGGGGGCTACAAGAAAGCTGGGGAGGGAATTTTCAGGGTGTCAGGCAGTGATAGGACTGGGGGGAATGGAGCAAAACTAGAAGTGGGGAGATTCAGATTGGATGTGAGGAAGAAGTTGTTCCCCATGAGGGTGGTGAGAGCCTGGCACAGGTTGCCCAGGGAGGTGGTGGAAGCCTCCTGCCTGGAGGTGTTTGCAGCCAGGCTGGAGGTGGCTGTGAGCAACCTGCTGTAGTGTGAGCTGTCCCTGCCCATGGCAGGGGGGTTGGAACTGGCTGAGCCTTGAGGTCCCTTCCAGCCCTGATAGTTCTATGATTCTATGATTTTCATCTCAGCTTTGCCATCAAACACTTTGATTAGGTGAGCAAACACTTTGTTGTAGGTGATCTTGGCTTTGGCAGGGGGGACACAAATTGCTCAAGGTCTCATCCAGCCTGGCCTTGAACACCTCCAGGGAGGAGGCAGCCACAGCCTCCCTGGGCAACCTGTTCCAGTCCCTCCTCACCCTCACTGGAAAGAATTCCTTTCTATTATCCACTCTAAATTTCCCCTTCTCAAGCTTGAATATTGGCCTGCCTTTTTTTCTCTCTGCTGCTTGTGTCACCCAAAGGTCCACTGGCTCTCCTGACACTGCCTCTGGTCCCCAGACTAACACTGGTAGGAGCTAGGACAGCTCAGTCACAAGCTGGTTTAAGGACAGAGATCCTGTGCCCAGGTAAACAAGTTTTATAACCACTTGGGGGTAACTTTCATGTGCTGCAAGAAAATGTTGAATTTGAGTTTTAGCCATACCACAGAGTGGTTTAAAAATAATCTTGCCAGAGAGGGAATAAACAGATAGCAAAAGGGATATTTTGTGCCTCTCTGCTGCATATTTTGTGCCCAGTATGGGAGCTCAACTTGTAAACCCACCAAGGTCAAGCCTGACTCTGAGAACAGAGCTGAACTTGTTTTTGTCAGGATCAATTTGTGGCAACAGCAGTTTTATCAGCAGGGTGGAGGAGCAGTGGCAGGGGACTGCCAAGCTGCCAGTTGAGTGTCTGGGAAGCCTCTTATCAGGGAGGGCAAAGGTGATTGTTACAACCCCACCACCTTGGCTGTGCTGAAATCTTCTTGTACAAGTGTGAGACCACAATTGATGGACACAAAGCAGAGAGTGGAATGAGAGTGAACCTTTGCAAGAAAGCCTCTAACTCCTTCCTCACCTTCGGGTGTACAAATCACTGAAAAGATAGGAGCAAAAAGGTGAAGGCACTGGAGCAAAACCTGGAACCCTTCTTCACTGTACCAGGGGAGCTTTAGGCTGGATATTAGGAACAATTTCTTTGGTGTAAGAGTGGTCAGGGATTGGCAGAGGCTGCCCAGGGAGGTGGTGGAGTCCCCAGCCCTGGAGGTGTTCAAGAAACCTGTGGCCATGGCACTTGGGGCTATGGTTTAATGTCACCTGTGGCCATGGTGGTGTTGGGCTGCTGGTTGGACTGGATGATCTTAGAGGTCTTTTCCAACCAGGACAAGTCTAGGATTCCAGGATTCATTACTAGAATGATGTGATATAATCCTGTGCATACCACACAGAACTCAAACTGAGCAGGAGAAAAGGGAACAACTTCTATAATGCTGATAAATTTGTATCAGATACATAAAAGCCACCAAGGACTCTGAATAGTGCTGATGAAAGGTCAAAAAAAACCCTCTGAGAGAAAGGTAGAGGGAGTAGAGAAAGCTGGGGAGGGACTTTTGAGGGTGTCAGGGAGTGATAGGACAGGGGGGGATGGAGCAAAACTAGAAGTGGGGAGATTGAGATTGGATGTGAGGAAGAAGTTGTTCCCCATGAGGGTGGTGAGAGCCTGGCACAGGTTGCCCAGGGAGGACTGAATCATAGAAGTATAGAATGTTTGACTTGGAGAGGACCTTGAAGCTCATCCAGTTCCAACCCTCTGCCACGGGCAGGGACACCTCACACCAATCCAGGTCGCTCAAAGCCTCATCCAGCCTGGCCTTGAACACATCCAGGGAAGGGACATCCACAGCCTCCCTGGGCAACCTGTGGCAGTGCCTCACCACCCTCACTGGAAGGAACTTCTTCCTAGTCTCCAGTCCAAATCTGCCCTCTTCCAGCTCAAAGCCATTGCCTCTCATCCTATCCCTACAATTCCTTCTAAAAAGTCACTCCCCAGATTTCTTCAAGGCCCCTTTCAGCTATGGGAAGGCCACTATAAGGTCTCCCTGGAGCCTTCTCTTCTCCAGGCTGAACAGCCCCTGCTCCTTTAGCCTGTCCCCATAGGGTTCCAGCCCTCTGATCATCTTTGTGGCCTGCTCTGGACCTGCTCCAACCGTTCCAAGCCCTTCTTGGGGGGGGGTGGTGGTGCAGGATTTGGCCTGGTGTCCAAAGACACAACCACCAAACAACTACAAATACAACACAAGTGAGAAAAGCAGGCAGCCAAATAAAGCCACCCCCCAGAGGGTTTGGCCCAGCAGCTCAGCCATCAATCCTGCCTTGACAGTGGCTTGCAGTGACCACACACGTGCTGCCCACAGAAAGTTCATTCCAAGGTCCTGCCCCGGCTCACTTCCTCGTGGTTGCACAAGAGGCAGAAGTATTTCACTCTCTGGTATTCTCCCTTTGGCAAGCAGCTTTCTTCACAGCAGCTCTGAAGTTCTCACCCAGGGAGGAATGCACATAGCAGATGCCTTTGGAGAGCACTGAGTTCCATGCCCTTCATGCACCGTTCTCTTTCTCTAGGCTCCTGTGTTGCACTTAACCAAGGGGAAAGAGGAAGAGGGGGGAAGAGAAAAGACTTTTTGTTGGTTTGTTTGTTTCCATCTGGCTACCTAAGTGCCTAAATTTCTTCAGATGCCACTGCTTGCAGATCTGGATGCATCAAGTCAATAACTGCATGCAGAAGTCAACAGCTATCCATTCCCTTTCCCCATCTTTATCAGAGATCTGGATGAAGGGACTGAGTGCAGGTGACGCTGAATTGGGAGGGAGTGTTGATCTGCTGGAGGGTAGGAAGGATCTGCAGAGGTATCTGGCCAGGCTGGATGGATGAGCTGAGGTCAGCTGTGTGAGGTTCAACAAAGCCAAGTGCTGGGTGCTGCACTTGGGTCACAACAACCCCATGAACTCTCCAGGCTTGGGGCAGAGAGGCTGGAAACTGCCCAGCAGAAAAGGACCTGGGGGTGCAGGCTGACAGCAGCTGAGCATGAGCCAGGGTGTTCTCAGGTGGCCAAGAAGGTCACCAGCATCCTGGACTGCTTCAGGAATGGTGAGGCCAGCAGGACCAGGGAAGAGATCATGTCCTTATGCTGGGCACGGCTGAGGCTGCACCTTGAATCCTGGCTTCAGCTTTGGGACCCTCACTCCAGGTGGACATTGAGGGACTGCAGTATGTCCAGAAAGGGGCAATGAAGCTGGGGAAGGGTCTGGAGAACAGGGCTGGGGAGGAGCAGCTGAGGGAGCTGGGGGTGTTCAGTGTGGAGAAGAGGAGGCTGAGGGGAGACCTCCTTGCTCTCTAGAGTTCCCTGAGAGGAGGCTGCAGTGTGGTGGGGCTTGGGCTCTTCTGCCTAGGATCAGGTGATAGAAGGAGAGGAAATGGCCTGAAACTGTGCCAGGGGAGGGTTAGGTTGGAGAGGAGGCAAAATGTCTTTGCTGCAAGAGTGGTCAGGGACTGGCAGAGGCTGCCCAGGGAGATGGTGGAGTTCCCATCCCTGGTGGTGTTCTAGAACCCTGTGGCCATGGCACTTGGGGCCATGGTTTGATGGTGGTGCTGGGTTGATGGCTGGACTGGATGATCTTGGAGGACTTTTCCAACCCAGACAATTCTATGCCTCTAAGTCCTTCTCTGCATGATGCCTGCAGATGCAGATGGAAAAGAATCCCAGTGACCAGGGTGAATTTTCACTCCTTCATTTGTCAAGATGGTCTGGTTCAAACTAAAGGCAAACTGTTGCAGAGGTTTCTGAAATGCTTTTTGGGGGGTTGGGTGGTTATTTAAGCTTTAAAGAACATCATTTGTCACTAACAGAGAGAAATTGTATCAAAATTGTCCTCTCCTAACCTCCTTTTGGCCCGAGAGGACCACCACAGTCCCTAAGCCCAGGCTCCAATCTCAGGTTGATATGAACAAAGAGAAAGCAAGGCTTGAAGTAGCCTCTCTGCTTCCTCCCCTTGCTCTGCCCAATCTATTCCTCTGGTTATTTCTGATGGGTTTAGTGTGAGCATTTTCTTTTGATTATCTGCTTTTAGGTCTAACCTGCCTCTATCTCCCCCAGACACAGACACTTCCTGTGCTGCACAGACCTCCAGCTCCTTCTGGAGAGCCAATTTACTGCCATTACAGTAAACACATCAATCTCCCAGTATTAAATCCTGCAGCTAAATTGTAGGTCTTGTCAGACATTTGGAAATTCTGTTATTGATGCATCCAGAGGGTGGATCAAGATTTCCTTGGTAATCTCTTCCCCCCCTCCCTGCCATTCTTCAGTTCAAAGTTCCTGGTTGTGCTATGGAGGGTGCCAGGTGGGTGAAAGTTCACTCAAAGCAGCTCTAAAGATTATGAGATGCCAGACTTGCTGCAGTCTTGCTAGGATGTGGGCATGGAAGGGCAGCTATAGCTGTTCCCATCTCTCCTTCTGCTCTAGAGGCTCAGGAGCAGCAGGGTTGCTGGTGACACCAAGCTGTGTGGTACAGCAGAGAGCTGGAGGGAAGGGATCCATCCAGAGGGACCTGGACAGGCTGCAGAGGTGAGCCCATAACAGCCTCATGAGGTTCAACAAGACCAAGTGCAAGGTCCTGCAGCTGGGTTGAGGCAATCCCAAGCACTGATACAGGCTGGGCAGGGACTGGCTTGAGACCAGGTTGGACTTGAGGATCTTTGAGGTCTCTTCCAACCTTAGTGATACTGTGGTACTGTGATACTGTGAAAAGGAACTGGGGGTGCTGGTGGATGAAAAGCTCAACAGGAGCCAGCAGTGAGCACTTGCAGCCCAGAGAGCCAAGCAGAGCCTGGGCTGCAGCAAGAGAAGCAGAGTCAGCAGGGCCAGGGAGGGGATTCTCCCCTTCTGCTCCACCCTGCTGAGACCACAGCTGGAGCTCTGTGTCCAGTTCTGGAGCCTCTAATACAGGAAGGGTCTGGAGGTGCTGGAAGGTGTCCAGAGAAAGGCCAGGAGGATGAGCAGAGGGCTGGAGCTGCTCTGCTGTGAGGACAGACTGAGGCAGTTGGGGCTGTTCAGTCTGGAGAAGAGAAGGCTCCAGGGAGACCTAATTGTGGCCTTCCAGGGTCTGCAGGGGGCTACAAGAAAGCTGGGGAGGGACTTTTGAGGGTGTCAGGGAGTGATAGGAATGGGGGGGATGGAGCAAAACTAGAAATGGGGAGATTGAGATTGGATGTTAGGAAGAAGTTGTTCTCCATGAGGGTGGTGAGAGCCTGGCACAGGTTGCCCAGGGAGGTGGTGGAAGCCTCCTGCCTGGAGGTGTTTGCAGCCAGGCTGGAGGTGGCTGTGAGCAACCTGCTGTAGTGTGAGGTGTCCCTGGCCATGGCAGGGGGGTTGGAACTGGCTGAGCCTTGAGGTCCCTTCCAGCCCTGACAATTCTATGGTTCTATAAGCATGAGCATCATCATGCTGAAGGGACTGCAACATCTGTGTGATGAGGGAAGGCTGAGAGCCCTGGGGCTGCTTAGCCTGGGGAAGAGAAGGCTGAGAGGGGATCTCACCAATGTTTGCAAATACTTTAAGGGTGGGTGTCAAGAAGAAGGGGCCAGGCTCTTTTCAGGGGTGCCCTGTGGTAGGACTAGAGGCAATGGACACAAACTGGAAGACAGGAAATTCATTTGCCATTGTAATGCCTCTGGAGGCCTGGGGTTGGATGGGATGTGCCTGAGAAACAGTGCTTCAGGCCATATTAACCACTTGAACCACTCCCTCTGCCTGAAGCAGGATAGAAGGTTAGGTGTGGAGAGGATCAGAACTGATAATCAGATCAGAGAAAAGTACACCAGGATGGGATGATAACAGCTAGAAGAGAGCTTCAGATTAGGCTTAGTTTGGCAGGAGTGCTGACAACATGGGCAAGAGCAGGAAGCAAAGGCCAGGGTGAGCCTTGCAGGCACAAAGACAGGGACAAGGTCCCTCAGAGTATGCTCAGCCTTTAAGCATCACTTGAGGTCAGGATCCTTTTATGCTCCTGCAGCCATGACTCTTTGAGACACAGGTAGTGACAAAGAGCATTTGGGGTGCAGAAGCACCTCGTGGGTAGAGCAGCTGACAAAAGCCCACCCTGGTGATCCCACAGGGTCTACACAGCCCACCCTGGTGATCCCACAGGGTCTACACAGATCACCAAGGGCAGGACCTGATGAGCACAAGAGCACAGTGTTTTGCCCCTCAGTTCTACATCATATCAGCCTCCATAAGCAAGGCAGAGGGCAGCAAGCCAAGATCTCTTGTTTCCTCCTGACTGCTTCAAAAAGAGCTTCTACTATTGAAAGAAGTAACAGAAGCATCAGTAAAGCTCCACTGAAAACACACTAGCTCCTGAATCTAGGGAGTAAGGGAGGTAAGGGTGACCTTGCTTGAGAAGATCCGAGCAAAGGGGTGACAGGGAAGTCTGTCCAGGCTTTGCCAACCCCCTGGATATATTTATGGCTACAATGAGCCTCTCAAGTAGTTGGTCTTCTTGCCTCAACCCCCCCACATGAAGATGAGCATCTAGATTTAGTGACAAACAGCATTGCACAACAGCATTAAAGAAGAGTGCTGTCAAGTGCCCCAGTCAGTTAAACCCAATCTTTGCTCTGCTCCTGACAACCTAATCCTAGGGTGTGTGGGTATCTCAGCTCCTTCCATGCTGCTAAATAAACCAAGGGCAAGGAACAAGTTTGAGCACTGGCCTGCTGATCATCCTCAATGTGCTCATTGCTTGCAGGCTTCCAGGCTGCTTTGGGTTGTGTCAGTTCTTTGGGAAGTGGTGCCTAAGCCTGGCTGCAGGGACAGCCCACGTGGGAATCAATTCCGATAGGCAGCATAGACACCTCGGCACCAGGATTTCTTCCCTCCAGCCTCAACAGTCTTCCAACACCATCCCAGCTTTCCACCTCCAAAATATTCCTCATGCTGTACCCTAGAGCAAGCAGGGCATGAACACATCACACCTTGCATGTGTGGTTCTGATGAGACCCCAGCATAAGATCCTTCTCTTTGCCAGATGCTTCGTACCGATAAGGAAATCCAACCACCACAGAGAACTGTTCTGGTTTAGACCTACAAAGGTACCTTGCAAGGTTCATAGGAGCCAAAACACTCTGCAGCAGAGATGTGGCTAGGCTGGGACACCTGCTTTGAAGGGCAGAGAGTTATTCCTGTCTCATTTAGCAACAGGGATGTATCATAGAATCAGTCATAGAACCACAGAATGGTTTGGGTTGGAAGGGACCTCAAAGATCAGCCAGTTCCAACCCCCCTGCCATGGGCAGGGACACCTCCCACCAGCCCACATTGCTCAAGGCCTCATCCAACCTGGCCTTGACCACCTCCAAGGAGGGGACATCCACAGCTTCCCTGGGCAACCTCTTCCAGAGTCTCACCACCCTCACTGGAAAGAATTTCTTCTTCTCCAGTCTAACCCTGGCCTCATCCAGCTCAAAGCCATTGCCTCTCATGTTACCACTACAAGTCCTGGTAAAAAGTCTCTCCCCTGGTTTCTCTTAGCCCCCCTTCAGGTACTGGAAGGCTGCTCTAAGGTCTCCCTGGAGGCTTCTCTTTTCCAGGCTGAACAGCCTCAACTCTCTCAGCCTCTTCCTACAGGGGAGGTTCTCCATCCCTCTGACCATCTTTGTGCTCTCCTTTGGACCCACTACAATGCCTTCTTGTGTTGGAGACACCAGAACTGTGTGCTCCAGGTGGGGTCTGAGCAGAGCAGATGGGCAGAATCCTCTCCCTGTGCTGCTGCTCTCCCTGCTCTGGCTGCAGCTCAGCACACAGCTGCCTGCTGGCCTGCCAGGGACCATTGCTGGCTCCTGGGGAGTTTGTCACCAACTGACACCCCCAGGCCTGTCTCCTCCAGGCTGCTCTCAAACCACTCCTTGCCCACCTAATACATCAAGAGCATAAATAGATAGTATAAAGCAGTTCTTGCCTTGAAAACCCTGCAGTCATGAGCTCTGAGCAACTGCTAAGGCTGCAACTGCAAGTTTAGCAACCCAAGCTTGGGACCCATCCAGCTTAAGTAGGTGATTAGTGTCATTGCTGTCTGCTGTGGTATTTACTCTTGCCTTCATATTGGGCTGAATCATACCTAATTAAACAAAAATACCCTGTCTTGACAGGTAATAAAATGACAGCAAGAAGAACTGACTGAGGATGGCTGCTCCTACCAGGTATTTCATAAAGGGTGGCTGAGGACACAACACAAAGGTCTCATCGTTGGCTCTTGATTTCACCTTCTCTCACTGAAGGATTTCCATCCTCTCTGCTCCATCCAAACAGTTTTTGTGCCAAGTTATTCCATAGCAACCACTTCCCCTCTCCTCCCTAAGCAATCAGCCAGTAGTACCTGAGGAACTCCCACAGCTTTTGTGGCTCTGGAGGGATCATGCTGAAGTGGCAGGAAGGTGGGAAACTCCATTTGCTAAGTCCCAGCCATAAGATCTGTTGTCATGACATTGAGGTTTCAGAGACACCACCAAGGTCTGCTCATTGCTTGAGCTCTCAGTTTTGCCTCTTTCTCCTCCTTCCTCTGGTCCATAGTCTCTTACAAACTGCAAGCCATCAGGATCAAGAGATTTGAACAGCTGAAAAAACAGACAACTGAGGCTGGTAAGGGGAGGCAAAGTGGGGTGCTGAGTTCATGTCTCCTGGCTGGGACAAAAGTTAATGAACCCTTTGCCACCACAGCCAGACAATGAGAAAGAATTGCTCTGAAAGCTCATTTCCTCAGAGCAGCTCTGAAGGTATCCAGCCATAAAGGGGGAGGCAGGAAAGGTGAATGAGCTGTGCTGGACAGTTGTGCATTTCCTCTCTGGAGGACAACCTGAATTTATTCACCTTTTGTAAGAGGACCTTTTGCTTAATTTCAGGTATTTAAGGTCTGTGAGAGTCCAAAGCAGCACTGTCCAGAGTGATTTCCTTCAGCATGGTTACCTGATCTTACAGCAGTCACCTGAGCTGGTCATGATCACTGAATCATGGAATCATAGAATCATTAAATCATCAAATCATAGAATTGTTTCATTGGTAAAGACCTCCAAGATCATTGAGTCCAACCATCAACCCAACACCACCATGGCCATCAAACCATGGCCCCAAGTGCCATGGCCACACATTTCTTGAACCCCTCCAGGCATGGGGACTCCACCACCTCCCTGGGCAGCCTCTGCCAATCCCTGACCACTCTTGCAGCAAAGAAATTTTTCCTCCTCTCCAACCTAAGCCTCCCCTGGCACAGTTTCAGGCCATTTCCTCTCCTTCTGATACTAGGGAGAAGAGACAAACTCCCACCCCACTCCAACCCCCTTTGAGGGAGCTGCAGAGAGCAATGAGGTCTCCCCTCAGCCTTCTAATTCTCCACACTAAACACCCCCAGCTCCCTCAGCTGCTCCTTCCCCCACATCCAGACTCTTTACCAGGTTTGCTGCCTTTCTCTGGATGTGCTGTAGCACTTCAATGTCCTTTCAGGCTGTAATAATGGCACTTAAACAGCAAGTGTGACCAACAATAAGGTGAAAAACATAAACTGGAAAATGATTTAGATTGGATATTAGGAAGAATTTCTTTGCTGCAAGAGTGATCAGGCATTGGAACAGGTTGCCCAGGGAGGTGGTGGCCATGGCTCTTTGGAATGTGGTTTAATGGCCATGGTGGTCTTAGGTTGAAGTTTGATGACCTTGGAAGTCCTTTCCAACCGAAAGAATTCTGTGATCCTGTGAGTCTTACAGAGATTAAAGGACAGAGTCCCTCAATGGATAAGGAATGGCTGAGGCTGCCTCTATTTTGCATTTTCTCATAGATAATTCAGGATTTATAAATTCAGTTCAGAAGGATATTGGGCACAAAGTCCACAGAAAGGCAGCAGCAAATACCTGATTGTAGAGAAGGAAAGCTAAGGACTCTGCACCTCCAACAGTTGTCACAGAACTCACAGCATCATGGAACAGTTTGATTTAGAAAAGAACTGCAAGACCTTTGAGTTCAGCCATCAGCCTAAACCCACCATCACCATTAAACTATGTCCTGAAGGTCCATGTCCTCAGCATGAAAGGATATTTCCACCCCCACCTTCTAAGCTGAGGGAGAGTAGGTTTAGACTAGATCTTAAGAACTTCTTCAGTACAAGGGTGGTGAGACTCAGGGAGGCTGTGGATGCATCCTCGTTGGAGGTGTTTAAGTCCAGGCTGGATGAGGCCTTGGGCAGCTGAGTCTAGTTGAGAGGTGTCCCTGCCCATGCCAAGGGGTTGGAGTAGATGAAATTTGAGGTCCCTTCCAACCTGAGCCATTCTCTGCTCCCATGACTCTATCAGCTGACAGCAGAGAGGAGGACATTCAGATTGCAGGTTTGGGTATCTCAACGCTTTTGCACACCTAGCCTCAAGCCCTGCTGTGAAGGCACTCAGCCATCTGGTGCTAGTACAACTGAAAAGCTTAGTCATGGTCTGGATTAAGGACTGTCATCTGCAACTGCTGCTGCCCTGCTGAGCATGATTCATGCCAGCAGCTCGTAGCCACAGAGGCATTACAGAGCATCAGGGACTCTTCAAAACAGGCTGAGAAAACTAAACACAGCAGTGAGGAGAGAATTCCTTCCCTAGTCAGGAAAGAGAAAACAAACCATATCTGACAGGGTGTGCTCCAGTATTTACTACACTGCTGAAGGTGCTGAGCTTGCTGATGGCAGGGGGGAAGCATTTGCAATGGAATCAAAATGCAACCAAATAAAATGGGGGGGGTTGGGGTTTGTTTCTTTGGGGTGGGTTTGTTTTAATCTCTCTCCCAGAAACCTGAATTCAGCAGTGCTAAAGAAAAAGAAAAGAAAGCTGTAATCAAGATTGTACTAATTAGAAAGAGATGTTTAATACAGTACAATTTTTCTGTCTGCTGCCAGCACCTCAATTATCTGCAGCCTCTTCTGTGCCTGCAGCCATGGGCATGTCACTGCGACTCACTGAAGGAAGAAACAAATTCATATCTTATTGGACTTGCAACTGTAGCTGCACCCATTTCACACCTGAATTTCTCCTCCTCCAGGCAGATTTCACTCAGGCATTTTCAAGTCACAGGCATTGTGTCAGAGTTTCTTTCCCCCTTTAGACCATGGCAGAGTTTCTTTCCCCCCTTTAGAGCAGGTCAGAGTTTCTTTCCCCCCTTTAGAGCAGGTCAGAGTTTCTTTCCCCCTTTAGACCAGGGCAGAGTTTCTTTTACCACTTAGACCATGGCAGAGATTCTTTCACCTTTTAGACCATGGCAGAGTTTCTTTTACCACTTAGACCATGGCAGAGTTTCTTTCCTCCTTTAGACCAGGTCAGAGTTTCTTTCCCCCCTTTAGAGCAGGTCAGAGTTTCTTTCCCTCTTTAGACCATGGCAGAGTTTCTTTCCTCCTTTAGACCAGGTCAGAGTTTCTTTCCCCCTTTAGACCATACCAGAGTTTCTTTCACCATTTAAATTGTGTCAGAATTTCTTCCACCAATTCACCATTTAGTTGTTTGGTTTTTCCCTTCTCCTTCCAAAAAATTGCACCTGGGTGGTCAGCAGAGAATCATCAGACCTTGAACAATCATCTCTTTCTCTCTTCCATTTAGAACTGAAATCGTAAGGCTGCAGGGTGCAGGGTATGATATAAAGCTCAGGTCTCATGGGGTTTTTTTCCCTATAATAACAATGTAGGTGTTGTCATTCATGGATTAATATACTCAAAGAACCAGAGAGTCATAGAACCAGAGAGTCATAGAATCAGAGAGACACAGAATCATAGAACCATAGAGTCATGGCATGGTTGGGCTTGGAAGAGACTTTAAGGATCATCTAGTTCCAACTCCCTGTCATCTTATTTACTTCTACTCCTTTCTTGCCCTGGAATAAAAGGCAGATAACCTAGAGTTCACTCCATTTCATGGCATGCTTTAACTGCAATGCTCTGTTATGATCATAGATTCATAGGATCATAGAACCACAGATTCATGGAATGGTTTGGGTTGGAAGGGACCTTCAAGATCATCCAGTTCCAACCTCCCTACCATGGGCAGGGGCATCTTTCACTAGACCAAGTTGTTCAAGGCCTCATCCAACCTGGCCTTGAACAGCTCCAGGGAGGGGACATCCACAGCCTCACAGCTTACAACCACCTCACCTCTTATCTTGTCATGTGCATTTCAATGTGAAAGCAACCTGCTTGTCCTTGCAATCACTTAGCTTCTGATTATATTGTGTAGTTAGAGAAATTCACCCAGCTGACTTAAATTGCCTTCTGTTTCCACGCTCACAGATGAGACCTGACTTGCTTGACATCACACTTTATTTATGTGATGATATATTGAAATTCATTTTTAAATGCAATGGTAGGGAAAAAAACCACCAGGAAGTGCCAAATTCTGGGTCCTGCACTTGGGTTGTGACAACCCCATGCAATGCTCCAGGCTTGGGGCAGAGTGGATGGAAAGCTGTCCAGCAGAAAAAGGCCTGGGGGTGCTGGTTGACAGTTGGATGAGCATGAGCCAGCAGTGCGCTCAGGTGCTGCACAAGGTGGACAGCATCTTGGCCTGGATCAGGAGTAGTGTGGCCAGCAGGAGCAGGGAAGTTATTGTGCCCCAGTGCTGGGCACTGGTGAGGCTGCACCTCAAATCCTCACTCCAAGAAAGACATTGAGGGGCTGGAGTCTGTCCAGAGAAGGGCAAAGAAGCTGGGGAAGGGTCTGGAGAACAGGGCTGGGGAGGAGCAGCTGAGGTAACTGGGGATGTTCAGTGTGGAGAAGAGGAAGCTGAGGGGAGACCTCATTGCTCTCTACAGCTCTCTGAAAGGATGTTGCAGTGAACTGGGGGTTGGTCTCCTCTGCCTACTATCAGGTGGTAGGAGAAGAAATGGCCTGAAACTGTGCCAGGGGAGGTTTAATCTGGAGATTAGGAAAAGTTTCTTTGCTGCAAGAGCAGTCAGAGATTGGCACAGGCTGCCCAGGGAGGTGTTTGAGTTACCATCTCTGGAGGTGTTGAGGAAATGTGTGGCCACGGCACTTGGGGACATGGTTTAGTAGCCATGGTGATGTTGGGTTGACAGTTGAACTCAGTGATCTTTTCCAGCCCAAACAATTCCATGATAGTCTGCCTAGTCCCTTTATTCTTTCCATCAGCATCTTATTTTTGGTCACTCATCAGTGTTCTCATACTTCCTTTTCCTTTTCCTGCGACGTCATTATACAGCAACTGTTTAAAGGCAACAACAAACTGCCTGCAGGTCCTGAGCAAACCCAGCAAATGCAAGAATAGTTCAGGTCCCTGTTTTCCCCATTGTTTTTTAAGACTGCCTACTGGTCTCTTCTTATTTGTCTGTGTCTCAGGTCCAAGCATTTTAAAGCATAAACCAGAAGGACATTGCCTGAGCTGGTAGGAGGGGATGGAGGAAATCCGATACCGGAGGAACAATTACAGGAAGCTGACACAGCCATTAAGATGTTTAGAAGAATCAACTGAGAAGAAAGTGGGTTTGGGGTGGTGCCAGGTTCCAGAAGGAAATGGCTTGTACACAGGGATGGATTTCAAAAACCAGAGAGAATACAAAAAGCAGAGAAATGGTTGGGTTAGCATTCAGCTGTGCACAACCCTGCCCTGCCGAGACGCTCCGCTGCCTCTTCACCTGCCCTGAAGGAGGCAAAGAGAGGTCACAGCTTTGCAGAGGGGGATTCCCTCAAAACTGAGGACACTCCCAGCAGGAAAAGAGCTGTCAAACCCTTGTACTCATCTTCACATGGTCTGACTATGAGAATGAATGTGACTCTGCTGCATCATCTTCGGATTCCATCCAAGTGGCCCATTAGGAGCTTTTAGTCTCTTGGCATGATTTCACGCTGCTTGAAAGTCCTGCCCGTAACTTGCACTGCTCTGAGGAATGGAAAGGCACATGTGGCTTAATTCCTCACCTTCAAATGCTTTCTAAAGCCACAGCTCTTTGCCTTGGGCTCACAAATTCTGCTGAGTGAAAAGACCTTGAATCTCCACGCTCTGAGTAGAGGCCTTCGTTCAAGAGAGAAAATCTTCACCTTCGTGCAGCAGGTTCCCATCCCCCCTGCTGGTGGTAATGCTGCTCAGAAGCTTCATGTTCCTTCATCAGAGAAGAATTTACCCTGTTCTGCCACCTCAGGGCTTGCTCTGCATTTGCTCCATCTCTGCAGAGTGACTGAGTGCTCAGTGAATGGCTGAGAGGATGGACACAAGCCCCTGGTACCCTGCCAAGTGGACAGGGGACAAGAGAATTGAAAACTCTGTCTCACAGGGAGAAGAAATAGGGATATTCAGACTCATAAAATGGTTTGGGTTGGAAGGGACATTAAAGATCATCCACTTCCCAACCCCCTGCCATAAGCAAGGACACTTCCCACCAGCCCAGGTTGCTCAAGGTCTCATCCAGCCTGGCCTTGAACACCTCCAGGGAGGAGGCATCCACAATCTCCCTGGGCAACCTGAACCCAGTGTCTCACCACCCTCACTGGAAAGATCTCCAGTCTAAATCTCCTCAGCTGAGAAATGCAGAAAGCTGAGATGAGAAGGAGGAAAGTAGAACAGTGGAACAGATTCTGGGCAGAGAGATGAAGCCCAGCAAGTAGAACAGGGGAGCAGATTCTGGGCAGTGAGGTGAAGCCCAGCAAGAAGAACAGGGGAACAGATTCTGGGCAGTGAGATGAAGCCCAGCAAGCAGAACAGTGGAAGAGATTCTGGGCAGTGAGATGAAGCCCAGCAAGCAGAACAGGGGAACAGATTCTGGGCAGTGAGATGAAGCCCAGCAAGCAGAACAGTGGAGGAGATTCTGGGCAGTGAGGTAAAGCCCAGCAAGTAGAACAGGGGAACAGATTCTGGGCAGTGAGATGAAGCCCAGCAAGTAGAACAGGGGAACAGATTCTGGGCAGTGAGGTGAAGCCCAGCAAGTAGAACAGGGGAGCAGATTCTGGGCAGTGAGGTGAAGCCCAGCAAGTAGAACAGGGGAGCAGATTCTGGGCAGTGAGGTGAAGCCCAGCAAGCAGAACAGGGGAACAGATTCTGGGCAGTGAGGTGAAGCCCAGCAAGCAGAACAGTGGAACAGGTTCTGGGCAGTGAGATGAAGCCCAGCTTAGTAAGGTGATCTGACAGAAGTGAAATAGCTGAGTAGCAGAGACTGAGACAAAACAGGATGTGAGGAAAAGGGGGGAGAAAGGGGTGAATTGAAGAGGGAGGGAGCATGAATGTGGGAGAACAGGCATAAGAGTCAGTGCTAATTTAGAATCATCCTGGTGAATCCTCAGTCCCCAGTGGAGCCTCACTGCTGTCAACCCTGCTGTCAGCAAATGTCACACCAGCAAAATGTCAGCCTTGTACTGTCATTAGCCAGGTCTGCACAGAGGACTAATGTATATATTCATAGGCATTGATTTCCAAATGCTCAAAAAGGAAGCCACTCTTGACTTAAAGACAGGAAAAGACAGCAAATGCCTCATTACTACTGAAACAGAAGCCAGCTCCTGGCTCCCATTACAAATGCACCATTTTTAACCTTGTTATCTCTCTTTTAGGACAGAAAACAAATACTTTCTGCTCTGTTGTTTCTCATAGTTAGGGGATTTAAATCCCAAGCCATTGTTTGATGCTATTTAAAAGCTAAAGACATCAAGTCATGTAAGTTTCTCACAGGTTTTTGTTGCTATCATTTCCACCAAGCCTTTCTTTTCCTGGTGATAGCTGTTGGGTTCTCCTATCAACTGCAGTGCTGCTTTATTAAACCAGAGAGATTGGCCCTTGGAATGTGCTACCCAGGGAGGTGGTGGAGTCACCAGCACTGGAGGTGTTTAAGAGGGGACTGGATGAAGCACTTGGTGCCATGGTTTAGTTGATTAGATGGTGTTGGGTGATAGGTTGGACTTGGTGATCTCTGAGGTCTTTTCCAGCCTGGTTAATTCAATTCTATTAACTAACTATTAACTAACCCAGCTCAGAGCCCAGATCAATTCACACCTTCATTAAAGTAACAGTTTCAATGACTTGGGAGTTTGTTCAGACAGCACCAGTGGGCTTCCCTTCTAGGTCCCTAATAATTGGTCTTGGTAAGTAGAAACAAAAGGATCATAAAGAAATACCAGCCCTGGACATGGGTTTCTAACTGAGCTCATGGCTCTCTACTTCTACTGATGTCCCCAGGCATGATGCTGATCCTTTTTTTTTCACCCTAGAACAAGCATTGGACTTTGTTTGACCACTTTGAGTGCAAGTGGTGAGACACTGGAACAGGTTGCCCAGGGAGGTTGTGGTTTCCTCCTCCCTGGAGGTGCTCAAGGCCAGGCTGGATAAAGCCTTGAGCAGCCTGGGCTGGTGGGAAGTGTCCCTGCCCGTGGCAGGGGGTTGGGACTGGATGGTCTTTAAGGTCCCTTCCAATCCAAAGCATTCTGTGACTGTCAGGAGTCACACTGCTTCAGCAATGCCTCCTAGCATAACATACTTCTGTACTCATATGTTCAGTAGCAGTTTGGTTCATTTTGCAAGGTAAAAAAAGAAAAGCAAACTCTCAGGAGGGCTTTATCAGGAATGATTTCTGTTTCAGCTCCATAATATATGTGTGTGCCATCATAGCCTTGTACTCTTTATGGCTACATAATTATGCAGTTAATGCACTTCACAGATAAATTGTCACTAATGGCTAAAATCATGACATGAACCCAGACACACAGTTCATTACAAGAAATAATCCCTCCCAGACTGTTCTGATATTCCCCCTCTTAACAAGGAAGCCACAGTGTCTGGCATTTCTCAAAGGCAAGGAAGAGAATTAACCACCCATATCCTATTCATACTGAGGACTGTATGCTTCTCCCTCGTGGTGTATGTAAAAGGTCACATCACTTATGGGCACCTCGTTGTCTGCATCTGCTGTCTGAAGGAGAGCACATCCAGAGGTGATTCTGCCCCTCTGCTCAGTCCTCACCTGGAGGGCTGTGTTCAGCTCTGGGGCCATCAGCACAAGAAGGACACAGAGCTGCTGGAGCGGCTCCAGAGGAAGGTCACAAAGATGAGCAGAGGGTGGAGACCTCCCCGAAGGGTAGAAGGTGAAAGAATTGAGGCTGTTCAGCCTAGGGACGAGGAGGCTCTGCTGAGACCTTAGTGCAGCCTCCCAGTACCTGAAGGGTCCTACAGGAAAGCTGGAGAGGGACTGCTTAGAAGGGCTTGTAGCTATGGGATGAGATGGAAGAGGGCAGATTTAGACTGGAGATTAAGAAGAAATTCTTTCCAGGGAGGGTGGTGAGGCACTGGCACAGGTTGCCCAGGGAGGCTGTGGATGCCCCATCCCTGGAAGTATTCAAGCCCAGGTTGGATGAGGCCTTGAGCAACCTGGTGCAGTGGAAGGTGTCCCTGGCTCATGGCAGTGGGGTTGGAACTGGATGATCTTTAAAGTCCCTTCCAACCCAAACCATTCTATGATTCTTTCCAGCTACACCTACTCTTTCCACCAAACACCCCAGTTAAGGTTAATCCTCTTTTCCTTTCTTGCTCTGCCCACTGTCAGACCTGCAAAAGCAGGGATTCATCTATTCCCATGGAAAACTCTGCAGCTGAAAACAAAAAGCAAGCATTTTCTGACAAGGAAATGTATCAGAGTGTGGCAGAATTGAGCAGATGCAAGGGGTTTATCAGTGAGCACCACACCAATAATAAGGCCAGGTCATTTTAACATCCTTCTCTGTGAAACCACCATGGATAATGTCAAGGACTACGTCATTCAGCCAAGAGATTCATTCAAGCACGGGCCAACAAAGACTGGCACTATTCAGGAGGCAGAAGAGAAAGCCCTGAGGCCTACCCCAACTGTGACACAGTTCAGAAGGCTATGGCAGGGTCAAAGAGCTCCATGGAGAGGTCCCTGCTCCCACTTCCCATCGGAGAGTGGAGAGGGTGTAAGAAATGTGTGAACTCAGGGAAGGCATGCTGGACAGAAATGTGGCATTTGGAGCTGGGCAGAGGAAGCAGGGGGATGGGGAAGGCTTGCTCTTGGGTGTTTCCTGGGAACAATATGGTTTGTCCCAGGCAATGTGAGGCACAAGAGAGGTGTTAGCAGAGACTAATGACACAACCAGGCACAGAGGCTGCTACACCAGAGCTGAGGAAACAACACTTGGAGTTCATGTCAGCCTAGCACAGTGAGCTTTGAAGCACAGCTCAATTCCCAGGAGATACAACCTAGACCTAAACTCACTGTGCAGTGGAGAGAGAAGGAATTTTAAGTCATTTTAGATGTCTAAAGATATCAATCAGAATCATCCATCAAGTAGTTTTCAATAAGGGATGATCAGTAATCTGCTTCACCATTGTTCATGTAAATATTGGTGGATGAGAAGCTGGATATGAGCCAGCCATGGGCACTGGCAGCCCCACAGGGCAATGGCATCCTGGGCTGCATCTAAAGAAGTGTGGCCAGCAGATGCAGAGAGATGATTCTGCCACTCTGCTTTGGTGAGACCTCACCTGCAGTACTGCATCCACTTCTGGGGCTCCCAACACAAGGACCTGCTGGAGCAAGTCCAGAAGAGGGCCACAAAGATGGTCACAGGGCTGGAGAACCTCAGCTATGAAGACAGGTTGAAAGAATTTGGGCTGTTCAGGCTGGAGAAGAGAAGGCTCCAGGGAGACCTTAGAGCTGCATTTCTGTAGCTGAAAAAGACCTACAGGAAGGCTGAGGCAGGACTGTTCAGAAGGGCTTGGAGTGATAGGATGAGAGTTTGAAACTGGAGCAGGGGAGATTTAGGTTGGACATCAGGGGAAAGCTCTTCAGAAAGGTGGGAAAATACTGGAACAGGTTGCCCAGGGATGTCCCTGGGGACATTCAAGAACAGACTTGATGTGGCCCCAGGCAGCCTGATCAAGTTGGAGGTGTCCCTGATGACTGCAGGGGGATTGGATGAGGTAACCTTTGAGAGTCCCTTCCAACCCAATGCAATCTGTGAAACTTACAGAATCATAGAGCTGTTGGAAGAGACCTTGGAGATCAAGACCAACCCCCCACCCAGAGCTCACATTCCCACCGCTGCTACTAAGCCATTACCACTAACCCACATCCCTCAGCACCACAACCACTCATCTTCTAAATCCCTCCAGGGATGGTGACTCCACCACCTCCCTGGGCGGCCTGTGCCAGTGCTTGAGAACCCTTAGCTGAGCTGGATCTAGATCTGAGTTCTGCCCTGAGCCAGTGGAGGTGAGGGCACTTAAGAACTCCACATGTTCTACAAGAATCATAGCATCACTAAGGTTGGAAAAGACCTCAAAGATCATCAAGTCCAATCTGTCACCCCAAGACCAAGAGGTCAGCTAGAAAATGCAATGAAAGGAAACTAAAATCAATTGGAACATGCTCACTGCCTCTCAGACCTAGAAATGAGTTCACTTGAAGCTATTTCCCTTCCCAAACCTGGCACATTCATTGGAGGACTGTAAGAAACTAAGGGATATACATCTGAGGAGCTCAGTAGGAGGCTTTGCTCTCCTTCACCAGTGAGGAAGGAAAGACTGCCTCTTTGAAAAGAGTTTTTTCATGCCCTTCTCTCATCCTGGCTTGCACATTTCAATTGCTGTTGTCATATTTTCCACTCCTAACATCCCCTTGAATAATTATTGCTGGGCAATTAAGAAAACATTTCGAATGGAAAAGTCATTTGTTAAAGAGCTTCACTCCAAACCAGTGGTGTTCTCTTGTGCTCTGACTGATAACCTTTCCCCTGATGACTTGCTGGGATCTGATGATGTTTAGGTTCACTCATTACTCATTCTTGAGCTGAATTGGCTGTGTCCTGACCTTTCAAGCAGTATATTTTCTTGCTGAAGCTAACACATTTTGACAGGTTGATAGGGGCCAGCTTGACAATCTTCAAGCACAGAAGACATATTTACTTAGAGTACAGTGCCTCTTTCCTTCCTCCCTTCCTTCCTGTCTTCCTCCCTTCCTCTGCCCAGCAGGGCAAGAGGGAGGATTCTGCCTCTTTGCTCTGCTCTGCTGAGACCCCAGCTCCAATCCTGCCTCCAGTTCTGGTGTCCCCAGCAGAAGGAGGACACAGAGCTCAGAGTCCATAGGAGGCCACAAAGATGATCCAAGGGCTGGAGCAGCTCTGTTGTGAAGATAGGCTGACGGAGCTCCAGGCTGAGCTGTTCAGCCTGAAGAAGAGAAGAGTCCAGGGGGACCTTACAGCTGCCTTCCAGTACCTGAAGGGATCCTGCAGGAAGGCTGCAGAGGGACTTTTCCTGAAGGTGTCTAGAGACAGAACAAGGGGGAATGGTTTGAAGCTGAGCAGGGTTAGACTGAAGCTGAGGAAGCAGTTCTTCAGTACAAGGCAGGTGAGACTCTGGAACAGGTTGCCAGTGTGGTTACGGATGTCCCCTCTCAGGAGGTGTTCAAAGCCAGGCTGGATGAGGACTTGGGCAACCTGGTCTAGCGGGAGGTGCCCCTGCCCATGGCAGGGGGGTTGGAGCAGATGATCTCTAAGGTCCCTTTCAACCTGAGCCGTCCTGTGATTATCAAACCCCAAATGGTCACATAATGCAAGGCAGAGCTGAGTTCAGTGGAGCTCTTTTCCCCACCTGGAATGAACATGTTCAGTGCTGCACAAAGGTGGCTGACACTGATGAGGATGGCTCAAGGTAGTGCATCGCTCTTCATCTCATTGAAATGTTTCAGCTCTGCCCTCAAGTTCACATTCCTTAGCATTTGAAGAGCTCTGCAGGACTCCACTGTACTTTGAATACCTACCGCTGCGAAGCAGCGTTCTGCCTCCAGTCTCTTCCACTGCTGTTTCCCACCTCTGTTTATTTCACATGCTTGGACAGCAGCTCCAGGGGCTGGGAGGGGGCTTTTATACAGAGCAAGTTGCATAAAGAACGACCTCACCAGGACCTTCTCGTGAGGGTTTCGTGAATCCTTAGCACAGATTCAGAATTCATACTCATTCCAGTCAATGTTGTGGATTTCTATTTAGTTCATTTCATTTTTTGCTTCCCTTTTTCATTTGATTTTTGTTTAATTTCATTTTTATCTTTCATTGCATTTCTTTTAAATTTTTTATTTCATTGCATGCAAATTTTTATCGATTTTATTTTTATTTCATTTATTTTTGATTTATTTTCATTCTGGTTAATTTCATTTTGCTTTATTTTTAAAATTTCATTTTCATTTAATTTTATTTTTATTTCTTTTCTTTTTATTTCATTTCCATTTTCTTTTCATTTTCTTTTCATTTCCTTTGTATTAATTTTCATTGAATTTTTATTTCATTTCACGTAATTGGTATCGATTTTATTTTTATTTCATTTCATTTGTATTCATTTTCATTTAATGTAATTTTAATTTCTTTTCATTTAATGCAATTTCATTTTTATTGATTTTCATTTAATGTAATTTTCATTTCTTTTCATTTAATGCAATTTCATTTTTATTGATTTTTCATTTAATTTTATTTTCATTTATTTTAATTTTCTCTTCATTTCATTTAATTTTATGTTCATTTCATTTCATTTTGGTTTATTTTTAAAATTTCATTTTATTTATTTTCATTTCATTGTATTTTTATTTCTTTTATTTTAATTTAATTTAATTTTCATTTTTATTTTCATTTCATTGTATTTTTATTCATTTTCTTGTAATTTTCATTTCATGTAATTTTTATCTAGTGTATTTTTCCTTCATTTTTATTTATTTTCATTTAATGCAATTTTTAGTTATTTTTCATTTAATGCAATTTCATTTTTCCTTATTTTCATTTAATTTCATTTTATTTGGGTTTATTTTTAAAATTTCATTTTAATTTCATTTTAATTTATCTTCATTTCATTTTATTTTTATTTATTTTACTTTCATTTCATTTCTATTTTAATTCCATTTTATTTTTATTCATTTTAATTTAATTTTTGTTTCATTTCATTTTGGTTTATTTTTAACATTTCATTTTAATTTCATTTAATTTTTATTTATTTTATTTTATTTTAATTTCAATTTAATATATTAATTTAATTTTATTTATTTCAACTTAATTTTTCGTTAATTTTATTTTGTTTTGGCTTATTTCATTTTTCCTTCATTTAATTTCATTTAATTTATTTTTATTTTTATTAATTTAATTTAATTATCATTATTATCTTTCTTTATTTATTTATCTAATGTATTTAAATTAATGTTTTTAATCCAACCCATTCTGGCATGCTGGGACTGATGCTTCACACATTTAATAGCAGCAACAAACAGGACTGAGCAGACAAATTTGCACCTGATCCACAACCTGTTGCACTGCATAGCACGAGGAAGCTTACTAAGACTTCTCAAAGGGTCTAACAAACAAGCTCAGGGATTCTTCAACCTTAACTGAAGTGGAAATAAAAGGAGACTTGAGATTCTGTGTGGCCAGCTCAAAAAGGAAACACAACAAAGAGAATTACCTGAAGCAGTGATGGGCGTTAATAGGACTCTACAATTCCCTAAGTGCTTAGAAAACTGGTTTGAAATGACAAGGGAAAAAACCTCCTCTCAGCTTCTCAAATCAAGCATGCTAAAAGTAAATGGTCTGACTGTATGAAAATGAGTAGAAAACTCACAATCTAAATAGTCTGAAAATCAGAGAATTCTTTTGTTTGGAAAAGACTTCCAAGATCATTGAGTCCAGCCTAAGGCAATCCAACCCCCCCCCCGTGGCCATCAAACCATGTCCCTATGGGCCATGGCCACAGGATTCTTGAACCCCTCCAGGGATGGGGACTCCACCACCTTCCTGGGCAGTCTGTGCCAATCCCTGACCACTCTTGCAGCAAAGAAATTGTTCCTCATCTCCAACCTCACCCTCCCCTGGTACAATTTCAGGCCATTTCCTCTCCTTCTATCACTTTCGAGAGAGGTCAGGCATTGGAACAGGCTGCCCAGGAAGGTGGTAGAGTCCCCATCCCTGGAGGTGTTCAAAAAGCACTTGGGGACATGGCCTGGGGGCCATGGTGGTGTTGGGTTGATGGTTGGACTGAATGATCTTGGGCAATGAGGCTGGTGAGAGGTCTCGAGTGCAAGCCCCATGAGGAGAGGCTGAGGGAGCTGGGGTTGCTTAGCCTGCAGAAGAGGAGGCTCAGGGGAGACCTTCTTGCTCTCTACAGCTACCTCAAGGGAGGTTGTAGCCAGGTGGGGGTTGGTCTCTTCTCCCAGGCAAGCAGCACCAGAACAAGAAGACACAGTCTCAAGCTGTGCCAGGGGAAGTTTAGGCTCGAGGTGAGGAAAAAGTTCTTCCCAGCAAGAGAGATTGGCCACTGGAATGTGCTGCCCAGGGAGGTGGTGGAGTCACCATCCCTGGAGGTGTTTAGGAAGAGCCTGGATGAGGCACTTGGTGCCATGGTTTAGTTGGTTAGATGGTGTTGGGTGATAGGTTGGACTGGATGATCTCTGAGGTCTTTTCCAACCTGGTTAATTCTGTTCTGTTCTGTTCTATTCTATTCTATATCCACCAGAGGAGCAACATTTCTAGGGAAGCAGTTGGATTGCACTTCCAATTCTGTCCAAAGGATCCACTTGGAAAAACAAACATGAAATCTGACAGCTGAGTGGGTTAAATTCTATCCCCAAACCTAGGAAAAAAATAAAGAGTATCTTCAAGCTTTGTCTAAACACTTTCCTCATTTCAAGTGGTGTAAATCCACACTAAATCTCCTGACTCAAGTGAAGCTCTTCAGAGAGACCTTAGTGCAAATAAAGTCAGAATCTGGCAAGAGAGATCAAAAAAACTCATTTTTTTTTAAAGGAAACAGCATTTAGTAGTTTGACAGAATGGAATCTTCTGATGGTTATAATTCTCCTAAAGGCTCCAGAGGGAGAAGCTGATTAACAGTTGGAGAATGCATCATGCACTTTTAAAGTTGTTCAGCATGCTTACAGGCCACTTAAAGTTAGCTTCTATTTATAAAGCCCTCTTCAAGTAGAGTGCTCTTAAGCACACATTGGTGCTTTGACCTACTAAAGCCACCTGTGACCATCTAAAGCAAATTGCTTCAGATCAGTTCCCAGGAAAACAAATTGGCCTTGGAGGAAGAGTAGGAAAACACTGCAGCATTTCTCTGTGAGGGGAGAAAGCTTCATCAGTGACAGAGGCAGTGAGATTGAGGGCACCACCAGCAAGGTTGGAGATGATCCCAAACTGAGTGGTGTGGTTGGTAAGACTGAAGGACAGGATGGGCTACCATCCAGAGGGACCTGGACAGGCTGGAGGGATGGGCTGAGGAGAATGTCATAAGGCAAAGCAGGGGCAACACTCTATCAGTCCAGGCTGGGGGATGATGAGATTGAGAGCAGCCCTCCAGAAAAAGGACTTGGGAATTGCTGGTGGATGAGAAGCTGAACATGAGCCAGCAATGGGCACTTGCAGCCCAGAAGGCCAATGGCAACAAAAGAAGCATGACCAGAGATGGAGAGAGGTGATTGTGCCTCTCTGCTCTGCTGAGACCTCACCTGGAGTGCTGTGTCCAGATATGGGGCTTTCAATATAAGGGAGGACATGGAACTGATGGACTAGGTCCAGAGGAGGGCCACAAAGATGAGCAGAGGGATGGAGAACTCCTGTGAAGACAGGTTGAAAGAATTTGGGCTGTTTAACCTGGAGAGAAGGCTCTGGGGAGACCTTAGAGCTGCATTCCAAAATCTGAAGGGGACTCAGAGGCAGGCTGGGGTGGGGCTGTTTAGAAGGCTCTGTAGTGATAGAATGAGGGGAAATGGTTTGAAACTGGAGCAGGGCAGGTTTAGGTTGGACATCAGGAGGAAGTTCTTCATAATGAGAATGGTGAAATACTAGAACAGGTTGCCCAGAGATGTGGTTGAGGCTCTATCCCTGGAGACATTGAAGATCAGACTCGATGTGGCCCTGGGCAGCCTGATCTGGTTGGAGATGTCCCTGCTGACTGCAGGGTGGGGTGGACAAGGTGACCTTTGAGAGTCCCTTCCAACCCAATGCAGGCTGTGAACCTGTAAAACTCTATGAAGGAAGCAGTTGAAAAGCAAGGCTCCTGGAGTTCTGCAGCTCATCTCACTGATCTAAGAATATCTTTTCTGCCCTTGTACACTCCAAAAGGTGCATCAGAGCTCTTCCTCGTGAGGGATCATACCTCAAAGGATGCAGATCACCTCCCTCCCCAGTTAAACACCAACCCTCTGGCAACGCCAGCCTGTGTTTATGTGGAAATGTAATATTGGGAAAGGGCTCTCTCTATTCCTTCCTGTCACTTCATGTGATTTTTAATGGTTAGAAGGAAAGGAAGTCACACCATATGTCTGCTGTGTTCTTTGCAGATCACTGACTGCAAATTGGGAACAACTGCTCTCCGTGGCAAATGGTTTGCTAGAGAGAAAGATCCTCAGCTTGTTGAGTTCTGAGTACGTGATGGGGTGGGTTTCTTGCATGTTTTCAGCTCATCAGAGGAAGCCAAGGTCAGCATGATGAAGTGATGAATAATATTCCTTAATTAATAAGCTAAAGTTTGTCCTATTTCCATTTCCTAATTTGCTTTCTTGGTTTATAGCTGTTAAGCCATGGCTGTCATCTGCAGCTCATGACTGTGTCCTTTACAAGTGTAAACTGGAATTTGCAGATGCAAAGGGAAATCAATATTAATTTCAACTCCCAAATACCTCTAACAGCTTCCAGAGCTGCAGGCTTCCTTCAGTCTTTCTGCAGGCTTTCAAATGGTTTTGGTTTTATTTTTGTCTTATCTTCTTTTTCTTGCAGTAAAAATGAATCAAACAGCTGAATCACCATGGAAATACTGACAGGAAATTACAGTAATCCCATTAGATTAGGACCTAGAATTCCTCTGGGTGGTTAGAATCATAGAATGGACCAGGCTGGAAGGGACCTCCAAAGCTCATCCAGTTCAACCTCCCTGCAGTCAGCAGGGACATCCCCAACTAGATCAGGTTGCCCAGAGCCCTGTCCAGCCTCACCTTGAATATCCCAGGGAAGGAGCCTCAACCACCTCACTGGGCAACCTGTTCCAGTGTTCCACCACCCTCGTAGTGAAGAACTTCTTCCTGATATCCAATCTAAATCTGCCCTTCTCCCGTTTGAAGCCATTGCCCCTGGTCCTGTCACTGCAGGCCCTTGTAACCAGTCTCTCCCCATCCAAAGGAAGTCATAGGATCATAAAGTTGGAAAAGACCCCTAAGACCTCTGAGATCGTGAAGATCCCCTTCTACCCAACACCTCCATGCCCACTAGACCAAGCCCCCATGTGCCATGGTCACATGTTTCTTGAACACCTCCAGGGATGGTGACTCCACCTGTTCCAGTGTGTCCCCATCCTCACTTCTTCCTCATGTCCAATCTAAATCGACTCTGCTCTAGTTTAAATCCATTCCCCCTTATCCTGCCTCTTCAAGCCCTTAGAAGAAGTCCCTCCCCACCTTTCTTGTAGCCCCCTTTCAGGTACTGGAAGGCTGCTCTAAGCTCTCCCCAAGCCTTTTCTTCTGCAGGCTGAACGGCCCCAACTCTCTTAACCTCTCCCCATAGGGGAGGTGCTCCAGCCCTCTGCTCATCTTTGTGCCCCACCTCTGGACCTTCTCCAACACCTTCTCAACCAGCTCAAGACAGTTCTATATGGAGGATTACACAACTCATGCAGTAGAACTGGGATTCACTTCACCTGATTTCTGCTGTCCCCTGATGGCTGAGTCTCCCCCACCGGTGATGCAGGATGAAGAGTCCACAGCAATCATTCAGGTCAGAGAAAAATCAGGTTGAATAAATCCCACTTCTCCTGTGTGTGCTCTGAAGGGCTTGAGTCACTGCTTGGAAGTGTCTCTTTGTGTCTGTCAGCGGTAGAGAAACCTGGAAGAGCCCATGTAAGCCCTAATTTTATAATGAGCATTTAGATCTCTAAATGAGCAAAGAGAATCCACTTGTTAAATTATCACCTTTATCCTACTTTCATTGTTTTATTTCTTGTTTTATTTTTAATTAAAACAAATAGGTGGCAAAATTAGATGGTGAGGGAAGTGAACTCCAACAGGAGCAGCAGTCAGGCAAAATATTTACAGGCCTGGAGGTAAAGCATGAAGTGCATTATTAATACACCATGAAGTATATTCTTACTACCCAGGCACTGCTGTCTGCTGAAGGCTTCCTTTTCTTCATTAAAATACATTAATTGATTTCCTGATTCTGGTGGAAAGTACCCAAGTTCCTAGGCTAGGCAAATATTTATCTTAATTTAGCTAACCTTGGTGTATTTTTTACACTTAATTTCCTCTTAACTCCTTTGCTTCGCGCAGAAGTTCCTGCTGCAAGTGGTTGGCTTCTCCCCCGCTATTTAGATCCTTGGTGAAGCTCACCCAGAAGTCTGGATGCAGGTTTGGTGGGGCTGGTGCCATGGTTTAGTCAGGAGGTCTGTGGTGACAGGTTGGACTGGATGATCTTTGAGGTCTCTTCCAACCTTGGTGATTCTGTGATTCTGTGACCCCAAATCCTCATGCAGAAGTGCTGAGGTGGCTTCTCAAGGTCCACATGCTCCTGAGTTGCCAGAAGAGAATCAGAGGACTGAATGACTTGGCAGAGACCTCCAAGATCATCCAGCCCAACCATCAACCCAACCCCACCATGGCCGTTCAAACATGTCCCAAAGTGTCATGGCCACACATTCCCTGAACCCCTCCAGGGATGGGGACTCCACCACCTCCCTGGGCAGCCTGTGCCAACCCCTGACCACTCTTGCAGCAAAGAAATTCTTCCTCATCTCCAACCTAAGCCTCCCCTGCCACAATTTCAGGCCATTTCCTCTCCTTCTATCACCTGAGACTAGGGAGAAGAGCCCAACCCCCAGCTCACAGCAACTTCCTTTCAGGGAGCTGTAGAGAGCAATGAGGTCTCCCTCAGCCTCCTCTTCTCCAGACTAATCAGTCAGAAGAGCCCTGCACAATCTCCCAGAAGCAAAGGTTGCTGCTCAACAGCCACCAGCACTGAGGGCTTCATGGCTCTTGGATAAAGTCAAATCAGTTCTGTAGCTTCAGTGGACACACAGAAAAGAATAAAATAATTTCTTTCTTACTGCAGGCACCTCATATACAGTGTCTTGAAGAACTCTGAAGAGCTTTCAAATACTAGGGTTGACTCTTCTAGAGATCATAGAACCACAGAATTGTTAGGATTGGAAGGGATCTCAAGGCTCAGCCAGTTCCAACCCCCTGCCATGGGCAGGGACACCTCACACTACAGCAGGTTGCTCAGTCACATCCAGACTGGCTCCAGGGATGAGGCTTCCACCACCTCCCTGGGCAACCTGTGCCAGTGGCTCTCACCACGAGGAGATCTACCCTGCCGCACAATTTTCCAATCCAAAACCAATCTCTAGAGCCAAAAATACAAACAGGAGAAAGAGCAAAAGGGAAAGAAGAGGAGACCACCACCCCCCAGAGCCAAAGGGCCACCCTAGAACATTCTATTTTTCAAAATAGAAAGGAAAGCAAATAAATGTAAAAGAAAACAAGGAAGTGAAACACGAAATGCTTTGTTGATGTGGAGCTCTGGCTATGGCTCTGTTTGCCTTTAAAGCTGCCAAGAATTTCAGTTACAGTTAATTCAGCTCAAAGCAGATGGTTTACATTTTTTTTCCTCCCCTTCAGTAAGAACTTAAGGAAGGACTTAAGGAAGAAGAAATGAGTCCATCCTTGGAATAAGCCCAGATCAAAATGTTCTAGACTGTATCATCATAAATAAAATGCTAATGGCCACATCCTACCCTTCACTCCAGGCTCTTTTGTGTGTATTTACTCACATCTTCTGTAGATTCATAGAATGGGTTGGGTTGGAAGGGACCTTCAAGTCCATCCAGTTCCAATGCCCCTGCCATGGGCAGGGACACCTCCCACCAGCCCAGGTTGCTAAAGGCCTCATCCAGCCTGGCCTTGAACACCTCCAGGGAAGGAACATCCACAGCCTCCCTGGGCAACCTGCTCCAGTGTCTCCTCGCCTTCCTTGTAAAGAATTTCTTAATCTCCAGTTGAAATCTCCCTTCTTCAAGCTTCAACCAAGTCAAATATTAAACCAACTTCCAAAATTCAACCAAGTAAAAAAAAAACTTCAATTCCAAATTTCAATCAAGTCAAAATTTAAATTCAACTTTAAACAATTAAATTATAAATTTCAATCAAGTCAGAATTTAAATTTGACTTAAAAAAAATTCAATTCCAAATTTCAATCGAGTCAAAGTTTAAATCAACTGAAAAAAATCAATTCCAAATTTCAATCAAGTCAAAAATTTAAATTCAACTTTAAAAAATTCAATTCCAAATTTCAATCAAGTAAAAATTTAAATTCAACTTTAAAAAAGTCAATTCAAATTTCAATCAAGTCTAAATTTAAGTTCAACTAAAAATTCAATTCCAAATTTCAATCAAGTCAAAATTTAAATTCAACTAAAAAAATTCAATTCCAAATTTCAATCAAGTTAAAATTTAAATCAACTAAAAAAATTCAATTCCAAATTTCAATCAAGTCAAAATTTAAGTTCAACTAAAAAAATTCAATTCCAAATTTCAATCAAGTCAAAATTTAAATCAACTTTTAAAAATTCAATTCACATTTCAATCAAGTCAAAATTTAAATCAACTTTTAAAAATTCGATTCCAAATTTCAATCAAGTCAAAATTTAAATCAACTTTTAAAAATTCAATTCACATTTCAATCAAGTCAAAATTTAAATCAGCTAAAAGAAATTCAACCAAGTCAGAATTTGCATCAACCAAACAAATTCAACCAATTCAAAATTTCAACCAAGTCAAAACTTAAATCAGCTAAAAAAGAAAATCAATCCAGTCAAAATGTCAATCAAGTCAAAATTTCAATCAATTCCATTTCAGCCAATTCAAAAGAAGTCTTCAGAGAGCTCAGAGCTGAACGGGACTGGGAGGTCCAGCTGCCAGGTTATGGATACCCAAGCACACACGATGTAAGAGAAGAAGAGGGTTTTAGAAGAGCTTTTAATCCTCAACTCTTTTGGCCTCTTTTCAGCAGGAAGCAGCTGCCAAGATAAAGAGACTGTCCCAAAAGGGCTGTTTCAAAAGCAGTGTTTAGGCCATTGCCCAGCGGTTTTGTGAGGGGATTAAATGTCCACTGAGTCCAAGGTCAAGTCTACAAACTGGGTTGACTTGTGACCCACTTTGTGTTTCAAGTTGTTCCACCAAGGTCAGACGAGAGGCTGGGGAGCTCAGCACAAATTGCCTTTTAAATTCACAACTGTGCCTCAGGCTTCAGGTGCAGGAGTTCCCATCCCACCAACATCTGAAATACATTAGGAAGCAGTCTACTCCTTGCTGTATTCCACAGTATCCTCCTCTGACTGACTGGTCTCCAGTGCTGCAATGTTAACAAAGAATACAGAATGCAGAATTAACCAGGTTGGAAAAGACCTCAGAGATCATCCAGTCCAACCTATCACCCAACACCAGCTAATCAACTAAACCACGGCACCAAGTGCCTCATCCAGGCTCTTCCTAAACACCTCCAGGGATGGTGACTCCAACACCTCCCTGGGCAGCACATCCCCATGGCCAATCTCTTTCTATCAAGAACTTCTTCCTAACATCCAGCCTGAACCTCCCCTGGCACAGCTTGAGACTGTGTCCTCTTGTTCTGGTGCTGCTTGCCTGGGAGAAGAGACCAACCCCCACCTCAGCCTCTCCTCCCAGGGCTGTGCTCCAGACCCCTCCCCAGCTTTGTTGCCCTTCTCTGGACGCCTTCCACCATCTCAACATCTTTCCTAAACTGAGCAGCCCAGAACTGGACACAGGACTCAAGGTGTGGCCTGGCCAGTGCTGAGCACAGGGCAGAATGACCTCCCTGCTCCTGCTGGCCACACTATTCCTGATCCAGGCCAGGATGCCCTTGGCCTTCTTGGCCACCTGGCCACACTGCTGGCTCCTGTTCAGCTGCTGCCCACCAGTACCCCCAGGTCCCTCTCTGCCTGGCTGCTCTCAGCCACTCTGACCCCATCCTGTAGCTGCATGGGGTGGTTGTGCAGTGGAGTGAAGCCCTCAGAGTTTGCAGAGTCCAGCTGATGGCACACATTTTATTTTAAAGAACTTGGATGGTGAGTTTGGAACAGGTTGCCCAGGGAGGTGGTGGATGTCTCATCCCTGGAAGTGTTTAAGACCAGGCTGGGTGAGGCTTGGAGCAACCTGGTCTAGCGGGAGGTGTCCCTGCCCACAGGAAGGGGTTGGAGCTGGATGATCTTGAAGGTCCCTTCCAACCCAAACCTTTCTATGAATCTATGAAACTTTGCTTAGAAGTTCAGTTGTCAGATTTCCTCAGCCCTTCAATAGGTGTTCAAAAAGGGATTGGATGTGGCACTTGAAGCCATAGTTTAGTTGGTCATGAGGTGCTGGGTGATAGGTTGGATGATCTCTGAGGTCTTTCCCAACTTTATTGATTCTATGATTGTACCTTGCTGTGGGACCTAACTGAAACAGTTTATGCCTCCTCTCTGTCTTGATCACAGCTTGGGAGAAAGTGGCCACAAGAGCTAAGCAGGGCTTTTGCAGGAACATCCTGTGCTTGATCTCCTAGATATTGTGAAACTAACAAGAGGCTTCAGTTGCAAACCTTTGAGCTGCCTGCCCCTTAGCCAGAAACAACCTTGTGTTTAAGCCTTTTCCTCCAGGCAGTCAGGGAACAGAGGAATTGTCATTATGCTGACAACTGGCATGCCCTGGCTGGATTGCCACACGCAAAGAGGGATAAAGTGTGAGTTATCTGCTGCCAAAACCTTTGGCTTCTCTTGCCTGTGGAGTATTGAGTACAACAGCAGCATATGCCACTCTTTGGTCTGCACTTAGGATAATCGACTCAGATAACCAAATGAAATCTGTCCAGGAGAACAGAAACCACTTTGAGGGTGACATTGGTTAACTGGATTCTTTGTCTTCATGGTTGTTCTGTTTGTGGTCTTGCACGTCTTCCCATCTCTCCCTAGAGGCATGTGTAGTGACAATAGGCATTCCAAAGCCGTTGGAAGGCTTTGTGCTAACAATCAGGTTTCACTTAAGAGAGCAGCGGTTGCCTTTCAGCTGCCTTTCAGCACCATCCCCACGGAAGACCACTGTCAGATGCACCCATTGAGGACGATCAGGGAACGCTCCCAGCACCACTGCACTCAGGCTGTGGCTTTGAGCAGACGAAATCCTGGTCTCTGTTTAGCATGGCTCTTGAGGGCACAGTTTGAAAGCATTCATCACGTTCATGTGCCTAAGAAATAGTTTTGCCTCTGGCACGTCTCTTGAGGAGAATGGCTTCCTGAGCTACTGTTCAGATGTTATGGTTATAGATCCACAGATCCTTAGAATGGTTTGGGTTGGAAGGGACCTTGAAGATCATCTAGGTCCAACCCCTCCTGCCAAGGGCAGGGACACAAGTTGCTCAAGGCCCTGTCCAAACTGGCCTGTTAGACATCCTGGCAGGGGTTATCCACAGCCTCCTTGGGCAACCTGTTCCAGTGTCTATGAATTTCTTCCTGATCTCCAGTCTCAATCTCCCATCCTCAAGCATCAATCCATTCCCTCTCATCCTCTCACTACAAGCCCTCATTCTCCCTCACACCTATGATATGGTCACTAGAATTTATTATTTGAACTTGAATAACACGTTTCCAGTTAGTTACATATCGAACCCCAGGCAGCTACATCCCTTCTGCATGAACACTTTGACCATCCTCATATCACCTTCAATCTCCTAGAGGAAAGTTGGTCTCAGAGGTCCCTTATGTATGGAAACAGTTTCTTTGGTTTTCCTTTGAAATTTCCTTTTACAGAATGAAGAATTAACCAGGTTGGAAAAGACCTCAGAGATCATCCAGTCCAACCTATCATCCAACACCATCTAACCAACTAAACCATGGCACCAAGGGCCTCAGCCAGGCTCTTCCTAAACACCTCCAGGGATGGGGACTCCACCACCCCCCTGGGCAGCACATCCCAATGGCCAATCTCTCTTGCTGGGAAGTGCACCAATTGGGTTTTCCAGAGGCAGGGGTCTCTGGGCTGAACAACAAGACAAGCTGGGTGGAATTGCACCATCAATGACTGCTGCTGATAAGAAAGAGGTTTCTATTTCTGGGGGAAAAAAAAACCAACCTTGCCATACTGGTTTGTGTCAGCTGAGACAATAAGGAGAAAATATCAGACAAGAAGGATGTAAAAGAAGGTGAAGCAGGAATGACCAAGTGTGGGACTTCAGTGAAAGCTCCACAGTGGTGAACCTTTGAAGAGTTTTGTTGTGTTAGTTGTATATGAAGCAGCAAACCCAAGCATTCTACAATGGTGTGAAAATGCAGATGGGCTTCCCAGCCCTGCCACCCCCACCTGTGGAGTGACTGTGTCTTTTTAATGAGCACCAGTTCTGGTCTTTCCTCCAAGGCTTCACCTCATGCCATTCTCACTGTTGGTGTTGTCAGTGCATTGAAGTCTCACAGTTGCCATTTTTATGACCTGCTTTGCCTTCTGCAAGGGTGGGGAGGCACTGGAACAGGCTGCCCAGGGAGGCTGTGGGTGCCCCCTCCCTGGAGGTGGTCAGGGCTAGATTGGATGAAGCCTTGAGCAACCTGGGCCTGTGGAAGGTGTCCCTGGCCACAGCAGGGGGGTTGGAACTGGATGATGCTGAAGGTCCCTTCCAAACCAAACCATTCTATGATTCTGTGAAAGACAGACTCCTGTTTCCCTGAATGTGAGAAGAACCATGGGCAGCAAGTAATTTCCTTGCTCAGAACCCAAACTGCTCTATGAATCCATCCACCTCACTTCAACAGAGATTCAAAGCCTTGTTCAAAGACAGCTAACACAAAAAGATTCCTGGGGGGGGAAAAACCCAAACCCAGTCCTTCCTCTAACTGGTGCTGGTGCCTGCTATGGTTTTTCCTCTGGTGGGAATGCTTGACTCTGATTCAAACAGCACAGCTGGGAGAACCAAGCTCTTAGCCTCCAGCTGAGGCTGCCTGCACACAGGCACTGCATTTGTCAGCTAATTTCATACATGCTAAAGCAGCCAGAGATTTCAGGACTTCTTCTGCCCGCCACAGCCTGGGGCAGCCTCACTTGAGACTGCATAGCTTGTGCAGCAAAGATCAGACAGTTCAGCCAAAGGCAAGCATTAGTATACTGCTTCTGCAAGCCTTAGCTGCCGTCACAGAATCACAGAGTGTTTGTTAGGGGCTGGAAGGGACCTCGAGAGATTATGCAGTCCAACCCCCCTGCCAGAGCAGGAGCACCTAGAGCAGGTCACACAGGAACACATCCAGGCAGGTCTTGAATATCTCCAGAGAGGGAGATTCCACAGCCCCCTGGGCAGCCTGTTCCAGTGTTCTGTCACCCTCATGGTGAAATAATCCTTCCTCCTGTTTCCATGGCACTTCCTCTGCCTCAGCTTCCACCACTGCCCCTTGTGCTGGCATTGGGCATCACCCAGCAGAGCCTGGCTCCAGCCTCTGGGCATCACCCTGCACATAAACATGAATGAGGTCACCTCTCAGGCTGCTCCTCTCCAAGCTCCAGAGCCCTCAGCTCCCTCAGGCTCTCCTCCTGAGGAAGATGTTCCACTGCCTTCAGCATCTTTGTGGCTCTGTGTTAGACTCTGCCAAGCAGTTCCCTGAGGTCTTTCTTGAACTGAGGGGCCCAGAACTGGACTCAATCTTCCAGATGTGGCCTCAGCAGGGCAGAGTAGAGAGGGAAGAGAACCTCTCTCGACCTACTGACCACAGCCCTTCTAATCCAGCCCAGGATACCATTGGCCTTATTGGCCACAAGAGCACATTGCTGGCTCATGGTCAACCTCCCACCCATTAGGACCCCCAGGTCCTTTTCCCCTTCACTGCTCTCCAGCAGGTCAGTCCCCAACCTCTCCTGCTCCCTGGGGTTGCTCTTTCCCAAGTGCCAGACTCTCCCCTTGCCCTTGCTGAGCTTCATGAAATTTCTCCCTGGCCGGCTCTCCATCCTGTCCAAGTCCTGCTGAATGGCAGCACCACTCTCTTTGTGCTAGCCCCTTGGAGCAGCACCATTTTCTTGGGGTGAATGTCAGCTGGGTTAGCTGTACTAATTCAAAGCTGGTTGTCCTGGTTTGAGGCCAGGCAGAGGGTTTGCTTTAGGGGACTCTGTAAGAGTTGGGATTCTTTTGTCACTAAGCTTTGCAGCTTCTGTACAGCACTTGCTGCTTTTCCTTTTAAACTTTCCATCACTCTTGCAATCCATTTGTGTGAGTGGCATTCTTTTGTCCCTTTCAGGAGCAAGAGAGGATCTGCCTGGCCTCAAACCAGGACACTGCTAGAGCATGGCAGCAAACTGGAGCGCTCCACTCCCTTGCAGCACCTCGCATCCAACTTGCTCCTGCAGGGAGGCAGCTGAACATAGTGTGAAAAGGAAAAGAAGCTGAGAACACATATTATCAATGCAAATTATCTGGGACTAATCTCACACACACACACAGTGTATAAGACTCTCTGTGTTCACATTTAAGCCCTGAGCATCTGGTCTTGGCCATATTTGGTCTACTACCAATGAATGGAGAAATCTGTCATCTGTGGATGCCCTAACAGAACTAATATCTTTCAAATAAATGTCTGGGCAAAATAAACGACTCAGGCAAAGCTCTGTTCCTTACCCTGCTCCAAAAATAGGTGTACATTAAAATAGAGGCAAGTGTTATACAAAGGGCCCTGGCAACAAGAAGGAATAGTGCAGGGGGTTTGTAAGTCCCCCGGAATGCAAAGGGAGTTGGGCAAACAAACTTGAACTGCTGAGTTATAAACACAGGCTGCTGCTGCTGCAGCAGAGAAAAGCCACAGCCATAATGAAACATGGGGAAAGAAGAACTTGGCCTGCTGCAAAACTAATGCTCTACCTGCAGGCAAAATGCCCAGGGAGGGAAGAAAAGCTGTGGTAGTTAAGAAGAAGATTGGGGAGCTTCAGGTGGACCAAAGAGGTAGAGCAAAGAGAGCAGGAAGAGTTCACAGATTCATAGAGTGGCTTGGGAGGAGGCTTTAAAGATCATCCAGTTCCAACCCCCCTGCCGTGGGCAGGGACACCTCCCACCAGCCCAGGTTGCTCAAGACCTCATCCAGCCTGGCCTTGAACACCTCCAGGGAGGAGGCAGCCACAGCCTCCCTGGGCAACCTGTGCCAGTGTCTCACCACCCTCACTGGAAAGAGTTTCTTCCTAATCTCCAGTCTAAATCTCCCCTCAACCTTCAATTCATTTCATCATCCTATCACTACAAGCCCTTGGAAGAAGTCCCTCCCCAGGTGCTAGAAGGCTGCTCTAAGGTCTCCCCAGGACCTTCTCTTCTCCAGCTCTCCCAGCCTGCCCTCTTAGCAGAGGTGCTCCAGCCCTCTGATCCCTTTGTGGCCTCCACTGGATACAGCACAGCTGCCAGGAAGTGACAGCAAGTAAAGATTTTTCCAGTGAAGGAGAAGGACAAATAAGCTTTCAGCATTTATCTTGCCTTTCATGCTTGTCAGATTCTCACCAGCCAGTGCAGCACAAAATCTCACCTCTGTAGATGTACTGTGGTGACACACAGAGCCCCCTGCCCCTTTCTGCATCAACTCAGTACATGTTCCAGTCATAAAAGTAATTGAAAGCCCTCACCTGATGGCAAGAGCTCATTATTCTGCTCAGCAAAGAGTTCAGATCTTTTAAAAGAAGATCATCATGCTTACCATGCAGAAAAAACAATTCAAAGTGGTTCAGCCACAGAGTCCTTTCTCAGGTGTTCAAGGCCAGGTTAGACAGGGGTTGGAAAGGGGATCAGAGGGCTGGAGCACCTCCCATGTGGGGACAGGCTGAGGGAGTTGGGGTTGTTCAGCCTGGTGAAGAGAAGGCTCTGGGGAGACCTTAGAGCAGCCTTCCAGTACCTGAAGAGGGCTACAGGAGAAGTGGGGAGGGATTTTTTGACAAGGGCTTGTAGTGATAGGATGAAGAGGAAGGGATTGAAGCTGGAAGAGGGGAGATTGAGACTGGAGATTAGGACGAAATTCATTCCAGAGTGGGTGGTGAGATGCTGGAACAGGGTGGTGAGGAACAGGTTGCCCAGGCAGGCTGTGGATGTCCCCTCCCTGAAGGTGCTCAAAGCCAGGCTGGATGAGACCTTGAACAATTTGGTCTAGGGGGAGGTGTCCCTGACTAAGGCTGGGGCATGGAACTGGGTGATCTTTAAGGTCCTTTCCAACCCAAACCATTCTGTGACTCTATGAAACAGTTTCTGGATTCAGTCAGTTTCTGGATTAGGAAGAGGCAACAATTGTCAAAGCCATGAGCTGCCAGACACCTACACATCTTTCCTTTACTAACAGAAGCACACCAGACAAATGACTTTTCACTGTAAGAAGCCAACTAAATAGAGCTTGGATTTCCACCTCTGAATGTTTGCTCATCCTTTACCTATTCTGTGTGGACCTTCCTGGAAACTTCTAATCTATCTGCACCCTCTAGCATTGTAAGGACCAGAGCTGGTGTGTTTTTCTAGTCAAAGCCTGCCTGGAATGAAAATCCAGCATCAAATCCTTTCTTTCCTTTGTTCTTTGGAATATGATCCAAGGCCCTTAATTATCTAAGTGTCTGCAGCATGGTTTGGGTAGGAAAATATGGAGCATGCCCTCAAAAATGCTGAATTGTTTACCCTCATCTGTGCAAACTGAAAGCAAATCCAATTGCAGGGAGGTGCTCCCAAGTCCTGATGAGAAGTCATAGATCTTTTTTCTCCTTACTGCATATCAGAGTGTCAATGAAAGAGTTAATAAGAAGTCACAGAGCAGCTGCAGTGATAGTTTCTACTTTCTCTACTCCACTATGTCTATGAAATAATTAATTTGACTGCCTGCTGAATTTCTTCAGGTAGCAAGGGGAGAGGGGGGGAAAAGCAGGCAGTGTCTAATTTGATCCTGTAAGACACCCTTCAGGACATAGAACCATAGAATTGTCAGGGTTGGAAGGGAGCTCAAGGCTCAGCCAGTTCCAGCCCCCCTGCCATGGGCAGGGACACCTCACACCACAGCAGGTTGCTCACAGCCACCTCCAGCCTGGCTGCAAATACCTCCAGGCAGGAGGCTTCCACCACCTCCCTGGGCAACCTGTGCCAGGCTCTCACCACCCTCCTGGGGAACAGCTTCTTCCTCACATCCAATTTCAATCTACCCACTTCTAGTTTTGTTCCATTCCCCCCAGCCCTATCACTCCCTGACACCCTCAAAAGTCCCTCCCCAGCTTTCTTGTAGCCCCCTGCAGACCCTGGAAGGCCACAGTTAGGTCTCCCTGGAGCCTTCTCTTCTCCAGACTGAACAACCCCAACTCCCTCAGTCTGTCCTCATAGCAGAGCAGCTCCAGCCCTCTGCTCATCCTCCTGGCCCTTCTCTGGACACCTTCCAGCACCTCCAGACCCTTCCTGTAACAGAGGCTCCAGAATTGGCCCCAGAGCTGCAGCTGTGCTCTCAGCAGAGTGGAGCAGAGGGGCAGAATCCCCTCCCTGGCCCTGCTGGCCACACTTCTCTTGCTGCAGCCCAGGCTCTGCTTGGCTCTCTGGGCTGCAAGTGCTCACTGCTGGCTCCTGTTGAGCTTTGCATCCACCAGCAGCCCCAGGTCCTTTTCTTCAGGGCTGCTCTCGAGCCAGTCCCTGCCCAGTCTGTATCAGTGCCTGGGACTGCCCCAGCCCAGCTGCAGGACCTTGCACTTCATCTTCTTCAAGAACACACTCCAAAAGTACCTACCAGAAGAAAGAAAACAAACAACACAATAAACCCAAGGCTGAATGGCTAAATAAAAGCAATAACTGTTCTGGAAGTTGTTCCACATGGGAAACAACAACAGAGAGCTTCAGTTTCTAATGCATTGTGTGTTTAGAAGCACAGCCAGGGCAGCTGCTTCTGTTTCCAGGAATCAAGTCCTAAGAACACCACAAGAAAAGCTGCTCTTGTGAGCTCCACACTTAGAGGCAACAAGGACAAACCAACCCCTTCCCAGGCATCCATTCTTGTGGCAGCAAAAGAAGGATTTAAAGGAGTCACAAAGATGCAAACAGAAATGGAACTCTTGAGTCTGAGCATGAATATCTATATTACTCATAAGGGAACCCGATTAAGACTTTTGGTTTCCATTCTGTCCTTCCAGTTCTTTTCTTTCCAGGGGGAGCAGTGCTTGCTGAGGTGATGGTGTCTGGGAGGATTAACAAGACATGTCCTCAGGCCACTCCTGTTATTAGTATTAGGACCATTTAATTAACAACAGTCTCGCTGCAGACGGATTAAACCTCGGGTTCCCATCCAGCCCTTCTCACATGGCTCCTGGCTCCCTTGGGGGGTGCTGGGTAATGTTAGCACGGGCACGTGGAGCTCAGGCAATTTATGACTTCCCATGGAGAACACAAATCCATTTGCATTATTATTGTTCACCAAATGAAACCTTCCCCCCCCCCCCCCCCCCCCCATGACATTGAACATAATTAAAACCCATGAGCAGAGAGGGCAGATTATATTCTGCAAGCAATCAAGGATTAAAGATTAGACTGACAGGTCTTCTGCTTGAACCTGCAAGCATTGCTTTTGCAAGTTGCTAAGTGACCCAGGGTATGATTTTTTTCCTCCTCTGGTTGAATTGAAGGTCTCTTCCAACCTGGTCTATTCTCTTCCATGTGCTGTTTGCATTGGGTGAGGGTGGGAAGGTGCTGGGAGCAAGGGAACTGCCACAGGGGGCCTCAGGACTGGCTCATTCCATATTTTGTGTCCAGTTCTGGGCCCCTGAGTTTAAGAAGGATGTTGAGATACTTGAATGCATCCAGAGAAGGGCAACAAAGCTGGGGAGAGGTCTGGAGCACAGCCCTGGGAGCACAGGCTGAGGGAGCTGGGGTTGTTTAGCCTGCAGAAGAGGAGGCTCAGGGGAGACCTTCTTGCTCTCTACAACTCCCTGAAGGAAGGCTGTAGCCAGGTGGGGGTTGGTCTCTTCTCCCAGGCAAGCAGCACCAGAACAAGAGGACATAGTCTCAAGCTGTGCCAGGGGAGGTTTAGGCTGAAAGTGAGGAGAGAGTTCTTCCCAGGAAGAGTAATTGGCCACTGGAATGGCAGCTGAAAGAATAACAATGCTGAGGGAACTGGGGGTGCTTAGGCTGGAGAAGAGGAGGCTGAGGGGAGACCTCATTGCTCTCTGCAGCTCCCTGAAAGGAATCTGGAGCCAGGGAGGTGTTGGTCTCTCCTCCCTAGGATCAGATGCTAAAAGGAAAGGACATGGGATTGGAACAGGGATTGGTCTCGCTGGGGGCAAGACCCTCACCAGCCAAGATACCACCCAGGGGAACTCAGCCCCACGAGGAGCCCCAGCCAGTGCCCATGGAGGATATTGGAGCAGTCATCAATGTTGGCCCTAACAACCGGGGGGCCACCAGGCCCCCCGGCCTTTGTTGTCACCACCACCAACACCCAGTGTGCGCCAGGGGCACTCACCAGTGATGAGAGGAGGATCCTCAGCCCAGATGGGCTCAGCTTAGAGCTGCTGCCTCTCCTGGAGGGGATTAAATAGGGGAGTGGGTGGGGAGGGCCAAGTGGCCACACCTGGGGTGGGAGGAGACTCCAACACAGCCCAGGTGCTGTGGGTTTGAGGGGATAAAAGGTGGCAGGGGAGGGATTTTTAGGGTGCCAGGGAGTGATAGGACTGGGAGGGATGGAAAAAAAAAACCAACTATAAATGGGTAGATTCAGACTGGATGTGAGGAAGAAGTTGTTCCCCATGAGGGTGGTGAGAGACTGTCACAGGTTGCCCAGGGAGGTGGTGGAAGCCTCCTGCCTGGAGGTGTTTGCAGCCAGGCTGGATGTGGCTGTGAGCAACCTGCTGCAGTGTGAGGTGTCCCTGCCCATGGCAGGGGGGTTGGAACTGGCTGAGCCTTGAGCTCCCTTCCAGCCCTGACAATTCTGTGATTCTAAAACAATTTTGCAGTTCAGGCTGGATGTTAGGAAGAAATTCTCCCAGAAAGAGAGATTGGCCTTTGGGATGTGCTGCCCAGGGAGGTGGTGGAGTCAAGAAACCTGTGGCCATGGTGCTTTGGGACATGGTTTGATGGCCATGATGGTGTTGGGTTGAAGGTTGGACTGGATGACCTTGGAAGTCTTTTCCAACCCAAACCATTCCATGGTTCTATACTGAGACTCTTAACTATGAGAGAGAGTTCAAGAAATGTGTGGCCATGACCCTTGGGGACATGGTTTGATGGCCAAAGTGGTGGTGGGTTGATGGTTGGGCTTGATCTTGGAGGTTTTTTCCAACCCAAATCACTCTCTGATTCTATACTGAGACTCTTAACTCAATTGTATGAGAGGTAGCAAGCACAACACCAGCATTGGTTATCAAACAGCAAAAGATGGGGTCTGACTCTTGCAGTGACTCCATACAAAGGCTAAAACCTTCTCCTTCCCCAGGCAAGCACTTTGCTGTTTGCGTTGTCCTGTGCCACACACTCTTCCAGTGGTTACTGCCTCCTTTCACAGCTTTACCATGCATGCCCTCTTTAACTGGCTGGTATCCATACATTAAGCACACAGCCAGATGCCAGCACTTCTCATTATCATATATTGAGTTCAGGCACTGGCCACCAAACAGCACACTATTACATTTCCTTGTGCACACATATCCATTGTGTAACTTCCTTCCAAAGGGTGACATAAGTCAGGCCACAAATACCCAACCCCATTCCCTGAACTACCTGGACACTCACCTTCATCACACACACAAATCAAATAACCTTTGAGCTAACACATCTGGCACTGAACTGACTCCAATCACTGACTCTGCTCTGGGGAGACTTCCCCTGGAGTACTGTGTCCAGCTCTGGGACCCTTGACACAAGAAGGACATGGACCTGCTGGAGCAGGTCTAGAGGATGCCACAGAGGTGATCAGAGGGCTGGGGGCACATCTCCTATGAGGACAGGCTGGGAGAGTTGGGGCTGTTCAGCCTGGAGGAGAGAAAGCTCCAAGGGGACCTGAAAGCTGCATTTCAGTATCTGGAGGGGCCCTGCAGGTAGGCTGGAGAGGGATTGTTTAGAAGGTCTTGCAGTGATAGGCTGAGGGGCAGTGGTTTGAAAATAGGGTAGGTTTAGGCTGGACATCAGGAGGAAGTTTTTACAGTGGGGTTGGTGAAATCCTGGAACAGTTTGCCCAGAGATGTGGTTGAGGCCCCATGCCTGGAGACATTCAAGGTCAAACTGGATGGGGTCCTGAGCAACCTGATCGAGTTGGAGGTGTCCCTGCTGAGCCCAGGGGGGGGGTTGGACCTTTGAGGCTCCCTTCCAACACAATGCATTCTGTGATGGTTCTGTAGTTATCCCAATCATGTAATCCAAATCCTTTTGCCTTTGACTGCTTTCTGCTCCTCACACAGCCCTTCTCTTAATGCCCTGAATTTTATTTCACCTCCCTGTAATCAAATTCTGTCATTCTTCAGATCATTGGCAACGGCCCAGATTCACACATCATTCCTCAGCAGAAGCTGCATTTTTTTTACCAACTAGGGTTTGCACAGACACAAAGAGACTCCAAGGCAAAGGAAAATGGTCTGGGGCTTTCAGCTAAACCATATTTAATGAAACAGAAGACTGCCTGAGAAAAAATAAAAGAGATAAGCACAGCTCTGGCCTGCTCCAGCTGCAAACAGAGGTGTCTGAAGCAGGGCAAGGTATTGTTTGATTACAACCAAAGGTTAATGTTTCAGTTCTCTTTCAAGATATAACAACTCTTGCACAAGCATTCCCCTTACAGAAACATCAGTCACTTTCCTTGGGTGATTTCACACTGCAAGAGGCAATGTTGACTATTGGAATGTTGCACATTTAAAGGGCAATGTGTGGGCTGCACTGGTGGCTGTAATTGGTCTGCAAGAGGTGTTCCCTTTAAGCTTTTTAACTTCTTTAACCCCTGGTGGAAAAAAAATGAGTCTATTTGGTAGCATAAGATGATATCACCTTCAGTGGCATTGCTGTAATTCCACTTGGCCACTGTGGAAAGGGTTTTCTGCACACTCATCCTTATCTTCTGTTACTTCTTCTGGCTGCTCTTTTGCATCTTCATTCTCTCTAAATAAATACACAAAGGGTTCTTTCATGGTTTTAGACTCACCCTCCTACTTGAATCACAGAATGGTAGGGGTTGGAAAGGACCTCCAGAGATCACCTCCCTGCCAAGGAAGGGTCACCTAGGATAGGCCACACAGGAATGCTCCAGATGGGTTTGGAAAGCATCCAGAGAAGGACTCCACAACCTCTCTGGGCAGCCTGCTGCAGGGCTGCAGCACCCTCACAGCAAAAAGCTTTTCCTCATGTTGAGGTGGAACTTCCTGGGTTCCAGTTTGTGTCCATTGCCCCTTGTCCTATCACAGGACACCATCAAAAAAGAGCCTGGCCTCTTCTTCTTGACACCAACCCTTCAGATAGTTACAAACATTGCTCAGCTCCCCTCTCAGCCTTCTCTTCTCCAGGCTAACCAGGGCCAGGGCTCTCAGCCTTTCCTCACCACACAGCTGTTCCAGCCCCTTCAGCATCCCCACAGCCTTTGTTGGGCACTCTCTAGTATATCCCTGTCCCTCCTGAACTGGGGAGCCCAGAAGTGGGCACAGACATGGTCTCCCCAGGGCAGATTAGAGGAGGAGAACCTCCCTCCTCCTGCTGGCCACACTCTTCTTAATGCAGCCCAGGAAGAGAAGCTTAACCTCCTTGCAAAACAATGGGAGGCAGGAGCCACCTTCAAAGCAAATACTTTAAGGAAGTCACTTTAAAATATATCACTCATCAGGTGAAGAAGAAAAGTCACAAAGCATAGTTACAAGCCAGCAGGTAGATGGGATCTTTCAAAATCCAAGAAGCCAGAAAACACAAATATTCTGAACTGAAAACAAACCCAAGCCCCAAACCACAAAGAAATCCAAAGCAAACCCACCCAACCCAAAAAAAAACCCCAACAAAATTCTTGCAGGAAGTTTCAGAGCCTGTATTGTTCATTCTTCCAGTCACTCTCAGCAAACTTCTGGGGCTTAACTTGTCCACAGGGCTGGATTTTGTGTAATCATACCAGTAGGTGTCAAATCCTAACCTCCAAAACCCCCCACAAAACCCCAGTCAGCTGTTCCTTTATCAGCCTGCTTGATACAGCAAGTTGGTGTGAGCAACAGGGAAGGCACACCCTGGGCTTGCTGATAGGCAACACCACCTTCCCAGCTCTGCCATTTGATAAGCTGCTTCCAGCACTTAGCAACCAATATCAAGACTTGTGCCAGAAAGCTACTTTAATTTCCAGAGGAATGGTAAAGACCTCTTCCTCCACAAACAACCCTGGTGGACATCTTCATCTTAATGAATTGACCATATGGAGCTGTCAGTTTGCATCACCAGGCTTAATTGATTTTAAGGCCATGAAAGGCTCTTATCTTCATCTTCAACTTGTCCCACAGGAGGCTGACCTAAGCCAGTTACTGCGTGCAGCCCAAAAGCCATGGATGAAGCAGGGCAGATCTCCTTCACCTGCAGGCAGCCTCAAAGTAAAAGTCTTCCAGTGAAGAAACAAACCCACAAAACCATAGAATCTGAGAATGGTAGGGGCTGGGAGGGACCTCTAGAGATGAGCACCTTCACTAACTCTGCTTCTACTGAATACACAATTAACCAGCTTGGGAAAGACCTTTGAGACCATCCAGTCCAACCTATCACCCAACACCACCTGATCAACTAACCATGGCACCGAGTGCCTCATCCAGGCTCTTCTTAAACACCTCCAGGGATGGTGACTCCACCACCTCCCTGGGCAGCACATCCCAATGGCCAATCTCTCTTGCTGGGAAGAATTTCTTCCTAACATCCAGCCTGAACCTCCTCTGGCACAGCTTGAGACTGTGTCCTATTGTTCTGGGAGAAGAGACCAACCCCCACCTGGCTACAACCTCCACAGTCCTTCCTTACTAACATTTGCCTATTGCTTTTATTCCATTCTTGCTTCTAGCATTGTTTGGTCTGTTGGGATGAAGAGGCCAAGCAGATGTGTTGTTTACCCTGATGATCTCCAGGAATGTGCTGCCCAGGGAGGTGGTGGAGTCACCATCACTGGAGATGTTCAAAAAGGGATTAGATGTGGCACCTGGAGCCAGGGTTTAGTAGTCAGGAGGTGTTGGCTGACAGCTTGGACTTGATGATCCCTGAGGACTTTTCCAACCTTATTGACTCTAGGATTCTATGTCATCTTTATGCCTTCTCTCACAGGAGATAAAACCTGTATTACTTTAGACTTGTCATGGGTTTTCCTCACATTCTGAGT